>NC_057850.1:115931624-117181624 GCF_015237465.2 Chelonia mydas
GATGATGGGACACTGGGTTAGGACATCTCTGTACCGTCAGACCAACCTGGTAGCAGAATGAGGTTCTGAACAGAAAGTTGACTAACTAATTCATTCACATGGATTGAATTCAGCAGCACTGCTGATTTATTGCCTGAGGCGGGTAGCCTGATGCATCTAAAACAGGCTTGAGGAGTTAAAGCTCAGTAGGCCATGTTTACCACAGCAGGAATCTTTCTGCTGCTCCAGGTGCACATGTTGCTGCTCTCCATGTGCTCTAACAGTACATTATAATAAGAATTGAGCATCTGTGACAAATCAGATTAGCCTGGGGAAAGAGCCAGTCCATGCCTTTCTCTGTCTGCAAGTTCACAACTTGTCTGAACTGGCAGTCTCAACAGAGAGGTCAAAAACTGAATGAGTGTGGGTCAAAAACTACTATGGAGTAATTGTGGCACCTTAGAGACTAACCAGTTTATTTGAGCATGAGCTTTCGTGAGCTACAGCTCACTTCATCGGATGCATAGCTATGCATCCGATGAAGTGAGCTGTAGCTCACGAAAGCTCATGCTCAAATAAACTGGTTAGTCTCTAAGGTGCCACAAGTACTCCTTTTCTTTTTACGAATACAGACTAACACGGCTGTTACTCTGAAACCTATGGAGTAATATTAGCCCTGCCACCTATAGAGAAGTGATTTCTCTTGGACAACGTTGCTGTATAAAGAAGCCCTGCCCATGTGCTGTACTTTTTCTGTGTGATTCCAGGCCTCTCAAGCCATCACTGTTCATGAGCACTAAATTCACACAGCAATTTAAATGTTTTATTGAAAGCTAAATTCAGCCCTCAGTTACACACTTGGAACCTCACTGAAGCGAATGGGGTTGCATGGTTTTAACTGAGGACAATTTTTGGACCAAAAGATCCAAGATAAATAAATGATCATGCATGAAAAGTGTCTTCACACCTACTAAATATTGTAGTTGCTCTTCTGTTTTACAGGATGCTTACACGACAGCAGTGGAACAACTGGCAGATCTTAGTTTGTCAAAAAATACGACTAGAAGAACACAGGTGGGATTTGTTTGTCAAATAACTTTAATTATGCCATTTATTTCATTTTGCATTCTTGGTGCTTATTCTAAAATATATCAATAGTATTTTTATAGATATTCTTTCTGCTTATTGCAGCTCAGTCAAAATAATAGCAAGGAAGGGATGTTTCATTCCTGGAGATATGCACATGATCAAAGCAATACTACTGTGAACAGGTAAAAAAAAAAAGTTTTATTCTTAACACCTAAATCCAGTTAAACTGAACAGTTTTGTTAAAAGGTGTCAAATCATTGTGAACAAGCAAGAGAATTGCATCTAAAACATGCATTTAACACTCTGTGAAGTTATATACTTATGGTTTATTGTCAGCTTATATATTTTCTAACAGAGTAGAGTTCAAAGGAGTTTTATGAATTTATGCATTGGTATTTTAATTAAAAGTGAGATAACAGAGTTATGAATTCTGATGTTCTGGTAAATGCCTTTAATCTCTTCTGGACCACAACTATTTTGTACTATGGTTAAACCTAAAGGATATTGGCTTGCCATCTTGGTATGCAATTCATTAACTCTTTTTTCCAATAAATCCTTCATATACTCTGTCAAGTCTTCAGTTTTCACTGTTAATGGAATAGCACCAAACATATATATAGCAGTAGTTCAGCCTTTTTCACACTGGAACCCTGCCCGCTGCCAGCTGAGGCCCCCTCATTCTCCTCTTTTAGCAATCCGGGAAGAGCAGGGTGTTTGTGGCACCTTGAAGGTGTTTGTGACTCTAAGCCTTGAAAACCTCCCAGGACCTTACATGTGGTACACAAATGTTCTAAATAATGGGAGGGCTCAGGAAGTTATGCTTTTTGAAAACTTCCATTTGAGCACTGAATGGTTCAAGTGTGATGTTCAAAAATTTAGTCTTTGATGTTATTCCTAGAGATACCATTAATAAATTGATGGTGCTCATAAGTTCAGTTACAGATTGCAATGCATCCACAGGATTACAAACATTGTTCTGAACTCACTCTATACCAACCATGTTTAATCCATTACTGCATATAAGATCTAATAATTTTTTTCATCCATTAGATTTTTGTTCAAATGCCTTTATCTAAAATATTAGATATAAAACTAATGTAATCCATAATTCAGATATTATGAAATACAGGGAGTCCTCGGATTTATGACACAATTCGTTCCTCAGAATTGCGTTGCAAGTCGAAACCGCTTTTCCCATAGGACTCAATGGTATGAAGGGGGCATTGGTTCCTGAACCAAGGCTTGATACACTATTTTCACCACAATAACCCAGATTTTTGTACTAAATGAATTATAGATGACTCATGTTGCAACATCAATGTGTTTACTGTACACTTTATTTTGTAAACAGCATTCAGATAAACATATAAACTCACATATACTGCTCAGAAAGCCAGGGAGGATGGCACACATGCTGAGCCTCAGCCAATCACTGTTCAAGCTTTCTGATTGGCTGAGCCCAGGGCCGGGAGCCAATCAAAAATAAGCAGCAACCCTACTTGGCAACAAGCTACCCTGCTGCCTTGAAGCCAATCAGAAGTGACTCCTTCCAGCTCCGTACCGGTATAAAGCAACCAGGAAGTGATTTCAAGCGAACTTTATGCAAATTGAGCGTCATAAGGGCGAAACAGGCAGTCAATTGAAAAGTGTTGTAAGTGGCATCCGACGTAAGTTGGGCGTCGTAAGTCCGAGGACTCCCTATATATTTACCTGTATGTGTGGGGTTCCACTGAACTTTTAATTGTTAAACCATGCAAACTCTTGTGGCCTTTTTAATTAATTATAAAAAGTAAGTTAGTCCTGCAACACTCAATAAACCAGACACCGTAACACCAATAAAACAGACAGCTCTTCTTCAAGTAGTGTCCCTATGGGTGCTCCACTTCAGGTGCGCATGCGCCCCACGCATCTTTGATCAGAGATTTTAGGTAGCAGTGCCAGTTTGGCCCATGCATGCTCTCTATTCTGCCTTGTGCTTTGCGCTGTGGCTATATAGAGCTGTGCTGGTGAACCATCCTCAGTTCCTTCTCAAGCACCTTGGCCTGAGATGGAGTCCAAGTTGAGCTTAGTTCAATTGCAGTTTTTCTCATAGTTTTACTTATCTAAGTTATTGTTACTATTAGTTAAAAAAATGGTTGGAAGGACCATTGTCCTTTCAATTTTTCCCTGAGGGGAACTTTAGATTGCTGGGTGGATATGCCTGGCTCTCCAAGTTTTAAACATTGTCTTCTCTGCCAGGAGGCTATCGTAGTGAGCAACAGGCAGTCATGATATGGTCCGTTACACTTTGGAGGGGTGGGGGATAGCAGCGTGCGTGTGATTCCCCAAGGAAATTTTTGCCTGGTCTTAAAATCGAGACCCAGAAAGAACCAGGAAATTAAAAGGTGTTTCCTTATAATGGAGAGCTCACTCCATCCAGCTTCTCACTCAGGCCAGGGACTGCCTTGCCTGCCCATACATCGGTCTCCTGAGTAAGTTGACTGCCTCTATCACTTCGGTGCAATACTCCCCTAGAGCTTCTAAGTGGAAGATTCAAGAATCCTCTCAATAGGACTCTAGGAAAGGGAGCTTGAGTTTTTTCACCTACATCATGTGGACCCTCTTCATTGGCCATACTGGGATCCATGGGCAGCGTACCGCCAACAATTCTCTAGGGCCCTTAGTATCACTTGTTGCCATGATAAGGGTAGACAGTCCCTCTCCTCCTCTCTCTCGAAAAGGTCTGATCCAGAAGAGGATATCTTTGAGAAATAGGAGATGAGAATCATCCTGCCAACCAACCTCTCTTCTTCATCCCCAATGAAGCAGTTATGTCTGCCTCACCATCCCAGGCTGATGACTTCAAACAGTTCCAGGACTTCACTGAAAGGACAGTGAACTCCTTACAAAATTCCACTTGAGGAGACTAAGGAGTCACAACATAAACTGCTTGATATATTGCACACAGCGTCATCTGTCTGACTTGCACGACCTATTAATGAGGCTCTTCTGTATCCTGCAAAAGTAATCTGGCATACCCTAGCAACAATATTGCCCACTTGTAAATGGGCTGATTCAAAATATTATGTTCCATCTAAAGATTCAGAGGTTCTGTTTTCTCATCCCTCTCCCAACTCCCTAGTTGTCAAGGCTGTACATGAATGTGTAAGGCAGCACCATGGTAAATCAATACCACATGACAAAATTCAGAAGTATCTCTAATTTATTTGGTTGCAAATCATATTTGTTTACATCTCTGCAGTTTAGAATTGCTAACTATCAGGTGTGGATGGTGAAATATAATCACACCAACTACTCAAAGTTCACTTCGTTCATTGAGCATCTACCACCACAGCAGAGGGGCTAGTTCCAGGCAATCATTACAGAGGATCAGCTTCTTGCCAGACCATCTGTGCAGGCCTCTCTGGATGCCGCTGACACAGCTACTCGCTCTGTTTCTATGGTAGTGGTCATCAGAAGGGCCTTCTGGCTTCAGCTCTTAGGATTTCTGAGGAAGGTCCAGAATACAGTTGAAGACCTTCCCTTCAGTTGCTTAAAATTGTTTGTGGAGAATACAGACAAGTGTCTGCATACATTAAAAGATTCCCGGGCCACTTTATGGTCTCTGGGAATTTACACAGCTGAGCATAAATTTAATAAGTCCCAGACAGCACAGAGATCTCGTCCTGCTCAATTCCCCAGCCCCCAGAGATCTTATGAATCCATACAAAAGATGCAGAGGTTCCAGAAAAAGAGACTGTGTGCTACACGAGCATTGACCTCACGAGCCTCATCTTCGAAACACCAGTTTTGGTGGGTGGTCTAGGTTCTGAGTGCCTTCCCCCTTCTTCTTACCATCTGCAACTGTTCGCATGCCTTCCTCCCTTTCTCACTTCTGACAAGCTTGGGAGCATATCAGTACAGACAAGTGATTTGTGGAGATCATATGAGCAGGATGTTTCATCCACTTTACTTCCCTCACTCCCTCCCACCCCTTTTCCCTATCCTTCTTCAGGGACCCATCTCATAAGTACCTTCTAAAGCAGGAAATAGACTCCCACCTGAACTTAGGTGCTACAGAAGCAGTTACTGTAAAACACAGAGAAAAGGGGTTTTACTCCAGGTACTTCCTGGTTCTGAAAAAGAACAGCAGGTGGGGACCCACTCTAAGTCAGGTTTGTGAAGTTACAGAAGTTCATATTGGTAACACTTGCAGCAATACCACCATCATTGGCCTTAAAGGACTGGTTCTTGGCCCTCAACCTACAAGATGCATATTTCCATATAGTGATTCGCCCTTTCCACAGAAGTTTCTTATGTTGCACTCGAGGCAAAAACCACTTTCAATACAGAGTGCTTCCATTTGGTCTCTCTCTCCTGCTCCCAGAGTGTTTTTGAAGGTTCTGTCAGTGATAGTGGCTTACCTTCACAGAGGAGGAATCCTAATATTCTGATAGCTTGACGATTGGCTGCAAAGGGACGCTCCTACAGCGAGACCTCGGTCTCCACTCAGATGACCATAGATCTATTTCTCAGGCCATGTCTACACTACCACTTTTGTTGGCAAAATTTACGTTGCCCAGGGGTGTGAAAAAACCACCCCCTATAGTGACATAAATTATGCTGGCATAAGTGGTAGTGGACACAGCACTATATTGGCGGGAGAGCTTCTCCCACCAACATAGCTAGCACAGCTCATTGGGGTTGGTTTAATTATGTTGACAGGAGAGCTCTCTCCTGTCAGCATAAAGCAGCTACACGGGCGATCTTATAATGACGCAGCTGCATCGGTACAGCTGTGCCACTGTAACTCTCTAGTGAAGACACAGCTTCAGTCTGGGGCTGCAGTTAAAAATTCAGACGTCCACGTTGGCCTCAATGCAATGATGGAAGTTCATAGGAACTTGCTTCGATGCAGTAGCTGCCAAACGTACCTCCCAATGCACAGGTTTACAACCCTATCAAATTTAGTCACTACTGTTCAAATCAGCCCCCAGACATAAGTCAAAAACTGTCTCCAGTTGTTGGGGCATTTGGCAGCTGGGACTTTTGTGGTAAACCAGGTCAGGTTGCTCGTGCGCTGCCTCCACAGGTGGCTCAGAAATGGTTATTTGCCAAGCAAACACAGCTTGAACAAACTACTCTGGGTGCCTACTGTTGTGAAGAAGTCCCTCAACTCAGAGGCAACGCATGTGGTAGGGCACGTGGGGTCACACCCTCCCCAGATTTCTGCGAGTGCTGAACTGCCCTTGCAGGGCTTGCTCTGGTTTGCCTGTTGGGGAGAGGGGGGACTCAGTCCTTCTCATGCTACACCTCCTGCACAGCACGTTTCTGGCTTACTTGTCCCCTCTCCACAACAGCTGAGCCTGGGCAGGGAGCGGAGGGGGCAGGACGGAGCCACTTCTCCTTCTGGGTGTGGGTAATAGCTCTGAATCAATGCCCCTGTGCAGCGTGGTGACTGCCTTTGAGAGCCCAGCTGGGGAAGTGGCAGAGGCCTGCCCTCTCTGCTCCCTGCCAGGCTGCCTGGTAAAAGAGGGGCTCTGGCTGTGCCCCCACCCCAGCCCCGGCACGTTTCTGGCTCACTCAGCCCCATTCTCCAGCTGCCAGGCCTGGGCAGGGAGCAGAGGAGGCAGGCCACCACCACTTCCTCAGGCCGGCTCTCGCAGGCCGCCGCAGGAGTTGATGAGATTGGCTGCCCTGGACCGGAAGGTTCCTCCCAGAGGCGACATGTCAGGGCAGTCACATGACCCGCCCCCAACCTTTAAATTGTGCCCCCCCCCCAGCATCATCAGGTACAGATAGTCTCTGCCTCAACTGGTGGAAAGAACATTTGCACAGGAGTCCCCTTCACTCAACCATATCTAACAACAGTTACCTCCCTGTTGGGATGAGGAGCACATCTCAACACTCATGTAGCTTAAGGCAGGTGATTGTCTCACACGAGCACTCTACACATGAACTTGCTGGAACTCATGGTGGTCAGGAATGCACATCTCCATTTTATGCCATTGATTGGGGCAAAGATCATGACAGATGATAGTCATGAATGTTTTATATCAATTGTCAAGGGAGAGTGAGATCACCCTCCCTCTGCGCCAAAGCAATGAAACTCTGGAGTTGGTGATACGAAATCATATCAGCATCTCAGCAAGCTTACCTTCTGGGCATTCAGAACATCATCGCAGATACCCTCAACAGATGTTTCTCTGAGGATCACAAGTGGGACATAGATTCCATTATATTCCACTGCATATTTCAGTGTTGGGGAGTCCTGCAGGTAGACCTCTGTCACGGCCAGATACAAGAGTGCCTCCAGTTCTTCTCGAGATGCGGAGTGGGCGACCACTCCTTGGGAAATGCCTTTCTCCTTCATTGGATGTCAGGTCTGTTGTATGCGTTTCCTCCAACTCTTCTGGTATCCAAGGTGCTGATCAAGAGAAGGAAAGACAAGGCCAGGGTTATTCTGGTGGTTCTGATGTGCCAAGAAAGATGTGGTTTAAAAGAAATCTGATGAGGTTTAATAAGGATAAGTGCAGGGTCCTGCACTTAGGATGGAAGAATCCAATGCACCGCTACAGACTAGGGACCGAATGGCTAGGCAGCAGTTCTGCGGAAAAGGACCTAGGGGTGACAGTGGACGAGAAGCTGGATATGAGTCAGCAGTGTGCCCTTGTTGCCAAGAAGGCCAATGGCATTTTGGGATGTATAAGTTGGGGCATTGCCAGCAGATCGAGGGACGTGATCGTTCCCCTCTATTCGACACTGGTGAGGCCTCATCTGGAGTACTGTGTCCAGTTTTGGGCCCCACACTACAAGAAGGATGTGGATAAATTGGAGAGAGTCCAGCGAAGGGCAACAAAAATGATTAGGGGTCTAGAGCACATGACTTATGAGGAGAGGCTGAGGGAGCTGGGATTGTTTAGTCTGCAGAAGAGAAGAATGAGGGGGGATTTGATAGCTGCTTTCAACTACCTGAAAGGGGGTTCCAAAGAGGATGGCTCTAGACTGTTCTCAATGGTAGCAGATGACAGAACGAGGAGTAATGGTCTCAAGTTGCAATGGGGGAGGTTTAGATTGGATATTAGGAAAAACTTTTTCACTAAGAGGGTGGTGAAACACTGGAATGCGTTACCTAGGGAGGTGGTAGAATCTCCTTCCTTAGAGGTTTTTAAGGTCAGGCTTGACACAGCCCTGGCTGGGATGATTTAACTGGGACTTGGTCCTGCTTCGAGCAGGGGGTTGGACTAGATGACCTTCTGGGGTCCCTTCCAACCCTGATATTCTATGATTCTATGTTTCCTTACCTCATCCAGTTGGTGCTTCTTTTGTAAACCCCACCTGAATTAGGCGGATGTGGTATTACATACACTTGATATTAGAATGGCATTAACCTTTACTTGGACAGGAATAAACCATTTAGAAAATCTCCCAGATAGTTTGTCTCTATTGCAGACAGCTCTAATGGATCTCCAGTTCCCAGGCAAAGACTCTCTCCATGAATATCTAGCTGTATTACCTTTTGTTATCAATCTCAATCTCCAACATTCTTCTGTACTAGTCCATTCAGCAAGAGTTCTTTCTACTTTAGTGGCCTTTCTAAAGAATGTTCCCATTGCTGAAATATGTAGAGCCATACACACCTTTTCTGAATATCATGACTCAGCTTCTGGTGCTCTGTCTGGCAGTACTGTACCGTCTTCAGTTTTGGACTAGATTCCGAAAGACCCTCCCCTTCCTGAGAGGATACTGCTCAGTACTCACCTTAAGTGGAGCACCACTAGGGACAGTACTTGAAGAAGAAGGCGAGGTTACTCACCCTGTGCAGTAACTGTAATTCTTTGCATTGTGTTCCCCTATGGGTGCTCCATTACACAGCCTCCTTCCCCTCTTCTTCAGGGTTCTCTGCTACAGAGCTTTGCCATAGAGAAGGAACTGAGGGTGGTTTGCCTGCACAGCTCTATGTAGCCACAGTGCACAGCATGAGATGGAGTAGAGCACTTGCACAGGCTGAACAGGTACTGCTACCTAAAATATCCAATTGCAGGCAAACATGCACCTGAGGTGGAGCATTGATAGGGTGACCCATCTCAAAGAACTACAGTTACTGCACAGGGTGAGTAACCTCTCTTTATACCTTTTAATTTACTTGGGCCAAATTCAGCAATGCCTTAAATTTGTACAACTTGCATTGACTTCAAAGGTAATCTTGGCTTCTTACACCCAGAATTAATATGGCTCATTTTCCTTTTGGCCTTTAAGAACTCTGCTTTCCTATTTTCCCTGTTTCTTAGCATAAGTTTGTTGTGGTTCTCCTGAGACCTCTTCCACCTCGTTCCCCAAGAACTCAGTCTCTAGTCTTGTTACTCAGGTTCCTTTATCTTGCATACAGCAAAACTATGCTGAGTTGATCAGACTCAGGACAGGGGGCAGGTATAGGGTGTACCACACATCCAAAGTTACACAGAAAAATTTTATCTTATATGTATTTTTACTAACACTGATAACACATGAATTCTTAACTATACATTGCATCATACACTTCGTGATTGGCTTGGTTACTTTTCAGGAACCAATCCCTATCCAGCATGCTCTGTACATGTGCTGGTGATATATAACCTGATCTTTACATTCCAAGTTTTACATCTTTACATCTTGTCTGTTGTCCCTAGTACCAGGGTGTTCCTGCTTGTGTTAGCTAGCACAGATATCCTGACTCCAGTATACTGCTTGCTCAGCCCCTATTTATGGTTTAACCTTCCATTCACCTGCCCACTAAGAACATAAGAATGACCATACTGGGTCAGACCAATGGTCCATCTAGCCCAGTATCCTGTCTTCTGACAGTGGCCAATGCCAGGTGCTTCAGAGGGAATGAACAGAACAAGCAATCATGGAGTGATCCGTCTCCTGTTGTCGACTCTCAGCTTCTGGCAGTCAGAGGCTATGGACATCCGGAGCATGGAGTTGCATCCCTGATCATATTTACTAATAGCCATTGATGGACCTATCCTCCATGAATTTATCTAATTCTTTTTTGAACCCCATTATAGTTTTGATCTTCACAATATCCCCTGACAACAAGTTCGACAGATTGACCGTATTGTGTGATGTTTGTTTTAAACCTGCTGCCTACTAATTTCATTGGGTGATCCTGGGTTATTGTATTATGTGAAGAGGTCAATAATACTTCCTTATTCACTTTCTCCACACCATTCATGATTTTATAGACCTCTATCATATCCCCTATTAGTCATCTGTTTTCCAAGCTGAAACCTCCCACTCTCTCCGAATATGGAAGCTGTTCCATACCCTTAATCATTTTTGTTGCCCTTCTCTGTACCTTTTCCAATCCTAATTTTTTTTTTGAGGTGGGGTGACCAGATCTGCACACAGTATTCAACCTGTATACCATGGATTTATATAGTGGCATTATGATAGTTACTGTTTTTATTATCTATCCCTTTCTTCATGATTCCCACCATTCTGTTAGCTTTTTTGACTGCTGCTGCACATTGAGCAGATGTTTTCAGAGAGCTATCCACAATGACTTCAAGATCTCTTTCTTGAACAACAACAGCTAATTTAGATCCCATCATTATGAAATGACGTCCGTCTTATGTCAAATAACTTATGCCCAGATAGGCCTATAAAATCAAGTTTGAGTGACATTGATTTTTTTTGTTTGTATTTAATATTTGAGCACCAAAAGGAAACACACTATTTAAACTGTTCATACTGTACTATAGGCTGTGATCCTCCAAGACTTAAGCGTATGTGTAATCTTACTCTCTGAGACTACTCAGGTAAATAAAAGTGACACATTCTTAAGTCTTTGCAGGATCAGGGCCTAATATTGTTCAAGGAAAAGCAGCAGAAGCAATTGTGCTACGGCACCAAGTGACTCAGAGAAAACAGTTTCTTATAGAATCTTTTTACATTAAAATATGTCTAAAATTATATTAAAATACTAGAAATAACTAAGATCCTATCCACAGTATGGTCAAAACCATGGCAGTAATAACCAGAGGTGGGGTGTTTTTGGTAACATAGGTTCAGTAATAGTGCAGACAGGACATAACATCTCTGAATCCACCTTTTTCAGAAGGATTTTTTCCCCGTGGTGCACAGTTGACCAGATGTATTCTGGGACTTTCCCTCCCTCCCCCTTCTTCTGAAGTATCGATGATTGCCACATCTGGAGCCACAACAGTGGACAGGGTGGACAAGTGCTCTAAAGTGGTACAGATAATCCTCTCTCAGATGCTTTGCTGATGTGTCTAGCTCAGATGCACAGGATCAAACAGATCACAAGATCAGAGGTCAGGACGAAATTTTCCTCAAGGCCTCATTGGCAAGGTCCTTGGGGGGTTTTCACCTTCCTCTGCAGAATGAGGCATGGTTCACCTGCTGGGGTCTTCTGGGCATATCATATAATCAATACTCTGCCATTGCAGGAGCATTGAGCATCGGTGGCGCCTCGGTTCCGCCTGGACTCTGCCTATGTAACACACTGTTTAGTCTCAAGGATTGAAATGTTTTAGTCTAACAAATTACTGGGACCAATATATGGGTATCTGGGTGAAATTTAAAGGTCTGATCTAATGGTCCCTTCTTATCTTAAGCTCTATGCTCATGGTAAATTCCTACTAGAGTATATGGTGAAAGCTTATCAGCTCTTCTCAGTGTACTGTTATTCGTCTAATCTATTCCCTAATTTCTGGGGCAGGGAATGAGGCTGCAGTAATCTAACATTGTGAACAGCTGGAATAGTAAAGAGAATAAGGCAAAGCTCCTGATACGTTTTTCAGTAGGTTCAATAATTAACCAGCATTGCTCTGTCATCACAGTCTAGTGTGTAGGAAATAAACTGTCTGCTGAATTACTGGCAGATCTTTATTCTCCTCTTCTGCAGTACCAATGAGGGCTAAAAGAATATTTTCTTTTAATTATTTTCCAGTAATGCTTTTGCTGAACTCAGGTCCCCCAACAAGTACTGTAATTGCTATTAAAATATTTGCTGTATTTGCACAATTACCTAGAAAATATTTTAATAGCAATTATCTTCATTTGGTAAAACCTAATAGAGCATGCATGGCCTTTAGCAAGTTAGTGTGAAATTTAATTCACACTAATACACTCACAAGCAGGAAAAAAGGAATGCTGCTTGTATAGGAAGAACCTGAAAGCTCTGTTGCTACTGTACGTGCCTTCTCACTTTTTCATTTGCATCTTTTAGCTGCAGAAAGTGCCTTTGCCACTTATTTCCCTCTCCTTGTTCCTCCACTTTGTTCCCATTTAATAAATCCTGAGAATCCCTCCCCACTTCTGGGCTCCATGGACAGCATTAGATCAAGAACACTGAGAGATGTTGTCCCCTAGGCAGTGCTGCTCTGTACTCTGCCAACGAATAGATGGTACCTAGTAATGAGTATTGTCAAGTCTTCTCAAAGATCACATCTTAATAGAGAGAGAATTTCACTAACGCTTCTCTTCCCTTTGCAGAACATTCCAGGAACAGCCTCTGCAATTGCTTCCATAAAAAGTAATATGAGGGAGGTATTTAATTTGAATGTAACTGTCTAATGAAATGTAGTAGCTGCAAACAAGGAGAGTCATCACCAGCTGCTTCACAGACAAACTGCAGTTCACGGAACACTGGCTTACACAGTGCATTTCAAAAAGGAAGTCATATTCTATTTCCATTGCAGCTAGTGAGCCAAATTCTGAGACAACTTACACTCTTGTCCAACTCCCTTGAATTGCATTGGGTGTAAGTCAGTTTAAAATTTGCCTTAAAATCTCTTGCTGCTTTTAGAATTCTTTCCAATTGAATACCAGTATATTTACCCTAGCTGGTATGTACCTTCATTCTTAACTTGCCAAGCTTTCCTCATAGGTATTTTATAGCTCCTCTCCAAATATATAGGCTCTTCCTGAGCATTTGAATTAAGAAGCTTGCGGCTAAAACTAGTCATAAATCCTGTCCAGACTTCTATTTCCTTCGTGCCTGAGACACCTTGTACAGTAAATTGCTCACTGTTACTACTTTTCAAGTGTCTCAAGCTTCTTTTCTTGGAACACTTTGTTTTGAGGAGTTTGTGTCTCTAATAAGGATAAACTTATTTTTCATATTTTCCCCGATTTACTTATAGCTCTGCTGTGTAGCAGATTCAATTTCTCAGACATAGTTCCTACTCATTCATCTGAGTTTGCAAGATGCATAGTAATTATGTACCAAAGTGTTTCTTCCAGAATATATATTAGCTGTTTTGGGCAAAAGGCTTCAATACACCCTTTAATGCTCCCAAGAATTATGGTCTGCACTGTTAACTTTTAGTCTTTTTACCTCCGATGGGTCCTATACAATGGTAGTACAGTCTAGATGTACATTATTTTGCCTTGTTTGTCATCTTCTCCTTTATACTTCCCCCCTCCCACTGCAGTGTGTTTGACTAGAGAAATCTGAGTGGCTTTCCATGCTGGTATCAAACTATGTGCCCCTTCCACTTAAAGTGACATTGTACTTTTCCTTGTACATTTTAATGAAAACTGAGCAGTTTTAATGCTCAGATAATCCTTCTGTCTATAAACAGGGTCCTCTGGTTTAGCCTACTCTTAACAACTTTATTGTGAGTCTTACACTCACATGACTGCATGTGATATGATTAGACAGGCTTCTGACTTGTGAGATGTGGAAATAGGGACTGTGTAACACTTTGAAAACAGTGACAGATAATTTCTCTCTCATGAGTTCTCCACTGAGTCTTGACTGATCCAATTAACAAAACATAACACATTGCTTCCAGTTCTTTGCATTATAAAGCACTTAAATATCTCACCCTTCAGAATATTGAAATATCATTTGCTAAACATATTATAAAAAATTGGATCACTGTCTAGCAGTGATATGCTAGAAAAGACTTGTAGGAACCCTTCTTTAAATTTTGTTGCAAAATTATGAGGAAGATTAGGGATGGTTTCTGTGCTAGTGTTGGCTTTCATTCCCTCTTTGAATAATGGTAAACATTTCTCTCCCAGAGAAGACTTGGGCTGAAACTCAGAAACATTTGTTTGCTTTTAGAATAGACCTGACTTGCACTAGGTCTCATGTACTTAAATTTAAAAAAAAAAAAAGATCTAGGCGAGGAGACACCAGCTGCTACAAAGTCACTCACACCATTGCAATTTACACAAGTGGAAGATTGTGCTGTATTATCAGTGTACTCAGTGTGTATATATACAAACATTTAGAACCAGTGCACTTAATTGACATTTGATTTGTTCAGTGGTAGTGCCTTTCTCCTTGCTTATAGTTACAAGATCACATTTTTGTTTAAATGAGAAAACATCCGCTTCTGAATCTGAACTTGCCAGAATGTTAGAACATTCCCAAAGGGATTCAGTCGCATTAGCAATACGTCTAAGCTGCAGATCAGCATCATGTTTTTTCTGAAGTTTCATATGAAGGTGTTTCAGGTCAGGTTCACGTTTAGGTACCTTGTGTTCAACACTTGGAATTTTTCACAGCTCAAAAGAGCACTGTTTAATTTTTGAGATACCCTTAAGAAAGCTGTGTTAAGTATATATTCTGTTATCTTGCAATAACCACACAACAAATGTTGCAGTTAAACTAATGTAGAAAAAATGTGTCACCTCAAGGCAAGGGATAGATATGAGTGTTTTACACTATTATATATGTCTAATGGCTATTCCATTTTCCTACATAGTTATTACACTATAATTTTCACTCCCTAGTTACAATCTAAATATCTTAGATCATATTTAACTCATTACCTTGTAAACTGTTTTGAGATAGATACATTAAATAAAAAAAGGTGCTCTATGACATTAGATTTTCTGTATAGCAGTGACGGGGCAAGGCCAGATGGCTATAGGAAGGTAGTGGGAGACAGATATATTAGCCGCAGGCTAAACAAATCCCTGTTACCAGGGTAAGCAAATGGCAGTTGCTCCAGGTCAATTAAGACACCTGGGGCCAATTAAGATCCTTCCAGAAAGCAGGGAAGACAGCTAGGTTGATTGGAACATCTGAAGCCAATCAAGGGCTGGCTGAAACTAGTTAAAAACCTCCCAGTTAGTCAGGTGGGGGCACGTGTGTCAGGAGCTGTAGGAGGAAGCCACGCTACTGGAGAAATAGAGCAGTACAAACCCTATCAGGCACAAGGAAGGAGGCCCTGAGGTAAGGGTGACATAGATATTGAGGAAGTGGGGGGCTGCTGTGGGGAAGTGGCCCAGGGAATCATACTCGTCCTGTTTCCAAAAATACCAAGCTACCAAGAGCTGCTATTATCAGGGTCCCTGGGCTGGAGCCCGGAGTACAAGGCGAGCCCGGGGTCCCCCCTCTCCTCTCTGACTAATCACTGAGCCTGGGAGGCAACAGAGACTGTGCGAGGGAAGATAGTTTCTCCTCACCTCCCTTGCTGGCTTTTGATGAAAATGACTCAGTAGGCTGTGACCCTTGCCTCTAGAGAGAGAAGGGCTACGTGGAGGGTCACAGGGAGCCTCTGAGGCTAGCGTAATCTGCTAGGAAGCGTGAGACCCACTGAGACAAGGTCGGAACTTTGTCACAACCTGACATTTGTTGAAACAGAACTAAAGACCACTAATGGTGACTGATAAACATAATTTGTTGCATGTGTTTTGATGAGAACCTTACTGTATTTTTGTTAGTATAGTTTTTTCAGTCTTACAGCTGATCTGAAAAACAAACTCTACACTAAATTGTAATTCTACACTAACAATAGTAGTGCAAAGTTTCTCCCCCCTCACAATCCGAGGAACGCAAGCTGGTAATCCTTCCCTTTTATGTATGTTTGCTTGGGTCCTGAAAAATTTAGAAGAGAGCTGTTCTTCTGAGGTCAGTTTCAATACATGGATCTGAATGTAGATGTCTGTAGGGCTTTTGGGTCAAACATTCCCCTTAGAGGTACACACTAAAGAAACCAAAGTAAGAGTCTTGTAAAATTAATATTAAATTTCCATAACAATACAGCAGAGTGACAGGTGACTGGTTGAATATTTGGCCTTAAAGTCCATCTGGAAGAAGAAGAGTAGAAGGGCTGCAACTCAGGCAGGGAGAACATCATGGAGATGCACTTTTGATATTTTAATGAATGGAGAATAGTTTTATGCCAAGAACAGTAGGACTATTTACATGAGCAAGGCAAGCAGGAGTTAGCCCTTGGTATGCAGAAGCATTAAGTCCTATCTGAATGAGTATTTCCCTAAAAAGTGGTTGCTGTATGATTGAGCCAAAGCTATAATTTACCCTTTCAATATAAATTGAACAGAGTCATTATTCTCCTTGTAATATGCAACATTAACAGCTAGCCCCCTTAAAAATATAGGGTAAATCCTATAGGACTCCATTGCAGTCAGTCAGTATGCCCATTGACTTCAGTAGGGTCAGCCTGGCTCACATAAATGCATTTTATCCTACCAATTCCCTGAGTAAAACTACACTATATTTTCTTTTTTTTTTTTCCCTCCAGAGTCTCCAATAAGCCTCTAGTGGAAACTCTTTCCAGCTCACATGGTAATTCTTTAAACTTCTTTACTGTTAATCCCACATTGGTGGGGGCCCATATGAACAGCTGTCACACAGTGTCTTACCGGGGACCTCAGCAGATGCCATTAGGAATCTACTGGACAAATGGAGATGGGGATTTTTTCAAGGTCAAAAATGAAACCACAGCTGACTCCTATCCTGCTACAGAAAGTAGTAGTGATGACGCTCTCTCTGTGTCCAAATGGAATTTGAAGTTGCAAAACAGTAGTGTTGAGAACAGTCTTTTAACAGAGGAAGGTGATGTATCTGAGAGTGAAAAAGTGAATGATGTTTTGCTTAGTTATTTCAAATATATGGATCTGAACTTAAGACCAGAAACCATAGAAAACATTGAAAAAGCTTCCTCCAAGCACCAAAATGAAGTGTTTCCATACCCTGATTTTCTCCCACCACCTTTCAATAACCTGGACTTACAAAAGTTGGCCTTATCAAAATGGGATGACTGGAAGGTAGTCTTTAATCCACCACCAGAAAGCTCTGTTGTGAAATTAATATCTCGTCTGTTGGAAATTGAAAGGATGCAGCACTTGACTATATTAAAGGAGAAGACAAGAGACCTGACAGTATCTTCCAGTATGTTGCTTGGCAATCGACCCAGTTCCACAAAATCCATGCATCAGTTGAAGCAGTCAAGACTGTCTGATCCTCTATGTCTTCAGACATCTTTTAATCGAGACTATCAAGAGAAAAATAAATCCAACCATTCTGGCTGCTGCACGCATGACTGGAACAGCTCAAAATGCACTTGGGAGTACTGTCATAATTGCAAATGGAGTGCTGGAACATCCTCTGTTAGAAGTTCATCCACAAAGCAGCTTAGAGCATCTTGTGATGCCTTTAAAAGCTCTAAAATCCCCATCATTTTAAACTCTAACATGCTCTTGCGGAGGTCTTCCTCATGCTGTGTGGCGGCACCAAGAACTCAATCAACTGTAAAATTGACTTCCCCAAAGCTGCTGCCACCAAGTACAGCTCTAACCAGTCCTTTCCCTGATAAGGACAGTTTAAAATATAAACAGCCAAGGACCAAAAAGAAACTCTATAGAAAAAACGTAGTAACGAGTAAGACTTTTCATTGCCAGAAGTTAAAATCTGTATCTGCAATGCCAAAGCAGAAGTACACTCACACTGACAAACAGTAATTTCTTGAATTCATACTTCTCATTATGAGTGAATCCTGCTCAGCAATCTTATTTTAGGTTGGTTGTCAGGTTAAAGTATTTTTAATGGTATGAGACAGAAGTGATATGAAATAGCACTTGTGACAATTGAATCCACTTGTAGAAAAATCAAGTTTTATCCTTCTGCCTGCTGACATCTTTTAGACCATTTGTGTAACTTTTAAAAGAATTGGATCAATATAAGCATACCAGCAAATCATCCCGTTCCAGAGTGCAACTATTTTTTTAAAATGTTTATAAAAGTAATATCTATAAAGTATAGTTATATTATACTAGCACCCAGAAAATCCCACTCAGCATCAGTGCTCCCCTATGCGCTACGTGCTGTACTAATACATGGGAAGATACGGTGTCAGCCACAGAGAATTCACAATTTAAGTGCAATATGAAGGGTGGGAGGAGAGAGAGAAAAATACAATTTCTATACATTTGTCATTTTTTTTCTGATACATAGATTAAGGACCAATGGTCTGATTATACACATGGGAAAATACTAAAGCAAAATGAATGTAGTACATTTCTATCAATATGAAATTACTCACTTTTTTCCTCAAACAAGGAAATTAAATAGAACAGCTAAATTGATGAAGTTTTCTGTACATGCCTAGAAATCAAGAAATTCAGATTTATGATTCCTATTGCAACCATAGTTGTCCTTGTGTATGAGACCCTCCCGTCCCCCACAAAACCTATGTTATCTGATACTCTGGTGGAACAGACTAGAAATTCTGTAGCAGTTCCATTTAAAATTCTATTTTAATTGAAGTCCATACACTATTCCCAATGTTACTTATTCAAATATTAAATTTGATTTTATACTACCCTTACATGTTCAGTATGTGTCACAGATTTTGGTATGGACAAGTAATTGAACTATAAAAGTTGTCAGAGGGGTAAACTGGAGGTTTTTGGCACATGAAAAGGTGGAGGGTTGTTACCATATTAGCTAAATATTTTTGCTAAAATGATCAGCAGTGAAATGGTTATCATTGTTGACATTTCAAATACCTTTAGGTTTCAGGGTTACCAGTCCTCAGCACCTCTCAGCATTAACTGAGGAAGATGGCAGGACATCAGTTTACAGTCTTCTTCACATATTCAAGAATAATTTTCTTGATGCAAGCCAGAAACAATTGTTTTAAAAACCCTGAAATTTTAGCTACTGGAGCTCATTTGTACAAGGGCTGGATATTATATTCATAGAATACAATGTAACATGGCCCGTAATGCAATACGTTCCTACAAGTGCTTCTCGTCAGAGCAACTTACACAGAATTACATCTCAACATCCTGGAGTTTAAGGTAAACAGTAGTACAGGAGGGGAAGGAAGGCAATGATTGCCATTTGAACACCCTGATTTTAATTGCTTATCACTTTTCAACTCTTTCATCTTTGGGGCTGAAAGAGGCAGGGACATAGTACTGAGTTGGAGTCATGTATCAGCAGTCTCTGCGGGCAGGGCTCTTGTGGAACCCTGGGGAGAAACTAAAGCTTCTCCCCACCCTGTAGAAATATGAAGGGAGTGCATTGTCAAGGGAGAATAGCTTGAGTGAATCTGGCTTATGATCTTAACCAATTCTTATTCTGATGAGAGTTCTTGGGAGCAATTGGCTGTTTCCCCCTTCCCACCCTCCCGACACACACTGATTACTAGATCTCATGGTTGTGAGAGGGCCTGTGTAAATCACCCACTCTCACTGGTGGGTTGGGTAGGATAATTAAGACCCCTGTATTCAAGAACTTGAGGACTTTTCAGTCACCAACAACTTTAACATTCATTCTTGCACCACAAACTGATTGAGACCTACTCAGCCAGGCCTGTGCAGAAGACCATTTTGAAGTGATTAGCATTCACTGAAGTTACAATTATACACTTTAATGAGAAGATTTTTCTCAAACTTCACCATGGAATGAAATGGGTCTGTTCTCTAGGACCTACAGAGTACTCGTTTTTCATACTAGATACACAATTAAAAATCCCAAGTACAGATGAATCCAGTTGTAAGAACACTCTGCATGTTCTCTTGGCTCATTGCCATACAACTTGTCACAAAACAGATTTCTTGTTTAATACACACTTTAAATAGGAAGTTTTCTAAAAGTATTTAGGGGCCTGATCTTGACAACTACCGAGCACCTGTAACTCCCAGACAGTGACTGCACTGGCAAAAAATAGGATGCATAATATGCCAGCAGTGCAGCTCCACTAGTGGAAACTATATTGCAGAGAGGGCTTTCAGATCTCTATCACCATGCTACTTAACTAACCCACTGGTGAGCTTTGAAGTTCAAAAACAGGACCAATGATCGATGGAGAGCCAGAGTAGTGACCGGAGCGCTGTGCACTTGTCAGCTCAGCTGCTTTCTGTATCACTTGGAGTTTCCTTAGGTCCCAATTCAAGGAAACATCCTTAGTGAAGGACACCATTCAAGGTGTGTTTAAGATGCAATGAAGTCACTATGTGCTTAAATGTTATCCTGAACAACAGTGGTAATAATCACATGCTTAAGAGCTCCAATGAATTGGGATCCTAGAATCTAGACCCTCCAAATGGTCCTAAACCTTCTTTTCCATACTTTCCACGCTGGATTTCTCAAAGCAGCTCTGGACCTACACATATGACTAATCATATCCTGAATCAGAGTTTTGGATTGCCTGGGGATAAAGGGAACACAAAACACCTCCTGAACTCAAAACTGACACCAGAACCCTTCCACTCTCTAACGAAGAAATTGCACTCAGAGTGCTCATGGCGAGCAGCTCACTGCTGCTGGAACTGGAGTATTACCACCCCTGGAGAAAATATAGCTCATATTTAGGCACAACCTGCATTTGTTACATTTTAAAAATGTATTAGTTCAGCTCTTGTAAGCAAGTGATAAGTAATGTATCTTACTGATCAATGCAAACTGAGAGGCAGAACTCATTTACATTTTCTCCTGCTAAATCGAACAATTTTGTAACAAAGATTTATCCCAGAGGGTTTCAAATTAAATCTATTTAACAATTTTTCAGGATAAATGTTTTGCGAGTTGAAGTATCTGCATAATTGCATTTTATTTATAAGCTCTTTGAAAATGCAGCCATAAATTTTAAATAAACTTGACATGTTTCTCTGAACAAATGCTGCCAGCTGTGACAGCTGGCTGGTGGTGAATAACAGTCATCTCAGAACTCACTTACCCATTGTACCATGATTGGGTTATCAGTGACTAAGACGGAGTGATTAGAATCAGCATCTTTGAAAGGTGAGAAGCTACCAACCAGCACACACACCACTCTACACAGTTACATTTAATATAACAATATTTTGATTCAGGTCAGCTGCTATTGACCCCATGCACTGAGTCAGCACAAGATGTACTCATCTGCTTATGTTCCATTTAAAACAATTGGCTAGGGCCAATCTGGTTTATATTGGTAACATTTTCATTAATACCTGTACTTATATATGAAATGGCATATCACTCACAACTGCACATCATTTGAAAACATTCCTCATCTAGCAGCTTGCTTTTGAACTAGAATGTCCCATGAAATCTTGATGCTTAGTTTAGTGTAAATCCTCTTCAGATTCATTTCTAACACTGGCAAAATAATTGGTAGCTGGCTGTGGACATGCCTTTATGAGACAACTGTAAATACCATCTTTCCTCCTCCAGAATTTGAACAAGATTTACCCTTACTGGGTCATCCCAGCAGTTTAAGAAACTGATTCAGGCTATGCTGCTATATAGAACTGCTTTGGCCATGACCCTGGCTACGTTAATTAGGATCTAGCCATTTTTTTTTTTTAAACTTAGGAAACAAAGATTGTGTGGTTAAGACTTCTATATTAACTTATTGGAGAGAAAAGCAGGGCAAGGATGGTCACGTCACAGTATCATAAGGAGAGAAGGAAGTAAGATGTGTATCTTACATTGCCTTCAATATTATTTGTATGTTGTCTTGCTATTAAGGACCTGATCCAGCAAATATGCATGCAGCTTTACACACATGTAGTCCCACTGAATTAAAATAGGACAACTTGTGCAAAGTATGTAAGTTTCCAGAACTGGGATCTTATATTGTAAGCTCTTCTGACCAGAAACTGTATTTCTGTGTGTGTACACATACTTAAATGCATTTTGGGCACTATTCCTGCAATAGAAATAAGTTCTAGTTCACCCTTACTCCCTAGGAACATCTGAGCTTTCATTAGTGTATCAGTATCCATGTCTAAACTACATGAAACACTCAAGAATTTAGTGGAGAAGAAGATTCTGTACCATTGTGAGTAGAAACAAGTGACACTGTGTTCATTTTTAGTCATCTCTTTGTGTGTGATGTGCAATAGTTTCCATTTAAAGAAAATTCAAGACAATGCTTGAGATAAATGTCAAAGCATGTGTGTTTTGGGTGCAGTATGTTGGACTTCTCAGCCACCTTTTTTTTTCCCTTCCATCTTTTAAAGTTTTTAGTTTAAGACAATGCTGGCTGGTCAATTTCTTATTATTTGGGTGCCAGAACTACAGAGAAGCAGGAAACCCCAAAGTTCTAGGAGGAGCATCTAGCATTGATATGAACCTCACATGGAACATTTTTTATTGAAAAGCTTGTCTGATGGCAGGGAAAGATTGTAGAATTTAGCAGTGGAGAGGGAAAAGTGTACATTTGGGAGTTGAAGAGTTCAGCTAAGAAGCAGATTTGCATGACACAATGGTTGCTAAGTGCCTCTGTGTTTTGACCACCTTTTTTGTTAATTATGTTTTCTGAGGAGGTTGGTCTTAATTCTTGCCTGTGTGATAGGGTCCTAGCAGATATACACAGTTTTGTTATTTACTTTGTTTCTTCTGTAGTGCTGTAGTCTTGTTTTTCCTTTTTGTAATCTGTAAATATTGTTATAAATAAACGCTTTATTCTATTTATAACTACAATGTCTTCATTGCTGCTTTTAGGAAAAGTGGTTACCTGTGGCTGGTAAGATCTGTCTTGCAGGCACGCTAACTCTAAATTTAACATAACAAAAGAAAGCTAAGTAAGTGGAAGAGTAGCTTCCAGGGAACAGTTTCTGGTAGCAGTGCGTAGTTCAATGTATATTCTTGTCCCCATCAAACCAGAACTTGCAAATTTTATAAAGTGCCTATTTAGAAAAGCTAAAAATTGCAAGGAAGTATCACACTGCTAAAATTTCAAAACATCTAATGTTCCGCAGAATGCATCTAAAAATCTCAGATAATTACTCTTTAAAGGGGAATGGGCCCATTGGTGGGACCCAGGACATACAGCTTGCACAGCAGAAAGTCTTCCTGGGTACAGGTGAAGTGGGCAAACCAGACACACCTATAAATTAGCTGTCCGTTACACCTGCTCCTGCTGGGGGCCGTAGAGCTATTGCCCAATGTAGATGTGGCCAGGGCACTTGCATCTCCCTTGTCACCTGTCAGTGAGGAAGGCCCAAGAAAACTCCCAAACATTTCATGAAATGGTGTTGGCGATTCAGGCGGTAGCATTCTTTCTTGTAAGTATGTACAGAACTACTGCCCAGCACAGCTGTGATACTGGAAATGTTTGGATGAGACAGAGCAGATCCTGACTACTTGCAATCATGAGTAAGCATATAGCACTTTTCACAAGTAGTAGTATTGTTAAACCTGTGGTGTCCTGAAAACAGTCTAATTCTGCTAATTTTTTCTGCTTTTCTAAACTCACCTTATAGCAGCGTGGATAAAAATCAATGATTTAAAAAAATTATTAAAAAATTGGATTTTTTTGATAAAATGCTTTTGAGGAGAAAGCCTATCTAAAGATAGTTTAAATTAAAATACATTATAGCTCAAAGATATCTTATCGTGGAATAGGGATTATAAATTCTAATTCTATAGTATGAGACAATATATTCATGTAATGTTTAAGAAAAGTTTTGTAAATGAATTCCAATAGTTCATGGATTAGGGACCCAATCTTATGGGGTTCCAGGGGCTTCTGTATAGATTATTTAGGTTAATCTTTCTATCTACCCAGTGGGACTCGGTGCTCAGTCTAGAAATACCATCAGAGAGGCTTGGTTTTGCAGATCTCAGACTGTGGATTTGTCTCCACAGAAATAACATGCTTGTTAACAGCAAAAATGTTTTTAAATAAATAAATATATAGAGGTGAGAAATAACAGACCTCAACCCTATTGTCCCTCTGCAAATTTGTGTACACAGAGTCAATCCCTTACCTCTCTCTAAAAGTGCAAAGTTTCAAAAAGTTCAATGAATGGAAGATTGTTGTGGGCGGAATAGATGTGGACAAGGAGAAGAAGTCTGGAGATAAATGTGAGGAGAGAGAGACAGGCAGTAGAAACAAAAGTGAAACTGTTTGAGCAGCATACTCCAGAAGTCTTGAGGTCTTTCTGGGTGTAGCCTTCATTGATTTGAGATCTACCATACCATTCTCTCACTAGAAGGGAAAACCTATAATGGCATCAAGCCGTAAGAGAGTCCCAGTTTGGGAATATTTTAATGAAGTTCCTCTACCTGGGGGTAAGACAGGCATGCGTGTAAAATGCAAACAGTGCAACAAAGAAATGCAAGGCCTGGTTGCCCAAAAGAAACAACATCATGAGAAGTTTTCCTTCTCAGGAGGAAGCTGCATTGAAGATGATGAAAGGAACATGTCTGAACATGTAGGATCATCAGGTTGGTAAACTTTTTTTATTTCATACTTCTTTCTTAAGGACTGCCTGTCTTCTTTCTGGACTATTCTTGAATTCTCATGTTTGAGCAAAAATATAGTTGTTACTCTATGGTACCATCACTTTAGATGCAGTTGTGATAAAAAATAAACAGCTGAAATAGGCAGATCTTCCTTTTACAATTTCACCTTTAAAGTAGTACTGAGTGTCAGCGAATGCAATGAGTAATACTAAATGAGCAGTATGGTAATAATAATTAAATAACTGCATTGACTTATTCTGTTTAGGAGAATCCATCCTCAACATACAGGATTCTGAAGACTTTCCACCTTCAAGATCACCATCATTTTCTATAGTTTGAGTTATCTGCCAATGATAGTGTTTCAGTTTCATCGTGTATGTCACATAGCCACAGTATATCACCTGTAGCAAAAAAGAAAAAAAAATCTTCATCATCCAGAAACAACAATAGATACATTTGTGATAAGAACCAGCAGATTCCAAAAAGAGGTAATTGATGAAAAAATTGCCCGGTTTGTGTATGCAACAAACTCTCCTTTCTGTATGATTGAGAACCCATGCTTCATTTACATGATTCAGTCATTAAGACCAGGATAGAGTCCACGGAACAGAGCAGATGTCGCAGGCAAATTGCTGGATAAAGTGTATGAAAGAGAAACCGGACAGTGTGCAAAAGGTCTGGAGGGTGAAATTGTTAACCTGAGTCTTGATGGGGGGAGCACATACAACAATGATCCTGTTGTATGTGCTTGTGTGACAACAGAAGAAGGGAATGTCTTCCTTACAGAAACAATTGCTACATCAGGAAATGCACACACAGCAGAATACTTACAAGAAGTAGCGTAAAAGCAGGGCCAGCCCACAGCATTTTGGCACCTGAGGCGGGAGCTTAAATGACGCCCCCATACCCCCACGCTTGGGCCAAAACTTTGAAAGGTCTCAATTCTGCCTTCTTCCTGTTCTACTCCTCTCATGATACTGCTCTGCTACCTACCCCAATAAAGAAGAACTAACAACTTAAAATGCCTTGTTCAAAAATTTTAAGTAACACTTAACTTTCAAACACCTGAACAGCAAATGTAACTTTTCTTGTCTGCATAGTAAACACTGGCATTTTTATCTGTTTGAATAATCAAAGTGGTGCTTTCCATGCCTTCTTGGTTGCAAAGATTTGAACTGCTTCCTGAAGGTCCACAGTATGGGCCAGCTCATGCTCTTCTGAGACAGTTGCAAGGCCAACCAGCCTCTCCTGTATCATTGTGGAGCGTAGATGTGTTTTTATTAACTTCAGTTTGGAGAAGCTGTGTTCTCCACTGGCAACTGTTACAGGAAGTGTTAGAAGTATGCGCAGAGCAACAAAAGCATTTGGAAAGAGGATGGTCATCTTTTTTGTGCACATATATTCCAGAACAGCCTTTAGAGTTGATCCTGCTGAAATGTATCTTGAAAGGGCTTTCAGTTCATCACCTAAATCACTCGCATCAATATCGTGCATGTCATCATGTGTCAACACTGTCTCTAGTGCCCTGCATGCTGGTGTAGGTCTTCTTCAGGTACAGTGAGGAGTTTCGGAATATCATACAACATCCGAGATATACTGCTGTGTTCCTTGAGCTGCATGAAACATTCTTCAACTGACTGTATTGCACAATCTAGCACCTGGTTAAAGAATTCAATTTTGAATTGTTGTTTGGGGTCTCTTATGGGATTATCTTGTGCCTCAAAATCAAAATGTCTTCTTCTTTGGTGACTCTTGTATTCTTGAACGGGTGGGAAAATAGCTTAAGTGTGAAGTTCCTCTGCCAACTTCTGTGCACTCTTCAGAACGTTTTGAAATCCCTCTAGGTATGACTTTGCTTTGTCCAGTTGTTCCATTGCTCCAGATATATCAAGGTCAACACCTTGGAGTCTCTTGCTTACAACATTTATTTCAGACAGTATGTCATGCCACAACACTAAGCCACACAGAAATGTGAAGTTATGTATGTTTCCGGTGATTCCATTTCCCTCTGCCACTGTTCTCCCACGAACAGTTCCTGTCATAACATTATCCTCCATAATGGCAACTATGGCATCATCTATCTTCCCAATTTGGTGTTTGATAGGCTTTATTGCCTCCACTTGACTTTCTCAGTGGTTTCAGTGTCAGAGGGAATATTGCTTTAAAATTTGCCATCAGTGAGTTGATAAGGAGAAAAATACATAGATGCTTTGAATTACATTAAAAAATTCAGCAGCCTCACTAGAAGCTGGTGCTGCATCACTGACCACCAAGTTCAATGAATGAGAACTGCATGGGACAAAAAAAGCTCGAGGGCTTAACTCTCGGATCTGTGTCTGCACTCCTCTGTTGTTTCCTCTCATGTTGGCACCATTATCGTAGCCCTGACCTCTCATGTCAGCTATCCCAATTCCTGTATTTTCCAGCTTTTTAAGAAGCACATTTGTCATATGAGCTCCTGTAGTATCATCAATGTCAATAAATTCTAGAAAATGCTCTCTGACAGTCACCATTGCAGGGACATTTTCACTAGGTTCTGTTGTTGTTACAAAACACACCATTAAAATAATTTGTTCCGTATGGCTGATGTCAGGTGTGCAGTCCAGAATAACCAAGTAATATCTTGCTGACTTCAGATCTGCCACAATCTTCTGTTTGACTTTTGTTGCCAGGAACTGTATGATTTCATTTTGAATTTTTTTCCATGGTAGTGGTGTGTGTACATTTCTTGGGAGGTGTCTCTTCTTAGATGCTCCTGAAGTACAGCATCAAACTCAGCCATCAGCTCCACAGTTTTAAGGAAGTTTCCATTGTTTGGCACATACAGCTGATCTGAAGTGCCAAGCAGTGCTAGGTTTTGGGTAGCAAGCATTCTCACAATGGCAATGAGCCTTTTCAGAACATTTTGTCAGTAAAGAGACTGATTCAATCTTCTCTTGATGCTGATCATCTATCGTGGCCTTTAACCTTAGTCTCATCTCAAGCTCTTTCCACCTATGGAATGCTCTCTGGTGATTTGCTGCCTTCTCATGGCATGCCAGATTTAGCCAGATTTTTCCAGTCCTTTGTTCCTGTAGAACCCCATGTGGCTGGAACATTAGACTGGAAGAGTTTGCAACAAAAACAGTATGCAGCATTCTGGGTTTTTGAGTACATAAGCCATGACCTCTCTGCTTTGTCACCATTGGGGATTTCACACCAGTAATGTGGTGGATGGAAACTTCTATTTTCATTGTCTTTGGGGAACATGAAGTTTTTCACTTGCTGTGGCCCATGCAGTCCCTCAGGCTACTGCTCAAGTGGGTCCACAGTCCTGGATCATCTAGACTTAAGGACTAAACCCAGCAACAGCTGTTTCTTGCGCCTCCACCACACTCTTCTCTGATCTACACTTCTCTTCAGGAATGTGCATGGTTACATCCATTTGAGATGGAGATATGGATGCTGCAGTAGCTGCCAGGTCACCTGCACTCTGACTAACTGGAAGAGCAGGCATCTCCTGACCACTCACATCCTCAATGAGGCTGGAAGGCTCACCGAGAACAGTTGTGTCTATGTATCTCAGGAGAGCTCCTTCCTGCTTAGATAGAAAATCTTCCTTTACTTTCTTTCTTTTTCTGAATGGTGTCTCAGAGGGGCGTTTTTTTCTTTCACTCATGACTGCTGTTCTGTGCCAGCTATAGTGGCTCTCAACACTCAATTGAAAGGGACAAATAAGCAGGCTGGTAGCAGGGCCTGAGTGACGGAAGATATCAGCGTCTTAAGGGCCTAACTGGCTCCTACTACTTCAGTTGACTGCCTGTTCTCCTCAAGTGGGTTCAGGGAAGCAGCAGGAAACAGGAAGCTCCCTGAGAAGCTGGTGTTTATCAGTCCAGACTCCTGGGGGTGCTAGAGAGGTACATAAATGGCTCCTCCTCCTCTCTCTCGCTGCAGCTCCTGCTGCTTTCTGTTATTTCCTTTCACTTTTTCTCCTGCCTGCCTGTTATGTCTCATGTGCCCTCCTTCCTCCAGCACAGCACTCCACCATATCTGTTCATCTAGAGCAGAGAGAATACATATGCAGCAGCAGCAGACACAATTTTCCACACTCTGGATCCTAGTGGCGGCCACCTCAGTTTGCCTCATGGTAAGGCCAGCTCTGAGTAAAAGCTATAACAAACTGTGAAAAAAAATTCAAATGTCTAGTACGCAGCTTGGTCACAGACAATGCTGCAAATGTATCCAAGATGAGAAGCAATTTAGAAGAGGGTGAGGAGAGTCCCAAGCTAATAAGATACAGTTGCAGTGCTCATTTGATTCACCTCCTAGCCAAAGACTTCAGTGTTTCAGAAATAAAGGCTAATGTTGAAGTTACAAAATACTTCTGTAACAACCACTTTGCAGCAGCTGCTCTGAAGAACGTGGGAGGAACCAAGCCGACTCTCCCACAAGACCTGCGATGGAACTCAGGAGTGGACTGTTTTGAGCACTGTATCAAGAACTGGCCTAATCTGATGACAGTTTGTGAACAAAATCGTAAAAAAATAGATGGTACTGTCACAGCCAAAGTTCTCAACATTGGGCTTAAGAGAAATGCTGAACACATGCTGAGTTCCCTGAAGCCTATTTCTGTAGCCTTGAACAAAACGCAGGGAAATAGCTGTTTTATTGCTGACACTGTTGAAATTTGGAAGACACTGAGTGAGATCTTAAAAAGAGAAATATGCAATGACAGAGTTAAATTACAAGCATTAAAAAAAATGAATGGGACAAGCACTATCTCCAGCTCATTTTCTTGCAAATTTTCTCAATACTTGGTACCAGGGTCAAACCTTAACTGCTGAAGAAGAGGAGTTGGCTATGACATGGACATCCAGGAATCATCCCTCCATAATGCCAACTATAATAAACTTCAGAGCTAACGGTGAACCATTCAAGAAATATACGTTTGTGATGATGTTTTAAAGAAAGTCACACCAGTGAACTGGTGGCAGTCACTTAAGCACTTGGATTCAGAGAGTGTTGAAGTGATCATCTCACTTTTAACAGTAGTAGCTTCTTCTGTCAGTGTAGAAAGAATATTTTCTTCCTTTGGACTAATTCATACCAAATTGAGAAATCATTTGGGACCTGAAAAAACAGGAAAGCTTGTTTTTCTTTTCCAGATTATGAACAAACAGGAAAATAAAGGTGAAGACGACTGAGTTAGCTACAGAAGCCAATATTTTAAGTTTCTCATGTTGACTGACAAGGTCGATCTAATTTTGGTTTTTTTTTTTTTTTTTTTTAAAGTATTTCATTTAACTATTTTAGTTAAAAACAATTTTAACACAAACAAACCTGATTTTTAAAAACTTGAATGTTTAACTAAATTCAAAAATTTAGTTTTGTTGCTTGTTTTGTTAAATTATTATATGTTTGCTGTTGAAGAAAAAAATCCAGAATACATAACATTGTGGTTTTTGTTAAATAAAACAATTTAAATGTCTGTCTGGTGGTGATCTCCTCCTAATAGAGCATGGCAAGAAAATCCTCCAAATATTAATGATTAACCTGTTGAATTGGAGATAGTTCACCTCCCAATATTTCATAAATATCTGCTTCAATTACCTTTGGTAAATGAAATAACCAATCATTAATTTTCTGATATAGCTGTAAAACTAATCTGAAAAGTTTTCAAAATAAATCACTTTAAAAATGTATAGTGTATACCTTCTAAAAATGAAACCTACATCTATCTCTGAGTTGTGAAGAATATGTATTAAGGTTATTACAACCAACAAGAATGCACTTTTATGTAGAAATCCATGATTAAATAATCAAATCCACCCTGCCTTATAGTTTCAAAAGGATTAATTATTTTTCACTTCCTGCCCAAACTTGCATAGCATTGCTGTTTAATGTTAAGCTGTTGCAGCACATTTCAGTGTGGGTGAAGTGATTTGTATGTAAAGATAGATAACACTCCATTTTTCGAGTACTTTGGGTTATTTGGTGAAAGGTGCTCTATAAATGCTATCAAGCATTTCCTTTAAAAATCTAATTCATGTCTATGACCTTTTTTGGTTTCTCTTTTCAGATCCAAGAATCACTGTCTTCAGTTTCATGCTTTACTGTACACCAAATGTGCAGATACCTCTCAACATGCATGCAATATTTATTTCTTAAACATATGTGACTGGATGAATCAGGGTATTAGTAATGAAGCAGTTTCTCAAATTTTAAGGCCTAGCAAACCACATCTAAAACTTAAAATACTTGGCATATCATCTGTGTAATTTTAATCAGTGTAGTTCTAATGGATTCTTTATTCGAATACACGTTCAACCAACCTGCACAACATCTGATTGTGGCTCACCTACCATCAGGGGTAAATGTAATAGTTTGAGAACTACTGAAGTGGTAGGATATGGAACCTTTCATCTTTAGTTTATCAATTAAAATCTACCGTGGGTCAGTAGTAACCAGTTCGTTAATGGTGTTGGTTCAGTTTCTAGTGGACAGATATTCACATCACAACATGTATTAACTCTCATGAAAATGTGAGACAAAGTGAAAAACAGATTGCTATTTAGAGGTCTATAGTATATCATAAAGCACCTATTATTTGCATTACGGTAGTGTCTCAGAGCCCCAGTCAAGTACCCAGGACCCCACTGTGTTAAGTGCTGTACAACACAGAATAAAAAGATGGACCCTGCTCTAATGAGCTTAAAATCTAAGTAGAAGATAAGAGACAACTGATGGTTACAGATAGAAGAGGTAATGCAAGGAAACAATGAGAATATTGGTCAGTATTACAGGCAGTGGTCTCAGCATACCAGCAGCCTAACTGTTGAAGATTTTTGTAGGAATCACAGCCAATGAGTTTTAAGGAGGGTGAGTTAGTTTTCAGGTGTTAATGGGGAGCTTCTCCCAAGCATGATGGTCAGCATGGGACAAAGCAAACTGCTTATTTGGAAATAGAGGCTGGCATCACAGGCTGATCAGAGGGGGAAGTCAGCATGTCCATGGTGAATGAGATGGGATAAGTAAGACGGGAATAGGCAGTGAAGGTAAATTTTATGTTTGATATTATAGAGGAAGGAGAGCCAGTGGATGGATGCAAACAAATGGGTTATACAGTCAAAGTGATGGGCTAGGAAAGCGATCTTTGCAGCAGCATTTGGAATGGTTATGAACAGAACACCACTGCATTTGTCAAGACCAAAGAGAGGGATGTTGCAATAACAGATTTGAGAAAGCCTGAATGAGAGTTTTAGCTGTGTGACTGGATAAGAATGGCCGTATCTTGGGGATACTATGCAGAAAGAAATTGCAGGAGTTGGACATAGCATGGATGTGATAATCTAGAGACAGGTTCAAATAGATGACAGCGATCAGGTTATTAGCCTGAGAGACAGGTGGGATGGTGTTGTCCAGTGATCAAGCAAGAGGTAGTGCGAAGGTCTTGGGGGTGAGGGTTCTAAGATTTAACAGCTCTGGTTTAGTCATATTGAGCTTGAGGGGATGCCTGGAACATTAGCAAGGCACTGTTAGAGGGACAGGCCAAGATTTTATTTTGGATAAGAGACCAGTCCAGAATAGACGTAAATCTGAAGTTGTTGGCATAGAAATAGTATTGAATTTGTGTTTGCAGATGATATTACAGAGAGAGAAGGTTAGAGGGAGAAAAGAGGACTAAGGACAGAGCCACATGGAACCCCCACAGAAAGATGTGGGGCCAGGGCCAGCAGATGAGGAGGATCCTTCAACGGACAGGCTGAAAGAGCATTTAGAGCAGTGGTCCCCGAACTTTTCAAAGTCATGCCCCTCCACTTACCTTTGTGCGCATGTGCAGACACACACAACCCGGGGCTGGGAGCGAGGCCATGGCTCGCGGGTGGGGGGAGGAGGATGCAGACAGGGGTAAGGGGGCCGAAGCTGGGTCTGGGTCCAGAAACGAAGCCGCAGCCTGGGGCTGAGACTGGGGATAGGGGCAGGTGTAGAGCTGCAGCCAGGGTGTGGTCGAGGCTGGGGGTGGGGCCAGGGGCAGGGTGGCGCTCTCTCCCCATCCCCCATGGGGCTGGCCTGGGGCCCACCATGCCCCCTTGAACGTTCCTCTGCACCCCCTAGGTGATACACCCCACAGTTTGGGGACCTCTGAATTAGAGACACAGAGGAACCAGCACAGGGCAGAGTTATGGAAGCCAAGGGAGGACAAGATCTTAAGAAACGAACGGTCAACAGTACCTAAGGCAGCTGACAGGTCAAGGAGGACGAGGATGAAGTGCTGGCTAGGAAATGGTCATTAGTGTCTTTGGTGAGTGGTTTCAGTGGAGTGCAAGCAACAGACACTGGATTGGAGGGAATCAAGGATGAAACTGGAGGAAAAATGGCAGAAAAAGATTGTAAAGAGCACATTCAATGAGCTTAGAAATGAAAGAGAGAATGGGTGGTAGTTGGAGAGGCAAGTGGGGTTGAGTGTGGGATATGTTTAAGATGGAAGAGACTACAGCATGCTTGTGTTCTGACGGAAAAGAGCCAGAGGAGAGTGTGAGATTAAGGGGTTAGGGAGGATATGAGAGTAAGTGCGAGAAAGTTGGGGTTTACTGGGGCAAGTGGAGATGCTAAGAGGAGGGAAGGCAAGCTGAGGGGAGGGGGAAGGTCATGTTGTCTTTTGTCAATTCAGACCATATATTAGAGATATAAACATTCTAGTACAGGCAAAAATAAATACAGTCTCATCAAAATTAGGACGTGGGGAAAAAGTCCACCCTAGCTGCAAACACCATCCCTTTGCACGTAGATCCCAGGCCAGACTGCACCCTTCCTCCTTGAAAGCCTCAAAAAGTTTTTTTGCAGCATGCCCTGAAGATCATCAGATTTGGGTGATTTTTGACCCAAGGTCAAGGCTGGAATAAATTCGGAAGTTCAGGGCCCTTCACAGACAATGCCCTTCCAGCAGCTCAACCTTCTTTTGAACAGAGGGGGCTTCAGCTCAACCACTTCTAATCAAAACTGCACCATTGGTATCACCTAGGGAGAAAGGTGGTCTCAAGTAGGCAGCTCCAACCCATTTAAAAACTGACCGGTCAATACCAAGACCTTAAGTTCCAACTGGCAATTAACAGGCAGCCAATACAGAGCACCAATTTCATGTGTTCAAGTGAGAAACTCCAATTAACAAGTAAGCCACCACATTCGGCATCAGCTTTACTTTTAAGTTGATTTAAGGTACTGTACCATCTAGATTACATTGCTATAGTGTAACCTCAAAGTGACACAGTGACATGGTGAATAAGGTCTGCACCCAAAAGAGTTAGAACTTCTTGGCTAGATGAAGACAGCCAGCCATCCTGTCCAAGAAGCTAGTGAATCAACAATACACTTAAAAACAAATGGCAAGCACAACCTCTGAATTAAAGAGGCAACATAATCCTCGCCATTTCATCAGGCTGCTTTTCCCATCCTACCATCTTTACACTCTTATCCCAATTAAGCTACAGCCATCTATCTTAGTCACTAACGGCCCCCATTAGTGTAATACAATTTTTAACGTGCTTATCTTCACAAAATCCTGTGCACTATTACCCCACTTTACAGATGGGGAACTGAGGCACAAAGAGACTAAATGACTCTTGCTCAAGGTCACACAGAAAGTGTGTGATGGAGCAGGTAACTGAACACCTCTGGTACCTCAGTTATTGATGCTGGCCTAAATTCGAGCAGAGAAAACGGAATCTGAAGAATGACACTGGCATGTTATGATTTAGTGTATGCAAGTATTTGAAAAAAGTATTTAAAAGCTTTATATTATCAACATTATAAACAGAGCAAAAGTAAAAAACACAAGATGCAAATAAGTTCCAAAATCTTATTTTATTAACTTGAAGCAATTGCCACTTTGAACATTTGCTGCTATAACTATGAGTTACAGTTGATGACTTAATACACTGTAGAAGATTAAGTTATATCTCCTGCATTCTCACAGAATGATCAGCCTTCTGTGTATGGATCAATATATTCAAAGGTTCTTCAGAGGTTTACGGCCACTTACCCTATATATGGATGGAAAAACATTATTAAAAGATGTGACGATTCAAAATCAAAATTCATTAACAAATTTATTCTAAAATGGTTTTCAATTATGTCAATCTATATGTATTCACCTAAGCAACATACATAACAAATATAAGTAGTAAAGGGATTTTTAAATATACATTTCCACTGCATTTAATTCTCATCAGGGGGCCCAGATTCAAAAGCACTTTTAGTTTGTTTTTTGTTGATTTTCAGTCACCATGAGACACAGATCATGGGTTAAATGCTTGGGTTCAGCCGAGTTTCACGTCGCACAGGGCCTGAGGTGTGGAGGCAGCAAATATAGCTGTATACCACCCTCATCCAAAAGCCAACTGCAAATGGCAGCTTCAGGGATTCTTCTATTTTGTACCAGTTTGCCACAGCTGGGAATCAGCAGAGTTCAGCACCACTCCAGTCACACATCCAACTCTCCCCTACACTAAAGGTTGAGAGGGAGAGGCGTGGCAAATAGGTAACTATGTCTCTATACCACTCAGGAATCTTCCATGCTGGGGGAACCATTTAGCTAGATGCTCAAGCCAGAATTACAACTCCTTTGTTCTGCCAGAAAAGCACAAAGGGAGCTGGAGGAGGGCCAAGGACCAGGATCCACTTGTTTTTCAACAATTTCTCATAACCCACCTCCCTAGTTACAATGTTTGCTCTGTTGGCTAAAGGTAAGTAAGAGATAGTATTAGCATATATAATGCATGTGCTACAATAAAATATGGGAACAAAATTTTGTATCCTCTTCTAGTAAAATCTTAAAAACGTCAGTGATGCTAAAATATATATATTTTACCGTCAAATTTGGTTGACTCCTTCCTAAAGGAAAAGTATCATACCCAATATTTCTCTTACAAGAAGAAAGCAAACAGATACAGTATTGTGTATCTTCCTACATTTGATCACAACAAAATCACATCGACCAGAAATGAAACAAGCACATCTTACATATAAATACCATCACAACAGAACTATTCTTAAAATTACCAATAGTGCTAATGAATGCTGTAAACAGAAAGATTAGACAGACATAAAAAATATTTTCATATCTTTTATAGGACAGAAACCTTTGTTCATGTCTTCTGGTGGTCATCATCTTCTTTTGAGCGGCACCTACAACACAAAGAACAAGTAAACGAGCAACTTTATTCTTCTTTGGAATAGTTTTTAAAAGTTCTGTAGGTATAAGGTGCATTGTTTCTATTGGAGTTGACAACTCATTTCATTATTCTTAAATAGGGATACAAAATAATGGTCAAAATCAACAGAAACAATAGGATTTCACTACATCTGTGTAAAATTACCACCAGAAGTGCTGGATATGTTATAGGCGTCACCAGAACAGTGCAAATTTCTTTGTGTGGAATTAACTAAGTATCTAGTTCTTCATTTCAGTAAGAGTGAAATCTGCATTCTATTTCCTGTATGAACAAGAAACTTAATACGTTGAAGTAGGAACAGATTTACTTTTCATTAAAAATGAAAATAAAAACTGAGAAAAGACAGGTTGAAGGTTCAAAATAGGCATGTAACATCACCCATCACCTGCCTGCTTTGTAGTTCATTACATCTCCTTGGTGGGGAACACCCCACCAGCAGAATGACTGCTTAGTCTCATTTTCCATCCTTGATTGCACTAAGTGTGCATGTTTGTGCCTAGATGGATAAAGAAGTCCTATTTACAATTTGAAATGGGTATTACAAAAAAAACCCTAAATCCCTGTTTTTTCTGTACCTTTTATGCAAATAATAAATGGAAATAAAAAGATGCATTTTTTATTGTCTCAAATTATATTTAAATCATCAGTATGGATTGGAAAAGTTTGATTCTGGATTCTTCATGTTGCATAACTAACTCAAATGTTTCAAACTATTTTTAACTGGTTGCTAAATGTTTATCTACACATGCTGTCAGAAATAACCTTGTTAGGAAGGTGAAGTTGGTGTCTCATCAAATCAGACCCATGGAGTAGGCGTAGAGTGGCCTGTGCCTCGCTTTCCTTTCTCTCTTTCAGCACCATCAAAAGGAAAAGTGAGAAAAATAGCACAAACATTAGTTAAAGCCTGAATTCAATCATATATCCTACAGGAATAATTTCATAACAATGAAAGCAGATAGACAGTATCTGTAGGTTTTTGGTTTGTTTTCTTTCTTTTACAATGATGATAATTAGAGATCTAATTAATGTAGTCTAATATCGCCTTCCAAAGATCATAACTTTTAATAATCCCTTTAATTAAAGGATTTACAGAAAAATGAAGGGTTTCTTCTTACGTATTACCTGATTTACCAGCACTGAAGACAAAATCTTTTAAAAATGGCTACAAATGCCTTGTTCACAAAAGACTTTATTATCTAATGATGCATACTGAAAACATACAGAAATCTGCATGGTCCACTTTACATGCAGCAGAACAATCTTCACTTTACAATAAGTGAGTGTCAACTGTTTTATGCAAGAGACAACACTGTCACATTTCTTAAAGAAAAGCTTCATTTACAAAAGAAATAAAAGGTAAAGAAGCAATTACCGCTTTTAAAAAGCAGCTGCTTTGTTCAAGAGTGGAAGGTTTATGCCTGTATTGAAAGACAACATGATCACAAATAATGAAAACAATGAACAAATGAAACACTTTTAGCATAAAGCAGTACACTTTCAAAATGACATACAAATAGTTAAAAATTTCATTATGTTGTCTATCTATCCTTTAGATATAAGGTCTTTCAGAATCAGATCCCAACATATGTAATTAGTAAATGAAAACTCTTCTGTAAGTATTGGTTCTATGTCATAGTGAACTATATTTAACAAAATGTATACAAAGTCTATAGCAAGTTGATTAAAAAAATTAAAGTAATAAGAACAGTACACTGAAGGCGCTCTATCCATCAAGTGCGCATTCTCCAAATTTTAAATGTGATGAACAGAACAGAAGTCGTAACTATGCCACAGTTGCAATGCCAGAAAATAAAACATCATTTATCAAACATGCAGGGAATTCTGCCATAAAGCTATTGTCTCTCATTTGTCAGTTGTTCCAGTAAAATAACATCTTAAACACCGGTGATGTTGATGGTTTAGCTTACCTTCAGTGTACTGAAAGTTGTACACAACCTGCTTTAAAAGAGGAGACCATCCCTGCAGGCAGGCTCAAGAAGGAACAGACCCCCTTCGGCACTGACTACACCAAGGGCATGCTGCTGTGGCCTGCACACACACACCTAGGAAAACGTGAATATAAACAGCATTTATGCTGGCCATTTTTTAAAGACAAAAATGAAGCCAAGTCTGCTAAAAACAAATCAACCACCCAGTATTACTGTTCTTTTTTAACAAGCTTTTTTTTTTTTTTTTTATATAATATATGAACTGCAACCATATACATTAGCATTGTACTTGTGTGCAGTCTTGGCAATTAAAACAGTTCTACAGTGAAAATTTTCACATAAGACACAAACAGAATTACTCTAACATTTCTAAAAGAAATATCAGCCTTGGTGTTAATTCAAATATATCATTCTTCCTTAACTTTGCAGGGGAAATATTTATGTTTATATACATTAATAAACTGCTGTGAAATTTCTTCAGTCTTTGTATCTTAACTACTCAAACCCTTTGGACTTCTTCATCTGAATTAAATTTTTTCCTGGATGAAGGCGTGTTGCAGAGCCTGGTTGATGCTAATCCGTTTGGCTGGGTCTAACATTAGGATCTGGTCCAACAAGTCCTTTAGCTGATGTACTTTTTTCCGCTGGTCTTCAGGGAGTCGTTGGCACCCAATTAAGTCTGCTAACAGGTCCTTGGTTGGATTAATGGTGCTCATGACAGTAACTTTTTCCTAATATAAAAAGTGCAACCAACATTTACTTCTATATAAATTAGCACAGTTAATAAAACCACTATGAGCACAGTAACAAGCACATATTCCAATTAAAGAACTCACTCTCTCTCTGATGTTATTCCTCCTAAATTTACTGCTGTCCAACACAAATTTAGTGTTGTAACTCATTATTGTAAATGTTATTTAAAGAAATACTGAAAATTGAACGTAAGACTAGTAAATGTGCTTTATGCCAAATGCATTCATTTTCTTGCACATCTCATTTAAGATCTGCTTCTCTTCATTTGAGACTCAGTGGATTAGTATATTGAGAATTCTAAGTGAGAAAGCATGTTCTATACTTGCCAATTTGATGCATTCTTAGGGTGCACTCTAACGTTCTAGTGGTACACACTCTAATCCCTAAGGGCATATTTACCCTACAAAATTATGTTGGCCTAAATTACGTCGGTATACAGCCACCACAGTCATTGAATTGCTTTTGTGGTCCACACTATGCTCCTTGTGTTGGTGGTGCATGTCCTCACCAGAAGCGCTTGTACTGACTGTACTGTCAGCATGGGACGGCTTCTGAAAGCCAGTAACAGTCGATGTAAGCAACACAATGTTTATACTGACGCTGCATCGACCTAACTACATCGATACTGACTCTATGCCTCTTGTGGAGGTGGTTTTTAAGTTGGGATAGTGGGGCAGTTATGTTGAGGGAGCGAAATTTTAGCATAGACACTTACATAGTTAAATTGACGTAAGCTGCCTTGCGTCGACCTAACTCTGTAGTGTAGACCAGGCTTAAGGGAGTATTCTATAACAAACATTTCACATAAAAGTTGCACATTTTCTAATTTTAATAAAACAAAGGAAGGCAGCAGCATTAAGATTTATTCATAATTTCAAGTTAAGTTTATTGAAAGTTAAATTATATGAAGGAGTGCACTCAGTTTATGATTGAGAATAACCAGATTTTTTAGAAAAATTAAAATACAAAGCCATAGGGAAATTCCCTGTTGCTAGAACATAATTTAACCTATCACAATAAACTCTCTGCATTCTGCAGGGGAAAAAAATATTTTAAACAGCCTTCACAATGTATCTTGGTACTAATTTGGACATTAATTAATAGGGCATTAATTATTGAATTTCATAAACATTATTATAGTTAAAAAACTTTTTAAAAAATTATAGTTCAGTTAGTTCATTTAAAACTTACCCTTTCTGTTACTTTGTCTACTTCTATATACATGAAGTTGAGATTTTGATCGAAGTGTTGATCTTTGAATACACCTTTTCGGATCATCTGAAAATAAAACAGAGGCAGGAGTTTTGTACAGTTCTTTGTCTTGAAAACTTTAGACTCATCATAACTGAAGATTACATCTAATGACTTATAGTAATATGAATTACTTAACACTTTTAACACTCGTTCAGAGAACAGTGAGAAATGACTAGAACATAAGAACAGCCATACTGAATCTGATCGATGGTCTATCCAGCCCAGTATCCTGTCTTCTGACAGTGGCCAATGTCAGGTGTTTCAGAGGGTATGAACAGAACAGGTAATCATCAAGTGATTCATCCCCTGTCACCCATTCCCAGGCTTCTGGCAAGACTAAATTGAATAAAATGTCACTCAAACCAGTTGGATAACACACACAGTTATTCTCCATTTACTTACGTGTTTTATTTTTTCAGGTCGATGTATAAAAGAGGTTTCTGCTTTCACTTAACACATATAGTCTAAGAAAAAGAAGTCATGTACTTTCACGTCATAAGATTTATAATCAATACAAATTCTACAGTCAAAAGGTTGTTATATGCTGGCTTTTAAGACATCAAACCAAATTCAGTGTTTACTATGATGCCCATTACTGCAATTTCATATGAGATTTTAAACAGTTTACACATTTCTTACCTTGTTTGGCATCTTTCCTTTGAGGTCCATGGCAAGTTTCAACATATGGTTATTGGTTTTGCCAGGAAACAGTATTTTTCCTGTATAAAGTTCATATAACGTGCAGCCTACTGACCACATATCTATACCATAATCATAGATTTTTCCTATAACTGAAACAGAAGAGTTTTCTGATTACATCAGTTAATACCACAAAAGCAGGCATAAACATAAAATCCCGCAAGAGCAAAAAGATCCTGTAAACCCTGATTTAGGAGCTACCTTAAAACTCATATTCCTAAGAAGAATAAAGTACCAAAGGAAGAGAAAGAAAGTCTTTCCATTTTCCCATGACAGTGGGCTTTAACTGTATCCTGCCCTGGCCACCACAAAATAAAAAACAGTGAAAACTGTCAACCAAAATTACCCCTCCCCCCTGGAAAGGCCATGTGAGCTTCTGCTCACCAAAGTCCGTCTGTTCTGCCTCTGCAACATCTCAAATCCCTGCCCGACTAGGACCAAACAATGAGCATCTCAAGCTCTCTTTCACCAGATGCTAGTGTGTTCTGCTACTGATAGATCGCGGGACTGGCTACATTAAGATTATTGTTTTAACTTTGGTTTTAGTTTTTAGATTATCTATGAAGCATCAATGTTCCGAATACCTATGGCCATGTATGATAATTACCAGTCAAGTATTTACGTAATTTAAATACAGAGAGAAATATGTCAGATAAACTTACTAATTTCAGGAGCTCGATAAAATCTACTGACAAGATATGGTGTGATGTCATTATCTGCAACATGTGAAGCTGATCCAAAATCACAAAGCTTTAATATGGTTTTAGATTCATTCACCTGCAAATTAAATAAAAACTTTACTGGCACAGTGACAGTACATAGATTGTTACTGATGCTGTGACAGTACATAAACTATCACACACCAGTAACAAGACAATCTCAAATCATCCAATAATCCCCTTAACTAACTTTAATATTTGTTCCCCCTACTCTATCTTGGTTCCTCGTATTCTAATGAAACCGTAATACCTTCTTAAACTGGAAATGACAAAGAATGGCACTACATCATAAAAACTACTGAATTTAAAATTCATTTTTACTGATCAATTTGACTAATTTTACAGTTGTTTATCTATAAACTGAGAGACTATTAAATAACATTTCCAAATTTATATTTTCTCTCTACTTATATCAAATGCATGTGCTATTAGCCCAGCAAAAATAATCAGTTAACATGATTGACAAAAAAAATTAAAACCATGGACAAATATGTCAAAGAACTGTGTGTTCAATTTTTTTTTAAAAAAAGATTTCTTCTAGGTACACAGTAAGAATGACAACCGGTGAGAAAGGCTGGAATCTGCTCCCCAGGCTGCCATTCATGAGCCCGAACAATGTGCAGGATTAATAAGTGAAGATTATTTACATTCAAATGTGTCTTTCCCCTTCAAAAGAAACATAGACAAATTCTGAGCTGACACAAACTCAGAGTGCGCCTCCCCCAAATACAGAACCAATACACATTTCAAATAGTAGTAGAGTCCTAGTCACTCTTCCCTCAGTCATCAGAGAAATGGCTCTTCCTTGCCATATTTGGCTTGATCAAAAGTTGGTCATATAAAAGGTCCTGAGGATCCCCTAAATCTTCACCAATCTACTTCTCTAGAGCAGAGTTTCTCAAACTGGGGGTCTCGACCCAAAAGGAGGTTGCAAGGCTATTGGGATCATTGTTTCCCTTGCCTCACAGCTAGGCAGCCGAAGAGCAGTGGCTGCCGGCTGGCCGCCCAGCTCTGAAGCCAGTGCTGCTGCCAGCAGCAGTGCAGAAGTAAGTGCAGGAACGGTATGGTTACTTAGCTCTGTAGGGATCTGCACTGATGCAGTGAAAGTTATGTCCAGTAGCAAGGGTGGGGTGGGGAAGGTCATCACAGCCTGAAATATTTTCAAAGCAGGGCCCAGCAAAAAAGAAGTTTGAGAATCCCTGCTCCAGAGAATTAGACAGGGTAGCAGCCTGCGCAGAACTAGACAATGTTCCCTGTCTGAAGATCAGTCCAGAATGTGCTCATGTAATGAAGGCACATAATTTTCCACTCCGAGCGCAAGAGAGTCACTTCTGCAATGCAACCAAGTTCCAATGATCCCAAGAACAAAGCAAACAAAAGTCACTTCCATACCTGGATAGCATGAACTGCAGCACTCAGCTCTGTTGCCAATCCAGAGAGCTGGCTAAAATTCTCACTCTCTAAATCTGGTATTCATACATCAACTTACTGTGTCAGTAATAACAATGCACATCGGAATTAGTAGTTATTAGCTAATTAATATTACATAGTTCATGTCATTTTTTGGGTAAATATTCTTATAGCTGGAAACATACAGCCTCTATTAGATTACCACACCACCAATAAGACTAAAATACCTCATATGCAAATGAAATGAATCAACTATAAGGACTAGCCAAAAAAATATTCTACAAAGTTTCAGACTGTTTGGAATAGAATTCATGCCTCCAATACAAAGTTAGAACATTTGCTGAAGTCATTTACGAACATAAGTATTCATTTTGTATGTACTGTAATAAAATTTAGAATCTTTAATATGAAAAAATATTCCAGTAGGACACATATATTCAAGTAGTCAAAAAACATGTTATTTTATTATTTGTTAAATTATTCAGCTTTCACAAGTTGAACAGGCATTTGCTAAGATTAAAGCAATGCACTTCACTACTTTTCACACAAGTTTAAGTGTGAGACCTCACTGCACTCCAGAGCTTAACTTTACAGTCACTTGCCTCTGGAATTTTTTGATAGCAGGATTTTCTCTCAGAAAAAAGGGGTAAAGTTGCATGTGCATGTAGTTTTTTGTTTCTGTTTGTAGAATGAATGGAAAAGTGAAAACTAACTTTTATACACTGAAAAAAGCAAAATTCTAAATTGAGCCAGAACTTCTAGGATGACTAATACAAAAAACACCAAAGGGAAAAAGCATACAAGAATTTTTCAAGTTCTATTCAGAAATATTTGCGAATGCTGGAGATGACCCTGAATAAACTGAAGATATCATCATAAAGGTGAGAACTTTATTTTTCTATTAGAACACATTGGCCTGTATGTGTGTAAATGGCTGGATGCCATAGAGAATTCCTTTATCAAAACGAGGATCACACTGATGGCTTGGATCGCTGTAATTTCTAGGGGCTGCTGACAACTCATAAAAGGACATTACTTTTTTTTTTTTAAATGATACTTGGATGGGAACTGAGGCCTTAAGATCTTTCACAGTTTGATTTCCTTTTTTGAAAGGGTGCACTTAAGGCTTCTTGGGCAGACAAACTGAAAGACAGAATGCTTATTTTAGGATTCCTTACGTAAAGCCTTTGTTTTTCACAAAGAGGTCTAAAGATTAGCTTTAAAATATTTGGACAGTTGTATTCTTACTCATGTGGGCAATTTTTAAAACTCAATATTTTAACTATGTTATAGGTGGAAACCTCTTTCAGTCATTGAGTAAACAGGAAATTTTAGAAATAGAGGAAGTCTTAAGTTCTTGCTTGCTCACTTTTTTCAGACATCTATTTGGTTAAAATGATTATACTACATTGTTAAATTTATTACAGATTATTTCAACCATGCTAATAAGAAGAGATATAATCATCTTGGGGGAAAAAAATCTACTCTCATTCTGTGGCTGGACAGACCACAGATTAGGTAAGCCAAGCTCAAACTTCATAGGGAACATAGAAGAAAGTCCTGATTGAACCTTAAAATGTATAATATAACCTGTCAATCTGAGCACATAAATTGGTTTCTGGATACTTGTGTAGAGAGCTAGAGTAGGAGTTTTTGGACTTATTCCATTTAACTTAATCCTCTTCATTATTTCAAGTCTTTATAATCCTTTATAATACTATTATAAGTCATGCTTCTAAGCACTGAAATTATTTCTTAGTTGATGCTTTCAAGAGAACAGAGGGAAGCCATCCATCAGTTCAAATTAGTCAGACTTCTCACCTTAGATAACATTAAGGGAACAATTCAGATTTCCTTCAGGGGATTCTAACTCAATATATTTGATTTTTAAAAATGTATTTAAGAAAAGCTAAGTTATTTTAACACAGTTCAGCCAGAGAGAGATGTATCATATCTATAATATAGTCAGGTTAGAAAAGATTAATCTCTTTGAACAGTCAAATTAAACAAGATAATTAGGCAAACTGGATTTTCCATTCATGCAAGCTCAGAATTGGGAGGGAAGAATCAAGTTAACCCTAGCTGTGCCTTAGGGCTTGTCTACAGTTATAGCGCTGCTCTAGCACTTAGTGAAGACGCTACCTATGCTGACGGGAGAGAGCTTGTGCTATCTACACTGGGGGCTAGGTTGGTATAACTACATCACTCAGGGGTGTGGATTTTCCACATCTCTGAATGACATGGTAATATCAACAAAAGTTTGTAGTGTAGACCAGTGGTTTTAAACCTGTGGTCAATGGACCTTTGGGGGTCCACAGAATACGTCTAAGTATCAGGGGGTAGCCGTGTTAGTTTGTATCCACAAAAACAACAGGGAGTCTGGTGGCACCTTAAAGACTAACAGATTTATTTGGGCAAAAGCTTTCATAGGTAAAAAACCCACTTCTTCAGATGCACCCTGAAGAAGTGGGTTTTTTACCCAAGAAAGCTTATGCCCAAATAAATCTGCTAGTCTTTAAGGTGCCACCAGACTCCCTGTTGTTTTTGAGAATACGTCTAAGTTTACAAAGGGGTCTGGCACCTCCATTAGAAATTTTTTAGGGGTCCGCAAATGAAAAGAGGTTGAAAACCACTTGTGCAGACCAAGCCTAAGTTAACTTGACCATTAAAAACAGCTTTTTAACATGTGTTTTTACAGAAGCAGAGCCAAATTTGTTATTGGAGGCTTCAAAGTAGTTATACTACATATAAATTTGGCCCTCTCTCTCTCTTTTTTTTTTTTTTAAATGGTCAGGGTATAAATTTAAGACCCTGTATGGCCCTCAAGTCAGTTATTTGCATAAAACTCAAGGGCAGAATATGGTTTTTACTTATTAAACTTTCACGTATTCTCTATTATTTGTTCAGTATCTTATTGTTCTACTCAGCATCCCTCCATGAAAAAATAAGCTCACATTTAAAACTACTTATTTCTGCCCTTTGTTGTTTTCTTAATTTTGTTTCTCTACCTTCCCATTCTTTTATTCTCCTTCTGTCTATCCCCTGCATTTCTTTCCCTACAGCAATTCCAAATTCCTACTTTGAGAGTTTTGCGTCCACCCCCTCCCATCCACTAAAGTAATCAGCAGTTACATAGTTAATGTTATTATTTAAAATACCATGATTATGCTTTAGAGCAGCAGTTCTCAAACTGAGAGTCAGGACCCCAAAGTGGGTCGCAACCCCGTTTTAATGGGGTTGCCAGGGCTGGCGTTAGACTTGCTGGGGCCCAGGACTGAAGCCCGAGCCCAAAGTCTGAGCCCAAGGGCTTCAGCCCTGGGCGGTGGAGCTCAGGTTACAGACCCTGCTGCCTGGGGCTGAAGTCCTGGGGCTTCTGCTTTGGCCCCCGGACCCAGTGCAGTGGGGCTCAGGTGAGCTCAGGCTTCGGTCCTCCCTCCTGAGGTTGTGTGGTAATTTTTGTTGTCAGAAGGGTGTCGTGGTGCAATGAAGTTTGAGAACCTCTGCTTTAGAGTTAACACCCCAATACGATTAATGAAGGATAACAAGGAGTTAATGGATCCTAGATATTGTTTCAAATTGATGCACACTCAAAAGACAGTTAATTGCTTACACTAGGTTCATATTTAGGTTATTTTCACGACCAGGAAGACTAGAAACTTACATTTTTAAGTAAGCGAAAGCTCAGATTCTGTAGGATTTGAATCTGTCATGTGGCCCACAAATACATCAAGTGAACCAAAAGCAACCTGTGTTCTGGTGTTTAACTCCCATGACGCTGTGCCTATCCTCTGCTGCAAGGGTACAGGGAAGAGAGTTTAAGGAGTCTTTCCCACTCCCCTCATACGAACGAAAGGAATCATCTCAATTTAGAGCCAGCTAGCATGTTTGGCTCTTGCAGCAGACATGTCTTTGCTAGCACACTCACAAAAAGGGAGCATTATCTTTAAAGAAGTCAAAATCTTTCTTCTCAGAAAGAATGCTTCCTTACTTTGCAATACTGAAGCCCTCTTTTTAAAGAAGTATGAGTGGAACATGAAGGGGGATCTGGGCAGTCGCTGTGCTGGTTTAAAGGATAAAATTCCAGGTTACAAGGTTATGTTTAGTGTTAAAGTTTTTTAACTGGAAGCAGAGAATATTTGATTGAATTACAGTTATTTTCTTATTTACTATTTATACCATGATGATTATATTTTGTCCTAATACAAAATCAAAAGCTTTTTTTCTGAGTAAAAGGATGACAAAATTTGGACTTCAAAATTCAGATAACGCCCTTTTCAAACAAAAATGTATTTTGCACAGGCTGCCTTATAGTGTTAAATATTACTTACCAAAATATTGTCTGGTTTAATATCAGCATGTAGGATGTTACATCTCTTAAGTAGTTTTAATGCCAGGAACAATTGCTGGCTGTAGGACCGTACAGCTTTAATGTGGAGACCGACATCCTTTCCATACTTTTTCAGTACCTCTCGTAAATTCATACTATTTATGTATATAAAAATTATAGGAAAAATATTAAACAAGGAATAGCATATTTATATTTTAATAATCAATTTTAATGTACATAAACTAATTCTCTTTTAGGCAGTAGGAAAAAAATCACTTAAACCAGACCAACTTGAAATAGATTCCTTGTCATCAGGCCATATACTGAAATAGAAATCGCAGCCAATCAGAGCAAGAGATGCTATACAGTTACTGACATGACTGTGCTTATCTAACAGTTATGCAACTTCATTAGAATTCACTGAGGGTCTCATTTGTGTAAAAACTATGATAGTTTCTCAACAGCTATATGGTCTTTTGTAAATTTTCTCAAGGGGCAAAATAGGGCAGGAAAACATATTGACTGGGACTTGGGGAGGAGAAATACAGAAGTTGAGGTGGCCATGTTGGTTGTTGGCATAGGCAAATAGATTGGCTAATATTTATCAAACTAGCAGATCAAAGGGACTTAACAGCCAAATACAGCAGAGAATTTGAGGACAAAAACATTTCTGCATGCTGATAACTTTTGGGTGCTCCATAAAACAACATCCTTTGGTCTCAGGTTATTAGTCTACTTGTGACACGCTGTACCTCCAAGTAGCATCCTGCAACTTCCATATTCATCATTCATATATGGTTGTGATATTTAAAACAAAGCATGCCATGTAAGATATCACATGAAAGGTCACGATCCACTGAAACCCACTGTCTGTCAGAATATGTATATCATTAGAGTGTATGAAGTTATGAGATTTTGCTGCATGGTTGTTATTGAAATATGTTGTAAGTTTGCGAGTTGTCCACTGCTAGTTCTCCAGTGACAACAAAGGAGGTGACCAACACCTGGACGGGCATTGAAAGATCGTCACGACCATTAATGAGCAGGGGAGTTGTAATCAAGGGATTTACAATGCTGTAAGAGGGCTGAGCAAGCATCACACAATGGGAGATTGCTCAACTTGGTGACTCAGCAAAGCCCACAAGGACATGTCTGGGCCAGTGTTTTCCAGGCACATGACTGAGGATATAAAATAGGGGAGAGTGGCATCATGCTTTTACCCTTCTCCTCCCCAACCTACACTGGAAGCAACAAGAATGCTGGGAAGACAAAGACTTGAACTGAGGAGATTGGTCCCAGGCTTAAAGGGGAAGCCTGTGCATTAAGATCTGTGGCCTACCTGCAATATCCAATGGGTGAGAAAAACTGCTTGATCCAAATAGTACCTAGTCTAACAAGGTTTAAGATTTAGACTACACACTTACCTTTTATTTTCTTTGGTAACTATCTCTGACCTTTTGTGCCCACCACTTATAATCACTTCAATTCTATCTTTCTGTAGATAGATCTGTTTTATATTTTACCTAAAACAGTGTGTTTTGGTTAAAGTGCTTGGGAAATCTCAGCTGAGTTTACAAAGGCTAGTTTGTGTCCTCTCCACATTGAGGGAATGGCAGACTGGGTAATGCACTTATACTGGTTAGGCTTCTGACCAGGGCAAGATGGTACAGTTCTGGGGTACAAGGCTGGGGGATTGGGAGATTTTCTGGTGGCTTTCTCTGTGTGATTTGAGAGGGGCTCAGGGAGCATTCACGCAACTTAGCTAGGTGTGGGGCTCCACATGCTGTTGTACTGAGTGATAACAGTGCCTGGAGGGGTTTGTTGCTTGTCACGAGCAAAGGAGTGTGAGAGACAGCCCAGAGTTGAGAGACAGCTAAAGAGTTAAGAGGGCACAGCAGTACCCCAGTTCCAGGGTATACCCCAGGGATCCCGTCACAGCATACAATTATTACTTCATAAACCTCAATAGTACTTTCCCTAGGATACATGGAAAATTACTTGATTGTACACATACAAAGCTTAGGATTCATAGTACTCTGATAGTCTTGGTGTAGAAATGTAACCCCAAAAGAGTTGCATAGTACACATTTTTGAGTCCACTGTCATAAAATACAAAGTACAGAATCTAGTCTGTCACAAGAAACCTGAACATTTATACCATTTTAGAGGAAAAATTAAAGGTTGAATCACTCTATTGATTGTTTTTCTCTGAATGTATCCTACATAGTTGTATACACACAGGTAACATGTCCTCAGACATACTTAGCAAATGATATGAATGCATTCTGAACCTCTGAAACCATCCCAGATGAAGAAGGAACTATGAACGTTAGGAAAGAAAAATATAGTGGTAAAAAGAATTGCCAATTGTCAGGACCAGATGTCACCCTGAGATTGTCATTTTAAGTAGATTAAAATAGTGTGGTGGTACTCTGTATATTTGTGAAGCAGTTTTTGAACTGATTTCCTTAAGTAAGTTTACCGACATATTAAGAGCAGAATGTAAAAAGTTCAAATGTAAAGAAAATGTACAAGTTAAGAGTACAAAAGATTAAAATGCACTTAAATCTACTTTCACTTTTATACACAATTCAGTACATATTCATTTTACCTGAGTGGTTCAAATACCAGACAGAGGTGCTGTTTGTGATAAAAATGCCTGAACAATCGCAGACAATGAAATTTGTCATCAGGATCTGCATCATTGAGCTTCTTCAAAAATTCTAGTTCTTTGAGACCAGTTTTTTGCCTAAAAACAAAGAAATACATTTTGGGCCCAGAACTTATTGAAATTCTATACATCACTTCCAACATGAACAATACGTTGGCTGGCTCTCAAAAAGTTAGGAAGGTAGTAACAGTCTTATGGTTAACACATCCCTAAAAGTCAAAAGATCTGAGTTTTAGTCTCAACATCTATTGTCTTTGACAAATGACTGGACCTTTTTGTGTTTCATATGTCCATATAAAACCAGTCTTTGCCTTTTCCCATATGTAAAATGGAGGTAAGACTTCGCCCTACCACCCAGGGTTGTGAGATTTGACTCAATACTGGGTTTTGAGAGAGTTGCTGTTTAAAAAAAAAATAAAAATCAATCCAATATCTATTTAACAAACTGTACTATACTTGTTAGCAAATCTTCTGCTGAATGGGTTGCACATGATACAGAGAGTTCACTTAATATTTAAATTCACATCCAGATTCACATTTAAATATAATCTGTGAGCTAATTAATGGAATAACAAAATAAGAGATTTTAAAACCGCTAGTTAAAATAGATAGGGGAGGTTTACACTGAAAATCCTCTTCATGGAGAAAGGAAAGAAAATTACAAAAGCAGTGAACTTTAAATTCACAGTATTGCAACTATGCTGGATAATATTGTCTACTGTAACATTTACACTACCCAACAAGGGACTCTAGCTCTCAAAAGAGCTGCAAATAATTTACTTTCCACGTAGGCAGAGTCTTACTCCTCTGCTACCAAATATTTATTAAAATGTATAATTATGTAATCAATCGGATTTTGATTTCTATTGACTATGATAGACCTGAGATTATTTCACTTGAAACATCAAGTGGGAATAAAACCAAGTACTGAAAGATTTTCTAGAAATTTTTTTCAATACATATAATTAATAAGATTATTATTAGCCCCACCTTTATGATTAGATTATTAGTGCTGTAAATCCCATTATTTTACAAAATATGACTTACATAAGTTCATTGTTCCTGATTATTTTGACTGCCACTTCTTGGTTTGCTCTTGCCATATCTCTGGCTCGCACTACGTTACTGAAAACTCCCTGGCCAGTGTAACCATAAACATTGTAACGTTTATCTAGAACTTCACCTATGTTAACACCTAGGAAAGAAAATGAACAGGGCAATAAGATAAATTCTGAGCTACGTACACACATGTAGAATAATTGACAAAAAACTTTTCTGTATAGTTCTGAAAAAAACGAAGATACACAGTGCAGTCACTTAATTATTGTGTCAAGTCTACAGAGCTTTGTAGCTAGGTTTGTGGAAATTGTGGGGAACTGAAACTGTGCTTCCTTTGGTCAGGAGTCTTTTCATAAACAATGTTAGAAGTTGCATGCCCATTTCACCCCATTACAAGAAAGGTTCTGTTGGTCTTTATTAACTGCTGCTGAGTTTAACATTGAGTAGTGAAGAAATGTGCTCACTGAAGCGCTTCCATTCTGAGTCCTGGGTGACAACTACAGCACGATGGGCATCAAGGTTCTTTTCATGCTGTTTTTCTTGGTTTCAGATCATGGCAAGCGTGCTGACGTAACCCTTCCTTCTGGAGGGAGGTCTCATGGCTGTAAATAACTTTGGATAGGTTTTAATTTTACTTTGACTGTTAGATTCTGTGACACACCTGTGAGCAGTTTGGCAGAGCAGTATAGTGCAGGAGATTCTGTGACACACCTGTGAGCAGTTTGGCAGAGCACTATAGTGCAGGAACATGCAGCTGCTTTGGGTGAGCCACACTTTAAGTGATGGCACTGTGGTATGCAATTTCAAAATAATTTTGCAGATCTTTTCAATAAGGTGTTTTTACATTTAGCAACCCTATTTTAGGCAACAATATAAATTAAGTTGGCAAAAAATACTTACGATAATAGCCTTCTGCATCAGTCCAGTTATCCCTGAGATTGGGGTTTTCTTTGAAGTCTTTTCCAAAGCCAGCAGCCCTAAGACGAGCACTCTGAAATAAAGCAGAGAATTAGCTTTTTTATTATATTCAAAATACATTTTTGTATATAACTGCGATTTTTCATAACACTTACTTATGAAAACTAGAAATCCATTCAGTTATCTATCATCTCATTCCTAACAAATATTCTTCTATTTCTACAGTTCAAATAATAAATTGACCTTTCAGGAAAGGAAGTATCAAACACAAAATATCCCTTAAGCACCAATGTATGAGAATTATGAGAGAAAAATCAATAGAACTACTACTAAATATAGAGATACGTAAAGCTTTCATTGCTACCATAAGTAAAATTTAGTAAATCATTAATGTACACTCCTAGTAACACACAAGATTTGTGGTCTCTCCCCCAGCTTCTCGGAAAGTTTTAATCGCAAAATACTACAGTGTCATATTATTTAGAGTTCAATATTTTTACCAAAAAATACTACAATATATTTATTAGTAAATTATCAATTATAAATAAAACTAAAATATAATTGTCAAAATTAGAAAAGGCTATTCTGAGGTGGTGGTATGCTTGAATTTTTTGTGAAATTGCTTCTTACTTCATTCATAATGGATATTCCTATCAATACTGTGAATCAGCAAGAGACAACTACAAGAAATATATAACCATCAATATCAGTATGACAAATTTAAAAAGTACAGCGGACCCTCGCTAGAGCGCATGTTGCTATAGTGCAGATTCGCATATAGCACAGTCACGCCGATGGATCCCAAATTTAAATATTTAAATTGGGATCCATGGTAATGCGGCCCCTGCTATAACATGGTCCCCGCGTTAACGCGGTACTGCGCATGGATCCCGAACCCCGCGTTCTAGCGAGGGTCCAGTGTATATACAAAACCAAAAAAGCACTTTCAATTAAGTGATAAGCATTTCCCTTCCAGAAACTGTCAACCATCTATAAACTGTTTTAAATGGAACAATATCAAGTACTTTCCTACATTTTATTTTTATTCTTTATCTCTATTGTTTACATCATGGTTGTAAAAGCTTGAAAATAAAAATATTTTCCCAACTATTTTACCTTTTTTCCATTTTAAAGGGTTTTCCTTTGTTGTTAATGGAATGGCACTACAATGGCTTTTTGTTATCCCTTTGTTTGTGGTGACATCACTTATAATTAAAGAATGACATTTGGTATGAATCATTAATTCCATGATTTTTATGTTTTGTTTCCTTAAAAGAAAAATCCATCCTTGACACATTTTGGGATGTTTGCATGTAAATAAGCAGGTCACTGAATGGACATGCAAACATGATGCTTTCAAAGCCCCAAATAACCCATTAGATTGCATGTATGTATTGTAAATTATTTAGTGAAAATACTGCAGAAATGACAACACTAAGGACTAGACTGATGTTTGCTATATGGGAGGCTGTGACAGAGTGCTGGGAAGATAAGTTAAGCAGTAATTAGCTGCCACACCTCCCAAAAGGAGGAGTGGAACATTTAATTATTTGATCAGACTTGAGGAGTAGGGAAGGCTCCTGAGCTAAGACACTAATTATCCCATTAGCTGAGAGGACAGTTAAAAAGCACTGGAAAAAAGAAGTGAAAGAGGAGGAAGCTAGCAGAGTCCAGAGACATAAGATCAGTGTGGTCAGATATCTTTCTCTCCCTTCCCCTGGAGAAAGGGCTAAGGACTAGAGAAAACTGTAGACAGAGTTGATACACAGGATCATGCTGGTGGTTTTGTGGAGATAATATAAATAAAACTCACAGTGGTGCTAACAAAAAGAAAGCATCGAACACTGTGTGGGATCTCAGGTTATGAGAGGAGCCTGCTCTGTTACAGAGGCACACATCAACCCTTTCAAACACTAAACCACCAGGGTAGTCCAAGACAACAGCATACATGAAAGGAGGTAGGATGTTAAGTGCCACCTAAACTATGTCATGAAGATTGAGAGAAAATAAAAATATCCTGAACCTATAAGGAGAACCAAGTAATTGTAGATTAACTAAATCCTACAGCATTTTTCCAAAGGCAATGTTGTAACTACAAAACCCGTCTGTGCCTAACAATCCTGTCACCCTTTTTCTGAGGTGACACTTACCATAATGCCCACTTCATTTCATTTCCCAATTATGATGACAAACTTACAGTCCTATTTATGACATTTTTGTACAAATTCTGGGAGTAGCTTTTTTGTTTTTTCTTATATTACTTTGTGCTTCCTCTGCAAAGACAATGCACAAAAGCCATTGCAGGTCCTGCATAAACAATAGGCAAAATCCCCCAGTATTTATCCAGGGAAAACTCCCATTGATTTCAGTGAGAGCTTTCCTGGACGGTACTTATAAGAATTTCCAGATCTGGCTCAATGGACTTTTATTAAAGTTTTCAGAAGATATTATCCACCTGATTTTACAAATTTTAGTGAGCCAAAATTCAGGCATAAATGACTTGACAGTGTCCCTTTAATAACACAGCAGCGAGCAAATAACGTGCATAAATTATCTTTCTAAAATTACCTACATCAAAGTATGCAGCAAACATATCATCCGATTCTGTGAACATGTCAGGAGCTAATAGCTTCTTCTGAGCTGAGCCTTAAAAGGAAATTTACATTACTCAACTTGAAAAGGAAGAAATAAACTAAAAGCACAGATTACCAACAAACAGAGGTATTCTGGTGTGTTAGAAGTTATCTTCTCTATATTAAGAATCTACATTATACAGCATTAAACTTATTTACTAGTTATATAAGACTACAACCAGGCACTTCTTTTACCATTTCTCCTAGATTATGTTGGTTTATGGTATATTCTTTTACATAATTAACCTGTTTAAAAATGCAACACAGAGCTTAAAATCTTTCATTTGCTTTAAAAAAAAAAAGCAAATATCTCAATTGAAGACTTAACTGAAATGGCTTTCCAACAATTCACATAACAGGGAAAAATTCTGTATTCTACACATTCCTATGCATAACCTGTAGACTGAGTACATAACTTAGAATTATTTTTTTTGCCAATAATATGAGGTACTCTATTAAAAATTTTAAACCCCCAAAACTCTTTCCCTGGAAGTTTCTCTCTCACAGCCAGAAAAAAATCTTCTTGACTGGATAGATAAAATAGCTGATGGTATTTTTAATTGTTCTATTTAAAAGAAACATTTTAAAATGCAGGCAAGATTATCCCTTTCTCACCATTTAATCATCTTTAATGTCCCAAAGACATTTTATAGGGTTGATAACGTAAAAGAAAAGTACATTAAGGGTACATGTTAATGAAGACAAAACTGGAATTATTTCATAACATATTAAAGTATAATAATTTTAATATTTTGGAGTAAGTTACATGCATCCCTGCCAGAGTATTGAGGAACCCACTTCCCCCAGCATTACACCCCAAAATCCTGCACTTTCAAGGCCCCATACGACAGCCACCAGCCTCCTTATGATAGATGACTGGACTGGAATCAATTGAAACCAATGTAGGTCCCTTAATCAAGCAGAGAGTGCCGTTAAGAGATAGAGGGCACTTCACCATACTTCTCAAAATGTCTTTCATTTTAGTCCCAAACTTACCTACATTCCACAGAATTTGGTGTTCCCTTACACTTCTACTTGTGAACAACATTTACATCAGAAATAAAGGAGAATTAAACTGAGATTATACAAAAGCTGTTTATGCAAAATGATGAATCCAAAATATTAAGTTTTCTTCACATATAATTTTTGTGCCACTTCTCATTTAGTCTCCCTTTCCCCCCTCCCTGCCTGCCCCACGCACATATTGCATCCCACATTTGAACTCTGACCAGTTGCTAGTCCCCTGATGGCAGATCATACTGCCTCCACAGGAGGTCACAACACAGATAAAACTTGGCTCTGACAAGCAGCAGGACAATCTTTTAAAATTGGCTTTCATTTTATGTTTCTATTTATTGTAATACCCACCCTTAAAATCCTAGAACAAAATTATTTAACGCTTTTTAATTTTAAGTACTACTACTTTGACTTTCTCTAACTGTATTTTCTTTAATTTTTATATTGCGTATTTTGTATTTTAATTATTTAGTATTTTAATTGTTTGTGTAGCACACAAAAGTGTGTCTTGGCAGGGTGCTTTCTAAATACTATTATTTTTATATTAGCTTTTCAATTTAGCAAACTGATGATTTGGTGTATTTTTCAGAGTTGAAACAAGATTATTCTTTCTAGATAATCCTACCACAATCAGCAATATTTGACAGAATTGCACACAGCTCTAGAAAAAATATTTTGTTAATCAAGGGTTATAAAACCAGCAAGGAAACACTATTTAAAATGCTACGTGCTAGAAATGACTGAGCTAAATTCTGCCATCTAGTCCCTCTGTTATACTGATATAAAAGAAGAGGAAGCCAGTTTGTTGGGGGGGGGGACGGGGACTCCCTAAACACACTAACAATAGGACAAGAACTTTTCAGAATATTCAGTGGAGCGCTAGGCTAGACTACCAACCTCAATGAGATGCATCCCTAAGAGGTGTGCAGTCTGTGAGCCAGATGGTGCACCTAGCCTCTAAACCAGCTAGTACAATTGCTGCATGCAACAGCAGGCTGAATTGCACTCCGATCTTGCTCAAAAGAACAAAGTGTGCTCCGCAGCCCTAGTTAACACACTACTCCTGAGGGAATTCTGTGCCAAAAAAATTAAAATTCTGCAAACTTCCACATATTTTATTTGCCAATAAATAAATGTGGAGGCTCCAGCATGGCTGTGGGGTGCACAGGCCACTGGCTGCAGGGAGATGGCAGATCACCATGCATCCCTCCCCCGCCCCAGGACATAAACTCAATGGTGAGGCTGGACCTGATCCTGACACTGCGCAAGGGCTGGGCCTGCCCCACAAACACCCCGAGGCCATGCCCCTCTGTGCCAGGCACACCAAGGTAGCAAGCAAGAGGGACAGAGTCCTGCACGCATGCACGCCCAACCCTGGCCCCCAATCCCGCTGTGGAGCAGGCAGACTAAGCCTGACAGGATACAAGTGTGGAGGGGCTTAGTGTGGGAGGATCCAGGTGTGGGATGAGAGGGTTCTGTGTGGGGCAATCTGGGTGCAGGTAGCTCGATGGAGGGTCTGGGTGCAGGGTGGATCTGAATGCACCCCCCTCGTTGGGGGGTTCCAGGTGCAGAGGGAATGGGACTCAGCAGCGGGTCCAGGTGAAGATGGTTGGGGCTCAGCAGGGAGGGTCCAGGTACTGGACAGCAGGGTTCACTGGGGTGGGGGTTTGAGTGCAGGAGGCTCAGCAGGGGATGGTCTGTGTCCAGAGGTGGGGGTCTGGAAGCAAGGAGGTTGAGGCTCGGTGGTGGGGGTCTGAGCGCAGGGGGGCTCCGGATGCAGGGGATGAAGCTCAGTGGTGGGGTCTGGATGCAGGGGGGCTCTGGATGCATAGGGTTGGGCAGACGCGGGAGCAGCTCCCTATACAGTGACCCCACCCCCAGGGCCGATGAGTGATGGGGGCAGGAAGCAAGGGGGAGAGGGTGGGGCATCGGCATGGTGTGGAGCTTCCTGGGGATGGGTCTGACCTGGCTCTCGCCCAGCCACTCCATGCAGGGGAAGAGGAAGTCCCATCCTCCCATGTGCCCAGCCGGGACTAGCAGCTGAGCCTGGTGTGCAGGGTAGGAGTCACCAGCCAAGCCCTGCCCCCCCCCCCCCCGCAGTGATTTACCTCTCCACCAGCTGCTCTGGGCGCCCAAAATGACACGCCCGTGCTGCTGGTGGGGGCATGTGACTGCTCTTGCAGCTTCCCTTTGCTTCCCCATCAAAAGTAATTTTGCTGTGGTGAAGCAAAGAAATCTGCAGAGGACATGAATTCTGCATGTGCACAGTGACGCAGAATTCCCCCAGGAGTAACACACTTTCAATAGCACAGGATGCACAAGACAGGTGTTCGTTGTTTCTCTTGCTGAAGCAGCCATGGCAAGCTTTGGTCCTATATTTATAAAATATATTTCTTCACACAACGCACAGTCAACTTGTGGAACTCCTTGCCAGATGATGTTGTGAAGGCCAAGACCATAACAGGGTTTAAAAAAGAACTAGATAAATTCATGGAGGCTAGGTCCATCAATGGCTATTAGCCAGGATGGGCAGGAATGGTGTCCCTAGCCTCTGTTTGCCAGAAGCTGGAAATGAGCAACAGGGGATGGATCACTTGATGATTACCTGTTTCGTTAATTCCCCCTGGGGCACCTGGCACTGGCTGCTGTTGGAAGATAGTCTACTGGGGTAGATGGACCTTTGGTCTTACCCAGTAGGGCCTTTATGATGTTATTTTAAAGCCAACATTACTTTGCTACACATTTTTTTGGGGAACAAAACTAATACTTCCACCCATAAAAGCCATTTTTTGTGTAGCAAAGCACAATCCTGGTACAAGTTTCTTCTGGCTTTGTGGCAATTAAAACATTCACAGATCTGTGCACAGTCCTCAATGACAATGACTAAGATGAAAATAAGTCAAGGTTTGCCAAACAGAAAAGGAAAAAATAAAATCAGCAGAAAAACAATTTGCGATCTTCCAAGAAAATGTCACATATCTTGGAGATTTAAAAATATATTAAACTAAAATAAATTGACGGTTCCTTCTTAAATATAAAGGAAGACATTAATGTCTATTCGTCCTAATTTGCAGCACTGACTGCTTAAACTGGTAATTAGGAACACTGAAAACAAACTCTCACATTCACACCACTATTCCTCAGAAAGTGTTTTATTTTAACAGTTCAGTTCTATAACTTTCTGGGGGGACATTTTCAACACTGTCTAAGAATTAACTTCCTTCACAAGTCTGAAATTATGATATTAAGAAATCTGAATAAAATATGCCTGCAAAACAGATTAGGTATTTCATTTCAAATTGCATAATGAAATTTCAGATTCTTACCGTTATTCTGTTCAACTGTCATGAGATTGTGTTTGGCTTTTACAGAGGCCTCAAATGTATCAACATTTTCCCGTTCATACTCTTTAACATCAGCAGCTACACGTTCCAGAATGTCATCTGGTGAATTTGAACGACTACGTGTGCTGCTCTGAGGACTGCTTGGTTCAGATGGCACAGACATGTTACTGTCTTCAGTGAGGTACTTGTATTTCTGCAAAGAAACTTTATCAAGTTATTCTCAGCATCATGACTTGTCCCAATCTAATTCTATTGTGTATTTTGGGGCATACTTTTTCCTGACTCTAACTAGCTCATTCTAGAACTTAATCTGTATCTTTTCTTTATACATTATCTGAAACACTAATCAAATTGCGAAGCATGCTAGTTGTGGGATACAGAAAGAAACATGTGTTGTCAAAATATATCCTGAAATAAGACATAATTGTCCAAATCTTCAAGTTTGATTTATAATACTTCAAAAATACCTTTTTAGACATTTAGATTTATTGATAAAACCTTTGTAAAAACTGATTTACTGATGAAGAAAGCAAGGCAAGAAGGATAGCACTTGATCATGTGTAGCGAAACGTCAGCATTGAGAAGTCCATTACTAATATTCTGGTGTATAAGAAGTGAACTCATGCTTCAAGGAGAAAACAAGAGCTTTGAGTCTTGCAACCTAAAACATTTACTATTCTATATTAGTTTGAAAGTACAGAAATCTCAAGTGTTATTTTCAATTTTAAAGTATCTGAACTGGAGGATCTCAGTTAGTTCCCTGTATTCATCTTAAGTTATTCAATGCTTGTATAAAAATGTATCACAAAGATAAAATTTTGTAAATTATTTTTGCTGCCCTGAATGATATGGAGCCCAATTATTTGACGGATGTCCTTTTATTCTATGACCTGTCCCAGAAGTTAAAAACAATTTAGGAGGATCTTAGTGTCAGATCCTGAGGTTATACTGTGCTGGATTAGCAGCAGGGCTCCTTCAGTTAAGGGCACCGACCTTTGAAATTTGCTTCCCTTGGTGGGCCATGAGAGTCTGAGTTGAGTGATCCTTTGAGTATGGTGGAGGTATTTTTACTCCGTTTTGTGTGATTTGGGGGATTTTGCCAGTAACATTTCTCAAGGTAGCACCAGTACATCTTTATGTGTAACCACACAGAATGGTAACATTATTAATTATTAAGCACCTGTTGTTATCAACGCTTATTTTAAGGGTTTAAAATATAAACAACAGTATGCTAAGAATATCAGATAACCGCATACATGGTACCTAACAGTTTCACAACAGGCAAAAATCACACCAATTCTGCTCAGCTTTCTGGATGTTGACATAGAAGACAAACCTTTCATTTCAAATGAAACTGACTAATCAGATTACAATCAATATTTCTGAGCCTTAACCTCCACTCTACTGTCATTGTGGTATCAGCAATATACCAGTGAAGACAATAAATGTATGATTTATTCTTTGATGCAATTACTATATAATTTTATAGTCATTTAAGTTACACAAAATCTAAAAAAAGCCAACTCTCACAAAAATGACTCATTTGGAGTAGGTTGTTTTAGTTTTTAAAAAAAGGTTGTGCACCAAAAATGTAAGTTTCAACCCAGACAATATTTTTACAACCACATTGAAAAATAAGTGACAGATTGTGACAGCCTTAGCTTTATTAATGTAAGTGTCCACTTGAAAAATGTCACTGTCTCCAATCTTATTTTAAAAGAAATAGTAAGACAAAAAAGGTTTTTACTGTACATGTTTAGACAACTTCAGTAATCTGAGGGTTTTAATACAGTCGCCTACCTGAACAATTGCTTGTCTCTGTAATCTTCTCTGCTCTATCAGTGCTTCTTCATCTTCTTCTTCTACATCAAAATCTTCAAGGCTGTGAATTATTAATTATTAATATTTGTATAGCACCATAAAAATATACGGGTTTTTACAGAACTGAGTAAAGATGTAGTCCCTGCCCCAGAGAGTTTACAATCTGAAATTAAGAGTAATTACACAACTCTTTGCCTCAAAATACTTGGAAACAAGAACATAGATTCTTTTGAAGCATAGGAATAACTATAAACTTCACTTCTCTTTAGTCTTACTACAGGTTCAACTGTTTGAGGCAAAGCAAAGGAAATCCCAAAATTAGTTTTCTGAAGCTCCCTTATGAGAAAACATATGCTCTTCGGTGTGCGGCAATTCTCCAAAAACACCCTTATTTTTGGAGTTTAATGTACCCTCCTTACATATACCCACATCATATATCATTTGAAAGCTTATTGTATGCACGCTTAGATGAGGTACAATGTGGAGCTGCCAAGTGGTGCCGTAAACCTGTAGGTGAGGTGAAACAATGGTACCCAAAATGAAAGTCATTTTTTGCTCAATTCCGGAAACACCACAACATGACTAGGACTACAATTTTTATTGTTTACGTTAATTATAATATCTTAATGGCATTCCTGTTAATCATAGTTACCAAACGACAATGTATTAAAAGATTTTTATTGGTTTTGCCTGTGGAAGCATTATTTTTTTCAGAAACGATGAAGGTTGTGCACCCGTAGCAGTAGATTTCATGTCCCTAATTTGTACAGCATCGTGAGTAGATATAAATGTATGCAAATTCCTAATGTAATTCTTCTCCTTTGGAAGCTTTTTTACATATGATGAACATCTAGTCTGCCTGGTAGAATGTTTTAATTTGTAGTGCCTATGCATGCAGTACTAGCCTTTGAAATATTCCAGAAACTAGTTTTTTAATTCAGTGACACTTCTGCACAGGTCAGATTAGTGTTATAGATGACAATATACAGTTTCATACTATGAATATGCAAAAGCTATGAGAGAAATAAGTGGCCTAACAAGAAGTAGTGAAGACAAAGTCCACAAACAAGTCCGTCCCTATTCATTGCAGAGGCAAGATCACATTACAGCTCTTACCAACTATGTCATCAACAATATGACAAACCTATTTGACCCTGACTCACATCCAGAGGCACTTATCAACATATCTACTGGACTGCATGAAACATGAGATGTACAACAGACTGTACTGAGAATAGCAAAGGGTGGTGAAGAACAAATGGAGAGATCTGTGATTCTGATGGGACATGCAGCTTTTTCAACCTTGTCAAGAAATCTGGCATCAAAACATTTGCCAACATGGACAAGCAAGTGAAGTTTAAATCTGGCAATGGAGGGAAGATAACAGCAGCGATCAGTCCAGAAACTGTCTTCTGAAAAGCGCTCTCCTTAGCAAGATGCACAGATGATATTTCAGCACCAACTGTTCTTCACCCAATAAGAACCTGTGCCTATGTCCCTCTTCCATGCTGATGGAAACATAAGAACAGACAAAGCTGAATTAGGGTAACAGCTGGAAGCTCAACCTGAACGAATCCATCAGCTAACAGCATCCAACAAAGAAACCACAGTGTACATCAGAGATGCCCTGGCTGTGAAAGAAACAATGGCTGGAGACAAATTCCGCACATTTGATCAACTGGATGCTGAGTACTTGAGGCAGGTCCTAAAAAGATTTGACAAAGCTAATTCTATGACAATAACACTGTGAAAACTACAGAAAGACAGTGCCAGACAGGACCTAAGGTTGGATGCCGAGAAATACCAGGTGATTGGTGGGCATCCTGTACCTCCATGGAAAAAGTTTCTAAATACCGGATCCAACAGCCAGTCACCTGTAAAATTCCTCTATGACTATTGTTCAAAATGCTCATGAGAGTGTGGGAACACACCCAACACAAATAGTCCCTGTTGGGGGCTTTTCCAAAGGTGAAGTAGCAAAGTCCATCACCAGTAGAGGTGTTGAAAAAAGCTCAAGACTTGTATGAGGAAGCAGACACAAGGATGCTTCTGTATCCTGTACGTGCCAATATGGCTTTGGGGCTTCTTGGAATATGTGTACATTGCAATATAAGACCAGGGTTAGCAGAACTCAAGTTAGCAGACCCTGGGTTTGTTAATCTAGGGCTTGAGCATCTAACACTCATATGTAACCCCAGGTTAGGAATTGCTGAACCCTGTACCCCAACCTGGAGCTCCAACATCTACACTACATTATTGGGGCCCAAAGTCCAATCACACATATTCCAGACTTCCTAGCACCCTCCCAAAATGTGGCTGCTCTAGCCCTTTATTCATGGTGAAGTATGGGAAAACTTGACTGTCCAGAAGACAAAAAGTTGGCCCATGAGATTCTTTTGGCAGACTCCCAGAGCATGAGTCCAGTGGGGCCATTTAACATAAATAGCTTTTCTTCTTCTGTGACATTTACCCCCAATATATTTACATAGAGCAATCATATCCCTGCTAAGTCTTCATTTTCTAGGCTAAACCAACCAAGCTCTTTTAGTCTCCTCTTGTAAAATTAGTTCTCCATTGCCCAGACCACCCTACTAGCCCTTCTCTGCACCTGTTCCAGTTTGAATTCATCTTTCTTAACAACATAAGATCAGCCATAATGAGTCAGACCAACCATTCATCTAGCCCATCATCCTGTCTTCTGACAGTGGCCAATGCCACATACTTCAGAGGGAAAGAACAGAACAGGGAGTCATTGAGTGATACGTCCCATCATTGTCTCCGAGCTTTTCACAGTCAGAAGGTAGGGACACCCAGAGCATGGGTTTGCATCCCTGACCATTGTGGCTAACAGCCACTGATGGATCTATCTTCCATGAAGTGATCTAATTATATTTTGAACCTTGTTATTGTTTTGGCCTTCACAACATATCCTGGCAACCGTGTGTTGTGTGAAGAAGTACTTCCTTTTGTTTTAAACCTGCTGCCTATTAATTTCATTGGGAGACCCCTGGTTCTTGTGTTATGTGAAGGGATAAATAATACTTCCTTATCCACTTTGTCCATTCATGATCGTATAGACCTCTTTCCTATCCCCCCAAAACTCATCTCGTTTCCAGGCTGAACAGTCCCAGTCTTATTAATCTTTCCTCATATGGAAGCTGTTCCATACCCTTAATCATTTTTGTTGCCCTTCTCTGTACCTTTTCCCATTCTAATATATCTTTTTAGAAATGGGGCGACCGGAACTGCACACAGCATATCATGGATGTATATAATGGGCATATCATGATATACAGAGTGGTATTATGATATCTTCTGTCTTATTATCTATCGCTTTCCTAATGGCTCCTAACATGACTTCTGCACACCGAGCAGATGTTTTCAGAGAACTATCCATAATGACTCCAAGATCTCTTTCTTGAGTGGTAACGGAGAATGTAGACCCCATCATTTTGCAGATATAGTTGGCATTACATTTTCCAATGTGTAGTACTTTGCATTTATCAATACTCAATTTCACTGCCATTTTGTTGCCCAGTCACCCAGTACTGTGTGCTCTCTTTGCAGTCTGCTTTGGAATTAACTATCCTGAACGCGGGTGACCAGAACTATACACAGTATTCCAGATGAGGTCTACCCAGTACCTTGTACAATGGTGTTAATACTTCCAGTGTTTTATATTTTAAATTGAAACAGAAGTCCAGCAAATCCATGAAAAAAATTAGTAGCTGAATAATCATATACTTATTGATTTTCTTCTCAGCTCCACTTCTCCTTAAAAATGTGAATGTTAAATATAAATATATCTTTTTAAGAGGGTCTCAAAACAATTTATGATGTTTTATTGAGCCTTACATCTGTGGTGTACTATTCTAAATTCCTCCCCGCCCCCAAAATGAATAAACTGAGGTACAGCAAGACTAACGCCATGTCTACACTAGCACTTTTGTCGGTCAGGTGTGTGAAAAAACACACTCTGACTGACATAAGTTTCACCAACAAAAGCGCCAGCATGGACAGCACTATATTGACGGGAGATGCTCTCCCTCTGACATAGCTAATGCCACTTGTTGGGGGTGGTTTAATTATGCCAAACGGGAGAGCTCTCCCCCATCATAGAGCGGCTACATGGGAGCTGTGCTGCTGTTAGGTCTCTACTGAGACATAGCCTAAGCGATTTGCCCAAGAAACACAGCAACTCAGGATTGGGAACACAGCACTCTCCTGCCCATGAGCCAATACTCCCAGCTAGTTTTTAAATTCTCTATAATTATGCAAAAAGATTTTGATCACCACAAAACCGGTTTACCACACAGATTAGTACTGAAACAATGCAAGAGTCAGGGCCCTTGGCTAACATGAAAGAATAGGTCATTACACTGGTTTTGCTTAAATGGACACAATACAAAGCTTTCAATAATTAATTCTCCCCATTAATGGAACCAAATCTTTACTTGTTAGGAAATGAAATATTAGAAATTCATTCTTACTTCTCATCTGATGAGGATTCCTGCTCAGCTTTCATGCCTTCAGAAAGACTTCCTTTAAATTTATCTTCCTTAACTTTGCTTCTACTCCTACGTCTACGACCACCCCGTGACCTAGACCTCCTCCTAAGCCGAGATCTACTCCTCCGACCTCTATCCCTGTTGAACAGAAGAAAAATACAGTGTTGATTTATGTCCAAATAATATTTAGTTGATACTGAAATATATAAATAGGCACACCAAACAACCCTTTAAAATAGTAAGCTTTAACAATTAAACTAACGTTAATATTCTGAAGGCGGCTAAGATGAGTGAAAGAATGTGATAATGTATAACTTTCTGGGGAAGGGAGGATATATGTATGCTAGAGCTGTTACGAATGAGCTAATAAAATATTTAATTTTTATTCTATCCAATTTGAATAATGGGCCTCTATTTAGACAATACTGAAAAGAAAAGTTCCACTGCAAGACGTTTTTACCTCCTCCGAGGAGACCTGCTTCTCCTTCTTGGAGACCGGCTACGTCGGAGTGGTGAACGAGATCTCCTTCGGATGGGAGACCTAGATCTTCTTCTGGATGGTGACCATCTGAGTGGGCTGGCTTCTTTTGATCTCTCACGCCTAGAGAGAATATCATCTCTAGGTCGGGTTCTTGAAATTAAGAAGAGAAAGACACTAGTATCAGGGACAAACTGAAAACAAAAATCACAATTCCCTCTTAAAGCTCACTTTAAAAGCTTACTGCAAGTGAGACTCCACCAGAGGGGTAAGTATACTTCAGCGCTGCCAGTCTGCTTTGCATGTCTCCCATCCCTGGAAATATCTGCCCAAACACAGACCTAATTCAGCACAACTCTCGCAGTAAACTTTGTTAATTACCATCACAGAGCTAGAAGAAGTAAAAGAAAGTTTTTGTTTAAGTATTGTGTAAATATTGGTCTATTTTAAGTTAATGTGCAACAGTGCTGAAATTAATATATACATAAAATAAAAATTGAATCCAGAGGATCTTCTCCACCACTTTACAAATAATATCTCAAATTTGGGCTTAAACTACTTAGCTGTAATCACTGTAGAGTCCATTTTAATTTAGAAAACAGATGTGGCCAGCCGTGATTTAATTAACATTATGTGGACACTATTATAGCAGGAGTGTTGGTGATTCTGTTGAAGGCATCTTTGCACTTGTGACATTACTGAACCAATTCCGTACTGTTGGTAAGGGCCACAGTTTTGTAAGTAAATATTTCAAATAAGTTTTAGTATTTTTACAATATATACCAACAATTCTACATGAATGGCAAGTGAATAGTTATGCAGTGTTTGCATGACAGATGCAACATAATGAAGGCATGAGAGTTATTTAAACTGTGAGTATTTTTCTAATGAGATTGTGACAGATGATTCAAATGTAATTTTAAACAACTCTATATTTAAAGTAAAAAACTAATATATTTCAATATTATTTTAAAATTATTTTTAACCATTGTTTCTTGGAGGTCTCCCTTTCAATTATTAATCCAGCCCAAATCGGTTTACTCTGGTGTAACTGAATCATAGCATAAGGTACCATAACAACAAAGAAAGCTATAATCCTAACGTTACAATAGTTAAAAATAATATTGAAATGTATTAGTTTTTTTACTTTAAATATAGAGTTGTTTAAAATTACATTTGAATCGTCTGTCACAATCTCATTAGAAAACTATTCACAGTTTCGATAGAGATCTCATACCTTCATTATATTGCATCTGTCATGCAAACACTGCATACCTATTCACTTGCCATTCATGTAGAATTGTTGGTATATATTGTAAAAATACTAAAGCTTAGTTCAAATATTTACTTACAAAACTAATTTCAGTATGAGCAATCAAATGAACTGAAAACTGGCTGAAGAAGCAAAGGGCAAAGGCAAATGGCAAAGCACTGAGTGGAGGAGCTGTTAATGATGCACTGTTGTCTTCCTGAATCATCAAGCTGGGAGCTCCAGAGTTATCACAAGCAAAGGCAGAGTGAGATTAATAAGGTCTTGTCCACAATGGGGATTTACCTGGTTACCACCGTCAGTGACCAGTCATCAGCGCACCCTCACTGGTGCAAATCCAGAGTGCACAGACTCTTCGGTTTCATTCTGCGACTGCTTGGGAACACTATGAGCAGCAAAACATTTATGAGGGAGGAGGATTCTGAAAAAATCCAGAAGCTTCTGGAGGCACTGAGCAGTGGAGTCAATCCCATCGCTGCAGCCAAGAAGCAATGGGAAGACAATGCAACAGAGATCCCCATTCCATTTCTACAGCCAGGAGAGCAGGGAGAGGCACAGAGCAGTACAGACATCTCCCCACTAGTCTGTAGGCTTGCAAGTAGGGTGCTCAGTGAGAAAAAAAAAATCTCTCTCCATTCAAGCAGCTAGAGGGGCTTTAAAATTTTAGACACCTAGATTTATTAGACTAGGTCCTAGCCTCAGCACAGGATGCCTGCAAAACATAGCTTTTAAACCAATTTTTTTACATCGTCAATCCTGGGCCAGCTGTCTGCTGAGCTGGACCCGTTGGTATAAATTAAAAGTTACTTACTGATGTTTTTAAAATGTGCTGCTTTATACTGCAGCAGCTGCAGCTCCCAGGTGAGCTGCAAGCACTCTTAAAAAAAGACAGATCTATAAACCAAACGTTAAAATCTTTTTCCTCAAGTTTTGGTTCTTGTTTAAAATGATTTAGTTTCAAATAAATAAATATATGTTTTAAAAGAAGATTTCTTCTATTAGGATGGCTACTGTCCCAGCTTTATCTTGTTTCAGAGAAACAAAAACCACCAGGAAACAGATTTTCTATGGATTTATATTTAAAACTATACTTAACTGTTTCTCCTACTATTATAATAAAAAAATAAAGCGTAACATTCAGAATGCACTTAGTAAGAGATTTAAGTCCATCTCCCCTGATTTTAGGTATAGTTAAGAAGTGTGATGCTGCACAAGGCAAAGCAGCCATACCATCGAACACATATGCAAAAAAGCAGCAAGATAAATGCTAGCATGGCTCAAACAAGCAAAAATCATCTTTAAAAGTGAAAATCTCTTAAATAAATTACTAAAAATGGCATCTTCTTAGTCTGGTGTGTGTATTCAGCCATATACGTTGATTTTACTACTAAAATGTTCTTGTTAGCATTACAGACCCAACTCTGCTACAGAAGGATGAACTAGATTTTATTTAAGCTTGTACACACTCCACAGGATTGTTAACTACTTTCTAAATACAGGGCAAAATTCTGTGCCCAACTGACAGAACTGAGAACAGAATTTGAGCTACAGAATATTTATTATTAGGGATGATGAATGAGCCACAAAAAGAACCCACATGAGTCTCAGAACTCGGATTAGGCTTGAATGACTAGAAGTTAGAAAATACATCTATTTGTGAACTGAACACACACATAAACTGTAAATTAAGACAATAAATATGCAATCTCATGATGCCATTTTTCTCAGCTATTTTTCGATAAAGCTGTACTTTAAGATGATAGTACAAAATTCTGAAGCCTTCTGATTTTTGCACTTACTTGAGCATCTTTGGTGTTTCTTAATATTTTAAAGTTACCTGGGAGAAGAAAGACGCCTCCTTTCTGATTCTCTTCGTTTCCTTTCTGCTGATCTGCTCTTTGCTCTTCTACCAGGAGACTGAGTTCGAGAGGGTGATTTACTCTGTTTTGATCTGCGGTCATTAAGAAGAGGAGATCTGCTTCTTCGTAATTTATCACGTTTTGGAGATAAGCTTCTTCCTTTAGGGCTGCGGCCAGGTCTTCTACTAGGAGACCTGTTTTCTTTCCCAGAAGAAGCATCTTTTGAAGGAGATTTAATTTGCTTCTTCTCTTTGTCAGTCTCCGATCTCCTTGATTTCCTGTCTTTTGATCGTGACCTTCTGTCTTTGGATTTGCTTCTTAGTTCTATTGGAGATTTGGATTTTTTGCCACGATCTCGACTTTTGCTTTCATTTACAACTGGAGACCTTCTGCGATCTCTTGCTTTACTCTTATCATCTGCTTTATTCTTATCCTCCGGAGGAGACTTAGACTTTCTATTTTTCTCTTGAGACCTCCTTTTAAGGGTTGGAGACTTTGATTTCCTTGTTTGATCTTGAGATTTAGTTCTTTTAGATGGGCTTTTTGATTTTCTCCTCTCTTTTGATTTGCTTCTAGTTGCTTTCTCTTTCACTCCGTCAATTCCTATCTTGCTTTTCTTTTTATCAGATCTGTGCCTAGTCCGTTCTTTTGATTCATTCTTACTTGCTTTTTTTGAACTTGTTTTATTGTCCACAAGCTCTAGTTTCCCCTTAGTGTTTGATGATTTAGTTGAAGACCTATTGCCATTTCGCACCTTTTCATTGATTTCTCCCTCTTCTTCTGAACCTGACTCATAACCTTGTAATATTAACCCCATCCCAGATTGAACTTTTCCTTCCATTAACTCATTCTCAAGTTCAGCTTTTAATAATGCTCTTTGTTTCTCCAAATCTTCTAGAGGAGCTAAGAAATCAATTTTAGTTCTTTTTGCTGGTCCATCTTCTTTGTCAGAGGCATCAATAACCTCTTTCCGTTTATGTTTCTTATGTTTGTGCCTGTGTTTATGTTTTTTGTCCTTGTCTTCTTCTGAAGAATGTTTGTGTTTCTTGTGTTTACTTCGGTGTTTGTGTTTCTTTTTTTTGTGTCGGCTGTGCTTATTCTGAGGTTGTTCTACTTCTGATATTTCACCATTTTCTTCATTGACACTTCTCTCAGAAATATCAGCATCTTCAATTCTGAAAGTACATTAAAACATACATCAGCAACTATCAAATACTTCTACTTACTATGTTCTTATACTTTTATCATCTTGACATAATTTCATTTACATGATACTTGTAAAAACTTTCAAAAAATAAAGAAATCTAGATTACACTCAAATTTCAGGATACTGAGAAGTTATTTTCTGTCTATGGAATCATACTTGAGTGTATCATAAAGCCAAGTAGTAATGGCAAGTAAATCTCACGCCCATACAGGTTATTTTGATGTCCAAATGGTACTGATGATGGGAGATCCAGCAAGTATATTAGCAGGTATATATCATACATGTTTATAATGCCAAATTGTGTCAGTTTTCAAGCTTAATGTTTATAGTAGCACCCATATGTTAGCATTACACATCTGTGCTGCAAAGTATTTTTATGCACCACCTTAATCTTATCTTTATTAAGCTCTTACTACTACTAAGGGAATTCTGCACCACTGCACAAGCGCAGAATTGATGTCCCCCCAGAGATTATTTCCCTCCCCTGCAGAATAATTGATTCTGATGTGAAGGTGAAGGGAAGCTGCAATTACACCTTTCGCTCACCAGGGATTGATGTGATGCCGAAGAGAGGGCAGCTGGCTCATGGGCCAGAGCAGCCAGCCATGAAGAGGGAGGGGGCAGAAGCTGCCTTCCTCAAAGAGCCCTGTCTGTGAAGCCAAGTATGGAGGCATGGGATATGGGGGCACGGACAGAGCAGGGCACATAAGGCTGCTGGATGGGGAAAATCACACACACTGGGGTTCAGAAGCGCTGGGAGGGACCAGACCAGGGAAGGGGCACAGGAGCTAGTAGGGTGACAACATTGAACCAGGGGCTGAATGGGAGTGGGAGTACGGGCCATGTGAGGACAGGAGGGAGGGAGGACGGAACTATGCCTGGCTGAGGCGGGGGGCAGGGACACACAGAGACAGGGGCAGCTATGCCTGGCTGAGGGAGGATGCAGAGACACATGGGGACATGTGCAGATATATCTGGCTGAACGGAGAGTGGGGGTGCAGGGACACACGGGTCAGGGACATATGTGCCTGACTGAATGGGAGAGTCTAGGGGTCAGCCAGGATCTGTATGGATGAGGCTCCCCGACAATCCCTTCCCCACCAAAAAAAAACCTGTTCCATACTTCTCCCACCTATACCCAAATAACTCTCCAGGTTCACCCCAGGCTCCTTCCCAGCAATTACCTCCCTCTCCCTTGGCCCCTCCATGAAACCTGACTTCCCCAAACCTTTGCACTGCTTCTGAGGGGTGCAGGAAATACATTTCTGTATTGTAATTTAAATGACTACCCAAAGTTCAGTATTAATATGCCTAGTAAAAGATTTATTTGCCAAAAAACATTTCCTGAATCTTTTTTTGTTGTCCGTATTGTTACAGACATACTTGCTGACAGGTATTCTGAAATAATTTACAAAAATAATTGAAATTGGCATGATTATATTGTGTTATTTTGACAAATAAAATATGCAGAATTTTAAAATATTGTGCTCAGAATTTTTAATTTTTGGTGCAGAATTCCCCCAAGAGTATCTATCTTACTATTCCACCCACATGTGTATTCAAGGCTAAACCTTTTAAAAGTATGTATATTATTTTCAAACGATAAAATGCATAATCTGTATGTTTCTGTTTCAAAGGACTGTACAAGGCTCCTGATTAAGCCACTCTTGCACTATCCTATATGGACTGATTTATTTAGCAGTGTTAATCTTTCTTCCTAAGTGTGCACATAGCTTGGCATATAAAGAATGTAAATACTATGGAAGCAAAGGCTTTTCTGTCAAATGGCAGAAGTCAGTATAAGGACCAGGATAAATTAAGAAAAGGACAATTTAGAATGAGCATCAGAAAAACCTTCCTGACAGCAAGCCACATGAATCTGCTTATCTGTCTCCCAAGTAAAGGGTGAAATCTTTGGACACTTAAAGCTGGACTGCACAAAATACTATATGATTATTTAAAATAAACAGTCACTCTTGACTGAAAGTAGGCAAAAAATTTTCCTGGCAATCACATCAATTAAAATAAAAATTAATAGCTCCCTACGGGGGGGTGGAGGAAGGGAGACCCTGTCCTGCTCATACCCTCAGCTATACACAGACTTAATTTTCTTCTTACTTTACTCACACAATGAGGAACACAGAATTTTGGATGAACAAAATGAGTCGCAATTATTCTGGACTCCAAACAACAAAAAAGAATGTATATAATACCCTTAATAGTGTTAAAGAGAGAAGCTCATCAGGCAAGCTTCAACCCACAGAATTAGAAATAACTACAGGCATGCCTACACTGGGAAATTTACGAGCATAACTATACCAGATTAATTATATTGATTTGGGGGAACAGGGTTGCATTTAACATAAAATTCAACAAAACCATTATAGTTATGCAGGTAAATTTCCCTGTGTAGACAAGTCCTAAGCCTCTACTGAAGTCCTCTTCAAGAAAGATCTTTCCCCAGAATAGTAATATCGGTTGCAGCAGTCATTAGAAGTGATGCCAGACTCAATTTGACTTTTGTTACATTTGTGGTGCTACTTGTTCTCATGTCTGGCTTGACCATGTCATGAAACTTCTAAACTTGAACCTTCTAATAACTGCCACCATCCTGTCAATATTGCTTCAATTTTTTTACAATTGTGTCAATATGGCAAATTTTGAACATTACTACACACTGTATTATGATACAGTTATAGTTCTTATAACTGCTTTCCCACAAGCCTCTTATATAACCTCACTCAATTTTATACTCTGCACATCCTGAGTCTGATAAAACTCTGGATGACAGTTTTTTTCTCCCATTTTATTCTATTTAGAAGCTGAAATGGGTTCATTCATGGTTTTTATGTATTATTTATTAATTGCAACCCTATCCCCCAACAATCACTAATGCAACGCTAAGCTTACGTTGTTAAAATTTAAGTCAGAAAACAGAAAAGATTAAAAAAGAAACAGTAACTCTGCCATACTGCATATATCATTATATTGTATATGTTTTATTATATATACAGTAAGATACACATTTAACCAGGAAGCTGTATTATGCACATTGTGAAAGTTAAAATATATTTGTTGGGTAAGTTAAGATTTACATTTCCTGTCTTTAACTGTGCAAATGTAACACTTTAATTACTACATTTATTAATTTTGCAATTTACATAAATACATGCCCTAACAATAAATAAGACTAATATTTGCCACCAGTAAGTCATTCTGAAGCAATATATATACCCTAACTATTTTCTAGCCAGGCTATTTAAACATACTTAAGCTAGCACTGCTATTCTGTAGTTGTTTTTTAAACTGCATATTAGACCTAGACAGTAGTATATTTTAGACTGCAATAAATAAACGCAGACCTTAAAAATCAACATACTCACTTGTCCTAGCAAGGCAAGGAACCTACATTATCCCATTCTGCAGAATCTAAACTTCTATTTAAAAAAGTTTCTGGGCCTTATGACTGGCAAAGATAACCTTCCACCAAGGCCTTGTCTAGATGAGGATAAAAAGTGTTTTAAAAAAATTGTTAGCTAACACACTTACACTTTATTGTAAACAACACAAATCCTATTTTAAACATGTCGTCATGTAGGTGGTTGACTTAGGGATCACACAACTTGCCCTGCGTAAACTAGGATTTTAAAATGTGTTAGCCAACACTTTAAAAGTTTAGACAAACACAAATAGGAACTGAGTCCAAACCAATGTAGTGTTATCCTCCTGAGTTTGAAGACAGACTGCTCCAGGGCCTCTGCTGTTGCTATTAGTTTTGCCAAGTGAAGGTAGAGTGAAATTAACAGAACTATTTTATGTCTGGTACTGAGAATTCAGGGGACAGCATCAGAGGCAAATCCTAGAGTTATTGACTGGGGAGGAAAACCCAAAAAGTAAAGGCTGGGAGAAGTGTAGAATAACAGAAGTCTCTCTCCACCTCCACTCATTTTAGCAGACAAGAGGTTTTTGAGGACGCTGGAAAAACATAAAGTACCTTTTATATTTCTACAGCTAGAGGGGAACGGAGGTCCAAATACGGAAGACACCTACTAGCCAAAGGTTTATATGAAAGATGGAGCTTTCAAATAGGGTCCAAAGATAGCCCTGGTATAAATCCCACTACTGTTCCCCTTACCAAGAGCTAAAACTTAGTTAACAATTCTTTTTAATACAAGTGATGGAAAAGTCCAGATTACTTTCCAATAGCTGTATTGGTTCTTTAATTCTAACAGGAGAAAAATGATAAAAAGTTGTAACGATTTTAGTCAGTAACAGTTATTACTTTGAGAACTAAACAGCCAGTATAGCTACAAGCGAGCATATCAGCAGAGTTAAAAACATACTACTTATATATGTGAACATCTGACTACAGCCACACCTCAATCACATTTTCTCTATATATTCTTTCCCATTACCACTGATTATCAAGGTACTTGTATGTAAATGAGCAGCTCTCTATTTCTTATCAGCTTCTTCCACATGCTTGTGAATTTGTGACAGCAGCAAATTTTGTCGGAGGAAGTGGAGAAACTGGTCATAACAAGAGAAACAAATTTTACACTACATCTGCCTCTATAGATGCCAAAAAGGAAAAAAAATCTAGTTTACAACTTTTTAAAATTCCTAGTGGCAAATTGGAATTTGAATAGAAAAAGCTACAATCCAAATCAGACACTGCTATTCAAGAGGTTCAGAGAGGAAGCAAGAACTATATGGTATGATTAAGGCTGCGAGTTTTTGTGACGGAGGTCACAGATTCCATGACCTTCCATGACCTCAGTGACTTTTGCAGCGGCCGGTACGCCTGGCCCAGGTGCCGCCTGAGCATCTCAGGCAGCCCCTGCGCCACCACACCCACCTCTCCCAGCAGCAGCAGGAGTTCGGGTGTGGAAGTGGGCTTAGGGCTGGGGCAAGGAAGGGTGTGAGGGCTCTACGCGGTGCTTACCTTGGGGGGCTCCCCAGAAACAGCAACATCCCCCTCCCTCAGCTCCTAGCTCGGGGGCATGGCCAGGCAGCTCTGCACATTGCCTCCACCTGCAGGCACCGGCCCCACAGCTACCACTGGCCATGGTTCACAGCCAATGACAGCTGCTGAGCCAAAGCTCGGGGCTGAGGCAGTGTGCAGGGCTGCCTGGCCACACCTCCGCCTAGGAGCTGAGGGAGGGGGATGTCTCCGTTTCCAGGGAGGCGTGGAATATCCAGCCCCTGCCCACCCAGGCTGTGCACCCCCCGGACCCCCGGCCTCCTCTCCCCGAGCACCCGCGGAATCCCCTGGGCCGCCCCCACTCCCCCCCGAGCACCTGCAGCATCCCCTCAGCCGCCCCCCACCAACCACGACACACTCTCCCTCCCCCACAGGATTTAGTCGGGGTATATAGTACAAGTCAGACAGGTCACAGGCTGTGAATTTTTATTTACTGCCCATGATCTGTCCAGGTCTTTTACTAAAAATACCCAAGACTAAAACATAGCCTTAGGTATGATTAATAAGTGTAGAAATATCAAAAATGACTTCTTAATTTGACGATATACTCATAATATTTTCTACTAGCAAGATAGTGAGCGTAGTAGTTTCTTAATATTTTAACAGTACTACATAATCTTATTAAAAAGCAACAATACAACAAAAACAGCTATATTTAATTCGTGCTGCACTGGATAAATCTTTTTTTTGGTCTGGACAATGAAATTAGGTACCAGTCTAACAGCAACATGTGGGTCACTCTGCGATTGACCTTATTTTTCATGTTGTGATACGTAATAAGTAGGGCTGTCAATTAATCACGATTAACTCAAAACAAATTAACTCAATTAAAAAAATTAATCACAATTATTTTCAATTTTAATTGTACTGTTTAACAATAATAGAATACTAATTGAAATGTATTACAAATATATTTGGATGTTCTATATTTTCAAATATATTGATTTCATTTACAACACAGAATACAAAGCATATAGTGCTCACTTCAAATATTTGTAATAAAAATAATATAAACTTAAAAAGATAAACAAAAGAAATAGTATTTTCCAGTTCACCTCATACAAGTAATGTAGGGCAATCTCTTTATCATGAAAGCGCAATTTATAAATGCAGATTTTTTTTTGGTTACAAAACCGCACTCAAAATCAAACCAATGTAAAACTTTAGAGCAGGGGTTCTCACAACAAATTTTTTGGTGGCCTCAGAGTACAGCCACCAACTCTTGCTGGTTGTCAACTCTTGCTGGTTGCTGCTCTGACAAATTATCCTAAAATACTAAATTAACAAATAAATATGCATATATACATGTCCAAAACATTGGAATTGATTTATGTAGGGTTGTTGTTTTTTGCAGACTCAATAAAAATAATTTGGAGTTGTATTTTGGTGCCCCTGGCCCCCACTACCTCCCTCACCCCCCTGCCCCAACCCCCCATTGCCCCAGACTCCCTTCCGAAGGCCTTCACCCCAGGCTCACCCCACTCCTTGCCTCTTGACCACAACACCCGGTAAGGCCAGTCCTGCTGAAGCCCAGAGCCAGAGCCCCACGGCTGGAGACAAGAGGGTGTGAGCTGAAGCCTGGAGCCCAACGCCAGAGCCCTGCCACCCCGGTCAGGCAAAAACCCAGAGCCTGGAGCCCGGCAGCTGAAGCTGGGCAGGGACGCTGAAGCTCACCACCAGAGCCCCATGGCTTGAGCGTGTGTGGGGGGGGGGGATGGGACGATGGGACTGAAGCCCACCGCCGGAGACTCCAGCTGAACCAGGGGATGGGGGCTGAAGCCTGCCCCTGGAGCCCCTAGGCGCTGCAGGGAGGGGCCGCTGCTTTGCCTCCTCCCTCATTCATCTCTGCGCAAGAGGCTGTCGTGACCACAGAAAAAACCCCTGGTGGCCGCATTTGAGACACGCTTCTTTAGAGCCTACAAGTCCACTCAGTCCTACTTGTTCAGCCAATCACTAAGACAAACAAGTTTGTTTACATTTACAGGAAATAATGCAGCCCACTTATTTACAATGTCGCCTGAAAGTGAGAACAGGCATTCGCATGGCACTTCTGTAGTCAGTGTTGTAAGGTATTTACGTGCCAGTTAGGCTAAACATTCAGAGAAGCAATCAAGGGCTGTTTATAAAGTGGTGGTAATCCCAACTCTTCTCTATGGCTGTGAGACTTGGGTGACCTACAGATAACACTTGAAAAACCTGGAACACCAGCACTTTCTTCAGAAGATCCTCAATATAAAGTGGGAGGATCATCGCACTAATGTCAGTGCCCTCACAGAGGGCAATATCTTCGGTGCTAAGGACCTATTATCCAGCACCAGCTGAGGTGGAGCGGGCAGTGTGTGCGCATGCCTGATGTATGCTTACCGAAACAACTGCTGTATGCCCATCTCCCCAAAGGAGAAAGGAAATGGGGAGGCCAAAATAAATGCTTCAAAGACACCCTCAAGATAACATCAAAAGGTGTGGCACACACTGGGAGACAGCAGCCCAGGATAGGGATAACTGGCGAAGACTTGTCAGAGAGGGAACATCCACTTTTGAGGAAAATTGCCTTGCCCAGGTTGCAGAAAAACACCAGAAAAGAAAGGAAAGACAGCTGTCACGCAGCAATGGCGGCCCAATCCTGTCTTCCAACACCACCTGCAATGTCTGCCAACGAGCCTGTGGTTCAACAATCGGACTTCGCAGTCACCAAAGGACCCATGAAAAATAAAACCTGTGAAAGAGATCATCCTCAACCTCGAGGGATAGCCGACAACGCTAAACACTCATATGCCCCTTCATGCTTCAGCCACCATTCTAGACGACATGCTTCCATACTGATGACACTTGTTAAAAATATAAGGCATTAATTACATTTGTGACTGAACTCCTTGGGGGAGAATTATATGTCTCCTGCTCTGTGGTTATACTGCATTCTGCCATATATTTTGTGTTATGGTAGTCTTGGATGATGACCCAGAACATCTTGTTTGATTTAAGACCACTTTCACTGCAGATTTGACAAAACGCAAAGGTACCAATGTAAGATTTTAAAGATAGCTATAGCACTCGAATCAAGGTTTAAGAATCTGAAGTACCTTTCAAAAATCTTACAGGGACAAGGTGTGGAACACGCTGTCAGAAGCCTTAAAAGAACAACACTCCAATGCAGAAACTACAGAACCCAAACCACCAAAAAAGAAAATCAACCTTTTGGTGGTGGCATCTAAACTCAGATGATGAAAATGAACGTACATCAGTGCACTCTGCTTTGGATCATTATCAAGCAGAACCCGTTATCTGCCTGGACGCATGTCCTCTGCCATGGTGATCAAAGCATGAAGGGGCACATGAATGTTTAGCATATCTGGCACATAAACACCTTGCAACGTCGGCTACAACAGTGCCACGGGAATGCCTGTTCTCACTTTCAGGTGACATTGTAACTAAGACGTGGGCAGCATTATCCCCCATAAATGTAAACACTGTTTATCTTAGTGATTGGCTGAACAAGTAGTAGGACTGTGTGGACTTATAGGCTCTAAAGTTTTACATTGTTTTATTTGAGTGCAGTTATGCAAAAAAAAGTCTACATTTGTAAATTGCACTTTCACAGTAAAGAGATTGCACTACAGTACTTGTATGAGAACTGAGAAATACTATTTATTTAGTTTATCTTTTTTACAGTGAGAATATTTGTACTAAAAATAATATAAAGTGAGCACGGTACATTTTGCATTCTCTGCTGTAATAGAATTCAATATATTTGAAAATGTAGAAAACATCCAAAAAAATTTAAATAAATGGTAGTCTATTATTGTTTAACAGTGCAATTAAAACTGTGATTATTTGCGATTCATTTTTTTAATCATTTGACAATCCCAGTTATAAGCTTTCATTACTTTGTATACAAAAGTAATGCAAGAACTGGGTTGGAAAGGAAAGTATATCAGTTTTCTTCACTCTACTGTAGATAGTGATCTGACTGCTATCTTCCTTTATGCACTCCTGATTTATAAGTCTGCCATAAAATTGACTGGTGCTTGTATTAAATTGTCAGAAGTGTTTCTTTGTATATGAGAGTATGTAAACTGAATCAGCCAAGTATTTCCAATTTGAAAGACTGATCTTTTATTTCACATAGTTCACATTTGGACTCATAAAGGCTAGAAACTTTTATAAAATAACATTTTAAAAAATCTGCGGATGAGTATGATATAAGTATTGGTATCTCTCATGGAGAGAGTGGGCATTTCAGAAACTTCTTTTCCAGTTCTTTTTTAAATGAACAGTGGCTTTTCCACTAATCTCTTTGGAAAATTACTCCAGACTAATAGATTTCACCATGAGAAAGATTTTCCTCATATTCATGTTAAGAGTTCCTTTATTTTAACCCTATTACTCTTTGTTGCAGTTCTCTGTACTACCTTAAACATTTCCTCCCACTCCTTGCTGTGTATTTACTTTATATATTTGTCACAGTTGTTACATTACCTGTCCTTTTCTCCCTCCTTCTCCATCACTGATTATTCAAACTATACATAGTTTATTCTTTTACTCTTTCCATGCATGCAAATTTCTATGCAAGCAGATCTTCCCCTATAATTTTTGGTATGCACAAAATGCTCTCTACAAAATTAAGTTTTTGTTTATAATTTTCTAGCCCTTCTGACTATCAGAGATCTGTCTATATCAGAAAAGTTTTCACAAATGCATCACTGTAATTTCATTAAGTAGTTACACCAGAGCAAACCCTAATGTAGATATGCTTCACTGAAATAAAGCAATATTTAACCCCCATGTAGTATGTAATATGCTTCTGTCCAAATCTGCAGACAGCCAAAGGCTATGCTCACACTGCACTCTCGTCATTAAAACTTTTGCCACTCAGGGGTGTGAAAAAACCACGCCCCTGAACAACAAAAGTTTTAACGGCAAAAAGAACTGGTGTGAACAGCACTTATCTGGCAGCGACTTTCTCCCGGCGACAAAGCTACTACCCCCTCATTTGAGGTGGTTTTATTTTGTCTCCAGGAGAGCTCTCTCTCAGTGACAAAGAGAGGCTACCCTGAGCACCTTACAATGGTGTGGCTGCAGTGGCACAGCCATGCCATTGTAAGATGCACTGTATAGACATAGCCTGAAACAACAGGTCTTAGGGCCTAATTCAGAGATTATTCAAATCAGTGGAAGCCCTTCCATTAACTTCAATAGGCAGGGAATTAAACTCGGAGAAGTGTCAACCACTACATTCATCTCAACAGTGATCACCAGGAAGCCACGAATGAGAATTAAAGGTCAGCATTAACCACTTAGCAGAAACCACCGAACTAACAGGTTGAAGTATATCCAGGGGGTTATATTTTCCATTCATTCTAATGCACAATCCACATGAATTTAAGGCCATGTCTATACATATAGCGCTGCAGTGGTACAGGTGTATCGGTACATCTGCAGCACGTGTAGTGAAGATATTCTATGCCTATGGAGAGAGCTCTCCCATCGTCATGAAAAAACCCCCATCTCTGCGAGTGGCATAAACATAAGGCTGTGCGCATGAGTGCTTATATTGGTGTAACTTATGTCACTCAGGGGAGTGGAATATTCACATCCCTGAGTGACATAAGTTTTGCCGGCATAGGCTGTAGTGTAGACATACCCTTACAAATTTTAGCTACCAGTGTATGTTCTAGTACAGGGGTGGGCAAACTTTTTGGCACGAGGACCACATCTGGGTGGGGAAATTGCACGCAGGGCCATGAATGCAGGGCTGAGGCAGGAGGGTGGGGTGCAGGAAGGAGTGCGGGAGGGGGTGTGGTGTGCAGAAAGGGGCTCAGGGCAGGGGGATGGGGTGCAGGAGGGGCGTGGGGTGTGGCAGGGGACTCAGGGCAAGGGTTCGGGGTGCAGGATGGGGTTCAGGGCAGGGGTGCGGGTTCCAGCCCGGCGCCACTTACCTGGAGCGGCTCCAGGGTGGCAGTGGCGCTGCGCCACTAAGGCAGGCTCCCTGCCTGCCCCGGCCCCCAGCCACTCCCAGAAATGGCCGGCACCACATCCCTGTGGCCCATGGGGGTGGGGGTGCAGGGAGGCAGAGGGCCCCAAGCGCTGCCCTCACCTGTGGGTTCCACACCCAAAGCTCCCATTGGCTGGGAACAGGGAACCGTGGCCAATGGGAGCTTTGGGGGAGGTATCTACAGGCGAGAGCAGCACGCGGAGCCCTCTGCTCCCCCAGGGACGTGGTGCCGGCCGCTTGCAGGAGCAGCACGAGGCCTGCGGCGTCACACGAGTGGCAATCCTGTGGGCCGGACCCAAAGCCCTGAGGGGCTGAATACGGCACATGGGCCTGAGTTTGCCCACCCCTGTTCTAGTAAGTTCTACTCCCAACACAGAACTTTTCTGTCAGTCTCTATCTCCACTCTACCTCAGGAACCTTATACGGATTGACATTTGTACCATTTGTCATCCTTTTAATTTAGTATTTTGAACCCTTATCTGCTGACTGATGTTTCTCAGTCTGATGCAGAGAAAGACTAGGACTTCAGTACACAATTTAGATCAGCAGAAAGTTGGGCAGGTTCTGTCTCCAAAGCATGTGGACTCTTGGTCCCCAATGAGATAGAAGAAAATAAAATAGTGATAGGAGGAGTCATAGAATGTAAAAGGATGGAAACTGGAAAGTCAGGAAGAACACCAAGCAGAGAGAACCCTCGACTTGATCTTCCATATTAAGATGTGTCCCCACCACCACTCAAACACTCCTGTGTTCTCCCAACCTGAGCACCTGCTCCCAAAAATCCTCGTGCCCTCCTTTGCTTTCATCATCTTTTCCTCTGTCTTAAAAGGCTGAAGGGACCCCAGGGCCCATCAACCCTGCTCGTTGTTTTGCTATCCTGACTGCTTCAGGGGAACATGATACCTTCTCGGCACAGCCTGATCCTATTGCTTCTCCAGTGCACCCAGGCCCTGACGAATATAAGGAAGCAAGAGAACAGAATTCAGCTCTCTTGCATGAGAGCAATGTACTAACCGGAGAGAAAAACAAGCAGACAGACAGCCCCCATAATTTAAATAAAACAATCTTGAAGAATTTAGGTAAGTATTTCAGTTAATGAAAGCATTGTGTGCATTGTTCTCAGTCACCAGATTTTGGGCTCCTGTGCTGGGTTTTGCATAGTGTTATGGAATTTCTATGAAGTTTTGTACAGATCAACAGGCACTAAAATAACCTAATTCAAAACTCCTTCTGTCTTACAATAGCAGCTGGAAAATGTTGGAATAGGACCAAAGAGAGAAAGAAGATAAATAAATAAATAACAAACAGTCCAGCAAACTCTTGCTAACTAAATTCTATGGATTCTGGCAAAAAATCCCGAAGTAATTCTGATGGGAGGGGTGTTGCCCCAATTTTATGAGATTAGAATATCACAGATTGGGCAAAAAGGTTTAAGTAAGCTAACCTTTTATATATACACCCATAGAGAATACTTAGGAAATTTACTTTACCATGAGAACGCATAGCTAATATTATACACAAAGCTTGGGCCTACTAAAGTCAACATATTTTGCTATTAACTAGGTATTACAATAAAACATTTTTGCACCATTATAACGTTTTTAAAATGAATTTTCATGTGACCCAGAAACAGTATGTATTGTTTTTTATTTCTTTGAAAAGCAACTGGTAAAAAAAGCCCTTCACACTATTACAACCTGAAATCAGATTACAATTTAAGACAGGTCCAACACTATGTCTAAAAAGCCTTGACTGAACCCCTTCCCCTTTATATGAAGCTAGTAGTTCCCAAATTGCAGCCCATGAAGCCCTCATGAACCCATCTCATGGTGGGTAAAATCACCAGAGTAAGTGACCACTGCAAGATTTAAGAGGTTGGGAGGGCATAGCTGATGTATGGCTATATATTTATACTTAGGGCTTGTCTACGCATAAAATACTGCTGCTACACTGCTCTAGCACTTCATCACCTATACCAATGGGAGAGGTTCTGCCAATCAGTGTAGGTTATTCATCTTCCTGAGAGACGACAGAGCTAGGTCAGCAGAGGAATTCTTCCATTTACCTCATACTGCCTACACTGAGGGCTAGGTCTGCTTAACTACACTACTCAGGGTTGTGGATTTTGCACACCCCTAATCAACGTAGCTGGTCCCCCTAACTTTTTAGGGTAGCCCAAACCTTAAATCACTACACCAGCATTTCTGAGCTGCACTACTGTAGTATTTTAGTGAAAACACTACCTACACCAACGGGAGGGGTTCTCCCGTCAGCCTAGGCAAGCCACCTCCCTGCGAAGCAATAGCTAGGTCAACAGAAGATTTCTATCGATCTAGTGCTGTCTACACTGGGGGTTAGGTTGGCATAATCACGTCTCTCAAGGGTGCAGATTTTAAATTGTCAGTTTAAATTAGCTCTATGTCCACATGGGAGGAGTTGGGGGGGGGGGGAGGAGGATAGGATCTGGTTAATTGATTGCCTTTGATGAAGAACAAAGGATAGATCCTTGCTCTCTCACAAAATGCTTTGCACCCTGACTCTAACGCCCACAGCACTAAACACAAGTCAAGCCTGGCCCTGGCCTCCTCACCCCAGAACGCTGCACGGCCTGCGTTCCCCAAGGGCAGCTGCCAGTGCAGTGGGTATGGACCAGCCTCCAAGCTTCTGGATACCCCCACCCGGCGGGAGCCGGCCCCACTTTCACTAGGGGAGAGCAGGCCGTCGAGCAGCAGCCCTAGGGCGGGAGGGGGTGAGCAACACCCCTCCGCGGCGTGAGCAGACAGCCAGTGTGAAAAATCGGGATAGCGGCGGGGGGGGGTGGGGAGAGTAAAACGCGCCTATACGAAAAAAAAAACACGAACATCGGTACTGACCCTCCCCCTCGGCACCTTAGCAACCACCCCTGGCCGCTCGAGGCGGGAAGGGAGGAGCACGAGGAGCCCCGAACTCCAAGCGCGTGCACGGCCTCTCCCCGTCGCTGCCTGGCTCGTGCTCACTGGGGCCGGGGAAACGGACGCCGCGTGCAGTCCCACCGCCCAGGCCCGCGCTGGGTCTCACGCCAAAGGCCCAGCCAGGGCCCTCGCGACTCCCCCCCCCCCGGCAAATGAGCCTTGGCGACCGTTACAGCCACCTCCCGCCACAAGACGCCTCACAGCTTCTCCCTCCCACTTCCCCCCCGAGAGGCGCCTTCCCAAAGGGGCCACCCTGTCTCTTACTCGGGCTCCCGCAACACGGACTCCACCGCGGCGGCCATTTTGAACTTCCAAACTCCTTCGCCGCTGCTGGTGAGACGGGGCCACAGCGCATGCGCGGTGAGACGCCAAGGGTCGAGGCGAGGAAACGCACCCGCTTGGCGACCACCGGAAGCGAACCTCACCCTCCGGCGAGGGAGTAAGTCACTTCCGGTGGATCTTTTTCTAGGGAGCGTCTGTAAAGAGCCACCTCCAGGCCCAGCAGCGCAAGCACAGAACAAGTGGCTGGGGAAGGGAGTCCCCATAGCTCAAGCGATCTGGACGCGGCGCAGTGACTCGGGCAGCTGCATGGGGCGGGCGCACCCAGCGTTTCAGAGGCGGGTGGGTGGATGATGGTGGCGGAGGGGACAGGAAATTTGGGGTGATTATAGAACAAAGGGGCGGGGGTGAACAGGCAGGTGCTCAGGACTTCCTGGGGGGGTGGGGGTGGCCCCTAGATGTCACACCAAATAAGAAATGGGACACTGAAAACCAGGGGTACAACCAAAAACTACCGAGGCTGCCTGAAGCTGTGAGCATATGGAGTTAATTTAAGTAAAAGAGAAATTGCCAGGGAGCCTAAGTCCAAAGCACAGACGTTGTGGCTGTTGTTGAATTATGTTTTATGACACTTAATAGCTCATAAACAAGATTTCACCATTTATTATTTGGATGTCAGAGCGGGCGTAGATGAGCATCTGCAACCCAGATACTCAAGGCATTTGCAGCCTTGCCCTAGTGTATTAGAAGAGGCTATGTCAACACTAGCACTTTTGTCAGCATAATTTATGTCGCTCAGGGGTGTGAAAAAAATGCACCCTGAGTGACAGAAGTTACACAAACAGAAGTGCCAGGGTGGACAGTGCTATGTCAGTGTGAGACGCTCTCCTGCTGACATAACTACCATTGCTTGTTGGAGGTGGTTTAATTATGTCGATGGCCATGGGAGAGCTCTTTCCCGTTGGCCTAGAGTGGCTACACCAGCGGTCTTACAGCAGTGTAGCTGCATCGGTACAGCTGTGCCACTGTAAGCTCTCTCGTGTAGATATGGCCCTAAACCTAGTAGGAAGTCTTGCAAGATTGTCATGAAAATCTAAGCAGCTAGTGATAATATTTGGGGGCGAGGGGGATTATATTTTGCAGACATTATTTTTGAAAATAAATTATTCTGGATGGGAAAGTGAGAATTTTGTCAGCCTGAAAACAAAAATGAACCCCAGGTGTCTGTTTCCATTTTCAAAATGGGAAGAAATGCAGTAAGGAAACAACATAAGCACAGAAAATTAAACTAGATTTTAAAAATGGTTTCAGTTGTGATAATCTCGGGTGCTAATAATGCTAATACTTAGTACTCCGCTATTATTACCTATAATTCATTATAGGTACTAGATAATACTTAGTCCTGCCTTGAGTGCACGGGGATGGACTAGAGGACCTTTTGTGGTCCCTTCCAGTGCTAGGATTGTATGATTATGGCCTAGTTATTACTTAGTCCTGCCTCAGTGCACGGGACTGAACTAAATGACCTATTGAGGTCCTTTCTAGTCCTGCATGTCGATGATTATGTTCGGAAAGACTAACCAAGAATTGTGCTAAGCGCTGTACAGAGTACTAGACGATAATATCGCTTTCCAATACCTGCTTCAAAGAGCTCATATGCAACCAAAAATTACCACGTGTTGGGTTACAAAGATGAAGAACCTGAAGCACAGAGCGTTTAAATGACTGAGCCAAGCTCACGCAGCGATGGGAACAGGGAGGCGCTCGCGGATCTTGAGCGGTCGCTGGTATTTAAAGCGTTGAGATTTGGGTTTCAAACGAGTCCTTCCGCGGCGCTCTTGTGTGCGTCACTTTGCGCACAGTCCCTTAGAATGGGGCCGCCTGCTGTTATGGAGGGTGGAGGCGGGAGGGTTGAGCGCGCGCTCCAACAAGTGCTCCCTGGGTTGGAGGCCGGAAGCAGGAAAGCTAGCGGAGAGGGGCGTGTCTGAGCCGCGCAGGCCCGGAAACAGGGTGAGACTAACTCAGCCAGTGACCCCTGCCGAGCGGAATGGAACCTTCCTCCCTTCCCTTCACGCGCCGCTGACCTGGGCAGTGTGGGAGCGGCACGTGCTTTCAGTAGAGAGTCCGTCCAAGCAGCAGCCGCTATTGCAAGGGGGTGGCTGCGGGAGGATGATGCGCAGCCGTTGTAGCTGTAGGTGGTGCTTTGAGGTGACCGTGTGCCATTGGCTAGGCGCAAGGGGGACCTGCCACTGATTGTCTTCCTCTGGCACTAGTCCCTCCCTGGTTTTGCTGTATAGCAGGTACGGTCAGCTGGTTCTTCGCCATTTCCTGTGTAAGGGGAATTCATAGCACCAGAGAACAAAATACTGTATTAGTAGAGCCCTGCAGTGGATACAAAATTTGTATCTGCATCTGATCCGTGATCAGCAAACGTCACTGGATATAAAGTGGAAATCTGCAGATTTGCAAGGCTCTAAATATAAGGAGCGATCCTGCACTGGTGGGAGCAGAGGAAGGTGTGCAGAGGGATGTACTACAAATGATCAGGTATAGGGCTTCCAGCTGCTGTGATGCATTCTGGATTACTTGATTATTTTAAAAGAATTGGGGAGGTTAACAGACTGTAAAGATTTGTATAAAAAGGCACAGCCCCTTGTCAGTAGTGGATGCTCTGTATATATGTCAACTCTATAGATTTGTGAATTAATGTATGCTGAGATGTTTGTATCTTAATGATGTATTTTTCTATGGAAAAGGCTTTGCCATGGGATTCATAAGTTTTATGCAAGTCCCAAAACAAATACACAACAAAAATCCAATAGAGGAGAAAGTAGCAAATGATTTGGGATTGGTTTTTTTAAAACATAAGTAGTTTTCTAAAATCTCAAGTTTGAAGTTACAGAATAAATGTTTCATCTGTAATATTAATAATTTACTGAAGTAAAAAATAAACTGCTTTGTATAAGGCATTTAGGTTTAAATTTTTTACTTTCAAAACTTCTGTCTTCCAGGAGGCTATGATTTCACCCTTGAATTTTATATACCCTAATGCAATTTAGATTATAATCTGACCCTATGTCCTCTTGTTGTAATTTCTGAGAAAAGGCAACAATAATAATTGAAATATAAATATACCATAGCATAGTATGCATCAATCTCTAGTTGGGAAAATGTAAATAGGCACTTTATGTATATCTTGCTTAGTATTACTGAAGATTTAGGATAAATCATCTTCTTCTGGAGAAGAGTGCTGATATACCAGCTTTGCAGATCATAGAACAGCTACTAACTGCTTTATTTATGTTTCTCTTATAGACTTGTGTACTTGCACTTTCTGAAAATGAATGAATTTAAATATAAATTCAAATACATTCCTTCCACAAACCTACATTTACCTGAGGAGATCACAACATCCTGATTTTATGCCTCTGGGACAGAAGGCTTTGAAACCCAAATTGCCAGCCTGGTGGAAATGTTTTTGGTTGAAGTGTACAGGTGCAAACTTTGTAAGTTCACAAGCAGTATCAAGAATAGAATCAGAACTCCTCTGACTAACATTCACAAACAGGGTAGAATTTGCCACATTTCTTAGTGCCTTGAAATGGGCCCAGATGAAGATGACTCATACAGCATAGGGGATGAAATCAGCCAAGAAAACAAAGAAAATGAAGAAAACCTTGCAAAGATGTCATTTCTGTTGCCCATGTACCAGATGCTTCATAACATAAGCCCTGAATGCTGTGATGTGAGCCTGGGGAGTTACCCTGATGATCCTAATGGCTCTCATTCTTGTAAGGTAAACACACTGTTTGAAGAAGAAGCAGCAGGTCAGTTTCAGCTTGAGGAGTCCTGCTTTGTGGTGCCTAATCACCTCTCATATTCCACAGACCCCAATGAATCTAAAAAAAGCAAAGATGAGGAGGAAGCCCAATTTGAACATCTCATGTGACTTGGCCTGTGTCGCATTTCCAGCATTAAAACTCAAACCTTAGAGGTAGATGTGAAAACAACTAAAGTTGAAGTCAAACAAGAAAATAGTAAAAGTCAGAAGAAGGTCAGACCTGAAAACAGTGGCTTAGCTCAGCCTTTGAAAGGTATTTGCACTTTAAAACCAAGTGCTGAAAGAATACAACACTGCAACATATGTGACCAAGAACTGAAGTCAAAAGGTGCTTATAAAATCCATGTTAAATGTCATGATGGGGATGAGGGCTTCAAATGTGTTTATTGCAATTGCTGCATGACTGAATGGAACTTAATGAAAAATAATTTAAAAACACACAAGCTGGTAAAAGACAGCTACCAGTGTCTGATTTGCAAGAGAGTTTTTATGTCGCCAAGTTCATGGAAAATGCATAGGAACAACCATCATGGAAAACGTAATCTCTTTCTATGCACAAAGTGTTCATCTCTTTATGAAACTGAGCAAGTGAGAAATCTGCATATATCTTTCCATTATGGTAACTTGTTTAAATGTCTGCACTGTGATTTTATTGGTAAGTCTCAAACATTTATTTTTCTCATACTTTCACCCTCATTGTAAACCCATCTGTAAGCATAATGTATATGGAGAGTTACAAAGATGTACTTAAAGAGTTTCAGCATGTAGTACAGTGGTTCTCAACTCTGGTCCACCGCTAGTTCAGGGAAAGGCCCTGGCGGGCTGAGCCGGTTTGTTTACCTGCCGCATCCGCAGGTTCAGCTGATCGCAGTTCCCACTGGCCGCGGTTTGCCGCTCCAGGCCAATGGGGGCCGCTGGAAGCGGCGCAGGCCAAGGGATATGCTGGCCGCCCTTCCTGCAGTCCCCGTTGGCCTGGAGTGGCTAATCGCGGCCAGTAGGAGCTGCGATCAGCTGAACCTGCAGACGCGGCAGGTAAACAAACCGGCCTGGTGCGCCGGGGCTTTCCCTGAACAAGCGGTGCACCAGAGTTGATAACCACTGATGTAGTATGATACCATCTGTGATGAGTTATAACAAATAATCTTAGTGTTACTGGGAAATTTGTTACAGGCAGGAACAATACAAATCTGTGTGTTGAATAAGCTTTTGCAAATGTACCTTTTTATGAAAATGTTACTCTGCTCTACAGAATTACATCTCATTTTAAACTATAATCTATGGATTCTAAATATTTGTTTTTATTTAAAAAAAAAAAAAAGAGTTGGACTTTTTAACTTTTCCTGGACTGTTAGGACTTGAAAGTCATGTCACATGTAATGGGAAAAGTAACTTTACATGGATTTACTCTATCTCTAGTTTAATAACAACACTTTGCTATTTTTATCTTTAAACTGCTACATTCCCACTATAAACGTTAACTAATACTTACTTGGCTGTGATGTAGCTGTTACCTACATTTTATGAATAGGGAAACAAATGTATAGCTGAAAACAAGGAAGATTGTTGAACATGGTTAAATGTATAGTTTTAGAAGAATTAGTTATATTTTCTGTATTTACTTCTATTTCTGTTTCCTCTGACGGTGATACATTTCAATGATCTATGGCTTTTTGACACAGACGGAGAGTGGAGCAAGGTCTACAAGCATCTCTGCACCCACAACTACAGTTCCAGACCACATCCGTGCACCGAATGTGAAAGATGGTTCTTCCAAATGTAGGTAGCTCTTTAATTTGTATGCTTTACTAGGTGTTTGTCTCTGTGCTAGCTTCTTGGTTATTAAAATACAGCAAACTATTTCATAAATATTTGTTAAAATCAATAATTTGTTGGGTTTTTAATGCTGTATCCTATTCCTGTAAATAGTGATGTTCAGGGAATGGTACAGCCCTATGTGTGAATATTTAGTATAAAAGGGTTAGGGAGTGGGAGTGTTAAAAGAAAAAAACAGGTTTTTAAAAATAATGTGGTGGGATTTGCTGTGTTCGGGAAACACCACATCCTGCTGCTGCTATCCGAGTGATAGAGAGCTCTATAGCTCTTCCCTATGAGGTGGGGAAAAGGTAACTTGGGTTCTGAATACAAAGGATCTTATGCTGTTATGGGAAAGAGAGGTGAAAACTGGGATTGAAATTTGGGGTGGGCAAAAAGACTGGTATTGGGTGGGTGAACAGACTGGCACTGGGAACCAGAGGGGCCAGGGGATGTAGGGGAGAGAACTGGGGGAACATATCTGACAAGGGGAAACTTGTGGGGAGAATTGGGACTGGCTGAGTAGAAAGTCTGGGACAAGAACTGGGTGGGGACAAGAACTGGGAGCCAGTGGTGATGGGACACATGGGTAGAGGACGGCAACTGGTGGCCAGGGTGAGGGGAGAGACCGATCAGATATGGGCTGTGGGGGACGCTGTGGCTTGCTAGACAAGGTGCCTGAGGGTGGGAGTGGGTTGAGTGAGGGGAGACTGGAATAGGGATTCTGGAGGGATGAGACTAGCTTGGCAGGGATTCTGGCATTTTTCTAACTTCTTTCTCTTCTCTTTTTTCAGCGCTTAACTTTGCAACCTTAATAATCTTTGAATGTAACATTTGTGTGTGATATATTAAGGAGATTTGGGGGAAATGGCAAGATTAGTAACTTTTAAAGAAAACTGACAAAAATCCGTCAACTTTAGCAATATGTGCTGAATGCTATTAGCAACCAAGCTATGAGAGGCATTCAGCACGTTGTTAATTAAAAGCTCACATATTTCTCCTTAGGTCCTGGGACATTCAGACCCTCTTGGGTCGCCGGCTTCAGCTCCATCCTGACACCTTGTTGGTGATGTCATATTGACCACCGCACCCCTCTGAAGCATGGAGCTGGCATATATTGTGGGTGGAGGGTCAAGTAAGTGCCTTTTTTATTTTTAACATTATCTTGAATAATTTTTTATCCCAAAAGGGATAAAATATTTTTAAATCTTTGCAAAACTGTGTAATATAACTAAAAATGGGCATTTTTCTGCCCCGTATACTATAGTTGTTGGCTGAGTAATCCAGCCTTTGTGATACTGACAGTACAATGCTTGCTGGGGCATCACACTAGAGAATTGGCCATCCAGGTGAGGCTGGATGGCATTGGCTGAAGTGGGGGAGAAAAAGACACACACTTTTTTCCCCCTAGGTAACAATGTGCTGAATGACAGGTTTCAGAGTAACAGCCGTGTTAGTCTGTATTCGCAAAAAGAAAAGGAGTACTTGTGGCTAGTCTCTAAGGTGCCACAAGTACTCCTTTTCAATGTGCTGAATGCCTCTCTTCTTTACCAAGCTGTTGCAGGGCATTTAGCACATATTGCTAAAGTTGATAGAATTTCACAGGTCACCTCCTAACACTGTTGTTTTGTCTTGGGGTTAGTTATATTAATCATTAATATTTTCATGTAACAGCTAATATCTCATTTTCTGTTTTTCTTCACTTCCTACACTTTCAAGATTTTTGTTGTTGCTAAAATAATCAGCTCATTCAAGCGTGATAAACCACAAACAAACTCTCAGTGAATACGAGGTGAACAACGAAAATATGGTTATGATACCAGGTGTCAAATAAAATAGTTCTCTATGAAGTTATACTTTACTTGCCACAAATGAAAGTATTCTTACTCAAATTTATTTGCTTCTGTTTTCACACTGACATGCAAACATCAGCTTCCCCTTCCCTCCCAAAAGGCCCTTGCCAGATCTTTTTAAACATATGATATGACTACACTGCAAACAAAATAAGCTTATCTATGTTGGTCCTGGGATATTAGAGACCAGGTGGGTGAGGTAATATCGTTTATTGGACCAACTTCTGTTGGTGAAAGAGACAAGCTTTTGAGCTTCACAGAACTGCTCTTCAGGACTGGGAAAGATAGTGTCACAGCTAAATACAAGGTGGAACAGATTGTTTAGCATCAGTTGTTAACACACTTTCTGAGGAGCCATTCAAGGTGAAGTGGCCCATTAACACCTCTTCAGTTATAGGACAAAAAACATGCTAAGCAATCTGCTCCGCCTGGTATTTAGCTATGACAATCTGAGGGTATGTCTACACTGCAACATAAACTCGTGCTTGAGCCTGGGCTCAAGCGTAACCCTCTTCCACCTACACTGAAAGTGTGCTAACCTAGGGCTCAGACCCAGGATCCCAACCCTGCAGGGCTGGAGGGGCCGAGCTTGAGTCAAGCCAGCACCAAGGGGACAAACACTCTTGCTTTGCAGTGAAGGTGCAGCCTAAGTACCTTTCTGAGACCTGAAGAAGAGTTCTGTGTAGCTTGAAAGCTAGTCTCTCTCACCAACAAAAGTTGGTCCAATAAAAGATATTACCTCACCCACTTTGTCTCTCTAAGATTATTTTACTCCTTCGAAGCTTGACAAAATATACTGCCTGTATAATTCTTCATATACTATTGTGCCTATACTTATTTTCAAAGACAATATCTTTTATTAATGCAAAAATGTGCCTATGACCTGGTTTGATCTTGATGCCAGTTTTGCATGAGAGAGTTATTTTCACAAGCTTTGCATGATGGTTCAGATTTCAAATGCCGTAGTAACAGTTTAGTGTTTTTTGGCAATAATACACAAGAAGTATCCGAATTTGAACAACATGATAAAATAATAAAAGTTTAAGGGTAAAATGATAAGGCTAAATTCATTCCTACTGTAATTAATTTAATTAACCTCAGTAGAATTACACCAATAATAAATGTTGCCTGTCATGCTTATCTGTATATATTATTTTATCATTCAAGGTTAAACTGAAGACGTATCTAATGCTATATATTGAAGGAAAGCTGAACACATTTCCATAAAAATATTTATTTAAAAAATGTCATGAATTATCATGAATCCATTGGGTTCCAGGATTGCAGCTGCAGTTTCAAAATGTACGTAAAAGACTTTCATCCTAAAGAGTTTTGCCCTCCACCCTTGACTCTCTTTCCTGCGTTTCAACTAGTTGAATTCAAGAAGACACTGTCTCTGGAAAGAAGGGGTATACTTTGTATCTTTTTATAGCCTCCTCCTATTTAAAGTGGTAATGTTTTTCTGACTGATTATCACAGTATTTTAAAAACAAAAAAATCCACACACTTTTAAAGACGAGATCACCACATGAGTGGTATTGAAGTCCCTTAGCTCAATAATGGCAAGTCAAAAGTAGTCATCTAACTGTATATTATTGGTATATTGCACAGCAGAAAAAGAAAACTGGTTTAGATTTAAAAACAAAGGTTGACTTTTCAATAACTATAAAAAATCAGTACCAGAAAAGCAGAACCAGAAAGCAATGTCCTGGTTCCTAAAACATGCTGTTTTATTTGTAAGGGCTTGTCTACACTGGCAATTTACAGCGCTGCAACTTTCTTGCTTGGGGGTGTGAAAAAACACCTCCCCCCCTAGCCCCCTGAGCGCAGCAAGTTTCAGCATTGTAAAGCGCCAGTGTAGACCGTGCACCAGCGCTGGGAGCCACGCTCCTTTTGGAGGTGGGTTTTTTAAGAATGCTGGGAGAGCTCTCTCCCAGCACTACACCGCAACCACACAAGCCACGTTAAAGCGCTGCTGCGGCAGTGCTTTAGCGTTGCCTGTGTAGACTAGCCCTAATACTCCACAAGTACTCATTGTGGGTCCCTAATTGTCTTCTGCAGCACTAACTGTTCCCAGATAGTAACAATTGTTGGACCTGGTTTATCCTTCGGTCTTCACCTTAAGAATGGTACTATAGGGTATATTATGAAAGTATTACTGTAACGATGCTGGTTCTGGTGGGACCCAACTGAGAGTGCCAATTCAAGACAAATTGCTTAAAGCAGGGCAGTTACAGCCCAAGGCTGGGGTTTCTGTGCACACCAAGGCAAACCAAACCAGCCAAACAGAGAAGACTTTGGTTTTACCCCACTGGCTAACCACAAGTCACACAAGCAATTCCCTTAGACACTCCAGTTTCCCAGTATCACCACCAGTGCCACTCGTTATGGGGACAAATGGTTATGAAAACCAATACTCCAGTAAAATAAAAAAGGTTTTCTCGATCCCAAAGGACCAAGCCCCAGACCCAGGTCAATATACAAGTTAGATCTTACTCACAAATCACGCTGTTGCCAGTCCTGTAGAATCTAAAATGTAAAGGTTTATTCATAAAAGGAAAAAGATATAGATGAGAGCTAGAATTGGTTACATGGAATCAATTACATACAGAAATGGCAAAGTTCTTGGTTCAGGTTTGTAGCAGTGATAGAATAAACTGCAGGTTCAAATCAAGTCTCTGGAATACAGCCACAGCTAGCATGGGTCATCAGTCCTTTGTTTAGAGCTTCCATTTGTAGCAAGTTCCTCCAGAGGTATGAAGCAGGACTGAAGACAAGATGGAGATGAGGCATCAACCTTTTATAGGTTTCAGAGTAGCAGCCGTGTTAGTCTGTATTCGCAAAAAGAAAAGGAGTACTTTTCTCCTTTTCTTCTTTTGTAGTCTTTTCCCGGTATAAGAACAAAGGTGTTCTTACTGTGGAAAATTACAGCAAAATGAAGTTTGGAGTCACTTGAGCAAATCCCTGCATACTTTGCTGAGTCACAAGGTGTATCTGCCTTCTCTCGATGGGTCATTTGTATAGCTGACAGTCCTCAATGGGCCATCAAGCAGGCTAGGCAGAGCTGACACCAACTTGTCTGGGGTGTCGCCCAGAAGCATAGCATAAGTTTGAAATACAGACAGTATAGAATCAGTATTCATAGCTTTAACTACAAAAATGATACACACATATAGAGAGCATAATCATAACCAGCAAACCATAACCTCTTCATAGACCCCCCCCCCTTACACGACAACCTTTATACAATATTTGCTGCAGATATATAAAAGTGGTCGCAATAGTGATCTATACAGTTACAGATTGTCAATAACGTCACAACTACTTACAAGAATGCTAACCTCACCTTGTAGAGTGTGAGTAAAAATTATATATAAATACTGTACTGTAAGACATTTGCTTATCCATATTTTTTGCAATATTTTAAAAAAACATAAGCAGTTACTAGATTAATATAATTTCAAGGAAACAAGTTAAATATAACTTTGTCCTGTGTCTAAGTACTAAATGTTTGAACATCTTATCTAGTTGTCTGTGGAAGTCTTTTTGTGTGTGGTTTTTATATAATTTTTTTTTTTTTTTAATTTCATGTATATAGCATTGTGAATATAGAATATGTATATAGAATTGTGGTATGTTAACAAGTCACTTGCTCACCCATGAAACTATTTCTAAAATACAATTACATCTTCACCTACCTTTTTGAGAATGTTTTATCCCAAACTAATAAGATGTTTTCCGCCACTGAAGATAATAAAGTTTATTTTGATTGACTTGCACGTTTTTTGGTAGGCGGAGGGAATTCTTAAGTCTAATTCTGGCTTGGGTTTGCTAATTTTCTTATTTGTATTTCTTTACTGTCCACCCAGAGCTGAGCTGAAAGAGCATATGGCAAAACACAAAACTCCCAAACCCTTCCTATGTTCATTATGTGGCCAAGCATTTAAATATACACATCAAATGAGCAGGCATCAGAAACATGTCCATCAAAGACAGAAAGTGAAAGAGATGAAGAAAAGAAAGAGAACTGAGAATAGTCTTGTGCGCTCCGATACAAAAAGAACAAACTAGAACAAAAAAGAACTCAAATGAATTTGTGTGCAGCATCTGCAACAGGTAAGGCCTATGCTATGATTAGATTCAAACTCTGTTTTATGCTTGCAAGTAGTCCTATAGACTTCCATTTTAGGATTATTATTCAAGTACTGTTATTCGCCATGGGCAATATTTTCAGAGAGAGGGGCCCACAGTTAATCTAAAATAGGCACTCTCTTGGCATGGCTTTGTATACAAATAGGTCTGTAGTTGGGCTACTCACATGAACAAGCTGCAGGGTTGGCGGGGACTGTTACCACACGTGTGATTTTCTTATGGAGTTTTTCTTTTACATTTTATCAATACTTTGTTATATACTGTGGATTTTTATAGTTGACACCTTTTAAAAATATTAACTGAATGTGGGTGAGACTTACTGTGTTTGTGTGTCTATCACTATGGACCTCATTTTCAGAAAGAGACCTGATGTCTGCAAAAATGTATGGTTACATGTGTTATAATAATCTAATAATGTTAGATTAAATGTTACATGCTGGGTGAAACCTTGTTAAGAACTGAGTTTAAAAAAAAAAAACTCCATGAGGTCGATGAATATGAACGCACCCTTCAATTAGCATAACATAAATACTCCCACCCTTCCCCCCGCAACCCAGAACAAAAGGGTTTTGTGAACCTGCCCATAGGTTTTAGACTGGGTGGGCAGAGGGGCTTTTGCTGACTACTTTTTTGGGTGGGGAGAGTGAGAAAGGAGAATAGAAACTGAGAGGCAAAAGGCAGGCAAGCCAGCCAAGCAACTGTCTGCGAGTATGAGATATGACCCTGGAAAAAGCTAGAGAGAGTTTTTGCAGTCTGGTGTTGGCTAAAGAGGCTTGGGGCTGTAAACTAAGAAACGATTTTTTGGTTACTGAATTCCTGAGTACTGTTTTCTGTGAGAACCTTTGTATATTCCAGAAGGGGGCAGCAAAGGGCTAGTAGTATTTTGTTCTTCCTTACAAATACTGTTTTTATTTAATGCTTTACTCATTATGTAAATTTAAATACAGAAAACACAATCACAAAGCTCCAGTTTACATATATGGAAATTCAGAGTTAAGGATGTACCTCTGTGCTTTTTTTCATTTATGCCTTTGTATTTCAGTGCGCTCGTAACAGTGATTCTCCCCCGTCTTCCCCTAGTACAGTATGTCTGATACAAAACCAGGGCGACTTAGTGTGCGATCTGCTAGTGTGGTGTTCATTCAAACCCTGGCTTGCCATGCAGTAAGTCTCCATGCGGACAAATCCTTAAACAGCTTATGGAAATTTACCAAATCATTAATTTGGAGTATAAATATTGTTCAGTGATCACATTGGCAGTTGCTAATTGATATCTAATATGATAAGTTTTTCTTAAGTGCCCTAGAGAGATTACTTTCCTATGCATGTCATGTAGAATTTGAAAGAAAGCCAGGTGCTAGATTTCAGTGAAACATCTGGCATTAACTGAGTACTAACAGATAATTTCTTTTTCTGTGACTTGAAATAATGTTAGTTGAATTTAAATATTTCATTGGTTTTGTTTTAAATTGGTTTTTCCTGATTATGTTAAAAGAAGAGATGTGATCTGATTCTGCTAAAAGGAGCATATTTATATTTCATTCAAGAAACCTACTTTTTCAGAACAGCCTGTGAATTTTTAGCACATCACAACCAGTGATTTTGATATTCATTTATATTTTTATTTTTAAAATTCTTTTTAAGGAGAAATATGCATACTTGGAACTTCTGCAACCCATATGGTAGAGAAGCTGGATTTAAAGTCACAGGATTGCATTTAAAGGTACCTGGAACCAATCCTGCTCTTGTTGAAACTAATGGGAACAAGATCAGGCCAAATGTCAAGTCAACTTTGACCAAAATATAATAGCTTTTTTTTTTTTTTTTTTTTTTTACACCAAAAAAAGTCTTCATAAACCCTAAGATTAAATGAAATGGTTCTTATTATTTTTTTAATTCTAGTAGAAACATTTTTTAAACTAATATTCTCCTATAATGTTAGCCACCCAGTTAGTGCCGTATCATGCAAATATATTTCATAAAAGTGAACCTGACGAGAAACTAACCAGCAACACAAATTAATCTGTCTAGTCCATTCCATTGATCAATCTGAGAGAAATTCAGTAAGTAAACATCATAAATAATAAAAAGTAAATTAGACTTTAAATTGCTTTGATTATTAAAACTGAACAAATGTTTGTTTTTAGCATAAATAAGGACCTTTCCTACTTGCGAACTTATGTAAATATTGTACACACAGTCCATGACATTCTGGTGAATTTTAAGCTGTTTTGTGCTTAGAGGGCTAAGAGTGAAAAAGCAGAAGAAAATAACTTAATTCACTAGAATGCAATCCTTGCTTATTTGGAAAACGCGGTCTTAAAAAAAAAAAAAAGTTACTTCCTAGTATGATCTCCCTTCCTCCATGTTGCCTGCTTATTTTTCTCTGTGATCCTAGACTCCCCAGTGAGCCCTCAGGAGCTGGTTGGTTGGAGATCAGATGGGAGGTGGCAGTCTTTAAGTTGCAGCTGAGGTCACTTAGCAGGTAGCCATTGCAGAGCTGAGAGAGGTGCTATAACTTAATTCCCCATGCTGAGCTTTAGCTGCTAGCTCTTATGTAAAGAAGAGGGCGGCAGGGTTACCTCCAACAGGGTATTGAATGGGGGCACCAGCTCTCTAGGGTGGTATGTTCTTTTTTTAGGTATGACGTGTATTATGTTTCATCTTACGCTGCCCCTTTAAAAACGTGTCTCTTACGGTGATCATGCAGAAATGTTATGGATCCTGAGATTTTTTTGAGCAAGGCAACCCATGTTGCTATGAAAAGAAACATGGGAATCTTATATTAAATGCACAGGACTCTTTTTTTAAAGGTGTCTGAAATATCCCTATGGTGTACTGTTTATTTTCCTCTTAAGGGTGAAAATGAGTTGTCCCAGCTGTAATTACATGTAATCTCAGTATTTTTCTCTCCTTATACGTATAGTCATAAATCATTTCCTCCTAGCATTATATTTAAAAAAAATCCAGAGATCAATATCTATGGATCTTTGGGTCATTCTACGCCACAAACACTAAGATGAGACCACAAGGTTATTGGAGTCTTCATGTGTCCCCTTAAACCATTTACAACTGTTAGAACCATGCATACAAACTATTTGTTTTAACTACAGTTCAAACCAAAAGAATCTGCGTGGCTGATAGTTTTACTTCTCTTCAAGTCGATTGAGTGATGGTACTGGGTTGCTCCACTAAATCATTGTGAAATAGGGATCTCTTAAATACATAAAGATAATTTTTTGATTGTGATTGCAGTGAGCAGAAGCAGTGACAAAGAATTTTTTCCTAATCAGTGAATGAGAGTACTTATAACTTTGAATTACCGTATGTGCATGGCTATTGGATTCCAAAAGACATTATGGAAATTAGACAGCATCTGTGTTTTTGAGCTATTTCTTTAAAAAAAGAAAGAAAAGGCTTTACAGTTGAAAGGTTATAAATATTTAGGGGAAGGAAAAAAATTGATGTAACTAATATTATTTAGAATGGTACAGCTTGCCTTTCGTAGATGGCTGACATGTTGAAATCTACTGTTTAAATCCAATTGTTTCTTCTCAAGCTTTTGATTTTACTGAAATCATTCTTTTATTCAAGATTGCATATCTTCTGTGAACAGCAAGGTTTTTAACAATTTGCTTTTTTAACCGCTTTCACTTCCCTTATGGAAATGATGGGCTTATATCCTCTAAATGATGCAAGCTTTATTTCTTCAGTGCAAGGAAGTGTTAAATTATACATGTCTGAAAGTTCAGTCCATTTTTCCATCTTTTTATTTTGAACTTTGATACAGCCAAACATCCTTTGAAAAGTTAATTATAAATTAAGAGGTTATGCAGTTGATGGATTTCCACTCCATATGGCTAAATGCAGTGCCTTGCATAATGCATCTGATGAAGTGAGCTGTAGCTCACGAAAGCTTATGCTCAAATAAATTGGTTAGTCTCTAAGGTGCCATAAGTACTCCTTTTCTTTTTATAAATTAAGAGTTAACTAAACTGGAATATTTTTATTAATCTTCTTTTTGGTTTTTTTGCATGGTTGGCATCTCAGAGATAAGGTAAACTTCTGTATGTATCAGAGGGGTAGCCGTGTTAGTCTGGATCTGTAAAAGCGGCAAAGAATCCTGTGGCACCTTATAGACTAACAGACATATTGGAGCTTAAGCTTTTGTGGGTGAATACCCACTTCATCCGACAAAGTGGGTATTCACCCACAAAAGCTTAAGCTCCAATATGTCTGTTAGTCTATAAGGTGCCACAGGATTCTTTGCCGCTTTTACAGATCCAAACAGACATATTGGAGCTTAAGCTTTTGTGGGTGAATACCCACTTTGTCGGATGAAGTGGGTATTCACCCACAAAAGCTTATGCTCCAATATGTCTGTTAGTCTATAAGGTGCCACAGGACTCTTTGCTGCTGTATGTAGTAAATTTCAGAAATAAGTGAAAGACTGAAAGTACTACAATATCAGACTTTTAAAATATAATAGGAAATATGTATGTTATAGCTTTATTTTCAATATATTGGATGTAAGCAAAATACTCAATGGGTACTAGTAATGTGTGACTTTAGTGCACATATTCTGGGGTTAGTATTTACCTTAACAGTTAACGTACAGGAATGTATCAGAATGAAAATGTGTTTTTTCTATAATAGTGTTGATCAAGAAACTGGAAAATGTGGAGGGCCAAATTTTGAACTCTCTGAAATCAATTGGGAAGACTACCATTGACTTCTATGGGAGCAGGATATAACCCAAATCTTTTTTTGCTTATATTTTTTCTAATACAACTAATTAAAAATAAGCTGACTGCATTATAGGCTTGATCCTGCACTTCTTGTTTACCCACAGTTCTCACTAATGTTGCTGGGAGTTGGGGAGTTTTAGGTGCTGAAAACATATAGATAGGCAGTTTGTGGGCACGAAGATGGCTCTAGAAGAAGTGCCGGACCCTGAATTCACATGAACAGCAATAAAACTTATGAGATCTATATTGTTGGTCAAACGTTTACATCTATGTTTAATAGTAAAAAACTGTCTCTTCTTCTTTTTAAGAGGTATAAACCCATATATCATTCAGTGGTGTACTTTTCAATGTAAATAATTGCAATGTACAAGAGTGAAAAAGTGGGTCAGGAGCTGGGAAGGTAGAATCTACCATTGATACACGAAGGGTTTTTAGAAGATCAGATTGGATCTCTACACTTTGCTGCCCTACACTGTCAATTGATGCCAGTAAATTACCTGTGCCTAGATTATGCATATTTTGTCCATTCTGTGCATTAATATTTTAAAGTTAATACAATATTAAATATATTTAACTACTGTGAGGACTGAAATAAATCTGTTCTTTCATTCTCCCTCCCCGATATTAATCTATACCCATTAAACTAACAGCTATAAATATCAGCCATAAAAGTCATTAAAGGGCTACAATGGCACAATTGGTTGCTATAACTGAGAAATGTCATCCTTCTGGAACGTTTATCCAGGAAAAAGAGAAGATGATTTTCAGCTGTGACAAGGCTTGTTTCCTCTCTGGCAGGAAGTGTTCTTCAAAACTGGCTCTACAGAGACACATGGGAATACATGTGAGTACAAAACTAGGCTAAGGGCCTCATTGATACAGCATATGCGCATCCATACTGCTAAACTCTGTGTGTGCATTATGTTCTCACTTACAATAAACTGTAATTTTTTTTTTTAAAGTGGTGAATGCTTTGTAGTAGGAGAGTTTGGATCTCTCTCTTTGTTCCTTAGCAAATATTTACAGTGGTTCTAATGAAAGAAGGTTTTTACCCACTAGCTACTCTGGCTATGATAGTGAGTTTATGTTCCTGATTCAGGAAAGCATCCCAGTTACTCAAGTATTTAGACTTGATCTATTTATTTATTTAGAAAGTATTATACATTTACAAATCGTTGCCATGTAAATATTAAATACAATACAATAATCATTACAACAGTGAGTTCTGTTTAGAGACATTCTACAAAAATATAGTTATCAGATCTGTCTATTTAACAGGGTGTTACTATATTACAGAGAGTGCATCATTATGCTTATGACATGTCATGTTCAGTGATTTTTGTTGAGTGAAATTTCTGATTACATATATTTAACACACCAGGCATGTCTATAACATGTTAATATTCAAAAAAATTGGACAAGGTGAGGGTTTTTTTAAATTATTTTGGGGTGAGTGGGTGACTGTACTTTGTCTGAGTACTGAATAAATGGTAACCAAATATCTAAGTATCCAAGTGTTTTGACTTTAAGCACATGTTTATCTTCTATGGGACTTAAGCATATCTTTAAAGTTTGGATGTGGGTGACTGCTTTCCTGCATAGGGATGTCCTTATGAATGTTCTTGCATGCATTTCTGATTGAGATCTATATTCCTGTTCACAGCCGTGTTTTAGACTTAATAGTTCCTGGAGGTACTTTTGGCTCCTTTCCCTCACCTCTAGAGACTTAGGCCTGGTGTAAACTTAAACGTTAGATTGACATAGCTATGCCACTCGGGGGTGTGAAAAATTCACACTCCCTAGCGCTGTAGCTATATCAACCTTATGCCAAGAGCAGATGCAGCTAAGGTGCCATTTCCAAAAAGGTACTGAAATATCTCTGCTATTAATTTTTGTACTTGTACTTGTGTACTTAGAGGAATTTTAAGTTTTGTTTTTTTATTTTTTTGTTTTTAACCACACAGAAAGTAAACAGAATTTGCCTGAGATAAAAGTAATGATGTTCTGACTAAAAGAATGAGGAGTACTTGTGGCACCTTAGAGATTAACAAATTTATTTGGGCATAAGCTTTCGTGGGGTAAAGCCCACTTCATCAGATGGATGCAGTGGAAAATACAGTAGGAAGATATATACACACAGAGAACATGAAGAAATGGGTGTTGCCTTACCAACTCTAACGAGATTAATCAGTTAAGGTGGGCTGTTATCAGCAGGAGGGAAAAAAAACTTCTGTAGTGATAATCAGGATGGCCCATTTCAAACAGTTGACAAGAAGGTGTGAGTAACAGTAGGGGAAAAATTAGCACCGGCAAATAGTTTTTACTTTGTGTAATGACCCATCCATTCCCAGTCTTTATTCAAGCCTAATTTAATGGTATCCAGTTTGCAAATTAATTCCAGTTCTGCAGTTTCTCGTTGGAGTCCGTTTTTGAAGTTTTTTTTATTGAAAAATTGCGACTTTTAGGTCTGTAATTGAATGACTAGGGAGGTTGAAGTGTTCTCCGACTGGTTTATTAATGTTATAATTCTTGATGTCTGATTAGTGTCCATTTATTCTTTTGCGTAGAGACTGTCCAGTTTGGCCAATGTACATGGCAGAGGGGCATTGCTGGCACATATCACATTGATAGATGTGCAGGTGAATGAGCCTCTGATGGTGTGGCTGATGTGATTCCGTCCTATGATGGTGTCCCTTGAATAGATATGTGGACAGAGTTGGCAACAGGCTTTGTTGCAAGGATAGGTTCCTGGGTTAGTGTTTTTGTTGTGTGGTTGCTGGTGAGTATGCTGACTGAGTAATGTTTTGAGTCAGTTTCTGGAAAGCTTTCTTGTCTTCAGTTTTGTGGTATGTTAATGCCTTCACTGGAAGGCTCAGTATCCCTTTTTCACAGATACTCTTGGGTTCTTTTTGCTTTGTTTTAAGAAATTTATGTATATGGAATTTACATTCTCATCGTTATATTAAGTTCCTAATCCTGACAAAAGACACTGTATTAGAAATCCTGAGTTTGGGACTCTTGGATATTTTCCATATGCCAGGCATTTAACTCTGTGAATGTGATTATTTTTTTTTTTTAAACTGAGCATGTTAAGAGGTTAGGAAATAGGGATTTGAATTGTACAAGTAGAATAAGACGTGCTGTGTTAAAGGAACGGCATTCCTAAGTCTGCTACATTATATGTATGGTGGGTGGGTGACAGGCAGGCAGAGTGGGAGAGCTAATTAGCAGCTTGTGACAATATTTACAGAAGTCAGTGCATGGAAAATTTTTGTGTCAGACCTGGCAATGTAGCGGAGAAGTAATATCCACTTCTCTCCACCTTGTGCAATAAGTAAAATTTCAGGGGATTTTTAAAAACAAAAATGTGCTTTCAGTGGTTTGTCAGGAATACAACACTCTGACACTTGACTGACATGAGTTTAATGCAGTTTTGGGGCTCCATATTCTGGTGGTGGATCCCTGGCATACATGTGGGTACTTGGAGTAGATAGATCTCTGATATGCCAGATACACAAGTAGTCACATCACTTTAAAACATTCTAAATAACCTCCCAGCCCCCCTTCCTGACTGCCCCACCCTCTGACCGTCCCAACCTATCCACACCCCTACCCCGAACTCCCCTGCCCTCTATCCAATCCCCCTTACCACGCTGCCTGGAGCACCGGTGGCTGACGGCGCTACAGCTGTGCCGCCCAGAGCACCAGGAGAGGCAGCTGCGCCACCCGGCTGGAGCCAGCTACACCACCGCGCAGCACAAAGCACCGGGTCAGGCCGGGTTCTGCAGCTACGCTGCCTGGCTAGAGCTCGCAGCCCCGCCACCCAGCACATTTTGCCGGCAGCGCAGTGAGCTGAGGCTGCGGGAGAGGGGCTGGGTGCTAGCCTCCCGGGCAAGGAGAGGGGCCGGGCAGGACTGTCCTTCGGGCCGGATGTGGCCTGCGGGCTGTAGTTTGCCCACCTCTGGTATAAGGTATAATTGCAGCATGATCCCTCTTGCAGGTTCTCTTCGCCTCCCCGTGAGCATCAATTATTCTGGGGAGGGGGGAATCTGCGGCAGACATTAATTCTGTACTTGTGCAGTGGTGTAGAATTCCCCCCGCCCCTCCGAGTATTAGGTGTCTAACTGTAAGGCCTGGCCTACACTAGAAAATTAAGTTGGCTTAACTATGTCGCTCAGGGATTTGAAAAGTCCACACCCCAAGCGACAGCAATTAAACTGACCTGACCCCCTGAGTAGACAGCGGTAAGTCGACAGGTGTAGTCTTCCATCAACTTACTTACTGCCTCTTGTGGAAGTGATTACTTATGCCGATGGGGGAATCCTTCCCGTCAGCATAGGTAGTGTCTATGTTGAAGTGCTGTAGCATTTCAAGTGTAGACGAAGCCTGAGTATGATTTTGAAAATTTTGGCCTTAACCTCTCTGAGATTCAGTTTTCCCCAGGGGATTAAAGATTCTATATACTGAGTCCAAAATTATGTTCATTTTTTAAAATTGTTAAAAGACAATACAGAACAAAATCTACTTTATAATGAACCATTACTAAAAGTACATGTAAAGCACTGGAGATGGAAGTGTCCTGCATGTTTGCATTTGTAATGGTTCCAGTAGAGAATTAGAGAGACACTGGTTAAAAATCATATATTTGAGGGGAAATACTACCTTACCTGTGTTGATGTTGTTAATAAGTTAACTTATTTCATTTTTAACAAGCTAATAGATTTTTAAAGTTTTCACCATTAACTTGAATTGTCTGGTTTTTTTGCATTTGGGTTTGAACCCATGAAAATAGACTTATCAGTTTAGTTTTTCTTTATCGTGTATTTCACTTTCATGTTCTCCTCTATTAGATAAATGTTGTTGTAAAATATGCAGGTAAACGTTTACATCAAAGCATGTGTGCAGATGGGTGTGCATGCACAATTTCCATGCGCACCAAAAGGCGGAAGCCCTTAATGTCCTCTGCTTTTTAAGCATTATTTTTTTGTGCTCTTGCTAAAAGGTGTCCATGCTTTTACAAAAAAAAAATTAATACCCTGGCTTCACTGCTAATACCGTTTCCTGTTGCTTTTTGAGAACTTCCGTTCTACCTCCTCTTCAATTTGCAAGAAACCGTTTTTAACTAGTGTTAACCTAGTGACTTAAAGCAGGCTGAGAGTTAGTGTTCTGTATTCATGGGGCTGATGCAGGAAAAGGGGCAAAGATAAGTCTTTTTAGCAGAAAAGTAAACTGATCTTCAATTTGGAAATGGAGTTAGTTAATTTACCTGAAACCACGTTCAGCTGTGATGATTTAAGGTTAAAGGTGTCTTACCAATAAGTGATCTATCTAGAACTAGAATTGTCCTTTTGTGCAAGAACATACGTTTTATTTCAGATTTTATTTAGTGCAACAGCTTTCATATAGATGTTCAAGTCAAGTGTGTTAGATTAAAAGTTGTAACCATTCAATACCTGAAGGAAGGGCATTGTGCAAGTCCACGTGGGAACTAAGGCAGTTCTCGCCATGGATGCAGCCTGCAAGTATATGACCATTTTGTAATTGGCCACAGTGGCAAAGAGGAGAGTCACGAAGGGCCCACTTTAAGTCTTTTGCAGTACATCTCATCACTCTACAACTGAAGCGATTGAGTTTTACACGCAGATGGCATGGAAAACTAGGGGGCTGAACTATTAGATTTGTCACAACATAGGCACTGGCTATGTTTGAAGCTTGTTCTTGCTGATGCAGCTACGTTACCGTCACATACCCCATAAGTAACCTGCTTCGGCAGTGGAAACATAAGTTGCTACTAGCAGGCCAAACCTTCCACGTCCTGGCTAGCATAGACTCTCAAGTGATCTTATTTCAGATGGGAATATGTAAAAGACAAGCCAGTGGGTCTGAGGATATTTTTTTTAATGTTCTGGTGATTTCCTTTGAATTCTCCCTCCCCTCAGCCCCCATTCCTCATTTATGTGAACATGTCTGCTGCTTTCCATATTTTGATAGGTGAGAAGCCTTTCAAATGGGAAATCTGCTCTTATGCCTCAATTGATGCAAGCTCTCTGTGCAGACATTTCAGGACTCACACAAGTGAGAGGCCCTACAAATGCGAAATGTGCTCGTACAGTTGGTAAGTGTAAATAGTCCCCCTTGCTGGGACAGATTTTTCACAGTATAACTATGCATTTTTTTAAATAAGAGATTGTTTCCTACATACTTCCATCCATCAACAAAAGAAGCCAGATATTTAAATTCACTCCTATAGACAGAGTCATTCGATACAAAAAGCTAATGAATAGTTTAATTTTTCTAAGTGGATGTTTCTAACCCCTTTATCTCTTCTTTCACTTAATTTCTATTGACATTGTACAGGCTACGAGGGAGGATGTATGGAATTGGAAAATGATGAATCTAAAAACATCTGAGGGGAAATTGAGATATCTGTGTGTCATGCCTGGGGCACTGGGATTATGACAGAAGAACATGTTTCTATACGTTCATTCAATGAATGGGAGTCTCTTCCCACTGTTACATGAGCTTCACTAGGTCTTTTTTCTCATATTAATTTCTTCTGCCAGTTTGCTTGTAGTGCCCATCCCCCACAACTTGGAAAACTGTCACATTACTTAAGGCATTTCCCATTGTGAGGTCATACACCTGTCTTTTGTTCATTTGACAGTGCTGGCACAGTATTGTACATCGTATCAAGAATAGAAGCAATAGGTAATTTTGGTAAAGCTCAGATATATTTTGAAGTATGTTACAGAGCATTTAGTAATGTGTAAGGTTGCAAAAGGATAACTTAAATATTTTACGTTCTTATGTCTTTGAACATTGTACTGTATGTTAAGTGCAAACATCCAGAGGGAAATGGTATTTAACTGCAAAGGTTTAAACTGAGATAGCTGAGATAAGTTTTGTCTGCCGAACCCATTTGTTGGTTGGTTTGGTTGGAAGGACTATTATATAACCGTCAATAGTAAATATAGCACTGTATGCGATTATGCTTGCAAAATTGAAGTGTTACTTCCAAGTTTCCTTCAGTGTCAAAGTTCAAACATGGAAACACATCCATCAAATAAGAGGTAAAATAACAAAAATACCGAGTTTAGAGTAAACTCCCAACTCCCTGACCTACATTATGAGCCTTGCAGTAACTGAACACAGGAATAACAACAAAAAAGTCTCTTCCTACTCTTCATGACAGCTACACTGAAATTAAGAACTCTAAACATTGTCCAGCTTCGGTGACAAAAAATGAATTAAATTCAAGAATTGGAGCAGATAATTCACTACCAAATTTGGACAAAAACAGGACACATTCATTAGCAGATGACTGCCTTCTTGGCAGTTATAAGAATGATGTTTGTTCTACTGTATAAGTTAGAGAAGAGAGCAGGAAGGAGTCAGCAAATAAATATTCCTGTTACATAACAGACACCACAGAACTGCAGAGCAGAACACTGCTAATCTGCAGTTCACTAAACTACACACTCAATCTGCACAAAAAATTGTCAGATTCTCCTCCTGTCAAGTAAGAGTTAACAGTAGGGCACTGTAGTGAATTCTCATATTATGAAAATCTTTTTACAAAACATGCTGCAGTATTTTTCTAGTGTACATTGTGCTTTATTTTAAATCATTGACAAAATAAGTACAGCTTTGCGCCATGTTGGCCTTGATTCTAATCAGATTTACTAATTTACAGAATTCACTAGTTCCCTGCACTAGTACAAATTGCAAGGTTGGTTGGTTGGTTTGTTATAAGGCCCTAATCCTGGCCTTACGTACATGCTTAACTTTAGGCATGGGAGTAGTTCCATTGACTTCAATGGAACGGTCATATCTTCAAAGTTGAGCATGCATGTATATGTGTGCAGGATCAGAGCTTAAATATAATGCACGAATAAGGATGATAGTTCAAAATTGTGGCTGAGTTGCATACAAGCCATGGAAAAATCACGTAAAAGAAACTGTGGACCTTATTATTTGTGCTAATAAGGTCTTATTATTTTTCCATAATTTCTGCTGTTGGCAGCCCTGGGCTGAGAACAGGGGATCTTGCTGTCAAAACTGTGGTGGAAGCCTAATACTGCAGGATCCACAATTTCCACAGTATTGTGAATTAAGTTGGGCCTTATGCATGAGTAACTAAATTCAGCAAGTGTGCTGTATCATGCTCTGAAAGTGCTATTTACTTAAAGAACGTTTCACGGGTGTATTTATTATAGAACTTCATTATACCAATTACTTGCTTATCGTCAGCGTAAGAGCTGAATGGTGTGTGTGTGTGTGTGTATATATATATATTCCAAATAGCCACATGTATGAATTTGTGAATATACAAATTCATACAAACTGTTGCAATATTTTCTTTAAATATTTTTTTTAATGATCCACTATGTTTTACTTTAGACTACAACCCCCGCTACTTTAACTTATACCATCTTATACTGTCCTGTTGCTTTTTTTTTCCTGCTGTGTAAATTGCTTCAGTATAGAATTTATTAGGCTGTTGATCTCAGTGGGCCATATTCAAAGAGGAAGGGTAAAGTGATGTAAGGTACCCCTAAGTAAACATGTGTAAGCAAGTCTAAGGCTATGTTGACACTGGGATGCAATGTACAGATTGTGTAAATACGCCCGGGCTAGCTTTAATCGAGCTAGCACCCTGAAAATATCAACGAGGGCACAGCAGTGCAGGCTTCAGCGTGTGCAAGTACATACCCAGGGGATCAGCTGTGCTTGTACAATCTGCGGTGATCCCTGTGCTGCTCTGCCATCACTGCAGTTTTTTGCGAGGTTGCTAAATTAAAGCTAATGCAATTACATCTACACAAGCTTCAAATCACAGCTGCAGTGTAGACATATACCCTCAGATGGTATAATTGAAATAACAAAGGAGCGAGAAGAATGTGCAAATTACACCAATTTAGCTACACCTCTGAGTTCTATCCAATACTCTAATTTTAATTTGAGACTAAAATAAAGTTTTGGGTTGGATTACCTGTAGCTAGTCACAAGAAAGTTTCATGATTTGAGCTGCCACATGTGAAGACTGTTTATGTGCCTTGGATTCAGCAGAGACCCCAGCATCACCTTAGTCAAGTTAATAGGAAATGATGGGATGAAATCTGCAATGACATCTGTCCATCTAATAGGAAGAGTCCACTAAGTAGTGAATTTTAAAATGTGTCTCTCACACTTCTTTCTCTACCATCACAAATTTTTGTTTCTCCAACTTCTATATTTGGAAATTCAAGACCTGAAATGTTTCTGAACTGGACTGTTTTATGTAATCTGAAGAGTATGGCCCACTCAGATCAACAGCCTAATGGATTCTGTGCTGGTGCAATTTATATATCAGAAAAAAAAGTACCTAACAGGACAGTATAAGATGTTATAAACTTATAAGTTAAAGTAGTGGGGGTTGTATTCTACAGTAAAACATATTGGAGCATTAAAGATTTTCTTTAAATATTTTTAATAATTTGTATGAATTTGTGTATACACAAATATGCAACAGAGCTCACATTTTAGTGTAGAATACTGACAGTATTTGGCTCATGGCTTAAATTCTTATTTTGGAGGCCTGCTCTTTTGTCATAATCCATAAATGATGAGAATGTGATTAAAAGTACGAAGTCAAAACACAGATGTTTTTTCAATAAATTCATACTCTGGTTTTCAGCCTCTTACCTCTGTCTTGTCTCTCTTAGAATATAAACTCTCCAGGCAGAAACTGATTCTTGTTGTGTGTTTGTACAGTGCCTAGCACAATGGGGCCCTAATCTTAGTTGGGACCTCTAGCCACTACTGTAATACTGTTTCTACTAGTAGTAGTTACAATTTTTTCCTAGTAAGCTCTAATAAGTTTCCATTACATTACAGAATCCAGAAGAAGAGCCTGGACCTCCATGTGTGACAACATCACACTGGTGAGGCATTTGGCTGTCGTTTTTGCTGCTATTCTTCCCCTGACAAGCAACTCCTCCGGAAGCACGTAAAGAAATACCATCTCGGTTCAGAAATCTCATTAATCAGCACCCAGCCCATCCCTAGCCTCAAACCATTTCCAATGGAGCATTAGGTTCTTCATGCTTAAATGTGTACCAGAGCAGCTAATCAAGCGGTAGGTCAGCCAGAAGAGAAGGAGAAATTGATCCAGTGAGGACATTAAAAGGACTGGCAAATGTGACTCAACCCGAGGCTCAAAGAGTGGTCCTTGCAGGAGGCTTCATATACACTGTAGTATATGCTATAACTCTGGTTTTCCTGAGAGGAGCATGGCATGCTATGAGTAAAGAGTTTTGTTTTACATGAGGACTGAGTATTTTGATCCTGTTTTCTGACTACCTCATGCTGACTTATCCTTCATTCGAAGTTAGGGAGTTTGACAGTTAAAGGGGGAATTTATTGAAATGCCAATTTAGGTGCATTGAATTCTGCAAGATCGGTTCTTGGATGTCATCTTGCTCATTTTAAATATAGGTACATATTTTTAAATAAGTAAATGAAAGTGAAATCTGTTGGCGCACTGGCTCTCAGAATTAGTTATATTAGAAAATATATCACTGCTCCCTGGCTACTGTATAATAGATTATTATATGAAAAGTGTGTCTCATAAGAAACTAATCAATGGTAAAATAAAAATATAGACAACATATCCAATAAACTTGATTTTAAAAACTCAGTGGTTTTATATGGTCTGTCTGTACTTACTTTGGAGCGGCAACAAAAATTACTAAGTTTTCTGGAGAGAATGAAAATCAGACCTTTAATAGCCCATGAACAGAAACTGTTTTGCTCCTGTTACTCCCTATTTCTTTGCCAGTAATGATTTTGTAGCATCTGTTAGTAGTAATAAATGTTACACCAGAAATATAACTCCAGCTACATAAAGATTCATACAGACACTTAATGTGATAACTTTCTGTTGGACCAACAAGTAAATTATAACACAAGTGTGCACACGTTATTTTCTCCTTAACAAATACAATAGTAAAGAATAGGGAGGAGTTGTTAAATGCTATTCCATTTGTGAAGTGTTTATAAAGCAGCTTGAATGAAGAATTTTATTCTCTGCAAAATCTACTAACATGAGCAATGTAGAGACTCCCATCCTTTTCAGGCAGAAAGGGTTTAGGATCTAAATTCTGACAAAAATGGTAAAATGAAGTTAAGGTTTAGAGAACATATTGGTAATTCATGGGACAAATAACTAGAAATTTCCTTTAAGATTATCAGAAGAACAATCCAGAAAATTGGGAGGTAAGGTTAAACCACAGCAGAGCACCATTTGAAAATACAGAAATGCACAGAGAAGGTCACTCAAACAAACCTTGCCACCTTCTTTTCCAAATGCAAGGTGCACTTTGCCCTTTCTAACACAAATATAGCAGTGTTTTTTAAAAAACAAAACAAAAAACCTACCCTACACACACAATTCCTCCTCTGAGAAAAGGGTTAGAGAGAGAACAAACCATATGCTGCAGATGTTAGTCACATTGCCTAATGCATTAGTGAAAGTGCTCAGCTATTACACTAAACCTATGTATAATAAACAGCTTTAGCTCTGCTCCCATACTGATACCCATCTCTGTTTTTCCTTCTGTTTCTCTTGTATCTATATAGTAAGGTGTTCTAGTTGAGGTAATGACATTTTCCTGAATATTTTTGTTCAGAAGGAGGAGATGGCTGTCCACTTTAGCACTAATCTCCCAGCAATTTATACATTTAGCAATAGCCTCATCAGTTCCAGAAAGGTTAGTGGCTCACAGTGAGCAGGTTAAGGAAACTCTTAAACGCTGACTAGTTCATCCTTTGAGTCTCGCACTGCCTTTCTGAGGGAAGATACACTTCTACACAAAGGGTAGCCAAAGTAGTTCTTCACTTGTGCTTGAGATTTGAGGGTGGTATCCACAAAGCTACTTAGGTGCCTAAGTTCCCTTTTTTATGGCATGGGGGACTTAGGGATCCCCACTATGACCTACAAAACTCCCACTGACCCCTGTAGGTGCCTAAACTCACTCAACTCCTCAATTTTTCAAAGTAAAAGTTCCCTAGGTGCTGATGGTTCTGCCTCTGGACCTGCTGCCACCTCACTCTAGGCACTCAGACCTCTATCTCCTGCCTAGGCCCCAAAGCAATTCATGAATTAGGTGAAGATAGGTGTTCAGTTGCCCAAGGGGCCCATTCTGGCAGGCACCTTCTGAGCACCCCTACTGGATTGGGCCCCATTCAGAAGCCTGCTGGAGGTGGAGGTGCCACTGCTCATCTTATAACTTTAGTGCAGTGGTTAGGGTGCCCCACCTCAGAATATCCCATAACCCACTGGTTAGAGCACTCCCCTGAGAGGTGGGAGACCCTTGTTCAAATCCTTTCTCCCCCTCTGCCAAGAGGAGGGAATTGAACTTGGGTCTCATACATCCCAGGTGAGTGTTCTAACCACAGAGCTGAAAGTTACATGGCTGCCCTCTCAACAGGCACTTAGCTCGTTAAAACAATGTAGGCACCTGAGCCAGGAGAGGGGTTCTCCTTCATGGATTGCTAGCAGAGCTAGGGGCCTATCTCTGAGAAAGGGGCGGTGCTCAGTGCATTGACATCTCCCATTGGCTAGTTTAAGCAGGAAGCTGCTGAGCATGCTGGCTTTCGTGGATTGCATTCTTAGGTACCTATTTCTCCCCATTCATTGTATAGGGAGCCTGGTGCCTAACTTGGCTTTGTGGATCGGTGTTGTTCATGTGATTTCCTAGGTATCCAAAAATTAGGAGCTGTGATGCTCAGCATTGCAATGCATAAGTCCCTTTGTGGATCCCACCAGTAACTACTAATGGAAAAAATATTTCATTTCCTTACAATACTAGCAAGTAAACTACCAAATAATTAGTACAGTATTCTTTTGGGTGTCTTTTTATACTGGAATCTTCCCAAATGGTATATTTCCAGCTGTCACAGTAATAGTAGCTTACATTTAATAATGCCTTTCTTCCCAAAGGATTCCAAAAGCACTTTACAAGTTATTTATATAGGAATCATTTCACCCATCATTGACACTAAGCCAGCCATCTCTGGGGTGGGACATGGGAGCTATTTGAGAGAATTAGGCAACATTAAACAGTTTAAAATGTGAACTGAAGAACAGTACCATATCTGAGGGAAACTTCAGAGGGAGTTTAGGTAGGCAGGATGTAATTAAACAAATTGGAATTAGGTCAGAACATAGATTAACAGCCCGATTCTTGCAAAAAGTGCAAGGGGACTTATAATAACCATAAATGGACATGATTTTATTTTTGCATGATACTTTTATGATTTCACCTTTAAGCTATCTAATGCCCCTTAGCACCTTCTTGTGGTATTGATTCACTAATGACTCAAAGGGAGAGGCATACTACCTTAGGACTCAGTTACCAGCCACCACTTTTTGCAGCATCCTGGCTCTTGGAAATTTCCTGTGCAAGTACTAACTAGGCCCAACCACGTGTAGCTTGTGAAAGCAGACAAGAGAACAGCCTGAAGCATTAGGGATGCTGGCAAAGCATGGCTAGACAGTTTTAATACGCTGATTTCTCATTGTTGCCTGCACAGACTGTTTATCAAGTTTGATGAAAGTTTAGGAATTGGGTTCTGAGTAGAAAAATAGTCTTTTTAAAAAAGTTTTAAGTTTTCATAGATTTGTTATCTTCATTCTGATTATAGCTGGGCAGAACTATTCATCATTAGTTAACTAAAAAGGACAAAGTACCAGTATATGAATTGTCTTGAGGATAAAAGGTACTTTAAGAAGCCAGATTCTAATCTCTTCTGTTTACCAGCCTTAGGTAGAACAGATGTTGTTCAATGAAGTGAGTGCTTATTTGTATCTTTTTAAGTGGTATGTCTATAATAATATGGCACAATGTAATGGAAATTGCTTCCCATTCTCTTCCTCTAGTTTTTCTCCTCTTCACTGGTCCCAAAAAGGAATTAGGATAGACCTAGATATTGACTGTAATGGCCTTTGCAGTGTTGTTGTAGCTATGTTGATCCTAGGATATTTGACAGAAAAGGTGGGTGAGGTAATATCCCTTATTGGACCAACTTCTGGTACACAGAGCTCTCCTACCATTTGCTAATTTAAAAAGACAATTAGATGAATGAGCAGCTAGGGTGAATGAGAAGCTCTTTCTCAACTCTCCTACAATTGCTTCAAGCTCAAATTCCTAGGAAATCTGGAAGAATGCCTGGAATGTAGTATCTAATTGACATATATACATGCACAAGTTGTATATATAACTCTTGTGTGGGTAACTTATACTATTCAGGTAGCTAAACCTACCAGCAATAAAAATAGGGAAAATAGTTTCACTGTGTGAATGTCATTAAGCAGTTTAAGCGCAAGCAAAACTAAGTTATACACACAAGCCCTCTTTTGTACTCACATTCCCTCTCCTTCCCTCTGCTGTCAGGAAAGACCATTTATAAAGGACCAGTTCAACAAAGCACAACCTCAGCAGAGGCTAGTGGCTGTAACAGTGAGTGAATTGTAAGTTCTTCTATGCAAGGACCTTGTCTTCCTACATTTCTGTGTAGATCTTAGCTATAAAAAACAAAGTTTTTAAATGGGGACTGTGTACTGCAATACCAGATTAATTTACCTCCCTGTGTGGTCCTCTTGTGATCTAATGTGGTGTAAATTGGTTTTAAACCCCACCCTTACGATTTATCTACATGCAAAATAGCACCAGTTTAATTCAAAGTTTGATTTTAAACTGGTGCAACCCCCTGCATGAATACTCTGATTTTGGTTTAAACCTGGTTGACATTGCTTTAGCTTGTGTCAATAAATTTACAGATGTAAACTAAACTGATGATACATAGATTGTAAAGCCAGAAGGGACCATTATGGTAATCCACTCTGATCTCCTGTATAACACAGGACTTAGAATTTCTCTGAATTAATCCCTGTCTGAACTAGAGCATGATGGGGAAAAACATCCCATCTTGATTTTAAAAATTGCCAGTGATGGAGGATCCACCACAACCCCTGGTAAATTGTTGTAATGGTTAATTACCCTCACTGTTAAACATTTGCACCTTGTTTCCAGTTGGAATTTATCTAGCTTCAATTTCCAGCTGGATCTTGTTACAACTTTGTCTGCTAGACTGAAGGGCCCATTATCAATTTTGTTGTTGCCAATGCAACAAGCTGGGATCAAGTCACCCCTTAATCTTTTCTTTGTTAAACTAGATGAAGTACCTTGACTCTATCAGTCATATTTTCTAATCCTTTAATCATTTTTGTGGCTCTGCTCTGAGCCTTCTCCAGTTTATCAACATAATAACCAGTTTGAAGCTACTATCAGAGTGCCCGCACAGGAATTTGCATCAGTTAAACTAAATTGGTTTTCAAACCAATTTAAGTTAAATTAGTGCAACTTTCACATGTAGACAAGCCTTTATCTCCACATGTAGCTAGGAAAAATTTGGGAATCAAATTATTATGGTCCTTATCAAACCGATGCCAGTGCACTTTTATTGCTGCCTGACTCAAGCACAAAATCTTCTGATATACTTGATGCATAGGTCAGGGTTGCACACAAACAGCAGGGGACTTGTATGTCTCCGTGCAGACAAACAACAGTTTGAAAATTTGGACTTAACGGTAAAATATTTAAAAGTTCCTAACTGACTTGAGAGCCAAAGTTCAATTTTCAAAAGAGAATGTAAGAGGCATGTAAGAGTAATTCAAGGTTCATTTAAATCAATAAGAATTAGGCCTCTAAATGCCTGTCACTTAAATTTGGACTTAGGCAGTTTTTAAAATTTTACCTTAAATGACTTGTTCAAGGTTATAAAGTGAGATAGTGGTAGAATCTAGGAGTAGAACCCAAAACTCCTGGCTCCTAGACTCATCCTCCAACAACTTGACAACATTCCTTTCAATTAGACCTTGTCCTCTCCCAATACAAAATAACAGATCATATAAAGAGTTTACATTTATGCAGCTCTTCCTTTTGGCCTCCATGCAGGACTCATCCTCTGGGCACTTGCTAGTAGTTTTTTAAAGAGTCAAAAACTCCCAAAGATCTGGATCAGCACTTATAAAAGCACTGGTTTCAGAGTAGCAGCCGTGTTAGTCTGTATTCGCAAAAAGAAAAGGAGGACTTGTGGCACCTTAGAGACTAACCAATTTATTTGAGGTGCCACAAGTACTCCTTTTCTTTTTATAAAAGCACTGAAATTCCGGATGACAAATACAATCAGAAGGGTAGGTAGAGAGGTGAAACCTGCCTCTGATGGAATGGCACAAATCAGAGTTTCACCTAAAGGGCCGGGGTTAAAAAATAAAATCTCTGAATTCTGCAAGCACAGCTGAGCACTTCTTTTTTTAAGCATGCATTTCTTTCTTGTTTGTAACCAGGCAATCTTTTGTGAAATGCGCAGTACAATTTAAAATTGCTGCCCCTTTAAAAAAAATTTTTAAAGTCAATTTATTTGAAATATAAATTGCACATTTTTAACTTGTCATCCTTCATTTAGAAACTCCTTCTGTACACATAACAGGAAATTTAAAACACCAGCAAAAATAATTTGGCAACAAATCCACCAATCAAACCCAGAAAAAAATATCAAAAACATAGTCATGGGGTTTTTTTTCCCCTCCATTCGTAATATATTGTTCATCCAGGGCCGGCTCTAGGTTTTTTGCCGCCCCAAGCGGAGTGCCGCCAAAGAAAAGAAAAAAAAGGGCGGGGGGGCGGAATGCTGCCCCTTGCAAAGTGCCGCCCCAAGCATGTGCTTGGTTTGCTGGTGCCTAGAGCCGGCCCTGTGTTTATTCATAGCAACTAGATGCCTGCAGAGCTTTCCAGTGGAGAAAAGCGGCTGCTGAGAGATTACACATGGGGAGGAACCTACATTCCTGGTTCAGGCAAAACTCACCACCCTTTGAGATAGTGCAGCATGCATTCTATGGTGCGCTCAGCCTGCTCTGCAGGCCAGCGGAGGAGGAGGACAAGGCTGTGGCCTTGTCTTTCTAGACATCTTTGGGGATGGTGGAGGGAGCACCAACTGTGACAAGCCATTGCAGCAAAGGGAGAAGGAGGCTTTTTATGCACTTTCCCAGCTACGCACACCCAAGGGGGACACACAATCTGGCACTGAATCTTTAGATTGGAACTTATTCTGCTCTCAGTTACACAGGTACCACTCCAATGACGTCAGTGTGAGATGAAGGAGTTCTGCTCTTCGCAGGCGGTGCTCAGCACCTTGCTGAATTAAGCCCTGGTGGATAGCAGATGAGTCTCCCTCATTATAAATTATTCCTAGCCCTCTGCATTACTTCTTCAGCATAGCTTCCCTCTGTCGTAATGAAGGGTTTGGCCAGAATCTTGCTACTTCTTGCCAGTATGGATTGGCAAGAGACTGTGGCTGCTGGCGCAGGCTCCCTACCCTCTGTTATGGTTCTGTGTACCAGCCACTGTTGCCCTCAGTGGAATTGCTCAGTGGTTTGTTCTCAGACTTTTGCTAGTATGAGGTAGCATCTCCTGCTGTCTTCTAGTTTAAGGAGTGGGAATGCTAGTTGTTAGTGTTTTGCATACTAAAGGATTGGGGTTAGAAAAATGCTATGTAATGTTTGGGTCTCCGCATAATAACTTACAATATCTCTATTTTTATAAACAAGCAGAGAACAGAAAGAAAACTACACCCTAATATGTGCATTTTTACATACAAAGAAAACACGCATCTCAGCACTAACTGGTGTAATGTTTCATGAGGTTTAATTGTTGTCTGAATTCTGGAGAAGATGAAAAGATGACTGGAATGTCTTTTTTTCACATGCCAACCACTAAGTAAAGGTGCAGTAGTTCTGCTGTAATATAGCAGGTTTGATTTCTGCTTTCCTTAACTGAAAACAAGACGTGCAATGCACCCTTTAACATACAATTAAACCTTTCTTAATCACCACTCAAGGGATGGAAAAAATAGCTTGCTTAATTAATCTAATAAAGGTGGAGCAGTATAGTTGTGGGGAGCAGTATAGTTATTATATTTATTATTTGTATTACTGTAACACTTAGGAGCCCCATTCATGGACCAGGATCCCATTGTACATGGGCAGTCTCTTAAGGTAGTAATTTGCCTATTAAGGGTGGACTCCGTACAAGCCTTCACTGTATCATGCTTTTTTCCTTTCTGTTGATAGGTGAAGTGAAATCCTGGCCTCACTGAAGTCACTGGGAATTTTGCCACTAACTTCAGTGAAGCCAGGATTTCACCTATGAGGTCTGTATTAGGAGACTGATTCCACTCTGCATTCATGCTAAAAGGGGACAAATTGGCTGATGCTGAGTCTTACCAGAATGATCGCTTGTTCTTTCCCAAGCCCTGACTACACTAGGGCTTGTAACTAGGATTGAAACTATTTTTCAACATGCCTACAGCCTGACATTGCAGTGACACGGTTCCTGACCACATTTTACGTAGAGCACCGTAGAGCTTATCCTACAACCTTCCAACCTTATCCTATAACCTTGCTGCCTGACCACCTGCTACGGATTTAAAGAAACAGTAAATATATCCTTTCATAGACTTTAATGCCAAAGGGATCATTAGATCATCTAGTCTGACCTCCTGTATAAGGCAAGCCATAGTATTTCATCCAGTTTACCCCTCTATAGAGCCCAATAACTTGTGTCTGAGTAAACGGTATCTTCCAGAAATGTATTTTGTCTTGGTCTGAAGTGATCAAAAAAAGGAGTCTCTAAGGCAGGGGTTGGCAAACTTTGAGAAGTGGTGTGCCAAGTCTTCATTAATTTAAGGTTTTGCGTGCCAGTAATAAATTTTACATTTACAGGGGCCCCGACGGAACCCCAGACTGGCAGTGGGCTGGGCGGGGCCGTTGGTTCCATCTGCCGCCCGTGCTGCAGGTCTGGGGTCCCAGCCGCTGCCGGGCTGGATGGACAGAACCCCGGACCGGCAGCGGGCTGAGCGGGGCTGGTGGCCGGAACCCCGGCTGTCAGGGGCCAGTGGATGGAACCCCAGACTGGTAGCGCACTGAGCCACTCAGCCCGCTGCCGGTCTGGAGTCCCAGCAGCCAGCCCCGCTCAGCCCGCTGCCAGCCTGGATGGACAGAACCCCAGGCCGGCAGCGGGCTGAGCGGGGCCGGCGGCCGGGACCCTGGCTGGCAGCAGAGTGCCACTAAAAATCAGCCACGCGTGCCGCAGGTTGCCAACCCCTGATCTAAGGGCTTGGCTACACTGGCAATTTACAGCGCTGCAACTTTCTCACTCAGGGGTGTGAAAAAACACCCCCCTGAGTACAGCAATTTTCAGCACTGTAAAGAGCCAGTGTAGACAATGCATCAGTTCTGAGAGCCACACCCCTTGTGGAGGTGGGTTTTTTAGAGCGCTGGGAGAGCTCTCTCCCAGCACTCTGCCGCGACCACACAAGCCACGTTAAAGTGCTGCTCTGGCAACACTTTAGCGTTGCCAGTGTAGACTAGCCCTAGCACTTCCCTTGGTAGCTTGTTCTGATGGTTAGCACCTCACTGTTAACAATTTGTGTATTTCTAATTCTAATTTGTCCAGTTCTAACTTCCAAACAAACATTTGTTCTTTTTATGCCTTTCTCTCCTAGCTTAGAGAGCCGTTTAGTACTTAGTATCTTCTCCCCATGAAAGGACCTGTACACCATAATCCAGGCATCTCTTGACTTTTTTTTTGTTTGATAAATCTTTTTAAGTCTCCTTTCATTGTAAGGGATCTTCTCCAGCAGTCAGATGGCTCTTCTCTGCATTCGCTTGAAGTACAGTAACTGTGTTCAGAAAGGTTTCAGAGTAGCAGCCGTGTTAGTCTGTATCCGCAAAAAGAAAAGGAGGACTTGTGGCACCTTAGAGACTAACCAATTTATTTGAGCATAAGCTTTTGTGAGCTACAGCTCACTGCATCGGCTGCAGAAACAAATTTATAAATTACCTTAAGGGTCAGTCTAGAGCAGTGGTTCCCAAACTGGGGTTTGTGAACCCCTAGGGGTTTGCAAAATGTTACAGGGGGTTGTCAGAAAAAAAATCCCTAATGGCAGACAGAGCTGTCCCTAGGGATTCCGGGCAGCACAGGACCAGCAGCCCGAAGCCCCTGGACTTCCAAGAGCTAACCAGATCAAAGCAAGCGTATCTATCCCACTGAGGAGATTTAAACTTCAAAACTCCTTATAAGAAATGGAAAGGGAGGTGGATATTTTTTGTTGTTTTTAAAATTAAATAGGCAGCTAGTATTGTTTTTAAAATTATGATGAAGAACAAGTTTAATGTTTGTTGTAACATGCATTGTTTGCCTGGACCGCTCAAGACCTGAATGCCTGTGTAGGAGGAACTCTTTGAGCTGGCTGCTTAAATACCTTCATGCTGTTTCCCATTTGATACTCCTTGATGAAACATAGGAGCCTTGTCTTATAACAGGCTTATTCAAAGTGATACAAGCTACGAAAGTGAGATCTTGGAAGAGTGTTGCCATTTTCATAATAAAAATACTGTAATTACAAATAATTAATAATAAATAGTGTGTAACAAGCATGCCTGAAAAACCATATACCCAAGATCACTGCTTTTATAATTTATACTCAGGTAAAGGAGAAAATCCTTGGAAATACTCATTTTTAAGAGGGGGTTCGCGAGACTTGACATTTTAGTGAAAGGGGTTCACAGGTGGTTAAAGTTTGGGAACTACTGGTCTAGAGCGCAGTTTTGGCTTGAATGGTTGTCATTTAAAGAGAGAGAGAGAAATCCTGCTCCCTGTGCCAATAGCACTGGACTGGGACTCAAGAAACCTGGGTCCTATGCCTGGCTCTGCCACTGGCCAGTTGAGTGACCTTGGCAAGTCACTTCAGCTCTCTGTGCCTCAGTTTCCTCATATGTAAAATGGGGCTAATGATAATGAGGTAAAGTACTTTGAGCTCGACTGATGAAAAGTGCCATGTAAGTGTTACCCCTGTATTATTATTATTTGCCCAATGAAAATGGACTGTGGTACAATAGTGGCAGCATTAACTGGTTTTGAACACAATTGAAATGCTAGCACAGTTCCAGCTGAACAAGGGCTGATTTCTAAGGTTGCGCTTTTGTGGTTTTCTCTACTGCTTCTTTTACAGCTCTTACATTCATTAGCCAGCATTTGTCAAATCGTATCATTTCATTCAGAGATCTTCAAATACTCAATCTTTATCCAAGTGAACTATACATTCATTAGGATGACAGCCTATCACAACACATTTTTATTTCTATCTTTATAAAAATCCATTGAAATTTGTTGCCGTCAGCTGCTTCTTTATGCAGCGTAACTTCTCATATTCTTGACGGTACTGATTGATTTGACTCATTGTCCTGCACAGTGAAAGCAAAGGAGAGCTCATTTATGTTAATTACCCTGGCTCACTGGGTCTCAAGGGATTAACACACATGAGCCTCGCATATCTCTGACCAGTTTTCCCCTTTAAACAATGCCCTGGAAAGTGGTGAGGATTTTGTCTGCAACAATGACAAATCTGGTACCGGTTACAGATCGTGCCTATGTTATCCAGATGACACATCCTGTTCTATTTTGTTGGGTAAATAATTGCACTGCTGTTTTGTTTACATGTTCCTATCTGGTTTGTGAAAGCATCTTACTGTTCACTTTTGAACCCATGTGCACATTCACCACTGGCTCTTCAGAAGAAGTACAAAAGTCTGCTTATCCCTGTCTCTGTGAAGATGATCGATAGATTGAAGTTAACCATTTATTTTTATGTCTAATCATTAATTATGCAAGGAGTACTAATGCTCTTTTCCCTTTGTAGAAACACTTTAACCTTATGCTTGAGGTGATTTAAATGCCAGCAGGTTGCATTAATTTTTTACTACATTTGATAGTTTGCTAAAGAGAAGAATTAAACTGTCATCCAGCCAAAGAAGAGAAGGGTTATAAGTACCTTCTTAAAACAGCTGCAGCTGTTCCTGTAGCTGGATGACAAGTTGTGTGGGTTTAAAAAACAAAACAAAACACACCCCTGGCAAAATGCATGGGTGGAAAAATCAGATTCTGTTGTGGCTTACAAAACAGCAAGCCTGAAAGAACCATATGCTCCTTACAATGAAACAATGGAGTATTGCACATCTGTCTCACTAAGTGGAACTGCTACAGTTCAGGTTTGCAGCACTCCTGGCAGAAGAGCTTCATAGCAGATGTATGCTTTTTCTCTCTGTCTTTTTTATTTTTAACCACTTAGGAGAGAAGCTGATGTTCCCCAAGATGGCATCATAAGCTAGGAAAATACTTCCAATATAAAGGAGTACACATCACTAATAAATTTAAAAAGTATATGCAGCTAAACTTGAAGTGCTCTATCTAAACTTGAAGTGCTCCAACTACTCAGTCTCATTTAAAACCACAGAAAACAAAGGAACTGACTTGTGCTTCAATGAGAGCACATTTCCTGCAGAACTTGTAACAAACAGCAAGTAATAAGAACCCCATTGTATGCCCAAGGAAGCAGCATTTCATGCATCATCCCAGACTTTCCCTTATGAACAATACTTCACATATAGGAGGCACTAACCCAGAAAATCACTTAAGTGTGTGCTTAATTTTAAGCACATGATTAGTCCCAGATTAACTTTAAGCATGTAAATTGTGACACTGCACCACATATTCATCATAGTGATATTATTATGATATGATTATGGCATAATTATGTTGCTTTTTGTACAAGATGGGTCATGTAAGGTGACACTGGAAAAGTTATGATTTGCTGATTATCCTATTTCTGTGCATGTATCCTATTTGGATCTGTAGTTATGAATATTAACTATGTATCTGTATTTCAAATGTGGTTACACCTGGGTGGCACCCACTAGGAAAAATGTTTCCAGTCTAGACAGCTGGTTGTGAAGGACCTATTCAAGGTAATGGGCATAAGGAGAAACAATAGGCTTTTGGAGAAACTTATCCCCCACCTGTTGAGCCTTCCTGAGAATGTTCCAGAGAGCCTATGAATAAAGCCTGCTATGCCTCAGCAGGGCATGTGACCAGGCCACATGATGCTGATCTCCATTTTAGGTACCTGCATTTTTCCATAAACTGAGCTAGGAACTGTTTTTGGAATAAAGGATTCCTGCCATAAAGTAAAGCTATATAAGGTGGGGTGTGATATCATCTAGGGGCCTCACTCCTCACACAAGGACACTCCTGAGGAAACAAAGACTGAACTGGAGGAAGTGCTGGTCCCAGACTAAAGGGATTTCTAGGCTATGGAAACCTGGTGGACTGCTTGTATCATCAGCCAGGGTGAGAAATTGCTAATTCATATCCAATTTATGTAGTATTTTAGGCTTAGTTTGTGGTTTTGTTTATTTACTGGGTAATCTGCTTTGATCTGTTTGCTGTTACTTATAATCACTAAAAATCTATCTTTTGTAGTTAATAAACTTGATTTTTTGCTTTATCTAAACCAGTGTGCCTCTTAATGAAATGTCTGGGGAAAATCTCAGCTTGGTTAACACAAGTTTGTTGCATATTCCTCTCCATATTGAGGGAAAGGTGAACTGGGTAATATATTCATACAGGTTGGGGTTTTGATCAGGGCAGGATGGTACAGCTCTGGGGTCTTAGGCTGGGGAGTTGGGGATTATTTTGACTGTAGCCTCTCTATTGTTAGTTCATGCAATGGCTGGCTGCAGCCTGCACGTGGCTGCAGCTGGGTGTGTCCCTGCCAATGCAAAGGCTGGTGAAAGTGTAGGACTGGGAGCAGTCTGCAGCTTGTCACAGCATTACAGTGCTGAGAGGGAGCCCAGGCTAGTGTTTCAGAGGGCTCAGTGGAACCCCATTTCCAGGTGGCACCCCGGGGGGGAACCTGTCACATGAGTAGTTTAGTCACATGGTTAAAGTGATTTGCTGGATTGGGACCATGCTGTGACCTCTATGTGGGATTCTCAAAGCACTTTATAAAAAATAAATAGCTGGTACTTACCTTCTGTATGTGTGTGTGTGTGTGTGTGTATAAGTATTTTAAGCCCCATTTTACTGATAGGAAAACTTCTACAGAGATGTTATGGGTCTGCAAATTCCTTGGGGCAGGGACTATGCCTGCTTTTAGCACAATGGATCCGTGAATCTTGATCAGGGCCTCTGGGTTCTAGAAATATTTAACTAGAAAATAAAAGGCTAGGTGTCTATGGCCATGTGTGAAAACTGTGCGTGCAATTACACACAAAAATTAGAGGTTTGCAAATGGCCAGTACACCATCTTGCTGGCTATTTGTGTATGCAAAATACCTCTGTGTCATTCTTGGTCATGTGGAAAAAAAAAATTTAGGCTTGCAACCAGTGTTCCCTCTAATTTTTTACGTTCATGTGCAGAATGAATTTTGTTATGTGCACCAATTTGGAGTTAATGTGTGGTGGGGGTGGGGCCGACGGGTTTGGAGTGTGGAAAGGGGCTCAGGGCTTGGGCAGAGGGTTGCAGTGCAGGGGGGTGAGGGCTCCAGCTAGGAGTGAAGGCTCTGCGGTGAGGCTTGGGATGAGGGGTGCGGGCAGGGGCTCAGGGCTGGAGCAGAGGGTTGGGGTGGAGCTGGGGATGAGGAGTTTGGGTGCAGGCTGAGGTGGGGAGAGAGGACTCCCCCCATCCCTCTCTCGCTTAGCAGCTCAGGGCTGGGTGAGAGGTGCCTCTCTCTAGCCGCAGCAGCTCCGGCTGGGCTGGGCCGGGCCGGGCCGGGGAGGGGCTCCTCTCCCCACCTGCATGGCCCTTGATAGCCACACGGCCATGCAGAAGGATATGCGGCTTACAGGGAACTTAGCTTGCAACTGATCCTGGCCCTTGGCACCTTCCTATTTGAAAACTAGGTTCTTAGTAACTTGGCCAAGGTCACATAGGACATCTGTGGCAGGATCTGCTAACAAATGCAGGGGTGAGGATTGGTTTAATTGCAGCTATGTGTCTGTGTGTGGAGGAGAAGCAGCAGAGACAATGACAGAAGCAGAGAGAGAAGGCACAGTTAGAGATGTATTTGTAGCATAACCCCAAGAAAAGATGATCGAGACAGCTTTTGGGTGCTGACTGGAAAGAAGTTGGGGCTGCGAGCAAAGAAACTCCTATTTGAGTCATACTGTGTTCAGGGAAATAGGATTTTGTGTACATTCTGTGTAAATAAACAGTAATGCATTAACAAAATACTTGACTCTATCATCAATATCCCCTCATGACAGAAACAACCCCCAAGACCCCAGATACTGGCCAACCACTTAAATAAAAAAGGGCAATGATATTTACAAATTTTGTTTTTCATAATTTCCCCCCAAATCTTCATACAAAAATCTCCAGCATATTTATTCAGGAACCCGACTCAGTGGCAGGTCTGCAGAGAAGATAAGATCTACTGCTGCTACCATTAATCAAGAAACTTCCTTAGCTCAGATATTAATGGCCTTTGATGAAGGCCCCAGATTCTATATACTGTACTTTACCTTTTCGAAGAAGAGTGGGAGAGCGAAGGAGTCAGTCACTAAGAAGACACTGAAGGAACAATGAGTGCTATTGTGAGAACCAGGAAAGCACAGGGTCACAGAGTTCTAGGGAGGAGAAAATCCAGGAAGAAAGAATCATTAACTGTATAGAAAGTGATGGCTAAGTAGACTGGAAAAGAGGAGTAGCAATTTAAACAGGAAGAGGTCTTTGACCTTCATAAGGAGCATTTCAACAGAGTGGAGCTGGCAGGCACCAGATTATAGGAAACTAAGCCCTGGTCTACACTACGAGTTTAGGTTGAATTTAGCAGCATTTGATCGATTTTTAACCCTGCACCTGTCCACACAACGAAGCCATTTTTGTCGACTTAATAGGCTCTTAAAATTGATTTCTGTACTCCTTCCCGATGAGGGGATTAGTGCTGAAATCGACATCGCCGGGTCGAATTTAGGTTAGTGTGGATGTAATTCGACGGTATTGGCCTCCGGGATCTATCCCACAGTGCTCAATTGTGACCGCTCTGGTCAGCACTCCCAACTTGGATGCACTGGCCAGGTAGACAGGAAAAGCCCCGCGAACTTTTGAATTTCATTTCCTGTTTGGCCAGCGTGGCAAGCTGATTCAGCACTGGTGACCGTGCAGACCTCATCATCAGAGGTGACCATGGAGTCCCAGAATAGCACAAGAGCTCCAGCATGGACCGAACAGGAGATACTGGATCTGATTGCTGTTTGGGGAGAGGAATCCGTGCTATCAGAACTCCGTTCCAAAAGACGAAATGCCAAAATATTTGAAAAAATCTCCAAGAGCATGAAGGACAGAGGCTATCACAAGGACCCGCAGCAGTGCCATGTGAAACTTAAGGAGCTCAGGCAATCCTACCAAAAAACCCAAGAGGCAAATGCCCGCTCTGGGTCAGAGCCCCAGACATGCCGCTTCTATGATGAGCTGCATGCAATTCTAGGGGGTGCCCCTACAACTATCCCACACCTGTATGTGGACTCCTGCAAGGAAGTCTCACGCAACAGGGATGAGGATTTTGGGGACAAGGAAGATGATAGCGCACACCAGGCAAGTGGAGAAACTGTTCTCCCCGACCAGCCAAGAAGTGTTTATTACCCTGGAGACAGTACCCTCCCAACCCGTGCTCCCGGACCTTGAAGGGGAGAAGGGACCTCTGGTGAGTGAACCTTTGTAAATAAAATACCTGGTTTAAAAGCAAGCGTGTTTAATGATTGATTTGCCCTGAAGACTTGGGATGCATTCGTGGCCAGTACAGCTACTGGAAAAGTCTGTTAACGTGTCTGGGGATGGAGCGGAAATCCTCCAAGGACATCTTGATGAAGCTGTCCTGGAGGTACTCTCAAAGCCCTTGCAAAAGGTTTCTGGGGAGGGCAGCCTTATTGCTTCCTCCACGGTAGGACACTTTACCACGGCAGGCCAGTAGCACGTAGTCTGGAATCATTGCATAAGAAAGCATGGCAGCGTGTGGTCCTGGTGTTTGCTGGCATTCAAGCAACATCCGTTCTCTGTGTTATCCTCAGGAGAGTGATATCATTCATGGTCACCTGGTTGAAATAGGGGAATTTTATCAAGGGGACATTCAGAGGTGGCCATTCCTGCTGGGTTGTTTGCCTGCGGCTGAAAAGAAATCATCCCCACTGTTAGCCACGTGGTGGGGGGAGGGGTGAAGCGATCATCCCAGAGAATTGGGTGTGTGAGGGGGTTTAGTTGGGTTTGTGCTGCACGTTAACCTGAAAACATCAGCCCCTCCTTTTAAATGGCCAATGTGTCTCTTTCAGTTTTAATTTCTTTTTTTTTTTCCTCCCACAGCTGCAAATGTTTCAATGCTGCCACTAGCATCTCTGTCCCAGAGGCTAGCACAGATAAGAAGGCAAAAAAATGCACTCATGATGAAATGTTCTCTGAGCTCATGCAGTCCTGCCAAACTGAAAGAGCCCAGCAGAATGCGTGGAGGCAGACAATGTCAGAGTCCAGGAAAGCACAAAATGAATGCAAGGACAGGTGGCAGGAGCAACAGGAGAGGTGACGGGATCAAGAGGAAAGGTGGCGGCAGCATGATGAGAGGAGGCAGGATGCAATGCTGAGGCTACTGGAGGATCAAACTGATATGCTCCGACGTATGGTTGAGGTGCAGGAAAGGAACGGACCGCCACTGCAACCCCTGTGTAACCAACTGCCCTCCTCACCCAGACGCCCAAGAACACGGGGAGGGGGCCCTCCGGGCACCCAACCACTCCATCCCAGAGGACTGCCCAAGCAACAGAAGGCTGGCATTCAATAAGTTTTGAAGTGCAGTGTGGCCTTGTCCTTCCCTCCACCCCCACCCCTCCCAGGCTACCTTGGCAGTTATGCCCCTATTTGTGTGACAAATTAAAGAATGCATGAATTTGAAACAATAATGACTTTATTGCCTCTGCAAGCAGTGATCAAAGGGGACAGGGGAGGGCTTACAGGGAGGTAGAGTGAACCAAGGGGGCGGGTTTTCTTCAAGGAGAAACAAACAGAACTGTCACACTGTAGCCTGGTCAGCCATGAAACTGGTTTTCAAAGCTTCTCTGATGTGCACCGCGCCCTCCTGTGCTCTTCTAACCGCCCTGGTGTCTGGCTGCACGTAAACAGTGGCCAGGGGATTTGCTTCAACTTTCCACCCCACCATAAATATCTCCCCCTGACTCTGACAGATATTGTGGCGCACACAGCAAGCAGTAATAACAGTAGGAATATTGGTTTAGCTGAGGTCTAACCAAGTTGGTAAACTGCGCCAGCACGCTTTTAAACGTCCAAATGCACATTCTACCACCATTCTGCACTTGCTCAGCCTATAGTTGAACAGCTCCTGGCTACTGTCCAGGCTGCCTGTGTATGGCTTCAAGAGCCATGGCATTAAGGAGTAGGCTGAGTCCCCAAGGATAACTATAGGCATTTCAACAGCCCCAACGGTTATTTTCTGGTCTGGGAATAAAGTCCCTTCCTGCAGCTGTTCATACAGACCAGAGTTCCTGAAGATGCAAGCGTCATGTACCTTTTCTGGCCATCCCATACTGATGTTGGTGAAACGTCCCTTGTGATCCACCAGTGCTTTCAGCACTATTGAAAAGTACCCCTTGCAGTTTATGTACTGGCTGCCTTGGTGGTCCGGTCCCAAGATAGGGATATGCGTTCCATCTATCTCCCCACCACAGTTAGGGACTCCCATTGCAGCAAAACCATCCAGTATGACCTGCACACTTCCCAGAGTCACTACCCTTGGTATCAGCAGCTCAGTGATTACGTTGGCTACTTGGATCACAGCAGCCCCCACAGTAGATTTGCCCACTCCAAATTGAAGCCCGATTGACCGTTAGCTGTCTGGCGTTGCAAGTTTCCAGAGGGCTATCGGCACGCACTTGTGAACTGTGAGGGCTGTTCTCATCTTGGTATTCTTGCCCTTTAGGGCAGGGGAAAGCAAGTCACAAAGTTCCATAAAAGTGCAGTTACACATGCAAAAGTTTCGCCGCCACTGGGAATCATCCCAGACCCGCAACACTATGCAGTCCCACCAGTCTGTGCTTGTTTCACGGGCCCAGAATCAGCGTTCCACGCCATGAGCCTGCCCCATTGCCACCAGGATGGCCAAATTGCCGGGGCCCGTGCTTTGAGAGAAGTCTGTGTCCATGTCCTCATCACTTGTTACCACGCTGCCATCGCCTTCTCGCCTGCTTTTGCAGGTTCTGGTTTCATAGATTCATAGACATTTAGGTCAGAAGGGACCATTATGATCATCTAGTCTGACCTCCTGCACAACGCAGGCCACAGAATTTCACCCACCCACTCCTGCGAAAAATCTCTCACCTATATCTGTGCTATTGAAATCCTCAAATCGTGGTTTAAAGACTTCAAGGAGCAGAGAATCCTCCAGCAAGTGACCTGTGCCCTATGCTACAGAGGAAGGCAAAAAACCTCCAGGACCTCTTCCAATCTGCCCTGGAGAAAAATTCCTTCCCAACCCCAAATTTGGCGATCAGGTAAACCCTGAGCATATGGGCAAGATTCATCAGCCGGATACTACAAAAAATTCTTTCCTGGGTAACTCAGATCCCACCCCATCTAATATCCCATCACAGGCCATTGGGCCTATTTACCATGAATATTTAATTACCAAAACCATGTTATCCCATCATACCATCTCCTCCATAAACTTATCAAGTTTAATCTTAAAGCCAGATAGATCTTTTGCCCTCACTGCTTCCCTTGGAAGGCTGTTCCAAAACTTCACTCCTCTGATGGTTAGAAACCTTTGTCTAATTTCTAGTCTAAATTTCCTGGTGGCCAGTTTATAACCATTTGTTCTTGAGTCCACATCGGTACTGAGCTTAATTAATTCCTCTCCCTCTCCGGTATTTATCCCTCTGATATATTTATAGAGAGCAATCATATCTCCCCTCAACCTTCTTTTAGTTAGGCTAAACAAGCCAAGCTCCTTGAGTCTCCTTTCATAAGACAAGTTTTCCATTCCTCGGATCATCCTAGTAGCCCTTCTCTGTACCTGTTCCAGTTTGAATTCATCCTTCTTAAACATGGGAGACCAGAACTGCACGCAGTATTCCAGGTGAGGTCTCACCAGTGCCTTGTATAACGGTACTAAACCTCCTTATCCCTACTGGAAATACCTCTCCTGATGCATCCCAAGACCGCATTAGCTTTTTTCACGGCCATATCACATTGGCGGCTCATAGTCATCCTATGATCAACCAATACTCCAAGGTCCTTCTCCTCCTCCATTACTTCTAATTGATGCGTCCCCAGCTTATAACTAAAATTCTTGTTATTAATCCCTAAATGCATGACCTTACACTTCTCACTATTAAATTTCATCCTATTACTATTACTCCAGTTTACAAGGTTCTGCATATACAAGAGAGTCTCCTCTTATGCTGGGGTTATGTTCCGCAGTCAACGCGTAAAGCAAAAATTGCGTATAGTCAAAATTACATTGAGTATAATGGTGGGCGGAATTGCCCGCACTACAGGTACAGTATTTAAATAATTGTTTTTCTCTTTTTTTGTTGTTGTTTTTGCCAACCGTGCAAAGCTGAATTCACGCATGTTAAATGCGTGTAAGATAAGACTCGCCTGTACTGCATGATAATACGTGAGGTGTTTACAATGCTCATAACTGCTGCAGTGATCTGAGCGGGCTCCATGCTTGCCGTGGAATGGCGTCTGCAGAATTGCAGGGTAAGCGATGGTTGGATGACCAGTTTTGCAGACCTACTGCACTGTCTGCTGCCAGGACACAACAGCTGAGCGGTCTGCACACTTGCCGTGGTATGGCGAGACAAGAGCAGCCGAGCAGAATTGCAGCGGAAGTGGCCCTGCGAGACCACCGGGAGAGCAGAGTGTCAGCGGAAGCAGTGGATGACAAAGGTCATGTAGAGGACCTGCGAGGTGGATTCATAGCATCAGGAGAGCAGGATCACAGAGTGGCAGCGGAAGCGGTGGATGACGATGATGGTTAGTAGTCCTACTGCACCATGTGCTGAAAGCAGTATGGCGCCCACACGGAAAAAAGGCGTGAAATGATTGTCTGACATTGCTTTCACGGAGGGAGGGGCGACTGACGACATGTACCCAAAACCACCCGCGACAGTGTTTTTTGCCCCATCAGGCATTGGGAGCTTAACCCAGAATTTCAATGGGCGGCGGAGTCTGCAGGAACTGTGGGGTAGCTACCCACAGTGCAACGCTCCAAAAGTTGACGCTAGTCTCGGTACTGTGGACGCACTCCGCCGACTTAATGCACTTAGTGCATTAGTGTGGGGACACACACAATCAACTGTATAAAATCGCTTTCTAAAAAATCGACTTCTATAAATTCGACCTAATTTCGTAGCCTAGACATACCCTAAGGGGAGAGTTAGTGGAGAAGGAATTGATGAAATGGGAATAGACAGCATGTTCAAGAAATATAAAGGCAGGGAAAGGAGTGAGACTGGGCAGGTACAAGGGAATTTTAGAAAATTTCTAGCCTGATAAAGAAAAAAACATAATTTGTGTTCAGCTGTTTGTTTATTTATCAGTATAATCCCCCTTGACATTAATGCACTTCATCCAGTGCAGCCGCAGTTTGGCTGGGCCCCTCTTGTAGAAGTCCTTGTCCTGCATGTCCAGAAACAACTTGAGTGCTATGATCACCTCATTGAAGCTCTTTCCACAAAAGTATTCCTTCAATTTGGGGAACAGGTAAAAGTCTGAGGGAGCCAAATCTGGTTTGCAGGCTGTCTGGGAAAGCAACAAAAAGCCACATTTGGTTGCTGCGGTCACTGCAACCTGGGATGTGTGGGGTGATGCGTTGCCATGGACAGGGCCGTCCCTAGCTATTCTGGGGCCCTACACAGCTGCCCCCCGCATGGGGGGGAGGATATGGGGGGCCCCAGGCCTCTGTGGTGGAGTGGGGCTGGCTTGGGGGGCAGGGGGGAAACTGCCCCCCAGCACTCACTGGCAGCACGGCTGGGGCCAGGTTGCTGCACTTCCCACCACAGGTGAGTGCAGGCCTGGCCTTGCTACAGTCCTCAGGGGTGGGAAAAGGTGGGGCAGGGGCGGAGCAGGGTGGGGCCTTTGGGGAAGAGGTGGAGCAGGGGGGAAAGAGGTGGGGCAGGGGCTGGAGCAGCATGCAGTTGCGCAGGGCACCAGGAAATGTGGTGCCTCAAATTTCCTGGTGCCCTATGCAGCTGAGTACTTTGTGTATGGGTAAGGATGGCCCTGGCCATGGAGAAGCAAAAAGTTCACTGAAAATGTCAAGTTGCACTCTCTTCTGGTCAGCTCTCATCATTCTGGGCACGCATCTTGCTGACACCTTTCTTATGCCCAGGTCTTCATTGAGGATGGCTTGCACTGACCCAGTGCTGATGCCCACTGTCTCAGCTATGTGTCTGACTGTTGATCTTCTAGGTGAGGTGCTTTTTTTTATTGGACCTTCTTTTGGTGAGAGAGTTAAGCCTTTGAGCCACACAGAGCTCTTCTTCATTCATCACCATCTTGCAATGGACTCTTTGGGGTGTCCTGCTCTTGGCTCATTTTCCATGCTGATTCTCCTTTGCTTGAATTCAGTAGCCCAGGTTTTTCTTTACTGTGCGTATGAAGAGGCATCATCCCCAAAGGTTGCTCTCATGTCCTCATGGATTTCTTTTGATGTCAAGCCTTTTTATGGAGGTACTTGAACACCGCTCTGATTTCATTCTTCTCTATTTTTCCAATCTTTGATGACTGACTCACTTCAAAAGGTCCTTGCACAAGTTCTGCACAGATGGAAAAAATGGCTACTAACAAAGAAATACATCAAAATACCAGTACTTTGATCTGTAAAATCTGTTGGGCTCTAGAATATCATTAAATAGGTCAGGCTAGACACTTTCTCAGTGACCCTTGTAGATAGAGAGGCAGCTACTATTAAGCAAGGGTCTGGGGGACTGGGGAGACAATAGCATATTTGAAAGCTGAGGAAAATAAGCCAAGTGACAGAGAGAGAGAGAGAGAGATGTTGAAGGGGAGGGAAAGGAATGAGGGGAGGAAGAGAGGTCCCAAACTGGAAGAGGGTTGGCTAAAGAAATTGGTCTGAAGGTCAGTGGTTGAAAGTGGGAGAGACATATCTGAATTGTAGTCCAGAGTGAAGGAGGAGAAAATCCAGGCTGTGTGTATGTATGCGTGGTGGTGGATTGGAAGCTCATGCTAAATTATTTCAGTCTTCTCTTTGAAGAAGCTTCTCAGCAGCGAGGGAGGAAGGTAGAGGCTGAGGAGAGGATTAAGGAGAAAGATAACGGTGGAGAAGAGACAGCAAAGGTTGTAGGAGAAGGACTTTATCAGGAAGGAGAAGCAGAGCTGTTCTGCAAGGAAGATCTCAGTGAGGAAGGCACCGAGGATAAAAACCTAATAGGCCTTCCACATACAGCATAGCTTTAAACAGAAAATATGGGCAAAGGCAAGAGTAATTCCATTGAAATAAATGAGGGTTAGATTGGTGTAAAAGTAGGGTGAGAGGAGAATCAGGCCCATTACATCGCCTGTGATGGGTTTTAGATGGGGTAAGATCCAAGTTACCCGGGAAAGAATTTTCTGTAGTATCTGGCTGATGAATCTTGCCCATATGCTCAGGGTTTAGCTGATCGCCATATTTGGGGTCGGGAAGGAATTTTCCTCCAGGGCAGATTGGAAGGCCCTGGAGGTTTTTCGCCTTCCTCTGTAGCATGGGGCACGGGTCACTTGCTGGAGGATTCTCTGCTCCTTGAGGTCTTTAAACTACAATTTGAGGACTTCAATAGCACAGATATAGGTGTGAGGTTTTTTTGTAGGAGTGGTGGGTGAAATTCTGTGGCCTGCGTTGTGCAGGAGGTCAGACTAGATGATCATAATGGTCCCTTCTGACCTAAATATCTATGAATCTATGAATCCTAGAAACAGAACACTAATTATTAAAATCACCAATATTCATTCCAGGAAAAGTCCACATTAGGCAGAGTGAACGCTATATACCACAATTAACAGAGGCCTTGAGGTCAGATTCTTTGGCCATGTAAATTAGCATTGAAGATAAACCCTAGGCTCTCCCATAGTCTTTATCTCAATTTGGTAACTCCTGTGAAAGCTACAAACTGCCTTGTCTTCAGTAGCATTTTACCTCATGTTAGTTACCACGTTAGCTAACTTGAGTTAAGAACAAACCTCATGTCCTAGTGAAGATACAGCCTGTGGTCAATTTTTAAAAAACAATAAATAAAATACCACCATTTTCAACATCAATAGCCCCGTGACACAGAGCCAGCGAGGGTTAAGCAACCAGCAGGCTGCGTGACCTGGAAGGAACCCTTACAGACATATTAGAAGAGTATTGAAATGGTAAATAGGGCCATTACTTGTAGATAGTGAGCAAACCCATGTTAAGTAGACTAGAATCCTTGATATGTAGGCCTGTATTGTTAGAGAATCACAAGTAGATACTAATTGTATTTGTCTGTGTTTACCTGTATCTTGTTTATAAGTTTAACAATGTGATCTAATTACCTTGTAGATGCTAAACTTCTGTTCCTGTCTATGATTCATTACTGTATTCTATTGATTCAGAGATCAAAAGGGGATATTCTCATTTAGATGGGACTTGTGGTATAATAAAGTTATTGGCCTCATTTCTCTTTGAAATTTGCAACCCTATGTAGTGAACTACCTGGGAACTGTTTGATGGTTAATTGGCTTATGCTAATGAATACAACTAGTTACTGGTCTATGCCTAGGAAACAGAGATTAGCTTCAAAGCAACAATATACATTACCTATTCTTCATCCAAGAAAGGCCCTGCTGTGACCATGACTTGCTTCCGCTATAAAGAAAGATTTGGGCCTGATCCTTTTTTATCTCGGAGCTGCTTAAACTTTGACCAGGAAAGTCTAAGCCCACAAGACTGAGGTCTCCAGGTCTACTCTGGATTAGCCCTGGAATTCTCATGGAAGAATTTGAACAAGCTCTGCAGATGGACTGTCTATTGGACTATAACCTATTGAACTGATTGTAGAAGGACTTTTGCAGATCAGCAGCCTCACCATCTCTGTTATGAAACTGACCTAAGAACTGTATTCATATCTGTATGTATATTGACCTTTAAACCATAGCATCTCTCTCTCTTTTTATTAATAAATCCTAGATTTAGTTAATAAGAATTGGCTCTAAGCATGTATTTCAGTGAGATCTGAAATATTAATTGACCTGGTGGGTAATGTGTCCAGTCTCCTTGGATTGGTAGAACTTTATATTTCCTGAAGAAGGTTTTTTAGTAACCCTCACTATATTAGACTTGGCTGTCTGGGTGGGAGCCAAAGGCTGGATTGCTTAAAGGGGACTATATTTTGGCTTCTTGGTCACCAGTAAGATATTACAGAAGCTGTTTGGTTACTGGCTTGGTGAAATCTAATTATAGAATAAACCACTAGTTTTGAGGATTGTCTGTTCTATTCCTTGCAGTTTGCCCTGAATAAGCTCCTCCGTGGTGACAAGCCCCAAACATGGTGACACCATTAAATTAAGAAATGGGGTTTTATTATACTCTCACTTACACTATTGTACATCTGGATCAACTTCAGTGAAGTTATGCTGATTTTACATTGGGGATGTGTGTGAGGTGAATCAGGCCTTTCCTTAATGGTGCTGTAGTGCTTGGGCTTTTGCTTTTAAATCCGGTATAATTTTTCTTATAAAAGAAGGTTTTGGGTGTATGGTGCTTCTCTTACAGCATGTAAGTTCTGCTATACCGCATTACGCAAACTGTCTCCTTGGTGAACTTGCAGCGCTGTACAGCAGGGAAGCGTGTGGCTTTAAGCTTTGCCTCCTCTGCCCCAGCAGTTAATAATTAGCTGGCTTCAGGCAAAGAGAGTCTCTGAGACTCACAGTAAACAGTGGGAGACAGGTCAAGGCTGCCAAAACCCAGTCTGTGCTGCGTGGCACTTGTGAAGCAGCAATACAATCTGTTCCTGGACGCTCAACATGGACAAAAAAATAGATTTTTGTTTTTCTTCAGAAGCCAATAGTTCCATTTGGAAATTCATGGCCCGGTTGTCAAGAGTTACCAAAACACATGCCATATAATAGCAGGGGGCAAGTGGAAATGTTTTGCAGTAGAGATTTAAAAGGACACTTCATGTGGTGGTTTGGTGTGAGAATTGTTTGAACAATGTTTTTTAAAACCAAAGGGAAAGGAGTTCTGTATTGTGTCTGGACACAGCCAAAGCCTGCATCCTGCAATGCAGTTCCCCACTTCTTTAGATTCAGTCAGTGAGCCTGATGTTCACATGTGCTGATCTCAAGAGGCGTTGCAAGTGCTCAGCATTTCCCAGAGTCAGGCCCAGTTTCCTCCCTCCCCCTTTATTTATGGATCCATTCCCTAAGACACAGGAGAAGTTCTGATGAATTTTGTCTAGTAAGACATAAACATCAAATCCAGAAACCAGAGTTCAGTTCCCAGCTCTGGTGGTTACAGTCTCAATCTGTATTTTTGTTTTCAATTTAAGAAGGACTTCCCTCTCAGGGAAAGTAAGGAAGTAAGCAAACAACAAAGAAACAAAAACACACAACCAGTAATTTAGGGAGGTAGCTGAAAGGGGGAGTGAAAGATGTCATGAGACCTTGAATTATTTAAGCAAAATATTCAGACGTTAATGTTTTTCTTTGTCAGATTCCAATATGCAGATGCTTATAATGGCTATAAATCTCCCACTCTGTAAGCCAGTGTCATTACAGGCATGAGTGCAGTTATGAAAGGCAGAATGGGAAAGCCGGTCCAAGTTTATCCTAATGTTTGAATTAGCACTTGCAATAATCTCCAATATGTATACACTTAGAAGGATTCAATCCCACAAACTGATTTGCTTGTGTCTGGGATTACATTACCTTCAGAGCAGTACAGATTTCCTTATTCAACAAGGGCATTTATTGACTATTTCCCTTCGCTAGCAAGATTTGAAACACAGGCCTTTACTGACACATATGTTTAATAATGTGATTTATGAATTTTTAAAAATCCTAATTCTACACTATATCCAGTTTCGTTAACTCTGTCACTAACTTTTAATCCAATATAACTTTTTAGGGTCTTTGACACAAATTATTTCCCCAAATATGTTGCAGAATTTAATAACACAGTTGCACAGGTAAATAATAAACAACAGCAGAAGGAGAGCGCTTAAGAGCCAACAAGTCAGGGAGAAAGGAAATGTTTTCAGGTGTGACTTGGAATGGGACAGAGAACTGTTGACACTGAGAGATACAGGAAGAATTGCTGTAGCCAATACAGTTGACAAGAGCTGCAGAGAAGACTATGCTTGCACTGCTAGTAGCAAGATTGTGTGACTGGCCAGAAAGGAGTGGCACTAGATGAATGCAGTGGGCCTGATTCTCCATCACCCTGCACCATGTATAGGGCATTTACACCCCCTTTGCAATGGTGTAAATGACACCACAAGGGACAGAACAATTGCAAATCTGGCTAATTATTTACAGGTACATTATGAAAAGTAAATAATCATAGGGCCTGATCCTGCAAGCTGGTAAGCACCCTCAACTCCCATTGACTAGATGGAGGCAAATTAATTGAACTGTTGTTGGAAGGGCTTTCACAATTCAGTCCCTACCTGTCCAAACACTTCATAGGAACTGATCCTCAAGTACGATCTAATGGAAAACCTATCTGTGCTGGAAGACATTCAGCAGTCAGATTAGTGAAACAAGAAACCACACTACTCACTGAATCAAACTATCGCCAGTGTTGGGCTTAAAAGCCCCTTACCCAGTATTTCATCTCTGCCACTGTGTGCCTTTTAAGGTATATCTAGCTACAATTTATGCCTTCCAGTTGAAGTGTAAAGGAGGCAGACCTGTGCTAGCAATTGGTTGGTTTCAGCTAGCCTGCTGAAAACAGTGTAGTTGCAGTGGCACGAGCAGTGGGAAGGGCTAGCTGCCTGAGTATGTGCCTAGCATCTTCAATAGGTATGTTCGCGGGGTGGCTGTCCTCCGCTGCTACTGTTTTTAGCATGCTAGTTTGATCAGAGCTAGTGCAGGTATGTCTCCTCAAGATGGAATTTACATCTTCAGCTGGCAGTGTAGACCTACACTAGGGGTACATTTAGGTGTCTGTGTGATTGTAGCACGGGCAGGCATACATTAGTTTTAAACTAGCCAGTAGGATAATAATAATGTTGACATGGTACCATTGGGTTCAACACAGGCTAGCAACCCAAGTACAGTAGATGGTTTGACAAGAGTTAAATTCATTTTGTTTCTCTTAGATCTGCCAGATACAGCACACATATTGACTGGAGCCGTATATCTTTCCATAATATGCCAATATTCAAATTATCCCAATTAAGGGGATCAGTTACAATTTGGTTTCCTTTGTATTGTTGACCAGATTAATACTCCTGACATATTTTTGCAGGCTTATCACATGAGCCAAGCATATAAGCTTCTGATTGGTAAAGAAGCTCCTTGTGTTTTACTATTATGGATTCTGATCGTGGGTGACTATTTCAGTGGAATGTTTCACAGCTGCACTGTTTTTTCTGTGGGAAGGAGGTGATTGTCTGGAGTCTCCAGACTTTTATCTAGAATGCCAGTAAAATATCAGTGTATGTGGTGGGGAGTGTTGAAGGCTTTTTTTGGCACTGAAAGAGAAGAATTTAGTTTTGGTTTCCATTGTCTTACCTGGACTGGGATTGTACATCTGAAATCTTAACTCCCAATGTGTTCCTGGTTGAAGTCTCTATAAATGGCGAAAAATAATGTCTACACATATGGGGCTTGTTTTGTTCTCATTGAGGTCAATGAGAGTTTTGTCATTGAGTCCAGTGGCAAAAACAAACAAACAAAAGCAAGTATTTCTTCATACAGCCAAACTGTGGAACTCCTTGCCAGATAATGTTATAAAGGCTAAGACTATAAAAGGGTTCAAAAAATAACTAGATAAGTTCATGGAAGATAGATCCAACAATGTCTATTAGTCAGGATGGAGAGGGATGGTGTCCTTAGCCTCTGTTTGCCAGAAGCTGGGAATGGGAGACAAGGAACGGATAACTTGATGATTACCTGTTCTGTTCGTTCCCTCTGGGGCATCTGGCACTGGCCACGGTCGGAAGACAGGATACTGGGCTAGATGGACCTTTGGTCTGACCCAATATGGCTATTCTAATGTTCTTATGAGCAGGACTGGGTCCATAAATCTCCAAAGAGGGATTTTTAGATTTCCAAATGGGTTTTCTGGAAGGTGTTCAGTATTTCAATTAAGGTCTCTCAGTTTAAAGTAGAAATCTCTGACATCTGATTTCCAGAAGACAGGTTGGAAGGGTCATCCACCTCATCCCCGCCCTCCAGTAGTTACAAGGGCACTTAGAAATGCTTAGAAAATGCAATGCAAGTGCACAAGTGACCTAACTCTTTGGCACAAAAAAGGGGATGTGGTGTGGGGGGTATGGGTAGGAAAGTGGAGGAGAAATTTCTTACTTGGTTAAGTAAAGGAAAGGGCAGGGGATCAAGTGAAATAGGGGGTGAAAGATTTTTAAAACAGTAACTGTTACAGCCTGAACTGTGTGGGGGTTTTTGGGGGGGCGGTTAGGGGGAAGCCTTCAGTCGAAATAACCCAGCCCACCCAACTGGAAATTGAAAGCAGGAATACAAGAGAGAAAAGAAAGATATCCACATGACATCCTTAGTCTATGATGAAGCAGAAACGTTTTCTTATAATTTCCAAGGGTTTGTGCTTTTCAAGGAGGAGGTCCAGCTAGAAATAAAAAATCACTTCTGCAGCATTTGGAAGGGCATGTTTTCTTTGAGTCACTGTCTAGCCCGTAATTGTTTTATTTGGGTGGAATTTAGGTACTTTGTAGTGCTGATTAATCTGAGGGACAAATAGCACAAGTTAGAGGCAGGCATGAGGTGGCAAGTGCTATGAATCGCCCAGCTGATTGCTCAGTCTTGATCTGCATTAGCTTTGTTATATTCCTCTACTGGATCTCTCTTCAGAAGACCTTTCTATCTGCTTCATTATGTAACAAACTCTATTGTGGTACAGGAGAGTATCCAATGTAGCTAATATCCAGTGGAGATTAAGGCCCCACTGAAGTCACCAGGAGTTTTGTCATTGATTTCAAGAAAATCTAGGATGAAATTCCAGCTAACATTTGACCTACGTTTATATGTGAACCCAGGTTTCCAAAAGTTGAAAGCACTCTAAACCACCGCCCCCAAAACTGGTGGACTAGGGTCTGAGGCCTTGTCTACACTGGGTGTTTGTAGTCTCAGAATGATCTGTACTAGTGCAAGTGTACCACATCTACACTTGGGGTTTGCACTTCAGTAGATGCATTGGTAGAGCTACATCAGTGGCTAAAAATGCCAGTGTAGACAAGCCTGGCTCACCGTTGTCCTGCGCCTTGTGTAGTCCTTTACGTCAATGCAAACTTGATGTAAAGTTCTACCAAAGCAGAATATCTTTTCAATTATATCAATGAGGACTAAACAAGGTGCAGGACAATGGTGACTCAGGGCTTATCTACTCTGGGATTTTTAGTCACTGGTGTAGTTACACCAAGGTAGTTGCACAAGTGCAAACCCCTCGTGCAGATGTGCACTGGTGCAAGAAGTAACTTGCACTGGTGCAGCTCACTCTGACACTAACCCTCGCAGTGTTGTCATCAGCAGTGGTAACTAGATTTGGTTGCTTCCCAGTCTGAATTGCCATCTGATTCATTCTCTCTCTCTCTCTCTCTCAATCTGTATATTTAAAAGTGTATTTATAATGTATAAAAGTGCTTCCGGTGTGAACATGAGTGCTCACATTCAAAGCTTTTGGGAGCAGAGAGCTAATCATCTGCACAGACTGTAAAGCCTGGGTGAGCCTGGACCTCTCAGCTACTTGGAATGTCCCTGGAAAGTTTAGCATCATTCTCTTCCAAAATTCTGTTGCGCCCCTGCAAGAGAATTTTTTTTCCAAATGGGCTTTTTAATAGACAAATGGGAAAACTTTTATTTTCTAGACAGAGAGTGAGATTCTGGCCCCTGTTAAAGCAGCTTTGTGCTACGCCAGTGGTGCAAAGTAGCTTTATTCCTGGCTTAACGGCTACACAAGGATTTTCCCAGAGTAGGTCAGCTGGAGATTTTCCTAGAGCTAGCTACACTGGCTCTACACTAGGCCACCTCCTAGCCCCTGGGTAAGGGTGTGTGTTGGGGTAAGGGGGATGGCCAGAGGGCCTTTGGAGAAGTTACAGCTAAACTAGCTCCCAGTTAGCTTTGGGAATGGGGAAGTGGGATGTAAAACCACCTTTGTGCCTCACAGTTGCAGTGATTACTTCTCTGGTGCAGTTTGATGGGGTGTACTTGCCCCACACTGGAGCGGAAGGAGTTAAGGAAGCACTCTTAGCCCCAGAAGCCATGCCCCCTTGACCCTGTTGGGCATGTGCCAACTGCTGCTGCAGTATAAAAGGGAACAGCCTAGCTCAGTCTGGGTGGATTGCTGAGGAGGAAGGATGCACCTCACTGGCCCACTGCTGAAGAACAGCCAGGATCCTGGACCATGGGAGCAGGAGATACCGAGGCCTAGGTAGGTGCCAGGTACCTGCGGATGACCCAGAGAGATTGCAGCCACCACCCAAGGAGCCCAGAGAGTCCAAAGACACCCCAACTTCAACTGCAGGATTCATGGTAGGAAGTAGCCCAGGGTGGGCTAGCCAGTGTCCCTGCAGCAGTTGGTGTGTTGTGGGCCAATTTCCTGCTGACTTGGTGGTGAACCCATTTGCTACTACCTGGGCTGGGATCTGGTGGAGCAGGGAGGGCCTGGGTCCCCCTACCCTGGCTGCCCTCCCCTTGGGGGGCGGCCCAGCAAACCCCTTCCTATTGACTCTGGACATTAGACCGTGCTCCCCTGTAGCCAAGGGGAGTCCTATCGAACTGGCCATTGGGCCACACAGCCCTGAGGCTCAGGGCAGCCATACTGACTTAACTGTGGGGCTACCACGCCCTCTCCCCACCCCCAGGGTGATGGGGTGTACTTGCCCCCTGACATGCAGCAAAAGATTTAACCCAAATACTTTCCTTCCCTAGTGTAGTCCTGTTTACTTGAATCTGTTTGGCCCAGCTCTGCTGCAGGGGAAAACACAAATCTGAAAGATTACCTCGTAAAACACACAACATCCTTTTTCCTTGGTCAGCTCCCCCCTTATATTTCCAGTTATTTGGAAATGCTCTTTTGTCGGATGTGTAAACTGAATCCATGTTTCTGTATCAAGAGAATAGAAAACATGGATACCTAGAGCACATTGAAATGTGATCATTACTGGTCAGTCCTTACTTAGATTATTTGTGATAAATGCTTATCAACATGTAGTCTGGAAAAGCAGGAATTCCAAAACAAATAAATAGTTAGTTGCTACCAAATGATGGGGCAAAGTAGCAAAACATTTCCCATGAGTATCTGTTCAGAGTCTTAAACATATTCATATTGATTCTGATCAATCCCCCTTGTGTTTGTTTTTTCCATTAATATTCTAGTGATTGAGTCTGCTAGCAGGAATATTCAGTTATTTCCATTTTACAGCTGGGGAAAATGAGACAGACAGAGTAAAATACTCATCCTGTGAGGAAAATGAGGGCACTCAGTCCTTCTTAAAAGATGCTCAGTGTCTTGCAGGGTTGGGCCCTAAAAGTAGGTCTATACTGCAGCTGGGAACATGCGTCCCTGCCTGGGTAGACAGACGTGCGGCTTGCTCTGCTTGAGCGAGCACAGTAAAAATTGGAGTGTGGACGTTGCGGCATGGGTGATGGCTTGGGCTACCCACGCAACTACGGAGCCAGGGGATTGAGCAGGCTTGTACTTGGGTGACGAGCCCATGTGCCCGCCCATGCCCCAGCACCTGCTGGGTTGTTTTTAGTGCGCTAGTTCAAGCAGAGCTAGCATGTGTCCACCTCCCTGCACTGAGAAGCACCCTATCAGCTGCAGTGCAGACATACCTTAAGTGATTTGTTTAAGGCCATACAGTAAGTCTGTGTCAGACTGGGGGAAAAAAACAAAGTCTCCTGCTTCCTATGTTCCTTGTCCAGGCATGTTTCCCAGCTGGGGTTTTCCTAATATTTTAAATATCTCATACTGAAGACCTATTTTAAAATATAGTCCCATCCCCCCATTTTTAATACAGACTTTTTCAATATATGTTTTTGGGTTTTTTCTGTTTGAGCTTAGCAGGAAATGAAGAAAAATATGCACACGCACACATATATACATCTATAGCAGGAAGGTGAAAAAATGCAGGGTTACATTTTGGAAAGAAGAGAAATGGTGACAGCGATAGTAGCCTTTGAAGAAAATATGGGAAATGGCTGTTCTTTTCTGTGTCCGTTTGTTTTGGCAGCTGTGAGCACGCAAGTCCTCAGAGGGTTGCTAAGCAATGTTCTCCATATTTTCCCATCATAGGTGGAGTAACATCCATACGTAAAGTTATTCAAACGTTTTTATTTGAAAGGGTCCACTTTGGTGTCTTAGAATTGTATTAAACCTGTCCTCCTTCGGCTGTTGCTTGTCACGCTTGTTCTCAGTGTGAGTGTGATTCAGTGCAGCCATTTTCAAGCATGAATGAAAAAATGTTTATTTTTCTGCTGCAAAAAAATCTTTGCAACATTTCATTGAACAGGTACAGACCCCCAGCAAGAGGGGATGGAAACGAGATATTTGACAAGGCCCCAATTCAGGAAAGCACTTACACACATGACTTTAATGGGGCTTCAGTGCTTTACTGAACAGCATGTGCTTGAGGATATGTCTACAGTGGTGCTGGAGGTGTAATTTCCAGCTTGGACCGACAAACCTGTGCTTGCTCTGATCAAGCTAGTGTGCTAAAAAAGCAGGGTAGCCATGACTACAAGCACAATGGGATGGGCTAGCTACCCTGAATAGGTTACCTAGGGTTTGAGACGAGCTTGTGCTCAGGGTGGCTAGTCCATCCCAGTGCCAGTGCAACCATGGCTACACTGCTATTTTTATCATGTTAGCTTTAATCAAAACTAGAACATAGGAATGGCCATACTGGGTCAGACCAAGGATCCATCTATCTCAGTATCCTGTCCTCCAGCAGTAGCCAGTGCCTGATACTTCAGAGGGAATGAACAGAACAGGGCAATTATAGACTGTCATACAGTCCCTAAATTTCTGACAGGCAGAAGCTGGGAGACCCAGAGCATGGGGTTGTGCCTACCTGACCATCTTGGCTAGTAGTCATTGCTGGACCTATCCTCCGTGAACTTATCTAGTTCATTTTTGAACCCAGTTATACTTTTGGCCTTCACAGCATCCCCAGGCAATAAGTTCCACAGGTTGCCTAGCACAGATATGTCTACCCAAGCTGGAAATTACACCTCAGGCTCCAGTATAGATATACTATAAGTGTTTTCCTGAATCAGGGCCATAGTCCTAAGATCACAGATAAACCTTTTGGTGATAAGATGAAAATAGGTTCTGATTTGGGCTGGGGGTTTAAAAAGCACACTTTATGTGTATATACTCACTTTTATTGTCTAATAAAAAAAAGTTCTCTCTGTGTTTCATTAGTACTGCTCATGCATGCATATATAAATGGACTGGCAATTTTCTTTGAATAGACAATCTCATTATTCCATTGTGTTTGCACAGGCATGCAAAAGAATGTTGAGTTTTAATATGTCAACACCCTTGTGATATAGTCTTTGAGAATGTGTGTGGAAGAAGGTAGGGCTTTCAGAAAGCCCTGGCTCATCTTGGAGGAGACCTTGTTTTATTGTGAGCATATGTGGTGCAGAAGAGACCATTCTGCTTCTGCTTAGCAAACCGAATGGACGTATTTCACATGTCCCTTTTTTTAAAACCAATTGTGCTGGTTTAACAAGGTGGATCCCAGTTGCACAGACAGTTTCCTGTTCCTGTGCTGGGTTTATATAAAAGCTGTGGACCAATCAGGCTACAGCAGGACTGGAGTCCTCTGTCAAGGTTCAGCTTCTGCCCTAGCAACTGTCAGCTGGTCACTGGGTGGCAGGAGGGAGCTTCCTTGCTCCTAAGAATCCACCTTGTTCCTGCAGCTTGACTCGATTTGTGGTTCTGATTTCCGGTTTGTCTCCTGCTTCTGATCTCCTGGTATCCTGACCCAGCCAACACAGGGCTGGAGTCAAGAGACTGTGGACACTGGCTCTGACCCCGAGGTCTGGCTGTCTATGACCTGCCCAAGACACCTTCAGATCCTGATCCAATGCCTATTGAACTCAATGGGAGTCTGTCTAGTGAATTAAATAGTTACCGGAGCAGGACTTCTGTGCAGCCAACTGCAGTTCTTCCTTTAGCCAAAAGGAAAGAGTTAACTCCTGACTTTGACAATTTCTGGGCAGTGTCTATACACCCAGCCTGTCGCCAAGTACTACATACTCACTGAGCTGCTAGCATGGGGGTGGAGGAGGTGAAGTCTGTTTGATATCAGGATGTTTGGGTTTGCATATGCTTGCTCAGTTGCAATGCATAACAATCATTCTTGGAAGATTTTAGATTGCTTGGAAACTTGTCCAGCTTTTTCCATCTATTGCTTTGGAAACTTCCTTTAAAAATTGCTTGTTCTCATGACAGGCGCCGGATGGGGAGCTCTAGAGGCTGACGTCTTCAGTACACCAAGGAGAGGCAACTGTACTAGCTTTCCCTAATTTGTGTTGACCTTCTTCTGGAGGAAGCACTTCTAGAGGGAAGAGCTTAGTTCAGACTCCAGGCCAGCTGAATCCTGGTCTTCTCTACAGACTGCCGACTTGAGTTCCGAGCAGTGCCAGTTGTGGATACACAGTCCATCAGATAATGGTCAACTACCAGCGCGGGAAAGATCTGAACTGATGACCTAAAAGTGAAAGCATCCATATCCCATTATCAATTCCCTACCCCCAGACTCAAAAATATAAATAGATAAGTCTTAGGTCAGAGATCTAACAAGTTTTAGATTTTATCATCAATCTTAAAAAATCAGCAGGATTTGTGCTTTTGATGACATCTCTGCTTTTATTTCACAGTTCTGTATTTGGTATGTTGATGCTCTGAATAATACATTATTGCTGACATATATCTTTCTTGCTTTCATTCTGTGCAAATACTGAAGCTCTCTTCCCTTCACTGCAAATGAGATTTTTCATGATGTGAGAGTGAATGTGCAATTAACAGCCTAGCAGTGAAATGAGAGCTCGGTCAGCCTCTCATAACACAAATCTGTTCTCTTCTAATAGAATTCTCTGCTCATCGCATGCAGTATATATCCCAATGGAGGCTCCTGGGGGTCTAGCCTGGCCTACTTTGTTAGATCAAGCATGATCTTTACTCATTGCTGTAAAAAGGGTTTGAACACACCTTTGTGTGTGTTTAACCAATCCATTTTTGATTATATACCAGCCTCCAATGGTATATAAACCTTTGAAATCTATAATAGAAACCCAGGGCTTTCAATATATTAGCGTGCAAAAAACCAAGCTCTGAACTCATTTATCCTGTTGTAAAACCAGATTAACTCTAGTGAAATCAGTGGAGCGGCTCCAGGTATAAGGCTGGATCTGTTGTGATGCTGAGCACTCCTTGGGCTGTGCTGCCTGCCCTCAACTCATTGGGCATTGAAGGAACTCAGTATCGTGGAGAATAAGGCCCTCGCGCTTTTGTAAATAGATCAGAACTTGGCTCCATAACAGCAAATGATACTTTAGCAGGACGGACTTTGTCATAAAGTTGAATTTCAGTCAGTCTACTGGTATGAGCAGGAACCGCTTACATTTGCGTTGTTCCTATCCCTACTCTATGCATGTGGACTCCTGAGAGTGTGTTCCCTTCCCTCCAAGAAGCCTCATTTAGGGGCTTATTAGCCTTGTGTAAAACTGTTAACTTTTTATTTAAACTTTCTTAGGTTGCAACCTCCTCTATGGAAAAGGATTAGTTATAACTTTATTTTCCTAAGCATACTAAATCCTATAAACAATGACTCTCTCTCTTTGGGGTGAAATTCTCCTTTCCAGCACAAAGCTCAGATAATCAGGCTTCGTGTGGGGCTCTGTCCAGGAATTGTGGGGGCAAAGGCAAAATGGCTACTGCTCCAATGTGTAGAATAAAATAATGGCACCTACCTGACGCAACCGATGGTAGGACCCGCAGAGTGGTGGACAACTGCAGAAGGAAGGAAGGGGTGGAGGAAGCACACACTGAATGCAAGGGTGGGCCCCTCTTTCTCCAGGAGCTCTCCTACTGGCCAGCCAGAGGGAGAGAGGAGCTGATTGGCTTCTCCTCTCCCCACAGCCCTTCATTAATTTAAATCCTTGCCTGCATCTTTTGTTTTGGGGGTCAGGAAGGAATTTTTTCCTTTGGGGCCACATTGGCTGAAACCTGGTGGTATTTTTTCACCTTCCTCATCATGTATCATGCAGGCTAAGTAGGGATAGGGTTGAGAAATTGCTAATGTTGATGTGTAAGAACGTTTAGTTCATTGCAACTTGTGGCCTGTGACCAATGCAGATAAAAAGCCAAAAGGGCCAGTGCCCAGAAGAGACCTAGGATTTTGCTGGTGGACCTCGTGCCTATGGAAAGAAAGAAACCTGAAGTTTTCACAGACAGAGGTCCCTCTTTGGTATCTTCTGTCTCCTTTGCAGTGGGAGGGTGAGAGGATTCAGAAGAGTGAGCCGAATCCCAGGGATAGCCTGAGGACTTATGGTTTATATGGTGGGAGCCTTTAACACCTGCATGGGACCCATTTATATACCTAGTATGTGGGACATGGGGCAGGTGGGACCCCTCCCATGTGTTAAATTAATAATATTGCAGCCTGCTGCTTAAATCCATATTTCTGTCCCCATTCACTTGTGTGTCCTAATCAACAGCGGCTACCCCTCCTCATCTGCTAGGGTGGTAGCATCAAGGCTGGCTCATGGGCAGCCTGTGGGCATGGAGCGAGCAGCTCCGTGTCGGGGCTGAAAGCCAGGGATCAATTCAGGGCTAGGGCAGGTCAAAACCGAAAGTCAGAGTCCAGTACAACATTGAAAGCATGAGGCAAGAATCAGGGCAGGGCCAGGCTATGGTTTTTCACTGGGGTCAGCAATGGTCTTAAGCTGGAGACAGTAAATCAGGATCAGGGTCAGGAGCTGAGCCTGGGTCAAGAGCCAGGAGTCTGGGTTCAAAGCAAGTTGCAGCCAGCAGTGTCTAAGGCAGAAGCACATCAGAGATCTGTGTTGCTCAGACAACTCCTAGAGATGGCTTTCTGGTTTATATGGGGAGTGCCTAATGGTGGACAGAGCTGTCCCTAGGGGGTCTGGGCAGCAAAGGGCCAGCAGCCCAGAGCCCCCAAACTTTCAAGAGCTAAGCAGATCCAAGCAAGCATATCTATCAAACTGAGGAGATTTAAACTTCAAGACACCTTATGAGAAATGGAAAGGGAGGTGGATATTTGTTGCTGTTTTTAAAATTAAACAGGCAGCTAGTATTGTTTTTAAAATTTTATGAAGAACAAGTTTAAGCTTTGTTGTAACGTGCGTTGTTTGCCTGGACTGCTCAAGACCTGAACGCTTGTGTAGGAGGGATACTTTGAATTTGCTTCTTAAATACCTTCATGCTGTTTCCCATCTGATACTCCTCAATGAAACATAAGAGCCTTGTCTTATAACAGGCTTATTCAAAGTGATACAAGATACGAAGGTGAGATCTTGGAAGAGTGTTGCCGTTTTCATAATGTAATAAATACTGTAATGATAAATAATAATAAATAGTGTGTAATCATGTCATAAAAACAAATTTTATATTTACGAGATCACTGCTTTTATAATTTATATTCAGGTAAAGGAGAAAATCCCTGGAAATATTCATTTTTAGGAGTGGGTTCGTGAGACTTGACATTTTAGTGAAAGGAGTTCACAGGTGGTTAAAGTTTGGGAACCACTGCTATAGGGCTTAGCCACTTAGTTCTCTTGGTAACATCCCTGACTAGGCCCCTGGTGGTGATGAGGAAACGGTGCCTGGCTTGAACCCCACCACACCCTGGCTGGATCCGCATTGGCACAGCTGTCATGGCTTCTTTCTAGCCAATGACCAAAGCTTACCTGTGAGCCAGGATGAATGTGAGGTGCCATACACAGCAGTTGCAGATGCTTCAGTGGGAGGTTTGTCTGCCCCTGCCCCCTGTTAAAAATGCAAAACTATTGCGAGGCATAAGTGGTTGTGTAGAGCAGTTGTGGCTGTACAGGTCAAAAAGATCACCCTCTGTACTGGAATGTGGTGATGGGTGTGAAGTTTCTGGACTGCAGGGTCGAATAGGCAGCAGTAGCTAACAATGGCCTCTGTTTGCTGCAGTGTTGCATCTAATCAATCTCGGAATAAAAATAATTGAATAGTGTTATAGGAGCTCTCCTTGCTTCAGTGTGAAGAACACCACTGTGATGAGAAAGGCCTTACATGAACCCTAAATGCCATGAGGCTGCTGTAACTTAGACGGAGGCTGAGCAGGGCCTTGGCTATCCCAAAATCTGGGAAACACAGAAGCTATCTTTCCACCCCCAGCTATGCTTCTGCTGAAAGCACTGTGTTGGAGGACTGAGAATAGGGGCCCTTGGATCTGAATTTTGATCTTGGGAAAATAACTAATGTTTCACCTCCACTTCTAAATTTTCCACAAATTCTGGGGCATGACGGAGTGCTGGATTTAGCCCAAAGAATGCTCGATGTGTGAGAAGGTCATATATAAATCTGGTCAAAATGTTGTTGAAACTTTTTTTCTTTTTTTTTTCTTGATAGAAAAAGGGCTTTTCAATAAAATGAAAATGTTCATTTTGGTCACATGTTTCCAGTTTTTGGTTTTGATAACCAACTGTTACTGAAAGGGATTTCTAAAAGCTGGAAAAAAATTCTGTTGGTTTTAGTTTTTCTTTGGAAAAAAACAAAACATTTTTATCTTTTAAAAAAAAATCAATTTTTCAAAAAATTTCCCACCAAAAATAGTTAACGTTTTTTGACCAATTCAAGTGATAGAGTTTACTTGTCTCTTCAGAATGCTCCCATATTCCTGATCAAGAAATCTTTGGGAATGAAGTCCCTCTGTCTGTGATTTCATCCCATAAACTGAACATGCACTATAGTCTCAGTTAACTCAAAGTCCAGTTAGTGTACTGAAGCCAAATCCATTGAAGTCAGTGGAATTTCAGGTCCATCTTCTGCCCTCACTTGTAGAGTTGATCATGTGAGAAATCATTGCCATGCTAGATAGCCCTTTCTCTTTGGACAAGCTGAATGGGCTTCTGTTAGTTTTCCAGTTGTGCAGCTGTATTTCCAGTACAGTATGTTGTGAAAGTCACACAGAATGCCTCAACTGTGTGGTGTTTTGTCTCAAGAAACAAGAACTTAAAAAGGAGCAATTGGCACCACTTATTCCTCTTCACAGGGTTGCCATCATATAGTAAGTTATGGTGTTTATACATGAGTTTGGGGCTTTGAAGAAAAATAGATAGTGCCCTTTCTTAATCTAGTTTGTCATATGCTAAAATTAAGAGTAGGTAATTTTTTTTTTCTTCTGACAAATGCTAAAGTAAGGATGAAGTTACATGCTGTAAAAGCTGAGCCAGCAATTCTCATCTGGAAACTGTTACAGCTAATGATAGATTCTATAGAAATCTCTAATCTATGAAAATATAGAACATACTGTACAACATTTGGGCAGACTTAAGTGAAGTCAAACAGAATCCCCAGACACTTTTGACACAGCTGGATAGAGGATTGTTTGTGGGGTGTGAATAAAAAGCTTAACCTTTGGTGGTGGCAATTTGCAAGTAGCACAAGTTTCAGAATAGAAGATGCGTCTACAATCCTGGCTAAAAAGACAATCTGAAGGGCTATGAAAAAATTCCACACACTGATGCCCCAAGTAATCCTTCTTAACTGCTGTACCAGCGCATTCTGGGATTCTTGAAACATCTATCCCATAGTGCCTAGCACAGTTGCTGGGAGCAGGGGCTTTTGAATCATTTCCAGATGCACGGCACTGTTCTATGGAATGGAGTTAGGAAAGTTGGTACAGCTGCTGTGTTTTTGGGTTCTGTCCAGAGTGGGGAGAAACTCATGTAAACTGCACCAGTTCAGCTGGAACTGAGCTAAAGACTTGCTCCAAGGTGTGTGGCAACTGCCTACTACAACTGGCTATTGTAAAATGCCTGGGGTAGCTACAGTGTACATGCAAAGCATTGTGCAAGTATTGCAAGCTCAAAGAGTCCAAAATAAATGTTTGGGGGTTTTTTGTTTGTGCTTTTTCTTCTGCTTAGTACAGACAGGATCTCTGTGCTTTGGGACCTCATTCTTTGAATACAGCCGGTGAGAAGAGGCCAGTCAGCCAGAAGACTAGTTCCTAGGAAGAGAGTGGGAGGTTGTGAGGAAGGAAAGAAAGCAAGGTTTTGTCTTTCCTGTCCCCAGCCCCAGTGGGAAATGTGTATAGCCAACTCCATGTAAAATCCTAATAGAGATGGGGCAGCACAGATTTTATCTCAGTGTAGCAAGTCTAAGTCAACTCTCTATATCACCCACTTGGGGTTGACTTCAGCTAGCTCCATTGAGGTAAAACTTCTAGTGCCCCATCTCCACTAGGATTTTACATGGAGTTAGCTTTCTCAATATAAAATCACACCTTTTTTGCAGTGAAGACCTAGACAGAGCAGGGTGAAAGTGCTGAAAGAAAACAAACAATTTTCTGTGGGCAAGTGATGAGGTGTGCAACCCACACCAACCCTGATAGGGTTAACAAGAGCTTGAGTGGCCAATTAGGTTACCTGGCATCACTTCCCAGAGGGAGGGGCAGGGCTAAGTAAGAGTGAAGCCCAGTGGGGTAATGCCTGGGGCACTATAAAGCCAGGAGGCTGAGAGCAGAAGGGGGTTGCAGGGGAAACAGGCTTCAGTCATTTCCTGGGATGAGGGAGGCTGACAGGGGCAAGGAGACAATCCATGGGGTGAGTAAGCCCTGAGATTGTATCATGGTGTAAGGAGTCTAGCAAGAGGCTAGGAGGGGGTGAAGTAGCCATGGGGAGTAGAGTACGATTCTGTGGTAAACCCAGAAACAGGCAAGGGAAGACAAAGAGGTTGGGTAGGAAGGAGTGCAGGGAAAGAGCAACAGCGATGGGGATTGAGCGGACATGGACGGCTGGTTATTGAGTTTATGGGATGAAATTTGGTGTAGTGGGTGAACCTGGGTTCCCCTGCTAGCCACTGGTATAGTGGCACAGAGCCCCAAGGTGGTGCTGAACTCCATCTGGAAACAGCATTTGGACAGTGGTCCTGTTGGACTTTTTAACCTGGTAAGGGGTGAACGAAATGGGAGTCTGGATGGAGGGCTAAATTACCAGAAGAGAGACTATTGCAGAGTGAGCAGAGAACAGAAAGGAGCACCTGATGCCTCATGAACTGCTTTCCCACATCTAGACATAAGGAGATGCACTAAGGGTGAGTTGGATGCTCTGTTACAGAGCACCAACAAAGGTTTGGCCCTGGCTGGAGTCAAGTAATCCATAAGTAATGCACCATCCCTTTCATTCCCTCTCCAATCACATCCCTCCCCCATATGATGAGAGAGAGAGAATTATGCACCTGTTTAGATGTTTGTAACAAGGCCTTCAGCGATACTGAGAGCGTGGCCACTTGGATGGAGGTGTAGGCATCTAGAAACAGGCAGGATGCTTGAAGTAAGATGTCAGGGGTGTAGTTGTAGTAATAGAAAAAAATTAATAGAATATTTTATTTAACCTGGAATCTTGTCTCAGAAGTCCTTCCTGATATATTTAATATAGCTAGGGTTTTTTTTATGTTCCTTATCACCTAGCATTTAGGACTACTGTGAAGGCTCCTACTAACTTTTTGGGATTCTTGAAAGAGAGTATTTTCTTGCAATGAATGTAGGGGAAAATGGAGTCCTGTTTCTCTTTAAATGGACATACACAGTACTATTGATTAGAAATAGGCCAAGTAGACATAGTGGAAAATTTAGAACAGGATTAGATTTAGGCTAGAATTCAAAGCTAGGGTTTGTAGTTGGGCAGCTGCCCCACTCCTGCAGAACAGGGGTTGAAAGCAGACCTGGAGAGGGCTGCAGCTGGGAAAAAGAGTGAAAGCAGCTGAAGGAGTAGCTGACCACAGTTGTGGCCAGCTTAATTAGGGCCCAGCTGGCCCTTATAAGAGGGCTGGGGGTGAGGAGCTGGAGGAGTCTCACTCTAGCCCTGGAGGGGGAAGGGCTAGCTGCCTGAGAGTAAGGTACCTGAAGCAGAGCAGTGCTGGGGAAAAGGGCAAAGGGAGCTGGGGAGCTCCAGCCTGGAAAACCCCCTGGTTGGTGAAGGCCTACAGAGGTATTGGGGCAGCCTGAGGGTAGGCAAAGGCAGCAGGTCCTACCCCTTTGCCAATGAGGAGTGATGACTGCAGTCTGCCCCAATGAGTGGGGCTAGATGATGACCAGCAGTAGCCACTGAGGCAAGGTGGGTTTAGAGGGTTGGGAGCTCCTCTAGGAGGGGAAGCCCAGAGTAACGGGGGTACTGCTGGGGGCAGAACCCTGGGGTAAAGAGGCACCAGGGTCCGGGAGGGACATGGGGCCAGAGGCAGGCGAGACACCGGCCTGCAGAGGGCGTGCCGTATGCTGGAAAAGAGCTAATTGCCAAGATGACCAGCAGGAGGTGCTGCATCCAGTGAGTCTTGCTTCGCTACAGGGTTGAAGACCAACCAGAACTAAGGTTCAGGTTTAGATTTGATGGTTCTGAATGACCATGAGCTTTTTTTTGACCCAAAAATGATGGAGAGCTCATGAGATCAGCTCTTCTAGCATGAATTTTGTCACTTTTGTCTACATCTAAAATGGATCTGGAAAATGGACCCTTTCTAGATGCAATCCACGCTCAAAATGGTGGGGGGGAAATTCAGCTCTGAGAGCTCGAACGTGTGTGTGTTCGTATTCAGAATTTGAGATTATTGTTCAAATCCAGATCAACTAATGATGTATAGAGATAAATGTCAGTCTGCTCAAAGATTTACAGAGGGATATAATACAAAAAGGAAAATGAATAAACCCTTTATTAAAGAGGTTACAGCTGCAATGTACACATTTTATAAATGAGATGCTTACTGGAAAATGCGACGCATGCTTACAACTGAAATTTGTGAAAGACTGTGTATGTCTACACTACAACGGCATAGCTATGGTGCTACAACAGTGCCACTGTAGGCCCGTACTGTAGACACTTCCAACCTTGACGGAAGAGGATTTTCTGACAATGCCGTTAATTCCCCTCTGAGAGGTGGTAGGTAGGTGAAGAAGAATTCTTCTGTTGATGTAGCTGCATCTACAGTGGGGATTATGTTAACCTAACTCTGTTGCATGGGGTGTGACACTTTTTCACAGCCCTGAGCAATGGAGCTAGGTTGATCTAAGTTTTAGGTGTCGACAAGGCCTTACTGTCAGTGAATCACTGAACATGATCGCTGTGAGAAGTTGCAGTGATCAACAATACATATCTCTCTCCTAATGGGAGTAAAGAAAAGTTCTCAGTTTTATGCTTCAAAAGGTTCAACAGGTTTCAGAGTAACAGCCGTGTTAGTCTGTATTCGCAAAAAGAAAAGGAGGACTTGTGGCACCTTAGAGACTAACCAATTTATTTGAGCATAAGCTTTCGTGAGCTACAGCTCACTTCATTGGATGCATACTGTGGAAAGTGTAGAAGATCTTTTTATATACACACAAAGCATGAAAAAATACCTCCTCCCACCCCACTCTCCTGCTGGTAATAGCTTATCTAAAGTGGTCACTGTCCTTGGAGAGTGGGGTGGGAGGAGGTATTTTTTTCATGCTTTGTGTGTATATAAAAAGATCTTCTACGCTTTCCACAGTATGCATCCGATGAAGTGAGCTGTAGCTCACGAAAGCTTATGCTCAAATAAAAAGGTTCAACAGTTTGCCCAAATACAGTGTGTTCTATATCTATCCCTAGTCAGTAATCCGAATTTGGCTACAGTGTGCTGTATTAAAAACATCCAGATGAAATTTTCTCTAGAGCTGTAAAAGGTTCTTCTCCTGCAGTTTTGTTGGAGGGGGAAAGAAATCTGAAACAATCAGATTGTCTAGTGCTGGATAACTACTCCTGCCAAAATGTTTAACCCAGTTTAGCACGGGACTAGATGAGGCAGGGCAAAGGAAGGCTTAATTGCTGTCCATTTGGCCCAAATGTTTGAACTGTGTTTTATAGCACAATCCAGTCACCACTATTTCTTTGTATTTCTGGGAAGTCTTCTATTTTCAGTGGCTTTACTGTTGCTTTGTACCACATATGGAAACAATACTTTGCATGATTAGAAATATCAATCTTAAGCAAACGATACTGGCAAAATTCAGTATTTGATATGTGCAACCTTCAAAAAGGCCTTTTCATCATCAAAGTGACACTCACAATATTAACACCTCAACCACAGAAAATAGTCAACCCCGGGGGGGAAACCAAAGGGGAAAATACCCAAACCCCACCAAAATAAAAGTAAATTAACAATTAAACCCCAAAACACAAACCATTCCCCAAGCAGAGCACTCCAAAATGTGAGCAGTGGCAGAGACTCGACTATTGCTGTTTATTTTTCATGAGTGGCACTCAGATACTATGCTGATGGGCAGCTGTACAAAAACCCTAAAATAAATAGATACAATATAAGGACCGAGGCATTACAGAAATGTATACATTTGTCCTGCATAAAGTTCCTCAGGGTACTGACAAGAACTTCTTGTTAATACATACTGTATTACTTAAATTTCTTTTTCTAGTTAGCTCTCTTTTCTGCTTCTGCTAATGCAAAGAGTTAGTTGTGGGTGGCTCTGATTTTGTTCATGTGTAGTTAATTTATTCCATGGCTTGAGAAGTGCTGTAGTTTATGCTGATGGCCATCAGGACCAGATATGAATTATAAATCCATACAGCTTATTTTTCTGTCATTAATGTAATGTTTGTGAAAGGCCGTGGATTGAAAGAAATAGAGACTTCGGTTCTTACTCTGCCACACTCACATAGTAGGTACCGCAAAGGCAGGGACTGCACAACATTCCCCATTCTGTGCCAACGTTCTCAATATCATTGAAGCAGTGTGCCTACTTCCTAGGAACTCAGGAGACCTGGGTTCAATTCCTGGCTCTGCCGCTGGTTTTCTGGGTGATTTTGGGCAAATAACTTTTCCTTCCTGTGCCTCAGTCTTTGATTCTATAAAATGGGGATAATGATTCCTTCTTCCTTTTGTAAACCACATTGAAATCTACTGGTGAAAAGTGCTATATAAAGGCTAGGTATCATTGTCTCATTAATGTAATTCAACTCTGACATGGTTGAACTATCTCTAGGATTCAAATCATTCTGTGGGATATATGCTTTATACAGTATAATTGTTTCTTCACATGAATGGTTTGTTTGTTTTTAGCATGTACGCATCTGGCCTAAGCTGGGATACTTTCCAGCTGCTGCCTTCCTAGGAGTGCATTGCAAGGTATTATCTTTTGGTTAGTAACATTGTTAAAATGCATGTTCTAGCTTGCTTCTGTGTTCAATTTAATTAATCTGGAGATAGAGCTGTGCAGAAAAGAATTGCTTCTGAGCATTATCATTATTTATTTATTATTAATTTATATAGCTTAATTAAATGTGCACAGGTCTTTACCGCTGGTCAAATGTACCAGAAAAAGAACACGATCCCTGCTCCAAGAAACCTGCGAGCTCAACATCAATGGAGTTGCACTCATGTAACTGAGAACAACTTTGGTCCTGTGTTCTGCGGATGAAGCATTAGTGGGTGCTGGAGGGAGGGGGACATGCACCAGTGACTGAAAATTTCGATCACGTAGCCTGCTGTCTCCTTTGAAGTTTCACTGCAGTTGAAGCAAAGTTCTTTTGAATTTGAAAAGTTACTGTAAAAGTATCCCAGACACTGGCACAAATACGTCCCAATGCTAGCTCTGTGTGGATGAATTTCACAATCTGCCACAACAACAGCTGACATGAAATATGCCAGCCAGCTGGAATGTGAGTTGCTGTGAGAAGACAGCAAATGCTTGATTAGGATAGCAGTGCTGGGCTGGGGGAAAAGGCTAATGCCAGCACCTCAACATATCAATTGTGAAAAATTCCTGATTTTTGGTCCCTTTGATGTGGGTACGGTAGCTGTGTCTTCTGACCCTCTTTTTGTGTGATCACATTAGACTGGAGAAGGGTCCAACCTACTTTATAATGGTCTGAACCAAAAGCTCACATCTAAACAGTGCTGAACTCTAGACTCCAGCCAGGTCTGAACTTTGTGTTTCACATCCATCTCTACATTGTGCATTTTTGCAACCACCTGAGTCTGCTAAGGAATAACTTGGAAGAAAATGAAGGTCATTATATCATTTCAGATATTTAGCAATAAGGATAAAAGGTCACTTGCAGAAGTGTGAATTCTGAACTAATTTATACTCTGAAGGCAAAAGTGCACCATGGAGGTATAAGTGAGAACAGAGTATGAGTCCCAGATTTTACTTTGAAGAGGAAAAAATGTCGCCTCGTGAACGTATCTTATTGAAAACCAAGGCAGATAGATAAGCCAGTCTATAGCCATTTCTAGCTGCAGACAAGTTATATTCTTGTACCATCAAAAAAGAGAAAGCACAGGAGAATTTTGCTATCTGGAAGTGTTCTGATCAGAGCACTATGTTTGGTCCCACAAGATGGTAGCCGTAATAGCTGATAACAGAAGTTGGGTTAGTACAGTCGGGAGAGACACCCAAAAATTGTCACACCAGACTTCACTAATTTAATAAATCTGATGTTCCACAGGGGCATCAACCCTTGTTGAAGAAAGTGACTAAAGCACTCCTTAAATCAGACTGGATGAGGACATTGCTTTCATTTTTCATGAGTCAACATAAAAAAAGTGTAAAAGAAACAGCAGGGGGGAAAAGGTAAATACACACCTTTCTAAAGTGTGTTAATTGTGTTTGAGGGGGTTATTAAAAATACTTAGCACATCTATAACATGTTATAATTGCAGTGCTTGACATAGTGTTTTTCAGTACCATCTACCATGTGACTGTGCCATAGGAAGCTGAGCAGTTATGCTAACAATGGTATAATGTGACTTTTTAGTATGAATACAGGTAGCCAGGGATCAGGGAGGAAGTAAGTGTGTGTGTGGGGGGGGTGGGACAACAGATTGCACATGCGCTTATTAAAAAGTCCTGAAATAATAATCATATTAAAGCAAACAATGTTTCTTCTGTCTCCCTCCTATCTAACATTCAAACAGAACAATCTAAAGTGAGGCCCATTACAATGTACACTTTTAAGGGCTTTTCTGTCTGTGTCTTTCTGGAATTGTGGAGTACTTCCATATGCTGTTACCAGCCTCAGTCATCTGAAGTTTAGACACTTTGGTGATAATTCCCACCATTCACACAAGCATTTTATAATTTCACAGAGACAGGCAGGGGCCCTTATTATGGCCTTCACATAGTATTTCTACAGCTCTTTCATTCTGAGGACCACTGTGAGATCTCTCCAGGCAAGGTTCTGTACACCTCTGGTAGTCCACAAACCACAGTCTGAGAACCATTGCTGTCGATTAATGTTCTATCCCTTGTTTTCATCTACTCATAATCTGTGAAACAAGAGTCTTTTGAGGCTGAACTGCTCCATGTTTTGTTTCAGCCTAGAGCTTAAGGTGGTGGGTTTTGTTTTGTTTTTTGTTTTGAGATATTAAAAAATTGAAAATAGGTACAATATGAGAAACTATGAATAGAATAGAGAGATGCAACCCGCCCTCATCAGCCAAAAATCTGGGTTATCCTCATCCCTTCCTATGGTTATCTCAGAGGCATGTCCCTTAAAATAACTAAATAAAAATTGTCTTGTGAGACTTGGATTTAAATAGCAGTTCTGGAGTTAAACATCCTGGATGACACACGTAGTGGAGAAAAATCTGACTCTAATGGTACAGCATTTCTTCATCCATTCTGATATCTCCGCCAGGGTCTTTTTGAGGTGAAGCTCTTAAAACTGATGCCACTTGCTGCGTTTTAGACCATATTCAGTAACAAGGGGGTGAATCTTCTCTTTGAGGGAAAGTAAAATCTTAGAGCTTTGCTTTTGAGTGACATTCATCCTGGCATTGTGTAGTGTAATGCTGCATTAATTCCCATCAGCTCCTGGTACTGCAGTCTCAGTAATATGGTTAACAAAAAGAGGATCTACAAAAGGAACAAGGTAGGGCCCAGGCAAAGTTGGAGGAATCTCCTGAGTATTTTTTTTTTTTATTATTGTTCATTATTTTATTTTTCTTCAGGCCAGGTCCTACAAAGTTTCAAATCGGTAACTTCTAAATGAGTTAGAAACCTAAAAACCTGAATGCCTAAAGTTAAGAGCCTAAATCTCTATATTTAGAGATCTAAATAAGTGACCAATAATTTTCAAAACTTCTGACCGCCTAGAACTTCTCTAGCTTAGGCACCTAATTGTAGATTTATGAGCTCACCTTTAGCCATCCATTTTTGAAAATCTTGGCAAACAAGGAGGATAGTGATTCCTACTAATTATAAATCCATCTATAGCCAATTTTTTTTAAAAAGACAATATTGGGTTAACTGTGGTATCTGAGCATCTTCCTGTCTATTTATTATTTAATATTTATATGTAGCTCCTTAATGCCACAACCAGGTTGGGCACATTATGGTAGACTCTGTACAAACACCTAATAAATGACAGTCGCTGCCCCCAACAAGTTCACAATCTAAAACGCAACACTATGACAAGATTGAGGGCTTGTCTAAATGGTGGGGAAATGCATTCTATGGAGGTGATTTCTAAACTCTACTAAAGTGTTGCACATGGATTGGTCCATATAGTAACAGCAGTAGACCTGCTGATGCTCACTAATGGTTCCTTGCATGCTTCAATGTAGCATTCTTTCAAACAGCACTATGTTAAAGTACAACAGTAGGGTTTATACTGAACAATTAATGTGCAACACTCTAGAAATCGCTCCCTTAGAGTACGTTATGCCAGCATGTAGACAAGCCTTAACAGTGAAATCCAAGTATTTGACACTATTGCTCTTCCCAGTGCTAACAGAAGTTCAGTGTTAGAATCTGTGGGATTTTTTTTTTTTTAATATAAATTTCCCCACTGTAGGCACAGTTTAAGGTTAGGCACCTAAATAAATGTTAATGAATTTCAAAGTGCTGAGTGGTTTAATGGGTCTCAGTGACTTTAATGGGAGCTCTATGTGCTCAGCTGAATCAGTGTTATTGCCAATGGTTTTTTTTTTTTCTTATAAATGTCACTAGTGTTGACAACATCTTATGCCGCCAAGTTTGAAAACTTTGCCCTATCTTTATTTGCTAATCCCCTGCAAGAGTTAATTGCTTTCATATGGCATTGAAAAAGCAGGATGTGCTGCATACAGTCTATCTGGTGAGAGTTAGAGCACGTAAACATTTCCTAAAAGCTTGTTTCCTCTTTTGTGGCTGTTTTCTGTTCTTGTTGGTGTGAATTCATTTTTCAGTTCTCTTGAATAAAGATGGATGGGGAAGAGAGAGAGTGGTTTGTCTCCAAACTTCCCCATGTCTGATGAGAAAATCTGCTCATCTAATAATCCTAGGAATTGGGAATTAGGAAAGCCTTTAGGATGCTTTCTATAAACATACAGCAGGAGTTGTCACATTCCTTCATAGGAAAGCAGTGTTGTCTATGATTAGAGTACTGGGAGTGGGAAAAGATGGTTTCTAATTATGCCACTGGCTTGCTTGGTAACCTTGGGCAAGTTACTTAACGTCTGTGCCCTAGATGCTCTATTTTCAAAATGGTGAGAATAACCTTTCTCCATCTTTGTAAAGTGCTTTATCTTCTGATGAAACACATTACATAACTCTAAACTATTATTACAATATTATTGTCCTACTGGATCAGCTCAGTGGTCCATCTAATATGACATCCGGCAGCAGTAACTACTTGCTGCTTCAGACAAAGGCACTCCGCTTACTTGCCACCACACGAAGGGCAGTGAACCAGATACACAATGCTCATGCTCTGAAGCCTGAAATTTGTTTACTCATATCATTATATCAACATACATAGTTACAAATGTTATCAGTGGCCATAACATTATCCCTCCCTTTCAAAGATCCAGCCGTGTGCCAATTTAATTACATACCATGTATGCAATTTTTGGTTCTATATTTGAAATTTTCTTGCTTAGCTTGTTGACCAACTAATTATTTTAATAATATCTACCTACCCTTCCTAGGTGTGTAGTGTGTAACTGTTCATTCTCTCTCTCACTTCCCCTATATTTTGAATTGCATTGAACAATCAAAAAAGTTTTAAAAATACATGCACTAAGTCCCTGATCCAAAACACAATTCAGTCAATGGGGATCTTTTAATTAACATCATTAGGCTAATTGTGAAAGGTAAAGAAAGAAGAGCATATCCTGTACATGTTCTGGTTTCAGTGTCAAAGACCTGTACAGATTTCCAAAATTTCCAGTAAACCTAGCCAGAGTTTGGAGTAAGCCTTATTGGAACAATGGACTAGATTCTGATACTCTTACTCAGAGTAAGAGTCCCTTATTCTGTGAGCAGTCCCATGGAAATCAGTGAAGCCACTTATGGAATAAGGTGCTACTCAACATAATAATCATAGCAGAATCTGCCTCAGTGGGGCAAATCTCTGAGCAAATTTCAAGTGAACCTGGATTGATTCATGGATGTGCAAAGAAATCATTAAACTCAGGAAGTTTAAATGGAGCTTTTCTCCCACATCAGGGAAGACTCGGCATTTGAGCTGAATACTCTGAATGCATCCGATGAAGTGAGCTGTAGCTCATGAAAGCTTATGCTCAAATAAATTAGTTAGTCTCTAAGGTGCCACAAGTACTCCTTTTCTTTTTCTGAATACAGACTAACACGGCTGCTACTCTGAAACCTGTCATTTGAGCTGTGTTTCTCTTGTGAACCAATTCAAACTGAAGGTAAAGAAAGGTTTGCATGACAACCTGAGACAAAGCTACAGATTTCCCCCAAACTCTAGTTAATTGACCACTGACTTAATCAGACCTGGAAAAACAAGTGCAAATTATGGCCAGAAACAGCTCCTTGAAATAATTGCACAGAATCTGTGTCCTTTGAGGGTTTTTGGTATTCTCTAGAAATAGATAGCAAGCTAACAGCCATGACCCTCTGACCTCACTTTTTCTGGCAAAGAGCAGCCCAATTGTTGTATATTATAAACACCACTTCCTATCCTCTTCCTGTGTGCTGACATGTTTTCCCATGGCAGGTCACTGCTGTAAGCATAGGTCTGCTTTCCTCAAGAAAGAGGCCCTTCCATAATTTATGAAACTAGAGTCCAGCTGGCAAAATAAACACATTCTGGAACAGGTGATGAAAAATGTGGAAGAGCCTTTGTCTGAAGAGCACATTATTTTATGTTGAACTTTTAAGGATGTTTCTGAGGAAATGCATGTTGCATCTACATGAGCACTGAAAGAGTTCTTCCCCATTTGTATTCCTGAGCTTGAGAAAGCAGGTGTGGTGTGCCATCTTATTGCAGTGGACACAAGGTACGTATTCAAACCAGAACCAAAATCTAGCTTTGAGCCCATCTCTATTCTCCATTGCCCTCTTAGCTGTTTACATGGATGGGATATAGGAGAACACTTGTTTACTACTTTCTGGCTCTTTTTTTATTTCTTGTTGTTTGAAAGATGATGGTGGGTTTTTTAAAAAAATCTGCTTGAAAGATGCTGTGCATTTGAGACACTGCTGGGGAGGAGGATCGAAGTACCGGGGATTTACAGCTCAAGTTATTGGCTGAATAGAAGAGAGCAGTCCAATTTTTGACTGAGAATTGAACCCTTGACATTTAATCTGCTGGCATAAATCCCTGGATCTGTGGTATGACACATGCCCCTCTTTTATTCAAATGCTGGATAAAGGCAATTGCATACAATGATTACACTTGGGGTGGGGGGGAAGCATCTTCATTTGGAATGCAGTAAGAAAGGAGATTATTGTAGAGACTGACATACCACTCCTGTTTCCTGCTGCATGGGGCCCACTTGAATCCACTTCGTAATGTCAGGCTTCTGTCATCTGCTTTTGCAAATACTTCAATGTAATGATCTCTTTTCTGGGACAAAAAATAAATTGAGATTCTTCCCACTCTTTTCAAATCGCTGTCCACGGCATAATCCTTAGCTCCAATGCTATTTCTTCTCTGACTAAAGATACTTCCTCTGTGGAAAATGCTGATATTTTTACATTCTTCTGGGCAAAATTTCAGCTAATTTCTACTCAGTTCAGTGATCATTTACCCAAAGGAGGAAAAAAAACAAACCTGGAAATGGGTATCTTAAGATATTTCTCAACTTGAACTTCATAAATATGACTTTGATGGGGTGCACAGACCTTTTGGTGTCCCCTGGAAGGGACCCTAAAGTCTTGCCGCATCCTGCCCCAGTGGGTCTCTAAAAAGGTCTTGCCAAGCCGGACAATGGCCTGGGGCTTGAGGAGTTAATTCACAGCCAGGAGCAGCTCAGGGAGGCATTCCCAGCTCAGAGCTAATTTGGTGCAGATGAACCAACATCTTTAAACAGTGTGTTTCTTTTCTCCAAAGAGACGCAGGTGAAGGAATTGTGCTGCCTAAAATTTGTGATGCTCTGGGGAAATACAGGAGCTACTCTTTGGCTTGCACTTGACTTCATGCTTATTGTTGGTAAATATATGCAGAAGAAATGCAACTACAGACTTTTGCCAAGTTGATGTCAATTTGGATTAAACTAGGGCCCGTGCAATAAAACCGCAGTCCACAAAAGATGACTTGTTCAGACCTGAGCCTCTATTGTCCTAGCCCTAGCAAGCCACATGACAATGTGCTTTTTTATATTGGCAGGTCAAACTCCTCTCTGGTGTAATTCCATTTGACGAAAGGAAGCTTTGAAATATGTCTTGAAATCAACTCCAGGAGTGAAAGATAGACACTTGCTTGGTTACTGTGCATGTAACACTGGTCAACAGAAATAGATGAACCCATTATCCCTTTTTAAAAAAACTAAAGATCAATGAATGCTAATGCATTATTTACTTTATTGTTCTGATGGAGGCTGGGTGAAACCTTGTTAAAGCTGGTGGGTTTGACAGCTGCCCTTCATTCAGGATAAATGTAAGAAGCAGGAATACTGTTACTGAAACAAAAGGAACCACCACCCAAAGCACAGGTCACATTCAAGGCCAGTCAGAAACTCTGTGGGCGGAGTGGTTCCACTGGGTATTGTTTGATGGGGCTGTATGCGTCTGGGAGCAGACGCAGCCCAAAAGCCATGCAGACAGCAAGAAAAGCACTGGAAATGTGATCCTGAGAGAAAGCAGTGAGAGGACTCTTTGGGCAGAGTGTTGTCTAGAAAGACGCTTGGAGCTGTGAGCAAAGAAACTGCCTCCTGTGATTCCTCTTGTGTTCATGGAAACAGGACTTCATGTACATTCTCTGTAAATAAATAGAATTGTAGCAGAGAAATACCTGACTCCATCTTCCATTTCTTCTACTAATGGAAACAACCAACAAGACTGAATATTGGCAAACCACTTGGGCCAAAAGGAGTAAAAATATTATCACACAGAACATCGTTCTGTGTGTACTTCTGATCAAAATTATATTGTCATTTCAATCAGCAACTAGGGCTGGATCCTAAAACCTGTGTAGGATTTTTTTAAAACTCGGGGAACATAGAGATGTAGCCTATTAGATGCTTTTCAGATGTGAATTTACTGTGGAAGTAGATGGGAAGTAATTGTCCTAGGATCCCAATTTGGTGACTATTTTCTCTTAAGTCCGAAGCATGACCTCTGCACAAGTTTTAGGACTTAGACGTTGGTTAAAATGGTGATACAAATTTATACTTAAGCCCACAGATTCTCACGCAGCCTAAGCTCCTTTTACACTGCTCTGGCAATAATTGACAATTACATCCACTCTAAGGCTATGCACACTGCCAGGATCGTGGGACCTTAGTGTAAATGAGAATCCTACCCAGCGTTATCTAATGGATGCAGTGATGATGATACATTTTGTTCCTTAATGCAAAACAAAAAATTAACAAATAAGTGATAAAACCCACCTGCTTCTATTCTCTTATGATAGGAAAACCAGTGGACAAATCTGTTGGAGTGGCTTTCAAGCATATAGACTTACACAAATATATACAATTTACTTCAGTGAGGTTGCACTGATACTAGGTCTGAATTTGGTTTTGTGCGTGGCGCGGGTTATACATGCACCACCAAGTCAGCTATAAAAAACCCTTCAGTTACCACATAGCCTAACTTTATTAAACCTTATTCTCCCTTCCCCCTGTACCTATCTATTTGTTTACTGCTGGCACTCCTTGTGTTTTGCCTAAAATTAAGGGTCTATTCTGCCACCTGTTTGAGTGAGTCATCCCACTGACAATAGGCCTACCTAGTCCTACGTGAGTAACAATTCCTGGGAGGAAGTAAGAGTTTGCAGAGTTAGGCTTTCAGATTGTAAACTCTTCATGGGAGGACCTACCTTTTTAAAATTTCTCTATAAAGCAATACTTTTGGACACTGTATTAAGAATAATAGACTGACACAGGAACCTGATTCCATTTCAACTCCCGGTAATAATTCTGTAGGGATGTTTGCTACTGTACAATTTTTAAAAAGCTCTTTCAAAGCTGACAATTAAAAAAAAATAACAAAAAACTAAGCCCTAGTTGACAGTAGAACTTGATTTCTTTCTCTGCTTGTGGTGAGTTCTTTAAAATGACTTAGCCAACAACTGAAGGGTGAGATATAATTGAAGTCCAATAGGAGTTTTGCCTGAGTCAGGACCAAGCAGGGACAACAGCATTCAGGATATAAACTGAGATATTTTGTTCCGTAATCTGTTAGGCAAGATTGTCCTCATCTTCCCATCTAATTTACACCCCCCCACACACACAAAGTTGTATAACAAAGAACGAATAATGCATATTGAAAAAAGGCAAACTAGTACAAATATGGGTGATAGCCATGATGAACAGGGCTTGCTTGATTCAGCTTCCCCCCACCTCTCATTGCTTTACATCCTTATATCTGAAGTCTGAATTAGACTTTCACTGACTTGGCATCTCCCTTGGTCATTTAAAACAAAGTATGCATGCACACAGCAGTGGGTGAAAACTGGCAGTAGTTCAGTAGCAGTGTGCCTATAACTTAAGTCAGTTGCTATAAATCCCAGGCAAGAATGTCTCCTTTAGAGCTATGGCAGATGTGAGACATAGTCTGTTTGGGGATAGGACGCTACTACAGCAATGTGGCCATAAAAGAAAGCGGACAAAGCAAGGATGCATCTGTTGCAGAACAAAGAACATCTGTCCTCAGACCTAGCAGCTCTTGGCATGATTTCACAAAGGGCCAGGTTGACCAATACAAGCCACCACTCCCTAAAACAAGCTGTATGTCTGTGGCTGTGCAAAATTGTGCTGTCAGTGATCCTGGGCTCCAGCAGTAATGAGACTTATATTCTTCTGTCTAATGGGAGGGTGTGGAATGGGATGGGTACCATCATGGTGCACAGCCCTTAGCAGTGCAACTGCTACTTGTCTTTCATGATCTTTCTTTGTATACAACATAAACTAACTGCTCTCCTCTTGTACACAGACATGAACAAAATGGGAAGTGGAGGACAGAGTGAAGAAACTTTGCTCCTATGTATTTACAATGAGTGACATTCCCACAGAATAGACCTCCCCCTGCCCCCACCCCACACTCCCCCGTCCTCCCTTTTTTAGCATCTTCTTTCATGTCTCTCTCACCAGGCTGTTAACTTTTAATTATTATGGTAATTTTTCTTTATTGAAACATTGTAAATCAAAGAGGTGCATCTGCCTTCAGAATGATTGTGTGTCCTATTTTGGACAAGAGAGCATTTCAAGTGTCTGTCTTTTCACATGTATCACTAGAATCAAATTGTATTAATCCAGCAAAGGTTGGGGAGCCTGGGATGAAACTGATTTTAAAAAAAAAAATCATTAATCACACTAGTTTAGAGTCACTCTCTCCAAAATTATGTTGAATCTCCATCTCCTCCACTGATGCATTAGCATTCAGAGTAGCTGAAGCTCTTGACCTTTGGCTCTACCCAGCTGTTTAACAAGTTGGTTTTCTTCCTATATCTTGAGAGAGAGAGAGGAAATATTTATGTAGGGCCAAACCCAGTAGTCTTTACTTTGATTTTACTCAGGTGATGGGAGTTTTGACTGAATAAAAATGAATAAGGACTTCAGGATATGGTCCACAGACTTTTACTAGATGTTTTAGTGAGCTCAAGCCCTGCTGATGCCATTTTATGTGGCTATAATTTTCTTAGAGATGGGCCTAAACTGCAGAATTCAGATCTGGATTCAGATTTTGAATAGTATAAAATTCAGAATTGTTCAGGAAAGGAGGTTTGAATCAGTCTATTGCCATCTTACCAAGAGCCATCTCAGTCCAGTTTCAAATTTCCAGTGGTGGAGGGATCCAAATCAGGTCTAATTCTGGATGACACAATGGGGTAGATCAATATTTGGAGAGCACCTTATTCATTTTTTTTTTTTTAAATAAGATATTCTTAGTTGCAACAATTTGTTATATACTGCCTAGTGACTTTTTAAATTCATTCTGTGGTGCCTAGCTTCTGCAGGAAGTGAGTCATCCGCTATACCATGCATGCATAGGTGTGTGGGCCCAGTCATTCCATTTAGTAGTCATAAGATATTTTCCTCTGTCCACTTCTCTTTGAGGAGTGACATCTCCAATCTGTAGGTTGCCAACCACCACCTTCCATCTCTCACAGCTGAAACAGAGTTGTAAAACTTCCTCTCTCCTTTGGATGTCAGTCTATTTGGCAATGCTTCCGATGTAGTTGGATCTCTTTCTTCCTCTTCCTGGTTTGCCTGAGATCTTGCCTGATTGGATGTGTGCTAGAATAGAGTCATTTTGCAATTTCGGAGCTATGTGTCTACAGAGAGATGTTGTTCTCTTTTTTGAGACCTAGGTGTGATGTTCTGTACCTCACGGGAATACCCTGAACCCCCATATTCATCCTTATAATATGATTGTGTGGTGTCCAATGCAAAGTTTATCATGTTGGGTGTCTTAACAATGCTTAGTACATCATGAGCTTTCTGGTTGTAGTAATGTTATAGGTTGTAATTTCATGTATATAGTTATGAGGCTGAAAATGTGTCCTCATGGCTTAAAACAAGCCCAAGCAAAAATTCTCCAAGAGCAGAGGGACAGTTCACACCTCATCAGAGCATGTATGGGGCAAACCCAGTCCAGCCTCCCAGGAGCAAAGGACACTGGCCTAGGCAGCAACAAAGGATCTGTTGGACTCTCGAGTGAGTCACCCCCCTTCCTTTGGTCAGTTTGGGACTATGATGAGGTAATGTTCACCTGACCCTGAAGGGGAGTGCAAAGTCAAGAGAGAATAAAGAACATGATAAAAGGATGTTTGCCATGCTCTTCCTCTCTCTTCCACCTCCATCTACAGACATCATCACCAAGCAACTGAAGCACTGATCAAAGGGAAGAGCCTGGCTGAAGGGCAACCAGCCAGCCTGTGGTGAGAAGCATCGAAGTTTATAAGGGCACGGAGAGTGTTAAGATCAGCTTAGAATGTGTTTTGCTTTTATTTCATTTGACCAAATCTGACTTGTGCTTTGACTTATAATCACTTAAAATCTGTTTGTAGTTAATATGTTTGTTTGTTCTACCTGAAGCAGTGCATTTGGTTTGAAGCATGTTGGAGACTCCCTTTTGGATAACAAGCCTGGTGCATACCAATTTCTTTGTTAAATTGATGAACTCATATAAGTTTGCAGCGTCCAGTTGGCATAACTGGACACTGCAAAGGACACTGCAAGACGGAGCTTCCTAGGCTTGTGTTTGGGACCAGAGATATTGGCTAGTGTCATTCAGTTGCACAATCCAAGGAGCAGCTTACATGCCAGAGGCTGTGTGTGAACAGTCCAGGAGTGGGGGTTCTCACAGCAGAGCAGGGTAAGGCTGGCTCCCAGAGTCAAGGATTGGAGTAGCAGATCACCGGTCTGAATAACACCAGGGGAACATCACACTAGGGTCTCAAGTAATTGTTCTTTTTTTAAATTTATCCTTGTCATCACCTCATTGATAAAGCCCCGCAAATCCGTGAATATCCATGGACTATTTTTGTGGATAGTGGATCGGATGTAGATACAACTGTGCAGGGCTCTACTCACCAGCGGCTCCTGGCCTGCAGCATCCGGATTGGGCAGCCCGAGGGGCTTAGTGTGCTTGGGGGTTGGTGCCAGCAGCCAGTGGCTGGGAGGCAGTTTAGAGTCAGGGCTGTCCAGCACCTGCTCACCACATCACTTTCTGTCCAGCATCCCCACCACTCAGCCTGCCAGCTCCTGGGCTGCAGGGTCTACCCCTGGCCAGAGGGATTGGAGTGGGAGGAGTCCCGCTGCTCCACCCCACTGTGATGCAACACACACTGCTGCTGCCGTGTGTTGTCGCTCATGAGCCCCCGGGAGCAGCACGCAATGTAATACCCTTTCCCCACAGCCCCCCTCCACACTGCCCCTTCCCCTTGAGACCCCGCCCCCCGCTGCCCTTTACCCCCAGGCCCCACCCTTGTGCTGCCTCTTCCCTGCAAGACCCTGCCTGCACTTGTTCCCTTCCCTGCCCCCCATCACTAACCCTTGTGAGATGGCTTGCTGATGCGAATACCGGTAAAAGACAGCTGTCGGATCACGGGTTGATATTGCTGGATGTGGCTCGGATACGGTTCCACATTTTTGTATCCATGCAGGGCTCTGCTCATTGTTTCTTAGTTTTGGCTATCTAGCTAATTGTTAACATTCTTCTGTAACACCAACACTCAGATGCTCTAAGTCAGCTCTGGGTAACCACAGGTATCATGTCAGCAGTCTAATGCAGATGTGTAGCTTTAACTTTTGGCAACACAGAAGACTTTGGAAGTTGTTGAAAGCGTATTTTGCAAGCTGTCTCCTTCTCTTGATTTTTTCATCACATATTCCATCTGATGTTGTTGGACTCCCAAAATAGGGGAAACTATTCACCAGTTTCACTACTTGACTTTCAAGATATAGGTGGTGCCCACCTGTGTTTACTTATTATCATACTTTTTGTCTTCCTAATGTTAATCATCATTCCATATTTCTTGCTGGCATTGTTCACCACACAAATATGTTCTTCCCTTGTCAAAGTGATGCAAAGTAGGTCGTTGGCATATCTTATGCTGTTCATGTATATGCCATTGATCTGTATACCCTAACTGGTGTCTTCTAAACTTGCCCTTATTATACCTTCTATCTCTATATTGAATAGTTGTAGAGATAGGTGTACAGCAAGGTTGCAGCCTTTCTTGATGCTGCAATACTCAACTAATTGTTCATTCAGACTGCTGGTTTCTGTCCCTATGATGGGGTATTCACCCCACACTGCCAAGGAAGGGGCTAAAAACAGCATAGGAAGGCTGTGCAGGGGGCAGCCAATCAGGGCCCAGCGGGCTCACTTAAAAGGGAGCTGCAGGGCAGAACAGGGTCAATTGCTCCAGGGAGCCCAAGGAGAGAGCACTATGTTTCTAGCAGGCTGCAGGGGGGTAGCACCTTGGACAGAGCAGTTGCTAGCAGGGACTGGGGGAGCAAGAGGGAGCTCCTGGCTGGCTGCTGGAGGCCCTGGGAAGAGGGCGAAGATGCTGGGGCTGTGGGGAAGTGGCCCAGGGAATTGAAGCCGTACTGGTGGAGAAGTTAAGGAGAGGCAGCAGGAGGCTGCTAGCTACAGGGTCCCTGGGTCGGGACCCAGACTAATGGGTGGGCCTGGGTCCCATCCTTCCCACTCACCGCTGGGGAAGTGGCTGGACTGTAGAACTGGGAGATACTCCCCCACCCCCAGAAGGGGGAAAACATGGATGGTGGTATGGCTGGCGGGTAGAGTCATGAAGAGGACACTGCAGGACTTGGACTGAGAACGGTCTGCAGGTGGAGACAATGACTGGAGAGGCACCACCAGGAGACAGCGCATGAGCTGAGAGTGCTAATCCCCAAGATGGCCAGCAGGAGGTGCCACAACACAGGATTTTTATTAATTATAGGTCTTGGAAGTCAATACTACATTCTTCAGGAATATATATCGTCTTGTCAGGTTGGATTTTTATTAAATGTCTTCTGAAAAATCCACAAAGCACATATAAATTTCCCTTTACATTTCTATTGCACATTTACATAATATCCTCTGAGCAAAAATTGCCTTCCTATTCCTAATCTTTGGTGGAAACCCAACTGACTTCTGCTCATTCTTGTCTAGAGATGTTGATGTATCCCTGTGCAGGTGATTTTCAACAAAACTTTGAATGTGTTGCTTATCAGGCTTCTGGTTTTAATGTTCTTCACATTCACTAGCATTATTAACCTTTGGTAAAGAAATGAAGATTGACTTCTTGAAGTTCTCCTTATGTCTATATCTGATTGAAAGTTTTAGCAGAAAATTTTTTGACTCTTCATTCAGGGATTGTAGCATTGCAACTATAATGCCATCCTGCCCAGCTGCTTTACCTTGTTTATCTTTTAGAACTCTTTCTAGTTCTGACACTGCAATATGCTATGCCTTTTTTTCTCCTTTTCTGATGACTATCTTTCAATTTTTCAGGATAATCAAAGTTCCTTCACATATTCCATCCATTTTTCCATGATGCTGTTGGTTTCACAGCATACTCTGCCAATTTTAGTTTTAATACAGCTCATTCCTTTCCTTGACTTCTTTCTTTGTCTCATTGTGGGTTTGTTTGTTTTTTTAACAGTGCAACGAACATCTTTGTGGTTGTGTCTTACTTTATATTCTTTGATTTCATTGCATCTTTTTTCTAGACATTTTTCTTTTGCCTTTTTGCATGCTTCTTGAATTTGTTTGTGTAACTTTCAATATTCCTCATTTCTATTTTTGCCTTCTCTTATTGCATTTATTATATTTACAATGTCATCAGTCATCCATGATTGCTTAACATCCTTTCTCTCCCAATACCGATGTGCTGTCGATATGTTCTGCTGTCTTAATTTTCCCCCCAATTTTCCTTGAAGTATCTTTACGGTTGCATTTGTAGGAGACATCAAGCTATTGCATGGAATGCATTTCAAAAGTCAACCGCTTTTGTTAATGTCTGAGTCCATCTACAGTAATCTGTAGGTTTCTTTGCCTTTTAGATTAGGTAATTTTTAAGGTTTAGTCTGTTTCACAGCAAGCTAATTATGATCACTATTGCAGTCTGCCGCTGGGAGCATTCTGGCATCTAAAACTGCATTACAAAACCTTTTTGATATTAAAATATAATCTATATGATTCCTTTATAGTGTGTCTTGGTTCATCTCCAGGGTTTTGCCATGTATATAAATGTCTCAGGTGATGCTGAAATCATGTATTTTTGGCAACTGGATCATTCCTGCTTGCACATTCAATCAGTCTGTGTGCTCTTTTATTCCTACATTCTAATCCATGATCTCCAACTATGTCAACCAATTGACCTTGTCTCGTCTTGGTGATGAAGTCACCCAGGAAAATATGCATACAACAAATGATACCTACACTGTACTAGGTTGGAGAACCTTAGATACACCATAACATCCTCCAAATCACGTTAACTGGCCCAACAGGGGAAGTGGTGCTCTGGTGTATGTACATTGACTAAATAAGGAGCCAGAGCACCATCCCTGATTGTCACAGTTTCTTTTGACTCCAGTGCCAGTGGCAAAGACTGAATTTCCATGCTCCTGATTAGAAATCTGCACTTGGGTCAACCTCCTGATCTACGTATGTGTCGTCATGCTCCGTAGCTGTGACACTCTGAGTATGTTTCCTAGACCTGAAGAAGAGCTCTCTGTGGCTTGAAAGCTTGTCTCTCTCCAATGGAACTTGGTCCAATAAAAGATTGGACCCACCTTGTCTTTCTAATGATGCTTCATAAGTAGGTGAAGAGGGGGTCATGCCCAGACAGGTAGAAGGCAGACAGGTTGGGGGATCTGGGGATAGAAGGCAATCTAGGCATAGAGAGGGAGCTTGAGAGGCCCCTACATATGTTTTACATTGAGGCAAGTGAAATTTAGGCCCACCTGCTAATTAAGTAATGGCAGCAGGGATTGGCCTCCTGTGAGATGAGCGGGTTAAGCTGCTTGAGGTCTTTCATCGCAAAGGATCCTCCAGCATTTTACAGATATGCATGTACACTGGGCCAATTGAAATGCAGCCACCCTGGGGGAGAGGAGCCGCAGACCGCACATATCAGCACAACAACGGCTATTGGGAGGAAAGATTTGTTCTATGAAGTTGTTGTGTTGAAGTTTTCATCTGAAAAGGCCAAACACCTACATTTCAGACAAGTAAAGGGCTGAGTTGATCTCATCAGGCTTAATTAAACCTATGACTCAGCCACCACACCTGGTTTAAAAAAAAAAAACCCCAACCCCATATAAAGGCATTGCTGATTTACCCTTTTAAAAACAGTTCCTTTCCCTGAGCTTTCATAACTTGAGCAAGGTGCTGAGGAGCAGTTTGCACTCCATGTTTCAGACTGCCACAGTTGTTGTTGTGTGGTTGGTTTGTTTGTTTTTAAACTGTATTAAGGCAAAGTTAAGTAATGTTTGTTAACGTTTTACTGTATTATATATTCAGGATCAGGCCTCTAATTTCTTCAAAACTAGATATCTTGGATATTTGAAATATGGGGGGGGGGGTTATTCACCATTTCAAGAAGATTAATCTCTTGCCAAATTTTATTGTCTCTTTTCACAGCAAGTTTCAACACTTGGCCAGTGTTCACAGACAAGTTATATAGCCACCCCCTGAAGACAGGAATTATAGTTGGAATGTTTACCAGTGTAATGGGGATTCTGGGGATCCTTGCTGCAAGAAGAGGTTCCAAAATTTTCTTGGTAAGGTAAGCCTTTCCGAGGCACGATGGAATGCAATGCGGCGAACCACCGGCCAGGCGGTCTGGGCAAAGGGCCTTCACGGGAGGTACAAGCTTGTGAGTGCACTCCTGAGCACATGGCCCCTTCCCCTTTTAAGGACCTGCTCCTCATGGCCTGTGACTAGAGGTGACTTGGCCGAGGTCTGGTTGGTCACACTCCACCTCGAACAGTGTCCATGCATTGGGTGTGTGAGCGCTGCCTAATTAGAGTCCCAGACACCTTGTCTACCTGGGAGCTCTTCTGATCTTCCAGCTGTTCAACCAGTCCATTCATCCCACAAGCATTCCAGGAGGGAGGGGGAGGGGGAAAGCCACTTCACAGGTATTCAAAGAGGGAGAGGAGACAAAAGGCGGGGGGAAGTGTAACAGACCTTTTGAGCATACAGGTTATACATAGCATAGTCATACAGAGCATACAGATCACTGCTGCTCCTACAATAGGTCAAATCAAAATTCTATATCCAGACATTCCTGAACTTTGAATCTGCAATGAGATCTAACCTTCATAGTTAGCCCTATATTGTCCCCCATCCTAAAGAAGAGATAGGACCTTTTTATAGTAAATGAAAAAGGATTGTTTGAGTTCACAGACAAAACCCAGTAATCCGTCATAGATTTTTTTAACTCCTAGATTAATTAAACACAGCCCATATGGCCTAATGTCATCACACAGGGGCTCCTTAAACCCAGGCCTGCACTAAACGGTAATGCAATTCCTATCTGTATAATGGGCCGAATGAAAAATTTGAATCCAAATTACACAACTGTACCCTGAATGTTTGCAAAGGTTCAGATCTAGATCTAAGCTTTGTCTCAGGCTCATCTTTGATTTCTTGACGTAACCCACACACCTCCTGGGTGTGGTGTTCTGTCCCATCTAGTGGCACCGAGACCATTTAAAGAGAGAGAGAAAATGAGTCTGCTCTACAGCACTAAGCTCCAGAGATCCCCAGTTCAATCCGGCCCACTGAGGACTGGGGTCTGTCGGCATTACGCTGATACTGGAGTTATGGTGAGCCATTTAGGTTTTCTGAGGTGAATTTAAAAATAAGTACTTGAAAACATTAAATAAATTTAAAAAATCTCTAATTTGAGCACTCTGTCTCTTGCCCAGACCTGTATATTCTTCATGACATCTGATTTCTGATGTAGGACAATCAAAATCACATTTATCTATTCACAGTTCATCCCCCAAGTATTTTACTGTCATTTTCCTGATGGATTGATCAGAAATTTTGAAAATAGAGTTTTTTTTAACCAGTTAAGCTCCAGAAGGGATCATCTGGATTATGCTGAGAAATCATTAACTGTGTAATATGTATATACATGAGTTTTTAGAAACTGCCAGCAGCAGTCTGCTTACCCAAAGCTCCCTGTGGCAAAGGATAGAGCAAACTTACTGTGGTATTTGCTAACACCAGGTTAGATAAATGCTTGTCAGTCGCCTTACAAGCCCTGTTCAGGATTTCTGAGTGATCTATAAATACTTGCTCCAGTACAAAGGAGCTCATCTTGAGAGCTCCTGTTTTGAGCAGCAGTTTGCTGTCTTTTTCATCTCCTTTTGAAAGGACCCAATCAAGGTTAATGGAACCTTAATATGACCTCCCTTTTAATATAGTACCTCTTTGCCATGTGAGTATTCCCCTAACAAATGCTTTTAAAAAGGGAATCACAGCTGAGGACTCAAGCCGAATAAAGTGCTTTGTCAATCTGTATGGGACTGAATTTGATGACTAGCTGGACTTAATAATACCACGCGTTGGAAATTTACTAGCAAAAATAACAATCCTCTAACTGGTGTATATCCTATTATCTGTATGTTTGTCTTTTGGACCCTGATCATGCAGTGGGATCTGCCTGCATGGGCCTGAATGCTCATTGAATGGCCTTAGCCCTCTGTGCCCTTGCTGCTTCCAATCCAGCAAAGCACTTAAACATAGGAGAAGTCCCACTGAAGCATGTATTTAAGTGATTTGCTGGACTGTGCCCTTACACTGTGAGCGCGTCAGGAAAGGGAGCGGTCTTTTTTTGAATGTCTGCAATGCAAGTAGTATGCTTTTGGGTGCTCTAATCATGCTAACTGATAATCTTAATGGACTAAATGCCGGGCTTTCCTTGCTGCTCAAAACTAAAACAAGTTGTGTGTGAAGCTGGTCTAGCTTTTATTATGCACCACTCATAAAAAAGCACCCTAAGATATTTGTTAGTGCTTATGTAAGGTTTACCTATACAGCAAGTGTAACATATATGTAGAAATAGACACAAAAAGAAAAAAATAGATTGGACGTTGGTTGGTTGTGTGATGCTGCTAGACCACGTGTGTGCTCTTGCCAGGGCTGTGGGTGTCAGCTGAGCCCTGATAAACTCCTAGCTGGAAACCCAGACCAGCTCACCTGTATGTTAATATTGATCAAGACAGGTGTTAGACTTGTAAAGATGTGTTTAGCTTCTATAAAACACATGTAAGTTGCTGCATGCATTAATCTTGCTTGTAACGGCTTGTAAGTTAATATGTAAGTTTTGCTTTATAACTGTAAACATGTTTGTTCTGAACTGAAGCAGGAGAAGGGTTCCCCTGTCCATCAAGGAGGACTATCAAAACTAAGTGGGCAACTGTGAAACATCACATTACAAAGACTGGGCTAATGGCCCTCTCACACCTATAAAGGTGCTATGTGCAAGGAAGCTTGTCCTATCAGCTTGAATTCTGGAAGAAGAAAATAAGATAGCTGACATGAAAATTCTTCATCTCTTTGCTCTTTGGTCTCTCACAGGGCTGGAGCTACGAAACAAAAGCAGAGATCCGCAGGTCAACCTGGGTTAGCCCTAAAAGACATTAGTTGCTGATCGATTACCACATCTGACACCTTTTGGAACCACAGACTGTCATTCATAGGTGTATATATGTTGCCTGCTTTAACCTGTAAATAACTCTTTTTCATTTCTTTTTCCTAGTTAATAATAAGTAAGTTTACTATAGGATTGGCTATGTGTGGTGTGAGAGCTGAGGTACAAATTGACCTGGGGTAGGTGAGTGGTCCCTAAGGACTGGGAGCAACCTGAATAGTTAGTGATAAATGGTCACTTACACCAAAGATCACAAAGTCCAGCTTGCCTGGGTGGCAAGATAAACTGGAGTGTGCAGGGGGACTGGCGAAATCTAATTACAGAACACACCACCAGCTTGGGGTCTCTGCTTTTCGACAGTCTGCCCTGAGGCTGGCACTCACAGTTATGAACACTGCAGACAGTGTGATAGCATGTATATTTAAATCTTTGATGCATAGTAGGGAGCAGACCAGTGGCAACTTTAGTGAGGTTTCATCTCATGTGTTCAATTGCACCCACAGAAATCATGAAACCAATGGTGCAAAGCCAGGAAAGCATATGCTTCTCCTGGTCTGGGGAGAAGGGGAGGCCTTAGGGAGTGGCAGTGGACTGGACAGAAAGCTCGCTCCACACTTACCCTGCAACTATGGTGCCTGGGCCTAGCTTCCTACTTTGGGCACTGTGACCTAGAGCATGGAGTCATAGAGCCGCTCAGGTTTGGCCCGGATGTTCTCCCAGTGACCCTATGCATCAGGTCACGATGCCACTCACTCAAATTTGTCCTTGCCACTGCTCTGCCATGATGAAGGAGCAGCCAGGCCAAACCTGAGTGGTGCTGTGACCCTATGTGCCAGATTGCAATGTCCAGAGTGGGGAACCGGGCCAAGCCCCGTGGGACAGATGCCACCGCTGCAAGATCAGTGCAAGGTGGGCTCGCTCTCAAAATCCCACTCCCAGGGTCTCCCTTCTGCATTGGGTGGGGTTTAGGTTTGTGGTGCTGAGGTGGATGGTTTTGCTGCAGGTGGTCAGTGTCCCCTCAGAAGTTCAGTATAATGCACCCATTAAATGTGGAGACTACTTCCACCCTGGGAGCAGATCTTCAACTTTATATCCCTTTTATATTATTCTTAATTTCAATATATATTACACATAAAAAAATATTAAAAGAGAGAATTAAAGTTGCAAAGTCAAGCACTCCTAACTTAGGAATGCCAGAATTAAGGCTACCTGTGCAACCTCATGTCGCCCCTCTTGTGCGTATACATTATGATATAGTCTTTAATTATATGATCACATGCTATTTTTTCCCACAGGACCCCTGCCTCAGTCAGTGCCCAGCAGGGACCAGCTGTATATTTAACATGTAATGGAAAACAAGACCTTTTGATTTTATCTTTTTGCTTTTTAAAAATCTATTAATTTTATGCCATTGATTTTTACAGGAGTATTGACCTTTGTTACATCTTGTGACTGGGGTCGGGCAATAAAGTCAAGTCTTACCAGCACTCCCATTTGTCACACCCATGTTACAAATTTTGCTTTGTTGCAACTGTTCTGCTATATGTGGACTACTCTGGTCATAGTACAGCACTCAGCTGGAGGATGTTGCAAGGACAGAGTTATAAGCAGCAACAAATTATCATGAGACTGTCACTCGTAGAAAGTTTGAATTGATAGTAGCTTGGGTTGTGACTAAACCTGACTTCATGCACTACCTTTTTAGGTCCTTCCATCCTTGTTGTAGAGATAAAAGGCCTGATTCATCATAGGGTTACTATAGTTTTATACCAGTGTAATTCCACGAGTATCACTGAAGTTAACTTACTCCATTTTCACATGGTGTAATGGTGAATCAACCCCAAAGCATGCCAGGCAGCTGCAAAACAAACAGTGTGCTTTTAAAACCTACCTGTGTATCAGTTTTCCGTGGCAATTTGGTATGTTTTGTAATGGAATGATAGTTTTGTAATGGAACTGAAGTGTTAATTAGAGTCCAGGGTAGACGAGTTAATGGATCCTTGTAATCAGAATGAGAAAAGTGAATACCGGCTAAGGGCCCAATCCTGTGATGCTAAACTCACATTAGCTTCAATGGAAGTTGAGGATGCAGAGCACCTCACAAGATTGAGCCCTTTGTTATTTATACCATGATAAAAGATCTCCTCAATAATAGCAAATAGAAGGTACTATTTTGACAATATTGGATAGGCCTGAACCTGCTCCCATCATAAAACTCCTATTGACTTCAAGGGAGAAGGATCAAGCCATTTGGATTAGCTTCCATCTCCCAATTAGAATATTTGTACTGTTTTTGCTACTTTAACATTTTTCTCTCTGGTAATTCCTAATAAGCTGGGCCTCTGAACAAAATATTAGAAAAGATCCACAAATAAAGAATTTGACTGTAAAATGCTTGTTTCCCACCAACAGTGCTAGGTTCCTACAAATCACACAATGTGTCACTCATTACCTCTTCTTATATTACCTCTCCGACCAATACATACATGCGTAACTGGGCCCCCACAAGAAAAAAAGAGCTGAGTCATGAAATTCAGGAACAGGCTGTTCTAGGTCCTGATTCAGTCTGGGGCTTCAATATGACCTTGATTTCTCCAGCAAACTTTTTGTTACCTATCTTATGTATCTATCTTAGTCACATACAGAAAACTTAGTTAAAGAAGAGAGATGGTTGAAAGTATGCTTCAGTTGAGTTCAAGTGATGCTCCCAAACAATCCGTTTGTTTTAAAAAATGCATAGCTTCAAAAGAACCCCAAATTAGAAAAAAAAAGTCTAGAAATTAACAATTCAAGAATCCAGCCAGTTCCCCAATACCATATAAATTGATGTGAGTATGCACTGCAAGCCTTGGGAGGTGACTACCAAAGCAGAATGTTGGAAGAAAAGAATTAAAACCTAGGGATTTGATTTGTCCCTGCCCTGCAATTTGTATATTCATTTGCATTTGTGTACAGTTAGTCAAAAATAGGTGTAAAATGCTACCAGGTCAACAAGGTAGCTGTGAGGAAAGGAAGGATTCTTCAAATGCATGGAGCATAAAATGGTAGAAGGGAGCCATTTCTCGAGTGAGTCATGGAACATTTTCTTTTCAGAATCTTGTTTCCATTTCAGATATTGACTGAATGGAGACAGAATCTACCTTTCTTCGTAGGAGCTACAAACAACCTGGAAAAAAAGACCTGAATGATGCTCTGAAGGTGGTACTGGGATAATGGCTTCTATGCCTGGATACTTTTATTTTGTAATATAAATTCACTGGCATAGAAGACAGAATGAAAAGGAGAGTGGAAATCTCTTGGAATTCAACTTTTTGTCCTACTTTTAGAATGCTTCTGTGTGAGATGAAGTTGGTCCAAAAGGAGAAAGGAACATGTTCAATTTCTCTTTAGGTTAAGGATTCCTGAACCAGCAAATTTACATTATCTGTTGTTGTCTGAGTTGTAGGGGGATCTGTGCTGACCTCTGTCCTGTAAAGTTGAAAAAATGTTTCTGCGTACCAGAAGACCAAAGTGACTGGAATGATTGCCTGTTAGAACAAGAGTTTTTTTTCTACTTTCAGTACAAAGTGTCTTCCACACCTACCCTGAGAAAGCAGGTTGGTTGATGAGGTTGGACGAATCTGTGAGTGCTTTCTTTAAAGAATTCTTTGGATAACATAGGTCTTCTTCCAATGCCTATCAATTCAATGGATGGACACATCCCTGATTTCAACAGGCATTGGATCAGGCCCTTAGTCACAACTGAAAAGTCATGATGGATGTTACCATGATAAAGTAGCAATGTCAGAACCTTACGTTCATTTCTTCTTCTTTTCATTATTATTCTTACATCCTTCTTATACTAATGTTGGCTCACAGGATGGAAACTAGTCTGCTCCATCACTCTCTGTTGTTAGCGGGTGCTGCCATCTGCTCTATGGTGTTGAGCTTGACTGACTGTTCCGCACCCCATGGTAAGCGTTCTTCTTCAAGTTTCTCTTGGTGTCCTTGTTTCCTCGCATCAGCTGGTTTCCACTTGATAGCTACATGTGGGAGTCTGTGTGTTGGCATCTCAAATACTGTGACTAGGGTTCTGGGGAGCCACACTGAAGTTACTCAGTTAGGGTAAACCCCAAAGAATGGGGCAGACAATCCCCAAAACTGGTGGAGATTCCAATACTTAGATTTACCAAGCCAGCACAAAACAGCTTCTATAATACCTTACTGGATACCCATAAGCCAACAACACAGTTCCCTTAAAGCAATCCAGCCTCAGGCCTCCACCCAGACACCCAAGTAAAATATGATGAGGATTACTGAAAATCTTATTCATCATATAAGAAAGTTCTACCATCCCAAAGGATCACACACATTACCTCCCAGGTTAATGAATCTGATCCAAATACATGCTTACAGTCGATTCTTATTAACTAAACTAAAATTTATTTAAAAAGAAAAGAGTGAGTATTGGTTAAAAGATCAGTATATGTACAGACAAGAGTACAGTTCTGAGATCAGATTCATAGTAGAGATGGTGAGCTTTGTAGTTGCAAAGAGTTCTTTCAGAAATAGTCCATAGGTTATAGTCCAATGTTCATATTCAGGGTGATCCAGATGGGACTAGAGATGTCAGTCTTATGACTTAAACTTCCCCTGCATGAAGCATCAAGCAGATCTGAGATAAAAAGGATCAGGACCACGGTCTTTTTTTATACAGTTCTAGGCCTTCTCTTGACAGCTCGGAGTCCTTAGGCGAACAATAGGCAATCATGGAGACTTTGAAGTAGACCTATTTCCTAAGCATCACCAGTAATTAACTACATGGATAACAATAAGGTAATGTTTATCCATTAAGAAGTTTATCACAAACTTTAAAGACGCATATAGACAATGACATTATTTCACCCAAGCTTCATTTAAATGTTAACATTCCCTTTTGATCTCTGAATCAATAGCTATAGTAATATTCCAAAGTTTTAGCCTATCTAACATGGAAGGGCCCTAATTACCATTTGCATACTTTTCCAATATGTCTCTAAAGGTTGAAATTGGGTCATTTATCCTGCAGGATGCTTAACTCTTTCTGGCCATGCGTCACAAGTACGTGCCCCAAATATGACTAATACTTACTTCTAATTCTAGTAGGAATGAGCTGCTGATTGGTAATTACTCCGATCTCTTCATGGGTGATAAATTTTCACTATCCAATGCCTAGAATCTTTCCTAGGAACTTATTTTCAAGGCATCTAGTTTTCTATGTAACATTTTAATACACCTCCAATTTTCGCAGCCACAGAATGGATGCTCCATAAACACTACAGAACAGAGATTACGTTTTGAGTTGAAAATTCTCAGTTGTGTTTGGGTACTGTGTATCTTTGATTTCCATATGTTGAGTTTAGTGAATTCTGTGGATGCCTTTCCTATCCTTGAAGTCATTTTTTTTTCTTGATATCTCCGGTGGCTAGTATGGTGCTGCACAAGTAAATACACTGTTCTTCTTCCTTGATGTTTTTGCCTCCTGATATGATGTTACTGCTTGATGTCTGGGATTCAAGGAAGTTTGTTTTGACATAACTGATTCTGAGCCCTGCTTGGCCTGCTGTTTTTGCTAAAGTGTCTGTCTGTCTTTGGCTATGTCTAGGCTTACGACAGTGTGTAGCATACAGACACTACATGTGTGGCTACACCCTGCTGCATAGGCGTGCGCAGCACATTTCATAGGGTGTGCACCCAGGGAGCCCTGCCCCCATCCACTTCCTGCCCCCTGACTGCCCCCCTCAGAACTCCCAACCCGCCCTGCTCCTTGTCCCCTGGCTCCTGAGGACCCACCCCCCTAACTGCCTCCCTAGGACCCTACCCCCTACCTGTCCCCTGACTGCCCCGACCCTTATCCACACCTCCGCCCCCAGACAGACACCTATCCGACCACCCCCTCCAGAGACCCCCTCTGCCCCCTAATCATCCCCCGGGACTCCACCAACTATCCAACCCCCCTGTCCCGACCCCTAGCCACACCCCTGCCCCCTGACAGGCCCCCTGGGACTTCCACGCCCTATCCAATGCCCCTGTTCCCCGTCCCCTGACTGCCCCCGAGACCCTCTGGCCCACATCCAACCCCCTTTACCACACCGCTGCTCAGAACAGAGTCCCCACCAAATCCCACCCTGTCAGGGTTCCCTCCCCACTCTGAACTCTAAGGTACAGACATGGGGACCTGCATGAAAGACCCCCTAAGCTTATCCTTATCCTTAGGTTAAAACTCCCCAGGCACAAATTCTCCCGTGTACCTTGGGTTTAAGTAACACTGCCACCATGAAGTGATTTTAACAAAGAACCAGGGAAAATCCCCCCAATGCCTTACACCCCCTTTCTTAGGGAGGCTTGAGAATAATATCCTAACCAATTGGTTACAAAATGATCAAAGACCCAAGCCCCTGGGTCTTGGAACAATGGAAAAATCAGTCAGGTTCTTTAAAAGAAGAATTTTATTTAAAGAAAAGGTAAAAGAATCACCTCTGTAAAATCAGGATGGTAAATACTTTACAGGGTAATCAGATTCAAAACACAGAGGATTCCCCTCTAGGCAAAACTTTAAAGTTACAAAAAACTGGGATAAACCTCCCGCTAGCAAAGGGAAAATTCACAAGTTGAAAACAAAAGGTAATCTAATGTGCCTTGCCTTACTTACTCTTTTTGTAATATCAGAGACTTGTATAGGATGGTTTATAGGAGGAGTTTTTTTGACCTGATGCTTCTCTGTTTTCCCCAGGGAACACACCACAAAGCCTTCTTCCCACCCCCCCCAAGATTGGAAAATATCTTCTTTCCCTATTGGTCCCTTTGGTCAGGTGCCAACCAGGTTATTTGAGCTTCTTAACCCCTTACAGGTAAGGAGGAATTCTAGGCTACCCTTAGCTATATGGTTATGACACACCCCTTGGACATCCCCTTGACCAATGATGTGATGGCACTTACGGGGCGGGTGCAAAGAGCGCCAACCAAGCTGGAGCGCAGCGGTGGAAGGGTGCTATGACTGACGTAAGTCAACAAAGGTCATGTGTAGTGCTGGGGAGGCGGCGATTGGCTGGGCGGGCGGGCGGGAGGCCAAGGGGGGTCATGGTAGCAGCGTGGGGTTCGCTGTGTGACACAATGACGACAACTTTGTGCAGCTACTGGGGAAGTTTGTACAGGCAACAAATACACCCTGTGCGGGCGGCGGGGGGACCCTGTCACCGGGGGTGGCAGGTTTGTAGAAATTTTGGTGGTGCCCAGAACCCGCCCCCGCCCAAACTCCGCCCCCGCACCTGCCCAAGGCTCTGGGAGAGAGTTTGGGTGGGGGAGGTTTGGAGTGCAGGCCCTAGGCAGGGGATTGGGGTGCAGGCTTTGGGAGGGGGTGCGGAGGGAGGGGGTGCAGGCTCTGGGAGGGAGTTTGGGGATGGGAGGGGGTGCAGAGGTGAGGGGTGTGGGGTGAGGGCTGTGGCTGCAGATGAGGCGTTTGGGTGTGGGAGGGGCTCACGGCGAGAGTAGGAGTGTGAGGGCTCTGTCTGGGGCTGGGGGGGGTTGGGGTGTTGGAGGGGCTCACGGTTAGGGTTGAGGGTGCGGTGGGGGGGTGAAAGCTCTGGCTGGGCATGTGGGATCTGGATGGGGCAGGGCTAGGGATGAGTTTGGGGTGCAGGCAGGCTGCTCCAGGACAGGGGCCTGAGAGGAGGACTTCTCGCACAGCCCTTTCCCTGCCCGCAGCAGCGAGTTCTGGGGGAGGACCCCCCCAGCAGCACACTCGCCCCCACCACTGTCACTGCACGTGGTCCAAGGGCCCCTCTCAGGTCCAGGAATCTCCCTCGCCTCCCCCGCGGTGGGTGCCGGGGGGTGCTGCATGCACCTCCTCCCCTGCTGTTGCCCCTGACTGTAGCCTCACTGGGGGTGAGGGATGGGGCTGCCTCCTTGCCCAGCATGGGGCAGGAGTGGTGACTGCAGGTGGGGGGGCCCCCTGTGCTGGTGGAGGGTCCTGCCGGAAAAGGGAAGGGTCTGAGGTGTAAGGGCAGGCTCAGTCAGTCTGCCCTGGCAGTGGAGATGGGGGGTGCTCAGACCCTGCAGCAGCAGTTGCTGCAGGGCAGAGGCAGGGGCAGGGACGCTCTGCGCCAGGGCCCGGAGAGGTGTGTGGGGGCAGCAAGAGGGGGCTGGGGGAGGCATGGGGGGGACACCGGGCCCCAAATATTGGTGGAGCTGGGCCCCAGGGCCGACTCGACTCACTCCGCGCCACTGGGGCCGGCAGCGACGTAAACCCGGCTCTGCTGCCATCGCTGCCTGCAACTGCTGCAGCCTCCTCCTCTTCCTCCTCCCTTCCCCCCCCCCCCGAGCCTCCAGCGGGGGAGGGGGCGGAGCAGCCTTCCCAGCCCGCGCTCAGGGCATTAGGGTGTGCCTGGGCACACCCCGTGCGCACGTCTATGCCCTGCGGTGAAAACAGACGGCATCCATCCTTGTCATTGTGGTGTGTAACTGCATGCCGTAGCGAAAGGCTCTAGCAGTGGGGAGGGCTGCCACTCTGCTGCTGGAGCTTTCCCCGCTGCCTCCCCCCTGCCAGAGCCTTTCACTGCAGTAGGGAAAGGCTGCGACAGCAGAGAGGCAACTGGACACTACACTGTTTAAAAACAGCAGTGTGGACATGGCAGGCATTGATTGGGTGTGAGAGCCTGTGTAGGGTATGTAACCTGTGGGTTCAGGCATGTAGGGCATTCCATTCCGCTCCACTTTGCTTGCCTAAGCAGTGCCTCACCATTTACCTTGCTATTTATACCCATGCTAGCTGGGCATGCAATGTCTACTCTACAGGCAGCCATAAGTGTAGATGCACCTTTTGTTTGTAGCTTTTCAGGGGCGCAATATCCCCAGCAAAGTCGAGGTCTTCTAGGCATTTGCCATCTACTCATTTATTTAATTTTAAATTTAGTTTAGTTTATAATATTGTCTTCTGGCAAGCAGGTGGTATGAGCTAGCAGAGCACTTGCTACTCCATTGTTCTCTGGGAGAACTGTCACCAGGCTCCGTAAGGTGGCAGCCTAAGGAGAACCCTGGCATAAGAGAAATTCAGGCTTATATTTCTTGCAGAGTGGCACTATTTTGGTGGCTTTCTGGCACAGATAGGCTGGTGGTAGGTCACTCTGCTATGGAAAGCCAGTGGTGAAATGCTGGGCTTGGTTAGCAGGCTGAGAGAGATGGAAGAATGCAGATTCAGCAAACAGGATACTTTGGCTGCCACGGCATAAAAGGAAGGCTAATAACTGCTCCTGTAACTGAAAATGCAATTCATTTGAAATGCCCAGCAGTTGTGAGAGAAAATCCTCTCCCTCCTAGTCTGGAGTCAGACACAGACAGACAGCTTGAGTCAAAGCCCATTGAAGTAAATCCATTGGATCAGGCCCAGAGTGTGGGGCTGCAACAGATCAGCAGCAGAACTGAACTCAAAGGAGGAACTTAAACTGGTTCCTTTGTGGTAGAATGAACAGGTCCAATGTGTGAATAATGCTCAGCTCAAGGATGAGGAATTATAGGAGATACAGTAGGCCTGGGCTAGAACGCCTGGGAACTTTGGTCAGTGTCTGGAATATAAATACAAATTTTGCAGCTTGAGCCGGTCTCTACAAATACATCAAGAAGCAAAGCAAAAAGAGTGTCTGCTAACATTCAGCATAAGAAGAACTGAAGAATAATCTTTCAGGATGTGCAAATCCAGTTTTAGGGATTTTAATAGGGCTCAGATTTCAAACTTCTTGATTTCTCCTATGATGACATTAAGGAAAACACTGTCCTAGCACAGTGGTGCCTCATCTGAACTGGAAACTAGACAAAAGTCAGGGCTAATGGGAATGCAATTTAAAATTTTGGAATAAATAACAGCAATTGAGGTGAATTGGATGTATACGAAAAGAGATGTGCACCTGACTGATATAACTGCATACAAACACTGCTACTGTGTTCAGTGCTGTCGGCCGTACTTGTGCATGCCTGCCAGCTCTTGAACAGAGTTTTTATTGATACACATGATTAGAAATTCACCATGTGCTTGTAATCAGTTAAAACAATTTTAGCAGCACAGACACTAGAAATGGACAGAGATCCAGGGCAGAGGCCATCTTTTGTTCTGTGTTTGTACAGCGCCTATCGCAGTGGGTCGTGGTCCATAACTGGGGCTCCTAAATGCTATGGTAGTACAAATGATAAATAATAACAGACATCTGATGTATTCAGAGAGAAATAAGGAAAACCAAATAAACACCTCTGCAGTGGAAGCAGTGCCCCTACACAACAGCCCACAACCCAATACATAACAGTATGCAGTATAAGCATGATGCCAGTATGGTGTCAATGAGACCTTTTGTTTGCCATGTTGTTGTAGCCGTGTTTGCCCCAGATATTAGAGTGACAAAGAGGGTGAGGTAATAGCTTTTTATTGGATCAACTTCTGTTGGTGAGAGAGACGCTCTTTCAAGCTACCTGTAGCTCATCAAGGAGACACATATCATAAGTGGATCTGAGATTGCCCCATGACTAATGCAATCATACAGGTACTGTCAGGCCTCCATCATACACTGACCCCACACCAGCACTAGAATCTGCTACATTCTCTCACATGCAGAGTGGAAAGATATAGCTTTAAATTGCTCCCGTTTTTGCTGTTGCTTTGGGGGTGCGTCACGTTGAGTGACTGATGAGGAATTTGGTCCTGACTGACTAACCCCCACCCTCTTGTGTGTGTTTTGTTTTTTGTTTTGTTTTTGTTTTTCCAAAAGGTCACACTTTTTACAGTGTGTCTGCACCACATTCTGCCCCACCACGCTCAAGACGCTAAGGTAGAATTGCTTTATGTGTAACTTACACCAACCCCCACAAAAAGCATGTAACCATTTTTGTCTAATGGGCATCAGACACACATCAGACAAGCAAATCAGGTCTTTAGGTTCTATTCCTACCTTTACTGGGCACTTCCTGGGTGACTTTTGGAAGGTCACTTAACCTGTCCTTTCCCCATTCCCTTCTCTGTAGAATGGCAATAAGGTTACTGACCTACCTCACACGAGTGTGTGAAGGCCAATGTAACTGCTATTTGAAAAGTATTGGCTGGAAGGTACTATGTTGTTGAGGTTTTTTTTTTCTTCTTTGAATCATCCTAGTGCCTAAAATCCCTAGTCAAGGAACCGTGATGCCGTTGTGCTAGGTGCTGTACAAATACAGAACAAAAAGACAAGAAAGATGTGATCATTATATAAATTTTTTATTCAGGGTCTAACATATCTACAGCAATACAAAATGAAACCCCCAGTGCCTTTTTCTCTGACAGTCAGAATTCAGTCAAATCATTTTGGAAGTGTAACATTCCAACTTCAATAAAGATATGCATATAAGGAATTGAGGAACACGTTAACTTAGGCTGAAAAATATTTAGCAACCAGCTGCTGGTGACATCAGCATGGCCTGGCCTACAGAACAGAGATTGTATTGCCAGCTCTTGCTAAATAAAGCAGATGACTTATATTTTTCCTTTTTAAAGAGCAGATTTCCTTGGGGAGAACCACAAGCTACCATTGAGGCAAGGTTCACTCCAGTATTTGTTTTTAATTGCTCTCAGCTCCCACCTACTTCCAAATATTTCTGGAACAAGAGTTATGTGATTAAGCTGGAGTGATTCATGAGTTTGTTGGGAAAGGAGAAACCGGAAAAGAAGGGGCTGACTATTCAGGGTAATGACATCATCACACTGGCATCCTTTCCCTGGCCTAGAAAAATGCAGCCATCCCTGCTGTAAGAGTTTGGAGAGCAAATAATAGAGAGTCAGAAGCTGTTTAATTCCTTGGCAAGCCTTCAGAATATACTAGACATAGTCTTGTAAGGTTTACGGGCAGTGACTAGTCAAGTGGGAGATATGGGTATGTAGATTGCAGCCAAGAATAATGGCTGACAGTATTCAAGGAGAATCCCAAGCAAACAAAGAAGAAGATAAAGAAAAAGCTCAATAACTATAAAGAACATGTCATCTTCTTTACATCTCTCATTTGATTGCACCTGAGGCTTCTGTTCCCTTTTAAAAATAAGGATGGTAACATTTCTTGGAACCATAAAGTCCCCGCACTAAGATAATGCAAAGAAAATCCCCAGATCACTCGGCACTGAACTCCTTGAACCTTGTGTTCTTTACAAGGAGCATTCATTTTACTGTGGAGGCCATGAAAGATTAGATGGACCATTTTGAGGTGGGGAACCAGCCGAGTGATTTTGTTTAATGCTGAAGTATTTTCCTTGTAAAATGGGATTTGGCTTAAAGACAGCTGAATGCGTAAGTGAAGTCAGTTTGTCGAACTTCGTTCATTGCCTTGATATTGGCTACTACATATTTGTACAGTACCAACACAATGGGGCATGATGTGGGTCTCTAGGTGCTACTGTAATATAAGAATAATAAAATCGAAAACCGTTATGGGGCCTGATTCTTCTTTCCCATGAGAATGTGCAGTCAGTGGTGTAAATGAGAACAGAATCAGGCATGTGTTCAATGCAGAGTTGGCTTTTCAGTTTTTAATTTGTGTAAATTAATCTGTCCTCAGCACTGGTATTGTGCGTTTTGTTTAGTCAGTACTAGGTTAGGTATTTTTAAGCTGGGGGAAAATATTTACATGAAAAAATGGTAGGACTATTATCTGAAAATTTTTTCAGCCCGAGGCAGGTTGAGGACAAAAAGTGCTCTGCGAGAACAGACTCATGATACAGATGTTGATAGATCACATTTGTTTCTATGCTTTCTACATTATGAGCCCGACAATGATTCCTAGGTGAGAATTAGGGTTGGGTAACTATAAGTAATATGTATGTCATTTGTGCTGATTTGGGGCTACAGATGTGTATGTGATACAAAAATCCCTTTGTTGCTATGTTTTGGGGTGCAGGGCAGGGCTGCACGCCTTCTGTGAGCGAGCTCTGACAGTACAGCACAGCAGAAGAGGGTGTGGCCTCTGGAACAGGGGGGTACAGCCAACTGAAAAATCCCTAAAGCCTGTGATTTCCCCCCCTTAACTGGACATGGTTGCAACAGGCTGTTGCGACAGGAGGGAGGTAAAAGGTACATGTTTACTTAGGCTCTGTAAACATGGATGGGGGGGTGGGGGAAGGGAGCTGGCTCCCCCCTCACTTAATGAGTTTGCTGGTGCATTTGCAGGGCTTTGCTCCTTGCGCTGACAGCACCTATCATCGCACCTCTTTGCATTTGACCCTGTGTGCTCTCCTTTATTTGTCACAGCAAGTGCACTTTATCCCCAGTGTTCCCGTGCTACCTAGAGCCAGGCCTGTTAAGAGAAATTTGGGACCTCGGTGCATAGTATTCACTCTGGGGCCCCACCGCTTCCCATTTCACTTTATTTACACAGACATTACAGATGTTTTTGGGGGGGCCTGAGTTCAAGACATGAGACAATTGTCCCCCCCTTTCCTTCCCTCTTGTCAGCCATGCAGAGCCTTAGGCAGCTTTGACTAGCTCTTTCTTTTTCCCCCCTAAAATGCTGCTCTTGAAGGGTATCATGGTGAATAAGGGGTTGGCCCCTACCACAAATTGGGCCATATTGTATCCCCACAAGTAGAGGGCCCCAGTAGTCCTATAATTAGATTGTACTGTATAAAGAGCTCTTGCTTACATATGTGCTTTTTTTCTGCTCAGTTATTACTTGATACACTTTCTCTCTCACCCAGTGCCCATGAGCTGGGATTCAAGCTCTTATAATGGTAAAACAATGCACTTGTCTGTAAAACCCAGTGCAATGGGGAGGGAGGGGAGGTATTCAGAGTGTAACGAAATTTGTCTCTAATTTTTTGGCAGACGGGTGATTGTTCATACAGATCACTTCACAGCCGGTAGCTTTAGCCCCACAGCAACAACGCTGCAGGCACAGCTTGGAGCTGAGGTACTAAAATAAACTAATGATTCATAGCGAGGAAATCTCAGGAATGATGAGTGTTTAAATCCAGCTTAATTAAAGCCTTGTTTGCTTTAATCTGAATATGTGCCTACAACAACAGAAATCTTCTGGTGTGAGTATAAGGCTAAGTGGTGCAATACTGCAGCAGTGGGCAGTTTCAGATGTGGGAAGGGAGGTTTTCTCTGACCTATTAGATACTTTACACCATCGGGCCTAGGACTAGTCAAAGCTCTCATAGCAATAATTGCTAGTCACAGATCACTGGACCTTGCCTGGCTTACTCATATTGGGTCACAAGACAGGATGTTAACCGCTGACACCACAGCATGTTGCTAAATGGCTATTTTTAAACACATAAAACATGAATAAAAGCAAAATGTTTTGCTTTGATCTACAAGGAAGATTTGAAGCAAGTGTATTGAGTGATGATGGGTCCCTGAAAATCAGGAATGTCTCCTTTTTTCAGGGCCTGCCTCTGGCAGTTTTACAAAAAAACCAGTGCTTTGTCCCCAAATTTGTAAACCCTTGAGGCTGTGGCCACCTAAGATAGCTTCTTGTTCGCTGAGCTGGTGAAACTGACATCAGGCAAACCAAGCATATATGTACATCAAGGACCAGCCCCCATCAAGTCTGTTATAGGTTGCCACCTTTCCCTCCAGGAAGCTTGTCTTTGAGCCAGTCCTCCCCTACGGGAAGAGTAAAATGGCTGCACATAATATGTATTGGAGATACAAAGGTGGTGCAAAGTTCACCTTTGCACTCCCCTTATCTGCTGATGCTGTGGGCCAGGCCAGGTCACCAGAACTGAGTAAGATTTCTGACTGCTCTCACTTGTGACAGCTGCTAATTGCCCTAAGGAACCAAAAAACACAGCCAAAGAGCAGTGTGGCCATGCCCCATTTCCTCTAGCCACCTCCCTTTTCCCCTGTTACACTGGCAGCAGGGAGGGGATGATATAACAGCATCTATGCCACTAGAAGATCCCCTTTACATGGGGATGGAGCTCCTGCAGCTGAATCTCTCTGGGTTTGGGGCCAAGTTGTACCAGAGGTGTGATGCAGAGCAATTACACCTCATGGGAGAATTTGGCTTGGGGACTGAAAGTAGTGAGCCTTCTGGCAGTTCAGCAGCATGGCCACCATATTGAAGGTAGCAACTGACCCAGCCAGGGCTGATGTCCATGCTTTCACCCTCCTCCCCTGCACGAGAGTTGGTCACTGGATTGTGGCAGGCACTGGGGAAGGGGGGAAAAAGAGAGCAAGTGGGGAGACACAAGACAGAGATAATAACTGGCAGAGAAAGGGTGAAGGAAATAGAAGGGAGAGGGAAGGGAAAGAAGCCTGAACCTTGAGGAAAGAGGAAGCAAAACAACGAAAGCAGCAGTGTGTGTGTAGGGAGGGGGAGTAAAAAAATCATAGAGAAAATAGAGCACCCTTTTCTCTTCCTCCCATCTCCATTTGCCAAACCCTTGTATGCAGTTCCCTGACCTTCACCAAACCCCTCCCCCCTCATTAAGTCCCCCTGTTCACTTTGGAAATCTGGCTACACTACAAGTGAATGGATTTCCAAAGTAACTTAGAATTATTTTTCTCTTTTAAGGAATTGGTTTGTGGGCTACTCCTGGCTTGGTATAGCCAGTGACATCAGAAGAGTGGCACTGGGGCTGAATTTAGCCCTCTGCAAAATCTATTTTAAAAGAAGTTCTCTTAAAGTGGAGTTATGCAAAATTGTCATTATGAAACTTGCCTAGTTTTGTTGCTGACTCAAAACACAGTCCAGCCTTGCTAAGGTTTGTGAACTTGCTGCTGTTGCACTACAAACATTTGAAACTGGGCATTTTCATCTGGGTTTCACTTTGAATTTCGAGGTTGGTTCAAACACCAGACTGAAGAGGTGGATGCAAAACTGCAGTGAATCAGATAATGGGTTTGTATAGAATCATAGAAGTGTAGGACTGGAAAGGACCTCAATAGGTCATTTAGTTCAGTCCCCTGCACTCAAGGGCAGGCCTAAGAAATAACTAGCCCTTTCCTAACAGGTGTTTGTCTAACCTGTTCTTAAACTCCAATGATGGAGATTCCACAATCTCCCTAGACAATTTGTTCCAGTGCTTAACCACCCTGACAGTTAGGAAGTTTTTCCTAATGTCCATCTTAAACCTCTCTTGCTGCAAGGTAAGTATGAATGCCTGAAGTCCAAAAGCGCTCTGCTATAAACTTGCGGGTTGCAGGAAATCTGCTTTGGCTTAATGGAAGAAAATGTATTCTAAAGACTGGAGCACATGTAGGTGGTTCCCAATATACCACAGAGTGAAAGTGTGGGATGGATAGTGAATAGAGCTTGTGTTTCCAACCACGATGCTGAGAAAATACATTTCTGATTTAGTGAAGCTGAAGACCGTTGCAGTGGGGGATCAGGTTTAATTACAAATGGATTATAAAGCATCTGCCCAAAGCCATTTACAGATGCTTGGGCAACACCACCACTGTTTTTAATTAGCAATGTGGGAGAGAGAGAAATCTTCCACTCAGACACATTATTTAAACAATAAGATATGGAAGAAACAGCTGGATGGATATCTTACATCTGATGCGGGGAATGTTGTCTCCTTTCTGCGCAGTAGTGTCTGAACGCCATGTTTTCTTTACGTTATGCCATTTAAAAAGCACATTACCATGTTAACTGCTTTCTTGTGCGCTATTAATAGTTTCATTTCTTTCCAGCTGCTCCATGAAACATTCACCACTCTCCCGGAAAGGCTGCTTTTGCTTCCTGCTGATAATGCATAGCATGTGCTTCAAGCTGGAAGGTGAATGACTAAGTCAGGTGGCCTAGACTTGGGCTTCTTCCCCATGAAGAATATGCTTACAGAAAAACTGGCAATATATGGAAAAATATTTCCCCAGGCATTCACTCAAATTGAAAAATCAATTTGTTTCGCTTCAGTTGATATGTCATTTGCATTCACTTCCTGTGAATGTTTGGGTGATTGAGTTTTACTTGCATGCATGCTAGTGAATTCTAAGTCCACATGCTTGAGTATCACAGGAAATAGTGTAATTCATATTGAACGGGGTCACAGCAGCAGGACCGTGTTCACTAAACCCTGCGCCAGAGCACTGGCACAAAGCAGGATCCAGAAAAGGATCTAACAACACCGTTTTTCAACTAGAACCACACTGGGGCATCTTTAATGTACAACCAAATTCATATTCCTCCCATCTGAGCTGTTGGGAAAGGGTAATGAGACACTTGTTAAGAGGAAGAAGAGCAGTTTGGGGCCTTGATATGGGATAGTGACTAGCAGGTACTGAATAGATGCACGCAATATAATAATACTTAGATCTTTATATTTTCAGAGCACTGTATAAACATTACTCATCCTCACTACATCTGCAGTTTGCAAGAGGGGAATCTGAAACTCAGTGTCTGGGTGACTTGCTCAAGGCTACACAGGAGCTCCTGGCTACCGTTACCTACCCTACATATCTACAGAGACTTCATAGCACTAGACAGATAATATATACTGTAGGTCTTCCAAACCTGTGTTCCCAGTGCAATGATGATTGGAATGACCTATGGTGGATGCTCTGGAGTTGTTCTGAACATCTCAAGACCTTTTTCTTCTCCGAAATGGCCCTAGGTGTGTTGACATCCTGAGCAAAGAAGAAATTGGGTGTCCTTGTCACCCCTAAATACATCCCAGAATCCTTTTCATCATTTACAGAAGTGATCTCAATAATGGCTTTAGGGACTCTTCTTAGCTCTGCCCGCTTCTTGCCTGGAACTGCGTTACCATGATAGCTCCAGCAGTAACCCTAACCCTGACATTCCCTTAGATGTGATGTTCTGCATAGTCACCCGTATCCTTGAACCCAAAGCCAGCACTCTAATTTCAAGAAGGAATGGATCTCGATCATGTGTTTCTTGATGATCCTCATGACACCTGAACTACCTTTTGTAGAGGGTGGCCTAGATGACCACATAGAGGCATCTAAGCATTCATTGGAAGTTACTTTTCAAGGGAAATAATTTTATTCTTGTAGCTTTAATTTGCTTTGGTATTGTTTGGCTCAAGTCTTGCTGCCCATGCTGTCAGTTTCCTGATAAATTGAATAATGTTCTTAGCATATGGAGCCCTTTTTCTTCATATTGTATCCATTACCAGGCTTTGCTGTCTTGTTTTCTGTGTTGCCTTGATTCAGGAAAACACGTAAACACTTTAAGCATGTGCTTGAACACCTTTTCTGAATAGGAAAGCTTTTGCAATAGGGCCTGTGTCTGCAACATTTGCTCGGCCATGCCATACTATTTTATTCTCCTACTCCATCGCAAGCCTGTGCTACATGATTCCATGTTTAGGGCTTAATCCTGTAGAGTGCGGAGTGCTCTCCACAGCTCAGCTGGGCCCGAGCCAGGGAAGGAGGCAGATGTCTCAAGCCCTCTGCAGAGGACGTGAGGCCAACTGAGCTGAGCCAATGGACGGCAGTAGGAAGTAGCCCAGGAGAACCAGATATTAGTCTGGTTGTGCTGCCAGGAAGCGAGTCAGTGTGATTTGGCGGGATCCCTGCTGATCCAGTGGTGGAACCACCCACCACTGCTAGGGCCCTAAGCTGGGACCCACTGGAGTAGGGTGGACCTGGGACCCCCTAAACCCCTGCTGCCAACCCAACAGCTGGCATTTGGCCACATGCTTATCTTAAACCTTTAGGCCTGAAATCTCTTCTTGCTGTCTGTCCTAACCAGGAGGCTTTGGGCTAAAGACTGTTCCTTGCTCTGCCCTGCCCAGAGGGTCAGAACACTAGACTGCTAACTACTGTCTGCCCCAGCCAGAAGACTATGGCTATAGACTGTGTGCTGCTCTGCCCTGCCCAGAGGACCAGAGCCATAGACTGCTAACTGACTGCTGTTTGTTGCCTGACGCAGTGAGTCAGAGTGGCCTCCTTCCAAGCCTGAGATGGAGGGACCACTACAGCTTCCTATGCTAGAAAACAGTAAAGAGATGCACAGTATATAAAAGAAATGGAAGCTAGAATGGTCACAATGTTATTGGAAATAAAAAATGCTCTCGGCCTAGATTTTTTTTTAAGGCATTTAGGTGTTACTCCTCTCAGTGTTGCAAGGCTTATGTGATGGATAAATCCAATTTTCCAATGTGAATTAGGCACCTAGGAACCTAAAGCTACGTCTACACTATAAGTGCCACAGCAGCACACCTGCAGATCCTTGCTGAAGTGACAGATGTTTTTTTTTTGTCTCTGTAGTATGTCCACCCCTCAAGAGGTGGTAGCTTGGTTGATGGAAGAATTTGTCCGTTGACTTAGTGGTGTCTATACTAGGGCGTAGGTTGACCTAATGACCTTGCACAGGGTGTGACATTTTTCACAGTCCTGAGCAATGCAGCTAAGTCAACAAAGTTTTAGCTGAAGATCAGGCCTAAGTCTTGCTGAACGGACTCTTGAAAATGGGATTGAAAATCACTTAGGCCTAAAACCTTTAAAAATCTGGCCCTTTGTGCTTTCCTCTGGCTAAGTGCCTGATCCTACCATCCTTACTCATCTGAGTAGTTCCATTAGAAATCAGTGAAACTACTCACATGAATAAGGGCTGTGAAATCCAGCCCTAAGTTTATGTTACATGCATGCACCTTAACAGGAGTGGTTCATCTTTATTAACTACTATCCACTTTATGCTGGAATTTGTAGAAGATCTAATTCCTGTTGCTGGGAAAGAGTTGAAACTTTCTAGGAGCCGGTAGGTAATGTCACTCAGGACAGCATTAGCTGCTTGCTAATTTGGCTTTCACCACTTTCCCAGGCCATTCTTGTATTTGTCTGCATGGGCTTCCATGTTGAGTGCTTGCACTGATATTCAAAGATAGTGGTAACTGCAGCATTATGAAAAGCTCGGAGGAGTGAATTGGCTAGAGATCATAAATCCAAGAAGGAAATGCTGCGAAGAAAGAAGATTTCACAGACCAAAGTCATCTCACATTGACACAACACAGATAAAGCTTAACCGATGCAGTAAAACTCAAAAAGTAAAATGAAACAATTACAGACTGATGGAATGATGCAGGGATGCTATATAGCAACCCCTTCACAAGGGATGTCACTCAGACACTGTAGTTGGGAGGGATTGGAATAAAGGGTATTTTACTTTTATATCTAGTCTCCAGCCGGAGCATGCCCAGCAGGGCCACAGGGGCATGACCTCCTTGGCCCAGACAGTAGAGTTACCCCGCGCGGTACCAGTGCACCCTATCACAAGGCCAGACCAGAATAGTTTAGTAACATTATTTCCATTTAACCTGGACCAGAGCTTTCTGTCTGCAAAGACTCAAACATGCAACATCAGGCTGTAAAATCTGTGACAGGGATCCCACTTAGAGACATAACAACAAAAATAGCAAAGGAAGGTTGAAATGATTCTTCAACACATGTAAGATGGGATTTTCAAAAGCAGTCAGCGATGGCCTAACTGCTCAGTGGTAAATCTCCCACTGACTTCAGTGGTAGCAGAGTTAGGTCAATGCTGCGCACCGTAGAAAATCCCTTCTATAACATTTTCTAAAAGCTCTATATGGGTTGAAGAATTCCATCCCCCATCATTATAAGCTTCCTCTGCTGCTGCTTTTGCTGTGTCCCTCAGCTGCAGCCTCTATTTTAATGTTCAGGATTGCTGCTGTTAATAATTTAAAGCAATAAATAATAATAGGATCGTCGTTGGAAGGATGCTGCAGAAAATAACACAGTAATAGCCAGCAAGCTCTCTTCCCTCAATGAATAAAGTTTATAACAAGGAAGCAAGTTAGGGTTAAAATAGGCAGAAACAAAAATAAGCCCAGCTGGAAGTTCAGTCAAGACCTATCACCCCACAGGTAGAGCCCATTCTCAGGTATGTAGCTCAACCAACCAGCTTATGGTCCTTTTCCTAAGAACCTGTGCAAGGTGAGAAGGAAACTAAACTGAAGTTAATCCCTTGTTCACCAAAAAGCAGGTAGTACCCTTTCACAAGCATAATTTTAGCTTTGTGGGTGAGATACTTTGGGGTTTAAATTGATTCAACTATCTTATCATCAGGACAGGAGGGATATCTGAGGGATATTCATTGTTCTCTGCTAGATTTTCCTGCAGTTGAAGGATCAAGAGGCTTCCTTTAGATTCAGACTGCTGCCTGCAAAGATCTTTTGTAAGCACACAGTGTAGTCTTATTCCAGCCTCATTAGCTATGTTTTTCCCTGTGGAAAAACTGATCCATCTGTGCAGAAAAATTATATTCAGACAACTATGAGCAGCTCAGAAGCAAAAGATTTGTTGTCACACTTCCTGGGAAGAAATTGAGGGATTTCCTGTGGCAGTCTGGAGATACAGAGAAAGTCTCCCTATATTAGAAATTAAAACTATTAGAACTGGAGAAGTAGTGGGGCAGCAAATATTTATGGACATAGCCCCTTTTCTCAGTGCAGTTTGTTCATCGAGTATTAATAAATATAGCATGATTGCACTTAAAAATATTCTGCAGTTGCCACCACTTCTAGTCATCATAACCCGAGGTGTCCTGTTTTCTGCTGAATCATCCCTGGAAATAGAACCTCCAACCAGGAAACACCTGTCTACCAGGAGGCCCATGTTGACTTAGAAAGTAGAAAAGACCATTTGGCTGGCAGTGTCGGGGAAGAGAAGGGAAAATATCTTCTTAATCTTAAAGTAAGAGAAGTGTGAGGAGAGAATTTTAAAGCCATCTAAAACAGGGGACAAAGATAACAAGGAGGATACATGGGAGGGTAAAAAATAAAAAGAGAGATTTCTGTATAATCCAGAATACTTTATTGAAGAGAACTCTGATTTTAGTTCTGGGGTTTTGCTGGTTTCTTTACGTCAATGTATACTAGCTATGCGTGGTTGTGTTTTGTTTTTTTAATCAAACTTAAAGCTTTGTTTTTTATAAGTGTAAAATGAGGAACTCAACAGGGTGTATGCTGGCACTTGAAAGCGGTTTATAGGCCAGGCATGGCCCTGACCCAGGACTAAGTTATTCTGAGGAATGTAGTTTGGAGGGACTGATGACAGGCCTAGTCCAGGGGCTGTGACTGAGGGCTAGTGTTTGCAGAACTACATAATGCAAGCTCTTTGTTCAGCTGGTAGGAGATAAGGGCTGCAGTAGGAACTCTCTGTGACAGACTGACAATTTCCTGCAATATCCTGAATGAAGTTTATTGAATTACGTTAAACCTTATTGAATTAGGTTTACTGCCTTTAGGGTCCACTGCATTAAAAATGCAATTACTTGTGTGTTGTTGAGGGATCTTATGTTTGTCCATAGGAAAGGTAAATAAGAGAACAGCAGGGAATGATTAGGCAAATTTCACTCAGGTTATAACATCTCCAGAGAAACACCACCCTCTGGAAAAGTTTGAATACACTAGTTCAAACTGGATTCTTCAAGGACCAACAGACAATGAAAGGATTTTTGGATAATAGCCTGGTTTTAAACTGGCTCATGGTCTCCTTCCTGACCAAGCAAACAGAAGCACCTCTGGTTCATAGAAGGCCCCAGTCCTCAGGGTGGGGTTGGAAGCACTTGACCTACTGAGATCTCATAAAACTGTATGCTTGTTCTGAGCTGAACCTTTATTCCAGGTCACAATGCCACATAACAACTTTGACGCCCAAAATGTCTTATTTCAATCTTGTAACCTAGAGCTCAGTTTTGTCCACACTGACCTGAGCTGCAGCAAGAACAGACTTTGTAATATGTGATCCCTTACTAGGGCAAAATCAGTCTTAGTGTAAGTATTATCCTACGGGAGTCAATGGAAGTACATACGGTGGTATTTGATCCATCTTCCTGTCTGTGGTGGGTCCCCACAATACATTATCTGGTGCTTTATTCAGTGTACTTCTAAATGGAGTTTACACTACTTCCCTGGAAGGGTTATTGTGAAGTACATGATCTAAAATTACTGGAAATTACCTGCACCCTTTATAGATACTCCTGGGGTGAAATCCCGATCCCATTGAAGTCAAAGGCAAAATTCGAATTGATTTCAGTGGGCCAGGATTTCACCTGTGGTGTATTTTCCCTCTTGACTCTGACATTTCTCTTTCCTCTCCTTCCCCCAACTTTTAATCCTGGCTGATCACTGAAATGATGCAGTTACTCCAGTTACCTAAGACTGAAAGGCACTGTATAACGGCAAATACATTATAGCTTCACCTCAACCTGTACAGAAATTTTCTGTTTGTCTTGCCTCCTGCTGCTCTCATCTATGCTTAGGTTGCTCCTAGACAAAGGCTCAAACTGAAACCTCACATTCGAACCCCTGGGAACTGTGTGCGTGCATTGCAGAGATGCATATCTCTACGTACAATCTCACCCCCAAAATTTTTATTTTAGGTAAGATCTGAAATTAGACGACATCTGTAACTGTCAGATATCCACAGGATCTATCCTCTGCCCCAGAGTTTAAACACTCCCTGGGATGAACTCCTTCAGTGGTCCAGACTCTCTCAGGGATCCCACCCTTTCTTATGGGTAGACGATGCAGCCTCAGCACCTCCAAGACTGAGTCTGTGCACTATGGGCTCTGCCCAGTGAGTCCGACTGAGGGCTTGTCTACATTTAAAACATAACAGCTGTGCCACTGTAGTGCTTCAGTGTAGACATTAGCTATGCTGCTGGGAAGGGATTTAAAATGGCAAAAAAAATTCATACTTTATATGCATAATGTTTTCCTTTTGTTATCTAATAGGTACAAGTAGTGCGTTATCATAAATGCACCGATTAAAGCTTTGATATTTATAAACAAACTAATGGTTACCAGGGTAAGAGGTATTTGAAAACTACCTAGTGTACATCTTAGAGCACACCTTTAAATTGTCCTATTTACAACAGTAACAAAAACAAACATAGCTGACCAGGGAAAAGGCTTCTTTTTTTTGCATCTTCATTGAATGCTGCTAATAAGCTGTCTTGATGGGTCTTTCTGTAGGTCTCCATTTCACAGCTCAGACTCTCCCTGTCTTGAATTAGAGAGACAACATGGGTGAGGTAATATCGTTTATTGCACCAACTTCCGTTTGCGTGAGAGACAAGATATTACCTCCTCCACCTTGTCTCTCTAATATCCTGGGGCCAATATGGATACAACAACCCCATCTTGCATTGTCAGTCCTGGCCCAATCTTTAGATTTGCAGTTGATAAGGAGAAGCAGGGTGACCTGCAGCAGTGTAAAGGGCCCTGATTTTATTTTAAACTCCTTGTTCAGATATTCAGAATCAAACACATTCACCAACGAATCCAATGGGGGAAACTGTCCAGCATTCCTGGTGAAAAGAGCTGAAGCTTACAGCTGGAAGCCTTGCTTACAATATACTAGAACTGGTAATAGCCCGCTACTATTGCCTGCTTCTCGAAGTGTACCAGCCAAGAGGCTCTTCTTTCTCTTTCATGTGTTTAGCATTGTAAGGTAACTTCATTGTATTTGCAAGACCAATGCTCCAACTGACTTCAGTGACAGCAAGTTTGGGCTTAGTGTGTAAAAGATTGTTTTGTTTTTCTCTGTTAAATTGTACAATATATGATAGCTGTGTAGGAATTAGCCAGGTCATCAGTGTAATTCTGTCAAAAGGTATCGAGACATCTTCATGCACAGAAGGAAGTGACAGAGCAGCCATCACAAACCTTCCTAACTAACAGCATTCCTAAAATAACCTTTTTAAATGATGAAAAATTGGGTTTAGAGATGGAGTTTTTCATTGAGAAAGCTTGTCATAAAACAAAAAAATTATATTATCAAATTAAACTTTCATGAAAAAGTTTCACATTCAATAAAACTCCATTTCTGACACCTCTTTATTTGGGTGTGGGAGGGAAGATCAGCTCTGTTCATGTGTGATGAAGCTACTCCTCGTGCTCCCCTAAATCTCCTCACATTTGGAAGGTAAAGGAGTTGATTTACATTCGCCACTCTTCTGGGGAGTTCTTGCTCAGGGGCAAGCACACTTGAGAGTAGTTTTTCACATTATCTACAAATCCAGCGTCTAGTCAAAGACAGAACATGAAACGCTTTGGGGAACTGGCAAAAGACAAAATCCCATGCAACAACAAATTATGACAAATTCTGTATTTGAAATGAATAAAAACAAAGAAAGGTTCAAGATTTTACCCCCCTGAGCTCAATGGAAGTCTTGATGCTGACTAAAATGATACTAGAATATAAGATAGATTTTCAGCCTGGAAACTGGTAAATCAAGATTATCATTCTTACCAGCAAGTTACTAAGCATACTGCATTCTGAAGGGCTGAATGCTCAGGAGTTAGGTTCCTAACTTTGACTATTTGATAGAAAATAGACAGTAGGCCTCTAACTCCTTCAGAGCATTCAGTTTGACATGTTTAGCCTCAGTGTAGTGTACCTTACAAAAGCTACATGAGTACCATTTGCTATTGTAGTTGTTAATACCTTAAGCATAACATACTGTATGGCTGCTATCACCATAGTAGCTAAACAGCTCACAAAACTTACTCCATTATACCTTTGTGACGTAGGGAAGCATTGTCCCCATTTTCCAGATGGGGAAAAGGAAATGGAGAGACATTAAGAGACTTGCCCAACGTCACACAGAAGTCTGTGGCAGAGTTGGAAACAGATCCCTGATCTTCTGAATCCTAGTCCAGTGCTTTAGCAGAATACACCTTCAAGAGTGTCACTCACTTCACTATATTCAACCTATAGTGAAAATATACCAACATCCCAAAAAACTTTCATGTATGCTTTCCATGTATCCCCTCCCCTTATTGCTGATCACAAAGACACTTGACGTGACTGAGCCCCTGGGCTGAAGGGTGTCATGGGTGCATAATATACTTATAATTAGCACCTTTATATTAATAGTTTTTAATTATTATTTATATATTTCCACTTCCTTCTGTCTGATTGAATCAATAACAATCTTGTGTTTGTAAAATGACAACCAATTACAATGGAAGTGAGTCAGATGTCATCTTCTACTTCAGTGTTTGTTACTGAATAAGTCAGGCAGGAGGAACAAACTACTCACTACTAGGGCTAGGAAATGTGGAACCTTTTCTATTTGAAAGTTATCTTACAATGACCCTAAAAATATAAAAAAAATATTGCTGAAATAAAACCCTTGCACGGGGTACAAATAGAGCATATGAAACTGTGGTGGAAAAACTCTAAGAAATCCATAGTGGAAAATACATTATTACTGCTATTATTTATAATTTACAAAGTTATACATTTCTTTGCATACAACAAACATACATGTTCTATACATTTCTGGGGTGGTGGTGAAAGGATAGATTGAAAGTGAGTAAGGATGGAAGGAAAAGCATGGAAGTGAGAGGTAACTGGGAAAACATATCTAAGAATAAAAATAACATGCAAATGTTTGTATAATATTTTACTGAGGCTTAGTCATGATGATGACACAGTAGAAATAATATCAAATGTTGCAAAACTGCATGCAGACTTCTGTAGATCAATGGATGTTACAGGACTTCAGCTAAGGATATAATGAAGAAAGAGAAGAATAATCAAAAACTTGACATATTTCTGAAAATTCTCTTTGAATGCTATACTACTTCCTGGGCAGGTAGAAATCACAATACATGGCAGGTGATCTGACACTGCCCTAACCAGCATGACAGGAATATTAGCATGAAGCAAACCACTACTTTCAAGCAAGGTCTGAATGGGAAGAATGTGACTTCACTGGACAACATAGCTGACACGTTAAAGCGTGCTGCTTTAGTTCCTGGATGTTGGTGGTTAATGGAATGATAAATGTTTAATCTGGATCACCATGACTTGTAGAGATTTAGCATGCCCAGTACTACCTAGGCATGATAGCATGATTTCATGATGAAACACTTTATTAAAAGCTGAACTCTTCTCGAACTGTGTATTCATTGCACTGAAGGTGAGAATCTTCCCACTGACAAAAGCCAATGCAATGCCCTATAGAACCACTTAAGCCTCACACTAAGGAAGTGAGTAGTGGTACCTACAGCCTTTTGCAGACCCCTTTATAAGCTTTCTTCCATGCCTCACCTTCAACATCCACGTGCCTATTTCTTTCAACCTCTTTTTTATTGTACAATAAAATATTATTGTAGATAGTAAAAGGAAAATTCCATTCCTCACTTCCACATATAAGACTTACTTATATCTTACACAGATGTAAATTGGGAGTAACTCCATCAAAGTCAATGAAGTTGCACTGTTAAAAAACACTACCCATGTAAATGAGGAAGAATCAAAGCCTCAGCATTCTAATATGTCCTCCTTACATTGTCCTCGGGCTTCATATGGTGCAATAAAAAATCTTGTTCTAAAGTCTAGCCCACTCCCCTTCATTCCTCCTCCCCCAAAACTCCTGCATTGATTTTCCACAGATGTATATACTACTGATCCCTGAAATTGTTCTTTCCATATGGAAGGTCCTAAGTACACCCCCTTTGTCCAAGGACATTTGATGTCACCAGCTTGAGAAGTTTTAAAGAAAGAAACAGTTTCGCTGTTTGTTTGTTTGTTTGGGGTGTTTGTTTCATGTAGTCCAATATGAGGAGCATGAGGTGAAGTTGTCACCCAGGGTTTTAGTGTGGCCCATTTTTATGTGGAAGCCTTTCCATAGCTAAGGTTGCAACCTATGTCCATAATAAGACTCATATTAGCTGCCTTATAACTTTGGTTCCAAAATATAGTTTGGCATGAAAATTGCTAGCTTTGCTCTGAAGAAAAAGGAGAATGTTTCTCATAAATTTGCAGAATTTATCAAACTGTTTTGTCACTTCAGTTAATTAAAAACAATCTGATTTGAATTGTTTATTTCGTTTGATCCTTGTAGCTCAAAATCTGCTTGTTTCCACGTCAAACTTCCCATATAGTTAAATGATCTTCAGAACTTGAGTACTGGCTATACTTGAAGAACAGAGTTTGTAATCAAGGTAAGTTATTAACTTTTTTTTGTGGAGAGTTTTGAGGCCAGCCCTCTTTCTGCTGCCTTTGGTAGGAGTTATGAACGAAGGATTAATGCCACTGAAGTCAATGGAGTTATACCAGTGTGAGATCAGAGTTGAGCTCTAGAGATGAAATCCTGGCACCATTAAAGTCAATAGTAAAACTTCCATTGACTTCAGGATTTCACCCTAGATCTCTCTCATCTCCTTAATGGTCATGGCAATTATAAATGTACTTCCTACCATCCAATTCTTTCAGATGCTGGGGTATAATTACAGTCCTTATGTTCCAGACCCAACTGTTCAGCTCCACTGAAATGCCATGCCAGAGAGCATTCAGGAGCAGGGATTTTCTACCACAGAATTTCAAATGAGCTGAACAGAGGAGCATGTAGTTTCAGGGGGCATATCTGGAAAGCTGAAAGGCATGTCTGGAAAAGGTATCATACAATTAAATAACATCCAACATGCAAAATAAGATGTCATCTCAATCTGGTAAATCAAACTCCAATAAATATTCTTTTTATTATGGAGTCATTCCGGGATGGCCTTAAGCTATGGAGATAATGGAATAAGGATTTAGATCTGTATTACCCCATGCAGGATTCGGAGTCAATTTGGAAACAGTATACTTTCTATTTATCCAAAGCATGAAATGATTTTCAGCACAGAATTTACTCTTTACGTTAGAAGCTGCCATATACCCCATCTCTTTCTAGATCAGAAATCTGCAATAAAATATGAAGATTTTCTTTCTAGGGTGCCCAATACTACAAGTCTTTCTCACCCAGGTTATCCTTGCTTGCAGTGAATCAAGTGAATATGGATTGCAAGATTGTCCATTGTTTAGAACTGTAGAAGAATTAATACATTATTAAGATTTACTATTTGTATCTGGTTTATTGCATTTTTACATGAGAACAAGATGCTGTCTGGCTCTTACCTGGGTATGCAGTGAGTAATGAGCATTGAACCTTTCCCTTCACCCCATCTCAGCAAGAACTGCTGTACCAACACTCACTGGAGCGCAAGGATTGCTCCAACCCTATTTGCCTTGCAGCATCTCAAAGGGAACTGAGAGGGTTGGGGAGGAGGCAGGACTGATGCAGAGTTGGTAGCAGGCTGCATGCCTGAGTGGGGGTAGTAACACTTGCCCATACACCAGGGACATCTGGGAGGCACATGGCCTGGCTGATGCAGAATGCCGGCTGGCATTACAGCTTCACACCAATCCTGACGTGAACTGTCAATGTTTAGGAGGGAAAGTTTGAAAAGACATGAGAAGAAGCTTTTAGGAATTGGCCTATCTCCTGTACATCAGTATATAATGAAAAAAGAAAAGGAGTACTTGTGGCACCTTAGAGACTAACAAATTTATTTGAGCATAAGCTTCCGTGAGCTACAGCTCACTTCATCGGATGCATTCAGAAGTGAACTGTAGCTCACGAAAGCTTATGCTCAAATAAATTTGTTAGTCTCTAAGGTGCCACAAGTACTTCTTTTCTTTTTGCGAATACAGACTAACACAGCTGCTACTCTGAAACCAGTATATAATGAGGCACTGGATAAAAGGGTTAAGAAGGACAAATTCTCCCCAGTTACATTGGTTTAAACCTGAAGTAATTCCATTATCTTCAAGGGCGTTATTTATTCCAGTTTCATCCAAACAGCAATAAGAGCAGAATCTGGCCCACTAAGACTAATGAATTTACTCTGGATTTATACATCTGTAACTGGGTGCAGAAGTTTTGCATGGTCTTCAGGCAAACATCAATTTTTAAAAAGCCAAATAATCAGCAGTTTAGATCTAATAACATGCTCCATTTCTTGGTCTGCTGCAAACACTTGTGAGGCTAAGGGAAAGGATTTCTTAATTCTGAAGTCTAAACTCCCTGATCTCTGGTCAGGACAAAATTTAAATATCAGATGATGAGTTCTGAAGTAGTTTTAAAAATAGTGGAGCACAGTCTGACATTGTATGTGTTCTGTTGTATGCCATGAGAACTCAGAGCACCCTTACTTCCTAAAACCACGCAGTCATAGTATAGCAAGAAGGATTTTATCCACTTCCACTGGGTCCCATGATGCTTTTCATGGTCAGGCAAGAAAACTGCCTTGAATGCGGACTGATTCTGACCTCAGAGTAGTTTTATGCTGGTGTAATCCCTTGGCTTAATTGTTAGTGGTTTGACACTTTATTTACACTGGTGTAAAAGAAATCAGAATCAGGCCTTTTGACTTTTTGGTGGTCTCCTCTGTATATAATAAAGAAATCAGTGGTCTATTCTGAACAGATAATAGACAATACTATGCTCTTTGTGTTAATTCCTTATGGTCCTCCTTCCTGTTCATTGATCTAGTTAGATGGTAAAAATGTTTCTATTTAAAATGAGCTCTCTAATAATAATCTCTGTAGGAGGCTGCAGACATACAATGAAAACTTCTAAGGAATGCATCCGATGAAGTGAGCTGTAGCTCACGAAAGCTTAAGCTCAAATAAATTTGTTAGTCTCTAAGGTGCCACAAATCCTCCTTTTCTTTTTGCGGATACAGACTAACACGGCTGCTACTCTGCAGTCTAAGTATTCAGATATCCTTTAAGAAGTCTACATCACTTCAGTTTGCTTTTCCGATAGTAAAATAGTAGTAGTAGTAACAGCCACCATTACTTTACCTGCACACGATGATGCTGTTAATAAGGCAAAAATTACTTCAAGAAAACTTCTAGTTACTCATAGAGGGCTGAATCCTGAAGTCCTTATTCAATTTTTACATATTCTTACTCCTCCTTTGACACTAATGGGAGGCTACCTGAGTAAGGACTGAAGAAAAATGAGACCCTGAATTCTGATCTCAGATTAGTTCTACATCAGTGAAGCTGAGATCAGAAGCTGGCTCTTTGGAAGGACTTCAGAATTTGGCCCCCTAATTTTTCACAAATAGAATTATTCTGAAGAGGGAAGAAAGAAAAGTCTTGTGATTTAAAGGACTATGTGGGTTCTATGCCTGGTTCTTTCACAGACTTTCTCTGTGATCTTGGCCAAGTCATATAGACTAATGTTACCTAAATGAAGGCATCTAAATTCATACTGAGATGAGTAAATAAGTGACCTGTTTTTCAGGGGGCTTGTGCATTCAACACCCATGGAAGTCAGCGGAAGACAAACAGGATATGAGGCTGCAAGTCCAGCTTGAATCAAGCTCAAATTCATAACCTCCCCCCCCCCAAAAAAAAAGATTAAAAAAGATACAAATCGCATGTCAGATTCAGAGTGAGAAATCAGATTAGATGTTAGAAAAATCACAGTAATGATATTTCAATGTCCCCTCAAAGAACTGAACATCAAATCTACATCTCCTTTCATGTTCCACTGCATACAAGGAAATGAAAGCAAATTAGAAAGAGAGATGTTTGGGTAAGTTTGAGCTATTTTGCTTTTCTGACCAAAGTAAATAGCGAACTGGAATAGATTATTTCATCAGTCACATGCTGACAATGCCAGTAGTTAGGCTCAGAATGCCTGCAAACCCTTACTTATATGAGTATCCTTTACACATCTAAATGAAAGGCTTATTTTGTTGCTCTTTTAACTAGGAGGTCAACAGTCCACGTTCAGTCACCAGTTTGATGATTGTAGTCATGGCTTCCCACTTAACAGGGTGGGCACATGAAGGTCGTCATCTTCCACGCAACACCTCTACCATGGTTTTCTGTTTTAGAAAACATTGAACCTCCAGCTATCTGTCAAGATAGAGCCACAGCACGAGAACTTAAACATGCTAAAAACGACCTGGAACTTCCAATCAGTTTTCTTAATAATAATTTCAATTCCAAAAGTGTTCTTGTACAGGATATAGCAGTGTGTGCCTAAATTTTCAGAAGTGACTAATGATTTTGGGTGGCTCAGCTTTTCAGTATCCAACCTGAGACATTTCAAACAGGCCTGATTTTCAAAGGGCAGGCGCTCAGAAAGAATTAGACTTGAAAATAATCAGATTTTTATTATTCAAGTAACCTCATAAAAAACAGCTAAGACAAGAAAATCAGTTGAATAACTAATCTATGACCTGATTCTTCAGACCTAGGTGGCTAACTTAGGCTCTCAAATCTTATCTAGGAACATAAATATGTGACCTTTTAATTTTTTTAAAGGTGCTGAAAACCCACACTCCTATTGACTTTCATTTAGATGTCTAACTAGGGATTCAGGAGTAGAGTTGAGAGAGGAATTGATTTTTTTTTTTGGTTCAGGGCAGACCCAAATATTCAGAAGAAAAAATTAGTTTGGTTTTAACTGAAATTTTTTTGAGTTTTCTTGCTGAAATGAGAAACTGAAAAAAAAAAAAAGATTCAGAAATACTGAGCACATGGTGTTTTCAAAATGAAATTTTCTCCGGAGAACCAGCAGCTGCTGAGTGAAATCGACAAGAAAGCCAATTTCAGGCAGCACCTGCTGGGATGCCCAGGGCTGGACTCAAGGCCAGGTGGACTGCCCTGGATTTAGGTATACCAGGGATTTGACTTCCAGGCTAGCCTTGAGTCTGGAAGCTCGGAGAACAGGACTCTGGAGGCTGGCAGGCTCCCTGTCACTAAGCTATGGACTGTGAAACACCAGAAGATTCCCAATGGAAATATGCTTGTGTTTTGGTGAAAGTTTTGTCAAATCTGCAATAGGTTTGATAAAATATTTCAGTCCAGCAAATTGGCATTTTCCAATGAAACTTAGTTTCATCAGAAAATTTCTGACCAGCTCCATTTAGGAGGCTAGCTTTAGGCACCCAGGTTAAACATATTTTGGCCGTACACCAAAAGAAACTGATAACATTAAATTGATTATTATGACTTAACATTACTAAAAATCTAGAAACCTATGGTCAATTCCCCCCTTCCTTCCCCAGGGTCCTTATCCCATCTTTACTCCTTGGAACTGACATAAAGGTTAAAAATAATGATACTGAGAATAATTGGTTCTTGATTTCTAATCATGGCTGACACTTATTTGCGGTGCGGACTCTGGTAAATCTTTTAACCTCTCTGTAGCCCATTTTGTTCATCTGTTCTTAAAAAAAGAGAGAGAGTTCTTGTGACACTCTGCAGAGGAGGTCAATGATTAATTAGTTGCTGTTCTTACAGCACTTTGAATAACTAATACACTAGCATGCTATAGTTATGTGCTATTATTATGTGTTGAAACTTCTCAGTAGCATAGTACAACACAAACATGCATTTTAACAATTTTCAGATACAGCTTTGACTCTAGCCAACCCTTGTTGTCTTGTCTTGTTCCAGACAAGAAGGAAGAAGTCTCCTGGGATTTAGGTTGTATCTTTTTGACAGGAAACTGTAGAATTATTTGGAGGGGGAGGAGGTGGGAGGGAGGTTAAATGGAAATTGTGGAACAAAAGAAGTTAAAGTATCTCCCTTGTTTTACTCAGATTGCTGTGTTATAAGAAGCTGACTATCAAATGCATACATTCTTGACTAATTCTAAGGTAATTTTCAGAACACAAAACAGGAATCTGTCCAGTCTAAGCAGAAAAGTCACTCAATAGCTTAATTTGCTTCCCTTCAGAATGTAGCACTAATAAATAAGGTTGCTGCAAAAACAAAAAATGAGCACTCTGCCCCTCCACCCAGCCATTACCACTTGCTGAGACAGGTGGAGGCATGCTCTGTTCTCAATCATCTTCAATCCTAAATCCCATGACCTGACTGGGTCTCCAGAAGCAGGCAGCCTGTATTTCTTGCCAGTTGAACTGTGCTTCATGTTTCCTTTCAGAATTGAAGACTGAAAGGCCCTAGAATTGTTTCACTGTGCATTTAAATAAACAAACAAAACTGACATGCCTTATAAGCTTTTAATTGTCACTCCTTCCATTTTATTTACACCCACCCCAGCCCTCTTATCTTTCTCTTTTTCATCTGCACTGCTGGTTCTATCTTTCCTTCCCACCTCAGCTTTGGAAAGGAAAAGAGGAAAGGTGAAACCCTGGCTCCATTGAAGTCAGTGGCAGAACTCCCAGTGACTTCAGTGAAACCAGGATTTCACCCTAAGGTTCTGATGATCCTGCAAATACTTACGCACATGCTTTGCTTTAAACCTGTGAGTAATCCCACTGAAGCCTGGCTTTACATGCATGCACAAAACAACAGGGATTTGCACTGGTGAAACTACATCAGCATAGCTACACTGGTGCAAAAGTCCCCACTGCAGACAAGCCACCAGTCTCACAGGGAATGTTCTGAGACAGAGGTCGGAGGAAAGGCAGCATTTGTTCACCACCCATGCTGCAATCTGAATGGCAATGGCCATTGCACATTGTTGGAAATGCTGCTCTCCGTGGGAGAGGTCACACAACAACTAGAGCCACATCATTCAGGACCCTCTGGAATAGTTCACCTTCTCTTTTGTTTATAGTTTCAGGTCATTTCATTCATGGGGGGTTCTCATGCACTAGGATGCTGCTGCAGTGTTTGGGTGGCAAACACTGGAGGGAAATAATTAGACTCAAAGAATATATTTTAATGAAAATGTTACTATTAGTTCTTTGAAAAAGCTATGGTGGTTTTTTTTTAAACAAAACATACATTTGGTACCTAGACTACCCCGCAGCGTTTCTTTGAGTAAAGGGAATTCAAGGAAGACGTACACATGGTATTGAATTGTATTAAACAGGAGCATCAGTCATTGACATTGAATAATAAGCATATTGTGGCTGCTACTGGAAACTAATAATACTAATAATTACTGACAATATGACTTGCCTAACCTGAATTTCACAGAAGCAAAAAAGGTGATTGTCATTGGTTGCTGACTGGATTAGGCTTGTAGAGTGATGGTTCTGGACAAGCTAGTATTGGGGCTATAAATAAAATATTTATTACGTAAAAAACAAAATAGCAAACCTTGAGTAACAGCATCTTTGTGCAGCAGAAATCAATGACTTCAGCCTGTGATGCTACTTAGTAACATCATGAGCCCACTTTTGCTGCAACATTTATTGATCAGGGTCCCATGGTATAATGTACTTTAGTCTTGCCTATGTGGAAAGGACCCAGCTGTGGACCCACGTGATGTCTGTGGTCACTACAGTCTTTTTAACTGGTCTAACTTGGGGCCAGATTGTGCCTACTCCTTTCACTGGTGCACAGTGTGACTGGAGGGTTTCTACAAGATGCTTTCTATTTCCTTAATTGTATGGGCTGAATAATCATTTTAAAGCACAGTTAATGCTAATGCTGTTTGCCTACCTCTAAAGCCAGTCCAGTCATATTACAACTTAGAGATCCATTACGGAGCACATCTCTAAATGCAGTTGTAAAATTGTTATGCCGTATGTAGATAGCTAGGCAGATAGGGCCAGATTCTTCTCTTCTTTGCACTAGTGTGAACGGAGAAAATAACTCCAGTGAAATAGAAGCAGAGTTATACTAACATAACACTAGCGTAAGTGAGTTGAAAATCAGGTCCATATTATTCAAAATGTATTAGTATGAACCATATTAAATATGGCTTCTTGTGGAGAGCAGAAAGAGAGAGGGTCCCTCATTTTCCAGTGTGCCAAATTGTACACTCAGACTTTTTTTCCCCTAAAATTTCCCTCTGTTGCTACCTCTGGTTGAACCCCATCACTCACAGCAATGGAGAGTTAGCTTGTGTAGACAAGGCATTTTAACTACTGTGTTGTGTAGATCAGATCTGAGTAGGGTTAGATGACAGAGTATCTAAAATGCTGGTGAATGTCTGGAGTCCTGTCTATATCAGCATGTATCACTGTTGGTACCACAAGTGCAGCTCTAAAACTGGAGAAACAGCGATAAGTGCTATGGAAAAAACCCTACTGTAGACACAAACCTCCGAATCAACATGTCTTGCAATTGCCATTTCTAGGGAGTGGCTGTCTAAGAGGAATTCAGAGTAAAGAAGAAGCCACAGGGCAAATTGTGCAGTCCACCTTCACATGTACCAGGTATGATCACATGTAATGTATGAGTCAAATCTATAGATACTTGTAAAAAGGAAAATCAAAAGAAAAACAAGGGTTAGAATCTGCAGATACTGTGATTCAACTCCCACAGGCGGTAGGTGCTAGTGTCTTTAAAGTAAACTAAGGGCTGAATCCTGTTAAGGTTCATGCATGGAACAGCTATAGGGCCAGGCCCCTAAGGCTTTTTAAAAATTAGCTATGGGGAAAAGTGTCTTCTTCCAAGGCTCAGCTGCATTGCAACCATTGTGTATTGCTCACTTAGTTATCCAAGATCTTTTAATGGCCTTATGTAGTGTTCAGTTATGGCAAAAATTAAACCCTTGGTTGAAGTAACGTACTTGGCTTCCCTTAAGGAAACAAGCAGCAGCTTTCTACTGGTCAAATAAGCATCCACCCAGCATTCCCTAATAGGTTTTAGGTGTTTTATTAGTTTCATAACAAATGCATGATATAGAAACTCAGTGGTACATGAGTGCTCAGCACCTCACAGGATCTTGCCCCATGTGAATAAACAAAAAGATATTACATGATCTGTCATGGCCTTTTTCATATTGTGACAGGGTCAGGCCAGATGGCTACAGGAGAGTAATAGAAGGCAGATATATTAGCCCCAGGCTACGTAGGTCCCTTTTCCCTGTGTAAGATAACAGGGAAGGTTCCAGATCAATCAGGAACCTTCTGGAGACAATTAAGACAGGCTGATTAGAACACCTGCAGCCAATCAAGAAGCTGCTGGAATCAATTAAGGCAGGCTAATCAGGGCACCTGGGTTTTAAAAAGGAGCTCACTTCAGTTTGTGGTGTGCGTCTGAGGAGCTGGGAGCAGGAGGCGCTAGGAGCTGAGAGTGAGAACGCGGACTGTTGGAGGATTGAGGTGTACAAGCATTATCAGACACCAGGAGGAAGGTCCTGTGGTGAGGATAAAGAAGGTGTTGGGAGGAGGCCATGGGGAAGTAGCCCAGGGAGTTGTAGCTGCCGCACAGCTGTTCCAGGAGGCACTCTAGACAGCTGCATTCCACAGGGCCCTGGGCTGGAACCCGGAGTAGAGGGCGGGCCCGGGTTCCCCCCAAATCCTCCCAACTCCAGGACGAGTCGACCTGGACTGTGAATTCAGAAAAACGGCCAAGCTGCGGGCTGCCGTGAAGCTCCAAGGTGAGCAAATCCGCCAATAAGTGCAAGACCCACCAACGTAACACAGGAACTTTGTCACAATATATATATGACAATAAAAGGGGTGGAAGGGAACATTAGAGACCAAAAATATTATACTCCTTTAACTGTATGGCAGGCTCCTGGAAAAAAAACTTAATAAAAGCAACATAGTAATTGACTTAAAAGAGCCCCAAAAGAAATGTCTATACTCATACTATGAAAGAACTACTTGCATGCACACAGCAGTGATGCTAAATAGCACAGAGGAATAGAGCATAATAGGTAACAACAGAGATTCACTACAAGCCCCTTTCTGGAAGGGGGAAAAAAAAGGAGGGGGTGGGGAATGGTTTCTGTCTTGCTCCTGGGAAGAGTTAGAAAAATAGAACACTTATCAATACAGAAGAAAAAGGAAAATAGCTCTGTGTATTATTCATATTTCATTTGTAGCTCACTCATTTCCTCCTCCCCCAACCCAGAAAGGCTTCCTAGGGCATGAAAGGGACTATAAAACTAAATAAGAACATCAACAGTAAGTGTGTGCTTTGGGGGAAGGAAGTAGAGGTAATGGAACTCCCACCCTGATCCTTTAACAGCTATACTCTCAGGAACCTCCAAAACAAAAGCATGGCTTGGAACCCTGTTCGCTGCTAAAGGTCTCTGCTTTGAAACCCATATAACTAAAAATGGGGGAGACTGTGGCTCATCCTGGAGATGGAGGGAGTTTCATAAAAGCGGACAACTCGGTTGTCATGCACCGACTGAACGACCAAGGGTACGATGGGCTCAAACTTAATTCCTGATACTGTAGTGCTGTTGTATATTACAACTATACTGAAATACCTCATGTATTTACTTAGCTTATTGCTCTAGCATCTGTCATGGCAGTCATTGTTTACATCTGTAATTATGCTATGCAGACATATCAACTCATCTATGCTTGTTTTGACTTGATGTAGCTGAAGTAGTAAATGTAGACTAGCCACACATTGCAGATGCAGTTATGCACATCAATACAATTTGGTAGCCATTGCTTTTCACTCCAAGGATTCCATCCTGCATTTCTTTCAGATCCAAGGATCCCCTTAATTTTAATGGGCGTTTTGGGTGCATGGGGTCTGCATTTTGTGAAATGCTTTCTTGGTCTGTGCAGATACTTAAGGGCTTCATCTTGCAAGATGTAGAGCAGTCTGATCCTGATCCAGCAAAGCATGCAGGCACTTGCTTAAGTTAATCATGTGCTTAAGTATTTGGCCAGAGTGCTGAACATTTTGCAGGATCAGGGCCTAAAAGAGAGAGGCTAATCCTGGGCCTAATGTAGTGAAGGGAGAGCAAAGATTACATTTATTTCAATTTCAACATCATTAACCCCAAAATGACCCACAGGGCAATCATTGACCTTCCAAGTTGTAGTATATTAGCTTAGACTTAGAAAAGGAAAAATTAGAAGGAAACTAAAGCAGCTTTTGAATCTCAAAGTCGATAAACCACATTGATAGATGAATTCTTCTTTAGGGTAGGCATATAGTACAGTTGCACATAGACTGATTTTAGTAATTTCAGGTATTAATAATGTAGTTTCCCTTCTGAAACAATAAGATTTTAAATTTTATAAAATGCTACTTGTCAAATAGCGGAGAGATTTCAATTTACATTCAAGCTCCTCTTTCTTGTGGAATCTTAGACAAATCACTTCACTGGCCTGTGCATCATCTTCCCTAGCTGTAAAATCAGAATACTTGTCTGCCTTTGTAAAGCACTTCGAGATCTACTGAAAAAAAGTGCCACATAACAGGTTGTTATTATTAGGCCTCAAAAGAAATAACTATAAACTGTGCTTAATTTCAGCACATATATCTTTGTGTCCAAATTAATAGATATTAGGCTGAGAACCTGAATAATGTATATCCATTCCATCTTTCGTATTTCTACATTCATATTTTTAGTATACTGCAGGTTGATTTAATACATTTCTACTATACTTTACTATACTATGCCTGAAACACATTAAAGATATACTTAGCATACAACCTTTTTCGTATGGGCTAATAAAGGGTAAAATTGTTTCAACTAGCCATGTTCTTTAGCTAGATGAAGCTAGCTTACCCTTTGGCATGAATATATCTAGCTTTCAAATGTGGTTACAGATCCTTGAGCATTTACAATACATTTTTTAATGGAAAGAATTTCAGGCTCTGCTGTTAAATCAAATTCAGTGTCAATGCTGAGGGAAACTTTCAACCAGTTTTTACCCAGAAAACATGCTATAAAGTGTAATAATCATTTATGCAACATTTATATTATGAATAGTCCAGTGCTGCCTAGGTACGGCATGCCCTCCACTCCCATTGACTTCAGTGGGAGTTAAGGGCACTCAGCACCTCACAGGACCAGAGCCGGCTCTACTCTGCAAGGGTGATAGGAGAACACAGCAAGAATACAGAATTCCAACAGAGCTCTGGCTGTGCATTCATCCCTCAAGCAGACGGACCACCCTTTAGTAGAATGAAAGGATATTTTAGTCACTAGCCCGTTTAATCCAGGACTGCCTTCCACCAAAATGTTTCAGAGGGAAGATCTTGTCATGGGAATAACAATTCCCTGAAGACTACAAGATGAGGAGTTACTGTGAATTATAGATGCAAATGAGTTCTAATAGAAGGGATCTAACAAAGAAGAATTGAATGGGAGACCCCACTCCACGTTGTCTGCAGGTGTTAGCAGGGCCTGGGATGCTGTTTAAAACTCATTATCTTCTCTTTACTTTCTACGTAAGTGAATAAAGTTTCCTCCCCCACTGCTTTGCAAATGCCTGGTTGGGATTCTTGAACAGGAGAAATAGGTGAATACAGTTCATTTATTCCAATACCACTGGCAAAAGAGCAGAACAACGCAACCAGCAGCTAGCTTTCCCCTCTAAGTCTTTTACCTCCTCCATTTAAAAACCCAGCCAGCCCAAGCCTGTAAATTCCACCTGGTTCTTCATCCATGGTATCTGGACTGGCCATCTTGTTACTTTAGGGAGGAATCTACAAGGTGCTAAATATCTCCTGTCAGGTGACCTCACGGGCCCGGGTTGCTGCATCATCAGGTCAATTTCTTTCTTCTTTTTTTTCCTTTAAATTTTTAAATTATTTCTGTTATTTAGTGGTAATTGCAATAGCTATTCATTGACATTTATCTCTTGGCTTTCCAAGTGTTTAACAAAGAAAGATAAGTATCATTATCCCCATTTTACAAGATGAGGAAACTGAGGCACAGAGTAGTGAAATTACATGTCCGAGGTCACCCAGCAACAGTACCAGGATTAGAACCAAGGCCTCCTGAGTCCAAGTCCCATTGCCCAGCCAGTGGTACATACTCCAGATATAAGGCAGGAGAATAACCTGCTCTCAGAATTCTCTCAGTAGCAATGGACTCCAACTTCTCTCCTACAGTCTGCGCTTCCTGTGAAAACCTGTTAAAACCAGGTCATTGTGTTTATGACGAGAAATAAAGATGTTAATTTCCCCTTTTGGTTTATCACTAGAGTGTTGTTGAACTGTTTATTATAGTGAACATTGTATTCATCAAATGTTTGCATGAACAAGTTTCATCCTGTTGGTAACCTGGATTTCAAAGTGTTTAACACTTGCTGCACTTTAGAGAAAAGAAGGAAGATGGCAAAAGAAGATAAAATAAAATTTTGTATGTTATCTCTTATTGTAGAACCCTCCATCTCACCTCTATTTGTGTCTTTATTGCACTCATTATGATGCTATTATGGAACAGGTCACAATAATACTATAGAACAAAGTTCTGAGATCGACACCTTATGTACATTAATTGTTGTGTGTGCTTCAGTCTAAGAACTGAAGGTCAGTTTTCCACAAAGGTAGGCTTTATAGGGTTTGGGTTATTTCAGCAAGCAGAGAAACAGACTGTAGGCACTGCGTATGTATTTTTAGCTGATTTCATTCCTGCTGGAAAGCATTCCTTTCTTTAATATCACGTGTTAGTGAAAGTTATGGTTTGCTAGGCTGAAAAACTCTGAGGCACAAATCTAAAGAATTTAAGTGGCTGGGAGCCAGCATGCATTTAAGAAATATGATTGTAACAAGACAATCAGATCACTTCAAAAACCTCATAGCGTAAAATACACACTCACATGGCATCTTTATTGCTAAGATATCTATGTGCCACCAAAACAATTTCTCCTCCCTTAAGTATGGATAATAACCATCCTACACAATTCATATAAAAAGCCACTTACCAGGAAAGGGATAAAAATGTATCTTAATAAAGGCCCTTCCTTTAAAAAAAAATCAGATACATATTTCCAATTCTCCACTGTGTCATAGATGTTTCTCCACTGACTGTGATTATGCTGCATATAAATGAACTAAATGAATGCAAATAACCACCCTCTATCTACTTTTTAAAAAGTGTACTATCCATGCAAATTTAATAGCAGAAAACAAAAGTGTGAAAAAACAAATGGAACATTTTTCATTTGCAAGATGCATATCCCTTGTGGTTATACATGTTTATTGCAAATCAATTTTATGGACCAAGGTGCTGACCTATTTTCCTCCTAGACATACTGCTGTTCTACTGCAAATAATTTTTTTGTGTGAGAGCATTCTTCCACTAAATTTTTATGGATGCAAACAACATCTGATTATTATGAAGTAATCTTTCATCGAAAGAAACAATCAATTCCATTTTGAAGCTGCACCACAGTTTATACTTAAGTCATGTCTCTTTTATATTTAGTAGGGCTGTCAATTAAATGCAGCTAACTCACGCAATTAACTCAAAAAAATGAATTGCGTTTAAAAAAATGAATCGCGATTAATTGCAGTTTTAATCGCACTGTTAAACAATAGAATACCAATTGAAATGTATTAAGTATTTTGGATGTTTTTCTACATTTTCATATATATTGTATTCTGTATTGTAATTGAAATCAAAGTGTATTTTATTATTATTTTATTATAAATATTTGCACTGTAAAAATGATAAACAAAAGAAATAGTATTTTTCAATTCACCTCATACAAGTACTGTAGTGCAATCTCTTTGTCATGAAATGCATGTAGATTTTTTTTGTTACATAACTGCACTCAAAAACAAAATAATGTAAAACTTCAGAGCCTCAAGTCCACTCAGTCCTTCTTCCTGTTCAGCCAATTGCTAAGACAAACAAGTTTGTTTACATTTATAGGAGATAATGCTGCCCTCTTCTTATTTACAATGTCACCAGAAAGTGAGAACAAGCATTTGCATGGCACTTTTGTAGCTGGCATTTCAAGGTCTTTACGTGCCAGATAACCTAAACATTCGTATGCCCCTTCATGCTTCGGCTACCATTCCAGAGGACATGCTTCCATGCTGATGACACTTGTTAAAAAATAATGCATTAATTAAATTTGTGACTGAACTCTAGGGGGAGAATTGTATGACCCTGCTCTATTTTACCCGCATTCTGCCATATATTTCATGTTATAGCAATCTTGGATGATGACCCAGCACATATTATTGATTTTAAGAACACTTTCACAGCAGATTAGACGAAGTGCAAAGAAGGTACCAATGTGAGATTTCTAAAGATAGCTACAGCACTTGACCCAAGGTGTAAGAATCTGAAGCGCGTTCCAAAATCTGAGAGGGATGAGGTGTGGAGCATGCTTTCAGAAATCTTAAAGGAGTAACATTCTGATGCAGAAACTACAGAACACAAACCACCAAAAAAGAAAATCAACCTTTTGCTGGTGGCATCTGACTCAGATAATGAAAATGAACATACGTCAGTCCGCACTGCTTTGGGTTGTTATTGAGCAGAACCCGTCATCAGCATGAACACGTGGTTGAAGCATGAAGGGACATATGAATCTTTAGTGCATCTGGCACATAAATACCTTGCGACACCGGCTACAACAGTGCCATGAGAACTGCCTGTTCTCACTTTCAGGTGACATTGTAATCAAGAATCAAGTAGCAGTATCTCCTGCAAATGTAAACAAACTTGTTTGAGTGATTGCCTGAACAAGAAGTAGGACTGGGTGGACTTACAGGCTCTAATATTTTACATTGTTTTATTTTTGAATGCATTTTTTGCACATAATTCTACATTTGTAAGTTCAACTTTCATGATCAAGAGATTTCACTACAGTACTTGTATTAGGTGAATTGAAAAATACTATTTCTTTTGTTTTTTTACAGTGCAAATACTTGTAATAAAAAATAATTATAAAGTGAGCACTGTTCACTTTGTATTCTTTGTTGTAATTGAAATCAATATATTTGAAAATGTAGAAAACATTCAAAAATATTTAAACAAACGGTATTCTATTATCGCTTAACAGTGCGATTAATCGCGATTAATTTTTTTACGTGCGATTAATTGCAGAGAATTTTTTTTATTGCTTGACAGCCCTAATATTTAGTGAATTAAATAACTTTTCTGGTACAATACTATATAATCACTCACTGGAAGTGTAAGGGGCTGATCCTGCATATAGTTATATACATAGTTAATTTTAGGCATGCAAGTAATCCCATTTTCAGCACTTCTAAAAATAAGATGTATTTGTATATAATATATATGCCTAAATGTGACTTAACTTTAGGAATCTAAGTTTGAAATTTTTGGCATTGGATCATTTTTCATAAGCAGGCAGTAACATGCACACAAGTTTTCTTGTGAAATGTATGTTCTCAATTGCTTTGAGCACTTTAATTAAACTGGGAAGGAGAGGGAGGGGGTGGGGCTGTGTAACTGAAGGAGAGAAAAGTGAATTGTACAAATGAAAAATCAAAAGGGCCCAAACCTGTAAGATGCTGAATGCCCCATAGGAATGAGGACACTCAGCACCAGGCCTGAAATATAAGAGAATTTCAGTCTGTATGGTACCGGGCTCCTTCAAGTTGATTTCAGCAAGAGCTGGGAGAACACAGCAATGGGCAAAAATCAGTCACAGTCTGTATTGTAATGAAAAAAATACAATTAAACAAATGGTGTTCAAAAAGTGCTTCGGCTGCTATATTTAGAAACAACACAAGGCTGACATCTTAAAAATGAGTGTGATGCACAGTTGCCTTCACTTCCTTAGGATATGTGCTGAGTTTTTTTTTTTCTTGGGTTACCACAGCAACTATTAGAAAATAAAATGCCTTCTCTTCTTGTTTTGTTTTTACATTGAAGAACTTGGGAGACCACCACGTACTGGAACAAGAGAAGAGATGACAAAAGCCCTCTTTCAACAAAAAGAACTGTGTTAAGTTCTTCCCTCAGTACAAAAGTTCACATCAATCCCTTTTCCTTGAAAACACATTGACTATTCCTAACAGCTAATAACGAATACAGAAGAGAGGTCTTGTCTGTCAGTGATAACAGAATCTTTTTGTGGTGAGCCAAGGAGAAGTGGGTGGGCCTTTACCACACACTGCACTGTCCGCTGTGGTAGCAATGTGTGAAATGTGTATGTAGATTGCTGAGTTGCTTATCTGGTTTACTTCTATTTGTGAGACTTAGGCCCAATCCTGCTTTTTTATGGAGGTCAGTTTGTTGGCAATTTAATTTGACTGGGGCAGGATCCAGTTCAATCTTAAGGAATTTGGGTATTATTAGTCCAGATTTTTTAAAAAATCAATATAATCTTTAATAAAAAGCAACTTGGGGAAATATGGTTCAGTTGTGGTTTGCTTTTTTCTCTGATGTTCTCTTGTGCTTTAAAATGGATTCAACACAGCTGTACTGATAAAGAAGTTGAGTCAACAGAGTGTGGGCAGTTTGTGTGTGTGTCCCTGGGAAAAGGATTAAAATTCTTCTGTTGTGTGTCTTGAAGCATCAGAATGATGGAGTGACTTATCAGCAATTCCTACCAACAAGTTTAAAATTGAGAGGGTTTTGCTTACTCAAGGCTTCATGTAGTTTACAAAGTGTCAACCATCTTTTTCACCCGTTCTTTATTTAAAGGGGTTTAAAATTCAGCAATATCTGCAATAAAGGTAAACAACAATGCAATGTGCAGTACCTTTCATATGAAAAAGCTACACAACCATCCCCCCCACACTGATTCAGCTGTAATGCCTTCAGAGTAGCTATCCCTCCATTCCTATAGATTTCTGTTCCACAGCTCTGGTAACTCCTTGTATCTGCCCTCCGCTTGCATCCTCAGCTGTTGGTTTGTTGGCTGCAATCCTGGTCTGAGGGACATTAGGAGTTTATCACATCAGCAAACTAGCTCTAAATGTGCTACTGAGTACAGTAGCAAGTTAATGTGGGAACCTTAGGTCTTCCAAAGAAAGCACCTCTCTCCTTGCCACTGTAGGGTCCAGGGAAAGTGCCCACCCTTCCCTCACTGCACTTCTGCTCTGTCAGAGCTGGTGAGCTGCAAGCGAGCAGAACTCCCTTGCCAAAGACCAGAAATTCTTCATCGAGGTGCAGGTACTCCCAACCAAACACTTCTGGTTTTGTGCCTTCATTTACTTTGGGTCTGGGAAGTACCACTTACTATTCAGATTCACAGGTGTTTCAAACAACTAGAACAACAAACACACACTCCCCTCTCTCCCTTATCGTAGGCACCTCTCTAGTTTTGGCAGATAGCTCTCTTGCCTGATAGACCTTACAGTCTCCCAGCTATCCAGTGGGATGGAATAGCCCTAGCATTGATTCCCCCTGAATGAGATCTGCTTAGGGTGGGGGTGAAGCAAACTGTACTGAATGTTTGCAAGAACGCGCGCAATGCTTTTGCAGGCTGAGTCAGGGGTGCTGCTGGCCCTCGGGGGCAAAGAGGTAAGGCCAGATTGGTGGAAAGCACCAGCGAGCTTGCTAGGTTTCCCCCTGCTTTGCCTCCGTAATCCCGAACCACGTATGTGCTTCTAGTCTCGCTCTTTCCTCAGTAACGCCACGAGTGCAGGTCCCGCTGTAGCTAATCTTGCGTGGGAGGGGGCGGCTGGATGTGGCAGGCACTCATCTCCAGGGCCGCCGGCACTCCCGCTGCGAAAGGCAGCTCACCAGAGCAGCGGGTTCTGCCTTTTAAACCACGTGCAGGCTGGAAGCGGGCGCTGAGAGGCCGCGAATGCAGCAGCCAGAGCCTGGGGCTGGGGCTGGGGGGAGCGGTCTCTTCTCAGCCGCTGGGGCTGGAAGAAAAACTTCTCGGGTCAGTGGGAGGGAGGGAGAGAAATTCCTCGTCCGCTCCGTGGCTGTCTGTGAGATCACCCCGAGGCGCAGGCCCCTGTTCCTGGGCTGGGACCCTGCTCGGCGCTGAGGATGGGGCGGGGGCTGGCTACGGGCTCTCCGCTGCTGCTGCTGCTGCGGAGGGGGAGCCTGGCAAGCGCAGCTCGGGAGGAGGCTCCGCTGGCCGGGGCTTTTCACTGACCCCTCCCCAGCGAGCCGGGATCAGCAGCGCCGCCGAGCAGGGGGGAGCTGCCCCGGCCGGAGCGCGCAGAGCAGCCGCCCAGGCGGGGCGATCGCGTTGCAACAACCCTGCCCTCGAGTCCCTTTGCGAGAGAAGGCAGCGGGGGAGCTTCAGCCTCTGCCTGCTGCAGGGCCGCGGGAGAGACAAAACTTCTCCGCTGCCCCCGAGGAGCCAGCCGCCGGGAGCCTCGGACCAGCCATCCCCAGGGAAGCGGGCGGGAAGCATCCCGCCCCCGCTGTCCATCCCCCGCGGGATCCGGAGAGAGGAAGCCAAGGCCGGGGGAGCGGAGCCCGAGCGGAACTCGCGACCTTCCCCCGCGCTGAGTCCCGGGGCGCGGAGGAGTCGGCCGGGGGTGGGTGTCTGCCTGGAGGGGCCTCCTCGGGCTGCTGCGTGGGGAAAGGGCCCGGGCGAAGCCAGAGCTGAGTGTGCAGGGAGTGCCCGGGATCGGGCTGCAAAGGGCGCTGCCTCCTGGCCCGGCCCGAGCTGCCCCCCTTGGCCAAGCTGGGAGACAGAGGGAGCTGTTTGTGTCGTTACCCCGGCGCCCTGCAAAGTGCGAGAAAGTGGGGAAAAGTTTCTGCCCGTCGGGGTCCCCGCGCCGTGCCGCTGCCCGCCGGGCGTGTGACACGCAGCACAGCTGCAGCGGGAGGAGGGCAGGGCTGGGACCTCCCTCCAGCGCAGGAGGAGACTCAACCCGTGCTTTTTGCGGATCGCACCCCCCCCCTTGATTTGCAACCCTCCCCCCAGCCACCCGCCGGTTCCCCAGCAGCTGGAGGAGGCTGCTCCCCGCCGGGGTATGTGCGGGCAGCGGCAGGATGGCCTCGGCCGTGTTTGAGGGCACCTCTCTGGTGAACATGTACGTGAGGGGCTGCTGGGTGAACGGCATCCGGAGACTCATCATCAATCGGCGCGGGGACGAGGAGGAGTTCTTCGAGATCCGCACCGAGTGGTCGGACAGGAACGTTCTCTACTTGCACCGGAGCTACTCGGACCTGGGCCGCCTCTTCAAGAGGCTGCTGGACTCCTTCCCGGAGGATCGCCCCGAGCTGTCACAGTCCCCCCTGCTCCAAGGTTTGGGCAGCTTCTGGCTTCCTTCCTATTGCCTAAGACCCTGCTCCTGGCTCGGGGCGTATGTGGGTACACACCCTGGAGAGGGTGGGGAGAGGTAACTCAGTTGCTGGGGAGAGTCAGGCTCTGTTGTTGGCTGTGTGGGTTTGAGTGGCTTTCCCGGAGCGATTGAAGGGCGGCAGAACTGAGGTGGGGAGGAAAGGGTTAAACGCCAGCTAACGGGCTGGATTCTCCACTGTGTAAGTTACAGCCTTGACCCGTGCCTGTGAAATACCGCTTGGCTCGGTCAGACTGGTGACCCTTCAGACAAGGCAGTGGAGAGAATCTGCGCTAGAGGTTTGGCCCGGATTGCTGGGAAACCGAACTCAGTCATCATACGCACAGGTCCCAAATTCGGATGCACCCTGTGGACGTCATTGTAGAGAGAGTTCTTAGAACCCTGTCCCACCCCGCTCTGGGTCCAGGTGATCCTAATTGACATAATCTATGTTTACTGCTCTATCCACACTGATTTAACACCTCCCCACCCTTGCCCAAGACACTTTGAGGGATGCGGGGGCTTTTCGGGGGGGGGGGGGAGTGGGATGGGGGAAGCGCTGGTGTGAAAAGTGAGCAAATGTGTATTTCCCATTTGTAAGCACAGTCGATAGAGCAGACTTACAGGGCTAATAATAGAGGGAAAAGTCCAGACTTTGTGTATATTTTCCCATGAGAACATGGAAGTTTGCTGCTGCTGTCTCTCTTTAACCATCCTATGCTGAGCCCCAGTGCAGGGTGATGGAGAGTTAAATTCTGAGGGTTGATTCTCTGCTCCTTTGTACCAGTGTAGTTCTGCTGACTTCAGTGGGGTTACTTCTGATTCTGACCTGTGTGAGAAAAGACATGGTTCTTGCGGTTGGAGGTAGCATCACAGAGTTTTCCCCAAGCTAAGGTGGTAAAAAATCATTTTTTTCTAGAGTAATTCAAAGTGAAATATGTCTTGCAGGCTCTGTCAGTCAGTCAAGTCTCCTGCTTTCTTTACTCCTGCCAGGCAGGTCTCCATCTATTTGTGTTGTCATTTTGTCCTGTTAAAAATATCTGGAATATATTCTTCTCCCCCCCACTTCCCTGATTCCTGTGCTGTATCCTAGGTTCATGGGAAATCGCTTTTCTTTCTGTTTCTGAAAATGTAGAGTTGCTCATTTTAGTTCATCTTGTTTCCCCTCCTCATCCTTTCTCAGCTAACGCTGAGGGAGGAAGGAATGCTACCTGACAGTCTAGGCACTGAGTGCCCCCTGCAGTCAACTGGGGAACCTTGCTGTGTAAAATCTGAAAACCCTTGAGCTAGCTGCCAATTCTAAGGCCTACTGATTTGGGTACTCAACTTAACGTACTTTGGGCCCGATTTTCAGTGGTGCTGAGCACCTATAGGCCCTACTGACTTGAGCTGGAGCTGTGAGTACTCAGCCCTCTAAAAATCAGGCCCTAGCTGTATCAAGTGAGGCCCTCCAAATCAGTGGTCACTCTTGCAAAATATTAGGCCTTAATTACATGTTTCAGAGGCCCCATTTGTGCTTTTTCACTCGCACTGGAATACTGATGCCCCTACTTGGTCATCCCACATAGCATGAACTATAACTGATGAATAGTAAGGGAAGAGTAAACCTCCTTAGCACATCAGGAGATTTAATTCCTGTGCAAGGCCTGGGTCCTGCAGCCCTCACTTCTGTGAGCAATCTTTCCCATATGAATTGTCACCCTTATTTCAGTAGGCTTCCACAGTGAATGATATGCATGAGGAGGGGGTGGAAGAATTAAGCCCTAATACCACAGTCATTGAGAGCTTCTATCTCCCTACGTTATTTTTAATGCTGACAATTCTATGATTTGGGGGTTAAGATCTTTTAAATCTCAAGAACTGTACTTTCTTTGGCTAATGATGGAAACTACTTACAGTGAATAGGATTACCATACGTCTGTATTTTCCTGGACATATCCGGCTTTTTGGTTTTTAAATCGCCGTCCGGGAGGAATTTTTAAATATCTAAAAACGTCCGGGATTTTGCCATTATTATTTTTCCCCAAAGAAGAGTTGATCATTCAAGAAAGAGTGAATGTTGATCACTCGAGAGAGTGCCCGCTTTTCCCCCCTAGCTCCCAGCACTTGCGCCGTGAAACAGTTGTTTCGTGCAGCGGGGAGGGAGAACGCGGTGCACCCAGGGGAGGAGGCAGGGCGGGGGCGGGGATTTGGGGAAGGGGTCCAATGGGGCGGGGAGGGGGCGGAGTTGGGGCGGGGACTTTGGGGAAGGGGTTGGAATGGGGGCGGGGAAGGGGTGGAGTTGGGGTGGGCCCGGGGGGCGGGGGTGCAAGCAAATAGACCCACCCCCACCCCCCGGAATGTCCTCTTTTTTGAATGTTCAAATATGGTAACCTTAACAGTGAAACATGGGAATGTGATAAAATCAAAGTCCTGAATTGTTTCTGAGTATTTGTAGTATGTAGCTGATAATTCCAGTTATAGTGAACCCACTTCTTAAAATGAAATTCTGTGAAAAATGACTTTGCGGTAATGAAGTATCACTGCATTTCTCTGTACAGTCTGTATTTCATATTTATTCACCAGGACTTGTGCATATCTGGCCACACATACAGTCAAATCTTCTTTAACTAAATGATGCTTTGGATATAAGCAGGGGATTTTATAATGTATTTGGTACACATATGGGGGATGATCCCATTTTAGATACACTCTTTGGATGTCAGGTTTCTGCATGTAGCATTTTAAAGAAGAATCACATTTTTCCATAATTTTCAATATATTTCACCCAGTAGAAAGTCACACAGTTTCTAGGCATTAGCACTGAGTCAGATATACTGTTGATCCTAGCTTTTCCAAAAGTGTCAGGCAGAGTATTATTTGATCTTTAATCTTTATGGAAGCAGTGAAAGCATTGTGAGTCAAATTTGCATTGCATAGCAGGAACTGGAAGTACTTTTGGTTACCGTAGGTACATTTAAGTAGCATCAGAAGAATTAGATTATCCTATCATTTATATACATTTTGTCAAATTACGTTATATGAGAGTTAAGGGATATTTTCAAGAAGCAGACACCTAAAATTTGAGCTAAAATAGTTTGATCTTAAAAATGGTTATTAATTTTGTAGGCTAAAATTTTTTTCCACTTTTCAGTTGCAGAAATTTTCGAAAGAGATGGTAGACCACTCCTTTTGTGGGACTGTAATTACTTGTGGGTTCAAAACAAAGCTAACGTTCTGTGCTGGTATGTTCCTTTTTGCACAGTACCAGCAAATTTTAGTGAATCCCCCTCCCAATCCACTATTTCCAGAACTGCACAGCATTAATGATGCTTATGCAAAAATAAAGTAATGGGAAAAAAAGAGACCCATGTTGGCTACTGTTGCTCTAGGAATACTAAAAAAAGAGGTGGAGAGAATACTGGAGAAATACATATTTGAAATCTTTAAGAGGGGATTGCAAGCTGATTGTGGCTTGTTTGAGATTGGAGTTCTGCAGCTCAGGGCCTGTTTACACTTGCAGATTTGCAGCAGCAAAGGTGGAGCTGCTGCAGTGCTTAGTGAAGTTGCTACTTATATCGGCATAGGTACTCCACTTCCTCAAGAGGCGGAAGCTATATTGACAGGAAAATCCACACACCCGAGCAACATAGTTGTATTGACACAAATTTGAAGTGTAGACCAAAGCTCAGTGTTTTGCCTTCTGAAGTTTGTTACATGTAAATCTGTTTCAGTCAGAAGAAATACCATTGATCCTTGCAAAGGGCATATGTGCAAATGAACTGATCTGATATAAATGCATGCTTCTATACTGCAACAAGGGTTCCCTAGAAAGTCTTGATTATGTGTTTGGTATCACTGTACTTGCTACTGGGAGATCTCCTTTCATTGGGGGTCAGGCTATAATATTACACCAAGCCTGCTTTTCATTATGAACTTTGCAGCGTTTGGACCTGATCCTACAAAACCCCTTATTTCATGTGAGCGGACATTCATCATGCAGATAGTTCAATTGAAGTCAGTGGGTCTCTTTATAACAGTAAGAACTGTTTGCATAAGTATTTTAAGGCTTGAGCCCTGTTCTAATATCCATACTAAAGGAATTAAGTCACTACATTAAACTAAGATTACTATAAGTTTCTATAAACTTAGAGTCCTCTTGCAGGATCCTGAGCACTTCCTAGTGGTGCTCAATACCCTGAGCATCTGTATTCATATATCTTAACTTTTCCAGTGACTTTATGCCCTGAAGTAAAAATTTTGACTGAAAAAGCAAATAGAGAGTAGTATTAATTTTTATTTCTTTAGACCAGAGTTTCCATGAAAACATAAATGTTCTTGCCACTTTAATGTGAACTGAGGGTTATCAGAACCTTGCAAAGATCAGACTTTTGAGCCATGTGATACCCTTAAGCGGTGTGGTACCTGCATAGGAAGCAGGGAATTTAATCAGGTTCCTCTCATGCAGTTTCCTCTGTATTCTTCTGTTGTGTGGAAGACAGGGGGATGGTTCCCCTCCATCCACAGAAGAAAGGCAGGGTCTGGTCCAAAAGGCTCACAAGATCCACCAAGGGCACAAGACCAGGTACGTGTTCCAGTGGAATTGCATTGGCATGGTCTCCCCTGATTGCAACTATGCCAGGACAGGGACATTCTCACCATAGGGATTAGAGGGCGTGTCACATTTTATTAGCCGCCAGCTTTATTTCATTTCATATGCCCCGGCAGTTCCCAGAGAAAGTGTGTGGGGGGAGGGAGGGGAATGCTGCTATGGAGCTAGCTCTCGCCCGCAGACACTGCCCCCCTCTCCCAGCTACCATTGGTGCGCGGAGCCCCGTGTCCCACCCCACCTAGGAGCCGAACCTGCTGGTGGCCGCTTCTGGGGTGCAGAGGTGTCAGAACAGGTAGAGACTAGCCTGCCTTAGCCAGGCAGCACCGCTGATGGGACTTTTAATGCCCCAGTCGGCAGTGCAGACCAGAACCACCGCGACCCAGTGCCTCACATGCCGCGACGCAGTACTGGGTTGTGATACGCAGTTTGAAAGCCACTGCTCTAGGCACATGCACAAACAACACAATATAAAAGTACAGACTGGCTCAATAAGTGCAATCATAACATTCACAGACATACACAGTACTTTACAATTCTAGTCATTACCACTCTGCTTACATCTATGCAAAATTATCTCCTCTGTAAAAATTGGTGAGGAAGACTGTGAAAAGGGTCGAGGCACTGACATAAAAATGACCAATTCACTCTAAAGAGATCCAGAAATAATTGTAGTAGATCAAATTAATAAAGTAAAATAGAGAAAATGGGGTACAAATCTGGTATAGAATGAACGAGAAGTGGCTACTGCCTGCAAACTAATATTGAGTAATTCTGTAGTAAGACTTTTCTTCAAGCACAATCCTTCACCCATTAAGTCAAAGGCAAACGTCCCACTGAATTCAGCGAGTGCAGGAACCAGCCCCTAGTGCTTCTTGATCAATCTAAAATTTTTCTCATAAACACAATGCCACTGAAGCCAGTGATGAAATTTAGCCTTTTGAGTGTTTATGTGTTTTCTGGGAATCCTAATGGAGTGAAACTATAACACTTTTATATACTCTAGTGCTGTTTTCATAGGGCCAAATTCTGCTTCCAGAAACTCTGCCCTCACAGACTTCAGTGGGGAGGGCAGAATTTGATCCTGATATTTATAAACTCTTAACATGTGCTAATAGCTTTATGAATGTTCATGTTCCCAGTGTAGAGACACATGGACGGTAAGCATGAAGGTTCAAATGCACTGCCAGAATGGCCATTCACATTACGACTGTGTACATGTGCATACACACAGACACATACCCCTTCACTTTCTCTGTCCAGCACTCATTCCTTTCCTCCCTGTAATCAGCACCCCTTACGTCCTATAAGTATTGTTTGTTCTAATAGCACAAATTGAAAAACTCACATTTGTAATGATTTGTTTCCAGTTCAAATGTAGTGCCTGAACCTACACACACACTCTGAGTACACACAGTCTCTTCTGTCTCATAGGGCTGTTCGCTGTGTTTCTCTTTTCAGATTGCTTCTCTTCCAGCTGCTTCCTCCCCCACCCCTGCCCTATCTAGTCTGATTTTTCTCTTCCTTTCTTCGTCAGTCTTTCCCAGGCTGTTTATCCCCCTCATGTCTCACTTTGCTTGGCCTACTTTCTGTTTCCTGTCTTCCTCCTCACATGTTTCTCTGTCCTTCATGAGAATGTTGGTGTCCCTGATAATTAATTAGCTGTGGCATATCAGAGCTCTCCCATCGTCCTCCACATTATCTCCTGACACAGAACTTCTGTTTCATGCTGGATCATCTCTGCCTTCCTTCCCTGTTACATCAGGCCAGAAGCAGGAGTGAATGGAAAAGAGATGCTCAGCTGCTTCTGTGTCACATCTGCAGTGCACCAGGAAGGACTGAGGGCTGCATGATCTGGATTACACACACTAGCAGACTGTCACATTTTGCTTCACTTTCTGAACACAATAGGTTACGGGTAATGTGTGCTCTCTTATACACTGTTTACAAGACCATCTGGGAGTTTAATGTATGTGTGAAGGGAGCTCTGCAGAGGCAATTTAGCATTTTCCAAAGACAGCAGCTGTTACAGTACTGTGACAATACGGATAAATACACTGCATCTATTGTGCCCCATTTCACTGTTGACAATGTCAATAGTTCATTAACAGAGTTTGTTCAGAACTTCAGTCTGGTGGACAAAAGGGAACAGATTTTCATTTTCAGGCTTCTAGCAATGTAGTCCAACTGAAATTCAGTTTTTTTATTTGCCTTAATGGCCTTTAGATTCAGCTCTTCCAGGATGGCATTGGTTGCATACTATTGCTAAGGACCTTCAGTGAAAGGACACATTTTTTCATTTTCTTCTCAGTCTCCTTTACATCCGATGAAGTGAGCTGTAGCTCTCAAAAGCTTATGCTCAAATAAATTGGTTAGTCTCTAAGGTGCCACAAGTCCTCCTTTTCTTTTTGCAGATACAGATTAACACTGCTGCTACTCTGAAACAAGTTTTACTTGGTTATACGTAAATCCATTGAAACCGGCTGATGTTCACCAAATCATTCAACAGCATGGTCCAGTGATGGCAAAAATTAATGGTTCGTCTGTAATGTTATAAGATTAATAAAACTTGCTACTTTCATAATAAAGCCATCCAAAAATCTGGAGTACATGATGAATTAATGAAATTTGTCAGTTTGGGGGTTTTTTGGTCCATGTTCCATGCTGAGTTTCTGAGTTTGTATGAATTCAGTGCTAAAAGTGATAGCAGAGACTTCCATTTTAATGCCATTTTCCTTCCTTCCTTTAATGCCGTGTTCCTTTCATTTCCTCTTCCTTCGGTCAGTTTTCCCCACTTCATTTTGTCTTTTGTGTTCTGTCTTATACCAAGTATCTTATCTGACACCCTGTCTGCAAGATCACTGGGGCTGGGACTATTCTCTTTGCTTGTGACAGTGAAGTCCTGAGCACCTAGACTGATGTTTGTAGGCACTATCATAATAATGATAATGTTGGTATGAATGTATGTAAAAAGCCAGTGAGTTGAGAGACCAGACTTCTCTGCCTTTAACCTCCTTGGGCTGTACATGTGTGCATAAACAGTTATGTTAAATATAGAATGAAACAAAAAAAAACTTTTTTACTCTTTAATTCCTGTTTTGGGGAATTTGTCAGGCTGTTGTTTGAAAGGAATACTGTTAGGTGCTGTAACTTATCTCTGCATAGTCTGAGCTATAGGTCTTAAAATAAGAAACCTGTTGTATCAGGATTCAATTTGTGCACGAAGGCCCAGATTTTTACAGGTATTTATCTGCCTAAAGATGAAAATTTTGAAAATCTCACTAAGGACCTAACTGTCACTGCATAATGCTAAATACCTTTACAAATCTGGCCCTAATGCCCCCAGACAAGAGCTCTGTTCAGAATGTAACCAATTTAAAACAATGGTTTTTTTCATACTGCCAACATCCAGCTCCCAGCACAGCTTGCCAGCTCCTCCCCAATAAACATGCCCAGAATGAGCAGTGTTGGTGACATCACATGAAAATGAAATCCTTGGAGCGCAGAGGTGACCTCTAAAACCTGGATTATTCTCTCCAGAATTAATGCATGGACTGAACCCTCCGTGTGTGGATTTCCCCATCCCCCTGAGAATAATGGGGAAGAGTGCCGCCTTTGTGACACCATCCCCAGCCCCATGCAAGGATAGCGTGGCAGAATTGAAGACTAGGTGTCACAGGGGAGGTGCTGCTCTCATAAGAACATAGGACAACATTTCTCAAATGCAGCCAGTTTCGTAAATGCAGCCATCATGGCTGCATGCGGCCACCAGGGTCTTTTTGTGCAGCGACAACAGCCTCCTGGGTGGTGACGGGGAAGAGGGGACGCATCGGCCGCTCCCCCTCCCTCCTTGTTGCTCCTGGATGCGCCACCCTGCACCGCCTCTGGAGAGAGGTGGGGTACAATGCTGCAGGAGCAAGGGAGTCCTTGACCACCATCGCCTCTGGCCCCTGCTGCCTCCCCCTTTGGCCTCCCCATCCAGGGCTTAATGGGTCCTGGGTCTTGCTGAGAAAAATGATATTAACAAACATGCAAATATCACTTTTCACAGCAGACTTACTAGCTATCTGTGAAAAGTGATACTTGTATGTTTATTAATATCACTTATCACTTTTCATAGCCTCCCAGGTAGCTACTAAGCGTGCTGTGATATTAACAAATATACAAGTATTCACAGCAGGCCCCAGGACCCTCTATGCCCTGGATGGGAAGGGGGAGCGAAAGGGGAGACCACATTATTTTATATAATTATGTGTATATAATGTCTTCTGCAGTTTCCACAGTATGCATCCGATGAAGTGAGCTGTAGCTCACGAAAGCTTATGCTCAAATAAATTGGTTAGTCTCTAAGGTGCCACAAGTACTCCTTTTCTTTTTGCGAATACAGACTAACACGGCTGTTACTCTGAAACCACATTATTTTTGTTACTGAGTCTGCCAAAAAAAACCCTACAAATATATATTACAATGATTTGGATGTGAATCTGTGCATATTTAATTGTTTTTCCTAAAGTTAATTAAGTATTTTAGGGGGAAAGTGTAAGTGTGGCCACAGTGAGAGGTGGTGGCCGCATTGTGAGGCCACCAAAAATTTGTTGCGAGAACCCCTGATAGGATTTCCCACGCTGAATCAGACCAGCTGTCCATTTAGTCCAGGATCCGGTCTGCAACAGTGGCCAGAACCAGCTGCTTCAGTGGATGGTGTAAAAAATCTGCAGTAGGCCAGTGTGGGGTAATCTGTCCTCCACATAGGTTTCATCCTGATCTCTAAAATTAGAGATTATTTTAAACCCTGAAGCATGAAGTTTAATATCCCTTCCAGCATTTTTATTATCTTTAATTATGACAACCCTGGCTATTTTTGGTTATCCATATAAATTCCCAATCTGCCCCACCTGCCTTTTTTTTAAATCTTGATATGTTCTTGTCCTCAATTATTTCCTATGACAATCAGTTTCACAGCTTAATTGCTTCTTGTGTGAAAATGTATTGCCTTTTATCCATTTTGAATTTCCTACCTTTTAATGTCTTTGAATGTCCCTTTGTTCTTGTATCATCCCTGCAGATCCTGTATAATTCTGTGCAGAAATGGGGAAGAGGGGTGGAAATAACAGCTGTAGACTGTCTTATCTTTCTCTGAGGCTGCTAATGCATGCCCTGCAGGTGGGGAGGAGCGCTCGAGTCTCTTGCTGGGCCATGCTTTCTGAGGTTAGGGGGAAGAGTAGAGTAGCAGCCAGCAGTCATCTCTGCAAGACAGCTCCTGTGTCTATGCAAAAGACTTTCTGTAGAGATTTGTAAGATCTAATTGCCCTTTATGCAATTGGGAGGGGGCTCTACCTCTAAAATTTGTGGTTCCTCAATCCCTTTCCATAAAGGAAAACTTTGCCAGGTGTACTTCATAGGATTGTCCACCTCTTCGTTTACCTTGCTCCCTCCTGTGGGTTTTCCCATGGGAGATGGCAGTCTGGGTCGAGGAGAGGAAGGTACAATCTGATTTATTTTTTCATATACGCTGTGGGGTATAATACAGTAACTCCCCACTTAACGTCCTCTTGCTTAATGTTGTTTCGATCTTATGTCCCTGTTCAATTACAGAACATGCTCCATTTAAAGTTGTGCAATACTTCGCTATAACGTCATTTGGCTGTCTGCTTTGTCCACAGCTGGCAGCTGCCCTATCAGCTCCCTTACGCCCCCACCCACAGCACCTCCCGCCTGCTGGCAGACCCCGCAGATCAGCGCCTTCCCCCTCCTCCCCCCGCCTCCTGCCTGCAGCAATCAGCTGGCTTGCGGTGTTCAGGAGAGAGAGGGGAGGAGCGAGGACTCAGCGCGCAGGCTTCCCTTCCCTCCGCTGCCTCCCGAACTCCGCAAACCAGCTGATTGCTGCAGGCAGGAGGGAGGGGGGAGGCTGCATGCTAAATCCTCGCTCCTCTCCCCACCCTCCTGTCCCCTGAACGTCACAAGCCAGCTGATTGCTGCGGGCAGGAGCGGGGGGGGGGGGAGCGAGGACACGGCGTGCCCCCCTCCCTCCGCTGCCTCCTGCCTGCGGCAATCAGCTGGTTTGCGGTGTTCAGGAGGCAGGGGAGGGAGGGGGAGCCTGCGCACCGTGTCCTCGCTCCTCCCTCCTGAACGCCACAAGCCAGCTGATTGCTGTGGGCAGGAGGCAGGGGAGGGAGGGGGAAGGAGTGAGGACGTGGCGTGCGGAGTAAAGGGGGAGGGGGGAAGAAGAGGTGGGTTGAGGGTGGGTGCTTGGGGGAAGGGGTGGAGTGAGCGGGCCGAGGGTTGAGCCCCCCGTCCCTGGTGCTTGCAGACTAGGGGAAGCTGCCACTGCTGCTGCGCAACGTGCTTCTCCTAGCCTACAGTACCTTCAGCCTCCTTGCCTGCCTCATGGTCTCCAGTGCCAGTGGGCTGTGCCTGCGTGGGGTAAGGCGGGGGCACCTCCCAACTATAGTACTGTACTGTATGGCAAAAAAAAAATGTCCCTGGAACCTAACCCCCCTATTTACATTCATTCCTATGGGGAAATTGGATTCACTTAACATCGTTTCGCTTAAAGTCGCATTTTTCAGGAACATAACTACAGCGTTAAGTGGGGAGTTACTGTATGTAATAGTAATCACAGTACAACATCTCACACACTTTGCAGAAAGCGTACACTTGCTTTGACCTCCGTGCTCCAGTAAGGTTCCATGGTTAGTGAGTTAAACTTAAGAGCGGAAGGGGAGGATCTCTATGCCAGTCCCTTCGCCCCTTACCCATGTGTTAGTCCCATTAGAGTCAATAGGGGTAATCTTGCGAGTAAGATAAACAGGATTTGGGATCTGTCTGAGACAATGCCAACTTAAACATAGCTACATTTTTGGAAAAGCAAAGACGTATTCATGGCATTATCGAGGGATGGTGTGTGAAACTTATAGCTCTTATGTATGTATATAGCTATTTTGCCTTGGAAGTCAGTCGATCTTTATATAAGTGACTCATTATGTACATTTCTCATCAACATTGTGTGTGATATAGTGAGCTATGCACCATTGAGTGAAATTCTTCCCCCAACCCCCTATCAGTTAAAAAACATGCAAATGAATCAAATAAGTGCTTTGCTACGTATGTGTGTTACATAAAAGTTCAGCAGTGTGCAAGATTAGGTGTATGGACATTAAAACATAATTATTCACCTTTCAGTAACATTTGTATATAACTGAAGGTTTTGTGGTAGGGGAGAAGAAGCCCATGGAAACCCATGGAAATCCAGTTTAGCTTAAGAACGATAAAGATGGGTGTTTACAGCGTTTAAATCACTTGAATTGATAGTTATTTGTCCAAGCATAGTACATATAATAAGACAGCACAGTAAAGTTTCCAGGGAGGATCCAGCACATGCTTTCAATTAGAAGTCAGACTGCAGCAGAAGAAAAGGAGTGTGAGCAACATTTCTCCGTGACCTCACTGGGATATTTCCCAGCTCTCAGCTAACCTACGTATGCATGACTGAACAAGTGAAAAATAGTACAGTTGGGTTCCAAGCTACAAGGCATATTCTTCTGATTTATTTTCCTTTATTTAAGGACTTCAGTCTGAACAAGGTTTCCAAGTCTGTGTTAGCAATGTAAATGGAGGACTTGGGTGAAATCCTGCAACCCTCTCGGCCAAAAGTTACTCCGACTGAAGTTGGCGAAATTGGTCATATGAATAAGGAGTCTTTGCCTGGGTAAGGGTTGTAGAATTTGCCCTTTTATCCTGCAGCCCTCATTCTTCTAAGTTCTCCCACTGACATTAATCCAGGTGCTTGTGTGAGTAAGGGTTGCAGGATTCAGACAAGAGCCTGTTACCAAGCCCCGAAAGGGTTTGATTCTGCAAGGTGCTGAGTCCCGCAGCTCCTGCTGACTTCATTGGGTGGGCTGATCCTGCAACCTCTTATGCATGTGAGCAGTCCCATAAATTGCAGGATCGTGGCCTACAGTTACTGAAAGTACTATGGCATGTCTTGTACCTGTTAATTTTTAAAATTATATAATGTGTGCAAATATTACAAATGAAATTATGCTGGCTTCAGTTTACATGTAAAACCAATTGGGTATTTTCCACATATTTAGAATCTAGATGCATAAAGCAGAGAGGCCTGTACCGAGCTGAATTCATAGTGACTAATCGTATAAGATCAGCAGCTTCAGGCTGCATGTTTGTAGTCAGTGAGAACGTTCATAGCGATTTATTCATGCATATATAGTTCTTATTCATGCATGTAGGCAAAGCCTGTCCTGGAGCTCTCTCTGTGGCAGTGCAGATTTGCATGATCCTAAAATCAGACTCGTGTGCTAATCATGCAGTCTGACCACAAATTGACACTTGTCAGTCACTGAGAGGAAGCATTATTTTCAAAGGTAATAAGTGACATGGATGGCTCTTGCAGGCTTTCGGTAGAAAAGCAAAAGGGTCGGAGTTTTTGCTCCCTCTCATCACTCGTAATCTCCTTCCTCCCCACTCTGCTTCTTTTCTTCTGTTACGTTGTTTAAGGTTTTAATAAAAATGTTTTTATTGTGCTAAAAGCTGTAAAGCTTCTGTTCCAGTTTTCTAGTAGGTTTTTGTTTTTTGTATTTGGTCTGTAGCTGATTCTTTTCCAAGATCTAGAGGTTAGAAACATGTACTGGAGGTGAAATCTCTTGCTTATGATGAAAAATCTTGGTGGACGCATGGAGCTATAGAACCCCCTATTGGGTGGCCTGTGAAGTGCTAGAGACTAAAAATCTCATCTGCCATTTCTGATGAAAGAATAGGCCATTGTAGACAGAGAGAGCTCTTACCTGGACAAATATGCTTCTCTAAGTACTGATTCCTGCCAGCCATCTCTTTTGGAAGATTAGGAGGTGTGTCAGTGTCTTGAATTTGCAACACTGGAGCCCAATCCTGCAAACCTTTATTTACACAAATAGTCTGTTCTCGTGCAAGTAGTTCCATTGTGTTCAAGGATTTGCATAACGTTTTTATATAATGCTGTATGTCTGTCAGGAAAAAAAGATGAATGCCTATGTTAGAAATATTATTGGAGAGAAGCAGATCCTGCTACTGGAAATCAACAGATGCAAACTTATGTACTTGGTCACGTTAGGCATAGAGATGGAAATAACCTGAGAAAGTTATTATGGAACAAATGGTGGTGGGTCATTACATTGGGGGGTGACCAGTAAGGCAATGATGGATGGATGGTATATGGCAGATCACTGAAAGGTCAGCTGCTCAGCCCTTGAAATTAGCGATGGATCATGAAGGCTTTAGAAAATCCTGCTATGATGTCACTAATACATGGATTTACTTACTTACCTACTTATTCATAGTAAAAGCCAGGCAAACACTGCAGTGCCACTTTGCATATAGAATCTTTGGCCCCATGTCAAAGCACAGGTGGGGCTGGCCTGGAATAAACAGCTGGCAAAGGGGGCTACCAAGCAACTAGAAAGACGTAGAAAATGAGGCTATATCTATATGTTGGTCCAACTTCTCAATAACCTTATTCACCTACATTGTGACAAGATGGAGTCTCTGTAGGTGCCTATTAGTTACAAAATTCAGAGCTAGGTCAAGATTCTGAGCACCCCAGTATTAAGGCTGTTGGTTTTGCTGTGTCTACTTAATTTAGGCCCAATCCAACTCCCTTTAAAGTCCATAGAAATACTCACATTGATTTCAGTGGGAGTTGACTGGGGCTCTGGGTAAGGAACCTCTTCCTTCCTTGAGCATGGAGGAAATAGGAGAAATGACAGTGTGCCTAATGGATTTGTATAGAATATAGCAGAATGTGACAACACATCCAACATCCTGTTGCTCCATCCTTGGTAATCCTCTGATCTGCCGTGGATGATGTAAATTTGGGGCCCGTTGCCAGTAGTAGTGCTGTTGAGATAGTCTGTAACTTTTTTTTTTTTTAACTAACGCCGTACTTTAAGGACCATTGCCAGCCTAAAGTCACACTTCTGCACAGAAGTTATGTATGTGCCAGTGCTACGAGCAACACCTAAAATAAGGCTATGTACACACTACTACTTACGTCGGTATAACTTATGTCGCTCAGGGGTGTGAATAAGCCACCCCCCATGCGATGTAAGTTACACTGATCTAAGTGCCAGTTTGGACAGTGCTGTGTAGGCGGGAGAGCTTCTCCTGCCAACGTAGCGGCTGCCGCTTGCAGGGGCTAGAGTAATTGGAGAGCTCTCTCCTGTCAGATTAGAGTGTCCACACTAGCAGTGCTGCAGCGGCACAGCTGCACCGCTGTAAGCTCTGTAGTGTAGCCACTGCCTAAGATAACAATGCCAGACAGAGATTGGAAGGAAAATGGAGGGGAAATTTTTCTATATTTTTGTCTCCAGTTTGTTAGTTTTGTATGTTTGACAGTCTTGTATGGGTCTTTCACACAGCAACAAGGAGATTAAAACTTTTTTTTAGAACATGAAAATATAAGTGTAAAACCACAAAAATTGTCAGAGTGCTCACGGGCAGGGTTCTACCTCAAACTATTTTACATATTTTTGTTGTCTGCTTTTAAAAGATTGACTTAGGTTTCAGTTTGCTGGATTTTTTTCTGCAGCAGCCTTTAGGACTTCCTCATTTCCCAACGATGAGGTCTGTTAGGTTGTGAAAAAAATCTCTCAAGTATTATGATGGAAGCCTCTTATTCTGAGACATTTAAAACTAGAGACAAAGCACTCTAAATATATTGCACTGACTGGATATTAACATGGTGTAGAGGACCTAACATGTCTTTTTCCATCTTGATCGTTTCTATGGCTGTGTGATAACATTCGTGGTGGATGATTATCATGACAGTTGTAGCAAAATACCCTTGTCCTGTAGTCTAGCTGTTTACGAATAGGGTTTTGAAAAATCTTCCTTTGACTATTGCTCCTGTACCATATTATGTTCAAGAAATATGAGACTGCTCTCAAAGAGCTTTGTTTAGCTTGTGTTTGATTCTTTCCTCTTCTCCTGTGTGAGTATTTTCTTTTCCACTCTTTGTTGACAAATGAGGATGGATCATGGCTTCAGAAAGAGGATTCTGGGTTTTTTGATTTAATATCCCTCTCTGTGCTCCAACACAGCAACATTCTGACATGAAGTTAGGGGAGCTACTTCTGGACAATGGGTCATCATCTCCTGAGGTAAAAGATGTGTGTCAATTAGGCATGCTGTTTGATGTCTTTCCACATATTCATGAGTAACCTAGATCTGTCTGCCACATATAGACATCCATATGCATGTTTTGTATTTTCATTCTCGCTTACAATGTGTTTACCTTGTTTCTAGGACTAATCACAATAAAAGAGGCCCGTGATATAGAAGCCAGGCTCAATGAAGTGGAGAAGCTTCTGAAGATTATTATAAATATGCCTTGGAAAGTAAGTATGCTAAGTACCACCTTACTGAACTTCAGACCTGGTGGATAGTAATTTGCCCTCTTCATTTAGATGGGAAGGCATGGGGCTGTTTGAGCTTTTGCAGAGGCAGAAGGGGCTGTTCAAGATCCTGCATGATATAATCCCTCCCTCCCTGTATCTCAACCCTCATAGTCTCCTACCCCTTGTTTCTACCCCTCCTGCCTTTGCTCCTAAGCAGCCCAACTGGTATCCTTCTTTTCCCCAGAAGACCCTGCTTTTCCTAGTGCACCAAACTATCACCCTCTCTCCAGTCAGGTACATCCCTCATTTCAACACAAGTTCTTCTCTGGAGCCTGTCAGAGTTAATCCATCTAAGTCAGTGGTTCTGAACCTGTTTACCATTGTGGGCCACATATGCAGCTCTCTATGTGTTATGAGGGCCGCATCCACGCAATATATATACACACTACCTGTATGGTCCTAAGGCTGTCACATGGGCTGCAGCTGTGTGCTGTTTGGACCACAAGCGGCCGGCAGGTTGAGAACCAGTGATCTAAGTAATGTTCTGTTACATAACATTTATTCCAAAGTGACCTGAGCATTGCCATGACTATCATCTCCTTGTCTTTCAGGGTAATATATCTGACCTGCATTGTGTGTTGAATTGAGTGCCCAATCTTGTAATTAGATCCACATGAGCAGACCCCCACTGATTTCAGTGGGGCTCTGTATGGCACAAGGGTCTACCTCTGTGTTTTCTGGTTGCAGGATTGGGGCTGTAGATTGTAAGCTCAGTCAAGCAGGGACTGTGTATTTCCCTGTTTTTATTGCACGAGGCACGCTGAAGGTGCTCAATGAATAATAATAATAGTAATAATGGGTATTATTTGTAGTCTTGCCACTTCTACCCCAGGCTTCTGAATGCCTTCCTTTTAATGTTGTCTGGACCCTAGATTCAGTCCCCTTCTTAAATTGGACAAGTCACTTAACCTCTCTGGCCCTTGGGTTGCCCATCTGTACAAAAGGTATTATAATATTTATCTCCATGACAAGGCTATGTTGAGGCTTGATTAATGTATGCAAAACACTTAAAGATCCTTGGGACGATCTTGTGAAAGAGCAATTGCTCTTGAAGTTCAACCACACATGCAGGAGTTGGGAGATATGAGTTGCATTCTTGGTCGTGGCACTGGCTTTGCTGTATAAATGGGGAAGTCACTGAACATGTGTGCCTCAGTTTCCCCATCAATAAAATGGGGATGATGATACTTTGCTGGGGTACCGAGCGATTTTATTCATTTTAAGTGCTTTGAGTTCTTCAAATGGAATGTAGCATGGAAATACAACGTATTTTTATTTTATATTTTCAGCCAAGGTCCTATGATATGACGGTGTAACCAATAGACTAGTGGGTCTCAAACTTTTTTACTGGTGACCCCTTTCACACAGCAAGCCTCTGAGTGCGACCCCCCCAATAAATTAAACGCACTTTTAAATATATTTACCACCATTATAAATGCTGGAGGCAAGCGGGGTTCGGGGTGGAGGTTGACAGCTTGCGGCCCCCCAGGTAATAACCTTGCGACCCCCTGAGGGGTCCCGACCCCCAGTTTGAGAACCCCTGCAATAGACCATGTGCCAGGCATGATCATTCTGCCTGACAGTCATATTGCTGTATTTCAGTGTCTCAGATACTTACAAAGTGTGTAGTCATGTCTGCTGTGTCAGTGTCTTTACCAAGGAAACTAACTCATGAGCAAACAAAGTGCTCACTGGGGAAGAAAACTACTTGAGTAATTGGCGACCATGGTGACTGATAACCAATGTGAGTGGGTGGTCATTTTGAAATCTGCAGATCATGGACCTGGTTGGCTACTTGTTCTTGTGTGGCGCGAGATATACTCCACAGAAGTCAGTGGATTTACACTAGTGAAAAGGAGTGTAAGCAAGAGGAGTTGCAGACTTCATGAGTTTTTTGGCATGTCCAGATGAGTTCAGTGTAAGAGGGTTCCCCCCCACCCTCCCCCACTAGACAAATAAGTTTGTTATAAGGAATATTGACTTTTTTTATGCAAAGTGCCTAGAAAATCACTGATGGACAAGTAACAAAAAACAAAAAAACCCCACCCATGAAGTAATCATAATTTATTAGACAAACCCTGAGAGCACTGGGCATCTGGAATGCCTAATGTAGTCAGTGGGAGTTGTGTGTTGTCAACAGGAATTGCATGTATTCAGCATTTCTCAAGATTTGGCCCAGTAACAGGTGGGAGGTAGGGGATAACAGGATAAACAAACCAAGCCGTAAGTCTGGGAATTAAACTTTGAAAATATATATTTCTTTGGTTCTTTTTCAGTATTCTAGATCTGAAGTTGTCCTTACCTTCTTTGAAAGATCTCCGTTAGATCAAGTGTTAAAAAATGACAATGTCCATAAAATTCAACCAAGCTTTCAGAGTCCGGTTAAAATATCAGGTAAGAATTATTAGCTCGCTAGAATGCATACAAGAATTATTAAATGAAAATATTTGTCTGTTCTTTCACTCCCCTCCCTCCTCAACATTTCAAAAGAAACCCTTCATCCCTCACTTTCCCCATGCTCTTGCCTTCCAATGTATAGAATATCATAAGGGCAAACACGCTATGGGCATTATACGATCTTCAGATTCTTCTTTGTGCTGCTTGGAGTCCATTAGCCATTCCTTGAGAAGGCCGTGTCCTTGTGCTGTCCATACTGTTGCACTGCAATGGAAGAATTGAAAGGACATGAACTAAATAAAGTATATTTTTATAACATGCAAAATGGTCACATTTTATACTAAGGGTTTATTTATAAATATTTTAAGAAGGATTAATACATGATGAATAGATGTGAAAGACAGGAGTAATAATCTTACAGATAGTTGTAACTACATCAGTACAGTAGAAGATTTTGTATATGATTATATGCCATGGTTAGGAGTAATCATTTGTTAGAGTTTATTAACCCTTTATAAATGATTTATAAATGTACCCTTAATATAAAGCATGCCTGAGAAATTTAACAACAAACCCATCTGTATAAACGATGGTGAAGAGCATCAAAGAAATTAAATGAAACACAAGAGCAGACGTAAGTGCGGAACAGTGATTCCATGCCCTATTTGGCTTCCATGTACAAATTCAATCTCCTTCTCAGTGGAGGATTTGTGTGTCTGTCTCTTCAGGTATCTACTTATATGCTTGGGGAGAGGGGAAAGGCGTGAATACATTTACTGTACGTAATCCTCCTTGACCAGAATGTGAGTCAGGTAGAGGTGGGTATCTTCATTAATCTAAACAAAAAAAAGTGGGTTTTTCCTATATTGATACATGACATGTGCAGATGTATCCCAAGAGGGAATAAATGCAAACACAGAAAATCAGTCATTTATTCTTTATATAATCTTGCAAAATTTAGCGTGTTCAGGATATTTTTTTAGTCATTTTACTGATGTACAGAACAAACTGTGATAAAGACCTCTAGGCCAGTTCTAATGGCAAAAGTATGAATTTATAGACAGGTTATGTATAAGTTAATTAGAAATTACATCTACCATTTCTGTGCACAGTTTTTGCATTGGTCATCCACTTAAATGCATGATGTGTTGACTATATGCCATTTATTTTGTTTCTATATACCTGAAAATGTTCTCTGAAAATACACTAAAGAGCATATTCAATGGGACTACTTGCAGAGTAAGTTGCTACTCGGTGTCAATAAGGGTGGCAGAATCTAGCTTTAAGAATATATAATGTGAAACAAAGTGCTCTTAAACAATATACTTTAAAAGAAAGTCTAGGAAAAATTGCAGTTTAAAATACTGGAAATTGACATACTGGGCCTGATTCCCTTGACACTTATACTGGGATAAATCAAGAATAACTCCATTGGAGCTGAACTGGTTAAACACTGGAGAATCAACTTTTTTGTTTTTGTAGAGTTTAAGGCTTGTTTTGTTCTCTGAAGAAAAATGTAGTGAAAGGCAACTACTTAACAACTTGGTCTGTGTGCATCTCTGCACATGTGACATGATGGGTCTAGAAGCAGATGGAATGTGGTCATTAAGCAACAGTCTGGGCACCATTCTGTTGCAGCTCTAAGAGTGCAATAAGACGGCAGCTACTAGTTCTGCTGCTGCTCCTTCTTACACTGGTGTAAATCAAGCATAACTTTGTGGAAGTCACTGAAGTTACACCAAAGTGGTGTGACAAGAAAATGCGGGTCACTGATATTTTTAATGGTTGGTAAAGAATTGTGTGGAGACCACCACCTTAATTCTCATGTATGAATGCTCAAATACAAAGAGTGAAACCTGGACGAGCAGTGAGTAGATTCTGCGTAGAGGAGCTATGGAAACAATGGGACCTGAACAAGAATACGTTTTTAAATCCCAAATTAACTCCTACAGTTTATAGTCACACCTGACTTGATTTGTTTTTTCCTCTCTGTCTGGGTATACAAAAGCACTCTGTGGTAGTCAGTCTTATGTACTGACTGGCTGTATAAAGAATTTCAAAACAAAGCCCAGAATCCGCTGTTTAGTTGATACAACCCTAGTCTGAATTTTGCACAGTGAAATGACTGCATTGTTTAGTTGATGGTTCCAGCAGATGGCACTAAAGGTTAACTTCTAAAATGCTTCATACTGCAGGGGTAATGCTGTAATATTCTTAGGTCATGTCAAGGACACTCGGAAAAAACTGTGACATGCTGGGCTTGCTTTACGTTGGATATAATACAACTCTCTAGGTGACTTGTAACCTCTGACTACGCTGCAAAAATATTTTGTAGTCACTAAAAGAAAACCAACTGTGTCCAGCACAGTCCACTCCGGATTAAAATATTTGAACCAAACAAAACTCACCAGATGAAAGCAGAATCTGATCCTTGAGTTTGCATCTCAGTCTACTGAACAGTGTTTGACAGGGAGTCACGGCTGAAGTGGGATTCTGGAGGGATTCAGTGTAAAACCACTCACAGATACATCCTGTTCAACTTGGGTGCAATACAAAATGGACCAGAAGTCAGAGAATAATTTTTCCACATAAACATAGAGGCACATGAGTGTTAGTCTGAATGCAAAAATGTACCTTCATTGTAAAAAATTTAAACCTCAGGTCTTTTCACATCTAAGGTTGGTCGGTATCACAGGGTGGCAAACACTTTGGGTTCAAGATGCAAACCTTTTGTGTCCAGACCCACCCCACCACCCTTTCAACAGCGGGATAGTTCTCTTGTTGTTCCTGCAGATAATGCTCAAAACTAACAAACAGGGCCTGGTTCTCCTCTTAATTTGGTGTATATCAGGAAAAAAATCTATTGAGGTCAGTGGCAGTGTGAAATGAGTGCAAGTGAGAGGAGACTCCAAGGATGTGCCAGCCCCAGTGTACTTTTGCTGCTCCCAGTGAATGAAAGGTGTTCTAATGAACATGGGGCTAAAATCTCTGATGTAAATGGGTAAGAAACCATTAAAGGCAATGCTGCTGTATCCATGTATACCCGTTGCAAATTTGCCCCCGAATTGTAACTTGGTTTCATGCAGAATTTATAAAGTAAATGCAGGTATGTTTCTTCACTCCCTGCCTGAGAGCTTTAACTTTGAAGTTTAGTTAACTTATTGTTAGATGTAGGAGTGTAAATTAATGATCATAGAATATCAGGGTTGGAAGAGACCTCGGGAGGTCATCTAGTCCAGCCCCCTGTTCAAAGCAGGACCAATCCCCAATTTTTGCCCCAGATCCCTAAATGGCCCCCTCAAGGATTGAACTCACAACCCTGGGTTTAGCAGGCCAATGCTCAAACCACTGAGCTGTCCCTCCCCCCAAAGAACACTGAGCCAGGCAGGAGTCGAACCTACAATCTTCTGATCCGTAGTCAGACGCGTTATCCATTGCGCCACTGGCCCTGAATCAAACGTCTCTCCCTTTTATCATGTTCTTTCTTCCCTCTTGGCTTAGCCCCCACCCTTCCACTCATTTGAGTTGCGAGTGTTGGGCCTAATCTTGATTGAAGTCAATGGCATTCAGGCCCAAAAAGTGTAAGCTTGCTGCAGTGAGCTTGCTAAGTATTTATGATATCATAACTTTGTGTATTCACTGAGAGCCGAATCTAGTGCCCCATAAAGTCAGTAGGTGTCTGTCCACTGATTTCAATGGGGATTATGTTAGACCCTCCTACCTATAAAAAATGACTGTAGAATTCAGCCATTCTGAGCTGGTAGCATTTGCAGAGACGTAATGACTACACAAGGCTCAAGGCAATAGAGAATTGGGCCCAAGGAAAATTGCTGTTGGAAAACCTATTGTCTAACTTACTTTCAAGGTTGCTGTTGATTTAGAGTTGTAATTATTTCTTTTCTTCATCTTTTTGTTTAATTATGATAACTTGCTGTCTGGGAAGAATACAATCAAGAGTACTGTTGGACTATAACCTTATGGAGCAGATGCCACTCCATTGAAGTCAGTGGGAATTTTGCCACAGGCTTTAATGGGAGCAGAATTTGGCCTTCTCCCAGATGGGAAGATTTGCTAAATATTCTCACATTAGGGTTCTGAACTGCAAATATTCAAGCACATGAGTTCAGTAGGACTGATCACAAGTAAAATTGCTCAGATGTTGCTCAAGTGGCTATGAAGTCAGCAAATGAGCCCAGCTCATCATTAAGCTACAAAATAATAAAAAGACTTTTTCTTTTAAATTAGCTTGCACAGATATTCACTGACACTTCAGTGTGTCCTGTTTGCAGTAATGTCAGCTTTGTGCGATGCACATCCACCCTATCCCTGCCTTGTCGCCGTCCCCCCCTTTTCTGGATCCATCTCAGACTTTCAGCATTTTACCTCTTTCTTCCCTTCTCCCCACAGAAATCATGCGTTCTAATGGATTTTGTTTAGCAAACACTGAAACAATAGTTATTGACCACAGTATACCAAACGGAAAAGACAAACACCTGGATGTAGATTCAGCAGAGCACTTGTAAGTATACATTGTTCCTGAGTATTGGGGTCTTTAAATTAATTGTAACCTTCTCCTAACAACATTTTAATGCCCAGACAAACCCAGTGCTGTGCGAAGACCTGTGTTGGTAAAATTGCCTGTCTAGCTGATTAAAGGTTGGTTAGTTTGGCTGGGCTGTAAGGGTCTGTCTATGCTGCAGCTGGGAGTGAGCCTCCCAGCCTGGGTAGACAGACTTGTGCTAGCAGGGCGTAACCTACTATGCTAAAAATAGCTGTGTGGACGTTGCAGTGCCGGCAGAGGCTCGGGCTCCCCACTCGAGCTCGGACTCAGGGAGCAAGGTAGGCCTGAGCTTGGGTGGCTAGCTTGAGCCTATGCCATGCTGCAACATCTACACAACTATATTTGGCATGCTCGCATGAGCTCCACTGGCACAAGTCTGTCCACCTGGGCTGGGAGGCTCGCTCATAGCTGCAGTGCAGACGTACCCTAAGTGCCCATTGCAGCAGTCATAAAAATCAATAGACTCCCAATGGAGTGTCATAAGAACATAAGAACGGCCATACTGGGTCAGCCCAAAGGTCCATCAAGCCCAGTATCCTGTCCTTTGACAGTGGCCAATGGCAGGTGCCCCAAAGGGAATGAACAGACAGGTTATCATCAAGTGATCCATGCCCTGTCACCCAATCCCAGCTTCTGGCAAACAGAGACTAGGGACACCATTCCTGCCCATCCTGGCTAATAGCCATTGATGGACCTATCTTCCATGAATCTATCTAGCTCCCTTTTGAATCCCGTTATAGTATTTGCCTTCACAACACCCTTTGGCAAGGAGTTCCAGAGGTTGACAGTGCATTGCGTGAAAAAATACTTTCTTGTGTTTGTTTTAAACCTGCTACCTATTAAATTTCATTTGGTGACCCCTTGTTCTTGCATTATGAGGAGGAGTAAATAACAACTTCCTTGTTTACTTTCTCTATACCACTCATGATTTTATAGACCTCTATTATATCCCCCCTTAGTCGCCTCTTTTCCAAGCTGAAAAGTCCGAGTCTTATTAATCTCTCCTCATACGGAAGCCGTTCTATACCCCTAATCATTTTTGTTGCTCTTTTCTGAACCTTTTCCAATTCCAGTATATCTTTTTTGAGATGGGGCGACCATATCTGCACGCAGTATTCAAGGTGTGGGCGTACCATGGATTTATAGAGAGGCAATCTGATATTTTCTGTTTTATTATCTGTCCCTTTCTTGATGATTCCCAACATTCTGTTCACTTTTTTGACTGCCGCTGCACATTGAGTGGATGATTTCAGAGAACTATCCACAATGACTCCAAGCTCTCTTTCTTGAGTGGTAACAGCTAATTTAGACCCTATCATTGTATATGTATAGTTAGGATTATGTTTTCCAATGTGCATTACTTTGCATTTATCAACATTAAATTTCATCTGCCATTTTGTTGCCCAGTCATCCGGTTTTGTGACCTAAAGGAGACTGGCCCTCTTCTGATGGAAAAACTGTGGATGCAACATGGGGCCTCAAGGGTGATAGGTACCAAGGGTCAGATGTGTGCGACAGAGTGCTGAGAACCAGTAGCTGACCCAGCACTCTGATCACTGAGCTTTAATTAGTTCCCCCAGAAGAGGCCTGCTGGAGAAGTGGAGTATTTAATTATCTAATCAAACTGGAGGATGGGAGGACTGATGGGCTAAGGGGCTAATTATCCTATTAGCTAAGAGGGTAGTTAAAAAGCATGGAAAGGAAGTGCAAGGGAGGACGCTAGCAGAGTTCAGAGGAAGCAAGAGGTCGGGGTGGTGAAAGTGCTCCCTAGAGAAAGGGCTGAGGATTAGAGGAAACTGCAGAGAGAGTTGCTGCACAGGATTGTGATGGTGGTTTGGTGGAGGTAATATCAATAAAACTCATGGAGGTGCTAGCAGACAGAAAGCATCCCAAGCTGTTTGTGTGGGATCTCAAAACAAGAGCGGACACTGGCCTGTTACACTTTGTCTTTGGTGAGAGCTGGATTGAAACCAGTGTGTGGAAAAGTGAAGGATCCACAGAGAGGCGAAATCCTCCTAGGAGGCAAGCAATTTATTACTCAGTGACTAAAATATACCTTCTTATTTGTTATTGCTCCCCCTTTGGATCTGCATTGTAGGCACTTTGGGGATAAAGCTTTCAAATAGAGTTTGAGTCGATGACTATGTTGACAGATTAATTTTTATGGAAATGCACTCCTGTAAAGTTCTGTCATGCCAACTGATTGATGTTTCACTTTAATAGCTTCAACTAGATGGAGGTAACAGTGTATTCAAGAATTTTAAATATTTGCAATGAAAAACATTGAGTTACCCATTAGTCAAGCCAGTAAAAACCAAGGAAAACAAGGGAGGAAAAACGTCATGGATAAAATGGGCAGAAGCTTGGTTTCCAAACTTAAGGTCTTTTCTAAACTTCATTTAGAATGTGATCTGTATCAGTTTGCTAAAGGGTTTAAAGGATGTTGAGGGCCCCTGTTGTAATCAATGGGAATTTTGCCATTGACTTTAATGTGGCCAGGATCTTGCTCCTTGTTTCAAACTTTGATCCTTGATAACATAGTTTGAACTGTAGCACATATAGGGCCATAATCCAATGGCTGGAAGTAGGCATAAAAAGATCCAGTGTCTGGAAGCTGAAGTCATCAAAGCTGAAACTGGAAAGCAGACATACATTTTTAATAGTGAGGGTAATTAACCATTGGAACAGGTTACCAAGGGACATGATAGATTTTTCCATCACTTAGATTCTTTTAGAAAGACATCCAGTCTTGATTTAAAAATATGATCTAGCCCAGCCAAAAGTTGTTAGGCTACAATAGGGGATCAGATGGTGTAATGCAGTGGCCTGTGGTATGCGTGAGGTCTGACTGGATGATCATAACAGGCCCTTCTGGCCTTAAAATCTGTGAAATATATAACAGATGCAGGGTTTTCAGACAAACTGTGGTGAAAGAAATAAGCCAATGAAACAGGATGTCTCTACCCATTCATATTCTAAATTCAGAGGTAGCTTGTTTTCTCTTGCAGGGAACGGTTCAGAAGTTAATAACTGAAAATCTATACGTGTGCTGTTCTTAGACTGAATTGAGGTCCTTCCTGCAGTTGTATTTTATAGCAGGGATAGGACTGGAATCACTTGTGTAAGATGTGGTTTTATCAAAGGCAGAGTTAGTGAAGATTTCCTATATTGCAGCTGTAAATGTAGGTTGATAATCTTGAGTGAAAGTATACATTTTTTTGGAGTGTTATGGAATCCATTTGCAGTCTGTGTACAGTTGAATTGACTGGATTGGTGCTTTCTGTCTGAAATAAGAGCTAATTCCTGTTTGGCTGACTAGTCTCACCTGAAATGAAAACTTGTAGATCCACATTTTTCTTCAGCAACTCTAAGATATTGTAAGCTAAATAGGGCTTGGCTAGCTTTGAACTTGGATAGAAAATTTGCACAGAATACCTACATGCTTCAGAAAGTGGTACTGGAGATTCAGTAGATGGCACTCTTTCCTATAAGTCTTTATTGAACCAGTGTCCAACATTCAGAGGCATTAGATCGTGAGTGGGGCTGTGTTTTGTAAGATCCGTAAAATGGAAATCCTGATCATGCTTCATTAAAGATGTTGTAGCACTTTTGTAAGCAGGAGAGTTGGTGCTGGTGTTCTGGCCAAATGCCATTTTGAGTAACTGTATTCTGCCCCTTTAATTTCCCCTGTAATTTTAGAGCCTGTTTTGTGCCCTATGTGACCTTGGATGGCCTGGAAAGGATTCAGATTTAGAATTTCACTTGGCTGTATTCTTCACATCCTGCCCTGAAATGTGTTGTACTGTTGCAGTATGCTGTGTTCCATCCCAGAGGTGGCAGAAATGATCCCCTTGTGTATAGTTTGTAATCTTTTGAGAGAGAAAGTGCTAAATAGACATCTTCTACTCATCATAATTTAGTCGCTGGTTTTGCTTTAGTCACTGGTTTGCTGTACATGAGCCTTATCTTACAAGGGTTATTTGGACCCTTTCTGCCAGCAGCAGGTGGTGAAAACTGTGGAGTTGGCCATGCTGCTTTCTAGTAAAAATCCACTGTAATAGAAGATGTGCATTTTTAAGGACAACCCTACTGTAGTGTTATAAGCATGTAGAGCTCTGGATAGGAGATTTTTATGTAAGTGAATGCAAATAAGTTAAATAGAGAGCTATGCTGAAATACTAATGTTGGGAATAGAACATTGCCAGAAATGTGAAATCCTACCATTTACTATCAGGAAAAGAAAATGCTACCACTGACCTTTAAGATCTACCCAGAGAGAGCAGGGGCACTATACAGATACTGATCTTATGCGGGCTGATACATGGGACCAGGCTCTCTTCTCCCACCAGTTTTACACTAGTGTTACTTCATTGACTTCTGTGGAGTTATTCTTGGTTTACAATCATGTAGATTATGAGAGGAGAATCAGCTAATACTTTCTTCACCAGCAGCACACTGTCCCTGATTCTCCGCTCACTTACCCATGATTTACACTGGTGCAATCATATTATAAGGAGAGAAATTACCCGTTTTGCGTCAGTGTGTACAATGAGAGGAGAATTAGGCCCTTTGTGAGGACATATCTTTTGAGGAACTAGGGAATAATTAGTGAGGACAGAGGAAGGAGTCCGCATGTAATTAATAGTCTGAAGAACTATTGTTTCAGAAACTCTCACTTGGGAAAACGACTTGTTTGTAACATCTCAGAAGCATGTTAAATATCCTACTGCAGTGCTGTCTGATGCAGTCTCCTTAACTGAGTTCAGCTTCACATGAAGATTTTAAAATATTGCAGAGTCTAGGGTATATGTCCCACTTTAAACAGAAGTGTCATCTGTTCTTCAGTAGAGATACTGATGGGGGAAAGATAGAATCTTAACAGACCTGTCTCCTGCTTTTCTAGTTTTTTCACCCTGAACATTAAGACCATGGAAAGTAGATAGAAGCCTGGTATCAGAATGCTATGGCGTGTTTAAAATATTCCTGCCAATGACTTGTGAGGCTTCTGAAACCAAAAGAAAGAGTTTGATGGAGAAATTGCATGTGGGGTTGGAAGCTTTTGACTGCCATTACTTTGCCCCAGCTCTTTTTGGTTCATCTCTGGAATAGCGTGCCCTAATGGCAATCTGTGGTAGAGTTGCTGGGATGACTGTAGTTATGTTACTCAGCTGCAGCAGTCTAATCAGTTCAGATGAATGTGATGACCCAGCTTTACACTGAACTATTTAAGGCTCCGTCTGTTTGGTCTCTCTTCAGAGAATTCGATGATGTCTAACAAGATGTCGGAAAATATGAATATTGGCTCCATGCCAAGCGAGGCAGGTCCCATAATGCAGCAGCATGAAGATGGTGCAGAAAATGTCAAAGGAAGAGAAACTGAGAATAGGATCATCTTTTATTCTGGTCCAGCTAAACTAGGTTTACTAAAACCGTGTGTGAGTAGGGGATGGCAGTCAGGCTGTAGGCATTAGAGAGGGATACACTGACTCATCAAGAAATTGCAGTCATTCTGTCATAGTTTAGTTCCTTATTCTGACTTGTTGCAAAAGTCAAATGCAAAGCATTGTATATAAAAGGAAAGGATTATATCTCCATTTTTAGACCAAAACAAAAGCAGATTCCATTCAGACTCTGTCCTCTGTGTTCTCAGAACAGAAGCATTTGAAATAGCTGCCAAAGGCTGTGAGAATGAAATGAGAGGATTTGAGCCTCAATTACGTGACTCATTTTTCTAGTGCTTGCTTGCTAGCTTCCTTCCTTCCTTCCTTCATCACCAGCATGTTTTAACCTAGAAGAGAGTGAGATGGTTCACTCACATATGAGAGTGTGGTTCAGTAGGATTAACTCTAGAGGTTCTTCTTAAGTGCTCCACGTGCAGTCATTCACATACCATAGTTTGAACTTCTCTTGGCTAGTAAAATTTAATCAACTCCTCTCCTAGATCTTTGACATTGCCTGATAGAACATTGACTTCCTGGGAACAGAGCCTTCCTGTGGTTGGTTGACAGTAGGGGAGGCATGGAGAAAAGAATTCTTGAGAATGACTTGACTACTGTTTTTGACCTAGGCCACCTTTCATATGCCACACTAACAATGTATCACAAATGCACAGTGTCATCAAGTACTATGATGACAACTGCCATAGGTGGCAACTATCATATTAGGGTGCTCATCCTTGTGGTAATAATTTTTAATAAACACTGTTAGCTAATGAGATGGATAACTTACTGCCTCCATATGGGTACCATGCTATATTATGAGGTTTGGTCTGGTTTTTCATTCAGGGCATGTTTTTAAGAAGATAACCATCTTATTTTACTGAAAACAAACTGATCCTCCCTCCATTCATTTCCATGGTTTAGAAAGACACAGGCCTACCGTTAACTGGGGGGTGGGAGGTGGGGGGGGAATCTCCCTAGTCCTGTAACACTAAATGATTCTGAAACTGGCAGTAGACGCTGTACTACTTTGGTCAATGTATCAAAGAAGCATAACTACAATCTGTCCGTGGTTCACAGACTGTGATCTGTGAGACACCAGTAGTCCGTATGGGCCTTCCTTGGTGGAGCATTCTGAAAAACAAAGCACTGCTTCATTAGGATGAAGCGCTGAGGTACTGGAAGAAGGGGTTGATTCCTGGGAGGATCATTCTCTTACAAAGTAGTCTGCACAAAGATAAAGCTGCAATAAAGCATTAGAAATACTTCTACTGTTACTCAGGTCTGATGTGAACTAAGGCTAGTTGGTAATACTTACTCAAAACATTGCCCTGAAAGGTGGGCAAGCAACATTAGCTGGAGATAAAGCTCAAGAAAGCATTCTTGTTTGCGGTCTTGTTTCCACATGGTTCGCTAGCAAGTATCTTTCCTCATTGTTTCCTGGATTCAGTCTTCAGTTGTTTTACCTCTCTTTCCACAATTTATGTTCATTCTTTCCTTTCTCCTCCACTCCTTTGTCCCATGCTGTGTAAGTGATTTGACTTTTTTTTTTTAATTTTAGGTTTGAAAGTGTTAGTGAGTTTACTTCAGAGCTAGAAGACACTGATGATCCAGCAGCCTATGTCACCAACTTGACATATTACCACCTGGTCCCATTTGAGACGGATATTTTGGACTGAGGCTTTCCAGGGACCCAGTCAGCTAGCATCCAACTGATTTCTTTGCTCATAGACTCTGCTATCCCCTTGCTCTTCTATGAATAAAGCTGTGTGATTAAAAACAGCAGAGAAGTTGCTGCAGATATGCCATGAAACTGATTTTGCAGCTTAGCCCTTCATTGTGACTCAAGGAGGTACCTTGCAAGGAAGTAACTGCTTCAACAAACTCCTTTTTCCCTGAAAGGAATGTAGCAAGATCTTTGGGCTACTTGGATCCAAGGAAATCATTTTGGCAAAGGCCATGGCAACCACTACACTGACAAAACCATTAGCGATCGTGCTGTCGTTTGGCACCGGTGGTCACTGGTATACAATGCAACTTGTACAAAAGACTACCCATATTAGCAGCTTCCTGTCTTAAAACGTCACCACAGAATATCCCCAGATGTACCGAGTACACTTCCACTCCACCTTTATTAGAAGACCACCTCTGTTAAGCAATCAACATTTGTCAGTCCCTTTATGTGGTCACTTAAGACAGGCCCCATAGTTTGCTGTCTGTTCAGCTGTGAGATGACAGGTGCCTTACGTATAATGTTACAAATACCATAGAGTGCCTACAGGAAACCAATGCACAATCTGATTATTTTACCTCTGTTAATCCTTAGGTGTTGTTTAATCATGCGAGAGCTGACCTCTTTCCTTTCCTTTCCTGAAATAGGAGAGCAAACTGGCATGGCAATGGAAAGCTTATAATGCTGAGGTACCTTGAATTACATCAGAGTTCTGGAAAGCTGATAGGAAGGCTGAACTGCCTTGCTAAGAATGGTCAATGTATGCCAGGCACTTGGATCTGGTTTTTCTCTTGGACCAGGAAATCTGAGCAGTGCTTGCAGTTGTTTACACAAGATGGATAATTACCTTTGCGTATTACTTTCCAGAGAGTGGGGAGATTTAAGCCCTGTTGGGACTGAGAATTAAAGATAAACTACAATGTATCTTACGAGGACAAGAAAAAAGAAACCACCGCAGCTCAGATAGTCTGCTTAACCCACTCCCATAGACCCAATGGGCCTGATTCTGATCTTGCCTACACTGGTTTCATACCAATGACATTCTATTCACCTCAGTGGAGTTACTCCAGTGTCAGAGAGAGCAGAATCAGACCCCAAAGGCTCTTTACTACTGAGTAGTGCAACATTAACCTCTCTTAGAGCTCAATCTTGTAAATTGCTGAGCACCCTGAACTCCCAATATGAGCTCAACACCCTGCATGATCAGGCCCTGACCTTTCATCAAGCATTTAGTGTAGTAATGGCCAGAATTAATTTAAAGAGATATGAACTGAGAAGAGTGCATTTTGAGCTGGTTATCTGCACAATGGCTTTGCCTTGGTCCTGAAGAACTTGGCACAGCTCCTCTCCTGTATACTCTTCAGTGCTCTGTGTATAATAACAGTAAACAGAATTTGCTAATGTACATAATAAATTATTGAGAATCCTAATTCCTTTACACAGTATGTTTTTAAAATATATATTTAATGAAATAAAATTACTCACCTTAAGTATGATAACTTCCATTTAAAGTGTTGACTTCCATTTATTTTTCATGGAGAGTAAGTCTCTGAGACCTGAGTCTCTGCTTTTTCCTCCAATAATTTTGGAAACAGGTTGAGTAATTGCTGCTTTTTCTGTGCTGCTTGTGTTCTCATGCTGCAGATATAATTAATACCCAAGTGAAAGCTACAGGGCTGGGTACTGATCTCACTTCTGTATAAACATGGATTAACACCACTGCCTTCTGTGGAGCTGCTTGGGATTTATACAGGTGAAAATGAGATCAAATCTGGCATCTATAGTTTCTCGGGGTGGAGGAGTTCCTTAAACTGGAATGTAATAGGAAACTTCCTTTTTTCGTGTTCTTGAACTAGATTTATTTTCTTTGCCCACTAACTACAGTTCTTCAGTCTGTGCTTCCAGCTGATTATTATTGGGTAGCCGCATTATCTAATGGAAGGGGCACTGGTGGACCGGGAATTGGGAGATCTGAGTCATGTTCCTTGCTCTGTTACTAACCTGCTGTGGGACCTTGGGCAACTATACTTCACTGCCCTGTGCCTCAGTTTCCCCATTTGAAAATTCTACCTGCTATCTCCATTTTACAAGTGCCTACGCCCCACTGACTTCCCCTGAGACATGAGTATTCTTGTAAATGTTATCCAGTGATACTTACCTACTTTTTGTAAAGTAATTTAAGATGTATGGATAAAAAGTTATATTAAAGCTATGTATTATTATCACTGAGTTTAAAAGCAAGTGACCTCTTTCATAATGAGGAAACAGGTCAAGCTGCGGACAGGAGAGAAGATGTTGTGGGTGGGTCGTTTTATTAAATCTGTGAGATTAAGGTTTAGTTCATAAACAGAAGTTGCACTGGTTTCAGATAACTGTTCTTTAAAATGATTTAAATTGGTGTGACTACACTTTATGAAATAACCCCTTTAGTTAAATAGATGCAACTTTCTCATGTAGATGAGGCCTTAGTCCTTATACCAAACATAAATTTGGAAAAGGATAAAGTATTAATCATGAATATGTCCACTTTTAAAATTCAAAATGGATCTAGGGCTAAGTAAAAATCAAGTAATAATATGAGGGGTGTAGGAGTGTTCACCGCCACACAGTCAGATAATGTTAAGTGTATACTCTATTACACACAAAACACTACCTTAAAAGGATCTTATGAAGGTTCCAAAGTCAAGCCCTCAAAAGTTTGCTGGTGCAACCTTAATTCGTCCCCTGAACATGTATGTGTTATAATTCAGTCTTTAATTACATGATCACATACTATTTTCCCACAGGACCCCTACCTCATTCAGGCACAAGGTGGGCCTGCACTGGAGCTGAATCAGGGCTGTCTAGTAAAGGAGATTGTTGTCTGTAGGACTTTTGCTTTATTTGTTGCAGAAGTTGGAAGGTGTGTAGTGAATGAGGCAGGACACTGCAGGAAGAGAAAGGATGTACATAAAAGGTTGTTACAAGGAGGAGGGAGAAAAATTGTTCTTATTAACCTCTGAGGACAGGACAAGAAGCAATGGGCTTAAATTGCAGCAAGGGAGGTTTAAGTTGGACATTAGGAAAAAATTCCTAACTGTCAGAATGGTTAAGCCCTGGAATAAATTGCCTAGGGAGGTTGTGGAATCTCCATCATTGGAGATTTTTAAGAACAGGTTAGACAAACACCTGTCAGGAATGGTCTAGATAATATTGTCCTGCCATGAGTGCAGGAGCCTGGACTAGATGACCTCTCGAGGTCCCTTCCAGTCCTATGATTGATTCTGTGGTGGTGTAGTTTTGTGTGGTGTGTGTGCATGCACACAATCTAGGTTGTTTTTTGTTTTTGTTTTGAAAAAGCAAAGTGAAAAAACAGAAATTCCATCATGTGGCATTGTATCGGCACAGACGGGTCATCAGCAGGGTTGAGACTTTAGATCTACCACACAGATCTGTGGCACTTGACCTAACAGTAACTGATAGAGGATGACAACCTACTACTGTTATGTGGACTAGCACTAGAGGAGGATGGGGCACTGCCAGTGGGTTTCAAGGTATTTGCTGACAGCAGAGGAATGGTGAGACCAGGAATATTATGTTCTGTTCCAGGATCTAAAAATGAGTATGCTTTAGTGGGTGTAGATTCTTCTGCCCATTCCCCTGAAGTGGGACCCCTTTTGCCCATTCACGTCTCTTTCCCACCCTGGTTCCTCGCTCCAGTCCCATTCTTCTCACTTAGCTAGTCTCCACTCCTTAGGCGTCTCATCCCAATCTCTTTGCCTCGCCAGTCCCTGTTCTCGCCCTGCAACCCAGATCCTCATCAAATTGATCTTCTTCCCATCACCTCCTTCTCCCTGCCTCTATGGTTCTCAGTCCCAGTCTTCCCCACCTGGCTCCTCAACCAAACTAATTCCTCCCTCCTTACTGGCTCTCAGTCTCCTGACCCAGCCAGTCCCAGAGTCCTCCCCACCCACCAATGTCCAGTCTCAGTTTCCCCTCCCAGATTCCTTGTTCCACAGGCTTCTGCCTCATCCAAGATGCCTGGGAGTCAGCAGGGGGCTCACTGGGAGCACAAGAGTCACAGAATCCCTGCTCTCAGTTCAGGTGCAGCCCAGAGCTGCAATTGCAGGTCCCCGGGAGCATGCCCAGTACAGACAGAATCAGTGGGGAATTGAGCCAATTAATGTGAAACACATTAGTGCGCTTTGGAAATAACTCCCCTATAGTCTGCATTACTGCTACATGTAGACAAGCCTTTAGACGCTATAAGCCAGGGAGCAGGAACATCAGCTATATAAACAGAAATTCCATCATGTGGCATTGTATCGACACAGATGGGTCATCAGCAGTGTTGAGACTTTAGATCCACCACACAGATCTGTGGCACTTGACCTAAATGTAACCTGTAAATACAAATGCATATGGTTTGAATCATAGGACCTGAGTCTTTACTCAGGGACCCAGATCCTGCACTGTAAAGCAAAGCATTTCAAAACCTGGTTGCTGGCCATAAAAGGATTGGCCTACCATAGCAGGGAGATCCACTGATTGCACAGAGCTGATGCAGCAACTCCTTCGCCACTGCTGCAATAATGGGTAGAAGAAAAGTGTAATTCCCTTCTGTTCCCTGGTTTCCACATGGGACATTTGGGGCCACTGGCAGCCAATGCAATTTAGAGTAGCCTTAATGCTGCTCTAAATTATGTTAGGGGACTAGCCTGGCGTACAGTCAGGCCAAGATTATGGGGATCACAAAAGCCTTCTTTGTGCATGTACACCAGCTTCACTGTGTGTCCCTGAGTTGTAACTGAGGAGTTGGGCCACTCATACTGGAACAAATCAGGAATACCTCCATTGAGATCAATGAAATTACACAGTATAAGTGAAAGCAGAAGGGACCCAGGTTTTCAATCTCTAATATTGAATGTCCAGAAGCAAATCAGATAAGCTGGCAGCCATCAGTCAGGTTGCGCAAAGCAGGAGCTGATGGGTTCCTCTACCGCATCGACTGGGGCTAGGGTTGTTTCGTCCCTTGGAACTTATCATTCCATTGAAAGAATGTGCCTGCAAAGCGCAGAGTGAAGCTATGACTTTAGTGATTTTGCCTATCTATTTCTGATCTTCTGTGTTTTTTCGAGACTCCTCCTTTTGTGAAATAGCAGCACATTAAGAAATAGGAAATTAGTTATCTTAAACTTACGGCTTTGCAATCACACTGGAACCCCTTGATAACAAAGTTGACTTATTTCAGGAAAAAATCTTTTAGTAGGAAAAGGGAATACATGACAAAATAACCCCCTTCCTCTTTTCTCAGGAGAGGAAGCAGGGATTTCTTTCCTCTCCTACAGTTGCAGGGAGCGCTGGCAGCTATTAGTCTTCCAGAAGCTTCCATATTTTCATTCATTCCCACCCGAGAAGAGCTGCAATGAGTTTGAAAAATTCCTCCTTGAACCTTGTCTACACTGGGGATATGACCTGGTTTCATCCATGGGTGGCCAGGCAATGGTGTAACTGTCTCTCTGCAACCCTTAGCACAGGCAGACACAACCACTATTTGTGAGGTGGCACTTACTCCTGCTTGAAACCAGGCTAAGCTCCTTCAGTGCAAACTGTGGCTCTCCTTGCCCACATTAGGTTTTGCACCAGTGCAGCTACATCACTGGTTGCTCACTGATGGCAGAGATGGAGGCCAATGTAAACAAGGCCCATGGAACAAAGGCTATGTCTATACTATGGAGCCTAAACCAGCATAGCCCCTTAGTGTATGCCAACAGACATGGTTTTTCTGTTGGTGTAGAAGCGCCACCTCCCCATATGACATGAGCTATGTCAGCAGAAGCACTTTTCTGTCAGCATAGCTGCATCTACACTGGGGGTTTTGTCAGCAGAGCTGTGTTGCCTGGGGGTGTGGTTTTTTTCACATCCCTGACATAGCTATGCCTATAAAAGTTTTTAAATGTAGACCATGCCAGAGGCAACCTCCCTCCTTCTTCCTTCTTTGCATCTGCTAAACAGGTGGTGGGAAAATGATAATCCACTTGGGCCATGTCTTCATAAGGGAAAAAAGGTGTCTTTTTAACACGTGTTTAAATCCTAGTGTGCAAAAGGAAGTTGTCAGCTAACACATCTTGGGCTTGTCTACATGTGAATGCTTTTACCAGTTACACTGGTCCATTCATAGAGGTGTGACTCCCACGTAGACACTGGGAATGTCTACACGGGGAAAATCAGAAAAGTTAAACAAGATTAACTAAAGGAGTGAATTTAAAGTGCACTAGCTGAAGCACATTAAACCGTGTTATTTGGGGTTGAGAGCACTCACACGGGTTTAATCCTGTTTAAGTTTTATGAGTGTCCCCGCGTAGATATGCCCTCTTATTCTGGTATAAACACCTACATAAATTAAACCCCTTCTGAAGTGCCATAAACTAAACCAGAAAGGCACTCTTCTACCAGAAATGAGGGTTCATATGGGCAGTTTTTCCTGTACTAGTAACTGAAAGCCTGTGCTGTTGGATCGCTGTAATTCATAAAGTTGTATGTAAAAAAAGCCAAAAATGACTAAGAATTTAAAAATTGTAACAGACCGCATATCTCAGTGAAGTCCAATCCTGGTGATATTCCCAACAAAAATATATCTCAACTGTTTGTAGCTGTTTCCATCCCTTCACAGTGACTCAACAGCCAGTCTAGGCTTCCAGGTGATGCTTGGGGCTAATGTGTGTGCTGCTGGTGGTGGTATGTGGGTGGTTGTGATGATTTGTGTCTAGGGGGGTTGTGTTCATTTGTGCATATGGTGAATGAGGGGTGTGTACTGCTGTGAGGAACTCTGTATGTTTGGGGTCATTGTGTATGCTGGTTGTGTTATTCTGTGGATGGCAGTTGAGTGCATATCTGTGGTAGTTGGGCCAAGTAATCCTCCATCCATGCAGCCTCCCTCATGTCACCAGTGAAACTGTTGCATGTAAATTAGCTGTAGAGTATGGGTTGTGAATGTGATTGATTGAGTGACCGCTGATATCACACTGGGTCTAGGACTCTGTGCATGGCATAGATAGATGCCTTACTGTAGCTGAACACCACACAGGTGTAATTAATAAAGTCAAAACTGGCTGAGAACTTAAAAATTGGATAGTAACAGACTGTGAAACCCAGTGATGACTCAACCTGGTGATACTTAAACGAAACAAGCTCTCAGGCATGCTTGTAGTTGCTTCCATTGCTTCTCATGGACTTTACAGACACTTTAGACTTCTGAGTTATGCACAGGGTGACATTCCTGCAATCTGATTATATAGATAATGGCATCAGTTTAAATTCACACCTTAGCTTTATACTTGCATGACTTGTGTGTGTATATAAGGTCTTAGATGATAAAATAAATCTTAGGGGAAAGTTTAGGGTTTATCTTGGCCAGCCAACACATTTAAAAGTACAGCATGCTTTGTCTAGGATTGTAACATGTTAAAAATCCATCTTTTTTTCCCTTTAGTGAAGGTAAGGCCTTGGAGTACAACATTTAACATGTATCTGGTAGGTGTTAATTGCTGCAATTCAAAGTGATAAATACATAGCATAACCTGATTGCTTATGGTGAAGCGTCACGCTGAGTGGAAATGCAGTGAAGCACTTCTGGGACTTTGATTTCACTTCATAGAGCTGGATTTCACTAAATTAAAAAAGCTTTCATGTGAAGAAGGAGCACAGAGATTGATTTAATGATGAGCACTGTGCCTTAAGGAAGTCTTTGTACATAACACGTTGAGGTTTTCTGTGGCTGTTGTTAGGAAAGCAATTTTAAAATCATTCGGTGGAAACATTCCCTGCAATCCTTTGCTTACGTACTTAAGGTAGGAACAGTTTTTCCTTTTGATTATTTTGTGTGTGTAATTCTTTTCTTTCTTTTCTTGTATTTCCACTTTCAAGTCCCTTGAGTAACTAAAAAACTAGATTTTTTTTTCTCCTACGTTTTTGGAAATGTATTAAATTTTTTCACTACAGCACACAAACATAAGCAGAGCCCATGTATTCCACAGCCCTGGAATCCTCCCTTTACTGTACAATTCTGCTCCTAAATCAATACTTTTCTTTTAAAAAAACAAAAACAAATTTACATTTCCAGCTTTTAAAATTGAGAAGAAAACCTTCCAAGTGTATCCAATGTAGTGGTGTCTGCAGGAAGCCAGGAAATACCCCTGCAGGTGGGTCTGCTGCTCCCATTCTTTTCTGTGGGGGTGTGTATTCTGAAGCCTAATGATGAAAATGTATTTTTCAGCACTGTTTGTTAACTTCTGGTTTTAGCAGGAACATCCAGGCAATGCTTTTATCCCAAAACTCCTTCCATAATCCTAAATCACCTCCCATATGTTCTTGGCTGTCTAAAGCCTCGCTGTCCTTTGCCTAGCTACCACAGGGTCTGGCTTCCTCCAACAACTTCTGCAGAGCATTTGAGTTGTGAATGATTGGACTGACAGTATGTTGAAAAATGAAAATTATGGGGCATATTAAAATTTGAATATACACAAGGTATATTATACTCTTCTGTTCTTTGTTTTCATATTAAATTAAATAAAAACCTTTGGTGAAATCCTGGCCCCAATTAAATCAGTGAGAATTTTGCTGTTGACTTAATTGGGGCCAGGATTTCAAGCACATTCTGAAGTGCTTTGAATCAGTACCCTAAGTCCACATGAGGTCCCTTGTTCCTAAGTCTTTGCTCAGATCTGTTTTAATGCTGCTTAAATAGTTGACTATTGATACAGTTCTAAAATCCCATTGTCCTGATTTCTTTTTTTCTTTATTGGGGGTGGGGGGGGGGAGAGAGGAGTCTCTTTTGGAATAACTGTTTCTTTATGTCTATTACTTTGGAACACTGCGCAAAAATAGTGGGCTAAACAGTTACTGCCATGAGAAGAATAAAACAGTATTCAGTATAGTCTAGTGGTTGGATCAGGAACAAAAGATTCATTTCTTGGGGGTTTGAAGTGTTCCCCCCCCCCCCCCGCCCAGTTATTAAAGAAGCTGACATTTGAATATTGTCAAAAATCTTAAGGAAGTAAGGAAAGAGAAGAAGGCCATTCAGCACCAGATATTGTCCACTAACCCTTTTATCATTATTAATTATTATAAGCAGCATGTTTAAATGTCTCCTGCAGTCCAGTCTTTCATTATGATTCCTGATTTCTCATTTATATCTGCAATAGTTCATAGAGCAACAGCAGATTTTTTTAAAATTCTATTTTCTAATTCCTAAGATAAATGTTTACTCCTGTGTTACATACCTACCTATAATCCTCATGATCATTTTTCTTTTTTAATGTAAGTATTACAGTGATGAAGTACAATATCCCCTTCCCAACACCCCCAGATTACTCAGATATTGTTATTGGTCAGCCCCAAGTTTCTTTCATCAGTTTAACGGCTTTCTAAGGGAAATATTTGCACACAGATGTGTTGTTCCAAAGTTTGACTGCACATTGAGTATTCAGATCTTCAGAGCTGTAGAACAATTGTCTCTTGTTTGTATAATCGTTCTTGTCATATTTAACAATTTCAGCTAAGACATACATTTGGGGATTTACGCAAAGGGAAGAAATATATTAAAATGGTATTACACATAAGTGTCCGTGCGTAACAGTAATGGAAATCACATTCCGCTAAAAGTTTATGGTAATTGTGAGGTCTTGTGAACTAAATGGAAATACTTATCATATAATTATGTGTGGGTTGGCAGTTTTTGGGTCTCTGAACAAAACCCCACTGATCTGTCTGTCTGATAGCCCCAGAATCCACATTATCATAGTATCAGAGCACCTCACAATCCATAATGTATTTATCCCCACAACATCCCTGTGAGGTAGGGAATTACTATTATCCCCATTTCACAGACGGATCAACTCTCAAACTGTAAAATAGGACTTGTTGGCTGGAAACCCAGCTACTAAATTGAGATGGTCACTCCTTTTGCAAAAGCTACTACTGTAGAAATCCTTGAGGGACCTGACTCAGGTCAAGATTGGTAAAGGAGATTCCTTGATCTTTAAGAGTATGGTTACACTGCAGAGGAGTGTGAGCCTCCCAGCTTGGGTAAACAGACTTGTGCTAGTGTGGCTCAAGCAGGTGCGCTAGAAATAGCTGTAAGGACATTGCCACTTCAGTGGAGGCTCAGGTGAGCCACCCAAGCTCAAGCCTAGGGGATCGGGTGGGCTTGACAGGGCTGGCCTTACCATGAGGCGAACTGAGGCAGCTGCCTCAGGTGCCAGACTGTGGGGGGGCACCACTAGGACCCAGAGTGTAGATTATTGTGTCTGCTGCTGGTGCATATGTATTCTCTCTGCTCTAGATGCACAGAGATGGTGGAGTGCTGTGCTGGAGGAAGGAGGGCACAAGAGACATAACAGGCAAGCAGGAGAAAAGGTGAGAGGGAATAACAGAAAGCAGCAGGACCTGCAGGGAGAGAGAGGAGGAGGAGCCGCTTATGTACCTCTCTAGCACCCCCAGAAGCCTGGACTGATAAACACCAGCTTCTCAAGGAGCTTCCTGTTTCCTGCTGCTTCCCTGAACCCACTTGAGGAGAACAGGCAGTCAACTGAAGTAGTAGGAGCCAGTTAGGCCCTTAAGATGCTGATATCTTCCCTCACTCAGGCCCTGCTACCAGCCTGTTTACTTGTCCCTTTCAATTGAGTGTTGAGAGCCTAGCACTGCGTGGCACATCAGATCAGCTGTATGTGCCAAACAATGGAACTTCCTTAAAATTGTGGAGCTGATGGCTGAGTTTGATGCTGTACTCCAGGAGCATCTAAGAAGAGTCACCACCCAAGAAATGTACACACACCACTACCTTGGAAAAAACATTCAAAATGAGATCATACAGTTACTGGCAACAAAAGTCAAACAGAAGATTGTGGCAGATCTGAAGTCAGCAAGATATTACTCTGTTATTCTGGACTGCACACCTGACATCAGCTGTATGGAACAAATGACTTTAATGGTGCGTTTTGCAACAACAACAGAACCTAGTGAAAATGTCCCTGCAATGGTGACTGTCAGAGCATTTTCTAGAATTTATTGACATTGATGATACTACAGGAGCTAGTATGACAAATGTGCTTCTTAAAAAGCTGGAAGATACAGGAATTGCGATAGCTGACATGAGAGGTCAGGGCTACGATAATGGTGCCAACATGAGAGGAAAGAACAGAGGAGTGCAGACACGGATCTGAGAGTTAAGCCCTCGAGCTTTTTTTGTCCCGTGCAGTTCTCATTCATTGAGCTTGGTAGTCAGTGATGCAGCATCAGCTTCTAGTGAGGCTGCTGAATTTTTTAATATAATTCAAAGCATCTATGTATTTTTCTCTGCACCAACTCATCGATGGCAAATTTTGAAACAACATCTGGGAACATTCTCTCTGACACTGAAACCACTGAGTGCCACATGATGGGAAAGTCGAGTGGAGGCGATAAAGCCTATCAAACACCAAATTGAGAAGATAGATGATGCCATAGTTGCCATTATGGAGGATAATGTTATGACAGGAACTGTTCGTGGGAGAACAGTGGCAGAGGGAAATGGAATCACCAGAAACATACACAACTTCACATTTCTGTGTGGCTTTGTGTTCTGGCATGACATACTGTCTGAAACAAATGTTGTAAGCAAGAGACTCCAAGGTGTTGACCTTGATATCTGGAGCAATGGAACAACTGGACAAAGCAAAGTCATACCTACAGTCTTACCAGTCAGATGAGGGATTTCAAAATGTTCTGAAGAGTAGACAGAAGTTGGCAGAAGAACTTCACACTGAAGCTATTTTCCCACCCGTTCAAGAATACAAGAGTCACCAAAGAAGAAGACATTTTGATTTTGAGGCACAAGATAATCCCATAAGAGACCCCAAACAACAATTCAAAATTGAATTCTTTAACCAGGTGCTAGATTGTGCAATACAGTCAGTTGAAGAATGTTTCATGCAGCTCAAGGAACACAGCAGTATATCTCGGATGTTGTATGATATTCCCAAACTCCTCACTATACCTGAAGAAGACCTACACCAGCAATGCAGGGCACTAGAGACAGTGTTGACACATGATGACATGCGCGATATTGATGCGAGTGATTTAGGTGATGAACTGAAAGCCCTTTCAAGATACATTTCAGCAGGATCAACTCCAAAGGCTGTTCTGGAATATATGTGCACAAATAAGATGGCCACCCTCTTTCCAAATGCTTTTGTTGCTCTGCGCATACTTCTAACACTTCCTGTAACAGTTGCCAGTGGAGAACACAGCTTCTCCAAGCCGAAGTTAATAAAAACACATCTACGCTCCACAGTGACACAGGAGAGGCTGGTCGGCCTTGCAACCATCTCAATAGAGCATGAGCTTGCCCAGACTGGGGACCTTCAGGAAGCAGTTCAAATCTTTGCAACCAAGAAGGCATGGAAAGCACCACTTTGATTATTCAAACAGATAAAAATGCCAGTGTTTACTATGCAGACAAGAAAAGTTACATTTGCTGTTCAGGTGTTTGAAAGTTAAGTGTTACTTAAAATTTTTGAACAAGGCATTTTAAGTTGTTAGTTCTTCTTTATTGGGGTAGGTAGCAGAGCAGTACCATGAGAGGAGTAGAACAGGAAGAAGGCAGAATTGAGACCTTTCAAAGTTTTGGCCCAAGCGAGGGGACATGGGGGCGTCATTTCAGCTCCCCGCCTCAGGTGCCAAAATGTTGTGGGCCAGCCCTGGGGCTTGAGCTCATTCCCTTTTTGTCTTGTTAGAGCTGGACTTGAACCATCAGCTCATTTCCCTAATGCCATTGAATACCCATCAGAAAGGAGAACCTTAGGTCATTACTGAGCTGCTGAGATTTCAGCAGGCACCTTAGTATGTCTACACCGCAAGTGAAGTTGTGATTGTAGCATAGCCTGAGTGCAAGCAGTCCATGGAGCCTGGGTATGTACTTGGGTTGCCAGCCCATGCTGAAGCCTGTGCCAGCGTCTCTACACTGCTATTGTTACCTATACTAGTTAGATTAAAGCTAGCATGGGCATGAGTATACCTATCTGGCTACAATAGCACCTTCACTTGCAGAGTAGACATGCTCTAAGGTGCCCATTGAAATCTTATCAGCTCAGTAGTGGCCTGAAGTTCTACTGATGGGCATTCAGTGGCATAAATGAAATGAGCTGATGGTTCCAGTCTAACAAGACAAGAACCCACATCACAAGCTGTAGGGAGACCAAGAACTCTGAATAGTCCTTGAGTCTGAGGTCTACACTAGAAATTTACATTGATATAGCTCTGTTTCTCAAGGATGTGGATTTTTCACACCCCTGAGAATCATAGCTATACTGACCTATCCACATTGTAGACAGTGCTAGGTTGATGGAAGAATTCTTCCATTGACCTAACTACCATCTCTCAGCGAGGTAGGTTACCTACCGTGACAGGAGCATCCCTCCCATTGGCATAGGTAGTGTCTACACTGAAGCGCTAAAGCAGTGCAGCTGTGCCATTGTAGCAGTTTAAGTGCAGACATACCTTCAATTACTGCTTTGCTGCCATAAATGGTCCCTCTAGAACAGGGCTGAGAACAGTTGGTTGAGGCACTAAGACAACTATTGCTGCTGGGGTGGGTGGGTGGGTGGGTGGATGTGTGTGTGAGAGAGAAATACAGAATTGCCGTCTCCAAGGTGGTCACTTCAGCACCTTTTATAATTACTAAGTGTGCCTTTTAAAGAAGGAAATGAACCAAACCTCCACTGTGTGCAACATGTTGTGAAGGATCCTGTGTACAGAGCTTGCTGACAGGCAGTACAGGGGGTTAGGTCTCCATCTCACTATATGGAGATACAGTTGCTTAATTCCCTTTAGTGTAAGCCCACTGTTGCCATTAGATAATCCCCAGGCTCTCCTAAAAGATATTGCAGTGGATACCAGCTGATTGACTCAAAATAATTTGTGGCCAATCCATTAAAATCATCTTTAATAAATATGTCACAAACAATAGGGGAGTGTATGCAAGTGAACTGCAGTGAATGCAGGATTAGATTCCAAAGGCTTTCACGGTATCTGCTTGAATCTTCATGGACCAGGTTAAGACTTCCTCTGCACCTCCCTGGGCAGCTGTTTCAGGGTAATGACACAGCCTTACTGTGCTACAGCGACAGTGTATCTATCAGGCCTGGAACATGCTGAGCTCCCTCAACTCCAATGGCAGTTAAGGGTGCCTTATAAGGGGGCTCAGCACCTTGCAGGACTAAGCCCGCTTTTTTTTTTTTAGAGCTGTCAAGGTTCCTTCCTCACTCTGAACTCTAGGGTACAGATGTGGGGACCTGCATGAAAACCTCCTAAGCTTACTTTTACCAGCTTAGGTTAAAACTTCCCCAAGGTACAAATTATTTTACCCTTTGCCCTTGGATTTCCACTGCCACCACCAAACTTTATCTGGGTTCCTGAAAAAACGTAGTTTGGACACGTCTTTCCCCCCAAAATCCTCCCAACCCTTGCACCCCACTTCCTGGGGAAGGTTTGGTAAAAATCCTCACCAATTTGCATAGGTGACCACAGACCCAAACCCTTGGATCTTAGAGCAATGAAAAAGCATTCAGTTTCCTTACAAGAAGACTTTTAATAGAAGTAAAGGAATCACCTCTGTAAATTCAGGATGGTATATACCTTACAGGGTAATTAGATTCAAAACATAGAGAATCCCTCTAGGCAAAACCTTAAGTTACAAAAAAGACACACAGACAGGAATATTCATTCTATTCAGCACAGCTATTTTCTCAGCCATTTAAAGAAATCATAATCTAACACATATCTAGCTAGATTACTTACTAAGTTCTAAGACTCCATTCCTGTTCTGTCTCCGGCAAAAGCATCACACAGACAGACACAGACCCTTTGTTTTTCTCCCTCCTCCCAGCTTTTGAAAGTATCTTGTCTCCTCATTGGTCATTTTGGTCAGGTGCCAGCAAGGTTACCTTTAGCTTCTTAACTCTTTACCGGTGAGAGGATTTTTCCTCTGGCCAGGAGGGATTTTCAAGGGGTTTTACCCTTCCCTTTATTTTTATGACAAGAGCCATGTCATAACCCGCTAAAATTCCACCATCATGCTGGTGGTCTCCAAACAACTGGTCTAATTTACATGCGGTAAAGCTGAGTTTAAAAGTCACCCTCAATTAGTCATTGCCTCTTGTTTAGTAGCTGCACCTTTACCATGCAAGTCACAGGCAGAAGTAATTAAATGTAATAGAAGCCACACTTATTTTGAAACCCACCCTCCCTTTTTTTATAGCCCCAGGAACAAATAATTAAATTTAACAGAGGCCATGGTGTCAAAATAAAAACATACTGGAACTTCACAAATTTGGAGGACAGCTTTTTTGTCTAACAGGCCTTAACTTCAAGGAAGTTGGTGAATGATGTCATATTCTAAATTCAGTGTTCCAGGCTTTATTCTTCAGATATAGAGAAGAAAGTGAAAAAGGAGACTGACTTGGCAGCTGAGGGATGGAGGAGAAAAGGGAAGGATTGTGAGTACAAAAGAAGCAGAGTTCAGAGGATATCCTCTATAGGGTTACCATATTTCAAGTTCCCAAATAGATGACACTGTTGAGGGGAGAGGAAGTAGTGGGGGGAAGGATGGGTACAGCTCTCCGGTTGCCCAGTTCTGCAGGCAGCGCTGCCACCAGCAGCAGCTCAGAAGTAAGGGTGGCAATACCATACCATGCTACCCTTACTTCTGCACTGCTGCCAGCGGCCGTGCTGCCTTCAGAGGCGGCTGGCCAGCACCCACCACTCTCTGACCACCCAGCTCAAAATCACAGATATTTGTTCTTATTTCAAAAATGCACCAGCACAGAGATCGGAGGACCTAAACAGAGGTCATGTCTGGGAAAACCCAGATGTATGGTAACCTTAATTTCCTCGATGTGATGTGGTGACTCATCTTCGTCACTTTGAGGGTGTATTTGTGTTTCTTCACATTGGCAACATCCAAAGGCCAGATCAGGCTGTTTAACACAAATGGTTAACATCCCAGCAGAATTGGTGTGACTGGGGTTTTGAATTTTGTTGGTTTATGGATGAAGGTTTAAATAGAGATAGTGGAGCTCCCACATTAAAGATTTCAGAAATAAACTGCTATACTAGTCCACTGCAGCTCTGGGGCCGGGGGAGAGGTGCCTCTCCGCGCTGCGCGCCTGCACAGCCCTTGATAGCCTGCTGTGCGGCTGCGAAGCTTAGCGGGAACTTAGCCCACAACCAATGTTCAATGTTCTGAACATCATTGAAATGAATGCTGTATGTGTCTCTCACCTCCAACTCCATTTCCGTATTTCTCAGATGAAAAATGCTTATCACTATTTTTTGATGTTGAGTTTTTTGGGAAGGGAGTGGTTGATAATATGCTTCATGATTCTGTGACTTTTTCCTGTTTGTTTATGTTTGGAAATATCCAGGACTTGCTTCAGTGTTGAGGGCATGATTTTCATTTACACTAAGGCCCCTAAATGCTGCAGTGCTCTGGCACTGTAAAGCAGCATTAGAATGGGTATAAATGGCACTTACATTATTTTATTATTAATTGTATTGTATTCCAGTAGTGCCTAGAGGCCACAACCATGATCAGGGTCTCATTGTACTGGGAACTGTACAAACACACAGTGGGAGACAGTCTCTGCCCTGAAGAGTTAGCAATCTAAATAGATTCAACAAATAAAGGCTTTGGCGGGGGAGGGATATAATGTGAATACCACGATGGTTTGCAAGCATCGTGTTAGTTCCATATAATTTTTTTTTCCAGATATTTTTGGGCGGGTTTTTATTTGATCTACACCTTGTATTTATAGAGCACTAATCAGAGGGTATTTACTTTACTACATACAGTACTTAAGAAAGCACAAGTCTTAAAATGAGAGTAAGCTCCTCTTATACTTTCCTGGGGTTGGTCGCTTGTGATTTTTTGTTTTTATGTAACCATCACAACTTTTGTTTATGATGTTTTTGCTTGTCCTTCTACCTAATCTCCCCCAACTATTTGCTGGTACAGTAGCAGGGAATATGAACTTTAATATTACATTGGAAGCTTCCTCAGCTATACCTAAAGAGCCAGTGCACTCGGCCAATGCTTCAAATGTATAAATGTAGCACAAGACTTGTCAAGGTTCCTCCCCCACTCTGAACTCTAGGGTACAGATGTGGGGACCTGCATGAAAAACCTCCTAAGCTTATCTTTACCAGCTTTGGTCAAAACTTCCCCAAGGTACAAAATATTCCACCCTTTGTCCTTGGATTGGCCTCTACCACCACCAAACAAATACTGGTTACTGGGGAAGAGCTGTTTGGACACGTCTTTCCCCCCAAAATACTTCCCAAAACCTTGCACCCCACTTCCTGGACAAGGTTTGGTAAAAAAGCCTCACCAATTTGCCTAGGTGACTACAGACCCAGACCCTTGGATCTTAAAAACAATGAACAATCCTCCCAACACTTGCACCCCCCCCCTTTCCAGGGAAATGTTGGATAAAAAGCCTCACCAATTTGCATAGGTGACCACAGACCCAAACCCTTGGATCTGAGAACAATGAAAAAGCATTCAGTTTTCTTACAAGAAGACTTTTAATAGAAATAGAAGTAATTAGAAATAAGAAATCCCCCCTGTAAAATCAGGATGGTAGATACCTTACAGGGTAATTAGATTCAAAACATAGAGAACCCCTCTAGGCAAAACCTTAAGTTACAAAAAAGATACACAGACAGAAATAGTTATTCTATTCAGCACAATTCTTTTCTCAGCCATTTAAAGAAATCATAATCTAACACATACCTAGCTAGATTACTTACTAAAAGTTCTAAGGCTTCATTCCTGGTCTATCCCCGGCAAAGACAAAATATAGACAGACACACATACCCTTTGTTTCTCTCCCTCCTCCCAGCTTTTGAAAGTATCTTGTCTCCTCATTGGTCATTTTGGTCAGGTGCCAGCGAGGTTACCTTTAGCTTCTTAACCCTTTACAGGTGAGAGGAGATTTCCTCTGGCCAGGAGGGATTTTAAAGGGGTTTACCCTTCCCTTTATATTTATGACAAGACTAATCACGGTTAGTTTGGTTTGGAGAATTTAATGGCTCTAGAACTCAAAAGAGAGAGAATATTGGCATGACCTTGATGAATATGAAGAATTAACATGGTTATGGGTTTCCGAATGAAAAGATGAAACTTACAAATATATTTCTAGAAATATTCAGTCTAGATGGCTTGAGACTGGTGATAGGTTAAAAGAAGTTTGCTTCCGCTTCTAGTTTGAATCCAACTCCGGTCAGTAGAGACCTAAAGGCATTTTCTTTGGATAGCTCTTTAGAGGCCTCTGTAAAATAGGTGGGTGGTTTCAGTTCATTGTTTACTGGCCAATTCTCCACGTTTTGCAGAATGGCACAAAATAAAATCCTATTGGCAATATCCTCAGTGAGGCTATGGAGTGAATGTGGTAGTTCCAGGAGGAAGGGCATAGAGGTGCTCCTTTGTAGGTAGTCCTTCCACTACCTACCTTGAAGGTAGTCTATTGGGGGCCTTATGAGGGAATTTGCACCATTATTGCCTATACTGTACTGGTCCTGTGCATAAATAATTCTGTTTCCAGAGTTAACCATTTATCTTCTTTCACTATTGAAATGCAGATGGAAAGTATTTGTAAGACCCTGGTGCTGGGCTATGTCCCAGCGATGGTAGCTGGGCTTCATACTAATCAAGGGAAGGAGAAAACATGGATAGAACCCAGCCACTTAAAGAATCTGAACTAGTCTCTTCCGTGCCGTAAAAGATTCTAGAATTAGTAAACAGAATGAGATTTGCTCCCTCATGCTCAACAATCTGGGAAATGAGCAGGGGATGTGCTGTGAGCAGGGGATGTGCGTGGGCCATTAGTTATGCAACTAAAGAGAGAAAAGGCTGGTTGCTAATGAATATAAACACGTTTGTGAAAGACGTACATGGACTACAGTAGGGGCACAGAAGAATGGGTACTATAGCAGTACCTAATGAATTTTCCATGCCTTGACTTAAGCTGTCTGAAATGTTGACTTGGAAAACACACTTTATTTTCCATAGAGCCAGACAGAATTTTTGTGAACTAAGCAACAAGACAGACAAATATATAGCTCAGTGAGTCAAGAGGGAATTACAAAGCAGTTCTGTGGCTCTGATAGACAGAAAAGATGGGTTTATTACCTTTGACAAGACTGAGATTGGGAGAGCCAGATTCACGATTTTATACTGATTGATACATATGAGAATCTATCTCAACTCCTGATAGCATAGACTTTTCACCAGTAGATAATTCCAAGCGAATGAGGGAAAGGGGAGTCAATGGGAAATTAATTCACAGATTAGGCATCAAATTTATGATGCCTTAATTGCTTAAATGGAAGATGGATGCCTTCTGAATTTTATATGCAATTGGATAACACCAGTCAGGTACCTCCAATTACTATACCGCAACTAGATACTACAGTAATAGTTTACAAACACATATAGCTAGCTTTGTTCATTCAAAAGGAGCAAGCAAACTTTCTGGATCACTAGAACAATTTATTTTGTGTAGTTCTAGAAATTATTGTCTCTACAGCTGTCCCCCCTATTGTTACCATAAAGCACAGTAGGAAATATTAAAAGGTTTTGGATTTGATCACCACTTTGTTCAGTGGCTCAAAATACTCTGAGCTAGCCCTATAGTTATGGGGCCAACTTCTCCTCTCTCTGTTGCAGTCATGCAATAGGGTTGTGCCAGTGTAACAGAGAGTGCAGAATTTTGGCTTATGGTGAGCAAACTACAACAGCCCTGTTTCATTAGGGCACACTAGACAAAGATTCCATTACTCCTTCCCTGTTCTGTCTGTGACTTTATTGACATGAACTGTGACCATATAGATCATTGTTGCAACCAGGGTCCTATGGTTGCACCGGGTCTGGTGCAGAGGAGGGCAAGTGGGGTGTCTATGGAAAGGTTGTAGTTTGCTGGTTATGATTATGCTGTCTGTATGTGTGTATCATTTTTGTATTTGAAGTTATGAATATTGGCTATGTACCTCAATGTATCTCAATGTGTTTGATGCTAAGTAGCCTCAGTAAAGCATTTGGTCAGCTTCTTGAGAAAGGACTATTCTCAGTAAGTGCCCAATCAAGAAACACTTAACTGACAATGGACTTTGGGACATGCCAATCCACATCTGAGCTTTCCTGGGAATGTTCAAACTAACATGTAAGCAATGGCGTTGGACTGCAAAAACCTAAATCATTCATAGACATGTGACTTGCCCAGGTGGCTACAAACTCCATCTTGTTGCTGTGATTTTGCACAGGAGAACAAAGGGGTTTCCACCCACAAGAGAAAGAATATAAAAGGCCCTGAAAACCCCTCCATTTTGTCTTCAGTTGGCTTAAGTGATGGCCTCTCCACCCCAAAGAGATGCCTGAAAGAAGGGGTTTTTCCATCACTGTAGGTAATCTACCTCCCTGAGTGGCAGGATGGAAGAATTCTTCCACTGAGCCAGCTGCACCTATATGGGGGTGTCAAGGTTCCTCCCCCACTCTGAACTCTAGGGTACAGATGTGGGGACCTGCATGAAAAAAACCTCCTAAGCTTATCTTTACCAGCTTAGGTCAAAACTTCCCCAAGGTACAAAATATTCCACCCTTTGTCCTTGGATTGGCCGCTACCACCACCAAACAAATACTGGTTACTGGGGAAGAGCTGTTTGGACACGTCTTTCCCCCCAAAATACTTCCCAAAACCTTGCACCCCACTTCCTGGACAAGGTTTGGTAAAAAGCCTCACCAATTTGCCTAGGTGACTACAGACCCAGACCCTTGGATCTTAAGAACAATGAACAATCCTCCCAACACTTGCACCCCCCCTTTCCAGGGAAATGTTGGATAAAAAGCCTCACCAATTTGCATAGGTGACCACAGACCCAAACCCTTGGATCTGAGAACAATGAAAAAGCATTCAGTTTTCTTACAAGAAGACTTTTAATAGAAATAGAAGTAAATAGAAATAAAAAAAAATCCCCCCTGTAAAATCAGGATGGTAAATACTTTACAGGGTAATTAGATTCAAAACATAGAGAACCCCTCTAGGCAAAACCTTAAGTTACAAAAAAGATACACAGACAGAAATAGTTATTCTATTCAGCACAATTCTTTTCTCAGCCATTTAAAGAAATCATAATCTAACACGTACCTAGCTAGATTACTTACTAAAAGTTCTAAGGCTTCATTCCTGGTCTATCCCCGGCAAAGACAAAATATAGACAGACACACATACCCTTTGTTTCTCTCCCTCCTCCCAGCTTTTGAAAGTATCTTGTCTCCTCATTGGTCATTTTGGTCAGGTGCCAGCGAGGTTACCTTTAGCTTCTTAACCCTTTACAGGTGAGAGGAGATTTCCTCTGGCCAGGAGGGATTTTACAGGGGTTTACCCTTCCCTTTATATTTATGACACGCCCCCCAAATCTCAGCTAGGGTGAAACACTGGCTGGGATTTCTTCCTGGAGCTCTAGGAAAACCAGAGTTAATAAGACACATGCATCTCTAAATATACTACCAAGTACATAAAGACTAACAATATTTTCTACATCTCAAGGACGATTTTAACCAGTTGATTCTGGGAAACTTTCACGGGAGAGTGCATCAGCCACTTTGTTAGAAGCTCCTGAGATGTGTTGGATGTCAAAATCAAAATCTTGGAGAGCTAAACTCCACCGAAGAAGTTTTTTGCTATTTTCTTTGACCGTGTGAAGCCACTTCAGTGCAGCATGGTCGGTTTGCAGGTGGAAACGCCGTCCCCAAACATATGGGCGTAGCTTTTCCAGAGCGTAGACAATGGCGTAACATTCTTTTTCAGTGACTGACCAGTGGCTTTCCCTCTCAGACAGTTTTTTGCTGAGAAACACTACAGGGTGGAATTCTTGATCAGGTCCTTTCTGCATTAAAACTGCTCCCACACCACGCTCGGACGCATCTGTGGTTACTAGGAACGGTTTGTCAAAGTCTGGGGCCCTTAGTACAGGGTCAGACATGAGTGTCGCTTTAAGCTTGTTAAAGGCCTTCTGACACTTTTCGGTCCACTGAACCGCATTTGGCTGTTTCTTTTTGGTTAGGTCTGTCAGTGGGGCGGCGATTTGGCTGTAGTGCGGTACAAATCGTCTGTAATAACCGGCCAAGCCTAAGAAGGATTGAACCTGTTTCTTTGACTTTGGGACAGGCCACTTTTGGATAGCATCCACTTTGGCCTGTAGGGGGCTGATAGTTCCTTGACCCACCTGGTGTCCAAGGTAAGTCACTCTGTTTAGGCCTATTTGACACTTCTTAGCCTTAACAGTTAGTCCTGCCTCCCTTATGCGCTCAAGGACTTTTTGTAGATGTTCCAGGTGGTCTGCCCAGGAATCCGAAAATATGGCCACATCGTCAAGGTAGGCGACTGCATATTCTCCTAATCCTGCTAGGAGACCATCTACAAGTCTTTGGAAGGTGGCGGGTGCATTTCGCAGCCCGAAAGGGAGTACATTAAATTCATACAGCCCGAGATGTGTGGTGAAGGCTGACCTTTCCTTGGCAGATTCATCTAGCGGTACCTGCCAGTACCCCTTGGTTAAGTCCAAGGTAGAGATGAACTGGGCCCGTCCCAGTTTCTCTAATAGTTCATCTGTGCGTGGCATTGGATAGTTGTCTGGGCGAGTTACAGCATTTAGCTTACGGTAGTCCACGCAAAAACGTATTTCCCCATCTGGTTTGGGAACTAGAACCACTGGAGATGCCCATGCACTTTCAGAGGGGCGGATTACACCCATCTGTAACATATCCCGGATCTCCCGTTCTATAGCAGTTTTAGCTTGAGGAGACACCCGGTAAGGTTGGACTCTAATTGGGCGAGCATTACCTGTGTCAATGGAGTGGTATGCCCGTTCAGTCAGTCCTGGGGTGGCTGAGAACGTTGGCGCGTAGCTAGTGCACAGCTCCTGGATCTGCTGTCGCTGCATACGCCCAAGGGTCATGGAGAGGTTCACCTCTTCCACACCACCAGCACATTTCCCTTCGTAGTAGACACCTTCAGGCCACTCAGCGTCGTCTCCTCCCTGGGCTGTAAACTGACAAACCTTTAATTCTCTGGAATAAAAGGGCTTTAGAGAATTAATATGGTACACCTTAGGCTTTCGGTTGGAGGTGGGGAATGCTATGAGATAATTAACAGCTCCCAGGTGCTCCTGGACCGTGAATGGCCCTTCCCACGATGCTTCCATTTTATGGGTCTGGAGCGCCTTTAAGACCATGACCTGGTCCCCTACTTTGAAGGAACGCTCTCTGGCATGTTTATCATACCAGGCTTTTTGCTCTTTTTGAGCATCCTGTAAGTTTTCTTTAGCAAGGGCTAAAGAGGTTCGGAGGGTGTTTTGTAGGTTGGTTACAAAGTCCAGAATGTTAGTTCCTGGAGAAGGTGTAAATCCCTCCCATTGCTGCTTCACCAACTGCAATGGCCCCTTAACCTCACGGCCATATACAAGTTCAAATGGGGAAAACCCTAAACTGGGGTGTGGTACAGCTCTGTAGGCAAAGAGCAACTGCTGCAACACTAGGTCCCAATCATTGGAGTGCTCATTTACGAATTTACGTATCATGGCCCCCAAAGTTCCATTAAACTTCTCCACCATGCCATTTGTTTGATGGTGGTAAGGAGTGGCAACCAAGTGATTTACCCCATGAGCTTCCCAAAGGTTTTTCATAGTTCCTGCCAGGAAATTAGTCCCTGCATCTGTGAGGATGTCGGAGGGCCAACCTACCCTGGCAAAAATGTCTGCTAGTGCCTGGCACACACTTTTAGCCCTGGTGTTGCTTAGAGCTACTGCTTCCGGCCATCGGGTGGCAAAATCCATGAAAGTCAGTATGTACTGCTTTCCTCTGGGTGTCTTTTTCGGAAAAGGACCCAGAATATCCACAGCTACTCGCTGAAATGGAACTTCAATGATGGGGAGTGGCTGGAGAGGGGCTTTGACCTGGTCTTGGGGCTTTCCCACTCTTTGGCACACCTCACAAGACTGGACATAGGTAGAAACATCCTTGCCCATTCCCTCCCAGTGGAATGACCCCCCCAAACGGTCTTTGGTCCTGTTCACCCCAGCATGGCCACTAGGGTGATCATGGGCTAAGCTCAAGAGCTTGGCCCGGTATTTAGTTGGAACTACCAACTGTCTCTGAGGATGCCAGTCTTCCTGGTGTCCACCAGAAAGAGTTTCCTTGTATAAAAGTCCTCTTTCTACAACAAACCTGGATCGATTAGAAGAGCTGAGAGGCGGTGGGTGGCTCCGTGCCGCCGTCCAAGCTCTCTGGAGGCTTTCATCTGCTTCCTGTTCGGTCTGGAACTGTTCCCTTGATGCTGGAGACATCAGTTCCTTATTGGATTGTGGACCTAGGCTTGGTCCCTCTGGAAGCGATATAGGGGATGGGGCTGTTTCTGTTGACTGTGAACCGCTCTCCGCTGGTGAACTATGTTGGGATTCAGGCTCCGGCTGAGCCTCTTGTGTCGGGTTATCGGCTGCTGTCGGTTCAGGGTCGGTGGGGCCCTCTGGTGTTGAGGTTGCAAGTACTGGATTCAGTGCTGGCAATGGGTCTGGTGTTGGTTGTTCGGCTGGTTCCGGTTCTGGGACTGGTTCCGTCTGGGTCTCTGGGACTGGATCCACTACTGCTGTTGCAGACATTGGTCTGGGGTCCGGATCCATCACCTCTGACCAGGTCCTGATAGAAGTTTCCGGAACAGAGCTAGGCCTCACGGCTTGGTTAGCCTGGCTGCGGGTGACCGTTCCCACCCTCTTGGCCTGCTTCACATGATTGGCCAAGTCTTCCCCCAACAGCATGGGGATGGGATAATCATCATAGACTGCAAAAGTCCACGTTCCGGACCAGCCCTTGTACTGGACAGGCAACTTGGCTGTAGGCAAATCGAAAGAGTTGGACTTGAAGGGTTGAATCGTCACTTGGATCTCTGGGTTGATTAAATTGGGGTCCACTAAGGAAGCATGGATAGCTGACACTTGTGCTCCGGTGTCCCTCCACGCGGTGACCTTCTTCCCGCCCACACTCACAGTTTCCCTCCGCTCCAAGGGTATCTGGGAGGTATCTGGGCCTGTGGACCTCTGGTGCGATTCCGGTGCAATGAACTGTAATCTGTTGGGGTTCTTGGGGCAGTTGGCCTTTACATGCCCCAGCTCGTTACATTTAAAACATCGTCCAGCTGACTGGTCACTGGGGCGAGGAGGGTTGCTGGAGAACGGGGTGGAGGGACGATAAGGGGTCTGGAGGGTTCTTTGGGAGGTAGGTGGGGCTTTGGGCGGCCCCCGGTAATAGGGTGTGGTCTGGGGTTGTCCCTTCTGGTCTCCGCTCCAACTGCGACCAGTTTTCTTCTTCTCTGCCACCTCCACCCATCTGGCTCCAATCTCTCCTGCCTCGATTACAGTTTTGGGCTTCCCATCTAGGATGTATCTTTCTATTTCCTCAGGAACACCCTCTAAGAATTGTTCCATTTGCATTAGGAAGGGCAAATTTACTGGAGATTCAACACTTGCTCCGGATATCCAGGCCTCCCAATGCTTCACAATGTGGTAGGCATGTCGGGTAAATGACACATCTGGTTTCCACCTTAGGGCTCTGAACCTCCGACGAGACTGCTCGGGTGTTATCCCCATTCTGACTCTCGCCTTGGATTTAAACAGTTCATACTTGTTCATGTGTTCTTTAGGCATTTCAGCTGCCACCTCAGCTAAGGGTCCACTGAGCTGCGGCCTCAGCTCTACCATGTATTGGTCAGTAGAGATGTTGTACCCAAGGCAGGCCCTTTCGAAGTTTTCTAGGAAGGCCTCAGTATCATCGCCTGCTTTGTAGGTGGGGAACTTTCTGGGATGGGAAGTGGTACTTGGAGAAGGATAGCTAGGGTTTGTTGGGATATTCTCCTGAGCCTTTATCTTCTCTATCTCCTCCACATACTTCCTCTCTTTTTCCTTCTCCTCCAGTTCTTTGTCCCTTGCTTCCATAGCTCTCCTGTGAGCAGCCGCTTGGTGTTGTTCTGCCTCTTTCGCTGCCTCTTTCGCTGCCTCCCTTTCTTGTTCCTTCTCCTCCTTCTTCAGCCGCATGAGTTCTATCTGTCTTTCATGTTCCCTTTGTCTTTCCTCAGCCTGAAATCTGGCTAATTCCAGCCGTAGTCGAGCCGCAGATTTTGTCATTCTAACCTCTCTGTTTTTAACTAACTTTACACCCGAGGTTTAGAAATAAACAAAAAAAAAACTTGGCTGTAAAATTTTGCTGTGCTGGAATAGAATACCTATTCTCTGATAGTGATTGTCAGCCTACAAAAAAAAAAAAGACAATTCCCTTGTCTCTGCTCTGGGCCCAAATCAAAGCAAAAACTTCCAGCTACTTTGAAACCTGTTTACCCAGCCCAAAGAAAAACCAAGTTTCCTTTTTAAACTTGTGCTCCTTGTAAAAAATCAAAATCCAAAAAAAAAAACCCTTGCCACTTTTGTCTCCAGGCAAATGGGTAGAACACCCCCCCTTCTATTTACTTTTAGGGAAAAAAAAACAACTCTGGGTTGGAAGACTGTGAATTTCCCTGCAGGAGTTAAGTACCCTGCCTCCAGGCAAAGAAAACCTGCAATTCACAAAGATAATCCCCTTTTGTCTCTGCTTGGCCACAAAGCAGAGAAAAAAACAAGCTGCTTTCAGTTTCAGCTGCTTCTGGACTTCCTTTCCAAAGGAAAGAAAAAAAAAATCTCCTTTTTTAAAATCTGTATTTCTAGTTCAAAAAAAAATCTCAACTGGATCTCAAAATGATTTCAGGTTAATCCCACCACTCTGCCACCATGTCAAGGTTCCTCCCCCACTCTGAACTCTAGGGTACAGATGTGGGGACCTGCATGAAAAAAACCTCCTAAGCTTATCTTTACCAGCTTAGGTCAAAACTTCCCCAAGGTACAAAATATTCCACCCTTTGTCCTTGGATTGGCCGCTACCACCACCAAACAAATACTGGTTACTGGGGAAGAGCTGTTTGGACACGTCTTTCCCCCCAAAATACTTCCCAAAACCTTGCACCCCACTTCCTGGACAAGGTTTGGTAAAAAGCCTCACCAATTTGCCTAGGTGACTACAGACCCAGACCCTTGGATCTTAAGAACAATGAACAATCCTCCCAACACTTGCACCCCCCCTTTCCAGGGAAATGTTGGATAAAAAGCCTCACCAATTTGCATAGGTGACCACAGACCCAAACCCTTGGATCTGAGAACAATGAAAAAGCATTCAGTTTTCTTACAAGAAGACTTTTAATAGAAATAGAAGTAAATAGAAATAAAAAAAAATCCCCCCTGTAAAATCAGGATGGTAAATACTTTACAGGGTAATTAGATTCAAAACATAGAGAACCCCTCTAGGCAAAACCTTAAGTTACAAAAAAGATACACAGACAGAAATAGTTATTCTATTCAGCACAATTCTTTTCTCAGCCATTTAAAGAAATCATAATCTAACACGTACCTAGCTAGATTACTTACTAAAAGTTCTAAGGCTTCATTCCTGGTCTATCCCCGGCAAAGACAAAATATAGACAGACACACATACCCTTTGTTTCTCTCCCTCCTCCCAGCTTTTGAAAGTATCTTGTCTCCTCATTGGTCATTTTGGTCAGGTGCCAGCGAGGTTACCTTTAGCTTCTTAACCCTTTACAGGTGAGAGGAGATTTCCTCTGGCCAGGAGGGATTTTACAGGGGTTTACCCTTCCCTTTATATTTATGACAGGGGGTTAGATCAGTTTAACTGCGGTGCTCAGTGGGGTAAATTTTCATATCTGTGGGTGCTTTAGCTATGTCAACCTAACTTCAGGTATAGGCCAGGCCCCAGATTATAAATTCTTTGGAGCAGGGACTGCCTTTTTGTTCTGTTTGCACTATGCCTAGCACAATGACGTACTGGTCCATGACTAGGACTCCTAGCTGCTATGGTAATACAAATAATAAATTATGATTAAAAATATTATTTTTTTTTTCTAGCCTGGATGGAGCCTTAATAGAATATAGAAGAGCTCCTCTGGCATGTCCTGGGGGCCTTACCTAGCAATGACTTTCAAATGTATGGGACTTAGAATGTTCCAGAAATAGGGAATAATAAAATTTGTGTTCAGATTTCTTGCTTTAAAATACTGGAAGTAGCACTTATAGGAATCTGGCATAGGACAGTCATTAGATCTAGCTGATTTTTTTTTTTTTTTTAAATAGCATAACATTTCAAGGACATTTTTACTCTACAGGTTCTGTAAACAGACAATTTTTTGTTTCTTTAAACCTTTTCATGAACTTTTTAATCAAATTTTTGGTTTTGAATGTTTCCAATGTTTTCTATTTTTTCTTCTTTCCCCCTGCACTTTCCCCTCCCCATTTTATCAGTGAGAAAGGTGTGTGTATGGAGGGAGGGGCAGGAGGAGGGTTGAGGAAAAAATGGGGAAGAAAGGTAGGTAGGAAGGGGAGAATGAACAATACACTGAAAAATGCAGAATATTAACAAAAATTGTCTTTTTTATTTTTTATCAAGAGTATCAGAAAAACAAAGCTAAAAAAATCTGCACAAAGATTTGTATTTCAATAAAAGGCCACTTTTCACAAAATTCTAAAATTTTCAAGCATCTTTATCAGCAATAAGTAAGATATTTCAGATTTACAGCTTGACGTGTTGTGAAGCAGGCATATATATTTTAGAATTTGTAATTTGTTTCTTCTCTGTATTTCTGTACCTGTGCCTGAAAAAACATATGTTACCCATACTAATGAGCTTCAGAAAAACATATTGACCTTTCTATCATTTGACTAGGCTTGGAAGGAATAGATTTTTATTAGTAAAATGTCTGTAAACATCAATTTCACTGTACACACACAAACCAATGAAACAATAGTTCCATTGATAATAGATCCATTTACAGATAGACAAATGTGCTTTTGAGAACTCATTAGAGTTTGATTTAAGGATATTTACTTTGTATACTTTGATATCTATGTTGACAGTTTGTATTTTAGTGGGTTATAGAGCTTTAACCTTTTGAATCTCAACAACTAAATAATTGTCTGATCCCCCTCATAGCCTACGCCCCATAATTTCCCACAACTGTGAAAATCTAAATGGATAAAAATAAAAGTTTAAAGCCCGTAACTTTGCACAGCTATGAAAGCTTTAATCGTTAAAAATAAAAAAAATGCTCAAAGATAAACATCAGTATTATCTGTTGCAATATATAAAATTTAATTTTGCCAAGCCTACGTATGACTGAGTTCCCAGAGTCTTGGTAGGGAAAAGCTAAACCTTATCTCTTCTGTAATCATGAAACTTATTTCTTATCTAGTGAGGATAAAACATGCAGACAGAAAAAAAATGTATGCTTAACCCAGTGGTTCTCAAATTTTTTATGTTGGCGGCCCCTTTCACATAGCAAGCCTCTGAGTGAAACCCCTGTTATAAATTAAAAACACATCTTTTATATTTACCACTATTTTAAGTGCTAAATTTACCACCCTATTGTTTAAAATGAATTTACTTTTTCTCAGCACTTTTAAATTGACTAAAACACATTTTTATCAAATTATTTTTATAAGCAAAAAGATTTTTTAAATAGCTACTGTTTAATACGGGGGGGGACAACAAAGAAATGTTTTCAATATCTCTGTTCACACCAGACTTCGCAACCCATTGCCGCTCTCACTTCTGCACTGCTGCTGGGGGCAGGCACTGCCTTCATAGCTGGACAGCCAGAGAGCAGTGGCTGCTAGCCAGGCACCCAGATCTGTAGGCAGTGCCACCACCAGCAGCATCGCAGTATTGCAGAAGTAAAGGTGGCAATGCCGTACCATGCCACACTTACTTCTGCTTAATGTTTGATCTTTGCTCTGGGAGATGTAGCTTCCCAGTGGAGGGGTGGCTGAGGCAAAATTTGGGGTGGCTATTGCCTCTGGAAGCCTCTCCCGGTGCCACCCCTGCCTGCGTGTCTGACTATTAAATTATAAATTATTTTTTTTGTCAATCTCAGTGTTTCGATTAGGCTGCGGTTTAATGCATCTCTTCAGCTGCTGAACACTCAAGCCCTCTAATGTTGTCTCAGTCCCAGGGCCTTAGACATGCTGCACTGCTGTAAAAAGTGACTTGCACCAGTGTAATTTATCCTGGTTTTACAATGGGATAAGATACTTCTATTCAAGGGTCCATCCACATTAGGAAAAAGATGTATTCTTACCACATTAGCCAACACAAAGGAAAATTTCTAGTGAAGACAAGGCAGTTTGTAGTTTTTACATGTGTCAAGGTAAACTCTGGGGGAGACTTGCATTTACCTGAAAGCTTCTTTACATTTAAAGTACTGTCTATACTGTGAGGCTGGTACAACTGCATGGCTGGATGGATTTTCCACATCCCTGAGTGATGTACTTATCCCATGTGACAGGGTGGACTAGGGCAAGAAGCCCCCTGCTGGAGGCCTCAGAGTCCTGTCACACCTGTCCCAGGAAGGGAGCAGTGGAGCTAAGTCCTCCAAGCTGCCTAGAGAGACTGTGCAGGAAGCAGCCAATCAGAAGGCGAGACTGCAAGGGGCTAGCTAATCAGAGGATTGCAGGCTAGTATAAAAGGAGCTACAGCGTAGACTAGAGTCAGTTGCTGTTTGGTGTCTGAGGAGTGACTGTGGTGCTTCTAGTGGACTGAAGGATGGTATCACCATGGATATCTCAGTGCTAGCAGGGACTGGGGGTGTGAGAGATAGTGCCAGGCTGGCTGCTGAGCCTGACCATAGAAGAGCCCTAAGGTAAGGGTGAAGCTTTGGTGAAGGTTGGGGCCATAGGAAAGTGGATCTGAAAGCAGTTTAGTTAAAGGGTCAGGGTGGCATGTGGCTTGGGTCATTGGCTTGGGACCTGGAGTAGTGGGTGGGCCTGGGTCCCCCCCACAGGCTACTGGAGAAGTGGCCTATGATTAGATGGTGATTAACCCTTGCCCCCTTCTCCTCAGAAGGGAATCTGAACTGTTAAGAGGCCCAGCTGGGGCCAGAACAGACCAGAGTAGGCCAAGAATCTCCAGGGAGGCAGTCCTGGGAGCACAGCCCCCTACCGTGGCCAGGACTGCTTAGAGACTTGGTTGGACTAATCCCCCAGAAGGGGTCCATTTGAGTTGTTCTGTACAGACTGTGAGTGACTTGGTCACTAGAAATTGGCAGAGAAACTGCCAGAAGGGGTCACCATAAACCAAGAAGTGTAGACATAACCAGTCAAAAGGGGTGTTTGTGAGGTGTGGGTGCTGCGCTATTACATAACAATGTAAGTTTGTAGTGTAGACCAGGGCTCATCTTGCTAACATGTGGAAACTACAACCTGCCTTGTGTCCACGAGGATTTTGCCATGTGGTTAAATGGTAATATGTGGTAAGAACCCACCTTTTTCCCCCCACTCCCCCGCACAGTGAAGACAAGGCCTATGTCACCAGTTACATTAATGCAATTCATCTACACTAGGGATTTACAGTGGTGTAGTTACACTGGCACAAATCCCCACCCCTCAAGTTCTCAGGTACAGGTACATCTTGCAAGAGCTTTCTGGAAGTCCTGACAGAGCATGGAAGCTCATTTTATTTTCTGGATAGGAATGTCATCACTCTACCATTGAAAAGGCCCTGATTTGCCTCCTCTGGCGTGAACCTGAACTTGTCTCGTGCATTTTTAGGAAGAGAAGATGCTCTCTTGCTCTTTGTACTCAGTCTTCTTAGCATTTTCATCCCTCCCCATACCTTCATGTGTTGATGGAATTTACCACTGAGCAGTTACTATGGTAACCAGGACATGGCTGTTCTAGGAATGAGAAAGCTACAGAAAGCAAATAAACAATCCGGCACATCCACTGTTGGATTGCTTAGACAGAAAATAATTGTGCATTATACCAATAATGGATGAGCAAGCCTGTTTAAAAGACAACATGAAATAGAAAATTAATATGATTCTTCATCCTCTTGTCTTATTTTTTAAATGTAATCCTCTCCTCCTTTAAGTCTTTTTGGATTGCTAATGTCATAGCTGCAAATACTACGGTTCATGTGGTCCCCTTTGTAGTAAAAAGAGATGGAAAAGGCTCTGCTGCAAAATATACTGGAACTAGAGTGTGAGGTGAAGGTGCTCAAGGAGGGAAGCAAGATTCTGCTGCATGCTCCCTCCTGACCCAAAGTGCACAGGAAGCCCCTCTATGGCTGGAGCTCTGACTCAGTCTATACAGGATTTTTCTTTATCTCACGGTAGTTAGCTATCATGTTTAAAGTATTCTAACACATGGTACAAGCCTAGTGTAGACAAGGCAAGGTACAGTTTTAACATGTGTTAGCTAGTTGAGCTAAAACCTAGAGGTACTCAGAAAAACTGGGCTCACCATTCTCTCCAATGCCTTGTCTTCACCGGAGTGTTTTATCTCAGGTTCATTGCTTGCCAATTAGCTTTAGATAGTTAACACTTTATTAAGGCTGGTCTGAACATTCCCCAGTTATTTGTTCAGAGCAACAAAAATTTGGGGCCTCCAGACTAGCCTTTTCAAAGGCATTTTCCAATTAACTTGGGGTACTTAGGACCATAATTAGAAAACACCTTTGAAAAGGCCAGTCTGGAGACTCCCCAAATTCTTGTTGACAGGATACTCCCCAGGCATTTGTACCCAACCACACTCTACATAGTTAACACCTATCTTGAGGTAAGTGGCAATCCATTAATTTAAGTTCTATTTAAAAAAAAAAAAAAAAAAAAAAAAAAACAACTTCTAGTGAAGACAAGGCATGGAGGATGAGTGAGCAGATCCGGGAAGAAATCATTATACATTATGAACTAACCTTTGCAGCAAAAGCCTGTAATGTTTAGGTTTGATTAACCTCACTGTTGTCAGAACTCCCAACTGAGGCCTTGTTTACACTTGCAAGTTAGAGCGCATTAAATCAGCCCCAGTGCCATAACTCCTGACCCGTCCACACTGGCAAGGCACTTAGAGCGCCTGGACTTTGCAGCTGGAGCACTCCTGGTAATCCACCTCCATGAGAAGCATTGAGCTTGCTGTGCCTGGGCTGGAGCGCTGGGGTGTCAATGCAACACATTGTCCACATTATTGTGCTGTGATTGGCCTCCAGAAACCTCCCACAATCCCCTGAAGTCAAGTAGCTGTTCTGGTCATTGTTTTGAACTCTGCTGCAGGCATGCGGATATCCCCTTTCAAAGTTCAGTTTCTGACAGCCTGCATGCTTATCTGCTCCAGGGCACACAGAAAACCATTACGGTGGAATGCTCCTGCTGCAGAGGCAGCCGTGTTTGTGTGAGAGGTGGGGGCTGATGTCGGGTTTCCCCCTTCCGCTGTCTGAACTTACAAGATAGCATGCTGACACGCTCTGCCCCCCAAAACACACGCTCTCCTCCCCACATACAGACAACACGCTCCCTGTCACACTCCCCACCCTCTCATTTGAAAAGCAGCTGGCAATCTAGTAGGATGCCCATGGAACAATGGGATTGGGAAACCTGCATCGTGTGACACTGTGCCAGCCCCATTAGGCATTGCAAATCCTTTCCAAAGCACGCTGCAGCCACTTGCACACTGGGATAGCTACCACAATGTACTGCTCTCTGTGGCGTTGCAAGAGCTGCTAATGTGGACATGCTCTCCACAGTCAAAAGGAGCACAGTGTGAACACACAGCAGTGCTTTCCCTGCTGCTGTCTCCGAGGGCTGGTTTAACTCCCGACGCTCTACATCTGCAAGTGTAGCCATGCCTTGATAGGATTGTAAGATGCAGCCAAGTTGGAGAGAGCCAGAGGCAGTTGTCTTTGTTTGAACTTAAGGGCAAGTTTTCAATTTCTTCTGAAGAAGAGCGCTCTGTAGCTCCAACAGAAGCTGGTTCAATAAAAGGTATTACTTCCCCCACCTTGTCTCTCTAATATGAGTATAGTTGAATTTAATCTATGCTAATAGTGCACTTGAGGACCAGCTAACATGCTGGCTAGAACTATCCAAGGCCTTCAGTTAACATCCTTCGTGTTGCTGTACACTTACTGCTATGAATTCTTTTTTTCAGCCACTGTCTCAAAATGAGTCTTTGGCTTACCAAGCGAAAACCACCCAGCCATCCAAAACAAACTTTTTATTAGCTTCCTAAGCTACTCTGCTTTTCCTTTAATATTCCAGTCAGATTTTTTTTGTGTGTGTTATAGAGCTCCAGTCTTTACCACTGGAAATAAAAAGATGATTGTCTCATGGAAGAAGAGCCATCATTTGAGGGAGATCTTATTGGGTAGTCGAATGCTATGAATGGCAATATATATTAACATGTGTAGAGCAATAAATTTTATACTATAAAAAACAACTGTAATCAGAGCCGTCCCTTGGGTAGGGCAAATCAGGGCGACCACTCCGGGCCACGTGCTTTGACATCAGTGTCAGATGGGGCGAGAACATCAGCTGTCTGCCTTGAGCTGAGCAGGCAGAGGCAGCCAGCGACCAGGAGGCAGCATGGTGTGTCTGGCCCTGCCTCCCCGCAGCAGCTCATACCATTTGGCATAGCTGGGGGGGCTTGGCAGGCCCAGGTCATGGGTTTCTGGCTGCTGTGCAGACAGCTGGGCTCTCCCATGGCACCTGTGCACAGATTGCGCAGCCCCCACCTCCTCCCTGTGCTCTTGGGCCCCTGCTGGGCCTGGGGCAATGCTGGCAGGAGGGTGCTGCGCATGCAGCTCCCTCGCCCCATGCGCCCACCCCTGCCCTGCCACTATTTGAAATGCGGAGGCCAGGGAGTGTGGGAGTCCCAGCCCAGGCTGGGCAAGAAGCAGCACTGGTACCCAGTGGACGGGTACCCCTGACCACCAGTGGGTGTGCTTTGCTCCAGGTAAGCCTCCTCATTCCATGCCCCACAGAACAGCTGGAGCCCCATTGCCCCCACCAGCACGCACCTTGCCACATCCTCTCCCCCACCAGTGCCCCCAGGGGAGACCCAGCATGCCCCCTGCCCCATGCAGGGACCATACAGGTTGATTGTCCCAGGCCACCCTGCCAGATGGCCCTGACTGTAATACTATTTATTACCTGTTCCATTTTATCTTGCAGTATTCATGATTAATAATACACTAATATAATGCCATCTATGCTAGTGAGCTCACAAACTGAAGCTAGTTGCTTTGATGAATGGTCTTTAGTGGCATTGGCTGTCTGACATGTCTTACTACAGATGATCTGCAGCTGTTATAGCCACCTGCCAAGGACAAGCCATGAATGATCATTGTCTGAGACAACAGCTGCCTGATAAACAAGCACTCAGTAGATATTTACTAGTGAAATTAGTCATCAAGTAGAGACTTCTGCAGTACATGGGTCATGCCACAGATCACTGCTCTGCAGACCAGTCAGACTGGATTAAGCTTTCTTCCTCACAGAATGGCTTTATGTGGGCATGAGTGTCTGCCCACACAGGTCTGATGGCAGGATCTAGGCCTTTAATGAGGCCTTTCCAGTGCTACAGTCAAAAGCTAGAATTGTATGGAAAGAAGTGGGCCCATAGATTCTGACTGACTTCACTGGTAGTTTTTTTGTATGTGTATCTATGGGCAGAATTCAGCTATTTTTTTTATGTTGGAAAATATCCTTCTCTCCCCCCCCCCCCTCCCCAAATCATACAGGAGGAACATGGTTTCAGCTGTTCTGGCTGCAGCATGGAACCTCACCAGAAAAATGCAGGACTGGTTATAACGTCACAGTAATAAAACTGTAGCTATTGCAACATGAAATGGAAAGCAAATGGCTCATCTAGTTGCTCACAGCATTTCTGCAAGGGTTACTTGCCAGCACTACAGTCAACTTTCCTCACCCCAAAACCTCTCCATTCCCTGCTTCCCCTTGCTCTCCTCCTCCTTCTTTTTCTTCCTTTTTTCTTTTTTGGGGATATTGTTATTCTTGAAGGTGTTAATGGCTGCTGTCAAGGCTCCTTCCCCATTCTGAACTCTAGGGTACAGATGTGGGTCCTGCATGAAAGAAACCCCCAAAGCTTATTCTTACCAGCTTAGGTTAAAAACTTCCCCAAGGTACAAACTTTGCCTTGTCCTTGAACCATATGCTGCCACCACCAAGCGTGTTAAACAAAGAACAGGGAAAGAGCCCACTTGGAGACGTCTTCCCCCAAAATATCCCCCCAAGCCCTACACCCCCTTTCCTGGGGAAGGCTTGATTAAAAAAAAAAAACTAACACAAACCCAAACCCTTGGATCTTAAGAACAATGAAAAAATGAAAAAGCGATTAGGTTCTTAAAAGAATTTTAATTAAAGAAAAGGTAAAAGAATCACCTCTGTAAAATCAGCCTTTCTAGCTAGATTACTTACTAACTAACAGAAGTTCTGAGACTGCATTCCTGATCTGTTCCCGGCAAAAGCATCTCACACACAGACAGACCCTTTGTTTCCCCCCCCCCGATTTGAAAGTATCTTGTCTCCTCATTGGTCATTTTGGTCAGGTGCCAGCAAGGTTCTTAGCTTCTTAACCCTTTACAGGTGAAAGGGTTTTGCCTCTGGCCAGGAGGGATTTTATAGCACTGTACACAGAAAGGTGGTTACCCTTCCCTTTTATTTTTATGACAGCTGCCATCATTTGGTTATCTGATCTAGAGACAATTGGAAGTGACTGAAGTTCCTAGATCTGCCTGGGGCTCCATGTGTCCCCCATTTCCTCCTTCTGGTTGTTGACCTTGGTGAAAGCCACACAGGGTTCTGCCCATGATGCCTAAAACATTACCTGAAAACTCTGAGTTAATCAGATGCAGTATTCAAAAGGTATTGCATACATCCAAACAGAGCAATGAAATCAAGTTGATTATAAGGCCTTGCAAAGTCGCTCAGTTATACCCATTTTATCAATGGGGAAACTGAGGCACAGACCTGGTAAGTGATTTGCCCAAGGTCACATAGGAAGTCTGTCATGAAGTAGGGAACTGAATGTGAATCTCTGAAGACCCAGGCTAGTGCCCTAACCATTGGACCAATACCTGTGATATCAACAGTAGATCTCAGAGCTCTTTACATAGGTCATTATCATTATTATAGATGTGTTGATATGTCATAGAACTATCATTTTCTTCCACTGATTAAGTTTTGTTTTCAGATATTTAGTAATTTGAGAAGTTTCTAGGAAGACAAGTACAAATCTTCACATTATCATTTCATAAAGGAGAGTTATCCATATTTTGCCCCCAGCAAAACACTCTCATAAATATTTGATTCAACATTTATTCTCCCTCTGAAAAATTAAAAGGGCTCAAATTTTCAGAAGAGGTGAGGACTGGCAGCTCCCACTGACTTCAGCTGGAGTTGTGGAAGGTCTGTTTCTAAAAATCAGGCTCTTTATTACAATAATGAAGTTGAGTATTTAAATGCGAAAAGGTCAAGATAGTCTCTTAAGGCTTCTGTGTAGGTTTGTGGTTCCTGCCTCATGACAATCCAGCTTCATTGAACTGCAACATAATTAACTTATGTTAAACTCCATAGGTCAGATTCATCACTGGTGCTACTTTTTTCAGCCTGAGCCAGGTTTATACCAGTGTAACACTGTCTAAACCAGTGTACCTGAAATCAGAATCTTATGCCAGGAATGAAGTTGGCCCTATTACATTATGGAATTTTATGCATGTGATAATTGTTATCAAAGTCGTAAAGGGACTGAAACAGCTGATAAGAAAATTAAAAACATTATAATGCCCTGTCAGTTCAAGCAGTGACCAACCATTAGCAGACAACAGAAAATATCTACAGTTTAAGGACTTCTAACTCTCAGATCAGAGTATACACTTGTTCCATAGGCAGTCTGGCTCAGGATATTAGCTTATCTATCTCTCTCTTCCTCCTTGAACAAATGATACTCAATTCACTTCCAGTTTATTAAACTGCATCCCTGAGCCCTGTTTTTAATTTGGTTTGCGTACTAACATCTACATTTGTAGAAACAGGTTTTTAAAAATTAATTACAGTACATAAAATATTGTCCACATCAATGGCTTTGTTACTGATATGACTTTGGAGCATTTACAGACAGTTAAGCTGTGTGTAGCTTGTTGGTGTTAAAAATAATATTGAAAGAAAATACAAGAAATAGCTGTTTATCTTGACTTTTTGTTTTGTTTTTTGAGAGTTCACATCAATAAATGTTAGTGCTGAGACAGAACCAGAACATTGATGCTGACCCTTAACCCCTCCCTCCCCCATACCTACTAGACCTCAAGGTCAAAACTTGTAACTAGTGGGTGCCTTGAGTTTCTTTTTAGGTGACCAACATGAGATCCCCTAAAGGGGTATGCTTTTTCAGAGTGGATCCTTAGTGCTTTCTGAGGCTTGGTCTACACTTACAACTTCTGCTGGTATTACTACATCACTCAGGGGTGTGGAAAATCTAATGCCAGGTGAAGATAGCACTACGTCCATGGGAGGGCTTCTCCCATCAGCATAGCTACTGTCTCTCAGGGAGGTGGAGTACCTATGCTGATGAGAGAAGCCCTCCCATTGGTGCAGGTAATGCTTTCACTGAAACACTACAGTGGCACAGCTGCATCAGTGCTGCTGCATCATCTCAAGTGTAGACAAGCCCTGAGAATCTGCCTTCTTTAAGGTGGCTGTAGTTGGAACTCAAAACCTGAACCACCCAAATTGACAATCACTCTGAAAATCTTGACTTAAGGTTGGGGCTCCTTCTCGGGGTAGAAGTGAGTGCTCTGTGCTCCACTGGGTAGAGAAAATCCTCCCTTTGCAAAAGTATAAAGTTCTTGTTTCTAGACCTGCAGGGCTGAATGGTAAAAAGGTCACAATTTTTAGATTTTGTTATGACTTAAACTGTCACTGGCTCAGGACTGAAACTCACTCATCTTGGGCCAGGTTAATTTTTGGAGGGAAAAGTACACATTTGAGAGGGAGACAGAGTAAACATTTCTCTTCTGGACTGGTGGCTTTTTGGTTTTTTTAAGGCAATAGTTTGGAACAAGCCTGAGAAAATGGCAAGTGTTGTGGACATAGGCGTGTGACGATCAGTATACCCTGGAGACAAATATTCTCTAATATTGTGGCAGGAACAACTCTTCTACTTTCTTGGTCAAACCTTGAGCCTAATAAAATCAGTGGAAATCTAACTGTTCACTTCAGTGGGACCAAGGTTTGGGTCTCTGCAATGGAAATTGATTGTGCATTCAGAGCTCAAGGTCTGCGTTGCAACTTCAGCATAGAGTTCCATGGTAGGCTAGATGTTGGATCCTAAATTTCCTCCTATACCATAATTTGCAAACAGGTTAAAGAGTGTAGTCATGCTCTCAAATTTCTGACTTTCAGATATTTGAAAGACACTTGGTTGCATTTGGCACTGTAAAATTATGTGACGGGGCAACACCCCTGTGATGGGTTGGACACCCCTGTCCAGGATGCCACCTGATGTGCTGGGGTCCCACTGGTTCCACTAGGCTGGGTTTCATTACCCTGTCCTAGCTGTGCTAGGCCCTCAAGCCTTCTCTAGCGTGCACACACAGGCAAGGCCATACCCAGCTGCAGACACAGACTGAAATAAGCTCTGTGTGGGAAGATTCAGCTCAGGGATTTATCCAGCATTCACGTGCACACCTCCTTTTGGGGTGTAAACACAAAATAATATTGTCTTGCTCTGTATAAAGAGATTTGCACAATGCAAGCTCATAAAAATCGCTCCCTCCCTCAAGGTGGAGAGAGATATGTACAGCTTCCCCCCCCCCCCCCCATATGAATTGCACAAACTGGGTCTTGGAAACTAACAAATATTAACTACAAAAGGTAAATTAAGTGATTATAAGGAATAGCAAACAGAACAAAGCAGATTACTGAGCAAATAAAACAAAACATGCAAACTAAGCTTAATAAACTCAAGAAACAGGTTACAAAATGTAATTTCTCACCTCAATGTTTTAGGCAAGTTGCAGAGTTTCTGTTGCTTAGAGTTCCAGTTATTTTTCTTTACAGACTGGACCCCTGTCTCAGCCTGGACTCAACCCTGCCTTTCCCTGATCCCAGCACATCAGGTGGCAGCCAGGATCGGGGGCTCCAACCTGTCACAACCCCCACTTCTTCTAGTGCACATATCCTAGAAGAGCTTTTATTGTATGGGATACAGATGACTCCTTTATAAACTGCATTAAAACATTTACAGCTGTGCTTTAAAGCGTAATGTTGCCCTCTTGCTAGGTAGAAGAAAGTAAATTTAAAAATATGGATCTTCCTGTTTCCATAGAAATTATTTCCCCCTCACTTCATAAAGTGAATAGAACGTTTCCTTATACAAATAAGGAGTACAACGTGGCTTTTGATTTGGAGCAGAACTGTAGCTGTAGGTAGGAATGTCCTGTGGGTCAGTGTGTCACATGCTGATATAGCAAGGAGCCTGATAAATGTTTGGGGGGAAAATAAATCATTTTGCAAGATCCTTTCAGTTGCCAAACAAATCCAAATCTCTGTCTTGTCACTCTTCAAAGCTGAGTCTTTTTGAAGTACTTGAGGTGCCTGTGTGGACATGAACTGGAGGGCAGAGCTGACATGTAAAGCTGGCAATACGATATCCTTTAGGATATCTTAATAGATGGAATAGAATATCCTGGAAAAGTGGATGATCAAAAAGATCTGATTTCTCCTTTTGTTTTCTGGAGAAAGTCTTTCAGTCTCAAAATATTTTTGAATGTAAAATTTTGTAAGTTTCTCATAAGTGTGTATAAATGGAGCTGATCAAAAAGTGCCCCCCAAAAAGTTCACAATTTCATAATTTCTGGTGTCTTTTTTAATTGATATTTTAAATTTCAACTCTAATAAAAATCAGAACAGCATGATCTTTTGGGTATAGAAAAATCAATCAAGCTTTTTGAAGTATGAGAGCCTAATTACTCATGTTTGGTCAATGTGCCAAGTTTGAAAAGCCTACCTTACAGCTCTGGAAGTCCGCTTTAAATCTTAGCTGGGTCAGTTCAGCCCTTCATCACGCTGAGGCAGGTAAATTGAATTTCATGCAGTTTGCTGTGTAGAGGTTTTTTGGATGGGACCTTGAAAACCAAGTACTTGGAGCTGGATCCAAAGCTCAATGAAGTCAGTGCAAAGACTCACATTAGCTTAACAAGGGCTCTCGCTCAGTCTCTTGGTTCAGGATGTTAAATATTTTTATGGAACGTTTCATAACAGTAGGTTGTGCCTGGGTGTGCTTAACCAGCATAGCCCTATCCTCCATTATATGCAGTGAGTGGCTACCCAAAAGATGGTTGCACATCAGGGGTGCTATGTGTTATCCACAAGGCTGCATTAACCTTTTGTGGGCCTGGCACCAAATATTTGTGTGCCCCCATGGAGGCAATGGAGCATGGTGCAGGGAGGTCAGTCCCTGGAACGAGAGGACAGCCAGAGGCAATGGGGCATGGCGGGGGTGGCCCCACTCTGCCCAGTGTGAGGGCACTATTTACAAACTGGCAGTTGCCAGACACACAGTGGCCTGCCCAGCCCTGTGCTGCCAGCATGCCCCTTCCCCTCAGGGGCGGGCCTATGCCACACCACACAGCTGCCCTGCCCAACACCCCCCTGACTCCCTATGGCCAGAGCTGCCCTGGACCACTATGCCCAGCACCCCACCCCAGACCCACCCACAAATGCACAACACCACCCCTGCCCACAGCCCTACCACAGCTGCCCAGCACCCCCCACACTGAACCCCCACTCCCTAGTGCCCCAACACACAGATCTTCCCCACCCCTTCACAGCCCAGCACCCCCACCCCCATACTCCCCACAAACCCACTCCCCTAAGCCCTGCCTCCTGGCCACACTCACCGGCCTTGCTGAGAGGTAACTGTGTCTGCCGGGCTGAGCCGGCAGGGCTGCCAGGGCTGGTCCCAGGACTCGGAATTGCTCTGGCCCCTCGGGAGTGACGCGATCAGCCAGGCCAGGACCTGCCCTGGGCAGGCTCCCTCAAGATGCACTTGCCTGGAGGGGCCCAGCCAAGCCCTCCATATTGGCTTCCTGCCCCACCCCCGCCACCTGGCTCTGAGTGGCCAGGCTTCTGCACAGGTGGGGCCCCACAGGTGGTGGGAAGCAGAGAGTGCCCAGAGCTGGAGGTGCACTGGGGTCTGGCCAGAGGGCTGAGAGGAGCAGAAGGTGGGGCCAGTGGGCAGAGAGGAGCCCTCAGCCAGCCGGTGGGCAGGCTGAGAGGAGCAAGTGGTGGGCAGGGGGGAGCCAGCGGGGTCTTGGGGCACAGTGCAAGCGGAGCAGGCCAGGGCCCCTTCTGAGCATGGGCCTGGCTCCATGGAGCCACTGGAGCCATTGTAAACCCGTCACGGGCAGTCCATTGAGGCACTACCAGCTTTTATCATGTGAGCTTTTGCAAGATTAGATCCATATTGTATGTTGTATAGATAGTGCAAACCCCTGTTCACATGAGTATTGACTCCATTAAATTTACATTGATTTCCCCAGATTTAAATGGGAGACTTGCTTGTACAAAGAAGAGAGGATTGGGCCCCTTGCATCCATCTGAGAGAAAGGGACCCATTAGGTCTCTAGCAAATCGAAAGGGGTGAAAAATCATCTCCAGACACTTCTGAATTGCCAGCAGTTTCCAGACCTAGATTAACTATCTTTTCCATTTGGGGTGGAAAGGGCAGTTACCCTTCAGTATTCCAAATGATGGCTTGTGTAATGAAGTGATCACAGGAGTATAATACAATTTTTATTTCTAAAGCAGTTCTTGCCACAGAAATACTCAGGGAACTGTACAAAAATATTTACAAGCCCAATAAAATGCAGTGCAAAAAACCACTCTCATAAAGTATCAAATGAATAAAAGAAATTGAGAGGATCAGAATAGGAAAAATGGTGTGGAAAAGAAAGATGACAAAGATAATGTGGCCAACAGTGATGATATTAAAAGTAGGTTTAGGAAAAAATGAGGTATTTTTAAAATGGTGTCAAAATGACTCAATATCTAAGGGGCCGGAGCTCTATCCACGCTAAAGCCCATCCCAGCAAAGGCACAATCACCTACTGAAGCTGTAGCAATGGGATCCCTAAAAGGAGTGTGTGAGAATGTGGGTATGAGTCAGACAGAGACTCAAGGAGGAGATGGCACTGCAAACTCTGGCTAACTTTAAAACTGGTGTCTGTGCTATGGAATAGAAGCCAATGTAAGGAAACTAGAAAGTCCTATTGGGTCACATTGCAGTCTCCCTTTTGTGGATGCAGTTTGCATGTGCAGAATGTACATCTTTATCTTTGCACCTGCGGCTGAACTGTGGGTATAGATCTAACTACATGACCGTGTATGCAAATCAGGCCACCGAAGGTGCAAGAACTCTGATTTGTTCACACAAATTGTCTTTAAGACCAAAAATGGAGGTGCAAGTTTTGCAAATGCCAATTGCATCAACAAAAAGGGAGGCTAGGACTTCAGATCTTTTGAACGAGTCACTTCTTTTAATCCTTCATGTGTCTATCAATGTGTATCTACCTCCAGCATTTCTAAGGGCTTGTCTACACATAGACTTATTGCTAATAAGTCATTATGTGGACACTCTTATTCCAGAATAAGAGCGTGCACACTTGGATTTTAACCAGGAATAACTCCATGAATAGACAAGCCCTAAGGTGTCTGTTTTTGTGAGCCACTTGATTAAATTAATGTCTGATCATTTAGAACATTTGGAGGAAAACACAACTTTATACACTGTCTGAGGAACTCAGTGTTGCAAGGAAATCAGAGGGACAAATCCTTTGTCTGAATATTTGAAGAACTGCATGATTTTATGACCAAAAATTAGATCTGTTGTTCCATAGGTGCCGACTCCATGGGTGCTCCAGGGCTGAAGCACCCACGGGAGAAAAAAATAGTGAGTGCTCAGCACGCACCGGCAGGCCCTGCCAATCAGGTCCCCTGCCCCCACCAAGTGCCTTCCACCTGCCGCTGATTAGCTATTCAGTGGTGGACAGAAAGCACTGGGGGAGAGAGGAGGAGCAGAGGCAGGAAGAGCCAGAGCAAAGTCAGGGCACCTTTTGAGGGTGGAACAGGGCAGAAAGAGGCAGGGTGGGGGCAGTGGTGGGGCAGGGTGGGATCTTGGGGGAAGGGGCAGAGCAGGGCTCAAGCACCCTCAGGGAAATCAGAAGTCGGCACCTCTGTGTTCTGTAAGTTTAAAACAGGATTGGTCAGAGCTCATGTTCCAGAGCATGAACCAAACATTGAAAGAGACAAGGTGTTCCCCCCCCCCCCCCAGTGTGTACAGAATTGTACAATTAGTTAGGTGTTATTGTGGTGAGCTTTTCTCATCTTCAGAAGCATCAGGCAAATCATGGAGATAGGATAAGGGACTTGATGTATCAATGGTCAGATCCAGTGTAACCAGTCCTTTAGCCCTGTTAGTCAGTACATGTGGATGACAGCCAGCAATTTAGCTGTTCAGAGTGGTATTCCTGACTCTTTTGCAAAGGATGAATTGTTCATGAGCTTCTGTTGCCATTATCCGGCAGGTTTTTTTTAGTAATGAGATAAGGCTGCCGGATAATCAAATTAGATTAAACCATTCACCATAACAGCATCTCATCAAGCTTGTCATTTACATCATGTAATAAGTGTAAAAAGTAAACTATTTTCATTTGAAATGCAATGGATATGTCTCCATTCAACAAAGTACAGCTACAGTTTTGATATAACTTTGATCTATTACTCAGTTTATAGTATATATTATCTAGAAACTAGGTCACAGCAAGCAGGGGAATTAATTTTTAAAAGAATGAAATATGAGCTGTGGTGACTGGCAAGAAACTAGATATCAGAGTACAATAAATAAACAGTACTAGCTGACAAGCAGGCCACCTCTTAGTTGGACATGGCTGTTAATGCCAGTACCTGTGCTGCTGTTATTCACCTTGACCAAAGCTCTTTATTAAAATCCAATAAATACAAAAGGTGATCTCAAATGAGCTCAATTTTTCCAGTTGAGGGCTTCATGCCCAATGTGGCTGCCTCCCACAAGAAATTAATACCATTTTTGTAAATGGTTGGACTGGTGACCACAGATGGAAATGTCAGATCAAATGTCAGATTCTTTTGCTATACTCCATGTCCCATTAAAGACTGCATAGACAAAATGTCAATGCTCCTGCTCAATGGGAGTATGAAAATTATTTGGGTCATTCAGTCACCCCACTAGAAGCATGTGTGGCTAGGTGGCTAGGTGGCTATCACTTTCTGTTCTAGGGTATCCATCTCTGCCTTCCTTTCCTCGCAGCCTGCAAATACCATGCATGCTCCCCAATGCCTGAACCCTCTCTTCCCTTCCCTGCAACAAGCTCAATGCTATCCTTACTCCCTGACCAGTCACAAAGCACTGCTTTCCCAAATGGATCCCCTCTTCCTGTAAGGCTCTAGCCCTCGTCTTCGCAAAGATACTCTCAAAAACAACAAACCAGTCACTGGAGCGGAATGTACCAAGCATCTGGGTGCCACATCCACCACAAACAAGGTGGGGGTGGCCTAAAAGCCTCCCTGTCCCCTTGATTTTCTTTAATGTAAAATACATGGGTTAAGCTTAAGGTATATTCCAAAGAACTCTCTCAAATGCTCTCCCAAAACCGTAGGCTGGACCTGTATGGAGTGACATGAACAGTTACATTTGGGAGCATAGGGTTGCAAAAAATACTTACAATGTTTATACCAGCTGAGGAGCTAGTCTATAATCTTTGCTTAGTAGTTTATTAGTATTAAACATTTATTCGTGTCATGGCTGCATAGCATGGTGCAAAGATTTTATTTTTTTTAAAGGCATAGTAGCGTCCCTTTAGGGTGTTTGTAATGTAACTGATTCTTTTAAATTTTTTTTTAAAGAGTGGGAGATGTCTGATATCTAGGAAAGGAGAAAAATTAGTTGTAAGAGAGACCTCAGGTTTATTCTGACATAACAGTTGTACACACACTTGTTGTTTTAAATCCCCTACCTGACCTTAAAGCCCCCATCACACTCATTCTTCTGTTAGCTGAAGGGAGAGTGATACTCCTAATCAATCAGAGGGGTTGCTGTAGTGTGGGAAGAGACGCATATTCTCTGCATGGGCTGTATCCACATTCTGCAGTGCTCCCAGCCCCTCTGAGAAGCCAGTATCTTGAATGTAATTGCAAAGCACTAACCACTGAGTGGGCTCCTTGAACTCTGTTTTCTGCCTTTCACCACAGCTATCATATTTGTTTTTCCCCTGCCCGGACAGAGGAAGTTGACTATATTGGATTACTTTCTAGCTAATGCATTATTATCACAGCTGTTTGTGAACTATAAACATCACAGCACATAGAAAATGTGGCCAAATCAGACTTACAATATTATGGCTAGTTTGACAGACATGTACAGTGTGATATGACCAATATCATCATTATATTTTCTCTTGTTCTTAATTACATTACACTAGAATAATTACAATAGCTCAGACTGTAGAAATTTCCCTGGGTCATTCTTATCAGCTAACACTGTTCCTTAGGGAAAGGTTCCATAGTGTGGACTAGGCTTCCTCAGCATGATGGGAACAATAAAAACATTTCCTTAGAAATTTTTACCCTTCATCGGTGTTACCATATGTTAGATGAGCTTTACATTCTAAGGGAAGATTGTGGAATTTCAGTCTCAGATCTCTAGATAGTGGGATAGATCTAAAGTCAATGGAGCTACACCAATTTATACAAGGTGAAGATCTGGCCCAGTGGCTCTGTTTCCCTGCTGCTTTGCAACTTTTGTTTTCATTTACACTGGTACAAAGTAGGTAAATCTGACTTGCACTTTTCACTCACTCTGTACCGGTGTAAATGTTGGCACAGAGCGTGAGCCAGGGGAGAATCAAACCCATAGTCTTAAGGGGGAGCCACAAACACATTTCACTCGTATCCATGATGTTTGTGCCTCTCTGTTACGATTCTGTAGCAACAGCAGAAGTTAATGCAACCTCCTGGAGTCTGTGGAGTTACTCTGGATTTACACAATGTAGCTGAAAGCAATATCTGGGCCAAAATCTTTCTAGCTACTGCTGATTTGGGGAGAAATGGTTGTCAGATCAGTTCAGTTCCTCTTTGGAAACCTGCTGCTACCACTTACTTCTGAGGATCCTTCTGAAAACACTGAATCTTCCTTGAACCAGACTATTATTTATAAAGTCATTGCCGATGAGATTGACTTGGTGAATACAGTTGGTATGTGAGGGAGAAGCCTATATTGGGAAGGAAGAGTTTTCACACAGCCACCAAAAAAACAAAATACTGGATCTGATTCACAATTATTCCATTACAACAATTTCATGCTGGTATAAGTTTGTTGGCTTCCATTGAAATTACTCCATTGACTTATGCTGTTACGTTGATGGCTGTTGTCGCTGCTGATGCATCATTGCGTAATGGCACAAATATTGTGGGGTTGGCTAGGCTAGGCAGTAATTCTGGGTTAATGGAGTTGTCAGTCAGGCCCATTATCTCAAAAACCTGGTAAGTTTTTCTATGATCTGTTTCATCTTTAAAGTCTCTCCGTTGCGTTTAGAAGTTATTTGTTGTTTCTTAAACTTGGTATTATTATTACTTGTAGTAGTAGTGTTGCAGTAGGCCCTAGGAACCCAGTCCTGGACCAGGACCCCACTGTGCTTGGTATAGTACAAACATAAAACAAAGATTGTAAGCTCTTTGGTGCAAGGACTATCTAAGTATAAGACCAGAGAAAACAGATGGCTACAGACAGGACTATGGGGAAGTACAAGGATACAATGAGATAATATAGGTTAGCAAGATAGGCGGTAGTCTTGACGCAGCAGCAGCCTAACCAGCGTCAAGTTCTTTGTAGGCCTCACGGCACAGAGTTTTAAGGGGGGATTTGAAAAAGGATAGTAACTTTTGTTTGGTGGATGTTGATGGGGTGCTCCTCCCAGGGGTAGATTGCCCAACTGATCTTGACTCGATACTGGTAAAAGAGCTGGATCTTGCTTCTGCTATTGACTAGGTATTGCTGGTCTAACTGTGACTTTTCCTTTTTTAAATCAGAACTTTCTCTGGCTCACGTGTTAATAATTTAATGGACTATTTAGAGCATAAGCTCATTGGGGTCTGGACCATCTTTTTGTCCTGTGTCTGTACAACGCCAAGCACAATGGGGCATGGTCCAGAACTGGGGCTCCTGACATAGGCACCAACTTTTATTTCTCCCCCGGGGGTGCTCTGCTCCCTCGCTCCACCTCTTTCCCCACCTCCATTCTGCCCCATTCCCCGAGGCCCCCACCTGCCTGCTGCTCGCTGCTCTCCACCCTCCCCCAATTCCCTCCCCGAGCCGTTGATCAGTGGCACCACCAATCAGCTGTGGCTGGTAGGTGCTGAGCACCCACTATTTTTTTTTCTTTCTGTGGGTGCTCCAGCAGTCAGCACCTATGGCTCCTGAGCACTACTGCAATACAGATAATAAAGAGCCATAATAAATTATGCGAAATGTACATTTTAAAAGGTGCCATTTGACTTTTTTCTATATTTTTTCTGTAGTGTTTATAATGTCATATTTTGTTTGTGCTAAACAAAATATATAAATGGTCTCTTTATGATATCTGTTCTTAGTTTTCTAAATCCCCTTTCACAGCTGTCTCCTCCACTTTATCAGCTAGGACTTGTAGCTTACCGACAACTGGCAAGTTAACAATAGGAGAAAAGATAGGGAAATCTCCATTGGTTTTCTACAGGTTTTTTTTTAACTCTGCTAAAGTTAAATTTACAATTGATCTGGTCAACAACTATTACAGAATAGTGTGCCATTTGCTGAATAATTGGAACTGCATTCAGCAACCAATCTTCATTAGCTCTCCTGATGTGCTGGTGGCAGTGCAACAGTGGGAGAGTTTAAGAAAAGTCTAGTGGAGATGCAGACTGAGACACACTGACTTCAACTGGTTACAAGAAACATGGTTCAGTTTGTGTCCACAGTGCAGCTCATCTGCCATCACGCTTCTGCTTGTGCCTTCACATGTACTACCTAACCAGTTTGTGTATGGACACAAGTGATATTCCAACCCAACTGTCTCCGTGTGTGATCATAAATTCAGTGAAATCTTGTCATGTGGGCAAAGCTTATCTACACACAAACTGGAACCAAAATTGCTTGCTCTGTTTTAATTCACACTGTCAGATATTTCAGTCCAAGTTGGTATGTGCAGAGGCAGATTAAGATTTACCAGGGCTCAGGGGTGCCAGAACCATGGGGACCAGGAAGGCCATGCCGACCCACTTTTTAACATAAGCGTAGTAGCCTTGGGCAGGCGTGAAACTGTGTCGGCAGAGGCTGCGCTTCGTGATGGGGGAGCTGATAAGGTGATCAGCCTACCAGTGCCAGCCTCTTCCCATTGGGGGGCCGAGGTGGGCCTTAACCCTCCCTCACCATGAGGCCCTGCCCCTGGCTCCTCTTCCCCCTCAAGGCCCAACCCCCTGGCAAGGCCAGAAACTGGAACCAGGCTGCGGTAAGAGCCATCCAGGGAGCCCCTGACACACACATCTCCCCCCTGCCTCCCCCCCCCCCCCCCCGGATGGCACACCCTGGGGCGTGGGGACATTGGCCAGGGGCTGCTCTTAAGCACTGTAGCACATCGTTCGGGCACTGGTGGGCCTCCCTGCACTTCTACACAGGGGTTCCATCACCCTGTATATAAATGGAGTTTCCATTGTTTTGAGTCCACCATACTTAATTTACATAGGAGACAGGCAAATAGCTGCATTCTCTCCTGGCTGGGAAGGAACCTGTTTCCCTTTGTTTGGCCAGACTTTAAAACATAATATCATTAAGTATCCATATTTCCTCATACAAGGTTAATACATACATTTCACAATTATATTAATCACTGTGATTAATCACAGTGTGTCATTAGCTTTTAGAAAAGACCTCACTCTATACACTTTATAATACAATAATATTGTATATGAGTTGCTTTAATTGCTTATCACTTGAAGTTCAGTCCCTGGGTCTTTATAGACCAGTAAGCTTTGCAATTAATTATTCTTGCTCAAAGTAAAGTTTATTCAAGTTGTGAGGGAGGCAAGATGGAGTCTGGTGGTCTTCACCACTTATTAGTTTAAATGCAAATTGTTTTGTTTCCTGTGATCTCCTCCCTATACTGTCTTGATGGTCCTATTTACTGGTTATATGAAAATTGAGGTAAACTCACAATCCTTTGTTTAGGATGGACTCGTTCAACAGCTCTCCTGACACTCCTGGTTTACTCACACCTTAGTCATAATTCTAGCATATATTTATAACTCTTAATACCATCACATACATATGTCACACAAGAATGTTAATGATTAGTGAGTTATTAGTTTTCACATGATACCTCAAGGCATATTTTTTACAAAGATTATTACAGTAGTACATACAGTGTGAATACAAGGTGCTTACTGTCCCAGTGATCTACAGCAGTGGCTCTCAACCTTTCCAGATTACTGTACCCCTTTCAGGAATCTGATTTGTCCTGCGTACCCCCAAATTTCACCTCACTTAAACAATTTGCTTACAAAATCAGACAAAAAGACAAAAGTGTCTCAGCACGCTTACTGAAATTGCTTGCTTTCTCATTTTTACCATACAATTATAAAATCAATTGGAATATAAATATTGTACTTCCATTTCAGTGTATAGTATATAGAGCAGTATAAACAAGTCATTGTCTGTACGAAATGTTAATTTGTAGTGACTACATTAGTGCTTTTTATGTAGCCTATTGTAAAAGTAGGCAAATATCTAGATGAGTTGACGTATCCAGTGGAAGACCTCTGCATACCCCCAGGGGTATATGCACCCACTAGTTGAGAACCACTAATCTAGAGGGATGTGATGGTATTAAGGATGCCATTCCTCTGGAGTCAGAGGCCTTAAGATGGCTGGTTGGTTGGCCTGCCTGCTGCACCTGAGGAGAAGTTGGACCCAAGTTGGCTGATCCTTATAAAAGAGAGCAGCAGGAAATGGAGGAGGGAGACAGTAGCACCTTCCAGAAAACTGAGGGGCAGGGTCCGTGCTTCTAATGGACTGCTGTTGGAACTACAGCAGAGACCAGAGAGGAGTTGCTCCAGAAACAAAATAGTCAGAAGGGAGACTGTGTGAAGTTCTTTGTTTCTGAGGCTCTGAGGTAAGAGCTGGGAAATTTTGGGTTGCTGAAGTTACTGGTGTGGGGGACAGATTTGGGATAGGGATTACTTGGCCTGCACAGACATTTGAGGGAGGAGGTGATTTTAATTTGTTTGTTCAGACGGCTTTAAATAAAACTACCGCTTCTGGAAACTGCTTGTCTGGATTCCTTGAAAGCACTCAGACAGAATTACCCCAGGAAATGAGTGGGCTCAGCAAAATGTGGTCCTGTTGGAGCAGGGTGCTATAAGATAGGCCCTAATCCTTTTACAACAAACGTAATCCTTCTAGTCATTGGCCAATTCAGTCATCAATACAGCAAATTCACATGTATAACTTTCTCCTTTAATCCATTTCGATTTAACACAGTTTGTGATGCTGTGCTGCATCCCAACGTCAAGAATGTTGAGGCTCTGTTTTCTGATTCTAATTAAATGCACACATTGTGATGCAGCAGAGGCTGGCATTCTCTTTGCGTGTGAATGAGAGAGGCTTAGCTGCCAGGAAGGTATGATCCAGACCTCAGTCACTTTCATTGACTGTGTTCATGACCCATGAGAGACCATTTTCATCTAGTTAGGATCCGATCTCTTAACTACAATACTTTGGCTACTTTTATTAGCTTAGTGACTTTTAGTATGAAAGGATGCTGCTGCATTTTGTCAATTTCCTTTTATCTGGGTTTTGGATTTGTAGTGCATTTTCCAAAAATAGCCCCATCCACTCATTGATTATTGTTTGTTAATAATGATTATTTAATTTCTATGAGACTTGGTGCCCAGGTAGCGTGGGGATGACCATGCTGGAATGAGATGTTTCTAATTTTGGCAAATCTTTTTAACGAAGGATTATTATTAATAGTAGTATCCCCTACCTTTACTAAATGAAAAGTAATTCAGATTGTTTTGTACTAGCTCAAGCTTGCAGTGCAACACTCTGTCAATACACAATAGCAATTTCAGGCAATTTTACAAATGTTTCTTCTACTGGCCAGTTAGAACATCTGGAGATCCTTCATTTGGGTACAGATGAAGCAATGCAGACTGCATTGCGCTTCTCCTCAGCATTTATGAGAAGCCACAAACATTACATCTGCACATCTAATGTCAATAATACCAGCAATGAGCAGTATGTTAATTGGTTTCCAATATCTGCTTGTAGATTATGCATAAAGGTTCATAAGGTTCTTTGTGCACCCCTTTTTGATGGTAATTTAAGGATCAGATTCTGCTATCTTTATTCAGATTTAGTACCCTTCAATGCAAGTAATCCCAATGGGACAGTGTGCAAGTAAGGTGCTTATTCATAATGAGTAAAGGTGTCAGACCTATAGCATTTGAGATAACAACGTATTTTTGTATGGAACACTAGGGCCAATATACAAAGCCAACATCAGTTTTATGTGTACAACTTTGTATGAGCAAATCGTGTGTGTGTGCGCGCAATTTCTGTACAACCAAAATAATGGTTTTTTTAAAGAAGTGCATTTGCGCATGTATATTTTATTATCTGCACAAGTGACAGTGTGCGGAAATTGAGCAGGCAAGTGATTTGGCGATCCAAAGTTGCACAGGCACAATTGGAAGCTAGATGGAAGTATGTGAAAATGGAGGACACCATTTGCTCTGGTCTGTTTGTTCGGAACAGACAGTACCTTGTTTCTTAAGGCCTCCTCGAGGAGGCCATCTGCAATGGATTTAGTCTGACTCATCCCAGCCGTGTGTCCTAGACAGTGGTTATAGGTGTTTCAGGATTTAAACTTAAACCATTGAGCCACTATCTGGAATAGACTGATTTCACTAAGCACATTGTTCTCCAAAATGATGCATTTATACATTAAGCCTGAGTCTTCCCTCATGTGGACTTCAGACCAAAATAACTCAATTCACTTAAATGGAGCTCCTCCTGATGGACACACATGCAAATGAGATCTGAATTGGTCCCCCTGGATAAGACCCCAAGCAATGGATCTTAAAAAATTCAGAGATTTAAGGAGAGGTGGGGTGGCTGTTTCTGATTTTAGATAAATAGTCCATCCAGTGGATGTGTCTGTCCAGGGAGCAGTGGAAAAGAGTCTTTAAAGGTTGAATAAAATGTTATTGGACACATTGGGAATACTTGAATATTCTTGCTCCAGACAGGAGTTTGCCTATTGGATTTGTCCTTCAGTGATTGTTTCATTCCTTGGGCATGTCTACATAGTTTGTTTGCTTTAAATGCAGCAATTTAACTGACGAGAACTTAAGTGCATCAACACCTCTTTGTTATGGTACTTTCATTGTTGATCAGTGTGCATTTCAATTGACTGCTCTGCTTACTGGGCAGAAATTCCATGGTGAAGTGTTCAGTTGCTCTACTCTCTGCTCTGTTTTTTGTGTGGTGTATCCTGGAAACTTCAGGAATTCTGGGATTTGGGGGTCAAACTAGCAAACTGCCATGATTTTCGCTCTTGGCTTCCATTCACTTTGCTAGTGCCAATTTTGAACCCTGATGATGACTCCTGAGCAGTAGAGAGCAAGATACCAAAACAGGTTGATCCAGGTGTGAACCAATGCTGTGTGGGATATTAATTAGAGCAATAGTTAGGAATTGGTCCACAGAAATCTTAGAGCAAACAGATTCACTGCAAAGTGGAGTTAATTCTGTTGCAAGGATAACTACTTACTGTGACGTAAGATGCCAAATAAACTACTTTGAGAACAGATTTTATGTGGACACAAGGCATTCTAAGGCAAACTAACTAAAGTTAGTGTGGTGTAACATCCCCATATAGCCCAGGTCCTTATTTGCTCACTGCACCTCTAAATGTCAGGCCGCTAATAACATATGGTACTTCTATGTAACCCCCTAAAAGAGAGCTTAATAGGAACCTACTGCCTCTTTTTTTCACTCTAGAATGCTGACATGACTTTTGTATTCAGTTCTGTAGCTCACAGCTGTGGGATGGTTGAAGAAAATCAGCACTTTTTCTTTCAGAAGCTGTTCTCATTTCGGAGAGGCCTGAATGTCAGAGCTGTCAATTAAATAGTAGGTCCATGATTCTGGCTGGCCTTGTGCTCCCAACATAGGAAATAGATTGCAGGCTGGCAGGCAGTTCATGGTGTCATTATCTGATTTGAGTGAATCACCAAGTGTGTCTGCACTTGCAGTGAGGCGATATACCAGCTAGTTTTGACTGGACAAGGTGTCAGACTTGTGGTGATGGGCTGGCGGATGATATTCACTGGACTTAATTGACTGCCCCGTCATGAATGACTGATAAATAACAAAGCAATTCTTGTAAATAACTCTTCTATTTAGGAAGAAAGCTATAATCTCCCACTGAGGTTTTGTGGAATTGCTTTGCTTGTACTTGCATTTGTCTAGAACTGACTGTGTGAATCTATATGAAATATACTCTATTAAAAACATTAGCCAGTTCCTTAGCTGACATAAATCAGTGTTGCTCCAGTGAAGTCAATCAAGCAATGTTGATTTACACCAGTGTGGCTCTGATGCTGAAATACATAAACTTGGCTACGTAGCATAAAGAGGTGATTGTCAGTATTGCCAACAATAGCCAGGGAAAGTAGATTTGGTTTTTTTTCTTCAGGAAATAGTTTTTAAAACTATCTCAACCCATCTAAGAAGGTGCTTTTGTTTTTCAGAGGTAAGTTTATAAGTAACTTAAGATAAGATAATCTCCTTAACTTATCTTCAGAATTTAAAGATAGATAACCCCCTCCTGAAATAATGCCTCCACCTGGATGATTTAAACAAGGATTTCATGAACATAGCCTGATAATCCAGTCAAAGAAAGCTAGAAATTACTGCTGCAATACAGGATTTTCTCTGCTATTGAGTCACTGTTTCTTGCTTTGAAGTAGTCTTTCAATGAAGTGAACTTTGAGCAGAAATGCTAAAATATTGCCAAACAATATAGATCTCCAGTGACCTTTTCAGAAAACTAAAAGCCAAATGCATGGCACATCTCCAAGTTTCAGCATTCATTCTGTTCTTCCTTGCAAATGGAATTAAGCAATATGGGCCAGATCCTCAGCTGATGTAACTTGGATTTCAGTGGCACTACACCCATGTACAACAGCTGAGGATCTGGTCCTTCATTTCTTCTATGCCCCTCCTTATTGCCATTTTATAAAATGTTTTTGTCTGATGCCACTCAGTCTGACACAAATAAAAGGGCAGTGAGTGCACTGCCAAATGGGTTAAAAACAGGCTGCGATTTTGAATCGAAATTCATTTTTGCTGTCAACTGGCAATCCCCATGAGCCTATAAAATCCTAGTTCCACCTAGGGCTCTGAACACCAGTGAGACGTGGCCCTTGAGCCCCACCTCCCAAACCACATCATCCAGGGAGGGAGACAGTGGCTTATAAAGGCTCTCTACCATTCCTTATTCATTATCAGTGCCAGGTTTACAGTGGCTCCGTGGAGCCAGGCCCATGCTCAGAAGGGGCCCCGGCCTGTGCCACTTGCACTGTGCCCCAAGACCCTGCTGGCCTCCCCCATCCACCACTTGCCCCTCTTGGCCTCCCCCAACTGCTGCCTCCTCGGCCCCACCCCCCTGCTCCTCCCTGCCCCCTGGCAGGACCCCAGAACACCTCCAGCTCTGGGCAGTCTCTGCTTCCCACCACCTGTGGGGCCCCACCTGTCTCCCCGGAGCTGAGCCGCCTGGGACTGGCCAGGCTTCTGCACCAGTCTCAGCAAGGTGTGTGTGTGGGGGGGAGGAATAGTGTGGAGGGCTTGGCTGGGCCCCTCCAGGCAAGTGTGTCTTAAGGGACCCTGGCCAGGGCTGATCACGCCACTCCTGAGGGGACAGAGCGATTCCCGGCCCTGGGACCAGCCCTGGCTGCGTTGCCAGCTCAGCCTGGTAAACACAGTCGCCTCCCAGCAGGGCCGGTGACTGTGGCTGGGAGGCAGGGCTTGGAGGAGTGGGTCTGTAGGGAGTATGGAGGATGCTGGGCTGTGAAGGGGCAGGGAAGCTCTGTGTGTGCTGGGGCACTAGGGAGGGGGGGTTCTGTGGAGGGTGCTGGGAAGTTGTGGTGGGACTGTAGGCATGGGTGGTGTTGTGCAGGGTGCTGTGCATTTGTGGGTGGGTGGGGGGGCGCTGGGCATAGTGGGTCCGGGGGGCCTCTGGCCATATAGAGTTGGGGCAGGGCAACTGTGTGGTGTGGCATGGGCCTGCCCCCAAGGGGAAGGGGCATGCTAGCAGAACGGGGCCAGGCAGGCCACTGTGCGTCTGGCAACTGCCGGTTTGTAAATAGTGCCCTCACATTGGGCAGAGCAGGGCCATCCCTACCATGCCATGCCCCATTGCCTCTGGCCGGCCCCTTGCTTCGGGGACGGACTGACGGGTTGGATCACAGAAAACCCCATGGGAACTGCCAACTGATGTGCTTTGACTACCTCTGAGTCTGTTTTCCCTGCCAGCTTAGGACTTCAGTGCCCTGCCTAGTTTGAGCCAGACACGCTAGCCTGCTACAAACACAGACCCAGGTCTGAAGTACATCCTCTAAAAGCTGCAGGCTTAACTGAAAACAGCTTTAGAAGTGTTCCAGTCTCCAACACCCAGATGCTCAGTTCCCAATGGGGTCCAAACCCCAAATAAATCCGTTTTACCCTATATAAAGCTTATACTGGGTAAACTCTTAAGTTGTTCGCCCTCTATAACACTCAGAGATGCACAGCTGTTTATCCCCGCCCCGGTATTAATATGTACTCTGGGTTAATTAGTAAGTAAAAAGTGATTGTATTAAATACAAAAAGTAGGATTTAAGTATTTCCAGGTAATAACAGACAGAACAAAGTGAATTACCAAGCAAAATAAAAATAAAATGCACAAGGCTATGCTTAATACAGTAAAAAAACTAAATACAGATAAAATCTTCCCCTCAGATGTTTCAATAAGCTTCTGTCACAGACTGGACGTCTTCCTAGTCTGGGCACAATTCTTTCCCCTGGGACAGCCTGTGTTCCAGCTCAAGTGGTAACTAAGGGCATTTCTCAAGACTGCAGCCCCCTTTGTTCTGTTCCACTCCCTTATATATCTTTTCCACAAGGTGGGAATCCTTTGTTCCTCTGAGTTCCCACCCCTCCTCTAAATGGAAAAGCACCAGGTTGAGGATGGATTCCAGTTTAGGTGACATGATCACATGTCACTGTAAGACTTCAAGCCCTCATTCCTCCCAGCCTGACTCACAGGAGGGCCTGCCTGCAAACAGATTTCAGAGTAACAGCCGTGTTAGTCTGTATTCACAAACAGAGCCATCCACAGTCAATTGTCCTGGTTGATGGGAGCCATCAAGATTCCAAACCACCATTAATGGCCCACACTTTGCATAATTATAATAGGCCCTCAGAGTTATACTTCATATTTCTAGTTTCAGATACAAGAGTGATACATTTATACAAATAGGATGACCACACTCAGTAGATTATAAGCTTTGTAATTATACCTTACAAGAGACCTTTTGCATGAAGCATATTCCAGTTACATTATATTCACACTTATTAGCATATTTTCATAAAATCATACAGAGTGCAATGTCAAACTGACCTCCCTGTGCCATGTTGCATTGCCTCCATGGGGGCCCACAAATATGTTTGGGGCTGGGCCCACAAAAGGTTAGTCCGGGCCTGTTCATTATGATTATTTGTGTGCTATATTACTGTAGCACCTGGAGCCCTAGCCATGGACCAGGGCCCCATCGTGCTAGCTGCAGTCCCTGTCCCAAGGAGTTTACAATCTAACACAAGAGACAACAGACGGAGACAGACAGATGGGTAGGGAAGTCACTCATGCATTCCCAGAATACTGGCAAATGTGAGGTCACACTGGTGGGGGCGGAGCAGCATGGTCTTCAAAATGGCATTTCCCCTCCCACATGAGACAAAACACATGCAGTTATATCTCATTACTGGCTGCGGGACAAACCACCCAAAAAGAGGTCTGTCCCATTGAAATCCAGACGAGTGGCCTCCCTAGAGGAAACCGTGAGACCATATTGGTCAGCAAGATCGGCAGTCGTCTCAGCACAATAGCTGCCTAACCATTGTTAAGCGATTTGTAGGCATTACAGCAAAGGAGAGTTTTGAGGAGGGATTCAAAGGTGGATAATGTGGTAGTTCTGTGGATGTTTAATGGCAACGTAGCTATTTACAACATAGAAAGTTCCTATCCCAAGGAAATAACTCACTGTATATATCCTGTCACCATTCTGCCAGTCAAGCGTCATGGAGGGTCAAATATCTTCTTTCTCAGAATCTGATTCCAGTTGCAAAATAGAGCATTATATTATGCATTGTTTTTATGTTGGCCCCAGCCATTAGAAAATAAATTTTATTTCTTTACTCTTGCAGCTGGTAGCAAATTCTGGGTGTCTGTCATCCAGCACAATGGGTTACCTTCACCAATTCTCATCCTTTGTGCATAATAGAAATGCATATAGGAAATTACATGCTAATCTAGGACTGGAGCCAGAAGACGGCACTTATAAAATTAAAAACTATCCTAATTTATTTTCCTGCAAAGGGTCACAGGGGCCTGACGCTTATTGCATCTTTAGTGGTTTGGCGACTGTGTATCACTGCCCACTTACCACATGGAGCTGCATACAGCCAACAGACGCCTCCATCTTCCCACTACCTCTTACCCTCCAGATACTGCATGTGGCTAGGTGGGTCTGTCCTACAAACACTAAGCATGTTCTCCTACAGGGCAAACTAGCTTGTCCTGCTACAATTTGAAACATAGAATCATAGACTTTAAGGTCAGAAGGGACCATTATGATCATCTAGTCTGACCTCCTGCACAACATCTGTGCAGGCATCTATAACGCCAAACTGTTTTTTATTAGAGGAATGCAAGAACAAGGAAAATAGGAGAGTTTAAAAAAAAGAAGGGAACTGAGCCTCAATTCTAAACCCATTACCCAGAACAAAAACGGACACAGAATGGTTAAAATTCTATCTTTCTCCCTTCTGCACGTTCCCACTTTATTTGATTGCAGTCAGAGGCTGTACCACAGGAGAAATGATGGGAGGGTTTTCTTCATTCTGATGAGCTGTCGTTGTCAAATGGAGTGGATAGAGCACTGATCTGGAAGACCAGAAATCTGGGTTTTTGTACTCGCCTCTTTCTGAAGCTCAAACAGCAGACCTGGGGCAATCATTTCACCTCTGTACATCAGTTTACTCCAGGCAAATAGGGATAGCAATAGTCTTCCAAAGAGCTTTGAGAGCGAAAATGAAATGTGCTATAGAAGAGTCAAGTGTTGTTGTTGTTGTTTAAAATTCCTATAGCCTGAAGATGATGATCCAGGCAGAAACGGAAGACACTGATTAATGCAGAGATTCTTAATTCCACTGGGTGGCAGCTGTGCCTTTGTTTAGGTCAGGAGTTATACTCCCTTGGTTGGGTCAGGATGACAACCACCTGTTTGCTAGAAGGAAGCAGATCCAAAACCAAGCTGTGAGAATCTGTACCCAGCTGAGGTGGTCACAATGTCTTTCTGTACACTCTGACTACTTTTACCCTCTTTTTACCTTCTTGTTCTACTGATGTTAAACCAAGACCTGAACCCAAATACACCACACCAGCATGTGCAACATGTATTGTTTGGATTATACTCAGTTATTCTTTTTAAATGGGTACAAACCAAAACTACAGTCATCAGCACAGTTTTGATGCTGTTGCAATATGCATGGAGTACAGAAGGAGGAACATCAGATTCCTTACTATAAAAGAGAAAAAGTCACGGCCATGAACAAATGTCTCCCATTATACCCAGCTCTGCATTATTACAAATCAGATACAAACAACACCATCTCCTGGCTATCCAAGGACTTGGATGAAACCAGCAACTGGATGAAGAGCAGTTGGCTGTAGAGGGAGGCATGGCCAGGGCAAATTGAGTGTCATTGAGACCACTTACACTAGGCTGCAACGCCAATCATATTTGGAACATCCACCCCTCTGTCTCCGTCTATGAAGGAGTGGACAGGCCAAATTTGAGGGTGCTGCAACCTTCTTTAGCCACGTGAAATGTTGGGAGGTATGCCCCTTGTTGAGGGAGTCAGCCTTCAGATCACGGTATAGTTAAAGCTGTACAACTCCCACCCACCATCTCCCCATCCTCCTCCAGTGTGGATTCAGTTCTACCAGTACAAAGGTGTTTATATAGGGATAGTTTATTCACATACAGGAAATATGTATGACTACACTGGTTTAAAAAAAAAAAAATCCCTCCCCCCAACAAACTGACATAGCTATACTGGTACAAAAACGACATATAGACCAGGGCTCAGACAGATGGGAGCTAGATCTTTTGCTTACTCTCCTGTGATCTGTCTTACTCACTCTTACCATCTCACATTTTCACTGTCAGGCTCCAGTCAGTGAAACTCTCCCTCGCTCTCAGTACTTTCCTGCTGGTTCATATTCCTGTCTTTGAAGTAAAGGTGTGAGCTCCTTCATCATTATTCCCAGCATGAAGTCATGATTTGTTTTACTGCAGAAAATATTATTTCTCAATTTCAACACCTTGGGAATCAGTTTTTGTGCAGGTTGATGCCTCTTTGGCACAAAATACCATTTACAGCAAAGAAACACTTGACAAAGACACATAGCAGCTACGTAGGGTGCAGAACTACTTGTTTGTTGGGTTTTTTATTTAGTTCAGATGGACAAAATACCTCTGGAAATCCTGAAAGATTTATGGACTGGGCTGCAAACTAGCTGCAATACTCGCTGCTTGAAGGCTGACAAGTTCTTTATTGTTGTGATGGGAGGGCTTCCCAGAAGTTCTCATTAAGCCACCACTGGCCTTTAGACCACAATTTCAAAACCACTGTATTCTCACAAAGCCTGACTGACTGTCTTCACTTTTGTGAAGCAAGTGTCAATTATTCAGTGAATCCAGGAATCTTCCTATTTGGTTAGAATAGAAATGTTCTCCCTAAAGTATTCTCCTCTGAAGTGTCTTGAAGTAAGCACAGACTATAGCTAATCACCAGACTTGTCATTTTTAATTGTTTCTAATCTGTAAACACCTCACACAGAGAAACACTTATTCTCCCTTCATTTCTGTACATACATTGAATTAAAAGAACTGATCAGTAAGATGGTTCATGCTAACGCACTAGGCCAGATTCTCTCCTGAGATCTGTTTCCTTTATGCCACTCAGGTGACATCAAGGGGATGGATTCTGGCTGCAAGCGGCCAGCAGGAAATTTCCCTCTTTTTTTTTTGTGAAAGAACTCTCTCCTCCCCTCAACCCCAGTGAAATTAATGGAGGCAGCTCCTACACCAACCACACTGCCTTCCCTGTGATATAAAGGGTGTGTCAAGACAGGGAGGAGGCATGGTGGAGCTATGCTATGCCTATCTGATGCTGGGATAAGGATTCTTCTCCAGTGACATTGGCATAAGTCAGAGAAACTCCTTGGACCATTCCTACTATCACAGCACCATACCCAGTAACCTGATACCCTTTCCCTCTGGTGTCCAGCAGATCTTGGCCACAGGAAAGAATCTGACCCGCTCTGTTGAGCCATAATTCTGAACACTTGTTTAATGTTTCTTCACAGTTTTTCATAAGGCTAATCTGGATGCCAAGGTATTTTGCATGTGAGGTTGTATATGTGAAAGGGAAAACTGAGAGAACATAATTAGAGGGCTAGAGTTCAGAGGCTTGTTATTAGAGATTGGTCAGAAAATAGTAAGCGCTGATGAGAGTTAAAAGAACCATTCAACTTTTATGTAAATGTTGCTTTGTTTCTATTGGAGCCCCAGACTGCTTCGCTGATACTGCTTGCAGTACTGGGCCATGCTGTCCTCCGCAAAGCAGGTATCTTGTTGCATTGTGCTGTACTGTTATGAACTCTTTGCCACACTTCCTCATGGGAAGAAAGAGACAAATATTTTAACAAAAGATAGCCCTAAAGTTTATTTTGACATGTTCTTCTAGTACACTGCTCTGGTGCAGGAGCCCTAAGTGTAAGAGCTGAGTGTCACTGCTTAGCACTGTGCTGTTGCCAGGCGTTACTAAGTCTTTCCCCTATCTACTTCACGGGTGGGCACCTCCTGAACAACTTCAGGGTGTTCTTCTCCCCACACAAGTTTCTTATGTGTGTCAAAGATCACTTCCTGTTGTGAACCTTCAGGCAATATTCTTACAAAACAAGTTGGTCTAACAGATCAGGACAGTCTGAGAGCTTTGCATCAGGAGCGCTATAGTAAAGGGACTAATAAATAGCAGGACTCTCTCATTTGCTTGTTTTCTTCTTCCTTCCTTTCCCCCATACACACGTCCTCCCCCCACCCCCAAAAAAGAACTGTTCATAATTTAATATTTCTAATGTTGTAGTGTCCAAAAGTCCCCAGCAGGATTGGGGTCCCTTGTGTTATAGATAATAAAACACTCCCGAAGAAGCTACAATCCACCTAGACTCTTTTTCTTAGTTTCAGGATGATACTGCCAGCCCCAAACATTCCAAAATCATAAGATTCCCTTAAAAATAATACTTTGGAGGTTGCTTATATTTTCCTTCTGTTGTTGAAGTCTTTTGGGCTCTCACTTTCAAGCTTTTCTTCATAATTAGGAGGGCTAGAAATTTGTTTAAAAAAAAAAAAAAAAAAAAAAGCCGAGATTCTCATGCAGTCACATGATTCCAGGAGGTGGGGCTTGGGGAGGGGGAAGAACACAAAATACCATGAGACTTTCAGTAAAATTGTAAGTTGCCAACACTGTACTTTGCTTCTTGTTTTTCCATATATGAAAGTCCAACTGTGTACTTTCAGTCTGAGTCTTTGATTTCAGACCAAGGAAAACAACCAGATAAGTAGGCCCTAATGTAAAGTCTCCAGGAGGGAGCGTAGTAGGTGTACTCACTGCAGCAGCTACAATCTTGAACTGAAACTGCTCTCCAAAATGGAAGGCCTAACAACATACACAGGAAGAGAGTTCTTAGAAACTTCCAGGTGCAGTACACACAAGAAAGTCAGAACAGGTAACTAGCTAGTACCTTCTGAGAGTGGTTTGCATTTAAATTATGGTCAAAGGTACCTGTCAAGAAGGACATTCCAGATGCTCAGATGTTATAATGGTTCTGCAGATTAAATAGGATGCTCACTCCTAATATTGTGGGACTTTGTAAAAATATAAGGAAAACTCTTCTTAACAAAGTTTAAAAATACTATGTGTATAATTCTTTTTGAGACTTTTTAAATCTTTTACAAAAGCTTCCTGGAATGTAAAAGAATAGTACAGACAGTGATAACCTAAAATGACTTAGTCATCAAGAAATGTCAACACTCCCACCCAGTGTACACAAGCAGCTTTTGCCAGTTGTCTGTTAGGGGTGTGACTTATTTTTTTGTTCATTTAGTAACATTTTTATAAGTGCCTTTTCTGGTGTGGCTTATTTTGCTCAGGGAACTGGTATAAGCTATACCGTCAAAGCATTTTTTTGCAGGGATAAATGGTATTTAACTAGGAAGCAATACTAGCAAACCTTTTCCAATGTAGATGAGGCCTCTGTGAGTGTTTATCAGTCAGTCCGATGGCAAGAGTGATACTCTTGAAATATCTGATCTGCAAGGGTGCAGAAGATGTTAACAGAAACTGCAGATAAAACCCATTGCTAGGTTAATAACTCTGTGCTTAAAGGGAGTGTCTTACTGATAGCAATAACGACAACACTGCTGATGGGCAGTTAGTAACTAAAACTCAAGTTTATATAATAAAATCTTTGGGCTAAATTAATCACTATTGTAATTCCACGGCATTCCATTGAGTCACTGCATATCAAGGATGAATTTGGCCTATTGTGTTTGAAGAGGGAGGTATGCTGAATCCTACTCTGCTTCCTTTGTGTTGTAGAGAACAGAAGAACGGCCACACTTGGTCAGACCAAAGGTCCATCTAGCCCAGTATCCTGTCTTCTGACAGTGGCCAGTGCCAGGTGCCCCAGAGGGAATGAACAGAACAGGTAATCATCAAGTGATCCATCCCCTTTCGCCCATTCCCAGCTTCTGGCAAACAGGCGAGGGGAATCTCATTTACCCAGTGCTATGGGGAGAGTATGTCCAACATTTAACCAAAGGCAAGGCAGCTTTTATCAACCTAGCTGTGGAAGTGTCTTCACTTAAATTTGGCTCCTGATGATGTAAGTGCCCTGCTATGTGGATTTAGTAACACCACCTCCCCAGGCAGCATAGAGTCAGTCTTAGTTTGGTCGATAGTGAGTGTACACACTGTGTTATTTATGTTGACCATTAGTGGCCTCCAGCAAATGTCCCACAATGCCCTACACTGACTGCTCTGGTCACTGTGGTGAGCTCTGTTGCCCAGGGGTTAGGTAGACAGGAAGCCTCTCCTCCCTTTTAAATCCCCGCAAATTTTTGAAATTCCTTTTCCTCATTGCCTGGCTTGGTGAGCACACCTAGCAGCTCTCCACTGTTGAGTGTAACTACCCAGCTGACCATCCCGGCTACATGCTCCTGCCTGGAGTAGACGGGACACATTGGATCGACCGGGCCTATAGGGAGAAGAGGCTGTGCAGGCACAGCTGTAGAAACATCGACATCTGTGGGCATATTGCTCAGGGGATGCAGGAGAAGGGCTACAACAGGGAACAGCAGCAGTGCTGCATGAAAGCCAAGGAGCTGTGGCAGTCATACCAGAAAGCCAGGGAGGCCAACAATTGATCCGGTGCCAAGCTGCAGACCTGCCACTTTTACAAAGTGCTGCATGCCATCCTCAGAGGAGACCTCACCACCATCCCCAAGAGCACCATGAATATTTCCAAGGAGTCTGAGTCACCCGCCCCTGCCATGAACAACGACGAGGAGAAAGTGGAAGAGGAGGAGAAATATGCGGGATAGGCAGCCAGGGGATCTAGCTGCACCATGAGCCAGGACCTGTTTTTTGACTCCACTGCAGTCCAGTCGCTCTTGATAGTTGAGCATGGGCCAGCCTGATGCAGAGGAAGGAACCTCTGGTAAGTATGCAGTATACTTTGAAACTATAGGGATGGAACCCTATAGGACACATTTTGTGGTTTGCTCATTTTTACCTGTGCTAGAAGAGGTAGTGAAACAACCAAGAGAGGTAGCATTGCTATCTGCTTTTCATCCCCTTCTGGAGTTTGGCAGTGGGGGCCACATGGAGCAGTTTATGTGCACGAGCATGTCCCATGGATCCCCTGTAGAGATCTCGATGAAACTTTCATTGAGGTACTCTGCAATCCTCTGCCGAAGATTTCTGGGGAGGGCTGCCTTATTTCTTCCACAGCAATAGGAGACTTTCCCACAACTCAGCAGTTACACTATAGGGGGGACATTAAAGACAATTACAACTTCACATACACCAACCATGGCTTTCATAATGTATAACTTACAGTACAAATGATATTAATAGGTGCATTCGCAATGTGGTGTTCTTATCTACACAGCAATCCCTACAAGATTCACACTGGGCCGCAAAAGAGCAAGGCTAGGTAGAACACACTACAGCAACACATACTACTCTGACTCAGTACTAAAATGGTCTTTCACAGCCTCCCAGAGCTGTATAGCTCTGCATTAAGCTCTTCTAATAGCCCTTGTAGCAGACAGCTGCTCCACCTCTGCCCACCACCTCCGCGGAAACTGTTCGCCTTTTGCTTCGAAGATATTCTGCAGAACACAGCAAGCAGCTATAATCATTGGGATATTTTTCTCACTGAAGTCCAATCTTGTAAATAAACAACATCAATGACTCTTCAAACAACCAAAAGCATGTTCAATTGTCATTCTGCATCTGCTCAGCCTGTAGCTGAAGCACTCCTTGGGGCTATCAAGGTGCTGGTATACAACTTAAACAAGACATTCTTGTAGGAATGCTGAAAAACTGTCACATAAACTTGTTCAGAACATCAGCACCAACTTCTAGCGTTGGCGGTGGAAATGAAGTACTGAGTGTCATGCTAAGTCAGAGAGCAGAATTTCAGTCTTGGAGTCAAATCGATAATGTTTTAACGCATGAGCAAACTGGGTCTGCTGAAAGGGGGCCCGATGTGCTTCAGGGTATTGAATTTTCAGATGTCATTCATGACTTTGCTGCCTGCAAATCCAGAAAGCAATGTGGGTTTTTTTTGTTCGTTTTTTAATTAGCAGAGTACATGTAAAACGTTTTCTATTATCACTACCTCATGTTTTGGTTATCAATAAAATTTTAAAGACAAGAATTACTATTCATTTCCTTCTGTAATATGGTAGGGAGCCCCAAATTACACCATGTCCAGAGACCACCTTTCTGCCTTCCCAATCCTCTGCTGCTCTAGGATGCCCAGTGTAACCTAGCCCTGGGGCTCTATATGCTGTCACTTTAGACACAGTACATGAGCCAAGTTTTCCCTGAAATGTAATGATGCTCAAAAGGAAACTTTCACAGTGTAGTAGAGAAAGGGACAAGTGGCTCTAATGACCCTATTGTATGTAAAAAGAAAAGGCAAATAACTCTTTTAAGGTAGTAACAATGAGTACTTCTAAGCAGGGAAGAATAAGGGGATAATTCAGATAAGTTTTAGTCTCTTTGGAGATAATAGCCTTGATCAAATTTCCCATGCTAATAATGTCATGTAATCCCATGATGTCATCTTGAATAGACGTGGGCAAGAGAACAATTGTCCTGTTATGTAAAACTACCACGTATATGCATAAATATGATAGGTTTCAGAGTAGCAGCCGTGTTAGTCTGTATTCGCAAAAAGAAAAGTACTTGTGGCACCTTAGAGACTAACAAATTTATTTGAGCATAAGCTTTCGTGAAAGCTCACGAAAGCTTATGCTCAAATAAATTTGTTAGTCTCTAAGGTGCAACAAGTACGCATCTATGAAAAAAGAAAAGATGATGTATTTCAATGGACCCAATGAGAATTGCAAGTGATGAAGTCACCCTACCTTGTTAGAAAGGGGTATGTCAGCAGACATGCATGAATTCAAATAGCTATCATTTGCTGTATGCAGTGTTGTTGTAGCCACGTCGGTCCCAGGATATTAAAGAGAAGGTGGGTGAGAGAATACCTTTTATTGGACAAACTTCTTACACAGAGCTTCTTACATAAAGCTCTTTGTTCTGTGATACAGCATGGCCAGAAGGCAGCAGGAGAGAGATGTAAATCCCAGGATGAAAGGAAGCCTTATTCCCTGTAGAGGGAAGAAAGCTTTCTATAGATTAATTAAAAGCACCTGAAGCCAATTAGAGCACCTGAAGCTAGTCACCTGATTAAAAAAACCCCTGCTTCAATCAGCCAGGGGAAGGAGTTGGAGCAGAGAGCAGTTTGGAGAAGTGCCGTGGCTGGCTAGAAGACAAAAGCTTACGCTCAGATAAATTGGTTAGTCTCTAAGGTGCCACAAGTACTCCTTTTCTTGTTTCATATCTAGTCTGTAAGCCTGTCAGCTACACAGTCTCTGCATACCTGCCCCTCTGAGCATGAGTGGGAGAATCTTCACACATTCCACTGCCATGGTCTTTCCTCGCTTCAGACTCTCATTCAACACCCTGATCCTGAGACTCAAAGTTTATCATAATTAGTTTACCTTGCACAGACGCCAGTGAACCCTTTAACATCACTAGACATCCACATCACACAAATCACGCAATGTTCAGCATTAATTGGCACCCTTGTTGGCAGACTCGGCAGAGGGCTAGGACTCATTGGGAAGACAGACTAACCTCTCTTCTCTTAGGTCAGGGGTGAGGAATGTTGGAAAGGGCGTGTGGGGGTCGCTTATCCCTAGTCTGCCTCTGCTATAACTGTTCTGGGGCTAAAGGATTTCAGTGAATCTTCAAGACTGTCAAGCTCGCACCTTTCACAAATACTCTATTCACTACAATCAGGAGCCCCTTCTCCATCACTGCCATTTGTTGGTCTGATCCCTCCATCTAAATTAATAGATAGCAGACTCTGCATCAGTTTCCTAGAATTAGGTATAAGGGGGGAAAAAGCAATAAGGTTTACACCCTAGTAAACTCATTAAAGTATGTACATATACCACAAACAAAGAACTGTTTGTTTAGGACACATGGCTGCTCCTTATGTCATACTCCACTAATTCTTACCATACAATGCTCATTAGAAACTTACAGAACTCAAAGAATATTTCCTTATCTTCTCTTTACTTTCATAGCAGCCTGAGGTTTCAGAACACTAGCAGCATGGCATGTTTTAAGCTGAACTACCCCAGATTTTCTATCAAATCATTAGCACCACTGCAAAATTAAGAATCGTGGTTTGATATTTAGAAATGCATGTAATGGATAATTATAAGGGCATCTTTATTTAAGTTGGGAAAAGGATCTATGCATGTATCATCCCTGTGTTTAATGTTTTAACATAGCTGCCTCTCAAACATCTTTTGATATATTTTATTGAAGTAGAGAATCTGTGCCAGACATGTTTGCATCACAATGAGACAGTTAGTGTAAAATCCACTATGACATTGAAAGAGACACACAAGTATTTAGCCATGGGTCAGAATGGTGGCTTATTAGCACTCCAAATTTTAGGTGGTGCTCTGATGCTGGGAGGGTTTCCACTACAGGAAAAAGCCATCCAGCCACTAGACTGTGATTGTTTAATACTATAATGTGTGTTGCATGAGAGCCCAGTGGTTCCCCAGGCAGGATCAGAGCCCCTTTGTGCTAGGCACTATACAAAGAAGAAGACTTTCACTGCCCCAAAGAGCTTGCAGTCTACATGGATCGGACACAAGTGCATGTAACAAAGACTAGGGAGAACCTTGGGAGAAAGGACAAGGGTAAGAGCAATAAGGTCATGTGGTTACAAAACCAGGCTCTGTGTGTGTGTGTGTATTCTGTATACTCACATGCACATATGTGGGGCTTGCTTGGGTGGCTTGTTTTCTTTTAAAATTTTAATGCCACTGCCTGACCCTACTGGTCCCACCATAAATTGGGGGTTGTGGGGAAGTCTAACCTAGGACCAGTGGATCCCACTGGAGACTACAACACAAGCTCCCACTGGCCACCTCAACTGGCCCACAAAAAGTGGAGCTCTCAACCTATACTACCTAGTAGCCACAGCAGCAAAAGCTGAAGTGGGAAACAGAAATGAGTGCTGGGCTGCCTGGCGTCCCCTAGCCCTATTCTGTGCTTCCAGATTCCAACCTGAGAGCATAGCCTATGGGAGGAAGTTGGCAAGTTCCCTGCCATCATAGAGGGATTAGTAGCTTTAAACAAAAAACCTATCCAGAAGATAGCCCTCCCCCATCTTAACAATTTTAATCATAACACATTTTTTGCCTGCATGACCATACTTCTAATTGTCCCTTTAAATTAAGTTTCTTATTTGGTATACTTTTTGGTGATCACTGTAGTGTATTATCTTTGCTCACCAGGGTAAATGTAATAACACCGTTTTTACCAACTGCTAATACATAGTTGCTAATGATTTCAATTAGGAATAGGAATAGTTTGCATTTCTATAGCACCTTTCACCCCAGGATCATAAAATACTTTGCAGTCATCGCCTATTTCACAGGCGGTTATATTTAAACATTAGTACACTCATTTTACAGATGAGGAAAGGATTTCACAAAGCAGGGGTCGCAACCTTTTAGAAGTGGTGTGCTGAGTCTTCATTTATTCACTCTAATTTAAGGTTTCACGTGCCAGTAATACATTTTAACGTTTTTAGAAGGTCTCTCTCTACAAGTCTATATTATATAACTAAACTATTGTTATATGTAAAGTAAACAAGGTTTTTAAAATGTTTAAGAAGCTTCATTTAAAATTAAATTAAAATGCAGATCTTATCAGTTTAGTGCAGTGGTTCTTAACCTGAGGTGCACAGCCGGGGATTCCATTCATCAGGCTGGCAGCGGGCTGAGCTGGGCCGGTGTCCAAGACCCCGGCTGGCAAGGGGCCAGCGGCCGGAACTCCAGACTGCTGGTCTGGGGTTTCACTGGCTCCTGCTAGCCGGGATCCCGGCTGCCGGCCCCGCTCAGCCCCCTGCCGGCCGGGGTTCCGTACACTCAGGCCAGCAATGGGCTGAGCGGGGCCGGTGGCCGGAACCCCGGCTGGCAGCAGCGTTCCAGTAAAAATCAGCTCAAGTGACAGATTTGGCCAAGGTTACACAGGGATGATAGAATTCAGATTTTTCTAATTCTCATTTCTAAGCTTTCAGCACAAGACTATTCTTCATGAATAGAAAGACTATTACAGTTATGTATCCATCTGTATGATTCCAGTATTTTTGTAAGTTTGCTGTTGGCCATTAGCATGCACGAATGTAATTTGTACGGTAGATTTCGTTGTCCGTTTCTATGAAGAAGTTTGTTTTGAGGCTCATGGTATTAGGTTTTCCGTTAGATGATATTCACTATTGGTATGACTCTTCCTAGCCATAATTCCAATCTGGACTTGGGTCTAAAAGGAAAGATTGCTTTGGGTGGTTTTGTTCGTTTGTTTTTCATATAATCTGAATTATCCCATGTAGTGAGCAGGAACAACATTCACTCCGTAACCAAAACATGCCTCTCTTTTTTTGGATTTTAATTGGCACAGAGGCATATACACTTTTGACTTCTTTGCTCTTGGTTTCCATTATCCTGCATCTCATGCGATCATTTTTGTTTCAATAAACACTGATCCAGTTTGTTGTCAAGCATCTGTATGAGCCATAATCTTTTGTGCCCTAGAAGTATAGAAACAGCATCAAATATTATTTTGTTAAATTGTCTATATCACCCTGTGACTTTTCCATATTATTATTATTTATTGTAATTGTGCAACAAATTTCCAAGTGCCTTTGAGAATGGACTGTAACTGGAGACCATCTAGTCCGCAGGTGGCCTTACTCTTTGTCCTTATCGTACAACTGAAATCAATCCTACTGTGGGGTCTGTGGTGGTATGAAAAGCTTCCCCCAGGCTAATTTGAGAATATCCATGGTTATGATGCATTGACTGATTCATGCTTGACATAAAGTAAAGCGTCTTTAAATATATATACGTTTCAGCACAGCTCCTCCAGCCCCACCCCTGTCCCCGTCCCGACTCTGCCCCCTCCCTGCCCCTATTGGACCCCTCCCCAAATCCCTTCCCCCCTCCCTCCCAGCGCTTGCCGCGTGAAACAGCTGGGAGGGAGGGAGGGGGTGAAGCAGGATGCAGCGGCACGCTCAGGGGAGGAGGTGGGGGCAGAGGTGAGCTGGGGCGGGGAGCTGCCAATAGGTGCAGAGCACCACCAATTTTTCCCCGTGCATGCTCCAGCCCCAGAGCACACACAGAGTTGGCGCCTATGGGTTTCAGAGTGGTAGCCCTGTTAGTCTGTATCAGCAAAAACAACGAGGAGTCCTTGTGGCACCTTTATAGACTAACAGATTTATTTGGGCGTAAGCTTTCGTGGGCTAGAACCCATTTCATTAGATGCATGGAGTGGAAAATAAAGGAGCAGATATAAATATATCCTTTCATGTATTTATACCTGCTCCTGTATTTTCCACTCCATGCATCTGATGAAGTGGGTTCTAGCCCACGAAAGCTTATGCCCAAATGAATTTGTTAGTCTCTAAGGTGCCACAAGGACTCCTCATTTGTTTTTTTTTGTTTTTTTGTTTTTTTAAATGTATACTTAAGCCAATAGGTGGGGCAGCTATCTGATGCTCTGGCAATTCCCAATTTCTTTTGTGCTGTTAAGTGAAACAGGATAGCTATTGTTTTTTTTTTTTATTAGCATTTGGCATGGAATTAAGTTAATATATCAATGGGAACTTCCACTAATCTTTTGTGCTTCATCTGAAACCATGTTTATTTTACCTTCTCAGGAAAGGCTCTAGGCTTTAAAGGTCATCTGCTAGGGTTTTGGAGCTATGTGAGCCAGATTTTTATCTCCGTTACAATGGTGTAAACCCAGCTATTTGACTGAATTTGGTGTACAATTAAATCAGGATCTGACCCACTATCAAAGATGACTTAAGAGAAACGAATGGTCCTTCCTTGCCTCTTTATGTTCTTCAGTGTTGGTCAAATATCTTTAGATGTCCAGAAAGTATGATGGATTCTTAAGGACCTTGAGACATGTGGAGGTGTTTCTGGGATTTAGCATAAATGGTTCCAAAATATTTCAGGTGGGATGGGATTGAAGGGAGAATTTTACATTGCCAGGGCCTTGCACAATGATCTTACATCATATATACTATTCCATCCCCCAATAGTTTCGGTTTAAACATAAATAAGTAAATCAACATCCCTGCATGGCACTTCATTCTCTTGCCTAACTAAGGTGTCATAGAATGCATTGCTATGATGACAATGTGGCAGGTGCCTAGGGGGGAAATGACAATTTAACATAAAATCACAGTGTGATAGACACACTGACAGCTGGTTTAAATCTGTATTTGTGCTGGTAGCTAATGAAGGCCCAGTCTACACATAAAACTTAGATTGACATAGCCATGGTGCTCAAGGGTTTAAAAAATCCACACCTGAGTGTGGTAATTGTGCCGACAGTGTAGACGCAGCAAGGTCAACAGAGGAATGCTTCCATCGATTTAGCTACCATCGGTTGGGGAGATTGTGTGCCTAGAGTGATGGAAAAGCCTTTTCTGTCTCTGCGATGTGTGTCTACACTAGGGTGTTACAGTGGCATAGTTATGGCACTGTAGCACCTGTAGTGCGGACGTGGCCTAAAGGATGTAATGGTGCTTTTATACCAACTTTTTCCATTTTAATTAATTTATAATAAGTGTGCTCATTGGACAAATATATCCCAAATGGGTGGCATGTTTCCCTGCATAGAGGGCAAGCACAATGCTTATACAGCCCCCAAAGCCCACATAGGTACCATTTTGTGTGCTTAAGTGGGACATCAGTGGTGCAAAATCCTCATGCTGGCTTTCTGTATAGGGGCACATGTGACTCTATCGGCCAGATTTCCTGCTAAGGTTTTGCCCCCTCGTGTCACTGAGGCCAGGTCTATACGAGGGCTTTTGATAGTATAGTAGTGTTGGTTGGGGTGTGACCATTTTATTTAAATGTCATTTCTGTACAGGCAGAAGCCTTAATGTCGGTGCTTTTGCCAGTATAGCTTATTTCACTCGCTGAACTGGCTGAGGTCAGATCTGCACTACAGACCTATATCGATATAACTACGTTGCTCAGGGGTGTGAAAAATCCACTCCTGTCATCTTAAAGTGTCTTCATTAAAGTGCAACAGTGGCACAGCTGCACCAATGCAGCGTTTTAAGAGTAGACTTGCCCTAAGCTATACTGGGGGAAAAACACACTTGCCAGTATGAGCTGCGTCTACACTAGGAGGATTTGCCAGGTCAGCTATACTGGTATACCAGCAAAACTTCTCTAGTTTAGACCTTATCTTAGGTAGTGCAAATGGACCAGATTCTAGCTGCAAACGTTTAATAGGGCAATCCCCTGGTGAAGGGGAAATTCCCACTGGCATAAGGCCAGCGGAGCAAACTCCTGAACCAGCTGTACTGCCCCCACCCTGGTGTAGCAGATCAGTTGAAGGTGAATCAGGGCAGTGTGGTAGCATGGCTGAGCTCTCTGAAACCACAGGCATAGTGTTCCTTAAGAAGGCCAGTGGCATAAACTGGAGAAGATGTCAGGGCCAACACACACTGGACCTCAGAATCTGGAGGTTGTAAGCAACTCCTCAATGTCCTGTCCCATCATGCCCCTTGGTATCTGAAGGCTGTGGGTTCCACTTCAAGTCAGACTGTTCAATAACAGGGAAGTTAACCCAGTGCCAGCTACGCCTCTAATTCCATAGACACACCAGCTAACTGCACTGCTTATTAACTCCCTCGGCTTTTGCCAGCCTTAAGACAGAATTTATTTAAACAGTCCCCTTGGATGCCTCAGTCCCCCTTGAAACCAAGTGAGCGGACCCCTGTGTTGTTAGACCCCTTTCACCATAATATCACAGAAAATCCAAGTTCCTCTGTTCCTAAATGATCAGATACATACCACAGGTCCTCCTTAGGTCTCCCTCCTTTATCCAATAAGGCAACACTCAGTCCAATCCTGTTAAACTTATTTAGGCTTTATTAATTAAATGAAAATTAAGCAAGAGATATTTGCCCGATGCTAAGAATACTAAAGACACAGACAAAGACAAACATAACATTTCTGTTCAAGTAACAGTCTTATAGGTTCAGCTTCTGAGGCTTATCCCAGCTAGGCGTACCTTACCTGACAAAGTCCTTGCCTCTTAGGATCCAGACTGGTAAAAAGACCCCTCTTCCTTCCACTAGCCCAGTGATTTTCAAACTGTGGGTCGCAACCCAGTACTGGGTCGCAGAATGTAAGGCACTGGGGTCATGGTGGTTCTGGTCAGCACTGCCGACTGGGCCATTAAAAGTACCCATCGGCGGTGCTGCCCGGCTAATGCAGGCTAGTCCCTACCGGTTCTGACACCGCACTGTGGCCCGGAAGCGGCCAGCAGCAGGTCCGGATCCTAGGTAGGGGGGCCATGGGGCTCTGTGCACTGCCCCTGCCCTGAGCACCAGCTCCGCACTCCCATTGGCCAGTTCTCGGCCAATGGGAGCTGGGGGGGTGGGGCGGTGCCTGTGGGTGAGAGCCCCTAGGAGCCGGACCTCATGCTGGCCACTTCTGGGGCATAGTGCGGTGCCAGGACAGGCAGGAAGCCTGCCTTAGCACCCCTGCTGACCAGGAGCCACCCGAGGTAAACCCATGCCCCAACCCCATACCCAAACCCCCTGGTCCAGCCCTGAGCCCCCCCTGCACCCCAAACCCCACATTCCTGGACCCACCCCAGAGCCTGCACCCTCAGCCTGGAGCCCCCTCCTGCACCCAAACTCCTCATCCCTTGCTCCACCCCACAGCCCTCATTCCTACACCCCAACCCTCTGCCCCTGTCCTGAGACCCTCCCACAGCGCAAACCCCTCCAACAATTTTCTTCAACTGGGTCACCAGAAAAAAAGTTTGAAAACCAGTGGCCCTAGGCAGCTTTTATCTGAAAGCTCTGCTATGTGACTGTTCTGACCTCAGGGCTCACAGATGCAAAATGTGAATGGGGGAGGGGAGGGAGTCCATGAGATAATTCTTCAGTGAAGTCATTCTATGTGATTCATCCCTGGGTCATGTAAAGTGGTTTCTACCCACTGTATTGGGAACTGAGGTGTTTCCTCTGCACACACTTTTATTGGGTATCAATTGACCACTCTCTCCCCTAAGGGGTGTACTTGTTTCTATGGGTTAAACTTAGCAATGATTAATGGCCCTCTTGTTATCATGCGGTCTGTCCCATCTGTGTGAGAGTAACACACATGTACAGATATTACTTTAAACATAAGATATACAGTGATTAGTGTATGACTATTAGTCTTCCGTTTACCAGCCTTTAGGAAAGTCCAAACACTACATATTTTACTGCAATTTTAACAACTTAATTTTAATAGCATTTCAGCAGCATTATGTCTGACAGACTCTCTCAGTTGATACATAGCCCTAGTGTTGGCTTAAGACTCCAGCTTCACATCTCCTTCATGCATTGAGCAGATCTCGGCTGCTGGAGGCAATCCAGCACTCTACTTTAATTTTTGCAGCTAAGATATTATTTAGATTGGAAACTCTTTGGGGCAGGAACTGTCTCTTTGTTCTGTGTCTGTGCAGTGCCTAGCACAATGGGGTCCTGGTCCATGACTATGTTAATACAAACAATAATTAAAAAGGTTTCAGAGTAACAGCCGTGTTAGTCTGTATTCACAAAAAGAAAAGGAGTACTTGTGGCACTTTAGAGACTAACCAATTTATTTGAGCATAAGCTTTCGTGAGCTACAGCTCACTTCATCGGATGCATACAGTGGAAACTGCAGAAGACATTATATACACAGAGACCATGAAACAATACCTCCTCCCACCCCACTCTCCTGCTGGTAATAGCTTATCTAAAGTGATCACTCTCCTTACAATGTGTATGATGATCAAGTTGGGCCATTTCCAGCACAAATCCAGGTTTTCTCACCCTCCGCCCCCCCCCCCCCCACAAACTCACTCTCCTGCTGGTAATAGCCCATCCAAAGTGACCACTCTCCTTACAATGTGTATGATAATCAAGGTGGGCCATTTCCAGCACAAATCCAGGTTTTCTCACCCCCCCCCTTCCCCTTCCAAAAACCACACACACAAACTCACTCTCCTGCTGGTAATAGCTTATCCAAAGTGACCACTCTCCTTACAATGTGTATGAAAATTAAAAATAATCTTCTCATATTGCAAAATAAATATCTAAAGTTCTCAGGGATGTACATCTTTCATTAGCAATAAGTGACACAGGACCTGAAGAAGAGCTCTGTGTATGCTCCAAAGCATGTCTCTCACCAACAATAAAAGGTATTACCTCCACGACCTTGTCTCTCATGCAGGAGACAGGCAGAGATGTGGGAAAGAGATCTTTATTCAGCATGCATAGAAGCGAATGTGACATGCTGAGAGGTCTGTGTTAGGTAGCAGCCTTGCCACCAGCAACTCTTGAGCTCCAGGCATTAGTTATACCAAATTAGGACCCTCCTAAAACATGCCCCTCCTTCTCTAGACTCACTCATAATATTGTGCCTTGCCTATGCTAATTATATTAAAAAGATTGTTGTAGTTTAACTCATGTTTTTAAATCTTTTAAAACCTGCATTTGATACTGATAATTTTTTGAAAGTTAAAACTTCAATCTCTTTTCCAATCAAATGTCATTCTCCAGTTATGTAACTTGTTGTTTTGTTAATAAACACAGAACCATAATTTCTGTACTGGTTCTAATTCCTTGGCTTACTAATGAACTGCTTTCCTCACACTCGTTAAAGGAACAGAGTTTGATGTGGATGAATTGTTTATGTTTCTCAAGCAAGTTAATACAAGTCTACTAATACTTTTATGAGCATAATAAATCTGTATGTGTCCTTTTTTTTTTTCAGTGGTTCTTAAGTTGTAACACTGAGCAGGATCTTTGGCTGGTGTAAATCAGCATAGCTCCTCTGAAGATATGAGAAGGTAGTTCAGCCTCCATGCCTATTAATTGCTTTTGTCTGCAGAGATTGCCAGCTAAAGTCCCAGTTAGTGCCAAATGTGGTTTTCTGATGTGGAAACATATCTTGTGGGAACTGAACTGAGACTAAACAGCCATCAGATAATGACTACTTCCCTGAACTATCCGGCTTTCATAAAGTTTGTGTGTTATTAGTTTGTATCCTTCACCAGACATAACACAGTGTTTGATAATCATTTTGAATGGTTTTGTTCATAATATGATTTTTCAAGCCAGGAAATGTGAGTTTTCCCCCCACAGACAAAATCTAAAATGTGTCAGCTCTGCCCGGGATTTTCATGAGGCTGTTACGATGGAGGGGGCTTTACATCCTGTCGCCCTACTAGCACTATCTTACATAACTGAAACTAGCTTATGTGAGATGCAGCAACCTTTGCAACTGTGTGTGAAAGAATCAAATTACTCCCCAGCTAACAGAGTAACAGCCGTGTTAGTCTGTATTCGCAAAAAGAAAAGGAGGACTTGTGGCACCTTAAAGACTAACCAATTTATTTGAGCGTAAGCTTTCGTGAGCTACAGCGAAAGCTTATGCTCAAATAAATTGATTAGTCTCTAAGGTGCCACAAGTCCTCCTTTTCTTTTTCCCCAGCTAACAACTCCCAACAAGCTCTAACCAGCACTTCATTTCGCTATTTTCCTGATGTTTATAGCAATGTAAGCCCATACCTAGTGGATGTGCCTGGAAAATGGGGACCTCCAAGCTATATAACTGTTTCAGCTCAGGCGGGCAGGCTAGAGCAGTGCCAATTCCTAAAGCTGCTATGTGATTGCTGAGCCGAGTGATTCGCAGACAATCCGAAGCAGCCTGTGGTAGGGGTTTGGCAGGAAAGACCTACGAGGTAGGCAAGAAAATGAGCAAAAAAGTGGTCCTAAGGGAAAGTCTGAGGGTGGAGTGGCAACTGTTTTATTAGTCTCTGGGCTGGGGCCTGTAGTAGGAGGATAGTATGGGCTACAGCTTAGCTGTGACTCTGAGTGTGGGGTGGGGAGAGTGGGCATCCCATCCAATCAAGAAGAAAAGAACCTCCTGTGGATTCCTGCACGGATGGGAGAAGATCTGACTTTGTCTTCTCATTTGAACTCTTGTTTCTTTTGGAATGGGTGGAGTTTTGAAATGGCCAGGGGGCCGAATCTCCCTATCTGCTTGAGAAGATCCTTGTCAGTGAAGGGAGACTGAGGCACTAACTGCATACCTGATGGTTGAGAGGTAAGCTACATGCTTACAGGGCCTTGTCACTTCCAGATGATCTTGCCTTAACTTCTTCTAGACTAGATCACCTTCTGAGACTCAGAATGACTAACTTCTGAGTTTGAAATCCCCACTTTGAATCAAAATGCCTTCTTTACACACAAGTAAGCAGAGATTTAAGGCTAAAGTCATCCCCATGAAACTTGACTCAAGTCAATTGAGTTATATCAGGGATGAGCTAGGCCCTTGGTTTTTAGATTTTTACAGTAAATTCACCCACCATTAAACAAATTGAATCCATTATTTGTGTTTAGAGGGGAAATGGTCAATGGGAGGGAGCCATGGTAAATATGCAAAAAACACATCATATTTCCAAAGGAAGCATAAGAAGCATTTAGCTCTGCTTGTTTGCTGTTGCTTTTGAAGCTGGTTTGTAATATAACCCTTACCACGTATAAAGTGAGTCAAGTGTCTCTCTCTCTCAAACATACATTTACACTGTCTTGCAAGTTCAGGATTATTATTTTTTAACACAAATTTGACTCTTTATATAACCAGACAAAAGTAAGTTGCTGCTTTAAAAATCTGTATTGCCTTATAGCAAGTAGAAGGCTAGACAAACTGCATGGTTTCATAGTTTAGGAAAAGCTTATTCCTCAGTCCTCATACACTGAGTGAACTGTATCTTTGTAAACATTTGATTTAGAGTTGCTAGACTAATCAACCTAATAAAGCAGCAAATTAAAAAAAATTAAGAACATCTTGACATGATGATCTTAAAAGACACTTTAATTTCCTCAGGTACCTTAGAGGTACAGTACAGATGTGTGTGCATACAGTACAGTGCCATCAATATTTTAAGCACTATCAAATACATGTTTCTGCAATCAGTATGAAATGAAATTCAAAGCACATCTTAATATGGCACTATGCAGGATCAAGAACAAATTAGGTTTCTAATCTTTCCAAAAAGTGATCTGATGAGATATTCAAGATTAAAAAGAAAAGTCTGTTGGTTCACTTCAATTTTACTATAGTGACAGCATTGCCAGTATATAATTCACCTCTTTATACTAATTATTTCTTAATCAAACAGTGTATTTTTAATACATAAGTATACTTGGTTTAGGAATAAAACTCCATTTTTATCCTGCTTCATTACTCATAACAAATTTATGAGGTTAAGCCAATATTGCAAAATCTTGTAAAGCACATGGAAGTTAGAACAAGTACTGCTTTGATTGATTTATTTCATTGGATCTCAGTTTGAGTTTGCTGTGGTGGCACCTAGAAGAATCACTCTTTGAATTGAAAACGGAATACATTTGCTATGGGGGTGGCTTTAGAGAAGTCAGTGTGAGAAAGTATGAACCCTACAATAGAATTTGATGGGGGTGTGTGTACACAAAACTACTGCTGGTGTTAGGACAGCACCCAAAGGCCTCGGTAGGGTTTGGGCCCCTGCTGTGTTTGGCACTGTACAAATGCAGAAAGACATTCTTGTACCAATGGAACTTCCAATCTATGGCCCCGATCCTGCAGTGTACAATGCGTAGGTGAGCTGTACCCTTGAAGACCCCCATGGGACTCCACACAGGCTCAGTAGTCCACCCACCTGTTGCAGGATTGGGGTCTTAGTCAAGACAAAAGGCAATGAGTAGATGTAGCAAGCAAAAAGTGGGAATGGGAAAGGAGCAGTAACAATAATAACATTTAGCTCCATGGGATAGCTATGTGCACAACCTGCACAAACAATTGGTTTGCTCTGTGTGCTCAGCCCCTGACTCTTAGATTATATTTCCTATAGGCAAACCTAGGAATTGAGGCTGAGTGCTCTAGGCTATTGGTAGGTGACCTATTAACAGACCCCTTGAAGAATTATTTCCTCATCATCATCAGTGTATTTGCAACTAAATCCATAATCATCCAGCTAAACATGCTCTAGGATTTCAAAAATTAACAGATCTATTAAAAATATTCCAGCTGCTGGGTTAGAAGGATTCCAGGCCAAAGCTGATCAGCTCCCAGGGGAAACAAGAAAAATTGTTAAAGTAGTAGGGATTCATGTTGATCTGTACTTGGATGCTGCCAAATATTGTGGAGGCAGAGAAGCAATTCCACACAAAGTGTCTAGGATTGCACAAATTTATGTCATACACCATGACCTGGTGTACGGGATTTGTCTGGGATGGGTCTGGTACTTAAGCATCGCAAAGCCACAAATGAATTCTGCAGGTCTCCTTAAATAAGTTTCAGTAAAAATCCCACAATCCACCCTATACTATCCTGCACTCTGTACAAACACTTGTTACAGAAACTAATTTAGGAAATGTTCTAGAGTTCTAAAAAAATATTTTTGGACAGTGTGACAGGGTAAACTAGGCCCAGAGGGCCCCTGCTGGAGGCCTCAGTGTCCTGCCACACCCATCCCAGGAAGAGAGTAGTGGAGCTAAGTCCTCCGAGCAGCCTGGAGAGACTGCATAGGAAGCAGCCAGTCAGGATAGGAGGGGAGGCTGCAAGGGGCTAGCCAATCAGAGGTTTGCAGGCTAATATAAAAGAAGCCGCAGTGCCACTCTGAATCAGTTCCTTGCTGGAGCCAGATGAGTTCAGATGGTGCTCCTGGCTGGCCAAAGGGAACTGCAGCATCATGGACAGCTCAGTGCTGGCAGGGGCCAGGGGAGTGAGAAAGAGCTCCTGGCTGGCTGCTGAGCCTGTACACAGAAGAGCCCTGAGGTAAGGGTGAAGCATTGGTGAAGGCTGGGGTTGCAGGCCACTGATCCAGGGAACTGAAAGTGGTTTAGTTAAAGGGACACAGAGGCACATGGCTGCTATTCTTAGGGTCCCTGGGCTGGGGCCCCCCATAGACAACTGGGGAAGTGGCCTATAATTCAAGAGCAATTAAACCCCTAGAAGGGGATCTGAACTGTTAAGAGGCCCAGCTGGAGAGCTGGGGCCAGAACAGACAAAGATGAGTAAAGAGTCTCTAGGGAGGACACCTTGGAGGCTTGGCTCAATACCAGGGCTGGGGATTGTAAGACCATGAGACGGCTTAAAGACCGAGAGGCCTGGGGTCTGTTTGAGTTGTATTCCGTACAGACTGTGTGAGACTTGGCCAGAGGGCTGAGTCACTAGAAACTGCCAGAAGGGGTCACCATAAACTGAGAGAAGCAGAGACTCACCCAACCGGCAGGAGGAGCTCACGAGAGGTGGGTGCCACGCCATTACAGACTGGCTTGTCCTGGACAATGAACAAGTGTGATGTTTTGGGGGTCTACTCTACAACTGGAAAGCGAAGATGGAAATACTTCTCTGGCAGGGGACAGAAGCTGCTCTAGGATTTGGATTTGAATGGTCAGGTTACAGGTGAAGTAGTCGACATGCTACAATAAACTCATTTATCACATTAAGCTTTGCAACTTGTTGCATGAATATCTGTAACTGTAGCAAGTAGTGAATAATGGATACAATGAAAGATCTCTCATGTGCACAGAGAATACAGAGTTTTGGGTGCTTATTGTTTTGCTTCTGAGCTGTTTGCTCTACTATCTAGCTTGGAAGTAGCCAGAAATGTCTGCAAAGTCCTGAGGTGCAAACTGAAAAACACCTTCTCCACACACTGTCCTTTCCACTGTCTTTCAACAGAATTTGCAATTTGTTTTTGTTTTTTTAATAAATGAACAAATTCTTTTAAAAGAAAAACAACTAAAAAACCTCATAGATATTCTATGCAGTAACCTAATAGGTCTGCCAGGTTCAGAATTGAACAGACTGGCAGAAGCCTTTCCCCTTTCTAGCCTTGTTCATGTATTCTGATTCTCTGGACACCTGGAGACTTTTTTTTTTTCTGTTACTCAAATTACTGTTGCATAATATGAGAACAGGATCATCCCATGCAGTAATTCTCAGGTAAATATTGAACGAGTGCAAGGAAATCCTCCTTTATCCAGACTGTGGCATTCACTACTGCAGGAGACCAAAGACCATAAGTGTTTTGTCTTTTAATTTTTCATAGAAATTTCTGTGTTCATGCAATGTGCTAGCCTATCTGACACCCCTGAGACCTAAAAATCTGTCAATAGAATAAGTAAATAGAGTGTGGACCATTGAAACACAAGTTTCTCAATACTGCACTTTGCTATTATGCTTCAACTGACCTGGAGGGACCCTCTCTAAGAGCATTAGGGTTGTTCTGGTCACCAGGACAAGGTTTAACCCATCTCAGAACTTCATTTTAGGCATTCCAGCATTGTGCAATTGGTATGTGATGAGATCTTGTACGCTGAAACAATATTGTGATATGAAAATATAAATATTGCAACCTTGGGCTGTAGCATTGTGATGCATTTTGGGAGAGGACTTTAGTACCCTGTCTTTAACGATGACTTATGCTAATCTCCCTGATCAGTGGCAGACAAAAATGAACCATACTGTAAATTGTTTGGAAAATTAGTACTACTGAAGCAGTTTATAGCATAGCTAATGGAATATAATTATAAACCAAAATATACCACAGTTTGTCCCTATTTATGCTGGCCAGGAAAATGAGACCAATATCCGTAATAAGGACTGTGTTTAGGGACTCAATTCTGTTCCCACTGAAGTGAACTGCCAAACTCTCATTGACTTCAGTGGGACTTGAATCAGATCCTTGGAATGGATCAGGCCCCAATACTAGCATAGAGAGGGCCTGGGGATAAACTTTGGCTTGTTTACCAGCCTGTACTTGAGTTTTTACTACACTGGCTTAAGACTCGTTACTTCTTAGTATTTTGGTGGCACCCACAAGCCCCAGGTAGGGATCAAGACCCCATTGCATCATATGCTGTACACACACACACACAATAATATAGGCAATCCTTGCTCCTATGCACTTAAAGTCTTAGCTTTTGATTAAACAATAGGCAGATACACAAAGCAAATAGGTGTGCGGAGTGGAAAGAATTGGTAATGGGGAAATGATCAAGTTTTGTATAAAGCGGCAATTGCAGTGCAGCAGTTGCACTTGCAGTTGTTCCTCTTCCACCTGCCCCCCTTCCCTCCACGCCCCCCCCCCCGCAAAAAAAAAAAAAGGAAATTGCAAAAGGACTCTTCTCAAAATCTATGTTGTGTTTTTTTTTAAATGTAAAATTGTAGTGTATCCTCTAAGGCAATGAATGTCTTGTCAGTTCTCTCTGAGCAAAGGAGATAGTCACTTTGCTTCAGCTGAGGTGATCGAATAACATTCAGATGTGGTGTGTGATTGAATGTACATTAGAAAGATTATTTAGTAGGTCTTTCTTTGGAGGATGTGACCGACTCCCATCCCAGTGAGTTAGTGACTGTAATCCCCTCCTAGCTTGCCCTACCGCTGTAAACTGTTGGGGATGTCTCTGTCAGCTCTCTCTTTAGCACACAGAGGCTCCTCTGTGTGTAACAGTGTTTTCCTTTTAACTTTCACTGCCAAAAGATTATGGACAGACTGCTTTTCTCCCCTCTATATAGCTTTGTGTAGATAATACCATAGCCAAAAGCAGTAGAAAATGGGAAAGTCTTAATACTTTGTGTCTCATTTTAGAACACAAACAGGATGACCAGATGCCTTGATTTACCAGTATTGCCCTGGTTTAAAGAGGACTGCCCCCAATGTCTTGGCTTGTTCTAGTGAAATTGGAACTAGGGTGACCAGATGTCCCGATTTTATAGGGACAGTCCAGATATTTGGGGCTTTTTCTTAGATAGGTGCCTATTACCTCCCATCCCTTGTCCCGATTTTTCACCCTTGCTATCTGGTCACCTTAATTGGGACAAAGCTCTGGTTTCATTAGAATCCCGAAGTACTAAGTGTGACTTACATCAGTGCTGGTAAGAGACAACTGAACTTTAGTTACCAGCTGCTGTCATTTGATCTGGCTAAATTTACGAAAGCCAATACTCAGTCCCATGACCATCAGTATCCACTGATTCCAGTAGTGGTTGTATACATGAGCTATTTGGTAACTTGCCATTTGCCTGCATTGGCTCACAACACCTCTGCTTCATCACTAACCCCAGTGACTCTCACCTGCTTAGTTACTTCACATCTCAGAGCAGCTGAGGATGAGAGGACAATGGCTTCTCAGCAGATCTCTGGGCTGTATGGTAGCTCCACCATGGAAGAAGGTCATACCAGGCCCCAGTGCTAGGGATCACAGAAAGAGAGAGGAGCAATAAAGCAAGACATAAGGTAGGACATGAAATCAGTCATGAGGACTGTAACAGGGTGGCACACATTTCTTGTGAGCATCCCACTTCTCATGAGCATCCCCTGGCCGAGTGCATGTGCATGGCGACCTCTGTTGGTGGTTTCTCTGGTGTGTCTTCAGTGACTCAGCCTGCCAGCCGAGTCATAGACATTCGTCTATATGTGAAACAAAACAAAACCCTTCCAGGGTATACAGTCTTTATCTTGTCCCGCTCCTGGTATGGGGCCATACCTCCATGGCTTCTTCCCTAGAGACACTGTTTTCCTGTGGCCCTCCCTGGGCTCAGTCTTTACTCACGATGAGCAGCCAGCCAGGAGCTCCTTCTTTGCTCCCCCAGTCCCTGCTGGCAACTGTCTTAGGCTCAGTCCCAGCAGCCAGCCAGGAGCTTTCTCTTGCTCCCCTGGTTCCTGCTAGCACTGAGCTGTCTGTGGTCCTGCCGCTCTTTCAGCCAGCCAGGAACACAGTCCTCTCTCCTCCAGCTCCAGGCTGACTCTGGTCCTGCAGCTTATTTTATGTGAGTTTGCTAGGCCCTGATTAGCTGCTCCTTGTGGCCTTCCTCACTGGCTGCTTCCTCGCAACCAATCTAGGCCACTTGGAGTACTTCTCTTCTGCTCCTTTCCTGGGATGGGTGTGTGCGCAGCAGGGGGCCTCTGGGCCCAGTCCACCCCATCACAAGGAGAATAAAGAAATAAAAGCAGAACTCGGTGTCTCTTGGACAGGGTACAAAGGACACAAAGGGGGTTGAGGAGTATGGGAGAAAATAGCAAGGTATCACTTGTACTGTGAAAATGGAACTATACTAAACATTGGTCTGGTAAAATTAACCTCTGTAAAAATGCAGTAGAGTTAGGTGAAATAGCTTCAGTAGTTAGTCACTTATTTGACCAACATTGTTGTCTCTTCTGTGGGTGGCTGAAGACTATGTCCACCTCCTCAGTCATATAAATTATGATGAATTGATTGCCAAATATTTGTACAAATAATTCTTGTTCTGAAGGGTGTCTGAGGAGTTGGAGTGTTTGAAATTTCAGCTGGGATGGGTAGCTTTGGTTGGACCCTTACATAACATATGTTTCCTTTTCTTGACTGGAAAGGTATAGCTCTTCTAATTAAGCTTCTGGTGTGAATACTTATATAGGAGTTTAGAATTCACTTCCTGTGACTATTCTGATAGGATTCTAGATTTCCTTACTTAGAAAGTAATTTCCCAGTCTCTTGTAACTTACATACTTTTCTCTTTTCTGTTTTTAAACAGAATAAAGCAAATCTACATTGTAGCATCTCTCTTTTTTTTTTTTTTTTTTTTTTTTTTTTCCACTTTTGCATTTTAAAAGGCCTGGCTTGGTTTATTCCTAAGCTTTCATTGGCAGAAGCCAACAGAATGCAGGCTGAAAGTCCCCAGGGATGCCTGCAATCACAGCTGCACTGGAGGTGGGAGTGAGGAGGAGGCCTGGAGCAAACCAGTACAGCTTCAGATGTGAGCACCATTTAATGTACCTCCTAGGCACCAATGGAGGTGGAGGCGGGAGAGGAGCCTTCTGCAGAGTCTGTGGCTTGCTCTTAAAGCTGCATAGTGAAACTCCCAGGGATGGGGTCAATGTTGTCTCTTCTTTTAAGAAGACTCCATGCTCAGATAGAGTATGCAAACAGTAGCCTCTTACACTAGCTGGGGTTTATCTTTACATACTATATAAAGATACTTAGGGCTAAATTTTCAAAGAAACTTGGATGTGGTGATTCTCAGCGTCAGCACGCCTTTTAGGCACCTAGAAAATCAGTTGTGTTCACAAAGCCCTGGTCTACACTAGGACTTTAGGTCAAATTTAGCAGCGTTAAATCGATGTAAACCTGCACCCCTCCACACGATGAAGCCCTTTATTTCGACTTAAAGGGCTCTTAAAATCGATTTCCTTACTCCACCCCTGACAAGTGGATTAGCGCTTAAATCGGCCTTGCCAGGTCGAATTTGGGGTACTGTGGACACAATTCGATGGTATTGGCCTCCGGGAGCTATCCCAGAGTGCTCCATTGTGACTGCTCTGGACAGCACTCTCAACTCAGATGCACTGGCCAGGTAGACAGGAAAAGAACTGCGACCTTTTGAATCTCATTTCCTGTTTGGCCAGTGTGGCAAGCTGCAGGTGACCATGCAGAGCTCATCAGCAGAGGTGACCACGATGGAGTCCCAGAATCGCAAAAGAGCTCCAGCGTGGACTGAACGGGAGGTACGGGATCTGATCGCTGTATGGGGAGAGGAATCTGTGCTATCAGAACTTCGTTCCAGTTTTTGAAATGCCAAAACCTTTTTGTCAAAATCTCCCAGGGCATGAAGGACAGAGGCCATAACAGGGATCCGAAGCAGTGCTGCGTGAAACTTAAGGAGCTGAGGCAAGCCTACCAGAAAACCAGAGGGGCGAACGGCCGCTCCGGGTCAGAGCCCCAAACATGCCGCTTCTATGATGAGCTGCATGCCATTTTAGGGGATTCAGCCACCACTACCCCAGCTGTGTTGGTTGACTCCTTCAATGGAGATGGAGGCAACACGGAAGCAGGTTTTGGGGACGAAGAAGATGATGATGAGGTTGTAGATAGCTCACAGCAAGCAAACGGAGAAACCGGTTTTCCCGACAGCCAGGAACTGTTTCTCACCCTGGACCTGGAGCCAGTACCCCCCGAACCCACCCAAGGCTGCCTCGTGGACGCGGCAGGCGGAGAAGGGACCTCCAGTGAGTGTACCTTTTAAAATATTATACATGGTTTAAAAGCAAGCATGTGAAAGGATTACTTTGCCCTGGCATTCGCGGCTCTCCTGGATGTACTCCCAAAGCCTTTGCAAAAGGTTTCTGGGGAGGGCAGCCTTATTGCGTCCTTCATGGTAGGACACTTTACCACTCCAGGCCAGTAACACGTACTCGGGAATCATTGTACAACAAAACATTGCAGTGTATGTTTGCTGGCGTTCAAACAATATCCGTTCTTTATCTGTCTGTGTTATCCTCAGGAGAGTGAGATATCATTCATGGTCACCTGGTTGAAATAGGGTGCTTTTCTTCAGGGGACACTAAGAGGAGCCCGTTCCTGCTGGGCTGTTAGCCTGCGGCTGAACAGAAATGTTCCCTGCTGTTAGCCACGGGGAGGGGGGAGGGTTGAGGGGGTAGCCACGCGGTGGGGGGAGGCAAAATGCGGCCTTTTAACGAAAGCACATGTGCTATGTATGTAATGTTAACAGCAAGGTTTACCCTGAAAGAGTGTAGCCACTGTTTTATAAAAGGTGTCTTTTTAAATACCGCTGTCCCTTTTTTTTTCTCCACCAGCTGCATGTGTTTCAATGATCACAGGATCTTCTCCTTCCCAGAGGCTAGTGAAGATTAGAAAGAAAAAAAAACGCACTCGTGATGAAATGTTCTCTGAGCTCATGCTGTCCTCCCACACTGACAGAGCACAGACGAATGCGTGGAGGCAAATAATGTCAGAGTGCAGGAAAGCACAAAATGACCGGGAGGAGAGGTGGCGGGCTGAAGAGAGTAAGTGGTGGGCTGAAGACAGGGCTGAAGCTCAAATGTGGTGGCAGCATGATGAGAGGAGGCAGGATTCAATGCTGAGGCTGCTGGAGGATCAAACCAGTATGCTCCAGTGTATGGCTGAGCTGCAGCAAAGGCAGCTGGAGCACAGACTGCCACTACAGCCCCTGTGTAACCAACCGCCCTCCTTCCCAAGTTCCATAGCCTCCACACCCAGACGCCCAAGAACACAGTGGGGGGGCCACCGGCCAACCAGCCACTCCGCCACAGAGGATTGCCCAAGAAAAAGAAGGCTGGCATTCAATAAATTTTAAAGTTGTAAACTTTTAAAGTGCTGTGTGGCATTTTCCTTCCCTCCTCCACCACCCCTCCTGGGCTACCTTGGTAGTCATCCCCCTATTTGTGTGATGAATGAATAAAGAATGCATGAATGTGAAGCAACAATGACTTTATTGCCTCTGCAAATGGTGATCGAAGGGAGGAGGGGAGGGTGGTTAGCTTACAGGGAAGTAGAATGAACCAAGGGGCGGGGGGTTTCATCAAGGAGAAACAAAGAGAACTTTCACACCGTAGCCTGGCCAGTCATGAAACTGGTTTTCAAAGCTTCTCTGATGCGTACCGCGTCCTCCTATGCTCTTCTAACCACCCTGGTGTCTGGCTGCGCATAACCAGGAGCCAGGCGATCTGCCTCAACCTCCCACCCCGCCATAAACGTCTCCCCCTTACTCTCACAGATATTGTGGAGCACACAGTAAGCAGTAATAACAGTGGGAATATTGGTTTCGCTGAGGTCTAAGTGAGTCAGTAAACTGCGCCAGCGCGCCTTTAAACGTCCAAATGCACATTCTACCACCATTCTGCACTTGCTCAGCCTGTAGTTGAACAGCTCCTGGCTACTGTCCAGGCTGCCTGTGTATGGCTTCATGAGCCATGGCATTAAGGGGTAGGCTGGGTCTCCAAGGATAACTATAGGCATTGCAGCGTCCCCAACAGTTATTTTCTGGTCTGGGAATAAAGTCCCTTCCTGCAGCTTTAGAAACAGACCAGAGTTCCTGAAGATGCGAGCGTCATGTACCTTTCCCGGCCATCCCACGTTGATGTTGGTGAAATGTCCCTTGTGATCCACCAGAGCTTGCAGCACTATTGAAAAGTACCCCTTGGGGTTTATGTACTCGCCGGCTTGGTGCTCCGGTGCCAAGATAGGGATATGGGTTCCATCTATGGCCCCACCACAGTTAGGGAATCCCATTGCAGCAAAGCCATCCACTATGACCTGCACATTTCCCAGGGTCACTACCCTTGATATCAGCAGATCTTTGATTGCGTGGGCTACTTGCATCACAGCAGCCCCCACAGTAGATTTGCCCATTCCAAATTGATTCCCAACTGACCGGTAGCTGTCTGGCGTTGCAAGCTTCCACAGGGCTATTGTCGCTCGCTTCTCAACTCTGAGGGCTGCTCTCATCTTGGTATTCATGTGCTTCAGGGCAGGGGAAAGCAAGTCACAAAGTTCCATGGAAGTGCCCTTACGCATGCGAAAGTTTCGCAGCCACTGGGAATCGTCCCAGACCTGCAACACTATGCAGTCCCACCAGTCTGTGCTTGTTTCCCGAGCCCAGAATCGGCGTTCCACAGCATGAACCTGCCCCATTAGCACCATGATGCATGCATTGGCAGGGCCCATGCTTTCAGAGAAATCTGTGTCCATGTCCTGATCACTCACGCGACCGTGCTGACGTCGCCTACTCACCCGGTATCGCTCTGCCAGGTTCTGGTGCTGCATATACTGCTGGATAATGCGTGTGGTGTTTAATGTGCTCCTAATTGCCAAAGTGAGCTGAGCGGCCTCCATGCTTGCCTTGGTATGGCGTCCGCTCAGAAAAAAGGTGCAGAACGATTGTCTGCCGTTGCTCTGACGGAGGGAGGGGCGACTGACGACACGGCTTACAGGGTTGGCTTCAGGGAGCTAAAATCAACAAAGGGGGTGGCTTTATATCAAGGAGTATTTCATGCAGGACTTCACGGAGGGTTCCAATAAGAAATGGTGCACCTAAGTTATTGTTCTTATTGGAACAAGGAGGTTAGTCTGGCCTCTGATTGATACATGGCTAGATTTATCTCGCTGCACCTTCCCTGTGAGTGACTGCAGTGTGACCTAGAGGAATGAGTCCCCTAGACGGGGGGGGGGGGGGGGAGCAAATGAGTACAAAACAAATCTGGTCTATTTCTTGTTTTGATCCACTCCATCTATCTTTTACATCTTTGGCTGGCAGCAGATGGTGCAGAAGGACTGCATGCCATCCACATCTCAGGGCTGCTCGGCAGAAGATGGTACAATACGACTGCTAGCCATCCTCATCTCTTGCCTGCCTGGCAGAAGATGGTACAATACGACTGCTAGCAATCCGTATCGCCTGCCTGCTCACCATAAGATGGTTCAATAGGACTGCTGCAGGACTAAAGAGAATGACTTGATCAAGTCACGCCAAATTTAGTCCCTGCGCCCATGTCTGTCCAGACGCTCCCGGCCGACGTGGCCAGGAGCACCTTGGACATGACGATGACGGCTGCCAGTCCTATTGCACCGTCTGCTGCCACAAGGCAATGGGTTGCTGCTACTGTGTAGCAATGCAGTACTGTGTTTGCCAGCACCCAGGAGACATATGGTGACGGTTACCTGAGCGGGCTCCATGCTTGCCGTGGTATGGTGTCTGCACAGGTAACTCAGGAAAAAAGGCGCAAAACGATTGTCTGCCTTTGCTTTCACGGAGAGAGGGAGTGAACGGGGGCCTGACGATATGTACCCAGAACCACCTGCGGCAATGTTTTAGCCCCATCAGGCATTGGGATCTCAACCCATAATTTCAATGGGCAGCGGAGACTGCGGGAACTGTGGGATAGCTACCCACAGTGCAACACTCCGGAAGTCGACTCTAGCCTCGGTACTGTGGAAGCGCTCCGCCGAGTTAATTCACTTAATGCACTTAGAGCATTTTCTGTGGGGATACACACACTCGAATATATAAAACCGATTTCTAAAAAACCGACTTCTATAAATTCGACCTAATTTCGTAGTGTAGACATACCCAAAGCCTAAGTTAGGTGCCTAGGTTCCCTATGCAATGAATGAGGATTCACAAATGCCAGAATGCCAGGCAGCACCTCGCCTAAGCTAGCCCATAGGAGCTGGCAAGCGAAGGGTGAGTGCTAAGAACCACCCCTCTGAGATAGGCACTTAAGTCCAGGCTACAGGAGGTCCCTATCCCTGCTTGGGATTTTCTGCTGCAAAACTTCTCTAGGGTCTGGTCTACATTACAGACCTATATCAGTATAACTACATGGATTTTTCACACCCCCAAGCACAGGTTCCAACTTCCCCTCTGCCCTGTGAGTGCTTGACTCCCACCCCTGGCCCTGGCCCTGCCCCACCCTCGCCCTGCCCCAATTCCACCCCCTTCCCTCAAGTCCCTGCCCTGCCTCTTTACCACCTCCTCCCTGGAGTGTGCTGCGTCCACACTTCTCCCTCTCCCTCCCAAAAAGTCCTAAGTACTGCCAAACAGCTGTTAGGTGGTGGGTGGGAAGCGCTGGGACGGGGAGGAGTGGGGATGCAGCACGCTCAGGGGAGAACGAGGCGAGGTGGGGGGAGCTTGGCTGCTTGGCACTAATTTTTCCCTGTGGGTGCTCCAGCCCTGCAGCACCCATGGAGTCGGCACCTGTGCCCCCAAGTGATGATGTTATACCTAATCCCCCCACATAGACAGCACTATGTTGGCAGGAGAGCATCTCCCACGTAGCTACCGCCTCTCGTGGAGGTGGATGAACTAAGCTAATGGGAGAGCTCTGTGTTGACAGGAGAGAGCATCTTCATTAAAGTGCCGATGCAGCATTTTAAGTGTTGACGTGTCCTAGACATTGAGTGTTCCTTGTACCTTTTTTTGCAGGAAGCCAGGACGACAGGGGAGCTCCCTCATAACTTTTAGCCCAGTGGTTAGGGTAGTCACCTAGGATGTGGGAGACTCCCAGTTCATATTTCCCCCCCTCAAGGGATTTGAACAGGGATCTTCCACCTCTCAGGTGAGTGCCTAACCACTGAGCTAGGAGAAATTCTGATGTGGGAGCTCTCTGTCTCTTCTGGTGAAGCTGTTCCACTGTGGGTAGATGATTCTTTCATCATGGGGTGAAAGAGAGCCTGTAAGAATGACTCTGTAGACATGGGTTAAAGCACTCACCTGACAGGTGGCAGATCCCTGTTCAAACCCATTCTCCCACTCAGTGGAGGAGGTACTTGAAGTGGGGTCTCCCACTTCCCTGGTGAGTACCATAATAACCAGTGATCTTAAGGTAATGAGGGTGTCCTGCTGCTGCCTTCTCCTGCTGTTTTGTATAAGTTTGTCGACAGGGGCCCACAGCCATGGGCGAGGTCTGAACACACTTACCAGACTGGGCCTCATAGGCAAGTTAGGCAGAGGAAGGCCATATTCCCCTGGTTTGTGCATTGCTCTGTAGCTTATGCCTGCCATAGGGCTGCAGTAGGCATATGTCACAGTTCAGCGCAACCACACTTGTATTCCCATGGGGGTCCAGCAAAGGCACCCACTGTCAGCCTTCCAGCTCTTGAGTGCAGACCAATGTCTCTTTACTTTATGATGGGGGTGTTTCCAGGCTGCGCATTTCCTTACCTTTGCTATCTTATTCCCAGAAGAGACAGGCTGCCAAAGCACACCTACTTGCTTTCTCATCAGAGACTGATAACAGAGTGATTGTCGACAGGTATAAGTTGCCACGCAGGTCTTTCTGTTTTATTCTTAAGGTACAGCACTATAGAGAAAACATATTAAAATAATAAAAGAACCTACACACATGCTAACTAGCTTACCAACCCTTCTGGCAGGAGCAGTCCTTCAAATCCCCACCCAGGGCTGTCCCTACCCATACACAAAGTACGCAGCTGCGCAGGGCTCAAAATTTCCTGGTGCCCTAGGCAGCTGCGTGCTGCTCCAGCCCCTGCTCCTCCTCTTCTACATGGCCCCTGCCCCTGCTCCAGCCAGCCCTTCCCCTGAGGACTGCAGGAGGGGTTGGGCTCCCTGCACTCACTGGCGGTGGTAAGTGGAGTGACCCGGCCCCAGCCTGCTCTGCTCCCCTGGCTTCCAGCTGCGCCACCAGCAAGTGCTGGGGGGCTGTTCCCCCCTACCCTCCAAGCCTGGGAGCCAGGAGAGCAGAGCACACTGAGGCCGGGTCACTCCACTTGCTGAAGGAAGTGGCCACCCCCTCCCCTGCCTGCAGAAGCCTGGGGCCCCACACAGCCCTCCCCCCCCCTTGGGGGGGGGAGGGCTGTGTAAGGCACTAAAATGGCTGGGGACAGCCCTGTCCCCACCCAAGAGGTTTCCTTGGGGTCACAAGTTCATCACAGCTTCAGCTCAGAACAAATACCCAGTCTTATGGGGTCTCAGTAGGCCCAGTCCTTCCAACCCTCCCCTGAGGATTGGGGCCCTCCATGGACCAGGGGTCCTGTCCATGTGGTAGATCAGGAAGAAGGCCCTTAGCCAGTTTAAAACCAGGCTATTTATCCAAAAATCCTTTCTTTGTCTATTGGTCTCTGGAGAATCCAGTTTGAGCTAGTATATGTGGACGTCTGGGGTGGGTGGGGGAATAGCTTCACAGGGCTGATAACAGAGAAAATACATTAGCATCCTCCTCCCTACTAGAGAAGGTACCAGGGATTTCCCCACACACCCCCTTGAATTTCCCCAACATCCCCCCCAGTTTTGTGAACTACTTACGTGCAGCGTTGCCAATTTAGTGATTGTTTGGAAATCTGAATTGAAATTGAAACATTTAAAACACACTTTAAAAGCATATAAAGTGTATGATAAAATACGTATATCTGAAAAAGTATAATAGATTTGAAAAGTATGAACGTAGACTAGCTTCCTTATACAGCTGTTTTTTGTGACAATGTCAGTGCATTCGTTTCGGTGATGTTGGCCAACCTAATAATTTCAAATTATGATTTGTAGGGAAAGTCTAAATGAGCTCTCCCTGACAGCTAGTGATGAGCTGGGGGCTGTGGGGAAAGGCTTCAGGACCAGATTGTATTTACAGTCACACCTAATCTACCTAGGTATCCAGCAAACAGAGCTGATAGATTTTGGCTGGGGTTAGGTTACAAATCACTTGAATGCGGGGGAAGGGCGGATAATGAAATGTTATTGTTCTTATTGTATGAGTAAAAGGCAGTAGAACTGTACTTAGCCTGTGCTGATTGAGGGCAGCAAGAGATAGGGTGGGGACAGGTGTTTTGCTTGATGGTCTGCCTGAGTCACAAGTACTATTTGATCTGCCCCTCTCTGCTGTTTAAAGACAGAGCTGATTAGCCTCCATAGATAATCTTTTGTTTTGTTAAAACCACTACAGCTGAAATCATTGATAATCAGGTCTAAGTGCTTAGACCTGCTGTGGGACAGTGTTTCTGTGGAAGACACTGCCCAGCCTGCACTAGCAGCGAGGTTCCCCCACTGAGAACTCCGCTGAAATCACTGAGAGCTGGGTGGAACTTCAAGAGACCAACTCACAGAGGTCACGGTGGCAGCAGAAGGTGACGGCACAGGGCCATTGGCAACAGAGCAATGGAGTGAACAGCGGCACAAAGAACAACAGTGGCCAGAGCGAACAGTGAGCAGCTGGAGGAACAAGCAAGGTGCCTTCTTGCCCCTCTCCTGGGAGGTGAACTCATGTGAAAGCACCTCTGAACTCTGAGTCTCCACTGACCAAGGACAATACCGGTGTGCGTTAATGAGGCTGTTAAGAATGCTGCAGACACAACACAGTTCAAGCGAACAAACATGGCTATGGCATCATACTTTCTATTTAAGCAAGAGATACCACAAACTACAAACTGGAGGCCAATGTTAAGTGCATTGTCACTTGTTTATCCTGAAGTTGAACACTGGTTCCGAACAAGACATGCAAATGCTCACTATCTTTCTGCAAGAAACTCAACTGACTGGCTAGAAGCATGTGGTGAAACAGTGAAAGATTCAACAGCTGAAAAAGTGAAGAATTTTCTCACCACATTCAAAGAATTTGCATACATGGCTGATGAATGCACCGATGCAAATGGCATTCAAGTATTAAGTCATTGTGTACGTTATCTTGATGTCAGTGTTAGGCCAGTAAATACAATTCTCGAAGTTCAAGTTATAAAAGATACATCGGCTGGATCTGTGACAACCCACATCTTAGAAGAGTTAAAAGCTTGTCAATTGGACCCCAAACGGATGGCAGCTTGTTCATTTGATGGAGCTGCAAACTTCTCTGGAAGACTTGGTGAAGTACAAGCTTTGCTCAGAGAAAAGTGTAACTCTAATCTCTCCTATACAAACTGCAGAGGCCATCTACTCCAACTAGCGCTAGTACAAGCTGCAGACTCTTCAGAAGACATTAAAAAAAGCTAGGTTTCAGAGTAGCAGCCATGTTAGTCTGTATTCGCAAAAAGAAAAGGAGTACTCGTGGCACTGTAGAGACTAACCAATTTATTTGAGCATAAGCTTTCGTGAGCTACAGCTCACTTCATCGGATGCATTCAGTGGAAAAAAAAAATGCATCGAATGAAGTGAGCTGTAGCTCACGAAAGTTTATGCTCAAATAAATTGGTTAGTCTCTAAGGTGCCACAAGTACTCCTTTTCTTTTTTTAAAAAAAGCTATAAATTTAATATCTTCATTATATTCTCTTTTTGGAAAGAGTCCAAAAAGACTGAATATCTTGGAAACTATAGAAGATACACTGGGACTAAAGTTCAAATTAGTCCAACCTGGGAAAACCCTCTGGCTTTCTCATGAGCAATCCTTGGCTGTTGTCTTTAAATTACTCCAGCTATTATTACTGACTTTGGAAAGTATCTACCAAGATGGGATGGATCTAAGTAGTGAGTCTGGTGGATTACTTTTGCTACTACGTTCAGAGAAGCATATTGCCATTCTCTCTCTTGTAAGTCCTACTGTTGAAACCACTTGGGTCATTAAACAATGTCATCCAGGCATCTGCTTCAACAGTAGTAGAACTTTGTCCAGCAATAGAAGCTACATTTGGATCAATCAGAGAGCTATCCATTGAAACCGTACTGGAAGAAGCAAAGACTTCAGTCCAGAAGTTGACTAGTGAAGGCATTTATATTGAATCCTTAAGTGAAGAGGACAAGAAATGTTTGTTAAGACAACTGAAAAAGTACACAGACTTGATTCTTAAAAATCTACAACAGCGACTTCTAGATTCTACTCAAACTCTACGTAAGAACATAAGAATGGCCATAATGGGTCAGATCAAAGGTCCATCCAGCCCAGTATCCTGTCTACCAACAGTAGCCAATGCCAGGTGCCCCAGAGGGAATGAACAGAACAGGTAATCATCAAGTGATCTCTCTCCTGCCATCCATCTCCACCCTCTGACAAACAGAGGCTAGGGACACCATTCCTTACCCATCCTGGCTAATAGCCATTAATGGACTTAACCTCTATGAATTTATCCAGTTCTCTTTTAAACCCTGTTATAGTCCTAGCCTTCACAACCTCCTTAGCAAGGAGTTCCACAGGTTGACTGTGCACTGAGTGACGAAGAACTTCCTTTTATTTGTTTTAAACCTGCTGCCCATTAATTTCATTTGGTGGCCACTAGTTCTTATGGGAACAAGTAAATAACTTTTCCTTATTCACTTTCTCCACACCACTCATGATTTTATATACCTCTATCATATCCCCCCTTAATCTCCTCTTTTCCAAGCTGAAAAGTCCTAGTCTCTTTAATCTCTCCTCATATGGGACCCGTTCCAAACCCCTAATAATTTTAGTTGCCCTTTTCTGAACCTTTTCTAATGCCAGTATATCTTTTTTTGAGATGAGGGGACCACATCTGTATGCCGTATTCAAGATGTGGGCGTACCATGGATTTATATAAGGGCAATAAGATATTCTCCGTCTTATTCTCTATCCCTTTTTTAGTGATTCCTAACATCCCGTTTGCTTTGTTGACTGCTGCTGCACACTGCGTGGACGTCTTCAGAGAACTAGCCATGATGACTCCATGATCTTTCTCTTGATTAGTTATAGCTAAATTAGCCCCCATCATATTGTATGTATAGTTGGGGTTATTTTTTTCCAATGTGCTTGACTTTACATATATCCACATTAAATTTCATTTGCCATTTTGTTGCCCAATCACTTAGTTTTGTGAGATCTTTTTGAAGTTCTTCACAGTCTGCTTTGGTCTTAACTATCTTGAGCAGTTTAGTATCATCTGCAAACTTTGCCACCTCACTGTTTACCCCTTTCTCCAGATCGTTTATGAATACGTTGAATAGGATTGGTCCTACGTAGCTTTTACAGATCCCCTTCCTATAAAACACCGACAGTTGAGTGGAGTGAGGCATTACCAGCGACGGGGCTTCCTTGTGCTCAGGACAGAACAGAGAATTTGAACACAGAGTGGAATATCATACGACGAATGAATGAAGATTTGACTTCAACTTCTTTTTTATCATCACTAGTGGATCGATCCGATCTTTATGCTGTTTCCTGGGATGAAAGAAGTAGGAATTCATCTCTTGCTACTCCCAGTCACAAGAGCTGCAGCTGAGCGTTCTTTTTCATCCTTGAATAGAATTTTGTGTTCTAAAGAAGTCACCTTCTGCCTGATCATGTGAATGAACTAATGAGCATATCAGTTGAAGGAATAGAAGTACCAGACACATGAGAAGCCACCAAAGATGAACAAATTGGATTCAAGAAGTTCATTAACAGAGTTGTGCAAAATTATAACAAGAAACCAAAGAAGGATGTAGATGTAGTGCTTCATAGAAGACTTGAGTAGCCAACTTTAATTTGTGTGATGATTTTAAAACATGAGTTAAATCTAATAAAACGGTCATGAAACATTTTTCAGTTTTTACTATGGTGCCATACAGCCCACCTTCACCCTCATGGTCTCACCTCTCATCGGCTCTGACACCCCTGCCCCCGGAAATTCGAACACCCCACCTAATTTCAATTCCTGGGGAAAACACTGGTACATACAATGCTGTAATAACACACAAACAACTGCATTTTTACTAGAATATACCCCCCCAAAGGTATTAACCCTAACTCAATACAATTTAACTTAATTCAATAAAGTTTATCTTAATCCAATAAGGTTTGTTCAATTTATTACAGGATATTGCCGGTCTGTCACAGTATGCTCAGAGGCCGAAACATATGTGTCTAGGGAGCTCTCTGACTGTAGAAATTGAGGCACCAAGCAATTATAGGTGCCTACAGGGTTTGGGGAGCAACTGAGAAGGGGTTTTGTGAATCCCAATGGGACCTAATTTGGGGTTCAAGTGTGAATCCAGACCTTAGTGTATAATTTTTTTTTAAAAGCAGCAAACCCTCTCCAACTTTCCTCTTGGGTCAGGGTAGGAATCTAAATGTAATATGATTGTTCCTGACCTAGCAAACTTCTATTTTAGCATAGCATGCATTTTTATTTTGAATTTTCCAGTTATGCAACTTTCAATTAATGTTGAGTCATTTTTAATTTTCATTCTCAAAAATGCAGACCAAAAATAATATACACTATCTAAATGCTGACCCAATGCTGCAGTTCTGCCATTTAAATTCACATAGTACTTATTGCTTGAGCAAACAGGAAGAAAAAAATCACATTTGTTTGTTTTAAAGCAAAAAACAGTACCCCAAAAAACCCCAACAGCGCTCATCAGTCCAGCCTGATGTAAAGGTCATTCTTCTCCTTTACCAAGTGTATTGTTTTTTTTCTTTACCCGCACATTGAAGAACCTTATTCTTCCATAACTGCCTCTAAACAAACTTGGGAATTCCATTTCTGAGTAGTGTGTATGCTTTTTAAGAAAATTTGGCTATTTTATAAAAAAAAGAGCTACTTCTATTTCTTGATTTGCACATATTTTTCTTGGACTCATATTGTGCAGGGTACCTTTTATGGATTTCTCCTTCTAGTAGGAACTTGGATACTCACTCAGACGGGGTATTGCTCCAAAGCCCAACTATGGGGGTATTGTTCATGAGTTTTGTGGAAACTTTCAGCCACAGGGCATAGACCTTTCATGAGGAGAAGTCTTCTCCAGCTAATCCCTGCTCTCATCAGATTCATTAAAACTGAAAGCAAGCCCTTCATAGTCGGTGTGATTATTGTTCAGAGACAAAAACTAATCCAGCAAGAGAACATGGATCCATGCTATAATGGCAAGCCCTTTAGTCAGGTGCCTTTATCCCACTGGAAAAAAATAACTCCCATTGTTTTTAAATTTTACTTGGTCTCTTGCCACTTGTGGGGATGAGGAAACATTTGGGAGCCGTCTGTCCTAGTTAGGGGAATTATAGCCTAAATCAGTGCTTACATGTTTCCTTCTTGTCCTATAATGGACCAGAAGTTAATCTGAGTTTATCTGAATAATTTAATGCTTTTTAAAGTGAATTTAGTACTTGTAGAAGGTGCCGGACTGATGGCAGAAGAAACAGAAACCTTTGTTCAGAAAACACAGCTAGCCAGGGCCATAGCAATAATATTGCTTCAAGGCTGTTCAGTGGATGAAAAGAAAATTCAGTCTTCATGCCCCCATGGCATCTCAACTGAGACTGCCAAACACAGCAACAGTTCTACTAGGGTTTGTGGTGTGGATACCAATTCAAAATTAAATGTGTGAGACCACTAGCTCACTTCACATAAGACGCTCAACAGCCTCTTGGTGGCAATGGCTTTCAGTCACTGACTGGTGACCAAAATGGAAAATACTGGAAATGGCTGAAAAAATGGAAATTATGTCTCAGGAAGTCAGGAGCCTTCTTAATTAAATTTTGTTTCAAAACTCAGTTGTGGGGTGGACAGATTCATATTTTAAATGTTGCCATTAGTGGGGAAGAGTGGGACTTCCCCACAACTTTGAAACAAAATTTCAGAATGCTTTGGCAATATTTTGTTCTGAAACATTGAAAAACAAAAAACAAGGACAAAGTTTTTCCATGAGAGAGTTTTGGTTTTTTTTCCTCTTCATCTGACCATATCCCTTTCCCCTCTCCCACCTTTTAAAAAAAATTTGAACCATCTCTAGGAAGACTCCATGTCACATTACTGTTGTTCGGTCACCTCACCTGTCATCATTTTTTGTAGATGGTCTCTGTATTTTTGTTGTTGTTGTTCCAAAGAGAAATTCCTACTGGAGCAAACTTGGAAACAAGATCACATGTATTTTAAGGCATTTACTTGGTTGGCATCTTGCTTTTATTGAAAATAGAAAATTCTGCATGGAGAGATTCACATAGTCCATCTCCAGCATAGCAGCTGTATTTGTAATATTTAGGACAAACTAAGTACCCTATGACTGCTATTCCTAACAGATCTGACTTTCAGACTAGCCTCAACTTCTGCTCAGAATTCCATATGGCGGTAACCCTGTTTTAACTGCTATGTCTACCTTCTTCAAGAGTTTAATAGGCTTTTACTAGAGCACTCACTAAAGTTAATGGCCTGTTGGACAACAGTCATTTTTCTTTTTCTTGCAGTGAAGTTACAAATGTGTTTATCATATCGCAATTTGACATGAATTATGTGGGCTAATTCCTCTGCTGCACCAGAGCTGAGTATAGAAGATGGACAAAGGGGAAGCAAAGGTGCCTCTAAGCACACGGCATATATTAGTTGAAACAGTCTATGTCATACTTTCCAGTATCCCAAAGGCTGCTGTAACTCACGCCAGGTTGTAATGGTCCCCTAGGGACTATTCTGACAGTGAGGGACATTAGATTGCAAGACAAAGCTCTCAGAATAGGGGCCAACAGGTTAGCGCTACAACTTCAGTATCAGATCAGAGGTGAAAAAGAGAGGCTGGGAAGATTAAACTGTCTTTAAACCATACCTTTTTAGATATATTAAGCTTTTAGTCATATCTGACTTATTTAAGACTTTCACGGACTGATGTTACAGAAGTTTACTGTCAACTACCCAATGAAAGCCTCCCTTAATTGCTCCCTGTTATACCATCGTCCTAAAAACATCACAACAATGGAACACATTTCTTATGTGCCATGCGGGAGAGGGAGATGTAGTGAGGCTTCATTGCAATTGAACAGGAGTTTTTGAAATTTGAATTCTTTTGACTTCTGAGGATCCAGAAGGTGTGGTAGACAGGAATCTGACCTGTGGAAGCTAGGTAACTTTGTAACAATGAGAGTGCAATATTGACACTTAAAATTTCTTAAATCCTGTAGTTCTAATGGCTTCCTGATATTGCATCATGTGCATTTAGGAAACATTCAGTTTAGAAAAAAATCTGCTTATCTAAATTTATATTTTGCTAGATTGCTATAAATAGATACAAGGCAATGTTGTCAAAAATTATTTAGGTGCCCAAGTCCCATTGGTCCTTCAGTACATAAGGGATAATGTTTTCAGTAGAGAGAAATCACCTCAAGTTCAATATAGTGCCAGGTTCTGTGTGCTCTGTACAACACAGAGTAAAGCAGATAAATTAGGAGTTTTTAAACAAGTAAGGCTTTTTAGGAATATTAATGTTTTTCAAAATGGCATACCTTTTCGGTATGTAAATACCGTTTGTAAAGGCTCCCAACATGAAATGCTCCAATTCAGGTACCTTTTCTCAGCAACTTTCCTTCATTGTCACTCTAAAACATGGCGCACACACTAAGGCCTGGTCAACACTTAAAATTTAGATTCACACCCTTGAGCCCCATAGTTAAACCAACCTAACTCCTGGCATGGACATGGCTAGGTCAACGCAGGAATTCTGTTGATCTAGCTGTGGCCTCTCGGGAAGGTGGATTAACTACATTGATGGAAAATCCCCTTTCATCACTGTAGGATATATTTGCACTAGGAGTGCCACAGTGGCATAGCTGCAGCGTTATATGTCGCCTAAAATATGCAGGGCCTCATTGTTATTTACACCTTTACACACCCTGGTCAGGGCCCAGTCACACTGCCAGAGCAGTGTAAAAACATCTCTCTGAATTAGGCCTGCAGAGTCTAGTGAAAATTTTTCAATCTTGCAGGAAGCTTAAACTAAACAAGATGTCTCATTCTGAGAGATGGGAATGTTCCTGTTTATCTTCGGTGGGACTGCTTATTACCACAGTGCAAAGAGAAGACAGACAATCTAATTCAAATCTACCACAATTTTTTAAAAAATATATAAAGATACCAGAGGTCTCTGATTTTTTTTATTTTTATTTTTTAATTTACACGCACTCCTGACATTACTAAGTGAGGATGGAAAAACCTAAAGAGGATGTAATTTTGAAAAACACAAATATTCACGTTCCTAAAAAGCCTTGCCTGTATAAAGACTCATGATTTATCTGCCTTACTCTGAGTTGTATAGAGCCCACAGAACATGGTAATATTTTGAATGCAGGGTGCCTTTTCTCTATAGTATACATTCCCCATCCATGTCCTGTTGCACACATGCTTCACTTCACATTAACCACATCTCCTTTGAGGTTAGCATGCTCTTCGTTTTAAGAAAAATTCCCTCCCGCTCCTCATTCCCTCCCTGCCAAGTATAAAAGGTTCACCGTGAACAATTCATGTTGGCTGTGAGCTGTAAATACTCATGCTGCAGTAAAATTCTTCTCACTCCCCTTCCCCAAGGAAATCTCCTTCTAAAGAATTTCAGTAGGAGCCAAACCTTGCTGTCCTGGATGTAACCCACTGGTAGGGGGGTGCCCTAGCCCTATCTGGAACACACAGTCTACTGACTGTTGTGGCCACCACAGTTGCCTTCTGCCTCTAGTGTTCTTGAAGTCTTGACAGTCAACTCTCAGACTGTGAGACAGATGTCACCATAATGCTGAGATAATAGCTGCTACTGCTACTTATGTTCACCTATGTCACCGGCTGCTTGCTTTGTCACTGCTGCCACTTACCACACTGCTGAATCTTGCTGCTTCTCATAGTATTAGGGCTTTTCCAGTCCAATGCCATCCCAGGCCTTCTTGTGTACCACAGCCATTTGACGAAGTTCATGGTATCAGCAAATCTACATAGTGACTTCTTGTTAGCAACTTTTCATAAAGATAGAGCCCTTGCTCAGCTGGTGTGGGAAGAATGTGGACTAGTATCTCCCCATATGTTTGTAATGGCCATGTCAGCAAGGATTCCAAGTCATAAGCAAATGCTTCCAAATCTTCCTTTGGTTTGTAATGGTGCTATGTGAACTCAGGCACTCAGATCTCACTTTCAGCTTTGCAGAATTCTTTGCCCCAGTAGAGGCACCAAGCATAGCTTATTACCAGGGGATATATTTCTCTGAATGACTCACAGCACCAGCTATAATGTCTCACTTTTTACAATCAGTAGTATGCAAATCCTGGTCTGGTGCTAAATGCCATTTGATTTCTTCTGATTGTGTACAGCTCCCCGCGACCAATTATGTGTTGCTGCAATGTTCCACACTTCCATGCAAGGTTATTGTTTTCCACACCACTTATGTTGTCATCTTGTATCACTTTTGAGCTATTCACATTAATTGCTAGCAACATTCCAGCAGGCTGCAATTGTTTGGATCTTTATTTAACTTCATTTACCTCCCCACTCTTTATTACATGCTGAATTGTTCCATCATGGCATCTCTTAAATTCCATGCTCTACCATTAGTAGATGTGTAAAAGTGCCAAGTAAAGTTGCTGTGTTGTAAACATAGGTGTAAATCTTGCCTACCTCCCTCACTGTGCAGGTGAAGGGCTTTGACCACCCTAGAACTAGAACAGCTCTGCTGTGAGAGAAGTGGAGGGTAGGGGCAAGATGCCAAGGGGTCTGCATCCTCTGTGCCACCCTTTGGGTCCTTCATCGATCCTTCATCCAACCATGGATGGGGACTTGGGGACAGACTAAAAGAGGACAACTATGCTCCATTCATCCTCCTGGTACAGATGCTGCTATATCCCTGAGTCTGCAGAAGGAGTCCCCCACGGCCTAAGGAGAAGGATTCTGTTCTCCCCTTTCTCCTCTCCAAACTTCTTTGTGAAACCTTTGCACCAAGCACTCTTAATCATGATTGATGGAGTGTTTGGCCCACAGAGCAATGATGATGTGGGGGGGAGGGAGGGGTTTGAAATCATTCCAGTAAAAGAAGCAGTAATCTTCCTTTCACTTGGGCCTGTGTGATTTTGTGCCTCTCTGTTTTCACTCAGTTTTCTATTTTCTGCTGGAAAAGGGGAGGAAACTGAACAGAACTGTGGGGAAGGAAAAGAAATGCTGCAGTCATGCCTAGTCTCCTTCCTTGTGTCTTTTCTAGTCCAATTCTCCATTGTATTTTTTCTAGTTCAACTAAATTCTACTCTGACCTCTTTCTAGAAGATTGATTTACTTATAAATTACACCAAAAGTTTTTGTGTGTTAATTTACCTTAAACTTTTAAAGGAAACTGTAGTTCAGGGATACATGTTGAACTAATGTCTAATTTACATCAAGATTTGTGAGTCTTGGCAATTACTTGAGTCCCAATATCTTGTTTGACTTAAAACAAGCTTTGCATTTGCAACTGTATAGTGCTTAAAATATGACTTATTTAGCATGAGATGAAGGGGTTTGCGGGGTTTTTTTGTTTGTTTTTTTAATCTAAATCCAATCCATATTGACTTTCCAAGCAGCACTACCGTTCTCTGACTTTGGAGAGCATAGTCCATTCTTAGGGTGACCAGATGTCCCGTTTTTAAAGGGACAGTCACGTTCTTTGGGACTTTTTCTTATATAGGCGCCTACTATCCCCTGTCCCATTTTTTTACAGTTGCTATCTGGTAACGCTATCCATTCTATAACTGCAAGATACAGTGGGCCTGATTCTCCCCTGCCCTTTGTGTAGTCGTTTAATACCTGTACAAAGTGGGTGTGAAACACACACAATTATACAAGGTGCAAAGCAGTGGAGAATAAGGTCATCAGTTTTCATATTAACCAGTTGTGTGCTTCCACATATATTGGCCATGTGAAGCGAAACAAACCTACCTTGTGTTTTCTAGGGATCTGCTATGTCCTATTCATGGTGCCCGCATTTGAGTGGTGCACCAGCACCACAATAAATGGCACCGGAAGTGAATGCTGCATAAGGTAGGTGGAAGTGCTGCAGTGGCATTAGGCAGTAAAAAAATAAAAATAGTGGGGGCAACCCCCCCAAAAAGGGGGATCCAAATTATTTTACAGAGGTGGATATCAAGGAATGCAGCCCTGTATGCTACCGCTTGAAAGCTGAGCTACTTGTAAAGGCTCGGTGCGTGACTCCTTTGGTCGGGAAAAGGGAGAGGGGGTGTTTTACCCACAGCTGTGCTCTCTATAGCAAACCCCTTCCTCCAGCTTGGAAATGCTCTGCCAGTTTGCAGAATAATGTAGTCTGCTGTGGAGCTGGAATAAATTCAGACTGTTCTGAGACTGACAGAGATGTTAAGTTGTGGGGAGGAGTGAAGAAGGCTTGTTCAGGAGCATGAGCCCATCAGGAGCATTTTTATAAAATGCTATAGCAGCCATTGTTCACTGTTGCTGGTGAACCTCGGTCTAAGGTTCTCTTCTTTTAAAGCTGACAGCAATGGATTGTCTATTCCATTCCATTCTATTCCAAGCCTGCTTTGCAGAGAACATGATGCAAAGAGCCTGCAAGTTTGAACTGTCTGGATCTCTTCCAATCTCTAGTCTCAGAAGACTTGTTCTCACAAATACTGCTGAATACAAACACAATACAAGGCGGGCAGGAGAGGGGAGATTCATAAGGGGAGGGGGCTGTATAAAATGTCACTAACCACACTTTGACCAGACTGCTTTAAAAACAGTCTGCATTAAATCTTTTAACTTGAGCTGGGGAGATTGTTTGTTTATTTTTGGGACTGTACTAATTAGGAATAGGCAGCATCATAGCTGGTTTGATCAGCCTTTTGGGAGCTTCTGAGCTCATGAGGTAAATATACTGTAGTCCTCTCGAAATTCACACACATATTGATAATAAGATGGGTCTGCGCAGGAACAGGCCCACCAACAGCAATTCTGGGCCACAGGGCAGAACAGTCAATGGGCCCCCGCTGGTGCCCAGTGAGCTGCCAGCTGCGCTGCTGGGCGCGCTCTTGCGGCATGGCCAGGGCTTCCACATGCCCACCCGGCTGCCTTCGCCGCCACCGGTACCAGCCCATGCACGCCTAGGAGCATAGATGCCGATTTCCACATTTCCCAGGGGGTGCTCGGTCTCCCACTCCATCCTAGGCCCCAATGCCCCACCCCCACCCCACCTCTTCCCACCCCTTTTCCACCCCTTCCCCTGAGGACACCCCATATACAGCTGGTGACTCCTCATAGTGGGGGGCAAAATCTAAAGGGCAGGTCACATGTCTCCCCCCACAGTGCCCTGCCCAGGGCCACCGTGCTCTCCCCACCCCATGTTACCTGTGAGGGGATGGGGGGGAGCGTGTGCTTTGTCTTCCCACTGCGCCTGTCACCCCCCCCATCCCCCCACTGGCAAGTTCTGCCACTCTCCGTGGCGGGCAGGAGCCCAGGCGGGGAGCAGGAGGGAGCCGCTTTTAAAGCCGGTCCCTCCCGGTTGCTGCTCTGCAGCTGCCTGAGAGAGCCTGTCTGGGGAGGAGGTGGCTTCCGCTCCCCACCCAGCTTGGCTGCTGGGAACCCCGGCACCCAAGCCCAGGCAGAGAGCAGAAGTCACCTCCCCAGCCAGGTTCTCTCAGGCAGCCGCCACCCAGGGCTGCAGAGCAGCATCTCAGCAGCTGGCTGGAAGGAGCTGGTCCCGGCCCTTCCACTCCTGACATCTGGGCCGTGCATCGCCCAGGCCTGCCCCTGCCCCACCTCTTCCCACACACGCTCCTCCCCCTTCCCCCCAGCACCTCAGACATGCTGCCAAACAGCTGACGGTGGCAGGCAGGAGGCACTGGGGGAGACAGGGATGAGCTGATCAGCAGGGCTTGCCACCGGTGGGAGGTGCTGTGGGGGGGCCACTGGTGGGTACTCAGCACCCACTCAGCACCTGTGCCTAGGAGCCCTGCAGCCCACCCGGGCAATTTAAAAGGGCCCAGGGTCCTGGTCGCTGCCTACCAGGCTGGGCAATTGTGCCCTTTGCCCCCACCTCCCCTTCCCCCCATCAGTGGGCCTGAGCAGGAATATCCAGCCTGTCTCTGTACCTGTTGGTGTTTCCCCTAAATAACATCTTTACTTACATGTGCCCCAAATCAACAATTACTTTTGTTTGGCACAGCAGTTTCTCAAGGAATTGGGGGTGAAGCATGTATAGCTTCTTGGGTGACATCTACCAGTTCAAAGCTAAGCCAAATGGGCAAAACATTCTGCTACCCATGAGCCACCAAACTACCCCATCACCTCTGTATAACTCTTTCAACATTCGAGGTGTCTATAACATCTCCAAACTGGTCAGGTCCTTTGTGAGTGTGTCCTGTTCAGATTAATAAACTTCTGAGTGTGAATGGTCAGGAAAGGGGAACGTGATTCTTGCCTTGTGATTTGTCTTTTTTTTTGTGACATGTTTGCCAGCTCAAAGGAAGGAGACAGATTTCCATAATCAGGAGGGGGGCAGGGAAGAGAGTTTGGGGCAAAATCATCCCTGTCCATTCCAAATCCAAGTACAGTAGTGGAGGTTGAAGCAGGGAGTTCTGCAGTCCATGGAGTAGCATACCTCTCTCTGCTGCTTTTAGAACCCAGCTCATTTGAGGGCTAGTGGGTCCAATAGTGGTGGATTCACCAGCTCTAGTCCCATTCCATTCCATACACCCAAATTCCCAGAGCATGAAGGTACAAAGGGGGAAGAGTTGGGCTCCAAAGCTCAGTAAGAATATGGGCTTCAAACATGTGCACCCCAAATCTTGCTTTTCTCCTCCCCTCTCACCCCTTCTCCCCCAAGGAAAGATGCCAATTCTGTTTGAGGTGGCGCCCCAACTAAGAAGGGGAAAGGGAGCAGGATCTACTGTGTAGGACTTTGGAAACAAAAATGAAGGAGAGCTTCACTCATGATTAGGAATCCACCTTGATAAATGTGCAAATTGGAAAGATAAACCAGAGCAATTGAAAATGACAAGGGAAAGAACAGGATGAATGTCATGAGTAATCTCTTCACTACTCTCTGATCCCAATATGCTTTGTATCCTGAAATAGAAATCCCATAGTTTTGGCTCTGTCAATTTAACAATTCAAAAAGAAATAAGATAAGCAAGACCTTTGCTGAGAATGCAGCTTGTGAATAAGGAAGTGTTATTTACCTCTTCACATAACACAAGAGCCACAGGTCATCCAGTGAAATTAATAGGTTTAAAACAAACAAAAGGAAGTATTTCTTCACAGAATGCCCAGTCAACCCGTGGAACTTGTTACCAGGGGATGTTGTGACGGTAGAGACTATAAATGGATTTAAGTTAAAAAACAATTGGATAAGTTCATGGAGGATAGGCCCATCAGTGACTATTAGCCAAGAAGGTCAGGGATGCAACCCCATGTTCTAGATGTCCCTAAACCTCAGATTGCCAGATGCTGGGACTGGATAACAGGGGATGGATCACTTGATGATTACCTGTTCTGTTCATTCCCTTTGAAGCATTTGGCATTGGCCTCTGTCAGAAGAGAGGATACTGGGCTAGATGGACCACTGCTCTGACCCAGTATGGCCATTCTTCTGTTCTTCCAGATAACTACTGTAAGTTTCAAATAGCACAGTGACCCTCTAAGATAGAGTAGCTCTTTATGGCTTTTCCTTTTCATACAAGTCTAACTTAGAGGCATGCAAAACCCATGATCAATTCACAATGGAGGAGGCTACCAGGCCAACACAGATGTTCTGGGCCTACAAGCAAGAGGGCTCCTGCAGGAGCATGGCAGGTTTTGTCTGGCTCGATCTGTCAGCAGATGTTAGGAAACTGCTGAAATCCCCCTGACTCAGGCAAAGTCTATGCTAGAACAGGTTTGCCAGTTATAGCTAGAGAGGTGTACTGGCAAATGCTGTTAGTACAGTCACAGTTTATAGCAGCAAAAGGCCTCTTTTGTTGGTATTGTTTATACCACTTCCTCAAACAAAATAAGATCTCCTGGGAAAAGCACTTTTTTGCCAGGATAATTGTATTGACACCAGGGCTTTTGTTACAAATACAAATACACAAAAATCACACCGCTAATTGATATTTCTATGCCAGTAAAAAACCCTTATTTAGACTTGGCCACAGTTCAGCTGATGCATCTTGTTAACTTCACCCAGGATGCCTACAGAGAAGGAAGCAGGGAGCTAGATCAGAGGTGTCTCATCTACTTTGTCATAAGTAGCAATGACCTTCACGTTAAGATTTTATTTGGTATCAGATTTAAAAGCACTTAGCTCAAAGACATGCCTTTTAATAAAACTAAGATGCAAAAAGAAGCAAAACATCCTATATTGTGTTTTTATTGTTTTGTTATATCATACCAACACTCACTACTAGAAACTATACAGAACTATTGTCTCTGTCTAGAAAGGAAACTTGCATCTAGCCTCAGCAATCTGACTCTTCCAAACACAGAAATCTTTGAGTCAAAGTCTAATAACTTTAGCCAAATGCTCTTCAAACATGGGGGACTTGCATTCAACAAACCCTACTTGTAGCTCTTTCAAGAGGAGTCGAGGAAAACATGTTCCTGACTGTGGGATTGTTGCTGTGTCCAGAGTGTGCTACGGCAGATGTGATGTGTTGACAGTTCTGCGCCTAGAAATGTTTACTGGCAATTGACTAAAGCAGTATACAAAATATCACGGAACCAATATAGCTGGGAAGTGAGACAGTCAAAAGAGACTCCTTTAGTACTGTTATACAATGATTCTAGATGCTTTTTGCCATCTTTTCATGAAGATGTACGTGTTCAATTCTCTTAATCTCTCTAGAGCAGTGGTTCCCAAAGGAGAGGAGAGGGTCCCAGAGCCTGGGCTCCAGCCTGAGCTCAGACATCTACACAGCAATGAAACAGTCCTGCAGCCCGAGCCCCATGAGCCTGAGTCGGCTGGTGCAGGCCAGCCACGGGTGTCTAGTTGCTGTGTAGACATACCCTACGATAGATAGACCCTAGGTCATGCCTTACAGTCTTTGAATCCTCTTAAATCTCTCACACTCATCTGCACTTCTTCAGAAGTGAAATACGCTGGCTCAATTTCAGAGCAAAAAGTAGAGCTGATCAAATTATTATAGCTCATTTATTGGAATCACTTTATTTGGAAAGATTTTCTGATCATGAAATAGCCACAAACACATTGGAACTAATGAATATGCTTGTAAAATTTGCACTGCTCAAGGAAAAATTAGCCCATGTTTTCTTCATGAACTTGTTGCTAGGATTATCTGCGATCCTCTGGTTAACTATTTATGCTTTAAATCACCTGATGTTGTTTGCATTCCCTGGTTTGCCCACCTAAACTTTATAAACAGCGGAGAGTCCCTTCTTCTGTTTCCAGATTATCCGCAAGCATACATAGTTATTAAACACATCTATTGGGCAAGTAATATAAAGATCGTTCGTTATAAGGGGAATTCTGATGCAGATCCTCGTGCAGATGTTTATGAATATATTTGCAACTTGTTTGCTTTCTGGGACTATTCTGGCAAATAAAAACTCTCCCCCACAAATGTTTGAGAACAAGCAAATAAAGGGCACATGAATACCTGTGAGCTGTCAAGTTTTTTATCCACAAGAAAATACATTTGTTGATGTGAATGCATTTGTTAGGTTTCTGCTGTATCCCCCTAGCTCTGGCATTTACTGTCCTGAAGGGTTAGTTCCATTTCTGCTATAGTGGCCCAGCCAAATACAAAGTCAGAGAAAGAAGGACATTTTTATTTAAATAAAAAATGAAGCTTGTATCTTGGCAAAAAAATTTCATTAGTCGCCTATGTAGCATTCAATAGGATGTTCCTAATCAGCAAGTAGGTATTGTGGAGCTCTTTATGGTGAAGTAGGAATATTTATTTGTTTTGTATTTCAGAGACCATTTGTTCTTCCCTGAGCACTTTCAGGGACCACTCCTTGTTCTAAATTCTTTTGAGGTTCAAACATGTCAAGATTCCTGGTCTACCTTCTCTGTCACTTGTTGAAGGAACAGATTTTTCCTTCCCTCTCTCGCCCCTTAGCAACTGCTCTTCTCTTGTATTACACAGTGGTAGTATCTCACATCTTAGGAGTGTTCTGTATAATTTCAGTGCCACCACTTTGATGTTCTAGTTCCTTACAATATCGTGGGGGGGGGAGGAGGTTGGGGAGGCAGTAAGGAAGGAAAGCGGGGGTTGGATGGGGCGGCAGGGGGGCAGTCAGGGTCAGGGGTTCCAGGGGCAGTCAGGGGACAGAGAGAAGGGGTGGTTGGATGGGGCACGGGTCCCAGGGGGGCCATCAGGGAACAGGGGGGGTTGGATGGGGCAGGAGTCCGGGGGGGGGGCTGTCAGGGGGTGAGAAGCTGGAGGGGGGGCAGATGGGGGTGGGGCTGGGCCACGCCCTCCTCCCCTAACTGGCCCTTCATACAATTTTCGAAACCCAATGCGGCCCTCGGGCCAAAAAGTTTGCCCGCCCCTGATCTAGATCAGCAGTGCTAATTCATTTGCAGGCTACTCTGTGGCGTATCAAAAAGGTCTCTTTTAGGTCACACCTGCTCAATCCCTTGTGGAGCCCATGCAAGAGTATTCCCTACAATGTATCTTGTGGTGCTTTGTCCAATCCAGTTTTAAATAACTTAAATGATGGGGCTTCTCCCACCCTCCTGGGGCTGCTAATCCACAATTTAATACATCTCAGTGTTAGCAAGCTTTGCTGATGGCCTAATTTTTCCTTTGCAGAACTGAATCTTAGAGTATGATTGAGACATATCAGTAGACTAGTGGTTGCAAGGCTAGAGCTAGAGCTAGTTATCTCTCCATCTTCTAGCTATGCTTTTTACCATTAGAAAGTCAGAAATCCTCCCTTAATAGGGTGCTTGTTTCTAGTCCTGGTGGATGGCAAGAGGTTGGACCTTTAGGTTTTTTCTGCATAATAGTCTGATGAGTTATTGGAGGTAAATGTTAGAAGTTTCTAAGATGGGCAGGCTATAGCTTTTTCTCTCCCTTTGAGGCCTCTGCAGTCAGATCCCATAACAATGGTGGTATGAATGTTTGATTGGGAAGATGTGCACAACTCATTTGTGGCCTTTGCAATTTTAGAAATGCATTTACCCTAAACTCGCGCCAATTTAAACTTTTATACCCCACCATGTAGTCACTCTTCCTAGATATTTACACATTCAGTACACACAAGCTGTGAGATTTTTTTTTAAACGCTTAGCATCTTACATTTCAGCTGAAACATCATCAGCATTGCATAAACTGTTTTTCCACACAATTAAACCCTATTCCTTATTGTTTTTGCCCAAATACTCCTGTTTATGTCAGACTCCCACAAATTAATGCATGCTGTACTTGATATATCGCCATGAAAAAGTACACCACTCATATTGATTCATACACCCTGGGATGTGCCCAAGACAACTTCTAGGTCTCCACAGAGATGAGCTGCACAAAGGGGATCTTGTTTCTATTTCATTCTGCAGCTGAAGAAACATACAGTAGTGACAGGGAGTCTTGGAAGCTGATATAAAGACTGATTTTTGCAAGCTGCTCATTACCATCCAGCATTTGTACAATTCCTCTCGAATAGCTGTTGTTCAAATTAAACTCTGAAACAGCCTGCCAGAGCAACAGAAGCTGGGCCAGCTCCTCAGCTGATGTAAAGCCGTGTAGCTCCAATGAAGTAGAGAGTTTTGCTGACTTACATCAGATGAGGTTCTGGGCCACTATCTCTTTTAATAGCCTGATATAATGAATGGACAACATTAAAAAACTCTCTCTGAGGAGAACCCCGTTATTTTCATTTCAATTCTGACTAAATTAGCTAAGATTAAAAGAGTGTAATTGACTCGGGATGGTCAGTCTGCAGCTGATCACGTGGTGAAACGGTTTGGATGGAAATTTTAATGTAATGCAAATAGATGTTTCTAATCAACATCAAAATATCTTAATGCAAGTGATGGACAGCATTAACTGGATGTTTGTTTATTGGTAATGTATGCAGTATTCTTCCAATCACTGAAGCCTTCGTAGAACATTTCCCCACTTTTTGGTATCAGAAAACAGGCGTCAATAAAAACAGTACACTTTCTTCTTAGAAGGCAAATGGATGAGCCATTCTCGCTTGCCAATCTGTTTGTTGGGCTTCACATATTCAAACATTGATTTGGTCAGATAACGATTCTTATTGGTGTACTCTTGCTTTGTCAATGAAAAGTCAGCGTCTAGATTCTGGCATTTCTGTGGGCCATTCTCAGTGCAGTATGCAATGAAATCTTGAGAAGTCATGTCCCACTTGCCTGGATCGTTGGGAAAGGATATTTTTGTCTTACTATCGCTGGGAAAGTCTTCAGAGAAGTGGGGTGAGACTGTAGCTAGAGAAGTCACTGGAGGCTGCTCCTTTTCTTCAGGCACAGCAGGTTCATGTGGGCTGGTATTCGCCTGGACTTCCTCACCCCCAGACTTAGCAGGAGGAAAAAACTTTAGGAGAGAAGGAGTTCTTTTCAGCACTACATCTTGTCTTTGCCGTCTTTCTTTGGCCTCCTTCAATTTCTGCCATCCTCCTTTCTTCGACATGGTTTCTATTGTCCAGTGTAGGCCTTCTGTGTAGAAAGTTCAATATTGCTTGGCCCCACACTTACTTAGCCCACAAAGACAGAATCACAACCGCCATAAATTGCATTCACAGTCTTGATGGATTAATTTGTATGAAGCAATATCTAATGAGACAATATTTCTGATGGCCCCACTACTGTCGCCAGCTGTTACTTCAATATGGAATGGAGGGCCTACTGTAGGGCCTAAAAATAGGAGAGCCTAAAAATTAGGGCCTAAAGTAGGACCTAAAAATAGGAGGTCCTCAGGCTATAGCCTTATTAGCCTATGGGTTAATCCGACCCTGTATATCCATTGCGCACAGTCCCGGCTCTGGCCCTAGCCAAAGCCATGGGGAGGAAGAGAGGGCGCACAGCACCGACTCTGGTCCTGGACAAAGCTGAGGGGGAAAGGAGGGAAACACAGAAAATAACCACCCAACCCTGGTTCCTCCCGCAGCTGCAAAGAAGATGAACAGCCCCAACTCTGACGAAAGCCACAGGTTGGGGATGTGCAGCCCCAGCTCTAACACTGAAGCCAAAGTCACGGAAGTCTGGTAAAGTCACAGAATCCAAGAATTCCTTGACCTCTGTAACTAAATCATATCCTTAGTGATCACATACTACTTTTTTCCACAGGACCTCTGCTTCATTCAGTGCACAAGAAGGACCTGAACTAAGGATGAATCAAGGTTGTATAATAAAAGAGACTGTTGTCTGTAGTACCCCTGTTTCACTGGTTACCGAAGTTGGATGGTGTGTAGTGAATGAGTCAGGGGATGGCAGGAAGAGAAAAGACGGTCTCATGATTAAGGCAGTTAAGTGCTGCCCTGGATAACAGGATTCTATCCCTGCCTCTACCACAGAGTTCCTCTGTGATGCTGGGCAAGTCTCTTATACCAAACTTTTTACAGGTGGCCACTAATTGTGTGTTCCTCATTTTCTAGACACTTGAGATCTGGGTGTCTGATTTGCAGGAGTGCTCAGAACTCTCAATTACAGCTGAAGACAATGGGAGCTGAGCTTTGAACATATGAAATGCTATATCATGCTAAGTATTCTGAAAAATCAGTCCTAGTCTCCTTTCCCAGCCAGTTCCAGTCCCCTCATCCCAGATCCTTGTCTAATCTGTGTATCCCATTTCCCTGCCCCCCTGCTGCCCCCCCACCCTCCACGGGCTCCCTGTCCTAGTCTGCCTCCCTGAGCTCCTAATCTTGTCTGTCTTCCAAGTGCATGCGTAGCGCTAAGGCTACTTTAATTTACACTGTTATTTGGACAGGCCCCTTGGACATGCTCAGAATACCAAGCAGTGCAAAGGTGATGTAAAGTCGCCTTTCTCTCCCTCACCTACCCCTTCATTCCTGCACTAAGTGCATCTCTGCTGCAGTGGAAAATTTGGCCCCTGGATTCAACCCTGATTCTGACACTGATCCACTCTATGACTTAGCCTCTGGAATCTGTTTCCTGTTTTATAAATTAGTTATATGGCAACACTTTGCTACTGCTGCAATAGGAACTTTAGAAATGCTAATAGGTTAGCTAACAAAGACATACCTCACATCCCCAACTAATCTTTGTGGAAATGTTACATTGAATGTCCCCTGATGGGTGTTTCAGATTGTTAGCCTGAAACTCTTAGATGAAGAATGCAATATTTTCTGCTTCATTGTGTTGTATTTATTGTAGAGGACTAAGGGAACCAGCATCAAACTGTAGAATAGAAGGTCTGAGCTCTACTTAAAGTCAAATGAAAAGAAAACTTGCTTTATAAAATGGCAATAAAAAAACACCTAATAAATAGAGGAGAATTAATGGGTTGCAGTTATTTACAAGTAAATCATTTAACTGAAAAAAGAAAAGGAGTACTTGTGGCACCTTAGAGACTAACAAATTTTATTGGAGCATAAGCTTTTGTGAGCTAAAGCTTATGCTCAAATAAATTTGTTAGTCTCTAAGGTGCCACAATTACTCCTTTTCTTTTTGCGAATACAGACTAACACGGCTGCTACTCTGAAACCTGTCATTTAACTGAGGATTCAGTCTACACAGGGTGCTGACTACTCACTTGCCACTCATTACCCTTTCATTTGTACTTAGCAGTGGAAAAAGGAGAACTACTTCTTCCCCATCTCTCTACATAAGCAAACTTGGATGCAGTCTGCTAGATTCTCTTGATACTTCATACTGGCCACAGTTTTAGAATTACTCTCTAGAGTGCTGATAACCTCAGGGATCATAGATACCAACTCCTGCTGTGTGATGGAGGGAGGAAGGTGTTGTGGTGGATTTTTTGTTATTGTTTTTTAATAACCCTGATCAGGTGACTGGGATCAGGAACTAAAGTTGAGTCTCTTAAGAGCACTCCTGTGTGTCAGACCTTTATTACAGTGTAGCGTGGGATGTTGTTATGGCCCTTTGTTCTCCCAAAAGGTTTCGCAGCTCCTCACTTTGCAGGATGTACTGCACTGCTGCATGTAAAGTGCCAAGGACACCAATAGTGCTTTAGAAATTATTAGGAATATGCATCTCTTCCTTTCTGCTGCAACTGCCAGCTGTGGATGAAACAGATAGATAGAGTTTAGCTGGGTACATGTGCCCTATAGGATGCTGTCAATCGGCATCTATCTTCCTCCACTAAAGTGGAATGCCAAAGCCCTGTGTCATTGTTCTACCTGTTAGAATAAAACCTCAAGCAGGTGATGCAACCCACAGTGTAACCATTACTCATGCCTGCTGCTGCCAGTCGCATGTAAATGATGTAATAACTATGACTGTTGACAATGAATTGCTCTTAGAACTGACTATCAAGGCGTTAGGCAAGGAGTGTCATAATGAGTCTGAACCTGAATTATAAGGCAAAAGCCCAGTTCCTCTACTTGTGTAACTCCTTTGAAATGAATGGAGTTACACCAGCAGATGATATAACCATAAGTGATTTCCCTCCACTGGGAGCCCTGACTTCAGAACACCAAGTGAGATAGTCAGAAAAGGGACATCTTACTCAATAGGATCTGATTCCTCTGTGTGTTTAGAGTCTCCTGATTTAATGGCAAAATGAACCAATAGAACTAGGTAGAGGGAGCTAAAATTCTAATTCCAGCACCAAATTCTGCCCTTGGTTACACCAGCGCAAGCCTGTTCTTTAAGCTGGGTTTGCACAGTTGCAACTGAGGTAAAAATTTAGTCGTGCAGAATCTTTTTTGATGCTGTTGGTGCCTGAGCCAGAAAGAACCCAGCCTGACTACATAGTGCTGGAAGATAGAAAATCCATCTAAATATATGTGTGTTTGCTTTTAAACTGAACAGAGTTGATCTAGATGTTGGGAGATAATGATAACCTAGTCCCCATTCCTAATTCTGCCGCTTTGCAGTAGGTACAGTGAGCTTGCATTATTTTTTTAAAGGGTAGCAACTTTAATCAGCTTTTCTCCATTCTCTATCAGCCTCAGCAGGCCTTATAGTTATTCCTCTTTACTGGGATGTTTGAAATAATTATATTATACTCCCTAATATAATTTAAAGGTGTTTTTGTTAAAAGTATGGGAATAACAATTATTCTAGCTCAACTGAAGTTATTAATGATTAATTCTGAGGGAGCATGGTTTTCTTTGATGTAGGACTCTGGGGACTTATTGATTTGCAATAATACAAACTGCCTGAGTTTTCTATTTGAAATTTTAAAATAAAAAATGCAAAGGTTGCTGGTACAGCATAAAAATCTCACTGACTGAACAATTTCCCCAGCAGGAGATTGTAAGGACAGAAGAGTAAAGATGATTATATAAAGGCCTAATTGTTTTCTTATTGACTTTCTATTTAAAACAAAATAGAGATTGTAAATAGAAAGACAACTGATGCATTAACCTAATGTTATGGAATCCAAGTATCCGATATTAGGCAAATGCTATGTTTAATAGGACTGTTTGAACAGTGATCGTGCGTAATAGAGCTGCCAGTTCTTTTACAGTATGCTGTTGCTGCTGATCATTACTCATTAATGAATAAATAACTATTAACACTGTTAGCAGTTCAAAACAGCAGTTTGTTCCAATGGAATGGTAGCATCTTGAACGCTGTTTTGTGGCAGTCTGGAGATCCAACACATGTGCCACCTTCTAGCAGTAGACAGCTGAGAAACCTATTTACAACATTTTATTCAAAAGCCAAATCCTATAAACCAGATGAATACAAATTGGTGGTAGTGGGGGGTATTATTATGTGTTTGTACAGTGCCTACTTCAATGGGTCCTGATCCTAATTGGGATCTGTAGGTGCTACCAGAATATTAATAATATAGTGTGTGATATGCCAAGAAAGTATTTGTACAGACCAATAGTTTCACACCTAAGTTCCTAAAATTAGAATCCTAAATTAAAATGGGTTAATTTTCAAAGGTGCTGAGCTCCTGCAACTTCCAGTGACTTGAATGGGAATTGTGAGTTCTCCGTACTTATGAAAATTAAGCCATTTTTAATTCAGCTCACTACATATGGATTTAGGAAAATAGGAATTGACATACTGGACCAGACCCAAGGTCCATTTAATCCAGCATCCTATCTCTCCTACCATGGATGCTTCAAAGGAAGGTGTAAGAACCTTGCAGTAGGTAAGTGTAGGATAATCTGCCCTCCACATAGTTCTCATCCTGATCTCTAATAGTCAGACTGGCTTAAGCTCTAAGCACACTGTTTAAAGTTATTGTCATTAATTATGATAACTCTGAATATTCTTGTTGGCCATATAATTAGCCAGTCTTTCTTTGAATCTTGTTAAACTCTTGACATCATGAGGCAATGAGTTCCACAGTCTGTCTATACATTGTGTGAAAGTGCTTCCTTTTTATCAGTTTTGAATTTCCCACCTTTTAACTTCATCAGATACCCCCTTGTTCTTCTGTTACAAGTCAGGGAGAATACATGCTCATGATCTGCTTTCTTTATGCCATTCATTATTTTATATACTTTTACCATGTTCCCTCTTATTAGTCTCCTTTCTAAGGTGAACAATCCCAATCTTTTCAGTCTCTCTTCATAGGATAGTTTTTTTCCAGGCCCTTGATCATTATTTTTGCCCTTCACTGAACCCTGTCTAATTCTGCCATATCCTGTTATGAGATGGGAGATCAGTACTGCATGCAGTATTCCAGATGAGGCTGCACCATTAATTAATAATGGCACTATAATTTCCAAATTATTCTCCCATTCCTCTTGTTTGCTTTTTGGACTGCAGCTACACATTGAGCAGAGGTCTTCATTGAGTTGTCTAGGCACCCAGGTTTGAAAACTCAGGCCTCAATTCTCACTGTATGACAACATAAATAATAAGAAGTGCTGGGAAATTAGGATTCCATCCCCTGTCCTTATTGTCCCTGCGCCATCTGCCTTCACACCCACAAAAAGACCCAATGTTAGTGCGTGGGATGGGGGTTGTGTTGTTTTTTGTGTTGGTTCTCTCACCAGAGAACCAGGAGGCTTAATTAGAGGACCACATTATAACCTGAACTGCTTTAAGCTTCATCTGGAATTTTACTCACTGTCTCAGCAGAATGTTTACACCATTCTTTATTGCACCATGGAAACAAATAGAGCCAAAGTTTGCCTTCACTTGCAATGCTGCAGCCCCATTGACTCCACTGGGGTTGCACATAGTGTAACTAAGGGCAGAATTAGATCCCTTGAATGTCTAGAGAGTCTTATTTGAAAATTAAATATGTGCTGATCTGAAGGGCCAGGAAGTTCTAATAAAAACAATCTGTTTTCATAACCTATCTTCATTGATTTTTTGCTTAAATAAGATTACAGTACAGCAGTAAAATGGACATTACACAACGTCTTAGTCAGAGCATGGACAAATGTTATGGTGCCTAGTTGGCATAATTGGGAAACCTCTAATCTCTAAGCCTTATGAAGCCATAGTTTTATCACCATCCAGCAAATAACTATTGTTCCAACACTTTTTTGCATAGACATGTATTCTGATAGTGGGACCCAAGATTATTACCTCGTCTGTGCCTATATAAGTACTTCCTAACCATCCCCAAATCTTGTTTCTTAATGCCAGTATGATTAACATTTATTAACAAACTTGCCTGGTGAAGCAGCAGCAGCAAAGAACAACATTGCCCTTTCAGTATCATCTCAGCTTCCTGTGTGCAGCACACTACAAATCTGCCTGAGAGGAGAGGAAGGCTCATATGGTATTCAGAACACAATGCAGCTGAAAAATTATGTGTGTGACATGTTCACTGCTTTGCCTGAGTTCTGTACAGCAGGGCTCGACTCATGCGAACCATGCCTGATGTGTGATTTAGTAAGGCTGCAAGCACAGTGAATGAGTAGTGCAGTCCTCACCTAGGCCAGATTAGAATTCTGAGCTCATACTGGTCTGCAGGCTTTCACAAAGCAGAGTTTTGGCTAGGGCCAATCAAAAAGCTGGTTTCATTGTGGGTTGCCAAGTAGCATAAACCACTCAAAGGCTTTATAATCTGAATGACAAAAGGGGGGAAGTACATTTTGACTGGCCCAGAAAGGTTAGACTGCAGTGGTTCATCGTGCCACAATAATTTGGCAATCTTTGCCCTACTACTCATAGAAATTATTGTCTGAAAAAGTAAAGCTAAGCCTTTCATAAGAGTGGAATCTTGATTTTACAAAGGACTTATGGGACTCCAAAGCTTTCTTAAAACTGAGAGTTCATAGCTTGGGGAGAAGGCATTGTACAATGACATTCAGTCAGATGGGAACCCAGAGGTACTTTAGATTAGAATTTTATAAAACCTGGATTCTAGTGGAATTGCAGAAAGTCTTCAAAAGCTGGAGTGGTCTCTAATCAGACCCATTTGAAATGTTAAGTCACCTAAATTATTTGATTCCATGCAGCACTTTTCCCCATGGAAGGGCTTCCAAAGGCCCAAAGAGACCACAAAGATTAGGGTAAATTGACACTGACTAACATTCACCTGCAAAACTCAATGACAGTCATTGGTAGGATCTGTAAAAGTGGCATAACCATATATATCTGGGGCAAGACTATCCACAAGCACAACCGCCACAACTCCTGTGGCCGTGGCAAGCACCGCTCCCCATCCCATCTGTGTGAGGATCTTTGCAAGTCATAATAACTGTAGAATACTGACTCCTACCTTTCTCCTAAGGATCTCAGTGAGAGGGTGGTCTTGTGATTAAGTTATGGGAGTGGCATCTGTGACAGACTTCTTTTGTGACCTGGACCAAGTTGCTTTGTCTCCCTGTGCCTCAGCTTCCCATATGAACCATCTTAATAGACAAAGGGGGTGAGAAAGGGAGCGGTATTATCTCCATTTTAAGCTCTGTGCCTTATTATGCCCATGCACAACACAATGCCTCTAGGTGACATTGTAATACAAGTAATATGTATATAGCTATTGTCATGACCACAGATATGGCTGCTGGCAAGAGCTATGTGTGCTGGGGCAGCCAAAGTTGGGACCTATGTCCCATCTAGAACTAATGCTAAGTTGGAGGACCCAGATATAAGGCTGTCCCTTGAACTAGTTACCGCAGTTTTAAAGAGCAGTGTTGATGGAACAAGGCCACGTCCCTGGTCTGTTCAACGCTTTATTCTAGTTACAGGGTCATCAGCATTGCTAACCGCAAGCATTCAAAAATCATGAGTCAGCCCTCAAATATCATGAAATGGTCTTAAAAATCATGAGACTATAAAACAATTCATTTTGTGATGGTTCTTACTTGCTTTCTAGTTTTTGAGCCTTTAGGATACGTTTGGGGCAGCTTTTCTCTGCAGCCATGAGGGCTGGGAACTTACTTTTTTAAAACCAAAAGCTGAGATTCTCACCTAATAACACGACTCCAGAAGATGGGGCTTTAAGAAAAGGAATTGGTATGAGACTCATGATAAAAACACAATGCTAGGACACTTTGGCTTCAGCCACTAATTTAAGCGTGATGTAGCCAGATCCCATGATGTGACTTGCAGTTATAGCATAGACAGGGCCTGAGACAGCTGCTTTCTTTCATTTTCTACCAAGCTCTCCATTCCTGGGTTGCTTGTCCATTTTGTCTATTATGAGCCTAAACCTGTGGCTGTTGTTGTTAAACTGAGTTGCCTGTTCTAGAAATGTAGTATCTCAGTCTCTCTCCTCCCTTTAAAGTGAGGTTCACTTAAAGGTGAATATCACAATGGGTGAGAGCACATGGAACGTTTAAGTCCAGTGCCAGGTGGAGGTATCCATTTTATATTCAAATTCCAGACTCACGTACTGGAATACAAATACCTTGACAAGTGCTGGACTCACACACAAACTATTACTGTGAGAGGAACAAAAACATTTTTAAAGGGAAGGGGGAAAGGGATTTGGAATCCCCTACATTTTGTAAACCGAATATAATTTTTTATTGGGCAGGCTTGCCACAGCCACAGGAGTTGTGGCGGTTGTGCTTGTGGATACTCTTGCTCCAGATATATATGGTTATGCCACTTTTACAGATCCTACAAATGACTGTCATTGAGTTTTGCAGGTGAATGTTAGTCAGTGGACATGCAAAGGACATGCAAAGTGAGAACTTTGCTGAAAAGATACATCTGTTTCTAAATTAGACGTTAAGTGGACACTGAGAGTGTACTAAATCATCCTAGGTTGAAGGATAAGTATAAATCTCTTCCAGTTGTCACCAGAAAATAAACACTCCAGAGTCTTTATTACCTTGCTTGAACACAGAGGATCATATGATGGTGAACTACATTGACAAGCAGAGTGAACTCCCTGAGCTCTATTCCCAGCTGACTTGCTGTGAGGCCATGGATATGACACTCCAATGCTCTGCCTCTCAGTTTTCCCATTTGAAAATGGTTCAGAGGAGTGCTATGAGAATCAGTGATTGTATAATGCTATGCAATACTTATATTGTACCTATGCCTACAGGGCTATAAGAATTATGATCCAAAGGTATCACTTGCACAAAGGACAGTTGGTGAAACCCAGTTTTTACATGAATATAAAGTCAGATGTTCCACATCTATGACAAGAAACCTGAAAATGAGTCACTAAAACTGTCCAGTGTGCGACTTCGGTGTAGAATAGCCAGCACAAGCCGTACATTTCTAGCTCTGCAGTACTGCGTGCTGGAGAACCAGCGGGCTGTATTTTTAACTACACTTAGAATGCATACTACGAAAAGGATGTTAGAAACTGCATTTCTTAGAACACCAAATGTTCTCTCTTATTTTAAATATTGACGATGAACCTACTCTGGGCTCTAGCAGCTTTTAGGCTTATGTGACTCTACAGTATGTGCAATGAAGGAAGTTCTTTTTGTACATTTATATTTCCAGATATATATAATTGGATGTCATGGAACTGTTTGCATTATTTTACTGAGCTACTGTGTGCAGGGGATCTCGTTTATTGTGATATTTTGACTTGAATTAATAACCCATCTTCCACAGACTAGAAGGTTGCTTTAAAAACGGATGCAATAATAAATGTGTTTTTCCTTAATTTAACAGATGTCTGTGAATTGTGATGAAGCTCCTGTGATTAAGATCCTGTCCCCTAGAGGGAAATGAGAGAGGCAAGGGAAATGAGAGAGGCCTGGGAAAATCTGGTAATGTATGGAGTGGCGAGCCCTGAGCCAGAGCATGAGTGTGTGAAATCACTGACCTTCGAAACTAGGTCTATTCTAGCTAAAGTATCATGTTTCAATAAAAACCACTTGACACCGAATCATGTGTCCTGTGGCGCAAGAGACCTTCCCTGGCAAAGTAACAAACATGTCTTACGGTGCTGCTCTGTGAATGATAATGCTATTAAAACGAATGTTACCCTGTTAGTATACTGTTATGTATTCTAAACCTAAGATGCAGAACTGGTATGGTATCCCGGCAGGTTGTGCTCTTTGCTGTCAAAGACCTGGTTTGATTTCCATTTCCATTCTCTAATTCACTAAGTCCCTGAGTCTGACACCCTATTCATATCCAGCAGCATCTTAGTCTGTGACTAGTCAATAGAGCTAAAGTGTTCCTGGGCATAAGTAAAGGTGACAGAACTTGGCCTTATGCTGGAAGAGCGGCAGAGGCAGCACGTTGATCATTTAAAGGAGGAAAGGAAGCACATCATGATGCTCCGAAGTGACCTCTCTAGTCAGTTAAGGAGTAGAGAAAGATACTGAAGGAAATGACAGAGACAAAGTGGGTGAGGTAATGTCTTTTATTGGACCAACTTCTGTTGGTGGAAGGTTTGCGAGCTACAGAGAGCTCTTCTTCAGGTCTAGGGAAGGAAATCTTAGGGTACATCTACCTTGCAAAAAAAGACCCACAGCAGTGAGTCTCAGAGCTTTTGTCAACTGACTCAGGCTCATACTATGGGGCTAAAAATAGCAGCATAGATGTTTGGGCTTGGGCTGGAGCCCAGGCTCTGAAACCCAGTGAGGAGACAGAGTCTCAGAGCCTGGGCTCCAGCCCAAGCCCAAAAGTCTACACTGCAATTTTTAGCCCCATAGCATGAGCTCCACAAGCCTGAGTCAGTTGACCCAAGCTCTGAGACTCACTGCTGAGTCTAGCAGAGTTAAGAATTTAAGTTCCCAGGCAAACTACTATGGAAGATATTGAATTTTGCCATTTAAAATGGAAACTTCACAACATGAAGGAGGAAGCCCAGACTAAACAGTGACATCTACTTCCTGAGCAAATGCTTGAAACAAAACATCATTCTCAGAGGACTTACCATCTATAACTCTGTGACTGCTACATACAACTCCAAATCTGCTGAACAGCTCTGGAGAGGGCCCTTAGAAAAACCAAGGAACCGTCTCCTGCACCTTTCATACTCCAGAGGCCTACCTCAAACAAGAAATCATCACATGCACACTAGGAGAAAAAAAATCAGGAAAACTACCTGGAGATCATGTAGCAAACCCCAAACAACATTATACATAAACCCTGATGACAGCCATCCAATACAAAAACAAAAAGGGGAACCAACTACAACAACCAACAGAGCACCACCTCCGGGAGAAACGAAGACGCCTTGACCCACCACATAGACCCAACACCATGAAATTAACTGGCACAGAAGTATCTATACTCTACAAGGGACTAAATTTCTGCCCCACCACAGAACCTGATATCATACGAACATATAGCAAACAAGAAGAATTCTTCCACCAACTCCACCTCAAGTATTCTTTCACAACAAAGTCAACACCACCCACAACTACCACATCTGCATGGACAGTCATAAAAAAAAAATCTGACTGGACACCCCACAGCGGCTGAAACCACACAGTAGATCATTACATTAATTGCTTCAGGGGAAAAAAATCGACTGTAAAATCCTCAACAAGCATTATATCCATCACAATCTAAACAGAGTGATTTACCTTGGACACCAGCTGGGTCAAGGAACTATCAACCCCCTACAGGTCAAAGTGGATGCTATCCAAAAGTGGCCTGTCCCAAAGTCAAAGAAACAGGTCCAATCCTTCTTAGGCTTGGCCGGATATTAATGGCGATTTGTACCTCAATACAGCCAAATTGCCGCCCCACTGACAGACCTGACCAAAAAGAAACGGCCAAATGCCGTTCAGTGGACTGAAGAGTGTCAGAAGGCCTTTAACCAGCTTATACTCATAACTCATAACTGACTCTGTGCTAAGGGCCCCAGACTTTGACAAACCGTTCCTAGTAACCACAGATGCGCCAGAGCGTGGTGTGGGAGCAGTCTTAATGCGGGAAGGACCGAATCAAGAGTTCCATCCTGTTGTGTTTCTCAGCAAGAAGCTGTCTGAGAGGGAAAGCCACTGGTCAATCAGTGAAAAGGAATGTTACATCATTGTCTATGCTCTGGAAAAGCTACACCCATACGTTTGGGGATGGCGTTTCCACCTGCAAACAGACCATGCTGCGCTACAGTGGCTTCATACCGCCAAGGGAAATAACAAAAAACTTCTTTGGTGGAGTTTAGCTCTCCAAGATTTTGATTTCAACATACAACACATTTCAGGAGCTTCTAACAAAGTGGCTGATGCACTCTCCCATGAAAGTTTCCCAGAATCAACTGGTTAAAATCGTCCTTGAGATGTGGAAAATATTGTTAGTCTTTATACAGTTAGTACTATATTTAGAGATGCATGTGTCTTATGAACTCTGTTTTCTCCTAGAGCTCCAGGAAGAAATCACAGCCAGTGTTTCACCCTATCTGTGATTTGGGGGGCGTGTCATAAATATAAAGGAAAGGGTAATCACCTTTCTGTATACAGTGCTATAAAATCCCTCTTGGCCAGAGGCAAAATCCTTTCACCTGTTAAGGGTTAAGAAGCTAAGGTAACCTCACTGGCACCTGACCCAAAATGACCAATGAGGGGACAAGATACTTTCAAATCTGGAGTGGGGGGAAAAGGCTTTTATCTGTCTGTGTGATACCTTTGCTGGGAACAGATCAAGGATGCAAGCCCTTCAACTCCTGTAAAGTTAGTTAGTAATCTAGCTAGAAAATGCATTAGGTTTTCTTTGTTTTGGCTTGTAAATTCACTGTGCTGGAGGGAATATGTATTCCTGTTTTTGTGTCTTTTTGTAACTTAAGGTTTTGCCTAGAGGGATTCTCAATGTTTTGAATCTGATTACCCTGTAAAGTATTACCATACTGATTTTACAGAGGTGATTCTTTTACCTTTTCTTTAAATAAAATTCTTCTTTTAAGAACAGGATTGATTTTTCATTGTTCCTAAGATCCAAGAGTTTGGGTCTGTGTTCACCTGTGCTAATTGGTGAGGATATTATTATCAAGCCTTCCCCAGGAAAGGGGGTGTAAGGCTTGGGGGAATATTTTGGGGGAATAGGATTCCAAGTCGTCCTCTCCCTGTTCTTTGTCTAAATCACTTGGTGGTGGCAGCATACTGTTCAAGGAGAAGGCAAAGTTTGTACCTTGGGGAAGTTTTTAACTAAGCTGGTAAAAATAAGTGTAGGGGGTCTTTCATGCAGGCCCCCACATCTGTACCCTAGAGTTCAGAGTGGGGAGGAAATCCTGACAACTACAAACATCCTAAAGGAAATGCTGACCAGTTTGTGACTGGTTCCCCCTGGTGTGCCACTGAGCCCTCTGACCCACGCCAACCTGGACTCCCTCTCACACTATGCTGCTGTGACAAGTTGCAAAGCCCTCCAAGCTTGCACACAGTTGCAAAGCTCCAAGCAGCACCATCCTGCCCTAGTCAAATCTGGCCAGTATATGGGTTTAACTCCCGGTCCGCCTCTCCCTCAATGTGAAGAGGACCATGCACTCTTGTGGTAACCAAGCTGAGATTTTCCCCAGACCCTTTAGTCAAATGCACACTGGTTTGGATTAAAGCATAAAATAAGTTTATGAACTATAAAAGGATAGGTTTTAAGTGATTATAAGTGATAGCAAACAGATCAAAGCAGATTACCTAGTAAATAAACAAAACTGCAAACTGAGTTTAAAGTACTAGATAGGTAGGATATGATTTAGCAAATTCTCACCGTGAGTGATAAACAGGCTAGCAGATTCTTAAGGCACAAGCTGCCTTAGCTTTTCAGCTTGGGTTTCCCAGGTTTTCATACACAGGCTGGAAATCCATCTAGCCTGGGACCATCACTTCCCCCTGTTCTGTCTTTTTTTTTTGCCTCAGGTGTTTCCAGGTGTGTTGTTGTAGGGAGAATGAGGTCCCCACATGATGTCATTTTCCCCCTTTTATATCTTCTTCCCACTTGCTGGTAAGCTCTTTTGCTATGACCTTGGTCAAACAGTTCCCGTTGTGTAGTGCTCTCTCAGAGAGGTTTCTACTGTACACAGTTCCTGGGGTAATCCTTGTGTTTGTGTGCATTTCCTCAATAAGCCATTAACATTGTTTGGCCTTTTTATTGTTGTACCTGAAAGGCTGAAAACAAAGTGTTTTCAACCTCACAACATGTTTCAGTAACACACACACACACACACACACACAAACTTCATAACTTCACCTATGACGATAGCACATACAATCGAATGAGATATTAATGTCTAGCAGCTCACGACTTTTAGAATGATATCTCACAAGGCATACTTTGTAAGAACATATGCTAATTACATGACGGTGAATATTGGGGTACCGGGGGGTCACACAGTTCTCTTCAGCACAACCATGACTGAAAACTTGCATTGTAGGCGTTATAAAGAAAGAGAAAATGAAGGCTTGTGAGGACACAGAGGCCCACCAAGATAAGTAAAAGCAGAAATTAACCAGATTCAATTTCCTAACAGTAATGCTTTAGGGCCCTTGTTTATTGTTGGCTGTTGATTCAGTACTCAACCAGTAATCAAACCAGGCAGCCTTTAAAAGTTGGAATTTATTGGTTGTCTCTTTGAGACTCATTATTGTGCTTGCAAAAGTTAATATCACGGCGCAGTCTGAATTCTCAATGTATTGTACTAGAATTTCACTTCTATACATTATTTACAGTTGCTGCAGCTCTTCCAAAAACTCACCAAACCTCCTGTTTTACCTGCATTAAAAAGCCCCAAGAGACAGCTTTGTTTAAACAGAAAAGTTTTTTAATAGGAAGTTTTGATGGTGGTGGTGGTGGTGAAAAAAGATGTGGTAAAGGAATTTTGACCCACACAATCTTGCCATTGCAATTTCACATCTTTCTTTAATGCCTTGTTTGAGTTAGGCAATGAATGTCACTGAAGTCTCCCTAGCCCACTGCCATAAACTAATTAGTCTAAAATACTGTTGATGCTTAAACATAATGAAAAGGGGAAATGACAAAAGAGACAGTAGCCTGTGCCACAAATAGGATTCCTATTATATAGCTTCTGCATCTTAAGTAACATCAACCAAAATTAAGTTAAAGAACACTGTGATCAGTATTGATCAGTTTACTGAAGAGTTCAACTCCTGAACTCTGGGAGGGTTCTACACTGGGAACCTACATCAGTATAGTTATGTCTCTCAGAGAGGTGAAAAATTCTTTCATTGACCTAGCTACCACCTCTAGGGACAGTGGATTACCTATGCTGATGGGAGAACACCTCCCGTCGGCATAGGTAGTGTCTACAGTGAAGTGCTACAGCAGTACAGCTGCAATAGGAGTTTAAGTGTAGACATAACCTCAGTATTGCGTAGTATTTTGGTGCTGAAAGTTAACTTGAAAAAGCCAAGGATACTATTTAACAGCACAAATAGCCTGCAACCTTCTCTTCCCTACTCCAACTCAAAATGAATGAACTTACAACTCTATTCCAGAAGATGACCCCGTCTTAACTCAACAGATTACTTTAACAAGTAATTATTAAAGTCAATGGAACCTACGAATAAGTAGTACAGGTGAGTCGCATCATACACGCATTTAACTTACACAAATTCAACTATACGTGCTCTGCAAAAAAAAAAGAAAAATAACAAGATACCTGTAAATAGTGCGGGTGATTCTGCCCACCATTCCACTCAATGTGCGAATGCCCCGGGTGACCATGAGATGGGAGACGTGAATCTGCTGTTCCCTCAGTCGGTCTCAGTTTCCATGTGCCTCTCATAGTGTGAGCATCTCGCCATGCTGAGTGTTATTCTAGTGTTTAAAGATATGTATTTTTCATACAACATGGCCCCTAAATGCAAGCCAACTACTTTATCTGGTGCTCAACCGAAGAAACAGCGATCTGTTCCAACGCTGGAGGAAAAACTGGCTGTGTTGGACTTATTGAGAGATGCTATGTCGGTCTCCAATGTGGAGTGTGAATATGGCCACAACGAATCTAGCATCCATGCCATCAAGATTTGAGAGAGAGAAGTGGCGTCAAGTGCTCCAATAACTGCTAAGGTGACGCGCCAGGTAAGTGATAAGAATTTAGTGAAGACTGAAAAGGCATTAAACTTATGGCTGGAAGACATGAACCGTAAATGTGTGCCTATTGATGGCAACACATTGTGAGAAAAGGCTCTTAGCCTCTACACGCTGTTCAAACCTCCCACCAAAGAGGGACAACCTTCTGATGAGAAGGAATTCAAAGCCAGCCAAGGTTGGCTTAACAGTTTTAGGAACCGCTTCAACCTCAGAAACGTGCAGACTACTGGTGAAGCTGCATCTGCCAATGAAGAGGCAGCAAAAGCCTACCCCGAACAATTAAAGAAAATCATAGAAGAAAAGGGCTATCTTCCGGAACAAGTTTTTAATGCTGACGAGACTGGGCTCTTCTGGAAAAGAATGCCCAACCGCACTTACATTTCGAAATCAGAAAGACAAGTCCCTGGCTTCAAAGCTGCTAAAGACCATGTGACTCTGTTGTTTTGTGGCAATGCAGCTGGGCATTTAGTAAAGCCAGGCTTGCTCTACAGGGCTGCAAATCCGCGTGCCCTAAAAGGCAAGAACAAAGTCTCCTGCCTGTGTTCTGGCAATCAAATAAAAAGGCTTGGGTGACAGCAGCATTATTTCTGGATTGGTTCCACAAGTGTTTCATTCCGGAGGTCAAGCAGTACCTTGAAGAGAAAGGACTTGACTTTAAAATGTTGCTGATCGTAGACAATGCTCCTGGCCACCCTGCGGCACTCCGGTTTGCACATAACGATGTTGAAATCGTCTTTCTCCCCGCCCCGATACCACCTCCATCCTCCAACCTCTCGACCAAGGCGTGATTCACTGTTTCAAGGCCACGTACATGAGGCTTATGTTCTCACGGATACTTAGCACTATGGATGCTGATCCCAATCTTAGTGTGTTGGAGTGTTGGAAGTCCTTCAACATTGCCAATTGCATCACTTACATTAAACAGGCAATGGATGCAATCAAGCCTGAAACAGTCAATGCATGTTGGCAAAACCTATGCAAAGAATGTGTGAACAGGGTCGGCTCTAGGTTTTTTGCTGCTCCATGCAAAAAATTTTTTGGCTGCCCCCCCTTTTTTTTCCACAGCCCCTGCCGCTGGCCCTGCCCCAACTCCGCCTCTTCCCTGCCCCATGCCAGCCCCTTCCCCAAATCCCTGGCTCCGCCTTTCCCCTCCTACTTCTCCCTCCCAGGCTTGCCGCGCAAAACAGCTGTTTTGCCTGGCAAGCCTGGGAGGGAGGGGGGAGAAGTGAAGCGGCAGCATGCTCAGGGGAGCAGGTGGAGTGGAGGTGAGCTAGGGCGGGGTGGGGCATGGGGAGGGCTGTGGGAAGTAACCCTCGGGGGGGGGCAGAGGAACCTCTCCCTGCCCCAGCTCACCTCCACTCCACCACCGCCTCCTCCCTTGAGCGCGCTGCCGTGCCGCTTCTCCCCCCTCCCTCCCAGGCTTGCCGTGCGAAACAGCTGTTTTGCAGCAAGCCTGGGAGGGAGGGAGGGGGGAGTAGCAGTGTGGCAGCGGCATGCTCAGGGGAGCAGGCAGAGGTGGAGGTGAGCTGAGGCGGGGGAGGGCACGGGGAGCTGCCGGTGGGTGCAAAGCACCCACCAATTTTTGCCTGTGGGTGCTCCAGCCCCAGAGCACCCACGGAGTCGGCACCTATGATGGCCGGTGCCAGAATGCCGCCCCTGGAAATGTGCTGCCCCAAGCACATGCTTGCTTTGCTGGTGCCTAGAGCCAGTCCTGTGTGTGAATGATTTTAAGGGTTTCCCGATCATTGACAAAGAAGTGAAACGCATTGTTCAGGTGGCCAGGCAAGTGGGTGGTGATGGCTTCGTTGACATCCTTGAGGAAGAAATTGAAGAATGAATTGACAGCCATAGAGAAACATTGGCTAACGAAGAGTTAGAGGAACTGATAAAATCGTCTACAGAAGACGAAGATGATGACGACGAACAGGAAGAGCCAGCAAGTTGGAATCTTCATAAATTTGCTGAAGTGTTCCAAACAGCGAAACACTTGAATGATTTAATTTCTGAATATGATCCCTCTATGGAACGAAGCCTCAAAATCACACATTACAGACGATTTGAGACCGTATCAAGAAATGTTTGAGCAGCTCAAGAGACAACAGTGACAGTTGTCGATCACCATGTTTCTCAAGGAAAGACAACCAGCAGCAGATGAGCCTATGCAATCAACTTCTCGAGCTGAACCAGAGCCAACCACTTACGACTTGCTCTCCATCACCCAAGCTCTCCGTCACCTCCATCTCCTGGATTGACATCAAGCCTTGATGACCCCCTGTAATTAACCCCTGTAATTAAAAATACAGTACTGTAAAATTATATTTTGCATATGTACTCTTTATTAGATGCTGAACATTACTGTATACATTATACATTTATACATATTACTGTACAGGGTTGTATACCCAGAACCATGTACAGTATACTGTACTTTATGTGCGATTTAAGGGATTTTCAAGGGTAATTTTGACTATACACGATTTTCGTCTTACGCGCTGACTTTAGAACCTAACCCCCGCGTAAGATGCGACTCCACTGTACTTGAGTGACATTCGCCACTGTACGGAGACAACCATGAAGTCTATGCAACACTTAAGTCTCACTTAAAAACTCAAAATAGGTTTTAAGTGGTGCATAGGCCTTGTGCTGGCCCTTTTATCCAGGCATGAGTTTCACTCTCTGTAAGAGCAGTGAAATCAGGCTCTAAATTATATTTTAACCCTGTTAGCCTTGCAGACCCAGAGAGTAATCTGAATTCTATTTCTTCTCATGCCTCATAAATAGAACTGTTTATTAAGTCCCAATCAATCATATCTGCAAATCCATCAAAGACAATGCGATTCCACAGATGTCACCAAGGGCATAATTTGAAAAGAAGGGAACTGCACCTGTGTAAATGAGGGCGGAAATTGGCTTGCAGAATCCTTATTATTGCATGAGAAGGAAAGAGCCCAGTCTGGGATCTCAGATTGTGGTTGCAAAGATGACAGAGAAATCATCTTATTACTTTTATACTGAGTGGTTTGGATATGGAAACAGCAGAGAAGCAATACACACTGGGACACACTGTGCTATTTTTACAATCGTATCAGAACAGAACTCCCCTTTCAAATACAATCCCTGCTGCAATGAGTTTGGTTGTTCCAGTCCAAGTCCCGATGGACACATTTCCACCTGGCTCAACATAAAACTACACCACCACACGTGGCACCCATGCTGACAGCCTCTTAGAGAATCCAGCAACTGAATGGTCTTAGAAATGGAACCATCCTCTCTATTCTAAACAGGTTAGTTCCTCTAGGTTGGGATTGATGTTTATGGGCAGGGTGGTATGAGGAAGCTTACATTACCACGGCCTGCTATATAGCAAACAGAAGATTCCAGTTACGAGGTCTGTGAAGCCAGCACAATTAGCAGGTATTCCTGTAAATTCACAAGATTGTTTTTAAAGGGACATGCAAGATGCATTATTTGTAGAGGCAATGGCAGTAGACATTTCTTTAATCAGTATTTATGCCCACTAATTCTTCTAAATTTAGCACCTGTGTCCACTAATCTCCAAGACATCTGGAAGGCATCAGATATCAAAAGGAAAGTAATTGCTCTGGCTCTGGGGAATTAAGCATTGAATTTGTGGGGAAGAAGGATTTAGTCAATGGATTTCTTTCAGGACACCCCCAAAATCTGGCTGCTGCAACTGCTTAGTAAGCAAATGCTGAATCAAACATCTGTGTGCCATGTAAGCACAACTAAACCTATACAATTACTGCGCTCATTCACTTGCATAACAAGTCACATGCCAGTTACTTCACTTAGCCTGTTTGGGAGGAGGAGGATCCACTGAAACAGAGTCTGCAGAGCAGCTGGAAGCAATTTCTTTGTCTTCTCATTACTTTCTTTTGATCTTCTCTCTTCATATTTGGCTATGTAGTCACTGCAAATAAGGGGTGTGTTTACCGTGAGATAACTAACTTGCATTAGTTATCCCACTGTGAAATCCGAGTGGAGACAAGGCACATGTAGTTTTAAGCATGATGTACCTGTGGGGAGGGGTGGTCAACACTGTACCGCCACCTGTGGTTGACCACACCTATTTAGTTCACTATTAAATCTACAGGTGTCTTGTCTCCAGTAGGATTTTACAGGGGGATCGTTAATGCACATTTGTTATCTCATGGTAAAAACACATGGCAATGAATATAAAGCCTTTCTGTCTGTCTCCTCTTTCAGGCAGTGGATCTGGGCTGACCGTGTTTAAGGGCCTTTAATACAGGGGAGTAGACAGCTTTTTTTATTTGGGAAGGGGGGGAGAGCTAAATAAAATAGCTATTGAATATCATCTTTGCCTCTGCCACAATAATTAGCTAGTGTAATAACCTAATGTCTCAGTTTCTCTTCAGCCCAGGCTTTCATAAGCATCTGACAGTCTCAGCTGCTTGAAGTCCCTCGCCTTCCCTTGTGGTATCAGCTGGCTCGTGGTAGCTGGGGCTCTGCTGAAGGTCTCTCCTGTAGCAGGCTCTAATTCCTTTCTTCCCCGGTTGGGAAATGGTTCTGCAACCAGGATCTCCTGTTCTTGTGAAGCGGAACTCTGTGTGCCTTGGTGAGGTTCGCCTGTCTGTGCTTTTCCCACTCTTACTGCAGCAATGCTGGCTATTTCCCTCCTCTCAGAAAGGCTAATGATCCACTGCCTTTCTATCTCTAGGTTGTGCATCAGAACTTCTGATTCCTCTCTCTCTTGAGAGACCTGGGACAGGCTCATCTCCCCCCACTACCATATGCTCTTTTCCAAAGAGAGTGGGGAAGCCAGTCATCATGAAACCCAAGATTCTTTGGCAGTCTTTTTGCAGACTCTAACATGCTGGCGGTCAAAGGGCCTCCAGCTACCATCTTATTTGTAGTCTTTTCTTGTCAGAGACTCTGGGTGAGAGAGGACCGCAGAAGGTTATACAAGAAAAACATAAAAGCAATTGTTTTCCAATGTTATCAACTGCTCAGGTGCAGGCTGTTCCCTTTCTTCATTTTGACACATTCCAAACAAACCGTTTTACAACAAATGCAGTGACTATATAAAACCGAGAGGACAGCTAAATGTTTCAGTTTGCCAGACAGTTGTATGTGTGTGTGTTTTAATTCTGCAATTCTAAGCCATTCTTACTGAGTAGCAACTGAAGTACAGAAACAATGTATATTTTCAAGATGCTAAAAGGAAATAGTTTTAAAAATGGCTGATTAAAAAGGAAGACACTACATGTCTTTCCATGTGTGTAACTTTGGAAAACTTTGCTCTTTCTGGTTTGATGATTTTCAAGGATTCCATTATTAGGAAGCTAGTGATGACATGCTTTCTTTGCACCTAAAAGTTGTACAATAGTAGAGACTACATTTGGTTAACTACACAGATGAAGCTTTCACATGGTCTCATTTCAAAATTTGAAAATTATTCAAATTCTTGATGCTCTCATAAATCCAAACGTAACAGAAATGCCATTTCAAGACAAGTTTCAGGTGTATGGTTCCGACTTCAGCCATAATTGACTAATCACTCAGCATCATCTGTTGGAAGCCAACCATCATCTTACAGAAAGATTGCTGAAGTCGGTTCAGAAATATCTGAATTTCCTCAGCTAAACTATACATTGGCTGTTTTCCAAAGTGGACTGTGGCCGAAAAATTCTATCACATTTGGGGGCAAAAATTGTATTTGCTATTATGCTGGTGAAAAACAGTGTTATGTTGGCATTGCTTATGCCATTGACTGAAGGCACATACACCAGCTTAATGTAGTGGAATAACAAAGAGAATGCCATATGAAGTGTTGCAGCATTTGTTTGTGATCCTCTGTTCTTTTATATCCTAGTCATTGAAACAGGCCAAGAGCCAGTATTACTCTTCCCCATTATCATCTACTAAGATTGTTCCTCTTAATAAAAGGATTTTTTTTTTTTTAGTTTCGTAGATGATTTTTCCTCTACTTCCCCCCACGCCCTTCATGGCACCTTCTTCCTTTCTCCAAAACTTCCTGTGTTGCATTTTGGATGCTCTCCTGAAGTATGTGAATAGCTCATGTGTAGCTCGGCACTCTTCTTAGGCTGCTGATGGCAGCATTCCTCTGTTGACAAAATGTCTCCAGTTAGTCTCTTCCAGCTGGAGAGGCATTCTAGGAACTTGCATTTCCTGGCTGCCTACTTAGTTTTCAGATTCCTCTGATGTCCTAGCTTCACTGTGCAGCAGAGATAGAAAATTATATTGTAAGTTCAACGGAGGTCACCCAGTACAGCATTTTTTGCATGGCTGATGAGTCATACTTGCCCTCAAATACATTGGGTACGTACCGGTGAGCACTATGGCTGATTTTATACGCTAGGGGCCCAATCCTGCTGCAGTTGAAGTTAACTGGAATTTTGCTATTTATTTCACAGGGAGCAGAAGCAGGTGCTATGGGTCAACTCCTGTGAAATGCTAAAGCACCTGCAAGGAGTTGAGTGCCCTGCACTCCCATTGACTTCAACAGGAGCTGATCTAAAGGGAGTGGAACCATTCCTGTTGACTTCAGTGAGCTTGGAATTAGCACCATGAAGGAGGCAGTGGGCAACTTTCCAGGATCGGGCCCTATGAGATGAGGCAACTTTAGCACTGTACTGGAATGAAGGTTTGATCCCTTATATGGCTGAGGTGTAGAAGAGTGGTTACATCTAGAATCAGAAATCTGCCAGATCTGATTGTATCATATACCTACAGTTACTTGGTTGCCTGGCTTCTGGAAGAATGTTCACCTATCAGTGCAAATCTCTTAACTTTAACTGCAAAAATCCTTTGAAAACGAAATAACACATAATATAAACATTAGGTAGCATTATTTTTTCCCCTTACAACTCTAGTATGTATCCATTTGTGGTATAATCATTTATTTAATCACAATTTTATTAATGAAAACAAACACCAAACACTGTGCTAAAGCCCAGTACATTATTTCTCTTTAACTTGAACTAATTGATAGTTTGTTTCCCTATGAAGGCTTTCCTATATTATCATTCTCATTTAGTACGCAATGAGGGGAGAATATACACTCCCACCTGAATATTTTGAAAATATCCATTTAAGACACAAGCAGAGACCCTGACCCAAATCCTGAGCTGGGCTGTGCTCTGCTGGCCCTAGGAGAATGACCCCAGTGTAAGGAGATTGTTGGGTGGGATAGAGCCAGTGTTGCAGCTGGTATAGACAGCTGGGTGTATATGTAGGGTGTCCCAATGTCCTGATGATGCCCAGCTAGGGTCCTGGCCCAATGGCAGCTGCTACAAGCTAAAGCAATGCATAGGGTGACTGGCCAGGATCCAGGAAGCATATAAGTATCTTAAAGCCTCCCTGTACCCCAATCCTGTGCAGTCCTGTGGGCATTCTACTTTCTATTCCCCTGTCAACTTTCCTCTGTCTGAGTACTGGTCTCTTCTTGGTTTCTTTATACAGTCTGGCTGAGTTTTGGGTGAGAGCCTTCTCTGTAGGACTTGCCATTCAAAACAGCCTTTCTTCTCTTCCCAGATTTTCTAACACCCTGGCTAACAATATCACTTGCCCTTAGTCCACTACTTCATAATTCTCTCACTTGCGGCTGCTGTTTAACTCTACAAAGCACTTGGGATATTGATCTATACAAAATAAAGTTTAATTTATTCTTTCATTATTGTTCAGCAGAGAATGTAAGGGTTATAAAAGAAACAGGGTCATACTGAAATCTTAGATGCACAAGATGTAAAGCATAGCCCACATCCTAGTGTATATAGAAATAAGTAATTGGTACATGTCCCAGTGGAAATAGTTTGTTTTGGATCAATATTCTGTCCCTTAGTAATTTTAAGACTTCAAATATTGACCTGTAGGACACCAGTGAGAGCCCAGCTCTTGGCAGCAGTGACTCAAAGTTACTGCCATCTGATATCTGGTTGATCGACATAAAATGGAATTGATGGTTTCTATTCCAGTTGTGGGTAGTATCCAAACCCCTTTGCAATTGGCCCTTTTGTCAGATGTCTTTGGGAGAAAGGCCAAGGATTGTATAGGCACCAAGACTCTTTCCGGTATCAGAAATTTTTCAAAATCAGAGGAAAATGGCGGGGGAGGGAGAATTGGGGGAAGATTTACACTAATACTGCTCAGGCTGTGTTTGTTCTGAGGATGGCACTTCAGTCTTCAGAGCTGTCAATTTGACACAGTTCCCCCATAGTAAATTCACTTAAAAAGTGCCTCAGAAACCAGAATTCTCTGCCAAATACCCTTGTCCAGTGTCTGGGCTGTGATCTGGGATGTACCATGGGGTGGAAGCTAGAAGGATGTCCCCTCTCCCCAGGCCATTTGCTTTGTGGCTGATTCCACAGGGTAATGGCTGGAGTAGATTTTGGAGTTAGAGCACCCTTTGCAAGACTGAAAGAGCTGTATGACAGCAGATCCTCTGAACCCACCACTCCCTCATCCCCAGCCTCCCCCCAGTACAAAGGGGGCTCACTGCCTATGTGGCCTCCCCAAACTCTTGCCATCCACCTTTGTTATACAGAGTTGTCTCAGGGCTATTGTAATAGGGCTCCCTGCATCAGCAGGTGTTGGGGGGAAGACAAGATTTGCCCCTTCCTGATATTTTTAAATAAGTCTAGTGCTATGGAAATGGATAGTTCAGGTTTCTAGCACCAATTACAATAATTAGTTCATTATCATCTTTTACTGGTTGCAACTTTTGGCTGGATTAAGCTGCTTTCCCTTCACTGCTACAGAACAGGGTGAATAACAAAGACTTTGGGTTTCTCCTGTAAAGGAAAGCTCTTCACTGGGCATGTCTTCTACTTGGAGGGGTAATGAAAACCTGGAAAAAGTGCAGGGAAATATTTCATGTTCAATAACGTCTTTGATTACAGGCTCTATTTTTATTAAATATGCCAATTTAGTCCTGTGAGATTGGAACATGGTGATAAATACATTCGAGGCAATTAGGCTTTAAATCACAGTCCTTACATTTGTCTGGTACTTTCTGTAGCATGTACACACACTGGCACAGTTAGTGTGCATTGAGGTGTAATTTATCTGTCTGCATTCTGAGTCAGAGAGTTTCCTCAGGGCACCTCTGACTACTTTACTCTTATAACCCTCAAGGGATATGCTAGGTGTAGTTCATGTTTTTCTTGCTCTAGAAATCAAGTTACAAAGTAAAACGGATTGTGACCCTCAAAATCTAGCAGCCAGCAGTTCCCATTACAAGTAACAATACACCTTTCTTGCTTATGAACTGATAGTTAATATTCTGTACCATTATCACAGTAGCTCAATTAAAAGATAGTCACCAGGCTGCAGTTTCACAGCCATTCTGCTGAAAAATATTTTTATTTTTGTTACTATTGGAAGATTGGAGATCATCTCATGCTTTGAGGGGCATGTCAAATGGCGACTGTCTCAAAGCCTGCGGTTTCTGAACTGGGAGACCATCTCAAATCCTGGGCCATTTCATAGTAAACATTTGAGGATTTTTTAAAAAAGCTATTGAACTGACTTTCTTCCAACTTGATTTGATTTATACATTTCATTAAGACTTACAAACCTAACCAAGTCTAAAGACTGTATGTACTGTTCAGTAACTTACTGTGCTGTTGTTTAAGAAATTCCTTTTTGTATTGTGTTGTTTGACAACTAATTTATAATTACACACAAAAAACTCATTAAAAGAACATTATTAAGGATTCAAAGTCAAACACTAAAAAACGGGAAACACTGGAATTAAGGCTGACCTGCTTCATTTGTTGCAGGAGTTGGGAGACGTGTACTATTTGTAGTACTGGGGCAGGCTGCTCTAGGCACACCCATAACTATAGGCCTCCCCTTCAGGTAAAGGGGAGGAACCACTGAGCCCAGGCTACAATTGATTCTGGGGGCAACAAATGAAAAAACAGGCCTGGGAGTGAGATCAGAGGTAAAGAATAGGGGACTGAGAGGTGGACAAGGAGCAGAAAACCCCAGACAGCACCAACTGCTCCTCAAAGGGGTCTAGGAAGTCAGTGGACATGGTTTATAGGAATTCTGCTCTGAGGCATGACTGGACAAGGAAACCGAAATAGGCCCCATAGTCGTGAAGTACTGCCTGTCAGACTTTCTCCTCCTGGAGTGATGGATGGCCATCTTGGCCAGTGTCAGGAGAAGGTCCTGTGACTTTGTGGGGCGACGGATGGGTTGTGCATAGATCAGGAGATGGGAGCAAAAATGCAGCCAGAACCTCAGTAAGAGGTTCAGGAGAAGCTGGAAGAGGGCCTGCAACCTGATGCACCCTATGTAGATGTGCACCAGGGTCTCCTCACCGCAAAAAGGACAGGTGTTGGGGGAGTCCTTGAACTGCACCAGGTACATGCCTGGGCTCACAGCTCCATGGACGAGCCACCAACCTGGTGGGCCATGGAACCAGAGAGGACTACAGAGTGGCCCACTGGGATTCCTCACCCTCTGCTGGTTGGTAAATGGATAATGAATCAGGCAGGGGATTACAGGAAGAAAAAGGATGGTCTCATGGTTAAGGCAGTTGAATGCTGCCCTGGAGAAATGGATTCTATCCATGTTTCTGCTACAGTGGCCTGGACCCTGAAAGGTATCAAGGCACCTAATTCCCATTGAAATCAATGGCCATTCACAAATAAATTGTTTGCCTAAATGTACTAGCAATAGCTCCAATCTTACAAACACTTTTATAAGTGAAGTAACTTTACATACTGACTGTCTACATGCGCCATTGTTTGAAGAATCATTGTCTATACTGTTTTTATGATTTCCACAAATTTGAAATTTCTGCTTTTCTCAAAGGCATCTGGCAGGAAAAAATCCAAAAGGTGAAATTGACTGTAAACAAAAGTAAAACTCACTAGCCTTTCTCCCAGCCTAGAGAAATGCAAAGGGAAAAAAATTATCAGCATTTATTATGAAAAGTAAATTATATTTACAGTTATTTTTAGATATTAGATTTTATTGGTAAATGTTGGTGAATGTCAGTTTCACCATAGGCTCACAAACAGATGAAAAAATATTTCCACTGATAATCGAAATTTACAGACAGGCAAAGAAAGAAAAAGGCTGCTTGAGAACTTCTTAGAGTTGGATTTTAGGATATTTACTTCATATATTTAGAGTGTGATGTTGACAATTTGTATTTTAATGGTTGTACAGTTTTAACTTTTTGAAACTCAACATCTACTGTCACTGAATAATTATCAGCTCCCCCATTGTCTGATCCCCCATCATTTTCAACAGTTGTAAAAATTTAAATCAATACAAATTGAAAAAAAAAATTAAAACCCATAATTCTGCACAACTGTGAAAATTTAAATTGATACAAAAATACTTAAAAACAAACATTGATAATTCAGTTGAAATTATAAAAATTGAATTCTGCCAAGTCTAGTTTTAATTATCTCAGAGATTAACACAGGTAATTATTTGTTTGTAATTTAATTTTTCACCTGACACTCTCTTTGAAATTATGCACATACGTCTTTCAAGTTCCAACTATTTTGTATCTGTCTAGGCTTCAGAGAGGATGTTCTGGTTCAACCTCTGGTCTTTCCTTTGACCCCTCTGGGCCTCCCCATCAGTTACTCTTTATGTTCTGGTTATCTAATCTCCCTTCTTCAGCCACTCAGGGTGGTTTTGTAACTTGGCTTCTCATAGCTTGTCTGAACCAGCAAGCTGCAGGACTCTTACCTTACTGAATAATAGACATAATAGAGTAAATAATTCACATAGAACTAAACAACGCTCTTTTACTCCCCTCCCCCCACCCCCTTCCCTTTTAATTAGAAAGGAACAACTATTAACCTTGGAGCTATTTTTCGTGTTCAAGTCTTTTTTGCTCCTACCACTAATAAATGAGTTAATTGTGAAGGGCTTTGCATATTTCCATGAAAAGTGCCATGTAAGTATAATTTGTGTTGTGGTGTAAACAAGTTCACAGAACTCATTTACAAGAACATATGCCAAATGTAACAACTGTTATCCAAGACAGTGTTGCAATGCGTTTCCATCCTACCCCAGCGCTGGCTGCATTCCAGTGGTGGGTGAAAGCAGTTATAATGTATTAAGGGATGTTGGTGATCTTCCCGGAGGATATATATGTTGATGTAAAATACAGCACTACCTCTGCTGCAGTAGTGATACTATCTTGGCCACCTGAATGGGGTGTTGTTAGGCTGGATTCATTTTAACTCTGCCCCGTTTTATTCTCCTTACACTAACACAATGTCATATCCAACCCATAGGGGATAAAAGCATCTCTTTACCAACTCACAGCGAATAAGCCATTTGCCTAGGTACATTTAAACAGCTTTAAGAGACCAGACAGATATCTCAACTCTAGCCAAAACAGATACCCTAGCGGGACGTGCTTAACTGAAGAGACTCCGGGAGAAAGAAGCCTAGCACGAAGACCCACTCCGATTCCTTTAAACTGGGGGTAGCTAGAGTGAGGAGGAGAGGAACCAAAGCGATCAGAGGTGTGGGTGTGTGTGAGAGTCGATCTTGTTTCAAAAGCTGCTACGTTCGCTGACGCTCCACACACACACATCGAGCCACCCTGCTGCTGCTGGCTGACACCACATCCACCGCCTTGTGCCTGAGCCAAACCCTGCTGCTGTTTAGCGCAAGCTCCTAAATCCTCCTCCACTTTCCTATCCGGCTCGGTCCCCCTGCCCCAGAGAGCCGGAGCAGCAGGCGGCGCAGGAGATCAGCGGATCTGGCAGGGTGGCCAGTGAGCGCGCTGGATTTCCCCCCTCTTCTGCTGATCATGGCTTGAGCTCGGCTGCCGGTGGAGTTGCCTGGGGTGGGGGAAGGGCTGCGTCCGGCTGCTCCCTGCAGGGGGAGCAAGGCTGCCGCCGAGGGCCCGGGCGCAGGTGCTGTTACCTTTACCTCTGGGGGAGGGCTGGGGGCTGGCTCTGCAGGTTGAGGCTGCCGAGAGAGGCGCACTCGGAAGGGAGTGGGGAGCGCTCCCCGCCCCTTTCCCCCGGTACGTGCAGCAGCAGGAGCCGAGGCGAGCTGCAGCCTCGGGAGAGAGGAAGAGGCGCCGCCACGCACTGGAGCGAGCTTCGCCCGGCAGCAGCGGCTCTCGGGGCTTCTCCCGCAGCCCGGCGGGCCCCGGGGTGGGGGGACTCGCCCCCCGTGGCGCGGAGCCAGATGTGCGGGGCCAGGGGCTGGAAGGAGCCAGCCAGGCGGTGCCGTGAGCTGTGCCCTGCGGGGCCGCTGCCCCCGGCTTGCCCACGGGACCCGTAGCGGGTGCTGGGGCAGGGAAGCCGCGGCGTGGCCGTGCGGAGCGGAGGCGGCTTTGCAGAGGCTTCCCCAACGCGGCTGGGCGCCGGCGGCGGCGCGGGGCAGGCTCGGTTGCGGCTGCCGGCGGCGGGGGTGTCTCGGCCGAGCGCGGCTTGAGGCGCAGGGCAGGGGGGGTCCCCGGCCGCGGGCTGCGTGGGCGGCTCGGGTCGCCCTCCCCGGGCGTGCGGAGCCCGCGGCGCAGTTGGCAGCTCCGCGCTCACTTCGAAGCGCCCAGGCTCGGAGCGCGGCCGGCCCCATCCCGCCCCCTCGGCTCTCTATGTGAGGCTCCCGGATGGCGATAGACCGGCGACGCGAAGCGGCCGGCGGAGGCCGGCAGCTGCCCGAGGAGAACGGGTCCCTGCCGGCCGGGGAGGCGGGCTCGGCAGCAGCAGCGGCGCCGGCGGTGGCTCCCCCCGCGGCCGCGGAGATCCAGACCCTGCCGCCGCCGCCTGCCGGCGGCTCCTGCAGCCCCCTGCTGCTGGACTACGATGGCTCCGTGCTGCCTTTCCTCGGCGGGCTGGGCGGCGGGTACCAGAGGACCCTGGTGCTGCTCACTTGGATCCCGGCCCTTTTCATCGGCTTCAGCCAGTTCTCGGACTCCTTCCTGCTGGACCAGCCGGACTTCTGGTGCCGGGAGGCGGACGGGCAGGGCAACGGGACGGGCCACTTGACCCGGGGCCCCGCGAACCACAGCCAGAGCGGCATAGGCGGGATGCTGGGGGCCCCGGCGCTGCCCACCCCGCCGCCGGGAGACAACGCCAGCCAATGCCACTGCCACGAGTGGCAGTACCGGATCAGAGCCGGCCTCGTCCAGAACGTCGTGAGCAAGGTAAGGAGCAGGGGGGGCTCCCCCGGGCATCTCCCCCTCCCGCGGCGCCGCCCCCGCACTGCGCCCCTGGCCACTCCGCTCCAGGGCTGCTGGCTTATTAGCAGTCCTTAATTTGTGCCGGGTCTGAGCCCCCACACCTCTAGGCTTGGCCGTTCGTAGCCCTGGACCCTGTGGGCTTGTTGCCTCAGTTATGAAAGTAAAAAAATTGCTTGAGCTCCAGCACCTAATTGCTTGAGCCTTGATGCCTCTTTCATTACAAATTAAGTATTGCTTATTTGTCCCTCCAAGCAGGGGCGCTGGAACAATTTGTATAGTGGGGGTGCCTAGAGCCATTGAACCAAACTGTAAACACTGAAAATGATGGAAACCACTTAAAGCCAGGGGGTGCCAGAGCACCCCTAGTTCCAGTACCTTTGCCTCCAAGCTCATTAACACAAGCCCGCCTGACACCTGCATAGGCTGAGGGGCTACAGAAGCTAGAGGACAAATATGCAAGGTGGGTTTGACTGTGGAGTCCTTCCCCCAGGGGAGGAGGGACACCCCAGTTAAACTTGTGCTCAGACATCTAGAAGGAAAGCAGGCCAGGTGGCAACTAGCTGGTGTCTGGGTCACGTGCTTCTGAACCCTTATCTACTTCCTGAATGCCAGATTCTTTATAGGTTTGTTTTTCTAATGGGACTGGCATGAACAAGATAAATTACCGGCAGGTGTTGGTCAGAAGTTACACCCAGCTGTGTCATTGAACCTGAATCCTTAACTTGCAACAACTCTTGTTAATGTAATTCTGGGCCTCTCCTAAACACAATTGTCAGTATTGCCAATTTTTGTGGCTGTTTTGAACATGCATATACACATATACATATTTACAACCTGAAGAATAGGTTGGCACCACTGGGCTTGTCATGAAGCATTTGAACCCACACATCCAGAAGCAAAAGCAATCAATAACCCATTAGCCAGATAGCCTTGAATAAATCCCATGCTTTGTATCCTGATGTACTCTTTGAACTAATGTATTTAAAACCCAACCGCTTTTTTCCTTTCCTCCTCTTTCCTACCTACTCCAATATTATTCTAGACTTCTGTCTCAGGTTTATGTTTGAATGCATTTTTGTTACTACATTACAAAGTCTTGAGGGACGAGAAATAGGACATGGGGTCTACAGTCAGTGTCTGTTTTACTGATATACTCATCTAATCTTCACAGTTTGCAGTGCTAGCACTAATCTCTCAAGAACTACAAATCCATTGGGCTAATGAAAAGACTATTTTAAAATAAAACCTTTCTACAGTTGTATCATGGTTGTCAGCAAACAGCAAAAAGAAAACACTTCTGAACAGAGAACCTCAATCATTACACAGGCTGCCCCTGTACCAATACAGCATACTAAGTAGATCAGTTTTAGATTACACAACAAAAGCTGTTGAGGGTGGCAGTGAGGAACACAGATTTGAGAATCACACAACTGGTATGCACTGTGAAATATAAGTATTTCTTTTTGGCAATGTACTTAGTGAAGGAATAAAGGGAGACACATGCATTTTAGGTATAGAAATCATTCTAATCAAAAGGAAAAATGTATACTGCTTGCTTTGTATTGCATAAAGTAATCCTTTACTTTATGCAATACTATAAATATGGTTTATAGTTAAAGCTACAATGAACTGATAGTGTTTCCATATATGCTAATTAGCATATGTATAGCATATGTATAACTTTGCCGTTACATGTGATGAATTTTTAATATATGTTTGTTATTTACATTAGTGGTGCAAAAGTCTTTTTTGTACCATCTGTATACAATTCATTGATATTAGTACACAACTGTAGCTCATGAGATATAAAACAAAATGTTACATCATGAGAGTTCCCTTAATCTCAAACCCCCAAAGCTCAGCAAAAATTAGTTCTCACATGGGAACTCTGTTTGGATTAACTGTGCTGCATTGCTTTCCACAACTAGACATGCAGTAATCAAATGACCAGTCTCGTTGCTCTTTCTTGCAGCCAGCACAGGCTCATATCAGTTATTGGAAAGCATTTCAGTTTTTCAGCATGTCCCTCAAAGTGTACCTGGTGTGAAAAAATCAACCAGATATAGAGCAAGCAAATAAACCCCAGAAAAATTCACAAGCACAATGGTTCAAAAATCTGTCCTATTCCCTCTGCAAAGATGAACACACACACTGAATGTGATATAAAACTGCAAATCTGAAATTCAGTGTTTGATGGGGACAGATTTTCTTCTGTTATGACTGGAGACTGAGCTATGCATATGTTCTAGGGCAGTAGTTTTCAACCTGTGGTCCATGGATCCCGAGGGGTCCGCAGACTGTGTCTAAGATTTCCAAAGGGGGTCACACCTCCATCTGAAATTTTTTAGGGGTCCACAAATGAAAAAAGGTTGAAAACCACTGCTCTTGGGCAGTGGTTCTCAACCAGGGGTACACATATCCTTGGGGATACGCAGAGGTCTTCCAGGGGGCATATCAACTCATCCTTATATTTGCCTGGTTTTACAACAGGCTACATAAAAAGCACTAGTGAAGTCAGTACAGACTAAAATTTCATACAGACAATGACTTGTTTATACAGCTCTATATAATATACACTGAAATGTAAGTACAATATTTATATTCCAATTGATTTATTTTATAATTATATGGTAAAAATGAGAATGTAAGCAATTTTTCAGTAATTGTGTGCTGGGACACTTTTGTAAGTGTCATAAAAATAAAGGGAAGGGTAACCACCTTTGTGTATACAGTGCTATAAAATCCCTCCTGGCCAGAGGCAAAACCCTTTCACCTGTAAAGGGTTAAGAAGCTAAGATAACCTCGCTGGCACCTGACCAATGAGGAGACAAGATACTTTCAAATCAGGAGGGGGGGAAACAAAGGGTTTGTCTGTCTGTCTGTGTGATGCTTTTGCTGGGAACAGATTAGGAATGCAGTCTCAGAACTTCTGTTAGTTAGTAAGTAATCTAGCTAGAAATGCGTTAGATTTCCTTTTGTTTAATGGCTTGTAAAATGTTCTGGATGGAATGTATATTCCTGTTTTTGTGTCTTTTTATAACTTAAGGTTTTGCCTAGGGGGATTCTCTATGTTTTGAATCTGATTACCCTATAAGGTATTTTCCATCCTGATTTTACAGAGGTGATTCTTTTACCTTTTCTTTAATTAAAATTCTTCTTTTAAGAACCTGATAGATTTTTCATTGTTCTTTAGATCCAAGGGTTTGGGTCTGTGTTCACTTGTACAAATTGGTGAGGATTTTTGTAAAGCCTTCCCCAAGAAAGGGGATGTAGGGCTTGGGGGGATGTTTTGGGGGAAGACGTCTCCAAGTGGGCTCTTTCCCTGTTCTTTGTTTAACACGCTTGGTGGTGGCAGCATACAGTTCAAGGACAAGGCAAAGTTTGTACCTTGGGGAAGTTTTTAACCTAAGCTCGTAAAAATAAGCTTAGGGGGTCTTTCATGCAGGTCCCCCACATCTGTACCCCAGAGTTCAGAGTCGGGAAGGAACCTTGACAGTAAGCAAGCAAGTGAAGTGAAACTTGGGGATATGCAAGACAAATCAGACTCCTGAAAGGGGTTCAGTAGTCTGGAAAGGTTGAGAACCACTGTTCTTATGCCTAAAGCAGGGAGATAGCAATCCTAAAATACTGTGTCTGTGTGTGTATAAAACCTTATTAAAATGCTGAGAATCTTTTGAAACGTATTGTGACGTTGACAATAAAAAGAGCAGAGAGCATTACTGCTTTATCCTGTAGGCTATAGCCGTGTTTTAAAAAATGCATTCCTTGGAACAATTTAGCACATAGGGCAAATCGATTTTAATGGATAAATAAACAGCTGCGGCCCCTGCTGTCTTTTTTAATAAAAAAAAAAAAAACAACTTTAACAGACTTCAGAGGGTTTTTTTAAGTATAGTTTTTATTTTTGGTGTGTTTGCTTCTTAAAACTTGGCAGATCTTTCCCACTAAGCTGTAATACTATATAATTACAATTATAGCATTTTCTAAAAGTCAGGATGCCTCTTCAGTTTTGGTTTATTACAAAGGAATGGGGAAAACACGGACACAACAAAGCATCATTTCATGCTGGCTCAAGTTTTCTCAGGTGAATCCATGGGAGTTTTATCATTGATGTAACTGGGAGCAGGATTGGGCCATAACCGCTAATTCCCATATAGGTATTCCAGCTTCCTTTGTAAAATGGAGCTGCACTGACTTATTCAGAAAGATGGATGCTCAGGTCTCCCTCTTATTCCCTCCTCTCCCCCACTAAATAAACTTGCTCTTATTACACAATGTTCCGATCTATCTAAATAGAGTTTTATGTAATGTATCTTGGACTAATATACACTCAGCTGTGTGATAGCCAGGGGTTATATTGAAACAGCACACAGAGAGCCAAAAAAGTGTAAATCAAAAAGGCACTTTAACTCGGCCAGTATATCCTCTATTTTTAATCTGCATTGCTCCCAGGTTATAGAGGAAGAAAAGTGAGCTCTGTCACGTTCACCTACAATATCTCAACTGTAAAATTATTCATGTTTTTTGGTGCAAAGTGTATTTTGAACTTTTTGTTTTGTTGCTTTCTACTTCTTTTGTGTGTGGGTTTGGAATGTCACCTTCCTTTGTTCCTCTCTGGCAGGCAGTTGTCCATTAATTAAATGGGTCACTTGAACTAGCTTCCCACCCTCTCTCCTCCCAGTACCCTTCAACAGACTGTAGCCTCTTGCCCAATGTTATACCTGGGACTTGCAGGGTTGAGGTCTTGTCACTTTCAGCACAGCTTTTCAGGGTATCCATTTCTGCCTCTTCTTGGGTCTTTGTTGGTTGTAGTGTTGAGTTAGCTGGTTGATTAGTCTGTAGCAGAATGTTGGTTTCCTGGGGCCATGCATCATTCCTTGCCTTTCTGATATTTTTCAAGAAAGGCAAAGCTGCTCCAGGCGTGAACGAAGCACTGAGTTCTTGACTGAGTTACAGGGGGAGCTGCTTTTGAAAGTGCTGTCAGTCATGAGGAGCTGGAATCAGTAAAAAAGGACCACACCGTTTATTATTTAATATTGTTGAAATAATTACAAAGAAGCAGCTAACTACATAATTCAACCACAAGAATCTCAGTAGCCATATTAAATCACAGATCTGGGTTACTGTCCTGATTCAGTGCATAAATCATGGACCTCGGCATGGTACTTAAATGAATCTTCTTCTCTAGATGTATTTATGTATTATTACAGTTGTTAAATGTTACTTTGAGAACTTGGACTTGTTTTGTTTGTTTTTCTCACACGATTCACTTGTCTTGCCTAGATATCAGATGCAAATTTAGATGAGGGTACTTCCTGTTCATAAATGTCCTGGGCTGAATAAATTCTTGAGACAAAAAAAGTATCAGTAACGATCGTATCCACCTTGGTACTTTTGTGTGGTACTTTTCATCTCTAGGGCTATGTCTACAGTACTGCGGTAAGTCAACCTACGCTACGCAACTCCAGCTACATACCTTAGGTTGAGTTACCATAGGGTCTACACTGCGGGGGTCGATAGGAGAAAATCTCCCATCAACTTACCTTACTCTTCTCGTCTGGGGTAGAGTACAGGGGTCGACTGGAGAGTGATCTGCAATCAATTTGGTGGGTCTACTAGACCCGCTAAATCGACCACTGGTGGATCGATCTCAGAACGTTGATCCCCACTGTAGTGTAGACCTGCTCTCAATCTCAAAGCACTTTCCAAAGGAAGTAAGTAGTATTACTCCTGTCAAGCTGTCTGGCTTTCCCAGTTAATCTGGTTAGGAGAATAGGCATCTGCTTATCCAATGCGATATAGTGCATCCTACATTGTCACTCAGGGCATGGCTACACTGGAAACTTCAAAGCGCTGTCGTGGGAATGCTCCTTTGGCAGCGCTCTGAAGTGCGAGTGTGGTCACGCGTGAGTGCTGGCAGAGAGCTCTCCCAGCGCCCCTGGTAATCCCACCTCCATGGGGGGATTAGCTCCGAGTTCTGGGAGCTTGTCTACACTGTCGCTTTAAAGCGCTCAGACTTGCTGCTCTCAGGGGAATGATTTTTCACACCCCTGAGCCAGCAAGTTAAAGCTCTATAAAATGTAAGTGTAGACAAGCCCTGTGATGTGGACAGATATACTCTTCTATATAGTCAGTTTCTTTATAAATTGGGAAAACATTTTCCCACTCCCTTGTGTAGTGGAGGATGTACGCACTGGCTGGGGAAGCTGCTTTTGCCCTTCCATGAACTTCCAGCTGCCTCGTGTATGCCCTGTTCTCAGCTTCCAGTTGATCCATGCCTCTTTGTTCTGCTTTCTCCTCAACTTCTTCATTGGCCTTGTGCCTTTGGTAGGCTCTCTCCTTGTTGGTCTTGACCGTGTCCTGGGCTACCTCGGTCTCCTTGATCCGCAGTTCTGCCATCTGTCTCTGGTGCTCGTGTTCTTCCTGGGCTGCCAGGTGATGAACTCAGGCCTGTTCCACTGCAGTGTTTTCCTCTGTGGTGCCTGCCTCTGCGGTGTCTGAGGCAGGAGGGTCCTTGGACGCCGGGTCAAAAGTTATGAGAAAAGCTCTTAGCACCTGAACTGGGATTTACTTTTTGTGGGATATTCCCCTCTCTTTACATAACTGTTCAAGTCTTTTCTATCAAGACCATCCTATGACTGGGTTCAATCACTGTGTCTCTTCTTTAGCCTTTAAAAACTCTCAATGTCAAGTTTAAACTTTTAACAGTGCTGGGTTACGATCTATAAACCCAGTTGACGTGTGGCATATGAATCCTGCCAAGGCTATGCCAGTGTCAAGTTGTCTGGAATGGCTCAGGAGCATGAGCACCACCCTCAAGGCAGACTGTTAAGGAGAAGGGCACACACTCCAAATTGGTTGTGAGTTCTGTAATTAGATTTCACCAACCAGGTATCAGGTGTGAATTCCTCAGGCACTACAACAGCCTCAACATGGAGTCACAGACACTCCTATCCATTTTGCCCAGGCAAGCTTGTCTTTGTGATAGATGGTGCCATACACCAAAAATCACAACAATTTTCAGATTTCTCCCTGTCCCAAAGGACAGGTCACTTACTCTAGTCACTTTACTCCTGGGGGACTTCTGCGCCAAAAAATTAAATTGACAAATTTTATTTGTCAAAATAACACTGCATAATCAGGCCAGTTCCAATTATTTTGGTAATTTATTTCAAAATACCTGTCAGCAAGTATTTCTGTAACAACACAAACACACAGAAAAATTGTCCCAGGAGTAGAGAGTTAAAGAAACCCCTATGACAACCCAGTTCTTGTTTCTCTGCCCCCTCCTACCCCCCAGAGCCCAGCCGGGAAGCCAGACACCCACAACCCCTCCCCCCTCAGAGCCCAGCCATGCCCCCCCAGCCAATATACCCAAACCCCCTTCCCCCCAGAGCCCAGCCTTGGGCCTCCCCAAACTAGATGCCCGCACCTCCTCCCCCCAGACTCCAGCTGTGGTCCCCCCAGCCCAGATAACTGCCCCCCTACCCCCAGAGCCCAGGGATCCAGAGGGAGAAACAGCCTGCTGCTCCATCACAGGCTTGTGTGGAGTTTCGTGCACACTGCTGTCGTCTTCCCTCAGGGTTTTTGGGGAACTGCAGTTGCTGGGAACTCTCTATTCCCCCCATGCCCTGCAGTGTCTTCTATGTGCGAGCTGGCCTCTGCCAGGTCCAGCAGCCTCTTGTGGTGGCCAGCAGCACTGCAGCCCATTTCTAGGGGGTGGGGGGAGGAAATTGTGTGCAAAAAACATTAATTTCTGCAAAATTCTGCATTGCGCAGTGGCGCAGAATTTCCCCGGGAGTATCAGTTGGACCTTAGATCTCACACCAAAGAAAATACTTGTAGTTAATCTTATAATAGATTAACTAAAGATTTATTAACTAAGGAAAAGAAATTAGTTATTTAGAAGGTTATAACTGCTAAACATACACATACAAATGAGTTACCATCTTAGGTTCCAAAAGGTAATAGAGGCTGCTGTAATATGCAAGCCCTATATGTCCTCTAGGGCTAATCCAGTCTAGGGGTTCCCTTGCTTAGGCCTTCCCAAGCAACACAGAGATCCAGTTCCTTTCTGTCAGGGATTTTTATTCCCTTCCCCCAGAGTTCAAGCTGATGGGATGAGTCCTTGTGCACATCCACACCCATGAAGAGGAGAAGCAGCGGACAAACAAGTCTTTTGTCCTCTGATGTTCTACAATGATTTGTCTGGTGTCTAAGGGCCATCTTTTGTTGGGCAGGAGATAACGCTTCCTGTGACAAACTAGTATGTAACACTTGCTAATGCTTTTCTCCTGACTGGGTGTGTGTGTGTGTTTGTGTTACAGTTTGAGCAAACACTTTTACAATTACAGAGCAAACACTTAAATATTACCTTATAACACAGGATGCAGATATTATAAGTGAGATTAATGCATCTTACAGACCAAACACTAAGCATATTTTTATAAACCAAATAGCTATTTTACTAATCCTAACACACAGGTGATCCAAACTGGTTTTCAGCTGTGCCTTTTTAAATATTCAAGTGATGCCTAGAGGCCTTGGCAGGAGCTAGCACCTGGTCTACCTGCATCACTACCCCCATTTTACAAATGGGGAAACTAAGGCACAGAACACTGACATGATTTGCTTAAGGTCACCATAGCATTAGGGAGGAACGCTGTGGTATTACTACAGTGAAGTGAAATAGTTTAGAGACCATGACTTTTTCTTTTTCTTTTTTTCTTTTTTCAGTCAGATGAAATAAGTTGAAGCTGCCAAGTCTGTGAATGTATCAAGGGGTGGTGAGTTCTGAGAACCAATAGCAAATCAGTCCAGGGATTTAGGTGATGTATAGCTACTTAGGGCAATGTGCCAATAAAAAGAGGCAGCTGCAGAGTTTGGGGAGCTCCAAAAGGAGTTTGGAATTAGCTCTCTTCTCTTTAAAGCCTGGATCTATTAATCTTCTGGGCGCTCTGCAAAGCCTATCTTTAATCCCACAGCTCTGGGGATAGAATTGAGGTAACGTGAAGGTTTAACTATGTTTTGTTAGGTTTTGTTTTTTTTTTTTCGTTTTTGTTGCCCTTCTCTGTACTTTTTCCAATTCTAATATCTTTTTTGTGGTGGGTTTTTTGACCAGAACTGCAACCAGTATTCAAGGTGTGGGTATATCATGGATTTATATAGTGGCATTACAGTATTTTCTGTTTTATTTTCTATCCCTCTCCTAAGGGTTCCCAACATTCTGTTCGCTTTTTTGACTGCCACTGCACATTGAGCAGACGTTTTCAGAGAACTAGCCACAATCATTCTAAGATCTCCCTCTTGAGTGGTAACAGCTAATTTAGACCCCATAATTTTGCACATAGAGTGGGATTATGTTTTCCAATGTGCATTACTTTGCACTTATCAACATTGACTTTCATCTGCCACTTTGTTGCCCAGTCACCCAGTTTTGTGAGACCCCTTTGTAACTCTTCAGTCAGCATTGGATTTAACTACTTTGAGTAATTTTGTTTCATCAGCAAACTTTTCCACCTCACTGTCTACCCCTTTTCCATATCATATATGAATATGTTGAACCGCAATGGTCCCAGTCCAGATCCTTGGGGGAGCCCACTCTTTATCTCTCTCCACTGTGAAAACTGACCATTTATTCCTAAACTTTGTTTCCTGTTGTTTAACCAGTTACTGATCCCTGAGAGGACCACCTCTCATCCTGAAACTGCTTACTTTGCTTAAGAGTCTTTGGTGAGGGACCTTGTCAAAGGTTTTCTGAAAGTCCAAGTACACTATATCCACTGGATCACCCATGTCCATGTGTTTGTTGACCCCCCTCAAAGAATTGTAATAGATTGGTGAAGCATGATTTCCCTTTACAAAAGTTGTGTTGACTCTTCCCCAGCGTATTGTGTTCATCTATGTGTCTGATAATTCTGTTCTCTGCTATAGTTTCAATCAGTTTTCCTGGTAGTGAGGTTAGGCTTGCTGGCCTGTAATTGCCAGGATGGCCTCTGGAGCCTTTTTTTTTTTTTTTTTAAATTGGCCATTACATTAGCTACCCTTCAGTCATCTGGTACCAAGGGTGATTTAAGCAATAAGTTGCATAGCACAGTTAGTAGTTCTGCAATTTCATGTTTGAGTTGCTTCAGAACTCTTGGGTCAATACCATCTGGTGCTGGTGACACCTCAGTTCCTCAGATTTGTCACCTAAAAGGAATGACTCTGGTGTGGGAATCTCCCTCACATCCTCTGCAGTGAAGATCAGTTTAAAGAATGCATTTAGCTTCTTCGCAATGGCCTTATCGTCCTTGAGTGCTCCTTTAATATCTGGATAGTCTAGTTGCGCCACTGATTGTTTTGTGGACTTCCTGTTTCCGATGTACTTAAAGAAAAATTTGCTGTTTAGTTTTTGTCTTTCGCTAGTTGCTCTTTTAAAAAAAAAATAATTTTTTTTTGGCCTAACTATATTTTTACACTTTACTTGCTAGAGTTTATGCTCCTTTCTATTTTTCTCAGTAGGATTTGACTTCCAGTTTTTAACGGATGTCTTTTTTAGTCTCTAACCACTTCTTTTACTCCGTTGTTTAGTCATGGTGACATTTTTTTGGTCCTCTTGCTGTTTTGTTTTTGTTTTTTTTAATTTGGGGTATATATTTAGTTTGAGCCTCTATTACGGTGCTTTTTAAAAGGTTTGTTTACTTCTTTAAAGAGTCAGTACCCAGCAGCTTGCCACATTAACTGACGTTAACAATTACTTCAATTCAAACACAATACTAGAATGGTGTAGATTAAAATAAAACAAGTTTATTAAATGGGACATAGTTTAAGTGATGCCAAGTAAAAGAAATAAAGGTAGAGATGGTTACAAGCAGATAAAAGTGAAAACATGGGTCTAACAGTCTAAAACTTAATCTAGCAAGGTATAGTCTTTGCTTAAGATGGTTTCTGTCAGCAATTATTCTTTGTCCAGCATGCCTGACTGTTTCTCAGCCAGGACCTTCCACAGAAGTACGAGGTGATGGTTTCCCTTATTGCTTTAGGTTCCTTATATTCCTAAATAATTGTCTTTGTTCTCAGAGTTAGGAAGGTCTCCTGGGGATTCAGTCTCCTGTGTCTCTCTGGGGTGCAAGAGCCATTTTAATTCTCATTTTTTCCTCTCTCTCTCAAGTTCAGGCTCGAGACAGCCCTTGCTGGTTTGTTTGATAGCTTTGTTTATAGCTAATATGTAAATTGCGGTAAACCCACATTCCTTTGTCTAGAACAGACCTGTTTATTACCTTTACCTAGGTTAGGCTGTCATCTTAAACATGTTCTAGTAACATTATATAGAGGGAATTCATAACTTCACAAATAAGTTTAGCATGCATTTTACAATGATATTAATGACCAGCGTACTATTAGTTTTCAAATGATGCCTCACAAGGCATATTTTGTACAAACATCATTGCAGTAATGTGTAGGTGTGAATACCTGGGTGCTTAGGGTCACACAGTTCCAGGAGACTGTCACAGGGGTGCTCAACACCTTGCAGGATTGAGCCTTTTCATACCTGAGGAAAACAAGGTGTGCTTTGCAGCATGCCCAGATGACTGACTAATATGGACTCAGGCAAGCTGGGTGGGGAGAGAATGGGTGTTTGAGCACAGAATGGTGGGGAAGGAACTGAGTTCCAAAGCTTAAAGGCATCTCACGAGAAACCTCTGCCAGCATGTCCTTCCTTATTAAAGTGAGGGTAGTTGGTACAGTCATCCCTACTACTGTCAATTGCAGTAGTTTCACATCAGGTGAGCCTTCATATAACAATGTTACAAATCACTTACTGCCTTTATAGGATATAACACCTTGCTCGCCACCCAGAAAATAATCAGCAGTTGGCACAGATGTGAAGCACAGGTGTCATATGCTCTCTATAATACATTATCCTGCACCCACTTCGTATCTGAATAGTTTCAATGTACAGACCCATTTATAGTTATCTCGATGTGATAAAGACATATAGTAGGTGATGGCACCAAGGTATACTCATACAAAAGAAATGATCACCATGTCCTTTCCAGCTACAGATGGAAAAAATGTATTTTTGCCCAGTGCTGCTCTCTGAGTATTCAGAAGCAGACCAAGATCTGATAAAATATCTAAATTACAAACTTACTTTGCAAAAGATGAGTTCACTTCTTTAGTCAAGAAATGCGGATATAATATATGCCACTTCTGGCTGCATCCTTCAAACTGCCAGTGTTATCTCAGTCTTGTCAGGGTCAACTCTCAGACAGCTAGCCCTCATCCAGCCTCTTAAAGACATGGGTTCATTGTTTCCGCTGCATGAGCTGGGTCAGAAGTGATACAAATGAAAAATAATTTCTGTTCCAGCTTACGCCTTCACAAGAACATGAAATTAATAGGCAGCAGGTTTAAAACAAACAAAAGGAATTTCACACAATGCCCAGTCAGCCTGTGGAACTATTTGCCAGGGGAAGTTGTGAAGGCCAAAACTATAACATAGGTCAAAAAAGAACTAGATAAGTTCAGGTAGGATAGGTCTATCAATGGCTATTAGCCAGGATGGTCACGGATGCAAAACCATGCTCTGGGAGTCCCTAGCCTCTGTGTGTCCGAAGCTGGGAGTGGACAACCTGGGATGGATCACTCGATGATTGCCTGTTCTGTTCATTCCCTCTAAAGCACCTGGCATTGGCCACTGTCAGAAGACAGGACACTGGGCTAGATGGACCATTTGTTTGACCCAGTATGGCTGTCCTTATGTTACCTGCATATTAAATATGCCTTCTCTCCCCCCCTCCCCCCCGGCCAGTTCAGCAGCCTCACATGCACATTGAGTAGGAAGAGTGACAAAACAAGTTCCTGCAGTACACAGGATGAGTTCCAAAATTACTCTGAGACACCTTGAGGAAAGTAAGAATGACCATTCATTCCTGTGGAGGGGGTGCAGATGTGTCAACAAAACCTTACATTTAGAGTTACCCAAAACAGTTGACAGATTGAGAAGAATTTGGTATGGGTGCTGCTTTGTGCAGTTTGATACTTTGACTTTAGATGTGTTCACAATCATAGTTGAATTCCCACCAGATCTTTCCAGAAAAGTTTATGTAAAAACAGCTTTTATAGCAAGTACTGCCACAGGAAAGGCTTAAAATATATATTTTTCTTTTACAACAAATGAATTTTAAAACTACAAAACACTGCGCATACTCTGAGAATTTTCAAGCCATCATGAGCAATTCACACACAGAATTAAATAATCTCTTAAACTTGTTTCAACTAGAGGGCATGTGGAGAGTCAAGGTCCAGGCTAAATCCACAAATCTCCTTTTATTAGAGATTTGAGGAGATAGCAAAATTGCATGCTCTGAAGATTTTCTGGAATTACTGGTGGAGATTAAATGTGGGGATTCAGTGTCTTTCCTCACAGTTGTTCTATTATTGGTCATCAAGGTACTAACATAGGAAACACTCAAAAAGCAATAGTGATTTGTAATGATGGATCAAATTAAAGTGTGGGATTTGGCAAATGAGGCAAATCACGAGGGTGGTTATTTTGTGTGTCCAGAAATTTCAGAATTACAAAGATGTTGATGGACAATTCTGTATAAATATAAACAACGAATTATTTTGTGTTTGGTGTTGAAATCGTGCATAATTATTTGGCTGAACTACAAATACTTGTTGGTGAGCTAATGTACCATATTTGTTTTTTTGACTTTGGCTGTTTTGGGATCGAAATATTTTTAAATGGTCAGTCTGGGAAATACAGAATTAAACTTTTAATCTAATGCTGCCATTAGAAATCAGGGAAATCAAGAGACTTGTATGTCTAATGCAGATTAGTATAATTTTTTTCCAGTTATATAAATAATTAAAATTTGTTGGCTGGCCTACGTCCTCAATATAAAATACTTCATACCTGAGAATCATGACTTTAACGTACCATAAATAAAGCTTGTAGTATTTATGATGGATTTTTGCTAGTATTAGTTTAATTCTTCTCTTCCATATAACATGTTGAAATCTCTCTTCAATCTATTTAGACTTAATATAGATTCTTTCATACAATTTATATCTTTGTGTGAGACCTGCAGTTTTTTGGATGGACATATTGCATTGTCACGTGTATATTAGAATTTTTCTAACAAAAGTTTGAGAGTTAGTCATTTATTTTGCATAAGTGAATTGTTCATTGTTGTGATTACAAAGTTTTTTGCATACCTTTACAGTGTTTAATTACCAGTTCAGGCTATCTAAAAACATACTTCGTAGTTGCTGTAGTGACTTTGCTTTATCTTAATTTGCGCTCATAGCTGACAGTCTTTGGTTTTAAGAAAGCTATATTGGAGAGGATAATCTATATTTACCACAGAGCTAGACGTGGTTCTCTACCTTATCTTCCTTAAGGTGACAAATTTGGAGGCAATTCTGTCACTTTTCACAGGGTAATATTGAGGTGAGATTTTTTTGGGTGGCCAAATTGTCAATGCAACTTTGTTTTCTATTTAATAAAATCAGGAATATTTCTCATTTATTGTGATTTTTGTGATCTTCCTTTTTTTGTTCACCTTTAACAGAACCAAATTATGAATTTAAATTTTCTAAAGCAGTTCTTAAGTGGAACTAAATTTAGAAAATGCTAACACGAATGTAATGCTTTTGTGTACATTGGTTTCTGCTTCCCTATTAGAGTTCTTTACCTTTCTCTGTCTCATTCCATTACATGGTCTGTGCACGGTACAAGTATTCTCTCGCACTCCCTCAGTTATAGTCTCTCCTTTCTTTCTGCAGTGTTACTTGCACACTCTGGGTAATTATATAATTAATTAAGCTTAAGGGGCCAGTTATCTTGTTGAATTAGAAGAAATGGACTCATTGATATTAAGACAGAAAATGATGCCAATTTCTGAAATGATTGTTTATATCCACTAGCAATAAAGTCGAAAAGAATAAAGAATGCCAGTTAAAATAACCACTAATAATATATACTGGAAAACATGACATAATTAAATGGAATTAGCATTACAGTATATGATGTGACTTATCTGAATGACTCTGCATTTGTTCACACTTTTCAGAGTCTATGATGTACTCTGGTTCTCCCAAAAGATCTCTCAGCTCAGACATTTCTTCAGAGTCTTATTTCTGATTAAATGCCTCATCTCTCTGGCTCTACAGCATTAAAGAATTGCTGAATCTCCTCTCATCCTTCTCCAGACTAAGGTTCTTTTGCATTTATACAACGCTGCAATATCTGAGTTGCAAATATTACCAAGGATTAAGAAACAAATAAAAGCCACAGAAATGTGTGTTGGTCATTAGTTTTATAAAAACTTCACTGTACACACACACACACACACACACACACACACACACACACACACACACACTAAAAACTTCACTGTACACACACACACACACACACACACACACACACACTAAAAACTTCACTGTACACACACACACACACACACACACACACACACACACACACTAAAAACTTCACTGTACACACACACACACCATTTTTTAGGTCAATTTAAACCTGACCATCTCTGTTTTAAAGATACCTTTTCACATTAAAAAGGAAAATTCTACCATGCATAAAAAATAAATATTGAGGTTTTGGGATATACTTGATTTTTTTTTTTTTTTTTTTAAACTGAGATCAGGAGTGAAATGTGCTTATTGAAAAGCAGCATCCAGCCATAGGAATTACTTTAAAAAAAGATTTTTTTTTATTGCTAACCATTATTTTGTTAAGGCCTGATCTTGCAAATACTTATCTTCATGAGTAATTTTACTTGTGTAACTATTATGCCATTGAGAGAAAGGGTTCTACTCACATGGGCAAGATTTCCTCACATGAGTAGGTGTTTGCTGGACCAGCTCCTTAGTTTGCTCTAAAAATCAGGTGGAATATTTTGATCTTTTCCTGGAATTAAGCAAGAACACTTCAAAAGAATTGGTAACAATTTTTGGTTCTGTCTATGGGGGTCCTCAGTAGTTTTCCTCCACTCCCTTTCTCTACTCTCCTTCATTCCAAAAGCTGTAATCTGCAAAATACAAGAGAGCTGTCAATTCTTTGGGTCATAGTGGTGAGAGACACTTAAAGGATGAAATAGAAGGCATCAGTTGAACTCAGTTGGACACTCTGACGTTCAAAAGGTCAAGCACTTCTCATCATGAATGTTAAGTGTGAAAATAGATCAAAGCCTTACATTACAATTGACATTTCCAATCTTCCTACTGGTATTGCCCATCTTTCTTTTGAAAGGAGGACATGTTTTTGAGAGCACTTCTGAGAGCCCACTGTAAGAGAGCAAACCAGTTTCTATTCCACTCCAACCCTATCTAGGTTGTGAATGTATGGATTCACTAAGCATTCAGTTGTCTGAAAAATGCTTGCGTTCAAAGCGTTAAAAACTTGTTCAGCAATCGGATGAAAAGAGTGTTAATATGTAACTAAAACGTTTACGCTTTAAATGGTAAGGCTCTCTTTATGATTGTTAAACTGCTATTAAAACAGGTCTGAAAACTTGTTTAACGTTATACCCAGTTGTCACAGAGCCAGTGCCACAAAAATGTTTTGTTTAGAACAATGGTCATCAGCAGCTGAAAACTTAGCAATGACAATTGTAAAACATTGTTTTCCAGTACCTTTCACAGTTGATTCCTGGTGATAAATGCTTTTGCTCCCAGAAATTTCATGGTGCTGGGATGAGGGAATTGGCTAAAGTTGTCTTTAAAAAAAAAAAAAAGAAAAAAAAATTGATGTAAGGATAAATCAATTTTGTGATACTAGAGTGTCATTTTCATCTGAAAAAAACTGTAATATTAAAGATGCATGATTACAGCACAAAAAGACTGGATTTCTTTTCATGGGGGAATAGGCTAAGGGTTAGAGGTACTTTTCCCCTTGTGTTTTTTCAATTGATTGCTCCCTGTGCCATGAGGGGAAATAACTAAAGAGGAAATAGTCACCTTAGAAACTCAGTGTTCAGTTATTTGTGCAACACAGTTTACATCCTTTGTTTTTGTAAATGTCCTAGATAAGATACGATACGCACAGAAGAATTCACATAAATGAAGAATTCCACTGAACTTAAAAGAACACAGTAGCCTCTGGCCTAATGGAAAAAGAGCAATGTTCAGTGCTGCTGCATAGAAGGAGCCATGGGTTCAGGAAGTAAATGGCATCTGTTTACTTTCTGGGCTGGTAGCGATTATACAGATCATAAAGAAAATGGCAAACTTGTGCCTTGATCCTGCTAGCACTTATGTACGTGCTTAGCTTTTAGGCATGCATGTGAGTGTTTGCAGGATTGGGGGAGTTTAGGAGAAGCACACAGTATTGCTGACCTTAAGCATTCAAAAATCATGAGTTGGGCACTAAACAATCATGAAATTAGCTTAAGAAACGTGATTTTAAAAGATTTTTTGATTGTTTTTATTTTCCTTCTGGATTTAGGTTTAACATTTTCGAGATTTTTCTCTGGAAGTATGTGAACTAGAGAAGTGCCTTTTTTTTTTCTTTTCTTTTTTTTTTTTTTTACCAAAAGTAATGTCTCCGATCTTCACAAAATCACAGCTTGGGCTTTAAGAAAAATACCAAATATTACGAAACTTGGATTGAGATCAGATGGCAAAATACTGTACAGTACTTTTGGGGGAATCGGAGCACAGGTTTCTGATGTTCATGGAAACTGAAGGCAAAATGATTGTAAGTGACTGTAATGGGATCGAACCTGGGACCTCTGAAGCTAAATGCATGAGCTAAAAGCCACATGGCTCTTAGCTAAGGCTATAGAGCAGATTTATTAATCTCTCTCTAAGTGGTCTCGGTGTCCCTAGATGGGACAGAACACCACACCCAGGAGGTGTGTGGGTTACAACTGTTTGTAGGCATCATGACAGATCTCCCAGGGCTTTGATGTTAGGCCAAGATCAGTGTTGACTTTATTGAGGTGAAAAAGAGACTCTGATCCCATCAACTGAAGGGCAAGTAATCTGGAAGTGGAAGTCTCGTATTTTTGGGGTGGGTGAATTCTAAGATGCCTGGAGGTAAAGGCATATCCCTGTCTCCAAAAATAAACAGGAGGTGAGAGAGAAGTGGGAGGTTGATGATGCTGCTACTATTAATTTAATCCCTTTAAGCAGTTAGAGCACTGTTTGCGGGACATATGATTAACAAATCAATATTAGCAATGATTGTGTAATTAGTAAACTTCCTTCCTTGTTTTTCATAAAAAGCATGCCAAATCTGTTATCAAATGTATGTACCTCTTACTGGGGCTCAGGAGCAACAAAGCTGCTAATAATGTTAGCTGTTCCTGATAAAACTGAAACCTAAGAGTAGCTGATCTTTAGTGTCATAGTACTAGAATTTCAGAAACGTTTACATGCCTGAGATCTTGCTGGGATGGTCAGTGGATTGTTTGAGGATTTTTCAACAGCATAGGTTTCCAAGATACTGATGATGGAGTTATCAGGGGGTTAATTTTTATAAACTTCCCAGTGTAATTGGCATAGCCATGGAGCAAAGGTATTTTTCCTGATGGCTCAAGAGAAAGAAGAGGCTAACTGTATTAAAGTATAGACAGGAATTCCACTTCTGTTGTTAACTGTTAACTTTAAACTTTGTGTGTAGAGCTTGTATGGGATGTAGTAGAATGTACTAGGTTGGAGTGTGACATTATGCCCCGTATCAGGGGTGGCCAACCTGTGGCTCCAGAGCTGCATGTGGCTCTTCGGAAGTTAATATGCGGCTCCTTGCATAGGTGCTGACTCTGGGGCTGGAGCTACAGGTGCCAACTTTCCACTGCTCAGGCCCTCCCCCACTTCATCCCTTACCCCAAGGCCCCCGCCCCTTCCTGCCCCCTCCCCTGAGCCTGCTGCACCCTTACTCCTCCCTCCGTCATCGCAGAGCCTCCTGTACACTGCGAAACAGCCGATCGCAGTGGGCAGGAGGCACAGGGAGGGAGGGGGAGGCACTGATGGGCAGGGCTGCTGGCGGGCAGGAGGTGCTGAGGATGGTGGGGGCGGGGTTGGCTGATGGGGGCTGCTGATGTATTACTGTGGCTCTTTAGCAATGTACACTGGTAAATTCAGGCTCCTGCTCAGGCTCAGGTTGGCCACCCCTGCCCCATATCTTCATAGAAATATTGTTATGATATTAATATGGCATAACTAAAATATGTTTTGTGCAAGATGGGGATCATGTGAGGTATCATTTATGGAATTATCAATATTCCTACCTTCAGATACAGTTGTAATTGTTACATGTTTCTGTTGTGTATTTGGGCAACACCCAAACCAGAAAGTATGCAGTCAGCCTGGATGAGCCGTTAGGAAGGACAATAGGACTTTGAAGATACTAATCTCCATCTTTCCTGAGAAGTTTCCTGGGATGCTGCTTTGACACTGCAGGGTCATGTGATTGTGTCACCTGGTACAGGATACCATCTTGAAATGCTGGTACTCTTCCATAGGAAGGGGTTGGGGATCAAAACTGGGAAACAAAAGATTCCTGCCATATGCAAATCCTATTTAAGGCTGGGGAGTAAATTAATCTGGGCTCTTCTCCGCTGCCTCCCCACCTAAGAATGAAAACTGCTGAGAACACCTAAAGGAACAAAGCTGGGGGAGGCAGGCGCTGAATCCAGGAGAAAAAGGTCAGCCTGTAAAAGGAATTCCTGGAGATTTAAGCTGCAAGCAGTGTAGTTTTTACCTTCACGAAACTTTGCAACCTCCTTGAAACAACATTTAGGGTGAGAAATTATTTGTAGCCAGTATTCCTGAGTGTATTAAGTTTAGTTTTCATGCTTTGTTTTATGTTCTCAGTAATCTGCTTTGTTCTGTTTGCTATCCCTTATAATCACTTAAAATTTACCTTTTGTAGTTAATAAACTTGGTTTTTGTTTACTTCGATACCTAGTTTGTGCAATTCTTAACTGGGGGAGGTGGGGAGAAAGTTGTGCATATCTTCCTCCACCTTGAGGGAGGGGGTGAATTTCATGAGCTTACGCTATACAGATCTCTATACAACGCAAGACACTATAATTGTGGGTTTACACTCCAGAGGGGGTGTGCACTAGAGTGCTGGGCAATTCCCCGAGCTTAGTCTTCCCACACAGAGCTGATTGCAGACTGAGATTCTACAGCTGGGTGAGTCCCTACCTGTGTTTGTGCTGGAAGGGGGCTTGAGAGCCTGTCACAGCAGCACAGAGTAAGGGGAACCCAGGCTGGTGGGACAGGTGGGCTCAGTGGGACCCCAGCACATCAGGTGGCACCCCAGAAGGGGGGGGTACAACCTGTCACATGAGGGTTCTGGGGAAATATAACGTTTTTTGTTTTGTTTTTCCCTGAACAAGAAAACCATATCTTAGGGCAATTCTATAACTGGGGATGAAACCACAAGATCAAATACAGTCCTCTAGAGTAATGCAATTGACAAATCACAGAATCTAACAAGAACCATAAAATCAATAAATGACTTGGAATTGCACTAGTTTTCCATCTCTCTAGCCACAATAGAGACAGAGCAGATGATAATAGCTTTTCTCAGAGAAAGCCTGCGGTATTTCTAGCATGTTAAAGGCGAGCTGTAGCTGATGGGTTTTATTTACCAAGCTTGTGGGTGGGGGTGCAGCCTATAGAACCTACAATAATGCATCTTTTTAAAAGACAGTGATTTTTATTGCTTATATTGGTTGGAAATGAGGTGAGGGGGAGCCCCATGGTACTAAGTAGCAGTTTAGTGGACCATTCAGTGTAAAATGATTGACAAACACACAGAGCTATTTGGGCCTCTGCCATAGAAACCTGGGGCAAGTAACATTACCTGTGTGTGCCTGCCTTTCCCTGTAAAATGTGGGTGAGCAGACTTGCTTCAAAAGAGTGTTTATAAAGTGTTGGGATGGCAGATGATCACACATACATACGTAGATAATAAAAATGTTAACACATCACCTCAGTGCAATGTTAACATTGAAATATCAAGCTTTAGAAAATCAGGACATTTCAGAAGTTAATGTGGAAATTTCAAAGGGTGACATTTTGGGCAAATTACAAGCATCTGAAAATAGTGTTGCAGAGGATATTTTTTTGGCAACTGTAACTACGGTCCGTGCTAGCACTTGCTGTATTAAACATGACATGAAAAAATTTATTAAATACACAGCTTTGTGATATTCTGCAGAAAAGTAATTTGAAAGATAAGGATGGGAAACTATTTCATAAATACCATATACACAACTTTCTTTGGAGGACTATTAAGCACTTTTTTCAAAGCCCGTAGCTTTGTGGCAATGGTGAATAGTATTTTTAATTATAGGTAGTGACGCCTATAGTTAATGTTGCCTGGCACTTTCCATTTATAAAACCCTACTTTCAGTTGCGTATAACTTTGCCAGGATTGATCTGTTGGGGCTGAAATTTTCTATGTTGGGTGTGTGCCTCAGTCTGAATTGTTTTGAAAAGTGTCAACTAAAATGCAGTTTCCAAGAATGAGGTGAGGCGAAAAATACGTTTTGTCTATGGGTTTAAACAAAATAAATGAATTATACCATTTTGCTGAAAAGCTCTAATGGTTTGGAGCAGGGACTTGAAATTTAGTGGGAGTTGTCAGCTGGTACTTTTTTGCAGTCTCTATGAAAATTTACCCAAATTTTGGCCAAGTTATAAGCCTCCAAGGGTATGTCTACAGGGCAATAAAACACCGGCTGTTGACCCATGTCAGCTGACTCAGGCTCACAAGGCTCAGGCTGCATGGCTATAAAAGTGCATTGTAGATGTTCGGGCTCTGGGATCCACCCCCTTAGTGGGGTCCCAGACCCCAGGCTTCAGCCTGAGCCCGAATGTCTACATTGCAATTTTATAGTCCCGCTAACCTAAATCAGCTGGCAATGTAGACATGCCCCTAGAATCTCAGTCTAGACATGCCCTGTAGAGACTTATTAGCGTTTGCAAGCTAACTATTTATTTAAAGTCTAGGGCTCAGTTTCAGTACTGGTACGGCAGCCATCTATGATGAAGTTGGGAAGATTTACAGATATCTTTTTGCTACTTGGAGTCCAGCATCTTAGAGCAACATGACCCTGAAACAAGGAAACTTGTTTTCCCAAAACCTCAAAAGACTTGTTTGCTTTCTGTGTTTAATTATAACCCTTCTGATCTAGATTTCCAATAACACTTGTTTAAAACTAGCTCTTGGTAACTGAACTCACTGTTTTCCAACTAGATTGAAGTATGTTTGATTACAGTGTAGTGCTTTATGTGATTATTTTTCCTCCCTTCCGCGTCCCTCCTCCCCCACCAACACAAACAACACTCCCCGTTCATAAGATCAGAAACAACTTAGGCAGAGAAAATATTTCAATTAGTGCTGGTCAAAAAGGGGGTGGGGGATTTTTTATTTTTACATTTTAAAAAAAGTTTTCCACTTTTTCCCCTTTAAAATTTCATCATCATTTTTCTAATGTCAAAATTTCAAGTAGCTATATAATTAGTCAAAAGTGATGAAAATTTTACATAAGAACGGCAATGCTCAGTCAGACCAATCACACATCTAACCCAGTATCCTGTCTTCCGACAGTGGCCAGTGCCAGACGCTTCAGAGGGAATGAACAGAACAGGGCAATTATCGAGTGATCCATTCCTTCATCCATTCCCAGCTTCTGGCAGTCAGTAGTTTATGGACAACCCAGATCACGAGATTGCTTCCCTGACCATCTTGGCTAATAGCCATTGATGTATCTATCCTCCATGAACGTGTCTAATTCTGTTTTGAACCCAGTTATACTTTTGACCTTCACAACGTCTCCTGGCAACAGGTTCCACAGGTTGACTGTGTATTCTGTAAAGAAATGCTTCTTATGTTGGTTTGAAACCTGCTGCTTATTAATTTTCATTGGGTGACCCCGGGTTCATGTGTTATGTGAACGGGTAAATAATACTTCCTTATTCACTTTTCTCCACACCATTCACGATTCTATAGATCTTTGTCACACCCCCCCTTAGCACTTTTCAAAGCTTGAACAGTTCCAGTCCTTTTAATCTCTTCTCATGTGGAAACTGTTCCGTATCCCTAATCATTTTTGTTGCCCTTCACTGTACTTTTTCAGTTCTAATAGATCTTGTTTGAGATGGGGTGACCAGAACTGCACTCAGTATTCAAGGTGTGAATGTACCATGGAAGAAAATTTCATGAATATTTCATCAAAATTATTTTTTTTAATTACAAAATGCTGTTGAAATTTTGAAACACTTTAGTTAGTTCTACTGTTGATGTTTGCAATTCACTCCAGCTTTCTCTGGCCATTCTCTTTGACTTGCCTGATCATAACATCAGTTGCCAGATCAACAAACAAAACCATTGGTCTACAGTTAGGTGTTTTGGGGCTACAATTTTCTTTTCACTGTAGGAGTTTGCAATCCCCCACCCCCTTACTTTATGTATCAAATAGGGGCAGTATTTTCAGCTGTATAAATCAGTGTAACTCCATTGTAGTTGATTTACACCAGCTGAAGAGAGAATCAATGAAATACAGGGCTTGAAGGGACCTTGAGAGATCATTTAGTCCAACACCCTCTCCTCCCCCTCCCTCTCCCCTCCCCCCCTCCATCACCAAAAAGGCAGGACTGAGTAAACCTAGACCATCCCTGATAAGTGTTTGTCTAAACCTGTTCTTAAAAACCTTCAATGATGGGGATTCCACAACCTCCCTTGGAAGCCTATAACAGAGCTTAACCGGTATCTTTCGACGAGGCAATCCTGAAGGAAAACATTTCTAGGGAAGATTAGAGCCTCCATGGACGACTGCGATGACGATTGAGAACTTCAGTAGGAGACTGAAATGGTGTGTGAAATCAACTGAGCGTGAAAGACCAAGAAGAGCTAGCGGAAGAATCTCGGAGAATACAAAGACTTTATTGGAGAAGAGGAGGAAAATGAAAAGAAATGGCAGCGACAGGCTTGAGTACTCCCTTCTGTGCAAGCTCATATGAATGAAGTTGAAGGAAGACTTCGAGAAATTTCGAACCAAAAAGCTCCTAAAGGCTGCTGAAGATCGTAAAAGTCTCAAAAAATGCAAAAGGGAACTGGCGTTATACAGGTCGTCATTATCGGCTTTGAAGAACAGGGATGGAAAATCAGTAACTGATCGAAGAGAGATGGAGGCAATTTGCAGGGATTTCTAAACACAGCTGTTTGCATCCCATATAGACGTCCCAGTGCCATCACTTCAACAAACTGATGAACGTATACTCCCGGTTTTCATCAGTGAAGTCCGTCACGCAGCCCATCAAATGAAAGAGGGGGAGGCTCCAGGCAAGGACAGTCTGACTGCAGAAGTGCTTAAGGCAGGAGGTCAGGAACTGTGGAAAGCTCTCACCCAAAGGTTCAGCTGCTACCTGGAAATCCAGAAGATACCGTCCAGTTGGAAAGAGTCCAATGCCATCTTGCTGCATAAGAAAGGCAATCGAGAAAATCTAAAGAACTATCACCTGATCTGCCTGCTTTCGCATATCTATAAGTTGTTCACTAAAATAATGACAAATCAACTGTCACGAAACCTGGATGAACAGCAACCTAGAGAGCAGGCCGGCTTTCGAAGGAATTACAGCACAATAGACCACATCTTCACTCTAAACCAACTACTAGAGGGTTCAAGGGAATACAAGTTCCCTCTGTGTATTGCCTTCGCGGACTACAAGAAGGCATTTGACAGCGTAGAGACTAGCGCTGTTCTTGAAGCTCTTTCAGAACAGGGCATCAGCGCGAAATATATCACATTACTAAAGGAAGCAAACTCTGGCTGCAGCACGGACATATCGCTGTTCGATACTCCCCTCCGAATCCCCATTGAGAAAGGTGTGAAACAAGGAGATACAGTTTCACCAAAGCTATTCACAGCCTGTCTTGAATAGGTTTTTTGAGCAGACTTGAAAGTGGGATTAATGTCAACGGCGAGCAGCTAAACCATCTCAGGTTCGCAGATGATATAGTGCTGATAGCCGAAAATACAGCCCAGCTTGAGAGAATGCTTAAATAACTGAACACAAAAAGTAGTCAAGTCGGATTAAAAATGAATTGGTCGAAAACAAAATACATGAGTTTAGATATTCTGCCAAGAAGCCAAATAACTCTTGGAGGAGAGCAGATCCAACAGGTTGATAAATACGTTTATTTGGGCCAGGAGGTCAACATGCGCCACGATCAGAAAGGCAAACTGTCGCGCAGAAAAAAACCTGGATGGTGCTCATTCAGTGAGATCAAGGACATCCTCCAAGGAAAGATCAGCAAAACAACTCATGCGAATCTTTTTAACTTGACAGTGTTTCCAACGATGTTATATGGCAGTGAAACATGGTTGCTGACAAAGACTGAAGAACATCAACTGTCTGTCACACAGAGGGTGATGGAACGAACATTTTTGGGCATTTTGCTCCATGATCATATCCCCAGTGAAACAATTAGGCAGCAGTCTGGAGTGCAAGACGTTGTCAAAAACAGGGTCAGCAAAATGCGGTGGGCGGGACATGTGGCCCGACTCAGCAACCAACAAATGGACCGCAGCTATATCCAAGTGGTATCCGCAAGAACAGAAATGGCCATGCGGTCAACCTCCAAAGAGGTGGGATGACTTCCGAGCAAGGAGATATGGACAAGCATGGCGAAGGATGGCCAGAGCGAGGGAAGATGTGTTGTGATCGGCTCAGTCTCAACTGATGAAGGACCGACAGTCTACGCAACTAGCCTTATAGTTTAAAGTTTTTTCTCATATCTAACCTAAATCTCCCTTGTTGCAGATAGGATCTGGCCCTAAAAGCTCAGTACTTCAGATTTGCTAGTTTAAATGTGTATCCTTGTTGCTGATGATTGGAAGGTGCGCAAAGAGTGTACAGTGTTGTAGTTGTGCGGATCTAGGGGTAGAAAAAACTGTTAATAAATATGGGCTGTGACTCTTAAGAATTATGGATGTCAGCAAACCACCAGAAGCAGAACTTCAAATGTAATAGTTGATCTGGCATGTCGCCTTCTTTTGGTCATTTTCATGTGGCATGACTGCATGGCTATTTCAGTTCAGCATTTTTTATTATTTCTAGTGTGTTTGCTTATTTTAAAAACTTCCTTATGCAAAAAGTGTGGTCAGCCTGCATCCCTCTTATGAAGGAAGATGCATTTTTTAAAGTGGTTTTAAATGGTTTTAATGTCTCTGTCTTGTGACATGGCAATTCTGGGAACCAGCTGCTGCTCAGCTCTTCCGTAGTGCAAGGGAATCTTATTTCATCTATGCTTAAAGAAAAAATGAGCCCATGTACAGGCATTATGGTGCCGTGTACCGACTCTTGCTTGTTCTTTCTTTGTTGGAAGGGGTGGTGATTGTCTGAGCAGCTTGCTTTGCGAGCTTGAATCATGTCACTCTTCTCTGTTAGAGTCTCTTCTTGCTCCTAAAGGCAGATTATTAGTTTCTGTTGGAAATGCCTCAGATAGTGAGATACTATACTGAAGAAACTCCATAATGATGTCTCAACAGAATTTATGGTGGAGGTCTTCCTGTAAGCATCTAGAGACAGGGTTGCCTTTTCATATATTTAGCATGCCCTCTAAATCATAATACAAAATGAATAATTTGAAATACAGTTTGATAACAAAAACTGTAGTTCTAGTTTCTGGATCATTTGTTTAAATACATGCCTTTAAAGTAGTTTTTAACTTCTCTCACCCATTCCCAAGCATTATTTTTTGCAAGGGTGTTATGCAGTAGGTATGGAGAGAAAAGACAGATTCAGAGATTTGCAGGAAAAACTGTCAGGATTTGGTGACCGCCTGGATCTAGGGGGAAGGAGGAGAGTGGGGAATTGGAAATGACCTTAGGGCAGTAAGCCTAGGTGAGGTGCAAAATCTGGATAGAGGTTTTTGATGCTGTTTAATAGCATAGTGAATGCAGACTACTCCTGAGGTAATTCTGCACCAAAAAAAAAAAAAAAATTCTTCACACAGTATTTTAAAATTCTGCATTTTTTTGTCAATAAATAAATGTGGAGGCTCCAGCATGGCAGTGGGGAGCAGAGGCTACTGGCTGCACAGAGGTGGGAGATCACCCTGCAATTTCCTCCCCCCATCTCTCCGGGATATAGACTCAGCGGTTTGGCTGCACCGTACCCTGACACAGTGCAAGGGCCAGGCCTGCCCCAGAAATACCCCAAGGCCCTTTCCCTCCATGCCATGTGCACCAGGTATGGGACAGGCAGGCTCAGCCCAGCAGGATCCAAGCATGGAGAGGTTTAGTGGGCGGGGGAGGAGGGGATCCAGGTGTGGATTGAGAGGGTTCTGTGTGGGGAGTCCAGGTACAGTGGGGATCTGGATGCACAGGGGCTCTTGGGGTGGGGGTCTGGGTGCATGGGCAATGGGACTCTGCAGGGGGGTCCAGGTGAAGGTGGCTGGGGCTCAGTGGGGGGGGTCTGGGTGTGGTGGAGCTCAGCAGGGGGGTCTGGTGCTTGGGGAGTGAAGCTTGGTGGCGGGGTGGTCTGGGTGCAGCTGGTTGGGGCTCAGTGGAGTGGGGGGTCCAGATGTGTGGGGTTTGTTGGGGTGGGTTAGAGTATGGGGGGTCTCTGTGGGGGTGGTCTAGGTGCAGGGGCAGAGGTCCAGATACAGAAGGGAAGGAATGGGGGGTGGGTTTCTGGGTGGGGAAGGAGGGTGAGGCTCATATCATGGGGGCCAGATGCACAGGGGTTGGGTGAATGGGGGAGCAGCTCCCCGTACAGTGACAGAAAGGGAAGAACCTTTATTGATACACTAGTCACCTTAATAATTAACAAACTTAGGGCCACGTTCTGAGGCAGAGTTTCAACTGACTTCATTGTGAGTCATGAATTGGTAAACACTGAGTAAGACCTCTATGGATTTGGCCTGTGGTAAGGAGGTTATGAGAGAGTTACTTTTCAGGTGTTTAAGTTTTTGTCAGACACACAATGAGAGGAAGCATCAGAATAATCTGGTTTAGTTTTAGCTTATGGTGTGGTGGCTCATCTAAATCAGGTAAATGTTAGGATCCTAGGTTTTGCCAAAAAGTACGGTTACATTATAGAAACACCTGCAACTTGTTACCAACAATGTATCAACATGTGGCAAGCTCTTTAAATTGCTGTGGTGTTGCAAACTGACTTGGTACTGCTGAATTCTTTAGGATTTCTTCAGTCATTTTGAAACACAATGTTAAATGTAACAATTGTAATCTATTACCTCAAATGGTCATTTCATCCCATCTCCCAAACCAGGCGGGGTTGGATGGGAGACATCCAGGGCAGGTCCAAGGAGCTGTTGTAAAAGGTGTCATAGACTCAGCATGCAGCACTCTTCCTTCTGGGTCAATATTGTACTAACTCCCCACTGCGGTGTTGGGGGTACCGCGCTGCCAGAGGAGCTCTCTTTTGTTAAAATGTGAATATGGTATATCCATCTTCACCACTGTCATGTGATTAGGATATGTTTTGTCCACAGTATGCCTTTTGAGGTATCCTTCTAAAAGTCTTGATCTGCTAGACATTAACATCTCATTGGATTGTATGTGCTATCATCCTTGGTAAAGTTATGAAGTTTGGCGCTGTGTGTGTTACTGAAACATGTTGTGAGGTTGAAAACACCCACAAGCAGCCTTTCAGGTACAATAGTAAAAAGGCCAAACAAAGTTAATGGCTTATTGAGGAAATCATAGAATATTAGGGTTGGAAGAGACCTCAGGAGGTCATCTAGTCCAATCCCCTGCTCAAAGCAGGGCCAACATGAACTAAATCCTCCCAGCCAAGGCTTTGTCAAGCTGGGCCTTAAAAACATCTAAGGATGGAGATTCCACCACCTCCTTAGGTAACCCATTCCAGTGCTTCACCACCCTCTTAGTGAAATAGTGTTTCCTAATATCCAACATAGACCTCCCCCACTGCAACTTGAGAACATTGCTCCTTGTTTTGTCATCTGCCACCACTGAGAACAGCCTAGCTCCATCCTCTTTGGAACCCCCCTTGAGGTAATTGAAAGCTGCTGTCAAATCCCCCCTCACTCTTCTCTTCTCCAGACTAAATAACCCCAGTTCCCTCAACCTCTCCTCATAAGTCACGTGCCCCAGCCCCCTAATCATTTTCGTTGCCCTCCGCTGGACTCTCTCCAATTTGTCCACATCCCTTCTGTAGTGGGGGGGACCAAAACTGGATGCAATACTCCATGTGTGGCATCACCAGTGCCGAATAGAGGGTAATAATCACATCCCTTGATCTGCTGACAGTGCTCCTACTAATACAGACCAATATGCCATTGGCCTTCTTGGCAACAAGGGCACACTGTTGACTCACATCCAGCTTCTCATCCACTGTAATCCCCAGGTCCTTTTCTGCAGAACTGCTGCTTAGCCAGTCGGTCCCCAGCCTATAATGGTGCATGGGATTCTCCCTTCCTAAGTGCAGGACTCTGCACTTGTCCTTGTTGAGTCTCATCAGATTTCTTTTGGCCCAATCCTCCAAGTTGTCTAGGTCACTCTGGACTCTATCCCTTTCCTCCATCGTATCTACCTCTCCCCTCAGTTTAGTGTCATCCACGAACTTGCTGAGGGTGCAGTTAATCCCATCCTACAGATCATTAATGAAGATATTGAACAAAACCGGCCCCAGGACTGACCTCTGGGGCACTCTGCATGATACCGGCTGCCAACTAGACATTGAGCCGTTGATCACTATCCATTGAGCACCACAATCTAGGCAGCTTTCTGTCCACCTTATAGTCCATTCATCCAATCCATACTTTTTTAACTTGCTGGCAAGAATACTGTGGGAGACCGTATAAAAAGCTTTGCTAAAGTCAAGATATAGCACATCCACCGCTTTCCCCATATCCACAGAGCCAGTTATCTCATCATAGAAGGCAATCAGGTTGGTCAGGCATGACTTGCCCTTGGTGAATCCATGTTGACTGTTCCTGACCACACAAGCACAAGGATTACCCTGGGAACTGTGTACAATAGAAACCTCTCAGAGAGCACAACACAATGGGAACTGTTTGACCCAGGGCACAGCAAAAGAGCTTTCCAGCAGGTGGGAAGAAGATATAAAAGGGGGGAAATGACATCATGATGGTACCTCACTCTCCCTACAACAACACACCTGGAAACACTGGAGGAATAAAGACTGAACAGGGGGGAGGTGATGGTCCCAGGCTAAGGGATTGCTAGCCTGTGTATGAAAACCTGGAAACCCCAAGCTGCAGAGCCAAGGCAGTTTGTGCCTTAAGAATCTGCCAGGCTGTTTATCACTCAGGGTGAGAATTTGCTAATTCACATCCTCCCTATCTAGTGTGTTATGCTCAGTTTGCGGTTTTGTTTATTTACTAGGTAATCTGCTTTATTCTGTTTGCTATCACTTATAATCACTTAACATCTACCCTTTTGTAGTTAATAAACTTATTTTATGTTTTAATCCAAACCAGTGTGCATTTGACTAAGGGCTCTGGGGAAAATCTCAGCTTGGTTACCACAAATGTGCATGTCCTCTTCACATTGAGGGAGAGGCGGACCGGTAGTTAAACCCATATACTGGCCAGATTTGACCAGGGCAGGATGGTACTGCTCTGGGGTCCTAGGCTGGGAAGCGGAGTGTGTCCCTACCTATGTGAATGCTGGTGAAAGTGCAAGCTTGGAGGGCTTTGCAACTTGTCACAGCAGCACAGTGTGAGAGGGAGTCCAGGCTGGTGTGGGTCAGAAGGCTCAGTGGCACCCCAGTTCCAGGTGACACCCTGGGGGGAACCTGTCACGCAGTCCTTTTGAGGTTATTGATCCTAGGGTATTATTTGCAAGAGGAGGGGTGTTATGCTTGGTATCCTGGCCAAATTCCAATCTGAGTAAAAGAATCTCCCAATGTAAATTCCTCTGAAATTTCAGTTAAATATAGTAGTCCTCATGTCTTATCCTAGGGCTTCATCTTGCAAACATTTAAACACATGAGTACCTTTTCTCCCCCAGAATAAATTACTGTTCTTCTTAGAGTGCTTGCTCATGTCCATTTCATATGAGGTGTGTGTGCTCACCACATGCACTGGTGCCGGAAAATTTTCCCTCTGTGGCATCAGTAGTGGACCGACTCTGGCACCTTCTGGAGTGGTGTGCACATGCTGTGGTATAAGGAGTGTCACTGGCTCCCCCCACCCTCAGTTCCTTCTTGCCGCCAGTATTGGTGCTGAAACGTCTGCTGCTTCGGCTAGCCCTTTTCACTTTGTTCAGTATTTCAAACTTTCTTGTAAAATAGTTGTACATAGTTAACAGTTTCCCTTAGTGTTAGTGTTTTACTTAGTTGGTCCCGAATGGGACTTAGCCTAGGGATGGGGCATGACCCAGTCCCTAGGCTTTAAGCCCTGCGATCACTGCAAGAAACTGATGCCCATCAGCAATCCGCAAAACAGTTGTTTCAGATGTCTTGGTGGGTCGCATATAAGCGACAAGTGCCATATTTGAAAGTCCTTCAAACCTTGGACTAAGAAGGAGAGGGACTTCTGCCTCAAAGCGCTCCTCATGGAGTCAGTACTAACTCCAGCACCGGAGCAGTCGCGGTGCAACTCTGCCCCGAGCACCACAGCATTGGGGCAGAGTGCCCCATCTGCGCCGATCCCCGTCCCTGGCGTCTTCCAAGAGGCTAAAGAAGACCGGGAGAGGAAGATCTCCTACATCCCTGCTAGGAGAAGGAGAGGGCAGGAGGGGAGCCAAGGCCCAAGGAGGACGGCTTGATACCTCCTACCAGGAGTCAGGCCCCAGCTCAGGTTGAGTGGTCCCGCCCACCCCGACCCATGTCTGCCACACCGGACAGTGACGGGGGCCTTCATCAGTTAGAGGTCCCGTCGACGCCCTGCAGGCAGCGCAGGATATCCTGGCACTATTGGTGCCGCCCACACCGGTTACAGCAGTACCCTGGTCTAAGGGTAAACCCGCCTTGGGTCCTTTCTATAGGTCCCCAATCTCAGTGGCACCGTTCCCCATTGCAGGGGACGTTCCTCCGGTGCTTGCTCGCATGGAGCCACCAGGCCTCGAAGGCAGAGAGGCAGGCTCAGTGAAGCCCTCATCAGTCTCCGGACTCAGGGCACTGCTCGCAAGGTTCGAGGCGTGCCTCGCTTGTGACATGGCACAGGTCTGCAGAGGGTCCACCCTTCCTGGCATCAACAGCACTGGGATCAGCCCAGTGCTTTACCCATGGCTCGGTACTGGTCGCAGGCCCAAGACAGTCGGTCTCAGCAGTGGAGTTATCAGCTCGCTGATACGCATCACTGTGTCATGGATCCCCTAGATCGGGGAGTAGGTTCTTCCTGGTGACCGACCCCGCTCCAGCTCCCGGTCCCGCTCTAGATCCCGGTACCAGTTGAGCAGCATGACTGAGGTGTAGATCACTGGGACGTCGTCACCAATCCACCAAACCCCGCCGGTCTCCAAGGACTCGCAGAAGGGACTTGTCCCGAGCAGATAGCTACCTGTCCAGGCGCATACAACGACAAAGTTCAACTGCGACCCCATCTGGCCTTTCTGCCAAAGCTGGTGTCTTCCTTCCGTGTCAATCAAGACATCTTCCTCCCGGTGTTTTGTCCCAAGCTGCACATCACTAATGAGGAAAGGAGGTTGCACGCCCTGACATCAGATGTGCTCTGCCGTCTTACCCAGAGTGTACCAAGCCCATCCCCAGGTCAACCCAGCTCTTCATCACAACAGCAGACAGGATAAAGGGCCTTCTGGTGTCATCCCAGGATTTCCACCTGGATCACCACCTGCATCCGGACCTGTTACGAGCTAGCACAGGTCTCACTGATGCTGATCACGAGGGCCCATTCAACCAGAGCTCAGGTGTCCTCAGCAGTCTTCCTGGCACACATTCCCATCCAGGACATTTGCAGAACCATGGCATGGTCTTTGGTTCACACATTTACGGTGCATTACGCCCTCACACAACAGGGCATAGATGACGCTGGGTTCGGCAGAGCTGTGTTGCAATCTACACGTCCATGAACTCTTACCTGCCTCCACTGGTACTGCTTGGGAATCACCTAATAGGGAATGGACAGGAGCAAGCACTTGAAGAAGAAAAGACAGTTATCTGTTCCATAACTAGTGTTCTTTGAGGTGTGTTGCTCATGTCTGTTCCATGAGCTGCCCTCCGTCCCCACTGTCAGAGTTTCCAGCAAGAAGGAACTGGGGTGAGGTGGGGGGGGAGCTGGCAGCCAGGGCCGGCTCTAGGCACCAGCAAAACAAGCAGGTGCTTGGGGTGGCACGTTTCTAGGGGTGGCATTCCAGCGCCGGCCATGCCACCCCTAGAAATGTGCCCCAGCTCGCCTCTGCTCCACCTCTGCCTCCTCCTGCTCCCCTGAGCGAGCTGCCTGGGAGAGAGGGCGGAGGCGGAGGTGATCTGGGGCCGGGAGCCGTTCCTCTACCCCCCCCCCCCCCCGTTACTTCCTGCGCCTCCCCCCCCCGACCCTCCCTCACCTCCGCTCCACCCGCTCCCCTGAATGCGCTGCCTCTCCCTCGCCGGAGAGGGACGGGGGAGAAGCGGAGCGGCGGCGTGTTCAGGGGAGCAGGCAGAGCGGAGGTGAGCTAGGACAGGGGGTTGCGGGGGAGGAGGTGGGGCCGAGTTGGGGCGGAGCCGGGGGTGGGGGAGGCACGAAATAAAAGCGGGGGCTTGAGGACATGTTTGTATTGAAGTTACTGGGATCCAGGAGAGGAAACTGATGTGAGGCCACTTGCAGGTTGCCCTGGGGTCATGAAGGGTCGCTCGGGAGGAGACCACTCATTTACACTCCCGCTTTGGAGTACAATTTCAGCAACTGAGATGGTTTTAGAGTGCAATTCCAGCACCTTCTTATCCTGGCACCGTAAAACGGCACTGTGGAAAGAGCTGAATCAGGCAGACACACTCTCGCACTTGATTCTCCTGCTGCTCTTCTTACCTCTGTGTCAATAAAACGTAGCCTTTCCTAAGTGCAGGCTGTTTTTCTTACACCATCGTCCCATCTTACTCTAGAGAAAGTGGAGTACTGATGGGGGCTACTATACTGTGTTGCAAAAAGTTTACCATCAATTGATCTGAAGTAGCCTGAACCTGGTGACTCTGAGGCCTGCTACAAAACTGATCGTCTTCCCCAGGCATTTGAAAACAGGATTAGGGAAATCTGAGATTTGAAATTGTCTGACTTCCTGGTGATGGTTTACATAGAATTCTGCTGCTGACATGTTGGGGTATTATTTGGATATATTTTTAAGTTAGTTCAAGACTACCTAGAACATATGGATAGATGCCCATTTTTATAAATCCAAATAAACAAACTTGGGAAGAAAGATTTAATGACCAAACTTATTAGTGTATAACTAAGCACCTGATCCAACTCTCACCAAAGTAAAGGAGAGTCTTTTCATTCCCAGTCATGTGAGTTGGATGTGGACTTGAATAATGAATTAAGAATATTTTTAAGTGTGAATGCTAAAATTGAAAAGAACACCTACAACAACATCTGTATGTTTAAATGCACCAGAGAGGAATCAAGTATGTTTCAATGTACTTATCTCTTTTCTTCTTTCAGTGGGATCTCGTTTGTGAATCTTCCTGGAAAGTCCATATTGCTAAATTCTCCCTACTGGTAGGCTTAATCTTTGGCTACTTGATAACAGGATGTATAGCTGACTGGTGAGTGAAAAATCTTTTAATGCTATATCATTTAAATGAATAAAGATGCTAAGTTTCTCTCTAGAACTTTTTTAAAAGTTCCTATTCAGGAAGAACCTTTTAATAATTAGATCTGCAGACCTCTGAAAAGAGTAGCATGAATTGGCAGTACAAAATTGTTTTAATTGCTTGGGCTGAGTTACTTATAGCATGATAAATAACAAAAGGAAAATACTTAACTATTGACTTCTAATTATTTGCTGTTGACACACTTTGGTACTGCTGTCATGACAGAGCAGAATTAAATATTTTCTAATTATTTAAAAATGGAGCGTTTGTTTTAGATAGCACTAGCCTCTAGTGTTCTGTCAAATAGATACTACAATCACAAATTACTTTTTAGCCATATTTGCTGGTAAAAGGGACAGTGTCAACTCACATTTGGCCCAGAATGCTCATCTTATTTTTAAAAGGCCTTTACAAACCTTTCCACTGTTTTGCTATTTTTTAAAAGTTGTTTTGAAACAAATGAACATTCCCTTGCAATGTTTGAAACCCAAATATTGCAGCATTAAGAACATACATATCTGCATTTCTCAAAGTGTGGGGGTATGTCCCTCTGGATTACTGGGGAATGGGAACATCGATAGAACTCTCAATTATTGTCCAGAATCTGCTTTCACTTTAAAAAAAAAAAATCTCTAGCTGGTATGATTACAAAGAAAAACTTTATGCTGTAAGCAAAGTGATATATGCTTGAGCTTGCAGAAAGCCTGAAACAATAGCTTTATGGTATGAACCCGCCCCATTCATTCCAGTGGATGCTAACTCAGTTGTCAATTATTATATTTTTTTCACTACTGATTGAAGCATGGAAGAGATGAGAGGAGATGTGGTGTTATGAAGATTTACATGATTACTGCTCACTTTGGTGCCATACCTCACAGCTGTGAGGAGGCGAACCCTGCTGCATGTGTGAAGCAACGTGGCCCAAAGCTTCACAGCATCTTAATTTCAATTTTAAATAATAAAATAATGTGGCACTGAAATATTTATTTAATGTCCAGTATTAAATATTCATTGCTCCTCAAAATAAAGCCTTATGGATATGTATGATGGCATATAGTTTTATTTCATTTAAATAAAATTCTAAAATTAGGGTAGATCTTAAACAACATGTGACAGAATTGTGGGGAGATGGGTGAGAGTATATGATTTGTTTCATTGCCCTGCAGAAGGGTGTGGGTAGGGTGCTCAGCTTTTAAAAGTTTGGGAAAAACAGATGTAAGTGATCAAATTTACAAAAGGGAAACTGACTTAATTTATTTGCATTGTCTAAGTTGAGAGAAATGCATGAAATGAGAGAGCATAAATAGTGACATAAATTGGATTTTGAAAATTTTCACTTTTAATAATCTGAGCTTATGGTAGTTACCTAGATAAAGAAATTTGTTTGCAGCATACAGATTTTTAAGTTGATGGTGTTCCTTTAGAAGGAAACTTCTAAAGCTATAAGTGATGACCGCATGACACTATAGTGATTTTCATTCACTAAGTAATAAGCTGTGTGGGTAGGTATAGGTGGAAGATCTATGGGATCCAGCATGTGGAGACTCCATTTATTCAAACTGGGGACCAAATCCTTATCCAACAACCAGTGCATTATGGATGGTAGCACGTGTTCTAATACAGTGTGGTATGGGCAGTTTGTCACACTCTGGGCTAGCATAATGTGCTACCAAAAAAAACGTTTACTGCTTCTTTCTACAGGAGCACCGTGATCACTGGAAATTGGGCTTACCTAGAATTTTCAGTGTATGGCAATATTCATGCTTATATATGCACAGAGTTTGCCCCTCACATGCTGTCTTCAGACCATTTTTCTTTTGACAGCGGTGCATATTTTATAGCATTAGATGCATGTATCTGCAAGTGCATCTGAATATCCCATCCCATACACTGCTGGTTGCACAAAGGTCCATGGCTGCTTGCATCCTTTGTCCAAAACAAAATGGCAGGTGTCTGGCTGCAAATAATATTGAAACCTGTGGCCCTTTGGAAATATTCCGCGTTTCATAGCTGGTGGATTGTGGAATCCAGGGGGGTGCTGATTGAGATGAATAAAGCAGCTCAGTCCTTTTAGAGGTATTGCTTCAGGTTCTCTGAAGACTCAGGAAAGTGATGCTTCTTCAGTTTATACTTGGTTTACATTTTTGAGGCTGTTTCCACAACCACCGGGGCTAGAAACTTAGTTTTTAGAAACTAAATGAAAGCTGAGATTTGTGAAGCTGAAGCATGTAGCAAGAGGAGAATTCGCTGGTAAATTTAATGGGCATGGAAAATGTCTCTTCTCTTGAGGGGAAGCTTCTATTAATCAAGTGACCTTTCCTCACTATGGAAAACTAAGGGCTTTTTCCCAAATCGCCTGTCATAATTTTTGTTAATGGCTTGCACTTACTGCAATTTTTATATATTTATTTGCTGTTTTGTTCACTTTCAGGCTTTGAAAATGGCTCTTATATTAAATAGTGATGCACTTAATGCTATTTGCTTTAATCTGTTCATAAATGAATTTGTCCATGAAATCTTTGCAAGACTAATCAAAGCAATAATTGAATTTAATAAGCAGAAATGTGAGAAGTGTCTGTGTGTGTGTGGGAGTGGGGTGGGGAGTGTGTTGGCTGCTATTAAAAACTGGTAGCAGCATTTGGGAGGAACTATGTAATTTGTTCCCAACTGTGCCTATGTTCTCTGCAAGACATAAGCATCTAGTATTGTGTCCACCTTGGATTTTAACACTATTCTCCCCACTTTCCGTTTGTAGGGTTGGTCGACGGCCAGTGCTACTCTTCTCGGTTATATTCATTCTGATATTTGGACTGACTGTGGCTCTCTCGGTAAATGTGACAATGTTCAGCACGCTCAGATTTTTTGAAGGGTTTTGCCTGGCTGGAATAATCCTCTCCTTGTATGCACTGCGTGAGTATTACCTTCATAATTTAGCCAAAAACATGTTTTGCTTAAATACACAGTCTGCTATGTGTTATACTTCCTGCAGTATGTCTTTCAAGAGGCTTGTACAAAAAACAGTTGAATCCCAGAGTTCTTTTGAGTCTACTGCATTGGTTTTGTTCCTGGAAATTCCTCCTCCCCTGCCCCAATTCCCATTTTTTCTTGCGTTGCTGGAGAATCAGCCTATGCAGAAAACGTGTTCATGAGTTTGCAAATGGAAGAAAGGATTAAACAATGTTTATTCTTTTGAATTTCTTTAACCTGGGAGTTGCCTCCTGTGTCCTGGCAACGTTCACGGCATAACAGATGTCAACATGATTTCACAACAACTCTTTTCAGCGATTTGAAAATCCTTGTCTCTTTGTATGTATGGTGGCACATGATTTTTACTGAGATGTCTTTGACATTAGTAGCTGGGGTTATTCCTCTATATAGTCATTTAGAGAATTGTGAAAGAGAGGGAAAATTGGTGAAATCTCATGCTCTTTCTTTGAGTCACATTGTTCTCTGAAGTGCTTTCCTTTGTTTGCTGAGAGAAACTGGACGGAAATCTTGTGAGAAACTAATGCTTGCTCACTGTCGTGTAAGGAGAGAGAAGACTGCTGGTTGATATGGTACACCTAAATGATGTCTATACTGCAGTTAGACAGCCTCATGCCTGCTGACTCAGGCTTGCAGGCCTCAGGGTCAGGGGCTGTTTAAATGTGGTGCAGACCTTTGGGCTCAGGCAGCGGTCTGGGTTCTGGGAACCTCTCAGGGTCCTAGATCCTGAGCTCCAGCCCAAGCCCCAACATCTGCACTGAATTATAGAATATCAGGGTTGGAAGGGACCTCAGGAGGTCATCTAGTCCAACCCCCTGCTCAAAGCAGGACCAATCTAAATCATCCCAGCCAGGGCTTTGTCACTGGAATCAAACAACGCCTTAACCCAAGCCTTGTGAGTTCTAGTCAGCTGGCATGGGACAGCAGCAGGTTTTTAAGTGCAATGTAGATCAATCCTTACTAGCCAAAATTTTCAAAAGCCTCCGGTTCTCCCCTCCCAAGGTTTCTGCTCAGCACTATATGAAAATCAAGCTCCTTTAAGGCATCTCAGGTCAGGGACACAAAAGACTAGTCACTTCTAAAATTGGCTGCTATTTTTATTAATCAGAGAGTTAAAAACAGTTTTTAAGTGTGACTTCCAGCTAAATTAATAAAGATTCTTCAATGTCCAACTCATAGTTTAGGCAGGGGAAAGAGAAATGGCATAAAAGATAAATCCCTAAATCTGATATTTTCACAGGCCTCTGCCTCTTTCTGTCTCAACCTCTCTGCATTATACTGGAATATAGATAAAGATATTCCCTTCCCAGGAGCCAGGCAAAACTGTTTTGGTTGACAGCTGTGTCTGGAGTACTGCCGTAAATACAGTAGAATGACCATGTACAGTAGCATGACCATAATTAGCAGCTAGTATCTTATCAAGAAGAAAGTATGGCATTTTATTCTTTTATTTCTGGCACTGAAAAAAAATTTATCAAAATATATCCTGGAACCTTCAGTGCAGTTCTTCATAAAGTTTTATTTACTTCCTATTGTAAAGTAGATTAATATTCAGTCCATCAATCTCAGGATTTAGCACAACATCCTTAACCTGCACATACATAAGATCCTTCATAGTGCTGGGTTGTTTTCTTTTTGTTTTTTTGTCTTTAGGTTACATTGAGAGGAGATAGGGTGATTAATATATACAAGATTTTGTTCAGTGTGCCATAATAAATTCTATGGTACCTCAGATACATTTTCTTCTCCTGCCTTTGCTCATATAATTCAAATCCGGCCCCAGCTTTCAGTGTTACTGAGTAGAAGTAAACCGTTCAGGTGTTTACAGCCTGCAAAGATTATTAGCCTGCCACAAAGATGTGTTTTAGCTTCCTAGTTATGATTGGACTTAGTGCCCACCTAAGGGAAATTATAAATGACCATCTCAGATGCTTTGGGAATGGAAATAGTATTAAAGTGTTGCTTGAAAACATAGGACTGCTAAGTTTTAGTTTCCTTGCAAGGCATTTGGAATGGCAGAGTTAGAACAGCTAATGGTTTCTTTCCTTTCGAACACCCCTAATAAACTAAGGCAGCGGTTCTCAAACTGTGGGTCGGGACCCCAAAGTGGGTCGTGACTCTGTTTTAATGGGGTCACCAGGGCTGGCGTTAGACTTGCTGGGGCCCGGGGCTGAAGCCGAAGTCAGAGCCCCACCGCCCAGGGCTGAAGCCAAAACCCAAGGGCTTCAGCCCTGGGTGGCAGGGCTCAGGTTACAGCCCCCCTGCTCAGGGCTGAAGCCCTCAAGCTTTGGCTTTGGGTGGTGGGGCTCAGACTTTGGGTTTGGCCCTCCTGCCCGGGGTCATGTAGTAATTTTTGTTGTCAGAAGGGGGTCACAGTGCAATGAAGGTTGAGAACCCCTGCACTAAGGGTAGGTCTACATGGGAACTACACCTGAGCTAGTGCAGGCATGTCTACCTGAGCTGGAATTACACCTTCCCTAAGTGCATTAGGGTGTTGGGGAGGAAAGAACCTAGCAATGTAGCCATGGCCGTGTAGTGGGCTAGCTACCCAGAATACATACTTTGCGTCTTGGACGAGTACATACTGGGGTGGCTAGCCTGCGCTGCTGCGGCTACACGTCTATTTTTAGTGCACTAGTCCGATTAGAGGTAGCACAGGTATCTCTGCTCGAGCTGAAAATCACACCTTCCAACCCCAAACTGAGCATTGGAGAACTCACATTCTTTCAAAGACAATGGTGAGATTGAATTGTGTGAGAGAAGAGAGGTATCAAATCCTCAGAAGGGTTTAAAGACACAGATGCTCTCACAAGAGGTCAGATGATTCAGAAAGAGATTGAGGCGGAGACTGTTGGGAAGCAGTCTTATCCCGCAGAAGTTGTGGGAGCGGGGCTCTGAGTTGAGAGGTCTACCTTAGGTAAGATAGATGTGTATAGGCTGTTCATGGTTTTAACAGTCCTTTTCTCTTGCTATGCTGTGTTCCTATGTTAAGATTAAACGGTACTGTGAACCACTGGTCACAGGTCCCAAAGGGAAGAACTGAAGGTAGCTGAACCTAGTCAGATCTGTTGGGGGAAAACGCAGTTGATACACAGGGCACTGTAACCCAGCACTCTGCCTCAGAGTGGGAGAATTGCAGAATTCTGCCTCAGAGAATTTGAAGGCTCGAGGCCTGACAACAGAGAGACAGGGGCAGTCAGACACACCAGAAGAGGGGACAGAGGTGTGCAGCTAACCCTGAAACATGATACACATGCAGCAGCCAGAGGCACGCTCTCTCCCACTGCTATCCTGAATTGGTTTGCTTGCGGCCTCCCCCGGGTTATTAGTCATACTGAACAAAGTGCACTCAGCAAACATGACAATTGCTGAGCATGAGCATGTGATGAGGAAGACATTGATCATTTTTTTGGTTCTGATACAAAGGTAATTCCCATCCTTAGCTCGCTTAGTCTTGTAGGGCCATTGCTCTGAGAGTTGTTGATTGACTTCTGCGTGGCACCACCCATTGCTTACTTTAGCTTTATATTTAAATAGACAGGAAAACACTACTAAGGCCCAGATCCTGCCAATGACTCTGCATAAATAGCAATTTGTGACACATTTTGCTCCATTAACTTCATTGGAATTCCATGCAAATGCAGGGATCCTATAGTGCAGAGTGCAAAATGGAGACCAATGGCACTTGGCATGGGATTTTCTTGTCGCTAAAATGCGATGACACTTGTCATATTCATTAAGAAGGCACAGTCGTCCACGCTAAAAATCTTGAAGGGGAAAGTATCTTTCTGGGTGAGTAGAACTGGCGTACTAACATCCGTGCATGTTCTTCTCTTTTATCGTTTCAAATGATTTTGTGCTATTGCAAAGGAACTAATGTTATTGCAATGCATCCCTCTCAGTGTACCGGAATGAAGAACAGAGCTGGAGCATTGCCTCCTAAGGCATAGCACAAAGCAAAGGGAACAGGAAACTAAAAATGATATGGAAAGAGACCGCCTGCAGTGCAACTAAGATTTTTTTCCTCCCCTACTTTCCTGGTTTTGAAGTTTTCTATAATGTGAAGCAGTGTGGTGATAAAGGAAAATGGCGATGATGTGAACTGAGGTCTCTCAGTGGGTGAAAAGGTTATTTTCTGCCAAATGCTGCTGACAGCTTTAACATGCCATCATTCTAATGACCTTACCTGAGCCTAGATAGCATGAGCAGTGGCACAGACTTGCACACAATCATAGAATGCTCAGTAATTTCATGGGTGACTGAGCTGCAGACTGCTTTGAGAAATTAGAAAGCATAAACTTGAATGAACAGGTACATAGGCTCTGAAAATAGGTTTGTTATAAGGGAGGAGATGTATTTCCATGTCACTGCAAGGGGGTTGGTGCCCCTGAACCTCGGTGCACAATAAAAGGAAGTAGGGCCACATTGTTCTAGTCTCTTTAAATTTCCGTGGAGATACCTGCTGTGGAATTTCTAGCTCATTCTTCAAAAGACAGTTCAGATTGTCCAGTAATCTTTTCAATTGTGATGTCTCTTGTATAATTAATAAGCTTTATGGCTTTGTTTTCTTAACCTTTTAATCCTTTAAAATGGACAGAGGGTGACTTTAAGTTGGCAGAAGTTTAGCATGGGTCCTATTGACTCACCAAGAAGGGAGGCTGCCTTTTGATGATTTTTTTTTTTTTTCTGGAAGACTTGTAACCTGTAGTCGAAGGCTAGAGTTTTAGCTGAAGAAAGGCGCAAGACCTGTACAGAGCAAATCCAGCTACTAGGCTGTGGGTTTTCAGGGCCAGATTTGCAAAAGAACGATGCTACCAATTAGGCAACAAAATAAATGGTCAGATTTTCAGCATGGTAACTGCTGAGCTTTTTTCAAAAATGTAGCTATATGTGTGGGAATGTGAGCTCCTGGGTTCTGAGCACTTTTGGTAATCTGACCTTGAATGGGTACGACCACTCCAGCGTCTAGTCAAACCCTCAGGACACCATTATCTTCCCCCAACCCTTCAATAACAAAACGAACAAATATAGCCGAAACGAGTTACGTTAAGTGTTAGAGAGAGAGAAATTCTTCAGTGCAATCCAAATCTGAACGACTGCATGACTAAAGCTATGAAATGAATCTTTCAAGTGGGGGAGGGGAACATTCAACCAGTTTCCCGACAGACTGAAATGAGGTTTGACTTTGTGATGCCTTGATAAGATTCTGTTCTGGTGACAAGATCAAGGTTTTAAAATTAACAACTTCTTGTTTATATAATCACTGTCTACCCTAACTAATTATATTCAGCTTTGGTGCAGCAAGAGTGATCACAGACAGATCCTTTGAGAGAGGTTTTCACCGGATCTCACTTCAGTGTATCGAACAGTGCAGTATTGAATATTGCTCAAAGAACAAATTCAAATTTCTGAAATATCTGATTGAGGTGCAGGTTTCTATACATTGTATATTGGTAAGTTTACTGCTACTTAATTTTTTAATTGCTGCTGTATAAGAAACATTAAGTAAAATAATATAAATTAGGGAGCCCCCAAACTGCTCAACCTAGGTCTGTGTTGACAACCTTTCAGTAACCCCCTGTGGATTGTGCTTAACCTGCACAAAATGAAGCAGGATGCAGCCCACGAAACTACAGGTCCCAGCATGCAATATTTCATTAAAAAAAAATCTCCCTTGCTCCACATTCACTTTCTCAGCAAAACCAAATCTTGACCTCTGACCTTATCAGGTCACCTCAATCTCTTTATTCCTGCTCCCCATTATTTTGTGTTGGTTTTTTTTCTTCTTCAGGGCGTATACTCTCCCTTCAGGGCATTTGCTGACTGCTCCATTTTAATCCTTACATCTTCTGCACTTTAGCATTACAGTTGCTCCAGAATGCATTGCTCCCTTCTGACACTTGTCAACCTTTTCTCCTCCCGGAAGTAGCATTTGAAGATGACAATATCCCAGCTGTGACCCTGAGATTACTTTGAGTAATGGTTGGAAGTTTGTCAGGAGAGGAAGTATTTAACTTTTTGGGAGGTGAGAAAAAGTTTGAATAATTCAAAAATTGGAACTGGGTTTTATTTAATCTGAATCAATTTACTCATCCCAGTTACTGGAATATTTCAGGTATTGGCTGTACGGCTAAGAGAAATCCATAGAGTCAATCCCACATGAGATGTAAAATCTAAACTTTTATTTAATGTATTTTGAGCATAATTGGAAATGCAGCCCAACCATAGTGCTGTGGATAAATACTCTTGTGGATGACCGTGTTATCCAATATAATGGGTCAGATGAGCAAAAATCAATCCCACAATTTTCCTTGCTGAGAATACAGCCTGCAGTCTCCATGTGAAGCATCCTCTTCTAATTGTTCCAAAAGAGCTTCAACAGCTTTGGTATTCTTGGTGTGAGAAGTCTGGTCTATCTCACAAACACATTATATTTCCGGGACAACAGTTGTGGTTTTCAAGGCTATTTTTATCAAGACACTCAAATAGGAAAATAAGAAACTCCTCTTAACTTAAATACTGAGGAAACTTATTCTCATTTACACTAGGGTCCTTTTATTAGAGCTGGTTGAGAAATAGTTTTTGTTCCCATGAAAAGTCTTCACAAAAACTAACAAGTTCTCCCTTTTTGTTGAAATTTTTTGCTGAAATTTTTTTTACATTTTGTCCAAAAAAAAACCCTCTGAAAACTGAAATTTTAGTTAAAACCCTATGAGACACTGGCTTCCTCACCAGCCTGGACAATTATCAGCCACACCAAATAAGTCTTTAGCTCTTGGTTTTGGGCTCCATTTATTGTCCAAATGACCACGTACTCACGCAAGGAAAACAAAGCTTCCATTTCGGGGCTTTCTACCCAGTCACCATGTTGCCCAGTCCTGACCACTAGAGTCTTCCTTCCTTAGGGACTGCTGCAGGACACTGTCCTTTCCTGCAGCTTCTCTCCACGCTCCCCCCCATCTGAGCCACTTGCTGACTTTTGTAATCACTTAATCCCTGTGACATTCCACAGGGTACAGTCTGTACCGTTGAACAGCTGTGTCCCCTCAGTTGTTAACCTGGGGTGCCATTTACACTGCTTTGCTGTAAGAGCAGCCACTCCTGGCCTGTTCACACTAGCATGTAAATTCACTCCCAGCTGAATGATATGAGTGATTCTAGTCAGCCATTCCTGAATTATATTGCAGAGCAACACCAGCAAACTCCCAGTCCCAGATTTGTCCCCAGAAATGTGCATTTTGTACTGCCCAGTTCTTTCCTTCTGGACAATACACTCTTGTAGAAAGTCCATTATTTCATTAATAGAAAATGACAAATCCTGTTATCTCAAATGGAAGTTTCCAAACACACACTGTCTTAGATAAAACAATAAAACAAGTTTATTAACTACAGACAGATAGATTAGATAGATTTTAAGTGATGAGGCATAAAAGTCAGAATTGGTTACAAAAGAAAAAGGTAAAATGCAAATACTCAACTTAATAAGCTAAGTGAACTTGAAGCAAAGAGGTTTTGTTTTTTTTTTAAACCCCTTGCTCATAGCAGTCAGGTTGGCTCTTTCATCCCTGACCACTCCCCCAGTCCAGTGGTACTTTTTTTTGTCTTTCAAATGGTGTTTGATGCTATGAGTGGAGAGAGGTGATTTGGGGCCTCTGTTCCTCATTTTTATACCTTTTCCTCCTCTTTTATACCTTTTCCAGCCAGTCTGTTCCATTACCAAAATGTAAATTTCTTCTTCATGCCAGAGAATAGCCACTTAAAACTGGTGATAGTCTGTTTGATTATGCTGACATCTGGCAGAGAGCTGACTAGTTGTTTGTCTCTGAGGAACTGGTTTGGGCTGCTTCCCCAGATTTGGAAGATGCCGTAGTAACATCATAGAGTAGAATCTTATACCTTTACATACAGAGTTGCCACACACATTTTACCAGTACAGTAAAGATCAGCAAATGATGAGTTCAAATGATACCTGACAAGGCATACTTTGTATAAAGTTTATCATAGTTGTGTAACAGTGGTAAACATAGGGTACAGATTGTCCCGTCCCAGCTGGTTCTGATGATTCACCAAGGCTGGCTGGCTGGCCAGCCCCATGCCTCTGGCCCAGAAGGGTATGTCTACACAGCCCACAGAAATGAGCGTCCCCGCTCAGGTTGATAGGCTCAGATTAAAAAGGCTCACACTACCACTCTAAAAATATCTGCATAAAACCAGGTGGGCTTCAAAGCCTGAACTCCAGCCCAAGCTGCAACTTGAAAACACTGTCTATACAGCTATTTTGAAGGAACTAGCATGAGTCCAGCTAGCCTGAGACTATCCACCAGGTGTGGGCGGCTTGCTCCTGTGGGCTGTGTAGACATACCCTAAAGTAGTGGTTCTCAACCAGGGGTCCGCGAGCCCTTTCAGGGAGGCTGAAGAGCCCCATGGCTGAAACCTGATTCCCCCAGGAGTGGCGTGGGGCTGAAGTCAGCAGGCCTCCCTCTCCCCCAAGCCAGGAGCAGTGGATGGATGAAGCCGGGAACCCCAGAGCCACGCTCCCTGCCCCCCGAAGCTGAGAGTACCACTGGGAGCCCCCCACGTCCCATACACAGCCCTTAACTACCCTCTGAGCTACCTTTCTGCCTACACACACAGCCCCTAGCTACCCTTTCCTTGCACCCTGAGCGGTTTGAACTGAGTCCCACTTCGAGTTATATTTTTGGTTGTGTCCCCCCACAGCCCAGACAGGCTGGGTGGCCTCATGAGTGAATCAGGGGATGGAGGCGGTGCTCCCTCCCTGGACACTGCTTTGTGGAGTTGGCTCCAGCCCTGCCAGCCCTCCCTCTCTCCCCCCAGATAGAAGTAAAACTATGCCTATGCCCAAGGGTCCCCCCACGGCCCAGAACCCCACGCTCCCCCTCCCCCTGCCGGGCCCTGGCATTTTTATAGCATGTTGAGGGGGCCTCAGTAAGAAAAAGTTTGAGAACCTCTACCCTAAAGGGGCAAGCCACACTGTTACAAGCCCTCATACCCTCCCTCCCCCGTCTTTGTTGAAAACAAACATTTGCTGTGGACATTTTTTTTTTTTTTAAATGAAAGGCATTTTTGTTGGGGAGGGAAGCGGGAGGGAATACAAATGAAAAATCCAGTCCAGCTCTACCTTTTACGTCACTCTGACAGTGTAAAGGGGTGTTAAAGTGGGTGTAAATTTAAGTTTTGAAACGTTTCCATCTTGACACTGCTTTACACTGCTAGATTAGTATAGAGAGGCCTTGGTGTAAATGAAAATCATGCCCTGGATTTTGGATTGACAGTGAGGAAATAACTTTGATTCTTTCACGTGAACTTGTATTTTTTTCTGTCCTTGTCTTTTGTGGCAGAAACTAAGGAGCATTTTTTTGTTCTGTAAATCTGAAAACTTCACAACTGCTCTTCTTTTGGCGCTACGGTCTCCCTCCTGTGTTGATTCCAAAGGGGTGATCAGTGGGGAAACCAGTGAAAGATACTTTTAATTTTGAATGCTCTTTGCAGATACATGAGATGTCCTAACCTCCTTAACTTCAGTGTACCTGGTCTAATCATGCCAGGATGCTTCTCCCGTTCTAAACTCTGACTTTGTTCTCCAAGGTTATTTTCCCTTCTGCATTGCAATAAACAAGTACAGCTTTTAATGTCATATATACATAAAGATTGCTGTCTGGCTGTATGTTTAATGCAACATATAAACTAATATTGGAAAAGTTTAGCAACTTTAAGGCTGAGAAATCATGGAAAGGAATTGAGAGATCTGAGTTGAGATTTAAAATGACAGATGAGAAAAGTGAAGGGAGAGAGTAATGGAGCTATTATTGGTACTTTAATAATTGTATGTTCTAAAGATAACCCTACTGTTTGCCTCAGGGACCAGAACACAAATATCAGTGTTTGAAGATAGCCATTGCTGAGTTTCTATCCCCAAAACACAATTTCAAAGCAAAATAATGCAGTAGTCCTGGGAGGGTAGGTAGCTTTTTTTTTTTTTTTTAAAGAAGCATTTGATTTAAAAGGAAATTGTATCAATTCTGTACTGAACATCCTGTCAGTCCTCAAACCTAGGAGTTTGTGAGTGAGCGAATAGAAACTGTATTGCAGCAGGGAACACTATATCATCTGAGTGTTACCTCCAACGAGGGTTCCCTATAATTGATGTAACAGTTTTATGTGGATACAGGGGAACTTCTGAAGGGTCACAGTGCTTCTAGCAGCAACAGGGCTACCAGCTTGTCCAAGCATGTGTTCTGTTCCTTCCTGTTGATGATTACGTTCCCAAATTGGTTGGTAGCACTGCGGGGGAGAGAGTGTCTTTCTAAGAGAATGTTTGTTTGCTGCCAGCAACCATAAACTCCATGTTAGCCTCGTTCCCAAGGATCCAACTCTCCATACTTCCTGAACCACTGGGAATTAACAGCTCTCTAATCTTTGCTGCACAAACGATGGCATTTGTCCATTCTGCCATGCTAAGTTATTGCATTTACAGAGAACAGTTACCTCAATCTTTGTGGTCACAAAAGTCTTTGTCCTTCAGTTATCACGGACTTACAGTTAGCATTGTACATCCAGGACTTTCCTGTCTGCAGTGTAAATGATTCAGAGATGGAGATGTGAAAGGCTCCCTGTGCTCTCGATAGGTTTCAGTATCTTTCCCAAGTGAGGATCGGCTGTATTGGAGTGTTCCTTGCCAAAGCCATTTGTGTTCAGCCTCTTCTGGTAGAGTTTAATGTGTAAAGAGCTGTGGGACCTTGGATGAGAAAACGCACTGGAGTGCAGAGCATTATCAACATCATGTATCACTATTAAAAATCTAAACTTGGGGACCAATGCACTCAAACATAGAAAATGGATAACTGAAATACCTGGATAACATATATGGCAAAAGGTTAAACTAATCCCCTGAGGAAAGGGTGACAGAAAAGAGAGGATTGTCTTCAACATAAAACACAAAGTAATTATGTATCTGTTGAACTGATGGTGATTAAACACATTGACCAGGTGTTTTTTGTAGAAAATCCTTTAAGATTTGTCCTATATAAAGTTACTGGGAAGAGAAAGATAGAGTGGAACTCTTGGGGAGCTCACATTGGTACAGAGTAAAGGCCTCTATCCTGCACAGAAAACCATGTAGGCAGGCAGCTGCATTGTGATTGGGGCCTAAGAGAAACTCTTCACCATGTCAGTAGTACTGTACATCCAGTATTCCAGTCCTCAGGGAGAGGCCAGTAATGAGAGAGGTTGGGAGAAAATGTGGGGGAAGCAGAAAATACAATGTTGGGGGGAGGGGAGGGACTGAACACAATTATAAGAAAGGATACATCCATGTTTTATTGTAGGAAAGAATATGGAGTGAAGTTAGGGAGGAAAAACAAGAGACTTATTAAAATTTATAAATTGGGAGAAGCAGCCTGTCCATATTATGGTTCCATTCTAAAACCTTATGTTATAATTTTGGCGTAGAAAATTGACTTAGTCTAAAAGTTGACATATTTACATATAACATATGAAGGCAAAAAAGAATGTTTCTGTGAAGTGTGTGTGTGTGTGGGGGGGAACTTCATAAAATAGCTTTTGATCTGAAAATTCATTAAAAATTACTCTGCATTGAAACTTTAACCTCTCTCTGAGATTTATTTTATTTTTTTAGTCCTCTCTCTCCAAAAGTGACTTTATCCTTATCCTTTCTCTACGGGGCAGAACTAAAATGTCACATTTGACCACTTTGGAACTAGTGTAAGAGAGGTTTTGAAATCTATATCTGGACACAGGCAATATTAGCGAGGCTCAGATTTGGCTCATTATGGAGAGAGGTTCGAGCAGTGATTTTTGTCTCAAGTTTGGTCCCATCTCCTACTTCGGGTTTTCTTGTGGTGTCTATGCTAGATCTGGAATAGCATACTGAGTACCTGCTTGTATTCATGGATCTTTACCAGGTGTGTCTGGCCCATCTCTAACCCCTTCTTCAGGTGGCACACTTTCTTCTTCTTCATCACCTGTGACTGTTGCATTTCAATAACCTATAGTTTTCCAAATATCCCTCCCAGTGATATCCTTTAGATCCAATCTCCAAGCATTGATCAGAGCAAGTAGCACACAGCAAGATGGAGGACATGGGACTCCTGATAAGATGGGGTGTGATTAAAAACCATTTCACTTTAGCTAGAAGAAAAACCATCATTTACACGAAAGAGTGAGGCATGCTAACAATCAAAGGTTGCACATAGGTTTGAACTATGCATCACCTAGTTATTTGAGGTTGCAAGAACAAAAATGCAGTACAATTAACAGTATTGACCATAAAAAGAGCCTAGTGACTGCTAATATGAGAGCAGTACTGCTGTGTGATGCCATGATATCACAGAGATCCCATCATTGGGTTTCAAGTGGCTGGTGAAATTTGTAATGAGATATTAATGTCTTTAACAGTTAGGCCCAATTTGCAGTGAGAGACACTGTTGTCTGTTACGATTATGAAATACTCTCATTTCCCCCTATTCTCACACTTCTTCTATGCATGCACTCTCCCCGTGGCAGCTTGCACATTGAATTTATAGTCTGATGTCGCTCTGCCCACAAGAATGAAACACGAAGTAAAATATTTGATGGGAGATCAGTTGTTTCAGAAACAACTCCCTTGTCTGTACTAAGTGGATTAGAGCGGCTTAACGAAGGCTCCCTCTCCCCGATTCCTAGATGGAATATAAAATATCTATTCATAAATCTAGCAAAAGTTTGGCAAAGTTTCATATTCTTGTCAAGCAGGTTAACGGCAGGTTCAAGAGCACTTAATTGTGTCCGCTGTAAATGCAGAATTGTATAATCCCCATCATTGACACTGTTTTTGCAAGGTTATTTGCTTGTGCATGTAGTTATTGGTTTGTTTTTTCTTCTTGGTAACAGGTTGGAAGTATCCAGTTTACAAAAACATCCTGCATTGGTATCAGGAAATAAATGGCAAAATCCTATTACAGAATATAGTTGATTATATGAAGTGGTGGTGTTTAATTTCACTTGCTAAAGATTTCTGAAGATGTGAGTGTTTTTTCTAAGCAGCCTTTCTCTGCAACTATGCTAGAGAGAACCAACTTTTTTTAAAAAAACAGGACTTCAAACTATCTCTGTTTTAAATAAAGCAGCCATCCTTAATTGAGGAATCTCCACTGGTGAAAGAACACTTAGTTCTTGTTGACCCATTGCTAGGGACACTATCATGTACATACCTACTTGTTCAACTTATGTAAATTTCTACAAAATTAGGCCTGTAAATTACCAATAAGCAGAGCTAATACAGATATAATCTTTAAAAAGCCTATAATGAGCAAGTTTTGAAGCTCCTCTAGGCTTTAAAATTGCCCATCCCAAGAAATTCTCAATTTACAGGCCTAATTTTGTAGAAATTTACATATGTTGAACAGGTGAAACTTCTTCCCAAAATGGTCATCTTCATTTCAGCGGACAGTCTTCACTTTTTTTCTGAGGACATCTCTGTCCTGTCATAGGGAAAAATTAACCAGGCAAAAGAGAAATGCTTCTTGCAGATCCTTTAAAGAAAAGCATGTCCATTATCGGTATCTGTGGTTCTTCTTTTAATTTAGCACCCTTCAGCTCTTGGAATGAGCAGGCTATATCCTTGGGCTCATTTAAAAAAGAAAAAATCCACTGAAACTTGATTAGAGAACCAGATATGATCAGGTCTCAGTTACTGGACTTCCTTCTCGCCGGCAAGCTTTTGCTAGCAATGTGCGAGGAGTTTCAGCAGAGAATAAATAGAAACCTGCAGTCAGCAGATGACAATAAATAGTCTGTTGCTCAGAGTAAAGCTTTCTGTCCAGTGACTTGGCAGCGAGTGACTAGGCCCTCAGGAGCAGAAATGCAGCATTGCAACGTTACAGTACTGAAGGTCAGCTTCTTACATGGAAAAATGAGAATACACAGCTTCATTGTTTTCTTTTTCTTCACTGAGCTTGTTCTTCAGGAGAAGGCTAATTTTTTATAAGCTTGTTGTATGTAGTGGGTGAATAAAGGAATAGATGTTGCTGTCTGTGTCCAGTGTGCAAGAATTGAAAGATGGTTACAGGACTGACCTGTTTTTCAACCTTCCGCTCATATGTATTGCAAGAGAATCTTGAGATCTTTATTTGGAACTGCAGTGGCATGTTTTGTATTTCTTTGTTTCCCCTCCTCACTCCCCTCCCCGTTTCTTAATTAATTAATGAATTTTAAACTGTCACTTAGGAGTTGACATGAAAATGTGTTGCTGAGTAATTATTACATATGAAAACTGGGCATAATGGGCTTTAAAAAACAAGGTCAAAGGGGATTTATTACGCTGCACAGATTGGAAAAACATGTAAAGAAGTCTGAAGTAAGAGTGATTAAGTTTCTGATACATCTGCGTTTTATTTGGGTCAGGAATTACAGCGCTGAGGAAACTGAGTTTCCATATCTAAAACAGATAGGGAAGAGGAGTTTTTCCTCGGAATAATCTATCTTTTGAAAAGGAGAGAGAATGGGAAAAATCAGACATGATACCTCAATCAGGTATGCTGTTGGTTTGTGCTAACAGATATGTAACAAGTATCCACTTTGGAATTGATTTATACACAAATACCTTTATTCTGGTGGTATTGGACTTGGAGTATTGTTTTGTGACGTAGTATGATGCTTTCTAAATTAGGATGATAGAATTTCAGGATTTAAAAAAAAATACATTAAAGTAATACATTTAAAATTTGCCAAAGTACATAATTTCCAGAAACTGTATACAGCATTAGAATTGCATCTCTCTCTCTCAATCGGGGATCTCAAACTCAAATCACCACGAGGGCCACATGAGGACTAGTACATTGGCCCAAGGGTCGCATCACTGACACCTTTTCATACAAAGATACAAAAGCCCTCCCCCACCCCCACTCCACCCCTTCTATGAGGCCCCACCCCTGCCCCAGCAATTCCAACCCCTTTCCCAAATCCCTGCCCCGGCCCTGCCTCTTCTCCGCCTCCTCCCCTCAGTGTGCCATGTCCCCGCTCCTCCCCTCTCCGTCCTGGAAAGTCCTAAGCCCTGCCAAACAGCTGTTTGGTGGTGGGAAGCACTGGGAGGTAGGCAGAGGAGCAGGGACTCAGTGGGGGGTGAGAGGGGCTATGCGGCCCACGGGCCCCGTGTTTGAGACCCCTGCTCTAAATCTTTAATGAACCCAAACTGTTGTGAAATAAGATTTACGCTTCATGGAGAAAAAGAAAAGGAGTACTTGTGGCACCTTAGAGACTAACCAATTTATTTGAGCATAAGCTTTCGTGAGCTACAGCTCACTTCATCGGATTGAGCTGTAGCTCACGAAAGCTTATGCTCAAATAAATTGGTTAGTCTCTAAGGTGCCACAAGTACTCCTTTTCTTTTTGCGAATACAGACTAACACGGCTGTTACTCTGAAACCTGGCTTCATGGGGAAACAAACATATATACAATACATTAAAAATTTATTGGTAATCTACTGAATTTATCTAAAAACTAAATTGAATTAAAACTAAACCAATTTAAACATAGCAGAAACCTCAATGCTCCAGCACAGACTTTATTATTATGTGGAATTTTCTGTTGGGGAAAATTAAATTAAATATTTTATTTTGGGTTGACTTTTATCTTTGTATCTTGAGCTGCTATGGTGCTTTGTGGGAGTTGCAGTTCTGGATCCTTCATGCCCCCATTCTGCCCTAAGGGCCCAGCTCCATGGACTACATTTCCCATGAAGCTGTGCAGTCTCTCCGTGTTGAAGAGCCAACATGGTGCATCATGGGATCAGAAATGGGGAGAGATTGGGATGAAAACAAATATCAAAATATTGGAATTTCCCACTGGATGGAAATTCTGTTTTTCCATCAGTTCTAGTATATTACACGGACAATTTAGGCACAATAAATTTATTCACCTCTTCCCTTTACAAGTTTGTTGTGAATTGAGACATATTTACAAGAAGACCTTCAGTAAATGTGATTCAAAATGTCTTGTAACATTTCTGGATGATGATAGATAATATTTAATAGAGCTGAGCATGTAAATATTTTATTTCTGCGAGGCGTATGCAATTGACTCCCTTTTATTAAAAGTTTGCAGTTATCACAGGAATCACAGTAGCCATTTACACTTACTTACTGCAGTTTCTCTTATACTGTGTTTGATTTCCTCTAATCCTAAAATTGAAGGAAGAGTTCTTTTCCTGTGTGGAGCCCCACTAAAGTCCTCAAATTGCAGGAAGAAGGCCTAAAATTATGTGAAACCATCTTCTATTATCATTTGGGATCCTGGTATAATTCTCAGTTCCTTAGGAAAATGAGTCAGTACATGCTGCTCTGTTTTTTATTTGTGGATTTGTTTTGTGTCCATATCATACCTACCCTATGTATTGCTGAGGTAAGCTGACAATTTTTATCGTTACATGAATCCTGTGTGGAGTGTACATTGAGACTTAATTATATATAAGTCTCAATGTACACTCCACACAGGATTCATGTAACGATAAAAATTGTCAGCTTACCTCAGCAATACATAGGGTAGGTGTGTGTGTGTGTGTGTATGTATGTATATATAATTCTCATTTTCTCTCTCTCTCTAGCACACGCACAGAGAAAGCTATGTTAAAAGAACATTGAGTGCTTGCTTGACTTTGTAACTTTAAAGTTAGGAAATGCCAGAATTAAGGTTGCCTGGACAAGCAAAAACAAAATATTGAATATCTGCTCATTAACTGAGCACAGCCATCCTCTGTACTAAATGAGACCAGTATCCTGTGAAGAAAGTAGTGTATGACCATGTAGACGGTATCATAAATGCATATGCACAACAGGGCTGAATTAAGATTAAATGGGCAACTTTCTTTCTGGCATTTCTTATCTTTTACTTTACAACCTTAATAATGTTCTTTTTAACATAGGGATTTGTGTGTGTAATCTCCTAGGGTTTTAAAAAAGCAAACTGAAAAAACAAATTCCATCAGATGGCATCGTATTGACATCCATCCACATGAGTCATCATCAGGTTTGGAATCATTATATCCACCACAGAGACTTCTGCACCTTGATCTAACAGAGGAACTGATCGCAGTAGTAGGTTGTCATCCTTTGTGTACTGACATTAGACGGGGATGGGACACTTTGGCCGTGGGTTTCACTGACAATAGAGAAATGAGGATACTCTGGAATCTTGGGTTGCATTCCAGGCTCTGGACAGGAATGAACTCTAGTGGGCACATACGCTTCTGCCCCATCCCATACTACTTGTCCCTGTCCCAGTCCTATTTCTTCCCCATCCCTGGCTCCTTGTCTCAGTCCCATTCTCCTCTCCTAGACAGTTCCAGTGTCCACTCCTCGAGCTTCTCATCCCAGTCCCTTTCTTCTTGCCCAGCAAGACCTAGTTTCACTCCCCCAGACTCCCAGTCTGTGTTCTTCCCCAGTCAGTCTCAGTTCTTCCCCTCCTAGTCCAGTTTTTCTCTCTCTTCCTCCCTCTCTAGTCACCTATGTTCCCTTTCCCTACTGGTTCCTAATCCAGATCACCCACCCCAGGCTCCTCATCTAATCTCCACATCTCCTCCACCCTCTCCCAGCTACTTGTCCTAGTCTCTTTTCACAGCCAGTGCCAGTTCTCCCCTTGTGCCCTGACTCTTTCAGATCTGTTTCTCCACACCCTCACCTCCTTCTCCCCGCCCCACTGGTTCTCAGTCCCATATATTCCTCTAGTTCCTCATTCTATCTCAGTCCCCCCTCCTACCCTCCTCCCATTTCCCTCCCTGGCTCCCACTCTATCACATTTTGGGATTCAACCCGGACCAGTGAGAAGTTGCATCCCCAACTGCCCTGTATAATGTTTGATGCCTTACATGCTTTGCTGCTATGGCTCACAGACCAGACACCAACAGACAAGTATGCAGATTCCTGTGTGTCTGTGTGCTTGCAGCCCTGGTTCAGTACTCTGATTCCAGCCGCCTGCTTGTTACACCCTCAGTCCGAAATTTCCCCCAAACTGTCTGCCCTGAAGTGCCCTCTCCTGGAATATTCAGGGAAGTAATAAAGTCCTTAGTGCCTTTAAAGAGACAAAAGCAGAGTTTATCACTTTAACTGGAGCTAACAATCTTTTCAGTTCAAATGCAGAACTGAGTTGGATTACAGTATAAATAAAACAGGTTTATTAGCAAAAGGACATAGACTAAATTTGATACCAAGTAGAAGGAATTGGAGGTAGAATGGGTTAGAAACAAACAGTAAAAATATGCTGTCTAGTAGCTAAGACTTAACAAGGTACAGCCTTGGTTCAAAGTAGATTTCTTACTAATCTTTTTTTTCCAGCCTTGACTGACTTTCTCTCAGTTGGGACCTCCCACAGAAGTACAAGGTGCTAGTTTCCCTTGACTTCCTAGGTGGAAGATCTTTGCCTAAACACATTTCTCATATATTGTCACTTCCCAGAGATTTCAACCATCTTGGTTGAAGGACCCATCCTTTTCAGTTTGCAGGAGCTCTGGCCCTATGTCTGTCCAGTGATGGATGCCAAGATGGCTATTTTTCTCTCTTTATATCTTCTCAAACTCACTGTTTTGGCCTCAGACTCAGGGTGACCTCATGCTGTTCTTCCTTTCCTGCGGATTTCCCATCCCCCTACTGATTCGTATGTAAATGAGGCTTACATTGTTTTGATTCCACCATGCTTAATTTACATTGGAGACAGGAGGGTAGTTGCCTGCCCTCCTGTCTGGGAGAGAACCTGTTTCTCTCTCTTTATTTGGTCACAGACTTTAGGGCATAATATTTGTGAGTATCCCTAACTCCTCTTATAGTGTTAATACCTACATTTCACAATGATATTTATCACCAGTATGTCACCAGTTCGCAGATGACACCTTATGTGACCCATTTTACCTACAGGTCATGACAACAGTGAGTTGGGGAACTCTGGGCTGGTCAGGCCAGCTGAAACTCACTGCTACATACCAGGGAGTCCGTAGCCATCTGGCACTGGGGTGCTCTTAGGGTCACACCTCCCCCCCTTACAAAACAGCAGGACGGTTAGTCATTTGTTGACCTCAAGGCAGCAGGTCAGAGCCCTCTTTTATGGACAGGACATCTGCCACCATATTTCCGTTCCCCTTTGTATGGAAAAAAATACAACCCTGTTTTGTCTCCTTTGTTCAGTCTCCAACACACAATGTCAGAGAGTATCCATAATTTCACCTTCAGTGTTGTTACAAACATTTCACAGTGATATTAATAACCTGTGTGTTTCTAGATTTCAAACAATATATTCCATGTCACCTTTTCAATAAATACCACAACACCAGTGTGTTAGGTATAGTTAGGTCAGGCCTGACGAGAGCTGCTGATACAGAGTAGTGAACAATTTCCCTCTCTGCCTCCCACTGCCAGTCTTCTTGCCTAACTAATCCCAGTTTCCCCCAACTCCCCATCCTAGTTTCTACCTACCCCACCCCCAGGCTTCTTGTCCAAGTTGACTCCCATCATCCCTATTCCCAAAGGTCTGGCTTTTGTCCCTGTTGCATTTGAATCAGGCAGCTTCCTCCTCCACAGTGCTTGGACTTAGCAGTGGAGACACTGATAGCACAGGAGAGACAGGCTCTCATGTCAGGGGTCCAGACCTGCCACAGCCTACAGCAGCCCATAGTTTGAAAGTCCTGCTCAGCTCCAGGGTTGGAGCATGGCCAGTGCAGATGAAGTCTTTGGGAAATTTAGCTCCTATAATCTGTCTACCAGCCCTGCCTACATTTATAACTTTCAGATTCTTGCAGTGGTAACATTACATTCTTGCAGTAATGACATTATTGACTTTACTCCAGTGTGAAGAAAGAAGACAACAATATTCCATAGCTATGATAAATTTTTGTTCAGATACTTTGAGCCATTTCCAGTGAGAGACCAAGAGAAAAAATAAAAGAAGAAAGACAGTAAAGACTAGTTAATGAGCTATATTTCTGTGGGTTGGAGGGAATGAGGGGGAAGTCATGCATTTGCAAATATTTACCTTCAAAATAACCAATCAAAATGAGGCCACCACCCAAAAACTGCATGGGAAGGGAACTAAAACATCATCCTGAACTATAATTATCCCAAAACAATATGGGGTCATTATTCTCTAAATTTCAACTTTGATGATATTTTGATAGACTGTACAATAAATGGCAAAACTTTTACACCTCCCAGGGTTGCACAGGATTATATGTAACAAGTATGTGTAACACGGGTACTTTAAGATGATGAACATAATTAAGCAGACATAAGGAGGCAGTGTTTGCTGGGTTTAGGGCTCTAGTGATGTGTTCAGGCAGGGAATTTTCATCCCCTATTCAGGCAGCTGGGCTGTATTTCATGCTGCTGTTAAACTACATAATGTTAGTATTTTCATTAAGAGACTATCTTCACCTCTGTCATGTTATCAAGTTTCACATGAATGATTTTGCCCTCCAAATTGTATCCTTATGTCAAACAGTAAAGTATTCTGTGCTGCTTCAGTTGCTTGCTTGTTATGCAAACAAACTAATTGCATCTCATAAATTCAGGAAGCTTATGCACATAACTGTGGAACAAGTACACCAAGTTCTTGCATAAAGGCTGAGTAGTGCAGTTGTTTTTAGGACTTCATCAGTTGCTAAGGAAAAAGTACAAAGGCTATGGGATACACGTGTGGCTGGCAAACTACTTTTGATTCAGTGGTTCTCATTCAATTGTTTTGATTCTTCCCTTCTTCAGAAAAGAGGTATATGATGTGAGTGTTTGTTACTCTGAAACATGATCACTACAGCCGTGTTAGTCTGTATTCGCAAAAAGAAAAGGAGGACTTGTGGCACCTTAGAGACTAACCAATTTATTTGAGCATGAGCTTTCGTGAGCTACAGCTCACTTCATCGGATGCATACTGTGGAAATTGCAGAAGACATTATATACACAGACACCATGAAACAATACCTCCTCCCACCCCACAAACTCAAGGTAGCCTATTTCCCCTTGTTTTTTCCTCCCCCCCCCCCCCCCACCCCCCCCCCCCCCGACGTTCTGGTTAAACTTGGATTTATGCTGGAAGTGGCCCACCTTGATTGTCATGCTCATTGTAGGGAGAGTGGTCACTTCGGATGAGCTATTACCAGCAGGAGAGTGAGTTTGTGTGTGTATGGGGGTGGGGGAGTGAGAAAACCTGGATTTGTGCTGGAAATGGCCCACTTTGATTTTCATGCAGGTTGAAAGGAGAGTGGTCACTTTGGATAGGCTATTACCAGCAGGAGAGTGAGTTTGTGTGTGTGGTTTTTGGAGGGGGGTGAGAGAACCTGGATTTCTGCAGGAAATGGCCCACCTTGATTATCATACACATTGTGAAGACAGTGGTCACTTTGGATGGGCTATTACCAACAAGAGAGTGAGTTTGTCTGTGGGGGGGCGGAGGGTGAGAAAACCTGGATTTGTGCTGGAAATGGCCCAACTTGATGATCACTTTAGATAAGCTATTACCAGCAGGAGAGTGGGGTGGGAGGAGGTATTGTTTCATGGTGTCTGTGTATATAATGTCTTCTGCAATTTCCACAGTATGCATCCGATGAAGTGAGCTGTAGCTCACGAAAGCTCATGCTCAAATAAATTGGTTAGTCTCTAAGGTGCCACAAGTCCTCCTTTTCTTGTAGTGATCATGATTTCTAGATAAAGCACTTAATGCTGTTTGTTAATTTGGCGTAACACCTCAACTGAAATCCCCATGCACCGTGTCTTAACCCTGCAATGTCCTCCATCATAATGACCTCTTCTTCCCTTGTGGAACACTTTCTCCTTGGAACTTACGTGCTAATACTATTCCAGAGCAGTAATTTGAACGCTGAAAGCATCATTAGGATTGCTCACTGTGCCAAGTTTATTTATTGGCATAATTGTCCTAATAAAATATCTTTTTGCAGTGATGTTGTGACCTGAAGAAGAGCTCTGTGTAGCTCGAAAGCTGGTCTGTTTCACCACCAGAAGTTGCTCCAATAAAATGTGTTACCTCGCTCATCTTGTCTCTCTAATAAAATATCTAACAGATCATTATTATTAACTTGGTTATTTACAGATATGTTTGTCCTCTTGCCAAAGGTCAAGAAGAAGCTCTGTCCATGGCTATGGATGTTCTAAGTGAAAAGGAAATCATTGAAGTATGTGAGATTTTACTCTTAATTTAATTTCATAACTCAACACCTGGAGGGATAGCAAATCACAAATAGAACTGGTGTAACTAGCAGGAAATGTGTGTGTCCCCCATTCTGTGGGGGACAGTTTTACATAGAGGGACTTTGGGGAGATGCATCTTCAAATAGGTGTTATCTTTGTGCCCCATTAAACAAGAAATTGGTTTTCAACAGCACTTCACTAGTGTATCCAAGTCAAGGCAGACTGATTAGCTGGAGGACAGCCAATTTTGTGATTGTCATCTCCTGTTTAATACTCGCCGTGTGTTTTGATACACACATCCGTGTTAAAACTCCTTCCCTCTGGAGACATCAGTATACAATACAGTAAATGAATTTGTTAGGAAATAACTTGATAGAACCAAACATCCAGCTTCCCTGCTTTCCTTTTAACGAAGAGAAATATTGTTCGCTTGAATCATGTAACTCTGAGTTAGTCACAACAAATGGTGCAAACCTTTATTTGTGCTTTTCTACATTTGATTTATAAATGAGTGGTCTGGAATACACCTGAATATACTGAAGTGCAGATTGTTTCTTCTCGGTAAATGTAAGATACTCCACATGTATACATAGAATGTGTTCAGATAGGTCACCTAGATTTCAGGACAGAAAACACATTTTTAAAGCAGTTTTTGTATGTGTGTATTAGTGGGAAAGAGGGTCTTCCAAAATTACTGTGACCAAGGTTGTCAAAATTTGGGGGGGAAATGAATATTTCTTGTACCAATTACTTGCCGTTTCCCAACATAAGAACGGCCGTACTGAGTCAGACAGTACTGGGATCTTGTTTAGTCTTCTGATAGTGGCCAATTCCAGGTGCTTCAGAGGGAATGAACAGAACAAGCAATCATGGAATGATCCATCCCCTGTCATCCACTCCCAGCTTCTGGCAAACAGAGGCTAGGGCCACAGAGAATATGGTGTTGCATTGTGCCCATCCTGGCTAATAGCCATTGATGAACTATCCTCCATGAATTTATCTAGTTCTTTTTTGAACGCTGTTATAGTTTTGTCCCTCACAATCTCTTCTGGCAACGAGTTCTACAGGCTGACTGTGCATTGTGTGAAGAAGTACTTCCTTTTGTTTGTTTTAAACCTGCTGCCTATTAACCAGCTCTACTCATTACATTCTTACTTGCATTAATTTGATGAGAAGAAAGGATGGAGGTGATAGAACTCCCTGGAATTAACTGCCTATGGAAAAATAAAGTGTGTATTTGAATTAAAGAACAAGACCAAATCCCCTATTGTAGCGTCTTGTCTGCCCAAAATATACTATGTCTCTGAAATACTAAAGTTTGATTGCTATGACTGTTTTAATAATTCATTTACCCTTTGATGGCTGCAGACTTTTTGTCTAGAGTAAAATGTAGTATTCGTTTCATATCTCATGTGTCCGCCATTTAGGAGACACTGCCTGCAAATCCAGGACACGAGTCTGATAATGGGGAGTTTTTTCCATCTCTGATTAGTGTAATCATATCTATACATAAGCATTTATAATGACCCCCACAGCAGGGTTTGGACACAGGACTTCTAGCTCTATAGCACAGACCTCTACTACTTGAGCTAGAAGGGTAACTCCATTAGCTGGCAATAGGTTGTTACCTTCCATGGGCTAGCTTCTAAAAGGAGACATGATCTACCCAGTAGTTCTCAAACTGGGAGGCGTGACCCTCTCCGGGGGTCATGAGGTTGTTATGTGGGGGGTCGTGAACTTTCAGCCTCCACCTCAGAGGCTTGCTGTGTGAAAGGGGTCACCAGTACAAAAGTTTTGAGGACCACTGCTGCGCGTGCGTGCACACGCTTCCCCCTGCCCCCCTCCCTCTCCCTCCCCCCCCCCCCCCCGCTAGTAGTCTGAAAATTGTCAGCCTGAAAGAGTAGATCTTTATAGATGGAGAAGGAGCTGTTTCCCATGAGCTAAATGCTGACTCAGCGCATGCCTGGGTCCCTCCCACAGCTCCTGAGAGAGAGCCTGTTTGGCTCGGCATTGCTGGGACCTGCCAGCTTACACTTTGATTTTTGGGCATGTCTGTTGTTAAGAATCATTTCTGTTGGCTTGTTGTTGTGTTTAAGACACACACACAAGTGCATATAGTGTCTCAGCTTCCTGAGGGTGCTCCAGTGAAGGCTGTCTGTTCAGTGAAAATGTCATCAAGTAGGTGTGTGCTGTATTTCCCATCCCTCCTCCTCCCTCTTTGCCCCATGGCTTTCAGTTATTGAAGGTCTGTCAGGTGTCATTCTCCTTTCGGCATGGCTCTTAACTTTCCATCATTCTGGAGTGTGATAGAGAAAAATAAATATTCTGATTGTTTTGTTCACGCCAATCCTCTCCTTTTTTGAATTGTGAATATACTGGACTGACTGAGTATAATATGACCATACTATGATATATAATTTAAGAAGAGAATTTTAGAGGCAGTTGATTGTAGATTATGGTGCACAAGAGGGGACCAATGTAAACCTCTTCATACATCCTTGATTTGTGGACTCCTGACTAAAAAGCATCCCTCTTTTCAAGAGGTGACAGAAGAGGAGGGATTGGGAAGGCTGAGTTTTGGAGTGTTGCAGAGGCAGTGTTCTTACTCCCTGGGGAAGAGTGTGCCTGGAGTCAACCAGTAGCAATCACCTTGGTCCAATTAAGAGTGGTTTGTAAAGGCTTCCACAGGGAGCCATCTTCAACTGTTTGGCTAAAGGAGGGGAAGCTGTGATTGTCTTTGGGGGCTAGGGGCAATGAAAGAGAGGGAGATGGGATTGGAGGGGAGACTTGGAAAGATGTCTGTTGGCTGGGGAAAGGGACGGAATGGGGAAACCTGCAACAGAGGGAGGCAGAAATATACAGATGCAAAAATGTTAGGAGTGTAAATTAAATCCAAGGGGTGGGAAGAGACAGAAGTGAATAGTTGAATTTTAGGACTGTATTTTAAGGTTTACAGATACTGGTTGAATGGATTTATGGTCAATACAAACTCTGATTTAAACCTCTCCCTTTCCACTTACAATCCTCTAATTTTAACTGTGTGTTCATGCGTGTCTGGTGAAAGAGAGAATTCCCTGCATCACAACAACTGAAAACTACATTGAAGCCTCTTCTGCTCTCAGATTTGTGTGTGTGTATGGGGGGAAGAGGAGGGAGGGAAAGAGAGTTGTGGCTTTGTAATGTGGGAAAATGTCCAGGAGAGATGTGACAGGGATCATGAATCTGGCTTTATGACTGAAGCCATGTTTCAACCCATTTTTCTAGAGACAAAATGCTGGTGTGATAACTCCTTACCCTGCCTAATCTTTTTGAATCAGGATATAGAATTTGTCTTGAGTGTCTGTAAGTCAGAGCATGCTAATTACATGGAATGGTGGAGTAATACAGTTTCAGAGAAAGGTACCTTACCTTTTTGGTGAGACAGTTGTCTGTTTTCTAATCAGTAATCTAATCTGTAGTCACTCAAAACCAATCCATGTTGCACTGTTCCCCTGTGGTGGTGTGGTTCATCACACATCTGAAAAGTCCTGGTTAGAATCAGTGACTAATAGAAAAACAGCATTGTGTTTATATTTACTTTTCAATCATTGTTCCCAAATATGTTGTTGGACAAGATGTTTTAGCTGAAAGCCAAAGAAAACACCAATGTCCTTGCAGAGTAGATTATGCTGCTCCTTCCCATGATCATAGAAATGCAAACGTGTGTGTGTGTGTGTCTGGTTTTTAAATTGCTTTGACATACAAAATGTTAATACAGTTGCACTTTGCCTCATATTTAAATCAGATCATTACAGTGATGCTGTCGCAAAAATATGGCCTACTTGCTCTTTGTTTATAAATCCATGTGGAATTTACTCCAGCTCTTGTTTATAAATTTGTTTAAAATTCACCGTTCTGTCACCAACAAATATATACACTTAACTCTCCCTTCCCCATAAATCTATCAGCTTAGGTATGAAGGTCAAATTAAAAACAATGAACATAAGCTTCATTCATCTCCTGTAGCAGTAACTTCTGAACAAAAATTGTGAGGCCAGTTTTCAAACTTTGTTGTTCATATTAGGGAAGCTAATCCTATGTATGTCGGGTGTTTGCTATACAGACATCAAAAGGCACATTTGAGCACCCAAGGCCCCAGACCAGTAACGCGCTAACATATATTTGTTACTTTAAGCATTTAAGGCTCAAGGTTTAAACGTGTACATTTAAGCACCGGGCCCACTGAAGCCAGTGAGTGCTTTCGTCCATCCCCCAGGAAATGCATGAAGTACACAGTACTTTGCGTGAATTTCTTTACCACGAGTAGTTATGTTATTGTAACTGTGTGTCCTCTGGAAAATGACCCTGTCGTCATGTTGGTTATTACCCTGTGTAGTAAAACAGCAAAACAAATACCAATTAATTGGACGTAGAGATGGGGAAGGAAGCAAAATTAACATGGAGAAAAGAGCTTCAAATATTAATGTTGCTTTATAAGGGAAACAAATATATTTATGGAAAATGAGGCAACCTTGTCAGGAATAACCGAATGGCCAAATATAATTAACAAGCCTTTTGGAAAACTTGTATATTTCTCTGTCTTATTATGTCATTAACGTAGCTGCTTTGTGATGAAATTCAACACATTTCTCAAATGTGTTGAATGCCCTAGTGTGCCCTGTGCTTGCGGTGCCGGTAACACCTGTGATCACTACTGGAGAAATGAGTCTGCTTATTTGGGGCCATTGGAGAATGGGAAGTCAGGTTTAGTTAATATGGATCTGATCTCTGAGCTTGTTGGCATTCTTTCTTTTACAGCTGGCAGACTATGAGAAAGAGAGAGAATCTTGGAGACCTGCTCATAATTGGATAAAATGGGACTGCTAATTATGTTTGGGAAGCTTGCCTAGATTGTCATAAATATTTCTATTCACCTTTAAGACCAATTTTGTTTTAACAAAATATGAAAAGGGAGAAGAATCCACAGTGATTGTCATTATATTTACATACATTCCTCTCCCTCCTCCCAGCAGTGATCTGCTTTTGCTTAGACCCTGGCTTCTCTATGCATGGAAATATAAATTAAATACTGAAATTATTCCTCTAGAGATAAGTCCGTACAATTCAAAAGGTCAGGGCATAGCTACTCCACCCCAACAAGCAGGGCAGGGACAAGATTGTGACCTTGCTTCACTCTTGCTGAAGGTGGGGGAAAGTAATCTGTGTCAGGCTTACTTCCTCCTCTATGCCAGTTCAGTTCTGGGGTGCTGGATAGCATGCTGGGCAGCAGAAGAAAGGCTTCCCCCAATGCCCACTCGTGCCCACCCACCTGCTTGGGACCTGAGTAGAAGCCTGGTAGAGCTGTGTACATACAAACATACAGGCTCTGTCCATGTAGGTAACCTGTACAGGGAGAGCAAGGGGTCGCCTTATGTCCTGTTACTCCTATGCACGTGCATCAGGACTTGCAATTGAGTTACTCCTGGTGGAGTTCTGCACAAAAAAATTAAAAATTCTGCACACAATATTTTAAAATTCTGCGTATTTTATTTGTTAAAATAATGCAATATAATCATGCTGGTTTCAATTATTTTGGTAATTTATTTAAACTATAATACAATGGATGGAGAATGGGAGTGGGGGGCACTGGAGGAAATATCCAAACCCCCTCTGTCTAATAGTAACGGAGCTGGTACTGACCCTTTACTTCTAGTTAATAGTCAACAAATATATGCAGCCATAAGCTCAGTGTTACATCACAGTCAACTGAAGAGCAAGTGAGGGCTGGGAACTCAAACTCACAATTTATATTGGCTACTGACAATCTCCAGAAAGGTCAGTAGCAAACAGTTCATAGAGTACATTTTGATTGGAATTTTTTTTCAGTCCAAAAATTTAGACCAGTTCTGATCACTAAAGCACCATAAGCATTTATAAGGCCACACTGTCCTTTACAATAAGGCTCCTTTATAGCACTTTGGCAGCATTAAGGATCCTTAAAATTTTTACACCTGTTTTATGCTCCTGGGGGAATTCACTAAGAACAATGGGAACAATTCACTAAGCAGGCAGGCTGCTACATTCTGCTCTGGTGAGGGAACAGAGCCTGCCCCGCTCCTATCTCCTCAGAAACACCCCAAAGCCCCGTCCCTCCATTCCGAGCGTGCCACAATAGTGAGCGAGAAGGACAGTGTCTGTCTGTCTGTCTCACAGACACATGACTGCCCAGCCCCCAGCAGTGATTTAGGCCGCAACCGGCTGCTCTGAGTGCCCAAATTAACCTGCCTACACTGCTGGGGAGGGGCGTGTGACCGCTCTTGCTTCCCTTTGTTTTCCTGTCAGAAATCATTTTTCTGTGGGACCATGAATTCTGCGCATGTGCAGTTATGAAGAATTCCCCCAGGAGGACTGAATGCTTGAAGAATAGGGAAGTGTCTTAGTCACTTGCTTATTTCTTTGTCATGCCTTTTGGCTTTAATCTTTAAGAGATATAAATGGGGTGAAGAAAACACTGTGCATTTTAGGTGTGTATTCTACTCCTTTGCTGATCAGGAGAATCTGCCTAGGTCTTGATTTCATGCTGGTTTCCTTCTATACCCTCAGGTCTCCCCCCAGCTATCAACCAGCCTATCCAAGTGCATAGGTTGGGTGGTATGTCTGCAGTTCTTCCCTCATCCCTTGTCTCAGTTGAATCCAGTCTCACGCTGTACTGGAGTGTGTTCTTCAGTGTATTCCCTCCTCTCCTTTTAGGTTGTGCAGTAGTACAGCAGAGCATTTGTTATGCTTGAGTGCTATTTATAATCTATGACATGCATAATAACTGCTGCCTATGTTTCAGGCCCTGTGTACTTTGTGACACATTAAACCTAAATTATGTGTCAGCGCTGTCTGATTTATGGGGCAATGCTGCACTGAAGCCTGGGACAAACTAGAAAAAGTGCACCACAAAATGAAAATATAGAACCACTGCATGTTATTTACTTGCCACTCAGCAGAGAAACGTCATTCCTGTGAATTTTAAGAGTTCTGAAAAAGGGGAATCTTTATGGGCTATGGTCAGCTGCGGGAAGTAGGGGTCAGACCCCAGTAAGAGGGACGGAAGTGGCTGAATCAACTGTGGGAGGGAGCAAAAGGGGGCTTGCAGGAGGAGGGGGCTTGCAGGAGGAAGCAGCACCTCTTCTGTGTGACTTATGAGCTCTGCATGATAGGTATATGCCTTTGCTGCACAGCCCCGAAGCCTTGCAGCGCTTCTGCAGCAAACCAATAATATTTATTGTTTGTATTACCATGGGGCCTCGGAACCCTAGTCATAGACTTGGACCCTACTGTGCTAGGCGCTGTACAAACACAGAACAGAAGACCTCATCCTTGCACCACCAGTGGCCTCCCTTTAAAACTTCTTTGTGACCGAGCATTATGTACGTCACCTCAAATGTATCTTGTTCAAAGACTGTATGGATTGTAAATTGATGATCATGAGAGATGAGGCTAAAGGTGTATTTATCTGGTTCTTCTCTGTAAAGAATATATAGTTTTTCCTTGCTGTGACCCTGTTTGTAAGGGTGGTGGAGCTCACATGTTACAGAAATGTTACACTGGATGGACTTCAGGTGGAGTCTTGATCAGCTCTCTCGATGAGAGAAAAAAGTGGAGGGAATTCATCTGAAGGCAATTTACAAGATGTGGTGAAGTAAAAATGTGCTGGTAACGGAGACCCTTCGGCCATGGGCTCTTTTTTTTTTTTTTTCTTTTTTTTTTTAAGTAACCCAAGTGTTCATTAAAATTGCAGGGTGAGGCACTATTTAAAAGTGAGACTCTTCTAGTGGCAGGCAGGCTCTGTAGACTAAACAAAAAAATCCCTAATTGCTAAAGGACCCATTTAATCCCAGATACTCTGGATGCATCAGAGAGCAAAATTTGGCTCAGTATGTGCTAAGGATGTTGTTTAGTCATTATTGAAAGAGAGGAAATATACGCTTACATTCCCTATCTCCTGTGGCCCAAATTGTTGCTGGCCCTATTTGGGTGTGCCAGAGGCAGACGAAGGTGCAGGGAAGATCCTTCCAAAAACCAGCATGCGGGAGACATCTGTAACATACATGGATGCTAAGGTGGGGATTGCAGCTGAAGAGGATGGCTAGTGCTACCAGCAAAATGACTGTCCATGCTTGGAATAGCAATGAGACCCATAGCATAGTACCAAGAGCACTGGGGAAGGACAGGGTGCACCATTTCAGAGGTGTAATCAGGCCCGCCACCAACCACACTCCCTTCAGCCAGCAACTCTGGAGGCTATGTGCCTTGTGCAGGTATAATTCTTCCCAGGCCTGCTGCTCAGCCAGTGCACTGCCTCCCTGCTCAGCCACCTCTGTGAGAGCTCTCCTGTGATTGTCAGGTAATCTGTCTGTCTGTGCTGAAGGTAAACTTGTGCATGTGGACAGTCATGCAGGCAGACCATACAGTGCTCAAACTGAATGATAACTGAATGAAGATTCTTTTTAGTTAAGTTAAAACAGACTATTTTGTTTGTTTTAAAACAATTAAAAAGGCAGCCTCTCTGTAAAACATGGCCAGGACTTATACCACCATGATGCAGCCTCCCAGGGTTTTCTTTAGGTAATAGTTTGCTCTGTGGCGGTGTGACCTCCTACGTTCCGAGCTATTCTTTTTATTAAACAGGCAAGATGCGAGGAAAGAGAGGGGGAAACATGGGTCGATAGCATTGCTTAAGTGCCAGCCAATTCAATACCGTGGTTCCTCACAGAGTCATCGTCAGTCTTGAGGAAAACGTTTGAAGGAGACAAAAGGGCTCATCAACTGAACTAAATTATTCATCAGAATATTAAGAGGAGTGTGCCAAAAAGGGGGAAAAAAGTGAACCTCACACTCCCTACTGCAGCCTGTAATGATCTAAAAATAGAGCTTCAGTCTCTGGGAAAGACCAGAGAATTTTAATTAGCTCATCATGCTGAGCAGCTTCAGTGTGTTTCAGCATGTTCTACACAAAGGTGTTGCCAGGCATTCTTTCCTGTTATACTAATTTTTCAGTTGTTTAAATAAAAATGGGGGGCGGGGGTGGGGTGTGTGTGCGCGCACGCATGCGCAATCGGTTATGCCAGTTACCTAACATGATAAATCTTGTGACTAGGGAAAGGCCACTGGGGCCTTCTGTTCATTCTCCTTTTATTTTCCCCCTTTTCCTTCTTTCCTTTCATTTTTGTGTAATTTTTTAAAAACTCACTGATGTTTGTTCTGTCATTATCCATTTCAAACAAGTTATTACCTATTTCATAAGGTCACACTCCTTGATAAGTTTTTTATCCTCCCTCTTCCTTTTTGAATTTACTTTTCCATACAACCTTTTTGAATGTGTGTGTGGTTTTTTTTTTTATTTGAATGTTATAATTTCAAAGCTTCTAAGATGCTCCTTTAGTTGACTGACTTATAGCAACTCCAGATGGTTGAAATCTGCTAACTGTTTGCTGGCCTGTGTTAAAGAAGCTGGCAGTCTCCGCTTATTTTCTTGTGGACAGGCATCTACCCCCTTACTTGTCAATTTGTCAGCACAAAAATGAGTGATCCAGTGGGTGGCTGAAAGCTTCTGTTCTTCCCCTTTTCATCTCTTCTCCTCCTCCCCCGGCCCCTCCCCGTTGCTGTTGTTGTGGGAAGTCTAGGCTAAAGAACTGAGGCTTTTGTTGTGTTCTAAACATGGTTAGTGCTGGTGGTGATTTACATTACCATAGCACAGCGGTTCTCAAACTGTGGATTGAAACCCCAAAGTGGGTCGCGACCCCATTTCAGTGGGGTTGCCACTGCTGGCTTAGACTTGCTGGGGCCCATGGCTGAAGCCCAAGCCCCACCACCCCGGCCAAAGCCAGAGGGCTTCAACCCTGGGCAGTGGGGCTCAGGTTACAGGCCCCCTGCCTGGGGCTGAAGCTTTTGAGCTTAGGCTTTGTCCCCCCACCCTGGGGTGGTGGGGCTGCGGGGCTTGGGCAGGCTTAGGCTTCAGTCCTCCTTCCTGGGGTCGTGTAGTAATTTTTGTTGTCGTAAGGGGGTCATGGTGCAATGCAGTTTGAGAATCCTGGCCACAGCACATAGGAGACATAGTTATGGACCAGGATCCCATTGTGCTTAGGCACTGTACAAATACAGAACAAAAAGTCCCTGCCTCAAAAAGCTTATAGTCTAAGTAAAGCTGCAGGCAATAAAGTACCACGGTAGCTGGTCCCTCTTTCTGAGTTTCCCCGTCCTATGTTTCTGGCCTTACTGGAAGCAGGATGTACCAGAAATCTCATGTATTTCATGTATACAGTCCCTAGCCCACAGGGAATCTACCAGAAATAAGATGTTAATAATTATTTCTAAATTAACTTTGTAGACCACAGTCGCAGAGAAACATCTGAATATTTTGGATGGTGGTTTGAACAAAACTCTAAACCTGTGGAGGCTCACCTCTTGGAGCTAGTCAGAAACTTTCTGTCACAACATTTTTTAAGATTTTTTGACAATATGGGAATTTTCATGAGAAGGAAAATCATTTTTCTGGAAGAACTGAAAATGAAGAGAAATTTCAAGTTTTCAGTGAAAACTTGAGATATTTTGACTAAAAAAAATTTTGTTGATGATTTTCAACATGAAATAACTCCCCAAACAGCTATATTGCCCTTCAATAATGCAGACATCTCCCCATTCCCCTGAGATGTAAAGGACAAAGGGTTATGCTCCAGGCAAGTAGCAGGAGTGGAAAGGCTATTATAAGAACCGTAAAATGTGTTGATTCTTCGCAGGGAATTTTTCATTTGGGCATTCAAGTGCTGATAGTAACTTAGGCAGTTTTTATTTTTTAAATGTATTTGTGGTGCTTGGCAACAAGTTGGGCACTTTCCAAACTGAAAAGAAAGTATGATTCTGGCCCTGAAGAACTCATAATCTAAAGACAGGCAGACCGAGAGTTGGGGGAATAAGTAAAACATCTAAACAGTTAAGTGAATAAAACTATTCACCAGTCACTCTTCAAGCTTGACATTCTCAGTCAGTACATTTTCCATAGGCATCTGTGCAGAGCTGGCCCTTCATAAGGGTCTGAGACGTGAAGAGTGTAAGACACACTGTCTATAGTGGATGGCATGGGAGAAGTCACTGAGATCTTTGTGTGAGAAGCTGAGAAATAGTCAGAAGAGGACAGCACTTTTCATTGACCCATTAGGATGTGAAATTGGGTCCTGCTGGTTAAAAGTTACGAGAGCGGTTATCAGTTTCATAGTTCTCTCAATGGAGAGAACTTTTCTATAACAATAATAATAGTCTTTTCTATAATAGTAATAATTATTCTGTAGCACTGTGTTTGGGTACTTTTATGTTTTCTCTAGCCGTTTAGCTCCTATGGTTGCTCTTTAGGTATTTTTTTTACATCCCCTCTCAGGCTATGTCTACATGGCACACCCTTAGCTGTGGCACGTAGGGTGTGTGTGGCTACATGCTGTAGTGAAAAGCAGGTTGCATTCACACTATCGTGTTAGCTACCTGCAGCAGTGAAAGGCTGTGGCAGTGGGACATTATGCTGCTAAAAATAGCAGTGTAGATGGGAGAGGCACTGCTGGGCATGCAGAGAGCTGTGTAGGGTACATAGTCTAAGGGTTCAGGCATGTCTTTTAACCTACTTGCCTAAGCAGTGTCTCACAGTCTGTGCTGCTATTAATACCTGTGCTAGGGGTGTGTGCGGCCTGTGTACTTTACACGCCGCTGTAAGAAGTGTGCAGTATAGACCTACCCTCAAATATCTTCCCAGCCAAGTCTGCCAGAAAAGTTTTTCATGAAGCTGATATAGTCTAGTTCATTGCTTGTAGACTTATTAGGTTTTAAGTATCTGCATTAAGTGGCATTTACCATCTTTAAACCCAGACAATCCTTATCTACTATAACTCCTTATTTTAGGCTACATTGTTCTTACTTATTTAAAGTTCTATCTAATTTGAAAAACCTTGGATTTTGTACCATTACAAGAGCTTTCACGAATCTTCATGTTATTATTGGTGGCCTGAGGACACTGTGATTTGACATTAATGAAAGATATGTCTCTAAATCCCTTAGATTGCTTTGAAAATCATAATAATGACATCCAACAAGGCCCGTAGAGTGCCAAGAAATGTGCATACAGCCATGGTGTAAAAATAATTTGGAGGTTCTTTTTCTTTACGGATGCAAAAAAATTGTTTGGGTTCTAGCTATCTTGTTGTTATAACTAGAGGGATGAAAATGGATTTTTAAGCAATGTTGGAGTCCAGAATGCCAAAGGGCAGGTTTACACTAGTGCCTACTTTGATATAACTTAAGTCACTTGCGGGTGTGAATAAGCCACCTCCCCTTAGTGACGTAAGTTACACTGACCTAAGCTCCAGTGTGGACAGCACTATGTTGGTGGGAGACGTTATTGGTCAATAATTAAGTTACAGTGATGAAAGGTCACCCTGATTATCACTTCAATCTTCTCTCCCGTGGCTGAGTTTTGAGGATTGTTCTCTCCTCTCCTCTCCTCTTCGGTTGTTAGATGTGAAACTAACATCTGAGGAAATGGCATGGAGAAACCACCCAAGTCTCAGCCAAGCAAGAGGGATTAAAAAGATAATATGGTCCAGATATCCAGTCAGCAGGATGATGATTAAACTAAACCCTGACCCCGACATCACTCATGTCAGAACACTGGTGTGTCAGAGATCACTGAATCTTTATTGTTGCAGCGGAAAGGCTGATCGTAACAAATTTCTCTTGCAATAGAGCTGATTAATATTCTCTATTTATGCTGATAGTCAACACACACAGAAACCCCACTAATTGTTTCAACAGAGCAATGCGGAATCTAAATTCCCATGGTAACTTTTTTTTTTTTAATGCAGATATTTGTCATCACCAGACCCAGGGTTTCAGGAAAGATAGACATGGTAGAACTTGTCCAGAACCTGATGGAAATTCTGTCATCTTTAATTGATGTTCCTTTTTGTAAGCTGCATATTTCAAAAAGCACACATCCCAACTTCCTTTGTGTCTGATTGATCTCCAAAGCGGGATGCAGCTGAGGCCCATCAGGCAGGCTAGGGAAGCTCTGTGCTTCCACCCATGCTACCTTAAAATTCATGATGCTATTAAGGGACAGGTCTCACTTCATTAGGCCAGCAGCATTAGACTGAACTGACTGGTGTTCTGCATATGGTAATGAAGCAACATTTCATATTGATGATACTCTGAACACCAGTTCCAACAACATGCATAATAAGCAAGTGAAAACCTTTACAGAGCAACTAGTCCTACAAAGTAGTCCATAGCATCTGAAAGCAAAGTGGTGCAGCAGCTGACACAGAGATGCCTACCCTAATGGCACAAAGCGTGCAATTCCAAATGTGCTGCAACCAGCATCCTCAGCTAGTATTGGAAGATGCTTTTGTTAAAACAAAAACACACATTATGTGGTGGCTGGTTATGTGGATTTCACCTGCAGCTGGGATATATTTACTTCTGTATTTATTACTAAGGTTGGAGTTCTGGAAAGGTGGTATCTTACGTACCAAATTAAGTTACATATTGTACTCTGTCCAGAGTCTGAATCATCTGACTTTGTTTCCTTTGGGAATTTTATTGGAAAATCATCAGACATCAGCAAACTGGTGACAGTATAGTACGCAAAGCAAAAGCAACTGAAATGAAATAAATTTTTGAGTGAGGTTAAAAAATAAGCATGAGTTACAATCTCTCTTAGAAGTCTTGTTTAGCTGACAACTTGACAAATAAATTGTGTATTTAAATTCTGGTTCCCTGTTTTTTGTGTCTGAGTTTGCCCTTCAATTTAAATACTAGTTATATAACAGGTCATGATTAATTTTATTACATTAAATACTTAACCATTAGTATCACTCGGATGTCTTGGGATGAAACTAAAGTTGGAGTGAAAGTTAAGGGCTTGTAGTGGAGTTCTGTGTGATAACATTCCTACTTCCATACCTCTCTGGTGTGGCTTCATACCACAAAGCTTCTATTGCACAGAAAGAGAGACCACTGCATCTTCAGTAAGTTGTTAAATGTGTGTGTGTTTTATTAAGCTTCCTTGTGGTGTACTACATTGAAATACAGTTCATTAGATTGTCCGTACAATAGAGCAGGAGTAAAGAGAATATTTTGCTTAGTGTCTATCCTGCCCCAGATCAGGTTGAACTGATAATGGATGTTAGTATTTAATTGAACCCTGCTAAAGTTATGAATGTTACTTGTGGTGCAGCCTTTCCAGCATGTTAGCGGTTCACACTACTAATAATGAAATAATAGTTTTATAGACCAAGCACTGGGAGATTCTAAACAATAAATATAATCTAAAGTTGCTTTTCCAGCCACTAAGTACTACATAATTTTAAGCTTTGTTAATTTGTTGGATCTACTTAGGTTTCTCTCCCAAAAACAAGGGTCAGACTTTCTTGGCAGAAGCAAACATTTAACGCTTCGTTTCTCTAATCCAAACAATCTCTACTGTTGGCAGCCAAACTGCCTATGCGGCTCCATGCTCTGTTCTGCCAGCACATTCTTCCTCCCCTATAATATCCTATTTGCTTGTAATCTTGTATAGTGCATCTTAAGTACAGACTTCTTTAAAGAGTGGCAAACCTGCTTAGTTTGAGGGCAACACCCCTTTATATGTGGGTTATTCTGATGCGTTAGTTTGCACTCTGTACTTCATATTTTAATTTCTGTTTTTCTAAATAGACCATTCCTGACAAAATAGAGGAGTAGATAAAATCTCAATGGGGGAAAAATGAAACCTACCAATCAGTACTCCTGCAGCTTCGTCTGTGGTACCAATAGTGAAAACTGTGATGTGGACAGGACTCAAGATCTTCTTACCACTGTCATCTCTACAGTACAACTCCCACCATTGCTGCCACAGGTGAAGCTGCACCAGTGATGAATTAGGGATCCAGTTGTTGCCATTGTAGACAAGGCCATGGTGCCTAGCTGAGATCTTGGCTCTGCAATGGTGGCTGCAAGCATGAATGGAGATGAGCCAGGAGAAAAGTCCAAGAGATAAAAGCCTTCTAGCATTGCTTGTTGGCAGTTGCGGTGAGGTTATAATGTATATCAATTTTCATATTTTTTTTTTGTGCCTTGGCAGCTTATATCTGAACTCATAGATCCAAATCAAACTCCTTGAAAGTGGTTCTTGCAATCAAACTTTGTGGCTTATTTGATTCAGTGACAGCGTACCTCAATGCGTTGTGCCTCTGTGTAATCTAACAATTTAAAATAAACTTTTAAGGGCTCTCTGGCATGCTGATAAGCCAATAGCACTTAGTTTTGATGGAGTGTCTGTCCCCATATGAGACACAAGTGTCCTTCCCTGGGTTCTGTAATTTGTCAGCTATGGTTGTATCTGTTATTTTTATTAACCTAGTTGTCATTTATCCAGAATGAAGTGTTCGTGGCCAGAGCTGGGAGTTGGGAATCCTGAGTTCTGGTTTCAACTCTGCTACTGTCTCACTGTGTGACTTTAGATGCGTTACTTATCCCTTTGTCTTAATTTCCTCATCTGCAAAATTGGGGATAATATGACTTAATGTATTGTGAGTTAATGTATATAAAACAATTTAACATTGTGTGTGAAATGCAAAGTAGTATAGAGCCACAGTAGTGTTTCTAATTCCATTGTCAATAGCAGTAACCATCTTTCCATCATAATTCTGCTTTTTTATCTACCTTCGATACACTCCCTCCTTTTTTCACATATATATGTTTTAAGAACTCTATCTGAACAAAAACAAAAAGCCTGGCTAAAGTCCAAGTATTCTGAAAGTGATCATGATAACTTGATAATAATAAATTCTTTTTCAAAATACATGAGTATTTGCAGCCTATTTTTTGTCAGGTATTCTTCATGTACTAGTGATTGGTTTCAACAGTAATTTGTCATCTGTTGGACCAAAGAAACAATTGTACTTTCAGCCCAGTTAAGTAAAACCCACTTTTTTTTTTGTTTTTTTGTTTTGACCAGGATTAACAAAGAGTAATCAGGTTTCAGAGTGGTAGCCATGTTAGTCCATATCAGCAAAAAGACCAAGGAGTCCTTGTGGCACCTTAGGGGGTCAGTGCTAAAGAGCCAATTCAATTAAGGTGGAAGGGCTATTCAGGGCTGTCAAGGTTCCTCCCCCACTCTGAACTCTAGGGTACAGATGTGGGGACCTGCATGAAAAAAACCTCCTAAGCTTATCTTTACCAGCTTAGGTCAAAACTTCCCCAAGGTACAAAATATTCCACCCTTTGTCCTTGGATTGGCCGCTACCACCACCAAACAAATACTGGTTACTGGGGAAGAGCTGTTTGGACACGTCTTTCCCCCCAAAATACTTCCCAAAACCTTGCACCCCACTTCCTGGACAAGGTTTGGTAAAAAGCCTCACCAATTTGCCTAGGTGACTACAGACCCAGACCCTTGGATCTTAAGAACAATGAACAATCCTCCCAACACTTGCACCCCCCCTTTCCAGGGAAATGTTGGATAAAAAGCCTCACCAATTTGCATAGGTGACCACAGACCCAAACCCTTGGATCTGAGAACAATGAAAAAGCATTCAGTTTTCTTACAAGAAGACTTTTAATAGAAATAGAAGTAAATAGAAATAAAAAAAATCCCCCCTGTAAAATCAGGATGGTAAATACTTTACAGGGTAATTAGATTCAAAACATAGAGAACCCCTCTAGGCAAAACCTTAAGTTACAAAAAAGATACACAGACAGAAATAGTTATTCTATTCAGCACAATTCTTTTCTCAGCCATTTAAAGAAATCATAATCTAACACGTACCTAGCTAGATTACTTACTAAAAGTTCTAAGGCTTCATTCCTGGTCTATCCCCGGCAAAGACAAAATATAGACAGACACACATACCCTTTGTTTCTCTCCCTCCTCCCAGCTTTTGAAATTATCTTGTCTCCTCATTGGTCATTTTGGTCAGGTGCCAGCGAGGTTACCTTTAGCTTCTTAACCCTTTACAGGTGAGAGGAGATTTCCTCTGGCCAGGAGGGATTTTACAGGGGTTTACCCTTCCCTTTATATTTATGACACGCCCCCCAAATCTCAGCTAGGGTGAAACACTGGCTGGGATTTCTTCCTGGAGCTCTAGGAAAACAGAGTTAATAAGACACATGCATCTCTAAATATACTACCAAGTACATAAAGACTAACAATATTTTCTACATCTCAAGGACGATTTTAACCAGTTGATTCTGGGAAACTTTCACGGGAGAGTGCATCAGCCACTTTGTTAGAAGCTCCTGAGATGTGTTGGATGTCAAAATCAAAATCTTGGAGAGCTAAACTCCACCGAAGAAGTTTTTTGCTATTTTCTTTGACCGTGTGAAGCCACTTCAGTGCAGCATGGTCGGTTTGCAGGTGGAAACGCCGTCCCCAAACATATGGGCGTAGCTTTTCCAGAGCGTAGACAATGGCGTAACATTCTTTTTCAGTGATTGACCAGTTGCTTTCCCTCTCAGACAGTTTTTTGCTGAGAAACACTACAGGGTGGAATTCTTGATCAGGTCCTTTCTGCATTAAAACTGCTCCCACACCACGCTCGGACGCATCTGTGGTTACTAGGAACGGTTTGTCAAAGTCTGGGGCCCTTAGTACAGGGTCAGACATGAGTGTCGCTTTAAGCTTGTTAAAGGCCTTCTGACACTTTTCGGTCCACTGAACCGCATTTGGCTGTTTCTTTTTGGTTAGGTCTGTCAGTGGGGCGGCGATTTGGCTGTAGTGCGGTACAAATCGTCTGTAATAACCGGCCAAGCCTAAGAAGGATTGAACCTGTTTCTTTGACTTTGGGACAGGCCACTTTTGGATAGCATCCACTTTGGCCTGTAGGGGGCTGATAGTTCCTTGACCCACCTGGTGTCCAAGGTAAGTCACTCTGTTTAGGCCTATTTGACACTTCTTAGCCTTAACAGTTAGTCCTGCCTCCCTTATGCGCTCAAGGACTTTTTGTAGATGTTCCAGGTGGTCTGCCCAGGAATCCGAAAATATGGCCACATCGTCAAGGTAGGCGACTGCATATTCTCCTAATCCTGCTAGGAGACCATCTACAAGTCTTTGGAAGGTGGCGGGTGCATTTCGCAGCCCGAAAGGGAGTACATTAAATTCATACAGCCCGAGATGTGTGGTGAAGGCTGACCTTTCCTTGGCAGATTCATCTAGCGGTACCTGCCAGTACCCCTTGGTTAAGTCCAAGGTAGAGATGAACTGGGCCCGTCCCAGTTTCTCTAATAGTTCATCTGTGCGTGGCATTGGATAGTTGTCTGGGCGAGTTACAGCATTTAGCTTACGGTAGTCCACGCAAAAACGTATTTCCCCATCTGGTTTGGGAACTAGAACCACTGGAGATGCCCATGCACTTTCAGAGGGGCGGATTACACCCATCTGTAACATATCCCGGATCTCCCGTTCTATAGCAGTTTTAGCTTGAGGAGACACCCGGTAAGGTTGGACTCTAATTGGGCGAGCATTACCTGTGTCAATGGAGTGGTATGCCCGTTCAGTCAGTCCTGGGGTGGCTGAGAACGTTGGCGCGTAGCTAGTGCACAGCTCCTGGATCTGCTGTCGCTGCATACGCCCAAGGGTCATGGAGAGGTTCACCTCTTCCACACCACCAGCACATTTCCCTTCGTAGTAGACACCTTCAGGCCACTCAGCGTCGTCTCCTCCCTGGGCTGTAAACTGACAAACCTTTAATTCTCTGGAATAAAAGGGCTTTAGAGAATTAATATGGTACACCTTAGGCTTTCGGTTGGAGGTGGGGAATGCTATGAGATAATTAACAGCTCCCAGGCGCTCCTGGACCGTGAATGGCCCTTCCCACGATGCTTCCATTTTATGGGCCTGGAGCGCCTTTAAGACCATGACCTGGTCCCCTACTTTGAAGGAACGCTCTCTGGCATGTTTATCATACCAGGCTTTTTGCTCTTTTTGAGCATCCTGTAAGTTTTCTTTAGCAAGGGCTAAAGAGGTTCGGAGGGTGTTTTGTAGGTTGGTTACAAAGTCCAGAATGTTAGTTCCTGGAGAAGGTGTAAATCCCTCCCATTGCTGCTTCACCAACTGCAATGGCCCCTTAACCTCACGGCCATATACAAGTTCAAATGGGGAAAACCCTAAACTGGGGTGTGGTACAGCTCTGTAGGCAAAGAGCAACTGCTGCAACACTAGGTCCCAATCATTGGAGTGCTCATTTACGAATTTACGTATCATGGCCCCCAAAGTTCCATTAAACTTCTCCACCATGCCATTTGTTTGATGGTGGTAAGGAGTGGCAACCAAGTGATTTACCCCATGAGCTTCCCAAAGGTTTTTCATAGTTCCTGCCAGGAAATTAGTCCCTGCATCTGTGAGGATGTCGGAGGGCCAACCTACCCTGGCAAAAATGTCTGCTAGTGCCTGGCACACACTTTTAGCCCTGGTGTTGCTTAGAGCTACTGCTTCCGGCCATCGGGTGGCAAAATCCATGAAAGTCAGTATGTACTGCTTTCCTCTGGGTGTCTTTTTCGGAAAAGGACCCAGAATATCCACAGCTACTCGCTGAAATGGAACTTCAATGATGGGGAGTGGCTGGAGAGGGGCTTTGACCTGGTCTTGGGGCTTTCCCACTCTTTGGCACACCTCACAAGACTGGACATAGGTAGAAACATCCTTGCCCATTCCCTCCCAGTGGAACGACCCCCCCAAACGGTCTTTGGTCCTGTTCACCCCAGCATGGCCACTAGGGTGATCATGGGCTAAGCTCAAGAGCTTGGCCCGGTATTTAGTTGGAACTACCAACTGTCTCTGAGGATGCCAGTCTTCCTGGTGTCCACCAGAAAGAGTTTCCTTGTATAAAAGTCCTCTTTCTACAACAAACCTGGATCGATTAGAAGAGCTGAGAGGCGGTGGGTTGCTCCGTGCCGCCGTCCAAGCTCTCTGGAGGCTTTCATCTGCTTCCTGTTCGGTCTGGAACTGTTCCCTTGATGCTGGAGACATCAGTTCCTTATTGGATTGTGGACCTAGGCTTGGTCCCTCTGGAAGCGATATAGGGGATGGGGCTGTTTCTGTTGACTGTGAACCGCTCTCCGCTGGTGAACTATGTTGGGATTCAGGCTCCGGCTGAGCCTCTTGTGTCGGGTTATCGGCTGCTGTCGGTTCAGGGTCGGTGGGGCCCTCTGGTGTTGAGGTTGCAAGTACTGGATTCAGTGCTGGCAATGGGTCTGGTGTTGGTTGTTCGGCTGGTTCCGGTTCTGGGACTGGTTCCGTCTGGGTCTCTGGGACTGGATCCACTACTGCTGTTGCAGACATTGGTCTGGGGTCCGGATCCATCACCTCTGACCGGGTCCTGATAGAAGTTTCCGGAACAGAGCTAGGCCTCACGGCTTGGTTAGCCTGGTTGCGGGTGACCGTTCCCACCCTCTTGGCCTGCTTCACATGATTGGCCAAGTCTTCCCCCAACAGCATGGGGATGGGATAATCATCATAGACTGCAAAAGTCCACGTTCCGGACCAGCCCTTGTACTGGACAGGCAACTTGGCTGTAGGCAAATCGAAAGAGTTGGACTTGAAGGGTTGAATCGTCACTTGGATCTCTGGGTTGATTAAATTGGGGTCCACTAAGGAAGCATGGATAGCTGACACTTGTGCTCCGGTGTCCCTCCACGCGGTGACCTTCTTCCCGCCCACACTCACAGTTTCCCTCCGCTCCAAGGGTATCTGGGAGGTATCTGGGCCTGTGGACCTCTGGTGCGATTCCGGTGCAATGAACTGTAATCTGTTGGGGTTCTTGGGGCAGTTGGCCTTCACATGCCCCAGCTCGTTACATTTAAAACATCGTCCAGCTGACTGGTCACTGGGGCGAGGAGGGTTGCTGGAGAACGGGGTGGAGGGACGATAAGGGGTCTGGAGGGTTCTTTGGGAGGTAGGTGGGGCTTTGGGCGGCCCCCGGTAATAGGGTGTGGTCTGGGGTTGTCCCTTCTGGTCTCCGCTCCAACTGCGACCAGTTTTCTTCTTCTCTGCCACCTCCACCCATCTGGCTCCAATCTCTCCTGCCTCGATTACAGTTTTGGGCTTTCCATCTAGGATGTATCTTTCTATTTCCTCAGGAACACCCTCTAAGAATTGTTCCATTTGCATTAGGAAGGGCAAATTTACTGGAGATTCAACACTTGCTCCGGATATCCAGGCCTCCCAATGCTTCACAATGTGGTAGGCATGTCGGGTAAATGACACATCTGGTTTCCACCTTAGGGCTCTGAACCTCCGACGAGACTGCTCGGGTGTTATCCCCATTCTGACTCTCGCCTTGGATTTAAACAGTTCATACTTGTTCATGTGTTCTTTAGGCATTTCAGCTGCCACCTCAGCTAAGGGTCCACTGAGCTGCGGCCTCAGCTCTACCATGTATTGGTCAGTAGAGATGTTGTACCCAAGGCAGGCCCTTTCGAAGTTTTCTAGGAAGGCCTCAGTATCATCGCCTGCTTTGTAGGTGGGGAACTTTCTGGGATGGGAAGTGGTACTTGGAGAAGGATAGCTAGGGTTTGTTGGGATATTCTCCTGAGCCTTTATCTTCTCTATCTCCTCCACATACTTCCTCTCTTTTTCCTTCTCCTCCAGCTCTTTGTCCCTTGCTTCCATAGCTCTCCTGTGAGCAGCCGCTTGGTGTTGTTCTGCCTCTTTCGCTGCCTCTTTCGCTGCCTCCCTTTCTTGTTCCTTCTCCTCCTTCTTCAGCCGCATGAGTTCTATCTGTCTTTCATGTTCCCTTTGTCTTTCCTCAGCCTGAAATCTCGCTAATTCCAGCCGTAGTCGAGCCGCAGATATTGTCATTCTAACCTCTCTGTTTTTAACTAACTTTACACCCGAGGTTTAGAAATAAACAAAAAAAAACTTGGCTGTAAAATTTTGCTGTGCTGGAATAGAATACCTATTCTCTGATAGTGATTGTCAGCCTACAAAAAAAAAAAAAAAACAATTCCCTTGTCTCTGCTCTGGGCCCAAATCAAAGCAAAAACTTCCAGCTACTTTGAAACCTGTTTACCCAGCCCAAAGAAAAACCAAGTTTCCTTTTTAAACTTGTGCTCCTTGTAAAAAATCAAAACCCAAAAAAAAAACCCTTGCCACTTTTGTCTCCAGGCAAATGGGTAGAACACCCCCCCTTCTATTTACTTTTAGGGAAAAAAAAAACTCTGGGTTGGAAGACTGTGAATTTCCCTGCAGGAGTTAAGTACCCTGCCTCCAGGCAAAGAAAACCTGCAATTCACAAAGATAATCCCCTTTTGTCTCTGCTTGGCCACAAAGCAGAGAAAAAAACAAGCTGCTTTCAGTTTCAGCTGCTTCTGGACTTCCTTTTTAAAAATCTGTATTTCTAGTTCAACAAAATCTCAACTGGATCTCAAAATGATTTCAGGTTAATCCCACCACTCTGCCACCATGTCAAGGTTCCTCCCCCACTCTGAACTCTAGGGTACAGATGTGGGGACCTGCATGAAAAAAACCTCCTAAGCTTATCTTTACCAGCTTAGGTCAAAACTTCCCCAAGGTACAAAATATTCCACCCTTTGTCCTTGGATTGGCCGCTACCACCACCAAACAAATACTGGTTACTGGGGAAGAGCTGTTTGGACACGTCTTTCCCCCCAAAATACTTCCCAAAACCTTGCACCCCACTTCCTGGACAAGGTTTGGTAAAAAGCCTCACCAATTTGCCTAGGTGACTACAGACCCAGACCCTTGGATCTTAAGAACAATGAACAATCCTCCCAACACTTGCACCCCCCCTTTCCAGGGAAATGTTGGATAAAAAGCCTCACCAATTTGCATAGGTGACCACAGACCCAAACCCTTGGATCTGAGAACAATGAAAAAGCATTCAGTTTTATTACAAGAAGACTTTTAATAGAAATAGAAGTAAATAGAAATAAAAAAAATCCCCCCTGTAAAATCAGGATGGTAAATACTTTACAGGGTAATTAGATTCAAAACATAGAGAACCCCTCTAGGCAAAACCTTAAGTTACAAAAAAGATACACAGACAGAAATAGTTATTCTATTCAGCACAATTCTTTTCTCAGCCATTTAAAGAAATCATAATCTAACACGTACCTAGCTAGATTACTTACTAAAAGTTCTAAGGCTTCATTCCTGGTCTATCCCCGGCAAAGACAAAATATAGACAGACACACATACCCTTTGTTTCTCTCCCTCCTCCCAGCTTTTGAAATTATCTTGTCTCCTCATTGGTCATTTTGGTCAGGTGCCAGCGAGGTTACCTTTAGCTTCTTAACCCTTTACAGGTGAGAGGAGATTTCCTCTGGCCAGGAGGGATTTTACAGGGGTTTACCCTTCCCTTTATATTTATGACAAGGGCTATTCCACCTTAATTGAATTGGCTTTTTAGCACTGACCCCCCACTTGGTGAGGCAACTCCCATCTTTTCATATGCTGTGTATTTATACCTCTCTCCTGTATTTTCCACTCCATGCATCTGATGAAGTGGGTTTTAGCCCAGGAAAGCTTATGCCCAAATAAATTTGTTAGTCTCTAAGGTGCCACAAGAACTCCTCATTGTTTTTAAAGAGTAAACAGGTTTATTTTATTTGTGATAACTGTCTGTTTACACATACACCCATAAAGCATATTTAGGATTTGTCTTCAATTCATTTTTAAATGCTGTGCTGCTTATTTCACAGGCTGGCTTTCAGAATTAATCAATTTTAAAATAAATAAAAGGTGCTCCTGGCTAGAGCTGGAATTTGAGAGGGAAACAAACACTGCCCCCCCCCCCCACAGACTTTTGGGACAGGGATTTATGAGGTCCCACTAAAAATATGACTGTGAACTGGTCAGTTAAGTAGGTGCATTAAGTTATGCAGTTAATGTAGGTGGTCAGTTATGTAGGCATAACAGAACAAAGAGTGAAATAAGCAGAGGGAGAATTAGATTTTTGTTAGTCACCCAACTGCAATTCTGATGGTAGGCAGTTTAATTGCCCTTAATATTTCAGCTTGTTGGCATTTGTATTGTTTCATTGTGTTCATACTGTACTTACTAAGTAGATCAATACAGCTGATAAAAATTTCCAGCTTCCTGCTACAGTATTGCCAACTCCATGCTTTCAGAAATCATGAGCTGATCTTCCAGAATCAAACGACTGGCTTAAAAAATCATGAAATTTTAAAAATAATAATTTTTGGAATTGTTTTATTTGCCTTCTGGTGCTGGAGCCATTAGGATTCATGTTTTCTCTGCAACCACAATAGCTAGAAACTTTATTTTTTAATGAAAGTTGAGATTATCACATAATAACCTGACTCCAGGAATTGGGACCTTTAGGAAAATAATAAAAATTGCAAGACTTAAAATTGTGAGAGCTGGCAACTAGTTAGCTCCAAATGACTAATCAAATATGCGAAAGGAATAAAAAGCAAAAAAAAAAAACCACCCCACCCTATGAACTGCATTTGTATTTAAAAGTCATATGGCTCACAGATTCAAGCTAATACAGTGACAGTATGTCTGCATAGGAAAATATAATCTGGTGAACATTACTTATCCAGTGAGAGTAGCTGAGACTATAACCCTGTAATATTTATATGATATTTTACAGAGCCTATTCATAATACTAATTGCTTCACAGTATTTAAATGAAACAATATACTGCAACAATATAAAGCCTGTTAATTGAAGTGCCCATTGTTAAGAATGCCCATCACAGTAATTGCCACATGAAACACATCCTATCTCTGACTGGGTTGGTTCAAGTAAAACTGGGCTCCCTGGAAAGTTGTGGATGAAAGGCCTACATCCGTGAAAGCCCAAAACTTAAGTATGAATTTCTACCAGTGAGTGTGGGGGTTGGAGTTCAGCTCCATGACAGCCAGGTAGGCACAGAATAGGTAATGTGTCCAGAATTGGAGAGGGGGTGGGAGAGTGAGTTACAGGAGTAGTGGGTCAAGATTTCCAGGGAAATAGGAGATGGAGTGTAACCTGCGATTTGCCCCCTTCTGAACACATCGTGATTCTGTGGGGACTGCAGAGTTCCTGTCACAGAGCTCTCGATCAGCACGTTTTCCCAACCATGAGGCCCTGAGAAATAAACAGCACATTGGCTCTGGTGAGGCCTCCATGACCTATGAGCCGCCTGAGGATTGGGCAACAATGTCTGAACTTCCTCTGTCTCACTCATCTATCCCACCTTCTCAGCAGCTGTTCAGCCCACATCCTTTCCAGACAGCCCAGCGGGGGGAAAAGGGGGATAGTGCTTTGCAGCATGCCCACAGGGGTAATAAAACTAGGATATGGCAGACAGTGAAGGGACGCAAATTCCAGAACAGAAGACCCTTTCTAAGCATGTGCTGCTAGCAGCCCTCTGCCTTTTTAAATCAAAGGGGCACCTCAACTGATAGCAACTGGGGCAGTGTCCCAGGAGAAGAGCTGATCTTTGAGATAGCCAGTTCCAAAACTCTTAGTGGCTTTATAGATTAAAATAAACACCTTGAATTCCACCCAGAAATGTATTGACAGCCAGTGGAAATTATGGAGCATAAGAGTTGTACTCTGCATAATCCACCAATACATGACATGCTGTATTTGCACCATCTTCAGTTTCCAGCTAGTCTTTCAATGCAAAGCACTCCACAGTTATTTAATATCGAGGTCACAAATACATGAGTAATACTGTATTTGTATACTGTAGTGTTGTCAACTCTAATGAGCTTTCCACAAGTGACATGATTTTGGCTTGGGTTGAAGTCAGTCTCGGGATAATGAAAGAAGCTCCTCTCGCAAATTTGAGCCCTCTGATTGGCTGCCTGCCTCACTTGCCTGCCTCCTGGGGTAGAATAACCAGTCAGAGCTGCTGCAGGCAGAGCTCTCTCCATTCCCTATAGCAACCCAAATCCATTCTCACAGGAGGGCAGGGGGGACAATGGAGCTAAAGAGCCCAGGAGTTCAGAGTGACTCTGCTCCTTCTTTCCTCCTGTAAGCAATGGGGACAGGATGGTGCTTTTACTCCTCCTCCTTCCTCCCTGCAGCACGCAACCTAGGAATGGGGAGCGGGGGTGAAAAGCCCGTGGAGCTGCCTCCCCCAGCCTGAAAGAAGGGAGAGGGGACCCCGCTGCAGTCTGGGAGGGTGGGTGAAGAGTCCTAAGAGGAGCAGAACTGAGACTGGGGAAGGGATAGCGGAACTGACGGGGTGGTGGGAGAGTGAATTTATGGAGGTGGGAGCAGAGTAGGTGCAGAATTAATTGCTGGGCAGTGAGTGAGCAGACGGGGGAGGGGGGAGCGAGCTCCTGCAGCAACAGCCAAAATCGCCTTACCTGGTAAATGTGAGCACATTGGCAATGCTAGCTGTCATGAACACATTGGGGATGGGCAAGGGGGAGTTTAAAAATCAAAAAACAGACCAAACATACACAGTACAGTCTTGAGGTGGGGGGGATGGGGTCTTCCACGCCATGATTTTTTGGGGTCTGACTCATGATTTTTGAGTTGGCAGGACTGGTAATGGTGGCAACAGTCTGTACTGAGGGAAAAGGCTGCATGCTCAAGTGTGCAGATTTCAACTGAGGCTTTGAACTGGAACGTCTTGTATCCATTGTGACTGAAAATTTTAAACGTAGAGTGTATTAGCTTATACCAGCACAATCTTAGCGTCCGCAACTAATTTGTGTTCAGGGCCTTCAAAGAGCAGATAACTTCAGATGTAAAGGACAAGGCACGGATTTTAAGTGGCTAGCAGAATAGGTAAAAGCTCAGGTGGCATTTAAACATTGCTTGTCACTGCCAAGTTTCCATGAATAAAATGTCAAACGCACCTTTTAAACGTGAGATCTTAGTACACGCCCACCTTCTTTGTAAGTGGCCAGGGAGAGAGCTTTTCACGTCAGTATGAGTTTTATTGTATACAGCTCTGTATAATCGTTATAGTAACTGATCTAATGACAATCTCCTTATAGGCCTCAAATTTTGGCTCTCCTACATGGTGTCTTATTAAAGAGGAGTGAGAGTGATGGAGCTAAACTGGTGTTTTTAAGTCTTTCATAGCTGTACTGTCTCAGAAAATGCTTGTGCATCTTGAAGCCTTCTGGACAATTGATTGCTTTAATGTAAACATTCCAGTCCTTGGAGCTTAGAAGTAGGTCATAGGTGGTGAGTGAAAAAGGGAAGGCGGAGTGGTTTGGAGATACCAAGGGAGTGGCCTCCATTTCTAGATTGAGATAAATAGCGAGGTGGATAGCATTCAGAATGATTGATCTGACTTTCATAGAATCATAGAATAACAGAGTTGGAAGGAACCTCTGGAGGCCATCTAGTCCAAGCCCCTGCCCAGAGCAGGACCAATCCCAACTAAATCATCCCAGCCAGGGCTTTGTCAAGCCTGACCTTAAAAACTTCTAAGGAAGGGGATTCCACCACCTCCCTAGGTAACGCATTCCAGTGTTTCACCACCCTCCTAGTGAAAAAGTTTTTTCTAATATCCAACCTAAATCTCCCCCACTGCAACTTGAGACCATTACTCCTTGTCCTGTCATCTGCTATCACTGAGAATAGTCTAGATCCATCCTCTTTGGATCCACCTTTCAGGTAGTTTAAAAGCAGCTATCAAATCCCCCCTCATTCTTCTCTTCCATAGACTAAACAATCCCAGTTCCCTCAGCCTCTCCTCCTCCTTTGTTCCCAGGACACTTACTGAAATTTGTGCTAGGACAGGAATTCTGATGCTCATGTAATTTTACCTCTGATTATGAGATCAGATTCAGCTAATTAACCTGCAGGTGTGAAAGGGTAGATTTTGGTGGTTTGTTAAAATCTATCTTCAGGTATCTTGTCTCAGTTTAGCAGCGGGAGGCAAGTTCAGTAGCGGACCCTCCTTTAGTAAGAGTATTAAATCCCAGACCTCAGAACAAACACTACTGTGCCCTATGCTCAGCATTTCTGTGTGGGCTGGCTTTCCTGAGTGAAACTGAGATATCCTGCATTAAAGGACTTTACCAGAAGGGTCATCCAGTGCTCTCATTGAGAATCATATAAATGTAGGGCTGAAAGGGACCTCAAGAGGTCATCTAGCCATCCCCTGATGCGGAGGCAAGATCAAGTATACCTAGACCGTCCCTGACAGGATTCCACAATCTCCCTTGGTAACCTATTCCAGGACTTAACTACCCATATAACTCGAAAGTTTTTCCTAATATATAACCTATATCTTCCTTGCTGCAGATTAAGCCAATTACTTCTTGTCCTACCTTATGCGGATGTGGAGAACAGTTGATCACCTTCCTTTTTATAACAGTCCTTAACATATTTGGTATCTCCCTTTGCCCCCAGTCATCTTTTCTGAAGACTAAACACACCCAGTTTCTTTAACCTTTCCTCATAGGTCAGATTCTCTAAACCTTTTATTATTTTTGCTGCTGTCCTCTGGATTTTCTCCAATTTGTCAGTATCTTTCTTGACATGTAGGGCCCAAACCTCAACACAGTACTCTAGGTGAGGCCTCACCAGTGTCAAGTGGAGTGGAACAATTGTCTCCCATGTCATAGATACGACTCTCCTGTTAATACACCCTAGAATACTATTAGCCTTTTTGGCAACTTCATCACATTATTGGCTCACATTCAATTTGCGATTCACTGTAGCCCTGAGATCCTGTTCAACAGTACTACAGCCTTGCCATTTATTGCCCATTTTGTATTTGTGCATTTGATTTTACCTTCCTAAGTGTAGTAAGCTGCATTTGTCTTTATTGAATTTCATTTGTTGATTTCAGACCAATTCTCCAATTTAACCAAGGTCCTTTTGAATTCTAATCGTGTCCTCCAAAGTGCTTGCCGCTACTTCCAGTTTAGTGTCATAAGTATACTCTCCACCCTAGTATGCAAGTCATTAATGAAAATACTGATTAGTACCAGACCATGGACAGACCCCCGTGGGATCCCATTATATATATATCCTTCCACTTTGACAGTGAACCATTAATAACTAGTCTTTGAATTCATATTTTCAACCAGTTGTGCACTCACTTTATAGAAATTATATCTAGACCACATTTCCCTAGTTTGCTTATGAGACTGTCATGTGGGACTGTCTCAGAAGGTTGGCTAATATCAAGATAAATCACATTTACTGCTTCCTCCCATCCGCTGGACCAGTAACTCTGTCAAAGAAGGAAGTTAGGTTGGTTTGACATGATTTGTTCTTGATAAATCTGTGTTGGCTGTTATTTATTTCTCTATTATCCTCTTATTATTCCATTATCTTTCCAGATATCAAAATTAGGCTATAATTGCCCAGGTCCTCTTTGTTCCCCCTTTTTAAAGATAGGTACTATGTTTGCCCTTCTCTGATCCTCTGGGACCTCACCTGACCTCCATGAGTTTTTGATAATTGCTAACAGTTCTGAGATTGCTTCAGCTAGTTCCTTAAGTGGCCTAGGGTGAACTTTATCAGGCCCTGCTGACTTGAATACATCTAATTTACCTAAACATTTTTAATTTACCCAATCTAATTATCTAAGTAATTTATCTAATGTATCTGACCCTTGTGGTCCATCCTAATCTTGTGATTCTATGAATCTGTTCCTTCCCTACTCTGGTTTGTATTTCTTCCCCCTTGTGGTTAATATTAATTGCGCTAAGCATCTGGTCACAATAAACGTTTTTAATGAAGACTGACACAAAACAGACATTAAACATTTCAAACTTCTTGATGTCATCAGTTATTAGCTCTCCTTCCCCAGTAAGTCATGGATTGACACTTTCCTTCATCTTTCTCTTGCTCCTACTGTATTTATAGAAACTTTTCTTATTGCCTTTTGTGCCTTAGCCTTTTTGATTTTTGTCCCTACATGCATGTGTTGTTCTTTTATTCTTCTCCTTGGCAATCCATCCATGTCTCCACTTTTTGTAGGATGCCTTTTTGATTTTTTCATGTCACTAAAAAGCTCCTGATGCAACCATATTGGCCTCTTACTAGTCTTCCTATCTTTCCTTTGGATCAGGATAGTTTGCTGTTGTGCCTTTAAATATTGTTTCCTTGAGAAAACTTCCAGCTCTCCTGAACTTTATCTGTTAGATGTTCTTCCCACGGGATCTTTCCCATTGTCAAAGCCTCGAATTTGGCATCCCATTTAACTTAGCACCCTAGGCGACTATGGACAGGCCGCCGCAGTTCGTGAGAGGGGGAGCATGTAAAGGGCTGATGGGTGGGCAGCAGAGGCAACAGGTAACCGGCCGCCACCTGGCGCCTGCCCACAGTCACCAACCACCGCAGCACGCAGCCAGTGCCAGCTGGAAATAGGACTGGGGCGGGGCCCAGCTGGCCGAGAGCGGGCACACAGCAGGGACTGCGCTGAAGGACCAGCAGGGGGAACGGCCAGCCCCGCATGCTGCAACTTTGCTCTACCACCAGCCTTGCACACCCACCCCCATCGTTAGCCACTGGACCCCCCCCACTCACCACTGGTGGGCAAGTGGCTGGCAAGCAGGGATCCAGCCAGCACCAGGACCCACCAGTACTGATGGGGCAGGAGACAAAAAATACGGAACAGTTTGCCCGTTTTTAATAAAAAGTTGGGACACCTGCAGGAGGGCTTAAATACGGATGGTCCCTTTAAAAACAGGACATCTGGTCACCCTAGTGTGCAACCAACCACCTTGACTTTGTACTTTTACTTATTTAGGCTGGTATTTTTAGGGGAACCTAATTCCCATAGGATCTTCTAAAAATTCCAGTTTTCTTTCTTTCTGAATCACATCTTCTTGGAAACAAAAAACTAAATAACAGGAGCATGTTTGAAAATAGAGTGGGGTTTTCATGTATTATCTGGCATCTTCACAAATGTCAGGAATGCACGTAGCATGTCAGAAGGTTAGAATTGATGGTGTTTCAAAAGCTGTTGTTCATACAAGTGAATCCCTCCTCAAGGAATCTCTGATTTTAAACAAATAAACCATTATTTTAACAGAATAAAAGATAAATCTAGGATGTTGCACTACTTTCACGGATACCCGCTATGCAGACCTTTTGTGGCAAGGTTGCAATTTTCATACCAGGTGGAAATGTGGATTTTGCATTTAGGAGATGTGTGAATAAATCTCTCAGGAGATCACAAATCATTCCTCTGTGTCAGGAATGCAGAGGGGAAATGTCAGTATCAATGTGTGTATATGAATATATTGAAGCTAGTGGGAAAACTCCAATTTTATTTCCATGGTAAACTTCTAGCAAACTTATTTTTATTTGAAATATTACATGGAAATAATATTGGAACACTGATTTTGTTTAACATTTTTGTGGAAAATTTAGATTTTTTTCATTAAAAAAAATCAAGGAACAAAAATCTCACTTGAAAATGAAACAAAAATATGCGAGCATGCGCGTGTGTGTGTGCGTGAGAGAGAGAGAGGCGCAGCCCTAAAGGAAAGATGTCGGATGACAAATGAGATGTCTCACCGCTTCCAGACACTTTTATTGTTTTTCTTTTAATACAAGTATTTCCTAATGAGGAATTAGCAAGCTAAGGAGTATTTTGTTTCAGTTTAGCGACTCCTTTCTCTTTAGGAGATTGTTTCAGTGAGGTAGAACCTATCTATGTCACAAGCTATCTTTTCTTACAGATTGAACTTGATTTTGAGTGGTGTGTTGGAGGGGGTGGTAGTAAAGGAACCTATCTAATGCTTTTACTTGACCACCTTGCTTTCAGATTTCACATTCAAGAGACTGTCTCAAAATCTGATCAGAGAGAGAAAAATTATTTTTCCTCAAATGGCTATCTCTTTAACTTCCTTTTCATTTAATAAGGTGAGGAGAGGGGATCCTCTCTGAAAAATCTTCTAGCTGAAAGGAGGTCCTATATGCAGAACAAGCACCTTGGAATATATCCCTCTAATTCTGACCCCGTTTGGATTCTGTCCTGATGTTGATCATGTCCTAGCAACATTAATCTAATAGCATCCCTTGGCTAAATCCCTAGGGAATCATCAGGTTCTTATCTCCCTTCTGGTTGTAGGCTCATGTACTGAACAACAGAGACTTGGCTTTTTTGAGGATAAACTTTAAACAAACAAGCCCACTGAATATCGCTCTGAAATCAGTTACTGTAGCATTTCGAGAATTCTGCATGCCAAGGCTAGGGTTAGGAGCAAACAGCATAGAAAAAGTCACTCAAACTGAATGAAAATGGAAATTAGAGGAGAGGGAAGTGAAGCTACTCATCCTTGAAGATTGCTTCTTAATCTCAACTATACTCCTTGGTATTAGATACAGAATATATAGCTGCAGATTGGTATGCATTTATTTTTTAATATAATAGGTTCTTGAGGTTTGCTTCACTGCCAGCATTGTAAATATACTAAGAAATTGTTTATCTATTGCCTTCCCTTCTCTCATCCCAAAGATGTTAAGCCACTTAAGGTTTCCCAGCATATTACATTAGCTTCAACACAGAAATATCCATTTGGAACTCTAATAGCAGTATGTAACAGATTTCTTATGTGGAATATGCTTTACAGTGGTAGAGAATTTAATTTGCTAACAGAGCTCTTTAGCTGTTGCTTCCTTTGCTATAATCCTATATAAACTGCATTGGTCTTTGGAGAGTTCTTGGTTCTCAGTTACTGACCACAAAGACTATATTATAGGGACTAATTTTAATGTCATATCAATCTAGCAAGTGGTTCATATGAATATTTGTCTTTTTTTTTCCCAATTTCCAATCCTTTGCATTCAAGAATGTCTTGCAGTCATAGTCCACTAAAATCACCTAAAGTTCCCATATCATTAACGAATTCTAGGTGCAAGGTTTAAAACAAAACACAAATGCGTATGAGAGAACACACACATTTGAGAATCCATTCCTCCCTCCCTTACCTGCCAAGACCTGAGGATTCTTCTCCATTTTACTTGCAGCAATGGATGATATCTCAGATGCCTATAAGATTGTAGGGGGAAGTGCTGTTTCCAATGTTTGTGAGGCCAAACATTGCAGTGAAAGCAGAATCCCTGGTGCTGTTTGTGACAAGAAGCAAAAGTCCTCCATAGTTTGTAACTTACTCATACTGCATATTGTGGGAACTTAAATGCTTTCAACACTTTTTGTAAAGCTTTGCTTTTCACCTTTAAAAGGAAACATTAATTGTTGAAATGGGCTGCAACACGTGGCACAGTAGCTCTGGCCTTGGATATGTGAGGGGCAGGATGGATCTATTATGAGATGCAGCTTCTCCTGTTGTCTTTTTCCCCAATCTCTCTTCCTTCTACTCTCTTGGCAGGCTAGTTCCTTCACTGTCACCTTTAATCAAGGGAAGAAGCCAGAATTTAGGTCAGACTAGATCACAGTGGTCCCTTCTGGCCTTGGAATCTATGAATCGACTGCTCGTTCAAAGCAGGAAAACATGGTAGTGTTTGATAGAGGATGTTGTCATTAAGGGATATCGATCTTCACTACATTATGGATGTGGAAAGTCTATGTCCAGGTGCGCCTATGTGTGGTGCAGATATACATATGTTCTGCCTCTACAAACACACATGCATATTTGAAGAATCATAACCCATTGGTCTGAGATTTATGTTAACCTCTATTTTTCTTTCATCTATTAAATATATTGAATTCTCTTACACAATTTAAAATTAAAAATAAAGGTTGGTGTGAAGAATTTTTTTTCTCCTCTTTCCTCCTCCCCAGCTAAAAATATTTGGCTGAGATCTGAAGGTCGTTCAAGTGGGTTGGAGGTTTGGTTTTCAGATTTCCGCCACCCACACCCAAAGTAACAAGCTAACTTTTGTGGTAAAATGAATCAAAAACTAGTGTATCAGCTGCACATACGATAATAGTATTGTCAGCTATTAGGCACTGTAATCCATAAAAAAAAAAAATTCTGCATGCGGTAGAATGTAGTCAATCATATTTTCATATTTCATATTTTTGTCAGTAAAATATTTGTCTTTTTAAATTAAGCAGTATTAAAATAGGTTTTGCTGTACTTTGGAAACCAGCTATCGTCTATGTAACGGTAGTGGTGGCATTTCAGCACATGGCAATGTGATTCTTATATATTTCAGAAACAGGATCATTGGTATTCGGATCCTTTGGGTAGTATAAATGAGGGTCATTATTATTTATTTAACTGCATATAATAAATCATGCCATCTACTGCGTTATATGTGAAATCAAGGAGAGAAGGATGGAGTAGAACCTCACGTTCAGTTTAGTACTAAATACCAACTATAGTATGGGTCAAAAGCATTAGAAATAAACTCTAAGCCTTATACAATTTATGTGCATTATATTTTAATTGGGGTCTCGCTCGTCTGAGGTAGGAATGTTCTTCCTATAAAAATGTCTGTCTGTGTCACAATGAGATCATGGAGCAAAGACCCATAGGTTGTTCACTGCTCTGTGTCAGCAATTCTTGTCAGACCTGAAATATTCACAACACCTAACACGTTGTCGTAATCTACATCTAAGAGGTGTCATGTAAGATATCATATGTAACGTGGTAACGTGCTAGTCCTGAAAATCATTGTATGGTGTATGTATGGGGCGTGTACAAAGAGTTATAAATATGTGCTAGAATTATGTTCTTAAAATGTGTTTGGCAAGCTATGCACAAGCACAGTCTGCCCTAGACAAAGGAACATGTATTTGCTTGTCTGACCAGCCTGCTCATCAGGAAGAAACAATGAAGGTACATATACATAAAAAGTGAATGAAGCCATCAACCTAGTGATAGGGGAGATAGTCTCTTAATTTTCACAATTTGGGGGGGGAGGAGATTGCAAAAATTAACATGGCATCAGCTCCCTGATAGACACAGCAAGCTGAGCCCCCAGGAGGGCTTCCTGCCTCTTGAAGCAAGGTCAGTGGACTTTGGGATGATATAAGGAGAAGAAAAAGCTATTACTTAAGGGATTCAAGTGGCCAGAGCTTTGGCTTCTTCAACCAATGGTGTTGAAGTCTCTGGGAACCAAGTTTAGGGGAGAAATCAGCCTCGGCAAAGATTCTAATTTGCTGAAATTGTTTTACCATTAGAAGTGTATGTGGTTGCTTGCAACCCTTTCTATCTTTATTCCTTATACTTGGTATCACTTAATCCTATGTCCTTTTGTTAAATACATTTGTTTTACTTTTACTATAAACCAGTTCAGTGCTGTGATTGAAATAAGAGTGTTTGTCAAACCCCAGTTAAATTTATGAGCTGCAGAGTATTGTCTCTTCAATGCAGCAAATAACTGAATGATTTCTGAGAATGTTCCACAAGGGCTGGACACTGCAGGGCAGGTGGTTTTGGGGAAATTTGTGACTGGGAGGGTGTCACTCTGAAAAAAGGAACTGGGTGGTGGCAGCCAGGGTGTGATCTTCATGCTTATAAATAGCTCTTGGTGTCAGGGCTGTGAGCCACAGCATTTAAGGCACCCAGAGTTGGAGGGCAAGTGGTGACACAAGCCCTTACTGGTTTGGGTTGAATCCCAGAGCATCACACACACCTAACTCCCAAGTTTTTAGTAAGAGGGGCTAAATGGGGTAATGGCAAAAAGATAGTGATAACAGGTGGGTGGGTGTATTTGCTTCACAAACTATAACAACGTTGTTTCTGTAGGGTTACGCTCTGTCTGAAACCCTTTCAGAAAAAGGCTGATTGCTGATCCCATGGTCTCAAAACCTTGTCGGCTTAAAGCAGAAAAGAGGAGGAATTCTCTGAAAACGTTCCTCTTTGGGGTATTCTTTTGAGTTATATCCTAAGTAAGGGTTCCACTGTCTACTGTACTTCTGTTTGAAAGAAAGTTTAAAATTAGAAGGTACTGAGAATTTCTTTGAGGTGATCGAGTTTTCTCTTCCGTATTGAAATAAAGTGTATATATAGTATTAATGTTTTCAAAAGGTTTAGGGAGAATAAATGACTACCTGTTGGAAGAGTGTTCAGTATTTTAGCAGGAAATTGGATCTGCTATAAATGTCAAAATAAATAAATAGACCAAAGTGTTCAGACGTGGGTGTTAGGCACCTAAACCAACATTTAGGCACAGAAAAAAATGGCCTGAGTTTCCAAAGTTACTTGAGATCCTGAAGCTTCCACTGACAGCACCTTCGAACAGCTGGGCACTTGTTTTAGGTGCCTCAGTATAGAGATGGCTACGTAGATTTAAACATCTGAGGCTGTGATTCTGTAAATACTTTGCATCAGTGTAGCTTTACTTTTTGTGAATAATCCATTACATTGAAAGTTACTTAGATGTGTAAGAGTTTGTAGGATTGGAGCTGGCCTGAGTTTTTGAAAAATGTGGTCTTAGTGTTTATCCGTGACATTTACTTGGATTCTGAAGAAATTATATCTTTAAAAGATTTTTCTTACATTTGAATGAGGGTCTCTCTCTCTTTAAAAATTGACTTATTTACTTGCAGACTTGTAGTAAAGATTTGCACTGCCTTTTCCATCTGTGTGTTTACCCTGTAGCAATCATTACACTTCTTAATTTCTAAATGGAAAAATATTTTGCAGGTATTTTTCATTCATTTTCATATGCTGACTTATCTCTTATTGGATCATCAATGATTAATCCTTACAACTGTACCGTCATTTTTCCTCTCTCCACTACCTGGTCTGTAGTGTGATTACCATACAAAACTTCCATGCTTTTTAATTCAGACATAGTACACAGATGTTGTTTTTTTCCTGGCTCTGGTGGACTGCCTGCTGATTTGTTTCTTTGAAGGAGGATTTTGAAGATGAAGCTGCATCAGCTCTTTGAATTCTAATCTCCAGTGATATTAGTGAATGGTTCTGTACTAGTCACTAGGTCAATATTAAAACCAAGCACTGCTGTCCAAATTACTGTGATCTGTATCAGTATTGTCAGTTTCTGTTATCTGGAATTCAGAAATTGGCCCTAAATTAATCTCCACAAAATACAGAAGGTTACAAGTGACAGTCCTCAGTCTATACCCTTGCAGGCCCAGTTTTAAGAGGTGCTGATTACTGTTAACTAAGGCTACAACTTTGGCATGGACATTTTTAGTAAATTTCATGGTAGAGATTCAGGGGGAAAAAAGATTAATCATGGAAAAGGTACTATCAGGCAGCAGCAGAGACAGACAAACAAACAAACCAACCAGCAAATACAGTACTGTACTGTGCCTGTACTGCATCTTAAAGGTAGGTACATCAGGTTGCCTGTTCCCACCCCCACCCCTTCTCACCATGGCGTGCGGCAGCCACTTACAGGTAGGAGGTGGTGAATGCAGTTTTCCCCTCTTCCTCCCCTCTGGCTAGGACAGAGATAAGCGTTCGAGGTCAGAGCCTGGGAAAGAAACTTCCTCAGCTGCTACTGAAACCAGGCCTGGAGTGTAAGCTCCTGCCTGCACGCTGTGCTCTGGAGGAGCAGGTCAGTTTTAAAGGGCCACAGCCTGCACTGTGCGCCCGCTGACACTCCAGTGCCCCAGGGGTACCTCACTCATCACACTTGCAGCCAGGGGGCTATAGCCAGCTGCCTGCCCCGCCCCCGCTCCGAGCAGTCTGCCCATAATGGCTTGTTCAGAGTTACAAACATTTGAGACTTACCAGCAACCTCCATTCCCAAGGTGTCTGTAACTCTCAGGTTCTACTGTACACAAGAGTTTAATGCGACTGCTGAAACGTGAAGCTTGGGGTGAGGAAGGGGGTTAGAGAGCGAGCCCCTCCCACACTCAACCCACAGAGGGGAAGGGGGGAGGCCCCTATCCTGCAGGACTGGGCATTGTGACCTAGCACACAGGGTCATAGAGCTATTCAGTTTTGGCCCATCCACCTCTCCATCTATGGCCGGGCAGACAGGCCAAACCTTTGTAGTGCCATGACCCCATGCACCAGGTGACACCACCACTCAGTTTGGGGGCCTAATCAAATGTGTCTTTATAACCAAGATCTTACAGACTTTATTGAAATTCATGATTTCCGTGACCTCCATGACAAAGTTGTAGGCCTGCCCTTGACTCCTCTTTACTTAGCTCGGCACCTCCCAGCATTGAGCCAAAAGTGAGTAGCTGTCATGAGGAAACAGCCACTCTACTTATTCTAATAACCCTGCCAAACTCAGCAATTAAATGGTGGAAAGAGTAACAGACATGCTCTGTTTTCGGTTTCATGCTTTGCTGAAATACAAGGTCCTGCCAAGGTCAGCTTCGCTGGCAGTTGCTTTTCTCAGCCAATTGTATATGTGTGTTTAGTGTCAAGCACTTTTTATTTAAAGAAACCATATGAAACACTTGTATAGTTTAATTATTTTTCATGCTCTTTAGTTTGTAATGTCACCTTAGAAGCTTGAACATCACCTTCTCCCTATCAGCCATGCCCTTTTCCTATGAGGGTGAATGTATTGAAGAGGCTGGGGTAATCTGCATTTCCAATAGAGCTGAGTTCCCATGGCCATTTTTGTTCTGATTGCTTCTTTGGTTAGGCACAAGCATCACGGATTATGTCAATGCAACTGTGAAACTGCGGGTAGTTAATTCAGTGAGTTTCAAGCTTTAAAACCCTAAGTGCTCTCTTATCAGTGTGTTTCCATGTTTAAAGACCCACCCCCCCCTTCTCTAAGATAAATGTATTTTAATCAGAATGTGTGGTGGTGATTTGGCTGTGTTGGGCATGTGCTATTTTCAGCAGTGGAGTTGTTTCAGCTGTGGAGTAGCAGTGTTCCGGGCAATAGTTTTTGACCAGCTTACAAAATAATTTATAAGTGGAGGATAACAGCCCTGGAAAGGGCCTCTTTCAGTAATAATTTAGTAATTCAGTGTAGCCCACCGTCCAAGGGTTTTGTTGCAAGGTTGTTGTTTTTTTCTTTAGGCTTGTTGTTGGGTTTTGTTTTGTTTTTTTGCGTGGCTACAGCTCCCAGAGTTTTCTTAAATTATCTGTCCATTGTGGGAGTATTGGTTTTCTTCAGCCACCAGCAATGTTACTATCAAGCAACTGATAATAAAATACAATACAATATAAATTACCCAATTTTAGAATAAAGATCGTCCATGCCTAGCAAAACTTTTGGTGATACTACTGTGTAATCCTGTCACGGAAAGGAATAGATCCGGGGGCCTGATCTCCACTCCAGTGACTGCTTTTTCTCTTCAGGGAGCATCTGAGTTAGTGACCCATTCTCCTGCTGTGGTGTCACCTGTAAATCAATCACTGAAGATCTCCATTTCTGGGGACAGCTTGGCTGGCCTACTGCCTGCTCTGGACCAGTGAACGGAATCAAGTAATTTCTCCATTGGCTTTTGCTGTTCTTTCCCTTTAAAATTTGAGACCCCCTAGAGCAGTGGCTCTCAAACCTTTTTACTGGTGACTCCTTTCACATAGCAAGCCTCCGAGTACGACCCCCCGCTTATAAATTAAAAACACTTTTTTATATATTTAACACCATTATAAATGCTGGAGGCAAAGCAGGATTTGGGGTGGAGGCTGACAGTTCGCGACCCCCCGTTTGAGAACCCCTGCCCTAGAGTGCTTTATGCTAAAGGCCTTCCCTTCTTTTCCACACAATCAGTAGTTCTTGCAAGAGGGAAAGGAAGGATTTCCTGAGCTCAGACTGCTCTGCAGGGTGTGCCTTTTAAACTAGAAGATGGTAGGCCAGAAGAACACACTGTGTCTGTCAGCAGTAGACCAGAAACACCTGCTTTCTACAGAAGAGAATGTACATCAGAATGGGACTTGGGCTGTTTAGATCCCTCTGGTCTCTTTCCGAAGAGCAAAGCCATACATCAACATGGGCATGAAGCTAGCTGGCTGCATGACCTTTCTTTTCATCCCTCCCCCAGCTCCATCAAAATGATGAAGCTAGTGGGGAACCAGGGCCTGTTGAGAGAATGGGAGCTGTCTGGGGAATATTGGAGGCGTAGGTCTCAGTGCCACAAAGATTTAGATCCCAACTTTTTAGTACTTATCCAGACCCAGACTTAGAAACTTCTTGAGATTTGTTCCTGGACAGTTATACCCACTGCCTTCTTTGCAGGAGACCTCCCTCCTGAAAGGACAAATGCCTTCATAAGGACTTCACAGTACCCAACAGCAGCTGGAAGTCCAAATTAACTGTCCATTTGGTAGGTGGTGATAAAGACAGTGTGCTAAAACAGAGGTTGAGGGCATAATACGGTCCCTTCTTCACTCCTCCGTTGGCCCGATGACTCTATAGGAGAAGGTGAAATTAATACATTTTAGTAGGTAAAAGGTGGTATTCTAGGAAGGAGATTGACAGAGGCACTTGATATGCTGGGATGGAAATCTGTCAGTGCTGACTGGGAAACAGTTGTGTGGGATTCCATGGCAACAATGTGTAATTTAATTCTGTTTTGGTACCAGTCTTGGTGGTACTTCTATTGTGAAACCCTGCTGTAAATATATTGGAGTCACATGTAACAGCAGTGAATGTTAATTCTGAGAGTCCCTTGAAGATGCTTGAGGAAAGAAAGGAATCCTTATAAGAATAAGGAACCAAAATTGGATAGAAGTCGAAAGATGGGAAATGGGTAACTGCCTTATTTTTCATATTCATTTTAGTGGTATGGAAAAGACCATATATCTGTGACCACCAAAGTTTATCAGTTTTTCTCGGTGCCTAATCTACAGTTGCAGATTTTGCCTGGGTACCTTGAACTGACTGACATCTTCTCCTTGAGAAATTAAAGTTAATTCAGGTACTGCAGAGCCTTGCATTCCTTTTATAGGCAGGTCTTGACCTATTTATACAGAGAGAGAGAGAGAGAAATGTATGCACCTAAAACTCTCTCAGAAATTGCAGGTAAAAATTAGTGATTAATGCCATAGTTAGTCCCACTATTTTTTAAAGTATAAAGCGAACAGTGCATATTGTACCTAACATGTGGACATGCTCGGGGGGTCATAGTGACCATCCTTCTATATTTTATATTCTCTTTAAGTATTTACCATACAACGAATACAAATGTGATGGTTAAATTAAGGTAAAACTAAAGAAAATAGTATCAAGGTTACTCCCCCACTCTGAACTCTAGGGTACAGATGTGGGGACCTGCAGGAAAACCTCCTAAGCTTACTTTTACCAGCTTAGGTTAAAACTTCCCCAAGGTACAAATTAATTTTATCTTTTGTCCTTGGAATAACCACTGCCACCACCAAACTCTAACTGGGTTTACTGGGAAACGTAGTTTGGACACATCTTTCCCCCCAAAATCCTCCCAATCCTTGCACCCCACTTCCTGGGAAAGGTTTAGTAAAAATCCTCACCAATTTGCATAGGTGACCACAGACCCAAACCCTTGGATCTGAGAACAATGAAAAAGCATTCAGTTTTCTTACAAGAAGACTTTTAATAGAAATAGAAGTATAAATAGGAGTAAAGGAATCACCCCCTGTAAAATCAGGATGATAGGTACCTTACAGGGTAATTAGATTCAAAACATAGAGAATCCCTCTAGGCAAAACCTTAAGTTACAAAAAAGACACAGACAGAAATAGTCATTCTATTCAGCACAATTCTTTTCTCAGCCATTTAAAGAAATCATAATCTAACGCATACCTAGCTAGATTACTTACTAAAAGTTCTAAGACTCCATTCCTGTTCTATCCCTGGCAAAGCAGCATACCGACAGACACACAGACCCTTTGTTTCTCTCCCTCCTCCCAGCTTTTGAAAGTATCTTGTCTCCTCATTGGTCATTTTGGTCAGGTGCCAGCGAGGTTACCTTTAGCTTCTTAACCCTTTACAGGTGAGAGGATTTTTCCTCTGGCCAGGAGGGATTTTAAAGGGGTTTACCCTTCCCTTTATATTTTTGACAAATAGACACCAACATAGATGGCCTTAAATCACCAGGTGAGTGTTTGCAGTGATGCAAACCAGAGCTAAAGACCAAATAAAATAAAACCTCCTCACAAAACAGGCTCCTCTTTGGACTCCAATAGATCACATGTTGTAAAGAAGGTGTTTGGCTGTTCATTCAACAGCAGGCAAGGATTTGTGTCCTTCAAGTGTTTAGTGAACAATAGACATTTCCATTGTGCAGTCTAAGATAAGACTGCAAAGGAAGCAGGTTTAATTTGATGCTCTTTTTGTTTGTTTGTTTATCAATTTTGCTGACAAGGTTTAATTGAAGAAGTGTGAAAATGATGTTACTTAGCAATATCAAATTTAACTTCTGGCTAAATTTAGAAGCCCAGTGCAACAGCTGTCCTAACTATTGGTCTTATTTTCATATGGTTAGTTAGCTAACATGCTGTGTCTCATTTAACAGTCGATATCCATTTATCATGATGACCAATAACACACGGCACAACTTGTCTAAGGGCTTCTCTATGCATGAAAATTAATCTGAAATAAAGTAGAATGTGAATTTAAACCAAATTAACTATTCCGGATTAACTCCATTTGCGAATGCTTTTATTCTGGAATAAGTGCCTTATTCCAAGTTATTTAAATCCCCTTTGGAAGTGAATTAAACTAATTCAAAATAAGAGTGTCCACAGCTTAATGGAATAGCTGTTCTGGAATAAATCCCCACAAAAACAAGCACTAAATATTAAGGTCTATTAAAACAAGAGAATAAGAAGATACAGGAAAGGAAAATAGCAACACTAATAAAAGACTGTCTTACTTAGAAGCATATGTTTAACATTGTTGAACTCAAACACTTCTTTCTGTTTTCAGTGCTTAAAGCAAGCAGAGATTTTGAATGCCATTTCCCTTTAAGAATGATATAATTGGTGGCTCTCCCGAGGGCCCAATTTGTGCATTCCCCCGTTCCTTCCCCTCCACCCACAAATGCACTGACTCCAATGGGAGTTCTTGGTTTGCAAGGAATATAGGTTATGGCTCTAAATGCAAGAAAAAGGTTCATAAATGCTTATGTTTAAGGCCCTACTTAATTTGCAATATTGTGGATTCTGCAATGTTAGGCTTCCACCATAGTTTTGATTTTAATTAGCTTACTTTGCACAGTCCACAATTTTGCATACATTTTGAGGTTTGCAACACCCATTTTCCCCCCATTACTACAGTAGAACCCCATTTATCCAAGCGGCTAGGGCTCTGTGTTAGAGGGCTTTCCCTTCACCCTCTCCCCTGGTTCTTGTCACGTAGACAGAAAGCAGAAGACCAGAAGTCCGAAGCGCGGACAATACAATGTTTGTTGGGATTAATTTCCAAGCAAACATATTCCAAAGCCCTTCACACCAGTCAGATTTATCTCTATATGCCAATAGTCTGTGCCCAGCTCTGACGCCACAGAGCATTTACCCTGTGTCCCCCTTCCCAGCTCTGATGCCATAGAGCCTGGCCTGTGTCCCTGTTCCCCCGTTCCCTGTTCCTGTTCCCCCCCCATTTAACAAACATGATTCCAATTTCCCTTCCCCCCACTTCCTGTTTGACCCCAGTTTATGTAGTAGTAATCTCAGTTATACCTTAACCAATTATTTTACTGAATTTAACAACCAATCCTAACATATTGTAACATAATTCTGCAACCAATTATATCCCATTACCCTAATTAATTTACACCTAGCAAAATTAATTATACATCAGACAGAAACAATTAGAGAACCAGACAGATTAACAATAGAAAAGTGGGGGCCATAAAGATAAAGCAATACAGAAATGAGGGTTTCACAACCATAGCCATTGAAAAGTGATTTCTTGCCAGACAGGATGCTAGCAAACTAAGTTTTCTTGAAGCATCTTAAGATCTGTTTCTTTATCTGGTGGTGATGGGCACTATCAGGACAGGATAGTCTTCCTAACAGCCCAGTACCACCTTATTTCAATGTGAGTGGTTTGGAATGTGAGGCTGTCATCATATGCTTCCTAGTTTATGGCTGCCCCTGCTGCTTCGCCAAAGGCCTTAGCCAAGAAAAAGGCCTCAGAATACTCAATGAAAGAAGGTCCATACGCAGGCGGACTGTGATTTTGATTCTTTGTTTTTATACCCCTGTAACGAGCTAAGTGATAAAAACACACCTAAGTTCTTAAAGTATAGGCCTTTACAGGCAGGCCTGAATATCTATATTCTAACACTCAGGCTCTCAGTCCCATGCATTAATGACTGTAATATAGTTGCAGAAAAATGTCTGGTTATCAAAAAAAAATTAGCAGGTACAACATAATACTTGAGTGTTTATATTGTTCTAGCTAATTTTTCTTTAACAAATAGGTCTTCTCTGGCTTTTCCAAATTACTGCAATTAATAAAGGGTCATTATTACTTGTCCATGATTTTCCATGTCTCTTCTGTAACTGAGCCACAATTATTTGACAATCATCCCGCGATTCAAGTAGGGCCTTACTTATGTTCTACGAATTTTTTGGCTAAATAAAAAGGTAATTTTAAAATGATGTTGTCACTATCTAATTGACTACAACCTCCTTCTTACTGATGTTAAATCAAGAACCTTCATCTGCTTTCTGGTTGGTATTTTTACAGTCTCTGTTGGAAGCTTGAGCTGAAGCTGAGCTAAGGTCTAAGCCCTTCCTTGGTCGAGCCTTTTTAGATGGAGTTTTAGTAGCTTTGACTTTATCATGTCGCTTGATCTGGTCAGACTTTCTGGATGCTATTTGTGCTAGGGTTCACAGGCTGAGGCCAGAAGGGATTATTGTGGTAATTTAGTCTGACCTCCTGCATAGTGCAATATATAGAATTTTACTCAATGCTGCCTGTATCAAGCCTCATAACCTGTGGTTGAATGAATTCTCCTCTTGACTCAGTCCTGCTCAAAACAGGCAATACTTCTGGCCCTGCCAAGAAGGCGGCATTATAAATAACAGAGACTAAAAAAGAAAATTTAAACAAGAAAGCTCCTTGATTCCTGCCTTGATGCTGTGTGTCTGGATGATTGCAGATTATTTAATGTTCTAATTTTGTGGAGTTACCTTTGTTTTTGAAAGATTTACAGTAAGATCTATTTTTTAAAAAGATTTACGTTGCTTCTTGGTTTCTTTTTCGCTCCAAATTCAAGACGCATCCCAATTATGTAGCCCGCTCTGAGCTTTATCCTTCACTGAGCAAACACCAGATTTCAGTATAATAAATGTGACTGTTGTCTGGCACCATTTTCCGAGTGTCTTTGATAGCTGAAAGGTTTACGGCACACTCAAATGTCTTTAATCTTTTTTTTTTTTCCCTTCCTGATTTTGACTGCAAACATCACTCGGGGATACAGATGAACTGTTCACATCTTCCTGGCTTTGATAACCTTTATTTTAAAAGAGTCATGCATCAAAAAATATGGAGTTGCAGTGACTTCACTTGTTTCATTTTTCCCAGTACCTGCCTTGTGTTCAATTATTTTTAGTTAGTGGCATTTAAACTGGAATACCGTGATTCATTAGTGTCTTGGTGAAATCTGCATGCTGGTGTTCCATTGTTTCCTGGATGGACTGTGTGGTGATTATCTTAATGCTACCGGAAACCTTGTGCGTAGCTCAGATGAAGTCTCAAGTGAGCCCTTAAAAAGTTACTACTCTGTCTCCATATTTTAACTATTTAGTCTTATATTAACTCATCTTAAAATGTGAGATTTGACTCTTGAAGGCAAAAATGTAAAACATTAATTACTCACTACTGTTTCTGTAGAATCATTATTTTTAATCATAAGTTTGCAAACTTAATACTTGACTATTTTGTGAAGAAATGATGTAAGGGAATGCTGCAAAGTGCAATTTAGAATGTTATTCGTTAGATTGTCCTTTGAGGCCTCAATTCAGCAAGATACATGCCTAACTTTAACTATTTGAGTCTAATAATTTCATTGGAAGACAATGGAATTATTAGACATATACCTTTGTAAATTGATGAATCAAGACCTGAGTGCCCTAGATATTTTTTGTATCTGTTTGTAATAATCTATAAGTCATTCATGACTTGGAAATTCCAGTTGTATTTTATTTTGTGATAAAGTTTCTGTAACAACTTCCGGTCCCAGTCCTTCATTGGTACCTGCTAGTATGGGCCTTTGTAGCTTTGGGCCCATTCTTCATGAGTGCTGAGGTCTGTCATTCTGTCTGTCTAGGTTCTTATACGGACCCCTTCAGCACAGTGTCTGAGCACCTCATAATCCTTCATTTTCCCCCTCACAATAGCTTTGTGAGGTAGGGAAGCATTGTCCTCATTTCAGAGGCACAGGGCAGATCATAAATAAACACTGTATCAGCGCTGAAAAATGAACCCAGGTCTGTCTGTGCTAGCGGATCCCAATGCAGATCTAGACCCATCGCTTTTTGAGTTCTCTAATGTGGAACTACTGACTGATTGTTCATGGCTCAGTGTGGGGAAAAGAGAACCAGATGTGAGGAGGGTGCACTGGAGCTCTAGGTCTTCCCTGCGTCTCAGAATCTGCAACCCTGCTGTTCGCCTCTATTGCCATTAAAGGGGACGTTAGGATGGGAGCTTTTCTTCCACGTGACATGTCAGAATGAGTCCACTGTCCAAAGGAGTGGTGACTGGATGTGTCACATGTCCCTAGGACTGCATGTGTGGCAATCAAGGTAAAGGTCATGTTGTCACTTGCATAATGTAAATAATGTGAGTGTTTCAATAGAAACTAAAACAATTTGATCGTTATCATAATGGAAAGATAACTGGTTTTTGTGTGTGTGTTTGTAAAATCTTTAATATTTGCCTACAAAATATCACATTGAAGAGAAAAAAATTATGCTAAACAATGCTGTAGTTAGCAGTAATTACAAGTCTCAGTCTGTGAAATGTATAAAGAAATATTTAAGATTCGGGAAGGAAGAGTTAACAGCCATAGCTGCATTTCTAACACACACTATAATTATTAAAGAATTATTTATACATTTTCTCTACCTTTTTCAGTTAAAATTACATGATGTGTGCACAGTTCATTAACCTTTTGAAATCAGAACAAGTCAAATACATTTCTCTTCAATGCAACTGGACGTTTCCCAAGAAACTCAGTTTCTCTTTAATTTTGTGTAAATTAGTTAAGCACATTTTTGTGGGTTTTGCTTAGACCAAACCATAAAATGTCTTCTTAAAATTCTTAAACAAAGCATTGCCATTTACAGAAACAGACCATTTGTTGGAGAAAAATTATTGTCTTTTCAGGAAGATTGATTATGCAAAGTGACTGAGTACTGTATTTCTCCAATGTACTTGTTAAAATACTTCCTTCTTGGATGTTAACACTGTGAGAATACTGTCAGAACCTAGCTACTGTAAAACAATAGGAAATGGCAGGACTTTTCCATCCATCCTGTAGCAGGACTTGAGCTTCTAGCAACATACTGATGCAATTGCTGTCTTTATCCTTTGAAAACAACACTCATGCCTTGGGTACTGAGTAGTTTAATAACTTTATAGATTTTTCAAGACCAATTCTGAGAAAATGGCAAAAACTGGTGGAGGATGTTAGGGTTTATTTAATTTACTGCATGCTTTTTGTGGCAACTTTGGGAAAAAAATGTTGAAATGCCAGATGTCAGCTATTTACTGAACAGTTACTTTGTCACTGCTCTTTGCCTTCAAGTGAGATTTTCCACTTAAAATAAAAAGAAATTCCCAGAAAAAAACTTTGTGAGGTAAAGTTGAAGTACATATTCGTTACCCAAGGATAAAGTCCTTTCCAAATGTAGTTAGTAAAACAGCCATTTAAAAGTCAGGAAATTTTGAGTTAAGATGAAATTTATCAAAACCCCCAAATTATTATTATTTCTATTGGGATAACATCTCAGTTCCCTTAGGGGGGACCCCATTGTCCCAGGCATTGAGCACACAAATAACAAAAAAACGTTCCTTGCCCCAACGTGTTTGCAGTTCAAACATTTCTGTCAAGCTCTTCTTCCAGGCTGTCCAACTTTAGCTTTCAGAAGCTGGAGGATGCAGCAACATGCAATAACAGGAAGGTTTCTATGCTACCACATGGCAACCGTGACCCCTGTGTAAGAAATCTCATAATCGTAGATTAAAAGTGAGGGGTGAGGGCTCTGAAAATTTGCCCAGAATCCTTGGTGCAGGTAGCTGCTGCTGAAGCACTATGAGATAAGTTACCCAGAATGTCCCACCCACAATAATTGCCAATACTTTAGGCACGGATTTGAAAATGCGTATGTATGTGTACACACACAGCATCTTTTCTGGCATCCCAAATTTTGCTGTGTTACTTGTAACTAGTTAAGTTAACTATGCCTCTGCCTGGTTACAAAAATACTATGCTTAGTTATATTGGGGACAGGGCCAAAGATATAAAAATGGCAACATTTCATCAGCTTTCTATCGTGGAATCCGATTTTCTTTGTGAAGACAGCCCTTCTTAGTCAGGAGAAACAGTCAGTCCAGTGAGGTTTCCTTCCTCAAACCTTTTCTAAGCAGAAGATGATAATCAAAACACAAGAACCTGGATTTCCATCCCCCTTAGAACTTCCTACCAGATAATCAGACCGGGGTTGCAGTCCAATGTGTTCCATAGTACTGCTGTCACAACCCTCTTTTTCCAGCATATCCTCTGAGAGAGCTCATTTCCTCCTCAGCCTCTTCTTATGTTGCAAGCTTCTTCCAAATATAACTTCCCTCTCCCAGAAATTAGCTTGAAGTTTGCTGTATTTGTAAGGAATGATGAAGCTTAAGATAACAACCTTATTATTCTGGAAAGTGGGTGGGGGAAACCTTCTTTCTACATCAGTTGGAATGTTACCAGTTTAGGGCCAAATTCTGCAAAGTCTCTGTGCACGGAACTCCCATTAACTGGGAATTCCTTGAGCAGCAGGATTCTAAGACCAGACCTCAAGATCTATCCCTTTCTTTTCTCAATTTTAAGCTAGTGTCTGCCCTATCATGCAGCTTACCTTGTGCTCCCCTGTCTGTGTCAACTGGTTGTCTTTCATTGTATGTTTATGCCCTGATCACATAAGTGCTTTCTGTCACGCTGTCTAGAGTGGCTCACAACTATGTGTAGGCAGATACCCTATAAGCCTATAATTAGATTTCATCAAGCCAGTAACAAAGGTGAACTCCTGGATCACTATAACAGTTTTACCATGGAATCACAGACCGTCCCTTTAGACTCTTCAGTCTATCTGGACACCCAGGCAGACTGAACATAGTGATAAGTGGTCACACCAAAAATCACACAACATTCAGATTGCTTCCAGTCCCAAGAGACCAGTCACTTACCCCAGATCTACTGGTATCCTAGATTTTACACCAAAGAGAGTGCCAATCCTGTTATAAGAAAAGGAGTACTTGTGGCCCCTTAGAGACTAACAAATTTATGCATCCGATGAAGTGAGCTGTAGCTCACAAAAGCTTTTGCTCAAATAAATTTTAGTCTCTAAGGTGCCACAAGTACTCCTTTTCTTTTTGCGAATACAGGCTAACACGGCTGCTACTCTGAATCCTGTAATAAAGTATCTAAATGTTTACTAACTAGCAAAGATAAATAAGAGAGTTATTTACAGATTAAAGCCAGCAAACATACACACAAAAATGAGTTACCATCTAAATCCTAAGAGTGACAGAGTTGTAGTGATCTGTCAATTAAAAGTGTCTTTCAGAGTGGACTGGGGAGATAACCTCCCAGGGCTGTCTGGCTTTGATTTGGTTTCTCTGGCCATGTGACAGTTCAGACAGCAAAGAGATGAAAAATCTTCACAAACTATTTCCTTCTTCCAGCATTCAAATTGATGGGACAAGGCCTTCTGCACGTACTTCTCCATGGGTATGATAGGGCCATTAACCAATCCTTTGCATTGCAATGTATCTTGATGGCCCATCTGATTTTGATACTACTTCTGGATGGGTGGGGGGTGGGCGGACGTACTGGACAATTCATGTGCCTGGGTTCACAAGTTCCGAACAAACATTTTCAAAGTTCTAAAGCAAAACTTACATATTTTCTCATAGCATGGAACAGTGGTTCTCAAGCTTTTTTTTCTGCAGACCACTTGAAAATTGCTGAGGGTCTCGGCACACCACTTAATGATCTTTCCAAATGTTGTTTGTACCGTTAGCTAACTATTGTAAAGCACTTTGGATAAAAGTGCTATATAAAAAAAACTTAAAAATAATAAATTTTTTTTTGTTCTACGAATAAAAGTACACAACTCGTATTTCAATATCCGTAGTCTTACCTTTCTAATGCGATGGATGTGCCCTCTCTCCCCTGCTGTGGCAGCCCCCGAGCTGGGGCGGGGGGGAGAGTCTCTCCCCAGCCACAAAGCTGAGGCTGGGAAGGAGGGCCGTCTCTCTCTGGCAGCCGCAGCCCTGGAGCTGGGGAAAGTCCCCTTTTTCTCTGGCCACTGCAGCCCTGCACATCCCAAATTCCCCCCACCACCTCTTCTCACCCCACTGCCCCCTCCCATCTACACCCTATTCCCCCCCAAGGCCACCACCTCACCTTACATGTGCGTCTTCTCCATGGTTCAGGCACCTAATTAGCGGAGCCACGCCTGTCCAGCTCCACTAATTAGGTGGGTGGCCCTTCGTTCTCTCATGTGTGGCCGCCCAGGCGTGCACCTTAGAGGGAACTATCCATGGACCACCTGAATGGAGCTCGCGGACCACTGGTGGTCCACAGACGACAGTTTGAGAACTTCTGGCATGGAATACAGACATTGCAAGTGAGATTAATGCATGCAACACCTTACAAGCATTTCATAGCCCTGGTCTACGCTACGGGGTTAGGTCAAATTTAGCCACGTTAAAAATGACTTAAAAATGACTGCGTCCACACAATCAACCCCGTTCCATCAACCTAAGGAGCTCTTAAAATCGACTTCTGTACTCCTCCCCGAAGAGGGGAGTAGCACTAAAATCAACCTTGCTGGGTTGAATTTGGGGTAGTGCGGATGCAAATCGACAGTATTGGCCTCCAGGAGCTATCCCAGAGTGCTTCATTGTGACCACTCTGGATAGCACTTTGAACTTCGATGCACTAGCCCTGTACACAGGAAAAGCCCCGGGAACTTTTGAATTTCATTTCCTGTTTGGTCAGCATGGCGAACTCAGCAGCACAGGTGACCATGCAGTCCCCCCAGAACCGTTTCTACGCTCCCCCTATCATCTCAGTCCCTGAGGTTATCAAAGATTAGAAGGCGAAAAAAACACTCGCAATGACATGTTTTCCAAGCTCATGCAGTCCTCCTGCACTGATCGGGCACAGCTTTTTGCACGGAGGCATTCAGTGGCAGAGGCCAGGAAAGAATTAAGTGAGCGCAAAGAGCAGAGGCAGGATGCGATGCTGAGGCTAATGGGGGAGCAAGCGGACATGATGAAGTGTCTGTTGGAGCTGCAGGAAAGCCAACAAGAGCACAGTCCCCCACTGCATCCACTGTATAACCGCCTACCCTCCTCCCCATGTTCCATAGCCTCCTCACCCAGACGCCCAAGAACGCGGGGCGGGAGGCTCCAGGCACCCAGCTACTCCACTCCAGAGGATGGCCCAAGCAACAGAAGGCTGTCATTCAAACAGTCTGATTTTTAGTGTGGCTACAATAAGCAATGTGGCTTTGTCCTTCCCTCCTCCCCCACCCCACCTGGGCTACCTTGTCCATTATCTCATTTTTTTTAAATAAAGAAAGAATGCAAGGTTTCAAAACACTAGTTACTTTATTTCGAAGTGGGGAGGGTGGCTGGCTTACAGGGAATTAAAATCAACAAAGAGGGTGGGTTTGCAGCAAGGAGAAACGCACACAACTGTCACACCGAAGCCTGGCCAGTCATGAAACTGGTTTTCAAAGCCTCTCTGATGCGCAGCGCGCCTTGCTGTGCTCTTCTCATCGCCCTGGTCTCTGGCTGCTCAAAATCGGATGCCAGGAGATTTGCCTCAACCTCCCACCCCACCATAAACGTCAACAAGCAGCAATAACAGTGGGAATATTAGTTGCACTGAGGTCTGACCAACCGCGCCAGTGAGCTTTTAAACGTCCAAAGACACATTCTACTCGCTCAGCCTATAGTTGAACTGCTCCTTACTACTGTCCAGGCTTCGTGAGCCATGGGAGCAAGGGGTAGGCTGGGGTAGGTGCGACCGCGCAGTGCTGCCGGCTGGGAGAGCAGCCTGAGGCAGAAGCCTCCAGCTCGCAGGAGACCAGAGTTGCAGTGGAAGTGGTGGAGCCGTACACCATGCCCTGGAGGTTGCTAGGAACCAGGCAGGGAAGACGTTCCCAGAACTCCCGGCCAAGCTACATGTCCGATGAGGACGGCTACCAGTCCCACTGCACCGTCTGCTGCAGAGTTGCAGGAGAGCTGAGTTGCGGTGGAGCCATACACCAAGGACAAGGACGGCTAGCAGTCCTACTGCACTGTCTGTTGTGAAGGCACCCAGGACCTGCTGCTGTGTAGCAATGCCAGCTGCTGCAGGTGCTTCTGTGTCAAATGCTTGGAGGTCCTGGTAGGGCAAGGTACCTTGGCCAAGGCAAAAGAGCAAGAGCCCTGGAGCTGTTACGTGTGTCAGCCACAGAAGTGCTATGGGGTGTTACAGCGCCGACCGGACTGGAACGTACGGCTGCAAGACTTCTTCACCAGCGACAAAGGACAGGAATATGATGCACCTGAAATCTAAAAAGGCCCGCACATTTCCCAGAGTCACTACCCTTGATAATAGAATGTCAATGATTGCATTGGCTACTTGAATCACAGCAGCCCCTACAGTAGCCTTGCCCACAACAGCAATGGTGATGGTGAGCTGAGCGGGCTCCATGCTTGCTGTGATATTGCATCTGCGCGGGTAACCCAGGAAAAAAGGTGCAAAATGATTGTCTGCCTTTGCTTTCACGGAGGGAGGCGTGACTGACGTACCCAAAACCACCTGCGACAGTGTTTTTGCCCCATCAGGCATTGGGAGCTTAACCCAGAATTCCAATGGGTGGTGGTGACTGTGGGATAGCTACCCGCAGTGCACTGCTCCGTGAGTTAATGCTAGCCACGGTAGTGAGGACGCACTCTGCCGACTTAATGCGCTTCATGTGGACATACGCAATCAATTGTATAAAATCAAATTCTAAAAATCGACTTCTATAAAATCTACCTAATTTCGTAGTGTAGACATACCCATAGAGTCTGAACACTAAATACATTCTTATAAGATTAATACCTATTTTGAGCAAAACTAACCTAGAGGTGCACTGATCTGGTCTCCAGCTATGAGTTTGTCAGTTCTTAGCTATGCCTGCAGTATTGGCAAGAGCTGGCACCTGGCCTGCCAGTGTCACACTTTCTCCCGTGCTTAACTTTATACATGTAAATCTTTGAAGGATTGATATCTTATGAGAAGATCTTGGGGGCAGGGACCATCTTTGGGTTATAACTTTGTACAATGCCTAGCACACTGAGGCCTGGATCTCTGGTTTGCGACCTCTTCATGCTATTACTACCAAAATGGTGTTCGAAACATTTAGTTGCCAAAAAAATGGCTGTAATATGACTTTTTTTTTTTAAATTGGTATAAAGTTAGTAAAAAGAAAAGGAGTACTTGTGGCACCTTAGAGACTAACAAATGTATTTGTGCATAAGCTTTCGTTAGCTACAGCTCACTTCATCGGACGCTTATGCTCAAATAAATTGGTTAGTTTCTAAGGTGCCACAAGTACTCCTTTTCTTTTTGCGAATACAGACTAACACGGCTGCTACTCTGAAACCTATAAAGTTAGTGTTTAGGTAAATGAGGGAGCAGCAGTGGCTAGAGCCTGGCATATTGCAGACAGCAGCTTCACAAGCTTCCTTACCCAGCTCCTTATAATGCCTCTAAACTCTTCCAAAGCCAGGCAACTCTCACAGCTCTGGGTCCCTCTTAAACAGAAAGTATTAATTTTGCCTGACTATTACCTAATGGAGACCAGACTCATTTCACTTGTTAATTTCAGTAAGTAGGAATTTGAACTATGTCTACAAAGGTGAAAGGCCAACTGACTTCACCAAGTACCTTCTTCCAAAATTACATTTGATGGCCCTGATCCTGCAATTGGATCTATGTTGGCAGACCCTTGTGAAGCCCCATTGGACTCAGAACAGGCATCATGGATCAGATTGTGGAATCTGGACCTATGTTAGGTATGCATTAAAATCCTTGTGTTAGGCTCTGTACAAAGGTGTAATAGTTAGTCCATGCTTTGAAGAGCTTACAGTCTAAGCAGCTGAAAATAAAACATGGAAACCTATCATCTGTTTTAATTCCATTTCAGATATATAACCCGCTCCTAATTTGAATACAGCCTCGTATCTTCAACAAATATTATCTTTCTAGGTGTATGTATCATCTGTAGAAATCATTCCATCAAAAAGTGAATCAGAAGTGAATTTTTCTTCCAGAGAATAACTTACATTTTCTGTATGTTCACACAAGTATGCTACTTAGCAAATAAGAGCTGGTTGGAAAATGGAGGGGGAAGCATTCCCTATCCTTTTTCCAACTGTTTTGTTGTTGCTATTCTGTTTTTTTGGTTTTTTGGTGGTGGTTTTTTATTTTTTTTTTTTTTTGGTTTTTTGGTCGACTAGAATTTTCCAACCAGCTTTCCTAGCAAGGTCACACATTATATCATTTTAATATTATCTTTCAGTTAAATTTTGTCACTGAATGTTTTTGGAAAGTAAAAGCAAATAACCTTGTCCTTCTGTTGTTCTTTTGCCATACAGCTACAACCTGCACTGTGAAGTTCAGTCCTTTTTATTGTTGATTGAGATAGGTATTTTACCTACAGATGCTTCAGTATAAACCCTTTATCATTGTAGCATGTTATTGCTGAAGGCAGACATACCCATTAATGCAAAAACAATCTGTCACTTGCAGTCTGATCATCTCTCTTCCTCCAGTGAATGCACATTGATGGCAGCAGCCGACATAATTTGCCATGTCTAAATCTCCAATTTTCACATCACGTAGGACGAGCCTGTCCAGAGTACATGACATTAATCTTTAAAACAATTATACCTTAGAGGCCAAATGTGTGACAGCCTTTTACAAGCATGTTTACTATATGCTTCTGATGTCTTGGCTGTCCCGGACATGTTCTCTGACTCTGTTCCACGCAAACTGAATATGGACTCTTTCTGATGCTGGTATGATGGTGATTTCCTCCCTCCCCCTTATAGTTCAACTCTTTTACAGTGCTGATTGGCCCTTAGAGTGGGACACTAGCTTTGTTTAATAATTTCTCTTGGTATCGTATAGAGTTAGAAATACTTGTAAAAATACAAAATCTGTAAAAGGTGAACAAAAGAATGTTTTTGTTTTGTTACTAAATCTGTACTAACTATAAGGCAGGACCTCGTTGGTGTTGCTGATCTAATGTACAGCTGTTCCTTCAGCTGGGGATATGTTTTTTCAGACTAGAGGATAATCTATAAAATAGAATATTTGCATACTTGATTAAAATCTAAGGAGCTCATGAGCAGGGAGTATGCATCAAAGCTATCCATGTAAAGGTCTCCTCTGTGCTCTTATCTCTCTGGGTCAGTGGTTCACAACCTATTTACCATTGTGGGCTGCTTATGCGGCTTTCTGTGTTATGTGGGCCACATCCACGCTATACAAATACGTAAACGCTACCTGTATGGTCCTGAGGCTCACATGGGCTGCAGCTGTGTGCTGATTGGGCCACGGGTTGACAGCCACTGCTCTGGCTGATAAACTAGAAAGCGAACAGTTCAAGGCCTGTTGCCTAAGTTTTGCCAGCAATACAGAGTTCCATCAGGAAAATGCTAGAATCAGAAGGCTGATGTAAACGTATTCACTTGTTCTGTTGAATGAAATAATTGTGGAAGCAGATTCTCTCACCAAGTGCATTTCTTGTGCAGAATTGGCACCCAGAAAGGCTGAGATGCAATAGTCTGTCTCTGTGGAGAGGGTGGCTCTGGAACCCTGCTAGTGCATATGAGACCGGCCTTTCACCATGCTTGGCTGTCTATTAGCTTGGAAATGCTTACCAGACCTGAAACAGGATGATGATGTGCTGCTTGTTTGTTTGTATCTTTTGAAGACCTGTGTCCCTTGGCTCTTTTCCCTATTGTGAAATGCAGTGGAGCTGAAAGTGACATTAATTGAAATTCACAAATGGCTATTGTGGATGATCACTCCCTGTTTATTTAACAGAAGAAATTGTTATGCAGATGCATATCTGGTGAATGCCTTTTCTTTTCCCTGATTGAAGTGATTGTAATGTTATCAAAATTCTGAAACAAATATGCTTCAAATGAACAACTCCACCATCTGTAAAGGAAAATTAGCCCCCATGACACCTCTTGCACTGTGTTTTGTTTTGGCTATTCCAGTTTGTAGCATGCACGTGGAGTGTTTTGCTATCAGAGAAAAGAAAAAAAGGCCACCATGATTTGATTTTACTACAACAAAAGCAGCCACCTGCTATGAACAGCAGCACCGTTAGATTTGTGAGGTATGCATGTGACCGAGTATTTCCTTTGGAGCATGTTACCTTCTAGAGGGAAAGGTCTAATGAAGCAGCCCCGTGTCACTTAGCATTGTTATAGTATGGGATTAAAAATATCATAGAAGTTATCAGTATAGTGACATTGTGAAAACAGGAGGAAGAAAGAGACCCTGAAATGGGAAAAGAAGGTATAGAATGAAAGGAAGAAAGACACCATTTATCAGAATGGTAGGTAGCACTTGTGAGGACACACTGGGCTATGGCAGTCTTGAGTTCTTGTTTATAATAATCTCATTAAGTATACAGTTCTGGACACTGGGACTAGAGTGTGTATGGTGAATCTGTATATTACTTGGTGGTGGTCTAGAGCTTTTGTAAATTTATTTTGGGCCCATCTTTTCCTTTTTTGCAGTATATTGCTGATACTCGCATACGATGGTTGTCATTAAAAAGCTCCAGTATTTGCCAGGAGTTACTTTATGGTGGCATAGAAGATACCACAATTTTCTTCTAGAAGTAGATTAGGAAATAATTGTGGTAGCAATAATTCTGTGGTATCCATTAACTTTTAAATGGCAACTACTGTAGTTTGCCATGGAGGCAAGTGTGTGTGTCTCTGTGTGTATTATAACAGGGAAGGAGAGTTCATCTTGAATAATTTTGACTCTTCTCAAATATCATGAGTAGTGGAGTTTGAATAGAACATTATTGTCATGTTTAGGAGGGACTGGGGTGACTGGAATGAAGAAACCAATTTTAAGGAAAGAAACGAATCTCTGCCAGCCAAGATGTGGGAGAGGAGGAAGAGATGGGATGATCTTTCTGTATATACAGCTCAGTCTTCAGCTTCAAGTTGATTTATGGTTTAGCCCCATATTAGAGCACACTGCGATGTTCTAATATCTAGATGATAAAGGCATGGGTTGTGGTAGCAAGGCGCACATCTGGAAAAAGTGGCAACAACTTCCTGGCTGGCAGTGGACGAAGGAGAGCCATCCTGGCACCACTGCTATATAATTATCTAAGAACAGCTAGGAATCCAACAATATCCCAAGATTGTGAATGTACCAGGTAATAAAAGACAGACATGCATCCTCAATTAAACAGGCAGATATAATCCTCCCCCATCCTACCAGCCCTAACAGCCTTCCCTGTCACAGAGTTATCTGTAAAACATGGTAACCTGTGAGAATGAATCTGGGGATGGGGTATACTTATGGAGGGAGGTGGGGGGGGATCATTAGACTGTCCTGCATACTCTCAAGAGAGTAGTCAGCTGCAGTTGGCTCTCACAGAGCCCTCTGGAAACTTGGGTTCCATTAGCCTCTGAGTGTGGCCTATCAACATAGGTTTTCTTGTCCCCCATGGAGAGATGTACCACAGCCTTAAGTCATAACATTTAATGATTGGTCCTTGATTGGTTAAAATTTCGTATTGTCTCATCTCCGGACCCAGTTCATACTCCAGATCCAGACTCTGGCCAACTGTACGAACAGCGCCAGCAGCCACCTAGGACAGTCCTGTACCATCATGGTGGCTGTAATATGTGAACTGTCCCAGAACCATTGTCATCAATGTGGATGTTCGATATTAAGCACTGTTGGCCTTGGTCCTCCAATTCCATCTCAGCGGGGGACTTCAACAGACGACAAAAGAGCTTTACTGTGCAGTGGGCTGACACGCACTTTAGCACCCATTTCAGCACCATCCTGGCACTTTCAGACAAAATCGATGAGCTGCATGTAGTTCAGTTTTGGGGGTGAGAGACCTCCTGAACTTCAAATCAGATACTAACACCACAGTCACACCTGGAGCCAGCCTGTCAATCCTTGTATTGAATACCTGGCTGGAGCCAACTGGGCCTGCGGTACCGTCTACCCCGGTTTCAGTCATACATAGAGAAGTCGTTACATTAGAAAATATGCCTACTGTTTGTAAAAAGAAAAGGAGGACTTGTGGCACCTTAGAGACTAACCAATTTATTTGAGCGTAAGCTTTCGTGAGCTACAGCTCACTTCATCGGATGCATTCAGTGGAAAATACCTATGTGTGTATAGTTCACCTTTTAATGCAAGTGTACACATAAGAAAACATGAGCCATTCTGTGTGGAAACCACCTTTGGAAAGCACCTGTGTCATGTGTGGATGCATTTTAGAATGACTTGTATTATACTGTGCTATTTCAAGACAGTGGAAAGTAATCCAATTTCTTCTATTCAGTCAATGCAGTTTAGTCTATTACTTCTCCCTCTACTTGATAAAGGATTGGATTTCTCCAGAGAGTGAATTTGATTTCTCTTTTCTTTCTCTGTCGCTGTCTTTTGTTTACATGTGTTGTCTCTGCATTGTGGTGTGTGATACCCTTTCCTTCTGCACTCTGCTTTTATTTATTTAATCTATCTTTAATTAACAGAATTTCCATGCAGTCCTTCCTTATTTGCTTCTGGTGCCAGCACAGGTGACCAAGGAAGACCGTTCTTGGTCTCAACTCACCCAGGAGTGAACACAGCCTGCAGCTGGTGCTATTGCAGCCACGCTGAATCAAAGTTGTGTAAGCTGGGAGCAGAGTGTACTCCGCGTGTGTATGAAGTGTGCAACGTTTAGAGGGTTGGGTCTGATAAGCCTCTGGAAATTGGGATATTGATCCTAAATGTCGTCGTCTTTCTATTTTCAGTAGGGCCTAGGAGCCCCAACCAAGTTTGGCGGCTCCATTGTGCTAAGCATTGTACAAACACACAGTGAGAGATGATCCTTGCCCCAAGGGGAGCACTCCGTTTAAACAGACAAGTCAGACGAAGGGTGGCAGGTGAGACAGAGGCACAGAGAGATGGAATGACTGGTCCAGGGTTACACAGCACGCCAGCGGCAGAGCCAGGATTAGAACCTAAGTGTTCTGGATCTCAGTCCACTGGACCGATTGGACCAGAACCACAGGGAGACACTCATTAGGTCTTTTGGCCACTCGACTTCAGCCTTGGCTATGCTCAGGAACCTTGGGAGGAGGGGAGAATGAAGAAATTAAAAATGAAAAGTGTATTTTTTTTTAATGGATGATTTCATTTTTGAACCACCAAAATTTAGTTCTTAGGCTTTTATACTGTCACCCTTCACTCTAATATCTGAATCCCTCCCTAGTAAAATTGATAGCAGTGTCTCTAGTGGACTTCAGAGTCTCTGACCCTTTCTCACTTTTTTGTTTGTTTGTTTGGGGGTGAGAGGGGCATGCTGTGGTGGTTTTTTGTTTTGTTTTTTTGCAGGGGAAGAGTAGTAGAAGGGGGTGTCTGTTGTGTCACTCTTGTTATGATGGAAACGCTTTGTCAAAAAGGTAAGTTTTTGCAACATTTCCTCAGGATGGTTGTACTCTAGAGATTCATGTCATCTCTACTCTGAAATTTGTTCCATAGCTAGATTCTGTCAGCTGGCAATGCTTTCTTCCTGGGCTCTGTTTGTCCTAGTGGAGCCCAACTATCTTGGTGGCTCATAGGTTGAAATCAGGTGGGATGTTCCAAGGTACACATGGCAGTGAGCACCTGGAAATCTCTCTAACAAGTAGCTGGTGCTTGGTCCATTAATTGCTTCATGGTTTGGGATTAGAGCTGGATGAGCTAATCACAGGGACTCTTTCAAAGTGTTTAACTTTTTCCCTTTTCATGTGTTGTTTGCAAACAAGTTGTGGCTTTTTAAAATAAATGTGTTCACAATTAATGCATGTGCAAATACCTAATAATAATCCCTAGCTCTTTTATAGTATTTTTCATCCATAGATCTCTAATGAGAACAAATGTATCTGCCTCAGAGTTGTTGGCAAATGCCCAAAGCAAACAGTTTGCTATTTACTTGTTGTTACTTCTCTAAGTAACAAAAAGGGGAAAGACATGATCAAGTCACCAGGCCTTTGATTTGCGCAGGTAGAGAAGGGAACTGTGTGTGGGTTTGAAGGAGCTAGGTCAGCATTTAGGACATTTTTAACAAGGTCTTGCTTGAGAAGTCACTGCTAGGGGGAAATAAAAAGGCTCTTGTGTTATCATATTGGGAGGGAGAGCTGAGAACGAGGGTACTAATTGCTGTGCCTGATCATTTCAAATCAATCAGCCCCTTGCAACCTGTGTACTATTTCCATTGCTGCATGTAGCCTGTCGTTACTGGTTTTCTTTTCATAGACATTTTCTTTTGACCACCTCCAGAGTCTTGTAGGAGAGAATTGTTCTGGTCTGGAGTGGAGCTGAACTCCAGTGAATGTTACCTCTGTTAAGTTCCTCTGCCTCCAGTCTTGAGCTCACGAGCTTTCGGTGATATGACTGGTGGAAATACTGCCAGCATGCACCAGTCTGAAGCCGTAATCACTCATTTTGTACCACCTTCAGCAAAAATGATGCATCAGCTTGAACTGCATCAGTTTTAGCTTGGCGTCCTTCACAGCTCTTGAAGCTCTAGTCTAGAGACTTGTCCAATCCTGTTCTGAATACTGTACATTGTTCCCAAATCTTCCTCCCATTTAGATTGTGTACAGTGTTGTGATCACCTACATTTTGTCAATCAAGTGGCAATATAGCAGAGACTTCTGCTTTCATAAATCTTAACCCCTTGCTAGCAGGCTGGCGAAGAATTATTGATCTTTACTGGGCAATGCAGAGCCCATTGTCTTTTTACAAGCTATTTCTAAGCTTCAGAAAGCTATAAAATCAAACCTTTCAAGGCTAATGGCTCTCTGAAGATCCTTTAAGGATTGTGTACAGGTTTAAAATGCACAGTGTCCTATTTGTCTACTCACATAGGCCAAAAGAGTTACTTGCTTTCTACACTACTTTCTGAATTATTCATGAGACATCTATATCCACATTAAACAATTTAAATGATATGCACCTCAAACACTGTATAATCATTATACATTGACTTCCTAATGTTGTTAAGCAGTAGTTTTTGTGCTTACTGAGAACACACTGGATGCATTTGTAACATTTCCTAAAGTAGCTCAGAATTCTTCCACTTTAGATTGTGGTGTGGCAATGAACTTGCTTTTCTTTGTGGGGACGTCAGTCTTTGAAACTACAACTCATTTATTGCTGATCTCTTCCAGTTTCCTAAAGATAGTTTGCTTAGTGCGTAGGGTGCTGTGACTCTAGAAACTGTGTTAAGTAAAATGCAGAAGTAATAACAAGGATTGTGGGGTTCAGTGTACTGAAAAAAAGTAATTTCTGTATTGCAAAATCCAATTTACGAGTTCACAGTCAGAATCAAGTGTCCCAAGGAATAACATGGTGTTCTATTGACTGATTCATAAGACGGGATGACGCAGTTGCTTGGAACTCAGATTTGTAGCTAGCTTTCATGTAATTTTGTTAACAAAATATTTAGTCTTATCACAGACCTAGTCAAGGGAGTGTCAGAATATACAATGAGGATCTAATTACTAGTATAGCTTTAGAAAATCAAGAAGGACAAACAGTATGATAGAGCCATCTTTAACATGTGGCCCTCATGTATGTATATTCATTCATAAAAATGAATCTTTCGTGGTTTCTAGGCATGTGTATGAAAAATGCATATACCACTAAACATCTATCAGTGATAGTAAAGAACTCCGTACCCATCTGAGGGAAAAAATTACTCACCAGCCCCCGTCTTAAAGCAACATCTCAAAGAAGAAACTGAGAAAAAATATAACCCATAGGTTCCGTAAGGGCCTGATTCTCCCCTCCTTACACCAGCTTTATGCTGAAACTTGCTGAAACAGATGCATTTACACTGATACGAAACTTGTGTACTGGATAGAAATCCAGCCCCAAAAGTCTATAAATCTCTGGCTCTGTCTGAGCAAGCTGGAGAGAATGCCAAAACTGAGGGCCCTTCACTGATAAGGTTCTGTGTTTAAAAACAAATGTAGAAACGGGCAATTCAAGCGTCCCAGCTAATCTCAATTGCTTTGTTAGAATGTAAACGGAGAGCCTGGATTATAGAAATTCTACTACTGTATTGGAATGTGCTTGGCGTGGGTGAGGGATGGGGGGTTGGGACTAGTTTGGGAGTTTTTGTTTTTAAAAAGAATATTATAATATGATGCATGCGGTCTGTACATTGGTACAGTGAAGATTATCAATTGACAGATTTTTGTTTGTTTGGAGTTTAGATTGCATTATTTGGAACTGCTCTTAATGCAGCTACAATCCTTTTTTGTCTCAGTTATACTGGCATTTAAAGGCCATAAGGGATCACTGTAATCATCTAGTTTGAAAACCCTGTTCATGCCTACTTTTGAATCAGGAACCTGTTGAATGATGGGCAAATGTGATCCTCACTGTACTCCAGAAACTAGCCCCTGTGATTAGAACTCAGGACCTCCTGGTTTCCGTCCTGCTGCTTACACCTCCAGACCACACTGCCTTATTATTTGAAAGGGATTACCAACAGGCTTTCTAAACAATGTATAATACATTAATTGTTTTAATTGTCATACGTGGTAGTTATAGATAGAGCCCTGCGTGGATACAAAAAAATGGATCTGCATCTGCGATATTTAACTTGTATCCGACTCGCGATCCGCACTCCACTTTTATATGTATCCTCACCAGCACTCTATCTCACTGTTACAGCCCTGCAAGGATGTAAAAATTGGATCTGCATCCAATCCATGAGCCGCAAAGATAGTAAACAATACATCCATATCCGCGGATGCAGATATTCGAGGATATAAACGGGTATCCACAGATTTGCAGGGCTCTAGTTATAGATCAAAAATACCCTTTGAAGAGTGTGCAGGAATGTGCAGTTCAAAAATATCTGTTGTACACATACGCACATTTCTGCAAATCACACATTTCCACACAACTATGTGTATATATAGCTTTTTCCACACAGGGAGTAATGGTCCTTAAATTCATGCCAGGATAGGTTAAGTTAATAGCTGCAGCATTCCTGTATGTACCCTGTACTTGCTACAGTGCATATATTGAATGGAGGCAATAATGAGGTTATCTAAACAAAAATACTTATTTTCTAAGATAATTGGCAGGCTTTTATGGGCCACCACTCTGTGCATTGATCAAATCTAATCCTTCATATCTCTGTTTCCCCATCTGTAAAATGGGGATAATGATGCTTACATCCTTTTGTAAAGTGCTTTGAGATCTAATAGAGGAAAAGCTCAACATAAACGCTAGGTGGTATTATTATTGGTATCTGTGATGGGGTAGGCTGCCAGAGAGGGTTGTAGCTCCTAGTGGTCAGCCCACCCTACCACCTTGCTTGGCCCTTTAAGGGTTTGGAAAGGTCCAGTGGATATATGTAGAGGCCTAAGGGTCCTGGGATTGGGAATGGTGATTAGGGAAGGAATCTGGAGGATTTACCTTTTAAGGACCTGAAACAAAAGGCAGGGCAAGGGTCCCCTCTCACCTCATCAACTGGGAAGGATTGGGAGAAGCATAGAGACTGCCTCCTCCCATGCAGCCGACCGATACTGATAGGAGAAGGCTGGCCTGCTGAACCCTCCATTTTGGAAGGCTAGTTGGGAAGGGTGTTGGGCTGAAGGAAGCTGGCAAAAGCCTTGCAACTAACTAAGGTGTAAGGCAAGAGGCCTGACACGCACAAACCCCAGATCCAGAAAAAGGGCTGAAGGGAACACTTGCTTGAAGGAGGGAAAGACAATATACTCTAAGGCAAAGAGACTCTTGGAATACAAACCCAGTCCCAGTGCGAGGGAATGCCTGTTTAGAGGAGACTGATACTGACTGTTTAAGGCGGTGTCCCCAAACTGGGGGAGAGTGTCCGCTTAGGGGGTGTGGAGGAATGTTCGGGGGGCGCACGGCAAGGCTTGGGCTAGCCTCCACAGGGGATGGGGAGGGAGTGCCACCCAGTCCCACTCTGCCCGCGGTCCCGCTTCTGGCTCCAGCCCCGCCTCCAGCCGCAACCTTGGTCCCTGACTCCTGGCCTGGCTGCGGCTCCACTCCCGCTGCCAGCCTCGGCCCCCAACTGCAGCTCTGGCCTTAGACCGGCCCCAGTCCCTGGCTCCAGTTCCAGACGTGGCCCCTAACCCGGTCCCGGCTCCCTATCACAGCTCCCGGGGCGGGTAGGGGGTGGGCAGATCACATTACGGGTAAAAGGGGGCACGGCATAAAAAGTTTGGAAACCACTGGTTTAAGGCCGGGGCAGAGAACTGCTAGCAGTGCAATCTAGCTGCCGTAGGGAAGAGCTGAGACTGGCTTTTAGGAAATTCTTCCGTAGCTGGTCCCAGGAGAAGCTGCGAGGAACCCCACGCTCAGGGCAGGGGCAGCAGAATCTGCATATCTTGTAAAAATACTGATGAGAGAGGTAAAGGTGAGAGCAGCCAAGGGAAAATGGTGAAGGGACTGAAGGAATGGTCGTTAGTCGTCTAAACAGGGTCCCTGGGCAGGAATCCAGAGGAGAAAGTGGGCCTGGGTTCCCTTACCTCTCGCCCAGGCCAAGAGGAAAAACACAGGTATCAGGAATAAAAGAAGCCAGGAACAGCAAATGCCAGATAGAGGCCAGAAGACAGGCTTGAAGGACATTCTGATTTTGAATTTCTATTTTCTGGACTTTTCTGTTAACCCCAGAAGGGGAACGGACTGAGCAGTGACCTGGCCACATATCTCAGACTGTTGTGGCACAGGGATAACTGAATGGACTCTAGGTTAAGAAAAATCCCTGTAGCACCACACCCGGACATTAGGAGGCACTCTTGAGGTGAAAGACCCCTTATGACAGTACCATGTAGTGTATGTGGCAAAAACAAAAGGGGTGTGTGGGGGGGGGGTGGGGGGGGGTGATTACAGTGACTCTCTTTAGTTTGAATTAATGGGAACAGGCTACATAGCACTCCTCCCCCAAAGGAATAGATTAGGAAACTCTTAGCTAAATGGGAGAAACATAGGTTCTGTTATACGTTCATACTATGGATGGGGTAAGTTAGACCTCCATACTGCAATGGATATGTGTGGGCATACCTTTGAGTCTGCATGGAGTCACATGAAGTCAGTGGTGCCCTGTGTGGGCTGAAGGGTCTTTTATTCATCACAGTGTCAGATATTAGTGCGGTATTGTGAAAGACCTTCTCTTTGACACAGTGATGTTTAGATTGCTTTGTGGACAAGGTCAAGAATGCTGGTCTGCCAGGTGTCTGCTGAGAACTACTGTTGTAGCTTCTTGTATCTTTTAAGACTGATGCCACAGATCTTTGGGAAGTCAAGAGACTGATCTAATGAATATTATATTTGCAGGTTTCAGAGTAGCAGCCGTGTTAGCCTGTATTTGCAAAAAGAAAAGGAGTACTTGTGGCACCTTAGAGACTAACACATTTATCTGAGCATAAGCTTTCGTGAGCTACAGCTCACTTCATGCATCCAATGAAGTGAGCTGTAGCTCACGAAAGCTTATGCTCAGATAAATTTGTTAGTCTCTAAGATGTCACAAGTACTCCTTTTTTTTTTTATTTGCATTAGTGATGCTATATTTAATAGACACATCAAGTTTGTGCTAATGTTACTTGAAAGTCATGCTAATCCAGTAACTATGGCAATTTTTCATCTTTTCCAGAGAAGTGGGAACAACTTGATCATACATATATGATAGCCCGGAGATTATTTTGCTTGTTTTCTGCTCTGAAGTTCTTTGCTTTTTTTATACAATCAATAATTACTGCAAATGGACAGTTACATCAATTATGCACCATTGTGTCAGAAATGCAATTATACAATTTTGACACATCTTTCTGACTTCATAAAAAACTTGATCTTGTTTCTGCAACTTTTCATAACTGACACTCACCAAAGCCCAGCCATTGGAAAGTTGAACTTGCACCTGTCTAATGCAGATTTTTTTGTTTCTATAGCAACAAATCTACTTGTACTTACTGAAAGAATACTGGAGTGTGAGTGACTATGATGTTTAATTTAAAAAACAAAATAGCTTTATGCTTGAAGGCTATAAAAACATAACTTAGAGGACACCTGCCCACCAAGTCAAAAATGGAATTGGTTAAGCCCAGTGTACTTCATTACTGGGAATGATGCCATATTAATGGGATAGGAGCTCTGTGTTTAATCTTGTTTTACTAATTAAACTGTAAAAGCCTTTTTATATGCAACAGTAAGTGTGTTTGGGGTTTATTTTTCCTCCTCCCCTCCCCACCGCCAGAACTGGGTTGTGGTTTGTTTGTGGCTGGGATAATGAAAATTCTGACTGCTTCACTACAGATACATTTTCCTTGGTATTGGTTGGCAACGTTCCTGTTCCAGCAATAACCTGCTAGCCTTGGAACAATGTGATAAACGTTCTGCTCAAATCCTCATCCCACATACAACTTGGCCTCTGATGAAGACATTTTATCTCCCTCTTCTCCCCTTCCCCCGGTTTTCCATTATCCATCATCTTAATCATTTCATAATAATTTTAACAACAAAATAACTGGCAGAGTTCCAGGGAAAAGCACATTGCCTTTGTCAATGCTATCATGGTGACAGACATTTTTCTAGCTTATGTATCTAATTCCACTTGCAAATAAGGGCTGCACAATAAGTATTTGTGGCAGGCTTATTATGCCTCAAGATTAACCCATGGAAGCGGATGGAGACAAGCAGAAAGTGTAGATTGCAGGGTGCCACTGTAGTTCTAGCTGGAAAAAAAATCGATCAACATTAGGATGTAGTTGTATGATCTGAACCAGTTTTATTGTTATATTTCTGTTGATTTTGAAAATGTGATTCTGCTAGATCCAGCTTCATTTCGACTATCCAGAATCCAAGGATTTTAAGGAGTTTTATCAAGCAACCCTGTGTCATAAGGGCTGCTGAGATTACTGATGATGTCAGTGGTGATGGATTTCACTGAAAAGGGAAGAAAGGGACAGATGGGAAGCAGTCTTGCTGAAAGTTGAGTGAGATCCCCGGGGGTGAGGGGAAACAGCACCGAAAAGTCCAATTTGAAATGGGATTGAGTACTAGCATGATAAATTTGGAGGAAGGTGGCTTTCCATAGCGGCTGGAGGGCTAGATCCTGCGAAGTGCCAAGCACTCGCAACTCCCATGAAATTCAATGGGAATTGAAGGCACTCGGCACCTCTGGGGGTTTTTCAGCATCTTGCAGGATTGGGCCCTAAATTTTTGGGACATGTGAGCTTTTACTTGCTATAAGTCTTCAGTAAAATATTTTCTTGAGCCCAGGACTGAGTGAAATACTTTCTAAACAGACTATTGTATCCACTTGGTAGATCAAATTAAAAAAATTGTGATTGATGGTAGTACATTGGTTCCAGTGCGATAATAAATGATTAATGAGCTCTCTGTCATTAGGGATAGCAAAAAAAAATGTCCTTGCGTTGACCTTCAAATTTTGCATGTGCCTTTTTGTTTCAGGAATAGAACTCTGTCCTCCTGGGCACCGGTTCATGGTCACCATGGTGGCAAGCTTCATTGCAATGGCAGGACAGTTCCTCATGCCAGGGCTGGCTGCCCTCTGCAGGGACTGGCAGGTTCTCCAGGCCGTCATCATCTGCCCCTTCCTGCTGATGTTGCTTTACTGGGTGTAAGTATTTCTGCCTTGTTTCTTGTTTGTAAAGATGCTCGCTACTAAGGCTGGGTTATGGGGTGGTTTTGATATCTGGGATTATTATAGTCTGTATCAAGCTTTTCTTTTTCACAGTTATAAAATGTCTCCTTCAGCAAATAGGTAAATCTGAAACCAAGCTTCAGAAGAAAAAAACTCTTACCCTCTAAGGTAGCTTCCTCTACTTACTTTCCCAGTAGTGGGTGGGAGGGAGAGGAGAGTTCTGCTTTGGTGAGCTGCCATATGTGCTTCATACTACTTTGGGGAGGGGACATGTTGCAGTCACCAAGGATAAAAAATTAGAAGAAAAATAGGTTCTCACCAGCAGGATGTTGACAATTGTGCCGCAGCCTTAGTCCTTGGAGATCCGTGTTTCTAAAGTCAAGTTTTCCCCTCAAACCCAGAGCTTGGTTCTTGCCTGCCCCTTCAGTCTCTTTGGCCTGGGCTAGGTTAGGATTTAAAGCAATGATGTTAGCATGTATTGGCCAACATGTGCAAACTAGCCCATTTTAAATCTAGTGTAGACAAGGTACATTGCCCTTAACATGTGCTGAGCTCATGCTCCCTGAGAGGGTCTCTGCACAGCAGCTGGGAGAGTATTTCTCATCTTGGGGAGACAGATGTGTAGCACACTAAAATTAACAGTGTGGCCATGATGGCGTAGGCAGTGGCTCAGGGAAGCCACCTGAGTCCAGACCCAAGGGGTCAGGCAGGATTATACTCCAGTGGCTAGCCTGAGCCACTGCCCATGTCATAACAGCCATGCTGTTATTTTTAGCATGCTTGCTCAAGCAAAGCCAGTGTGTGTCCATCTACCCATGCTGGGAAGTATCCTAGGGCTCCCACGAGGCTTCTCACTCAATCCGCTTAGTGTTAAAATCTACACTGCCTTAGGGCTTGGCTACATTTGCGAATTACAGTGCAATAAAGGAGCCCCGGGTGCCCTAGCTCACTACCCATCCACACTGGCAAGGCACGTAGAGCGCCCGGACTCCACGGCTACAGCGCTCCTGGTTCTCCACCTCGGTGAGAAGATTAACGCTTGGTGCGCCTTGGCTGAAACGCCCGGGCATCAGTGTGAACAAGATGTTGCATTACTGCGCTCTGAACAGCCTCCGGAAATGTCCCATAATCCCCTTAAGTCAAGTGACCACTCTTGTCATTGTTTTGGAATTGTTGCAGGAATGCGGATATGCCCTTCGAAAGCTCCGTTTCTGACCCCCGGCATGCTTATCTGCTCCGAGACAAAGCAACCATTAGTGTAGAATGCTGTGTGTGTGAGAGAGAGGCAGGGGGCAGGGTCTGCTGCTGTCTGAACTTAGAAGACAGCATGCTGACATGCTCCCAGCCCTCCCCCCCAAAAAAACCCACATACACACAACACACTCCCTGTCACACTCCACCCCCTCCCCCCATTTAAAAAGCATGTTGCAGTCACTTGCGTGCTGGGATAGCTGCCCATAATGCACCACTCCCAATGCCGCTGCAAATGTGGCCACGCCAGCACGCTTGAAGCTGTCAGTATGGCAAGACAGCTTTCCCTACTGCGCTCTCTGAAGGCTGGTTTAACTCAGAGTGCTCTCCATCTGCAAGTGTAGCCATGCCCTTATCTGTGCTGTGCAATGTAGTTGTAGTTGTGTTAGTCCCAGGATGTTAGAGAGACAATGTGGGTGGACCAACTTCTGTTGGTGAGAGAGACAAGCTTTTGAGCTGACATAGAGCTCTTCTTCAGGTCTGGGAAAGGTACTCAGCATGTGGCAGCGAAATACAAAGTGGAGCAGATTGTTTAGCATAGGTAGTTAGCAAATGTTGTAAGGTAAAGTGGCCCGTTAACACCTCTGCAGTCACAGGACAAAAAAAGGGAGTTAATGGTTTACAGATTGTTGAAGTAAACCATAAATCTGGTGTCTCGGTTTTGTCCATGTATTTTGGTGTCTAGCAAAGTTATGAATTTAAACACCAGGCTTGTCTTTTGAAAGTGTCGTGCAGGTTTCCTTTGAGGATGAGGACCAATAGGTCAGCTATGGAGTGATGGTTTTGTGAAGAGTGCTCACCCACAGGTGATAGGGTGTTTTTGTCTTTTATCATTTTCCTGTGTGAGTTCATTCAAGAGCGTAGTTATGGTCTGGTTTCACATAGTTGTTGTTGGGGAATTTAGTGCACTGGATGAGGTACACGTTGTGAAGGGCATGTGTAGAATCCATGGATCTTGAAAGTTGTGTTGTGGGGAGTGTTGATCACTGTAGCAGTGGAGATATGTCTGCAGGTTTTGCATCTGTTTTGGGAGGATCTGGTGCTGCTTTGAGTTGGTGTCTCCTGGTCTGTGCGTTTTAGCATGTGTACCTTATCACATGTTAGTTTTACCTAATCTGTTGTTTTATTTTACTTCCTACCCTTCATCAGTTGTATTGGCTGAATGTTCACTGCTGTTCAGTCATTCTACGCTGGAATACATTGTAGCATAACAATTCCTGTTTTAAACCGTACATATTGCTAGTGTACAATACCAATACCGTCCTTTACAAGTATTTTATTTGATAGTGTTTAACTGTCCTTTAGGAAGAGAGGTTTCAGAGTAGCAGCTGTGTTAGTCTGTATTCGCATCCGATGAAGTGAGCTGTAGCTCACGAAAGCTTATGCTCAAATAAATTGATTAGTCTCTAAGGTGCCACTAGTACTCCTCCTCTTTTTAGGAAGAGAGATGATTAACTAGCATAATAACGCACCAGACAAACCAACAAAACAAACTTCTGTGTAAAGAGACTTTTTTTCATATTATAAACACTGCCATGTCAGGATTTGATTCACTACCGGTAAACTCAATGCAAAGGCCCTGCTGCCATTAATGGGAGTTGGAAATCTTAACCTTTTATCCCAGACTAAACAAAGGCCTTCATGGCACGCAACTCATTTTTTCGTAGGGTAATTGTGGGGAAGATGGTGAGAAACAGAGGAGTCTGAAGTTTCTCCCCCCCTCCACAATCAAAACAAGAGCCCACTGATCCCTTCTTTTATAGGCAAATCCTGCTCCCAGCTGGAAAACCCTCCTCTGGTGCTTCAGTTTTTTTAGCAATTGATTGCTTGCAAAAATCACGTAGGGATCTGTAACATTTTTCCCCTTCCTCCCCCACCCCATAAAAAGTTGCTGTTGGGGTATTTCCTTCCCTCTGTCTCCTCCCCAAAAATATCAAAATAAGATTTAAATCCACTTCGCATCAGGATACCAGCTGGAATTTATCACATCGCTCCTTTTCTTCCATCTCCTTTGGTCCATAGTGCTGCTAAAAAGGATCCAGAGCAGGCTGGGAAGAAATGCACACCCCCACCAAGCCAAACTAGGGAAGATGAGGCCAGTCTCAGAGGCCATTTGCAGGAGCCTCGGGGGTGTCTCATCTGCCTTTCTTCATCCCTTTGGGAGTGGCTGTGTCCTGAAAAGCAGATGCCAATGGCTGGGGTGGGAAGCGGCCTCTCGCAAGGCATGAGGACAGGAGCTCCTCAACAAGTCCTGTCATGCTGCACTTGCTGGCCCCGACCTCCTTGAATCAACAGCCACCCCCAGGTGTCCCCGCGCAAGGTGCATTCTCCTTCACACCGCGCACAGTCAACCTGTGGAACTCCTTGCCTGAGGAGGTTGTGAAGGCTAGGACTATAACAGGGTTTAGAAGAGAACTAGATAACCTCCATGAATTTAAGTCTATTAATGGCTATTACCCAGGATGGGTAAGGAATGATGTCCCTAGCCTCTGTTTGTCAGAGGGTGGAGCTGGATGGCAGGAGAGAGATCACTTGATCGTTACCTGTTAGGTTCACTCCCTCTGGGGCACCTGGAATTGGCCATTGTCGGTAGACAGGATACAGGGCTGGATGGACCTTTGATCTGACCCAGTATGGCCGTTCTTATGTTCCTATGGTTTTGCTACTGGCCAAATTCTGCCCTTGGATATGCACCTGTAAATCCCATTGAAAACAGGAGGGGAAGGATGGAAGGAAGGTAGGATTAGGACCTGCTTATACGGTATGATAATGGTAGCAATAACCAAAGTATCAAAACTTGTGGAGTCTGATTTTTTTTGAACGAGCAGAAAGGGACTGAAAACATTTGTTTAGTTATGCTGGGTGTACAGTACACGTATGCTGCATGCATACCTCTCACCTGTCACATCTTTTTAACTGGGATGCTCCTTTTATGAAGCAGATAAGGTGGTATCATTTTTATAGTTCCTTTCGTCTCAACTAGGGTGTAGGAGAGTAGTTAATTGGGCACGTACTGTGTGCATAGTTGAGGGGGTGGGGGGCAGTGAACTTAAATTTAATTGTAACAAAAGAAAACTTGAAAATTGCCCTTCCTTGTCGCTTGTTAATTACCCACACAAAGTAATCAGCTAAACAGTAAAAAGGTCTTGTGACCTACCATATTGTCTCCTCCCGCATCTTCCCCCCTGATTTGTGATCCCTGATCCCTCTCCTACTCTGAGAGTGCTGTTCACTTCCCTCATACATCTCTGGGTCTAATCTTCTTCCATCTCTGTGCTTGCTTTGCTCCCCCCTCACCCTGTATTATAGATACCATGCTGTCATGGGCTGTGTAATACCTAAACAGATAGAGCTTGGAGCAAAATACTTATTGAGAGGGAGGGGAGCAGCTCTATACAAAAGTGCAGGGGTGCAAGGCCTGTAATAGTCAATGACAGAGCTGTGGAATCTGGATAGTCCTAGACATCTGGAAGACCATAGAAGTTTGTGCGTAAGCCAGCTCTGAGAAATGCGCTTAAAGGCATGTACATGAAAGAAGTCAGGGTCCTAACTATGCACTTAGGCACAGATTTCAGATCACCAGGATACAGAAGGCTTTCTGTTTCCTCTTTTTGGTATTAGATGCTTCCTGGAACTGGCTGTCCTGAAGGTCAGCAAGTGTATTAATAATTAAAACAAAGAAACCTGACATACTAACTAACTGTTAAGGTTGTGAAAAGGGCTAGCTGCGTTGGGTGTAGGTGCACAAGTGCCATAAGCTGAGATTTATCCTTTCCCCATTCTCCTCAAATGCAGCAGCTTGAATTTTAACTGGTTGCCCTGATGCAACCCCCTAGTGCAAACGCAGTTTACTCTAGTGCAGTCAGGGCCGTCCCTACCCATACACAAAGTACGCAGCTGCATAGGGCACCAGGAAATTGCAACTGCGTGCTGCTCCAGCTCCTGCTCCGCCCCAGCCCCACCTTCACTCCACCCCTTCCCCAAAGCCCCTGCCCTGCCTATTCCTGCCCCTGCTCTGCCCCCACTCCCCTGAGGACTGCAGCAAGGGTTGGGCCTTCACTCACCAGCGGCGGGAAGTGCAGCAACTTGACCCCAGCCATGCCACCGATGAGTGCTGGGGGGTGGTTCTCACCCTGCCCCCCAATTCCCAAGGCTTGGAGCCAGGGGAGAAGAGCAGAGCAGGCTGGGCCGGGTCACTCCACTTCCCGCCGCCCCATGAGTGCTGGGTGGGGCCAGACCCTGCACTCACCGGGAGACAGGAAGTTGAGCGACCCGGCCCCAACCCACTCCACTCTGCTGGCTTGTGCTGTGGGGTGGTTTCCCCCCCGCTACCCCCCAAGCCTGCTCCTGCCCTCCCGCGGAGGCCTGGGGCCAGCCCTTCTCCCTCCCTCCCCCGCCCCCCCATGGGAGGGCTGCGTAGGGCACCAGAATGGCTTGGGACAGCCCTGATTGCAATCCACTGGTACCATTTACTCTGTTTGCAGGCTGGGGTCACACTCCCAAGTATGCCTTGAAATCTTTGGCACTGGCTGCAGTAGTATTTGTGTGCCAGTGACACCCAGCGCAAAAATTCTAAAAGGCATCTTCTCCCTTTCCCCATCTTCACCTGTGTATCTCCTTCCTCCTCTCTGCATTCTCTCCGTTTTACTGTCTCTCTCCTGTCCTCCTTTCTGTGTTTTTTCCCTTCCCCTCTCCCTTTTTAAAAAACTCCTTTAGACTTTTTCTGTGGTTTGACTTTTTCCTTGCTGTTAAGGATTTTTGTTTTGTTGTTTCAATGCTCCTCATGCTCCTTCCCTCTCTCCCAGTGGTCTCTGCATGGACAGCAGCAAGAACTTCTACACACTGAAACCAGAAACTGACAGTAATTCTAGCTTTTCCCTCTTCTGTTTTTTCTGTGGGTAAAGGGCTTGTTTTACCTTTACTCTAGAAGGAAAGGAAGTCTACCAATCAGCTGACTGCAGCCAGCTCAGCTTTAGGCACTGGGAAACTGACCAACCCTAATCAATTACCCTTAGCAGAAAACGTTTTAAGCTCTTTACAGAGAGTACTCCAAAGGGAAAGATGGGATGGGTGAGGTAAAAAAGGGGAACTTTGCCAAAGCTAACAACTGGGTTTTCCCCATCTGACTAGAGGAGAAGATGTGGGAGGGTGACCGCCCATCTCAGATTAGGCGGGACAGTCCCAAAATGCAGAGTTCAAGCCCTGATTCTCAGCTGAGTGACTCCGGAACAGCATTTGTCCCGGATTCCCTGTCAGTCTCTTCCTGGGTGGGGCTGAGGTGGACCTTAGCCCCACTTGGCCATGAGGCCTCACCCCCCAGCCAGACCAGAAGTTGGAGCCAGGCAGTAGTAAGAACCACCCAGGGAGCTCTGGGCACTGTGGGGAGCCCCAAACCCTCCACCTGCCCTGGCAGCACTCCCCCGGGTGGGAACACGGGCTAGGGACTGCTCTTGGGCACCTAACCCCTACCCAGGGCAGATGGAGTGTTCTGGGCTGCCCACAGCAGCCCGGGCTCCAGGGTGGCTCTTACCATGGCCCAGCTCTGGCTTCCAGCCTGGCTAGGGGGTGGGCTCCTGGGGAAAGAGGAAGAGCAGGGGGTGGGGCCACAGACGGGGTAGGGTTCCTGCATGTGTCCCACTTTTGCCTTTTGAAAAGGGGATAACCCTAGGGAGGAGCAGCAGTTTGACAATAGAGCAAATGAAAGAAAATGGAAAAATTTCCTATTTTGTTTGTATTCTGAAAAGATGTTGGCAAAGCAGCTACTTGTAAACATTCTTTTACTATCCTAATTTAAGCCAATGCAAGGAGATACAGTTGTAGTGAACTAGAGATGTGAAATCAGGCTTCAGGGCTAACTTCTCTGTTTTGTTTGCTTGCTTTTTTTTTTTTGCTTTCAAGTTTCCCATCATGCTGCCTAAAGTTTGGAAGTCAGAGCTACAAAAATCCCACCTGTGTGCGTGCACGCCACAAGTCTGACAAGTCCCTGTGTGAGTTCACACAACTGAAATCGAAACAGTAAAAGAAAAGTAAAAGAGAATTTTAACTTAATATGTTGTTTAATCTCCTGGAGTTGAGACAAAGCAATTAGGGAAGTTTATTTGAGGACCTCAAGATGCATGTAATCCCTGATTTTTATCTTCTATTTTTTGGTGTCTTCTATCTCCTGCTGTTGCTCATCAGACTGAGCAAATAGAGCAACTGGAAGTCTTTTGCCTTTGGGCTTGAGCACGTCCAGTGCTGGAATTGTACACAAGCTACAAGGGAATGAGACCTTTTTTTTTCTGTTTGCTCCGAATGACCAAAACAAAGATCTTGGAGGACTGGAAATCCTTTTACCCTCTCCTCTCCTCTCTTCTTTTTCCAGTTTATGTCCCTGACAGGCTGCACAGGTTGTCCAGTCTTTGAAATATTTTGTTTTGAATCATCTTACTCCAAAAGGAAGTGTTCAGTTAAGGTTAGATGTGTTAGACCCCAATCCTGCAATTGTTAGTGCATAGGCAGACGTCCACATGGAGGCTCCTTGCAGCAGTCCACCTGCTCGCTATTACTTATTGGCTTGGAGCCTCATAGAGGAAAATATCACCTTTGTACAGTTGGGGACAAGATACTTACACAGGTATTGAGGAAGTGAGTGTCTCTGAAGAGGTAGATGTGTGTGTATGTTTTTTAAAACCTCAGCCCTGAAGATTTTCCTGTGCTTGCCAAATATAGATGCCAGCTGTCTCATTATGGCTACAACTGCTTCATGGCTTATTCATGTTTCAGTGCCCAGGCCTATTTTGCTGTGGCAGCTGCTGAGAAACACTGCCTGCTTTCTGACAACCGGGGCTGTTGTGCCCAGTGGGTTGTAGGCCAGCTGGTGAGTGCTCCTTGCTCTCCTTGCCTCCACCCCTCTTTGGTGTAAGCAGAATTGGGCACAGTGTGGTTTAGCTCCAGGAGAAGGATGGTGACCAGCTGCTCAGTGAAATGGTGGCAACAGCCCCTAGCCCAGCTCTGCAGTGTGTTGCATGATTGTATGCCCAAATACGGTGATTTGGCTGAGCAGCCAGCTAGCCACTTTCTAGTGCAGTCACCCCATTTTCATACATAATTGCCTGCACTGTGTACACAAAATGGGTATCTGTTTTTAAACAGTTTGACCCTGACCATTATTTTTAGTTTCTTTCCCCTCTGTCCTAACTTTTCTCTCCCCATTGCCACTATACTCTTCCTTTCTACCTTCTTTCATTCTCTCCCTCCCTTCTTGTTTCTAACTCCCTCTTTACTAACATCTTGTTTATTCACCACCCCAATGATCTCTTTGGCACTGGGGCTCTCACCTTCCAAATGTATGTGAGGGGAATGTTGTGGAGGGTGAGCAGGAGCCAGAGTGAATCTGAAATTGTCACCCCTCCTTTTCTTGAAGTCAGTGGAACTACTCACATATGTAAAGTTAAACTAAGTGTTTGCGGGATCAGGCCCCACATGTGGGTGAGTTGACTCTCAGCCTTCCTTTTCAGTTACATTATTCAGAAAACATACATGATTGATGGGTAGGGTGAGTGGGAACAATTTACTTGTCTGTCCTTTAGACTGTGAGCTGCACAAGGCAAAGAAACTGCCCTCTTCTCTGCTGGAGAGCTCCTAAATCATTCTAGCCACTATTGGAAAGAATTATTGAAAATAAATAATAATCCATGATGCAGCATGGAAAAATTGGGACAAAAAATGATGCTTTGGTACTTAGAAGGAATTTCTACCATGGAAACCATCTTCAGAGCCATTAACACCATCCTTTTCCAGCAGTTGCTGTACAAATAGCACTTCGCTATGAAAGGTTTTTCTGGTGGCTTTTGTTCAGTTACTAAGCGGACTGTTCCAAAGGATCATTAGAGTAACAGCTTTTGCTGCCAGCTATCAAGGGCAAAACAGTGGATGGTGTGTTGCATTCAGTGGCTTTTTTTGAGTCGATTTGCAAAATGTGCCATTTCCACAACAATATGTTCTGCTCGAAAATTTGCTGAGGCAGACACATGGTATCAATGCAGTATAATGAGCTGTCAAAGGGAATGGCTCTCCTATTTGCAATACTTACTTACTGTTCTTCGACACGTTGGATTGGAGGTCATTTTTCCTTTTCATTCTCCTTATTTTAATGCATAAAATCAATATGCCTTTTTCTTCATCTAGGATTGCATTCAAGCCAAGGGTGATGTCTTGACTGTATTAACCTGAAATGGCGGCTGTTTTATGGTTCAGCTCCTTTACTCCATTCCTTTGTCACCCTGCTCCCTTATGTACATAAGAGTTGAGACTGCATTGGTGACAAAGGTCACCGCACTGTGGTGGAATTTCTGACTAGTATAACTTTATTTTATAATGCATCCGTTACACAAACTGTGTCATCAGATGCCCTAGAAGATTAAATATACTTACTGAGTTAAAGGGAAAGAGAAATTGAGGCCTATACAAGGGAGAAGACTGCAAATCTTGTGGACCTATTTCAGCTGTGTGCTTTGTAAAGTTCCGCACATGCCTGTTTGGCTCAGTATGAAAATAAATGGATTTGAAAATATAGAGAAGGTTAATCAGTTAAGACAGAGATTTAGGGTGAATGTCTACATTTAATGGAAATAAATGAGAACGCTATGAAAAATATATATTTTTCAGGAGAACCACCCCAAAATGTTGTTTTCATGGTATAAAATTGTGTGTTTTGTATCGCAGCATGAGAGTCCTTTCGTGATTATTGCTTAAACACCTGTATCTGATCAAATGCTTTTTAGTTCCTCCTTATTGGATATAGGTCGTGGGGCAGCAGGTCAGATCAGAGACATAGCTGACAGCAAGGGTTTTTTGTTGTTGTTTTTAATGACATCCACACCAGCTGCCTCTTAGTTCCTGATTTATCAGAGCTTTCATATGTGAACTAGTAATTTCTGACGACATCTACTACTAATCCGTGTTAAGCCTGCATCTCTTAAACAGCCTACCCTTCATCAGACAATCTGTTAGTTCTCCAAACTTGCACAAGTCTTACCTTTAGATTTGGTTAGATATTAATAGATTTTCAAGGTCAGGCAGTACCCCTAGATCATCTACTCTGACTTTCTTTATAGTACACGCTGCTATATGCAGGTAAAACTGATATTTTTCATATATTCTGTCCTTTCTTGAGGTACAATGTAAATCAGATTTCTGCGAACTCATATCCACATTGCTCTTTGAAGTTCATATCAAAGGTGGATGTCTTCCCAATGTTGCTCATCCACCACCCTCAGGAATAACGACGTATTAAGCGTATATGGTGTGTCCTCTCACACTCTTGCTAGTAAATAAATCAGAAGTAAGTGTGTGAAGTTCCCCTACACGGTTCAGCACTGTTTCCTGTGAGGTTTATATTCAAAGTGGCATTCCGTTTTACTTGACTTAATTCCATATTTGATACTGTTGTACAGAGGAGTATCCCATATGGGGTGTTTTTATGCAGCATATCACACAAATAAAGCCATATTATTTTCACTAAAGGGAGCTTTCGTAGTAACAAAATTGAACATAGTGTTAAGCTACTTATTACATACTTATCCAGACTAGGAATATACGTATCACTGCTCTGTCAAAATACCTTAAAATCTGTTTATGAAGCTGGAAATTTTTGACTTATAGGGGAAAAAATAGTGTTTTGCAGATAATTTTAAACAATCTGCCTTAAAACAAAATTAACATTGCATTGTAATCATAAACAAGTTCAACAGGGTATTTTCCCCCTCCAGCTTTAAAAGACTTCCAGTCACTTCCTTAACTAGAGCGCTGGGTGAGAATTGCTATTTGGAAACTCTCCCACTCTTTTACTCAGTTGGCAGCTGGTGGCTTTTGCTGACAGTGATTCCTAGGGCTTTTCTACATGGCAAGTTAGTGTGCGGTAGGCAAGCCAGGGTGTGAATCTGCAGGGCGCCAGCTTGCTGCTCTCTAACTCAGCATCTAGATACTTCGACAGCCACACTCCAGGACTTTTATTGAGCTGTATCAGTCTCCACACAGAGTTAGCACATGGGGAGCTGGAGCACTGTAGATTCACACCCTGACTTGCCACACACTAACTCACCATGCAGACAAGTTTCCCCAACCCTTTTGTATATTGTACTAATGCGCACAATCCTGTTACCCGGCCTTATTTTGTTTTCTATTACCCCATTTTACAAAAGATGTGATGCAACAGGAATTGGTTTCTATGTGAATCTGTATAAAAGAAAACATGGTGGGAGGGTGAGATATTAAATACCCCTAGATAGTTTACATAGTGGGAATCTTACCCTTTGTTTTTGCACTGTTTGCAAAAAACATTTTTTAAAAAAAATGTTCAGGCAATTCTTACTTTACCATTTTCATGTTGTTACTTTGTTCTCAAATAGTGTAAGTCGACAAATGCAGTTTCCGCCTGTTGATAGATTCTTGGAAGCATCCACTAACACATTTTGTATCTCTTGAAGTATTTTCCCGGAGTCCCTTCGGTGGCTGATGGCTACACAGCAATTTGAGGCATCCAGGAAACTTATTCTTCACTTCACTAACAAGAACGAGATGAACGTTGAAAGTGATATCAAAGGAGTGATGCCCGGTGAGTAGGTTTGCCCAACAAGCCAGGCAGTGGAAGTCCAGACATACAAATTGCTTTGGTTTTTTTGCAAGTATTCATGTGGCATAACTGCCCCGGATTAAATAATCAAGTCACCGTCTGTAAAATTACCCTATTTATTCATTCATTTATTTATTTTACAATTGTTGAAATACAGTCCTGAACTCAGTAGCTGTGTTTAAATTACTCTGCTTATTGGATAGTCCTAGCAGTTATATTATTTCTCATTTTTCAGTGCAATATGTTTTTAGAGGCATCTCTCAGTACATTTCACCCTGGCTAGAGAGACCACCATTAGCCTTTTGCTATTTGCCCTTGTCTATAAATGAGATTATGCTCTTCAGAACACATTAATTTATTCATACGGAAAAGTGGCAGCAGCCAAGCAACAAATTCTAAGTAATATCAATGAAGCAGATCTAAAAATAGTCCCAATTTCTTTCCATTTCTTAAAATCTTACTTTGCTAGTCATTTCACTTTCCTTTTTAAGTCACTGAATTTTTAAGACAGTTTCCTGGTGATGGTCAAGGTGGTTTTTGTTGGAAATTTAAACCCGGTTGGCTGGTTGCTTGAAGCTTTTAAGAAGAGCCGACTATTATTGTCGCTAAGGTTGTCATTGACACGGTGACGTTATTGTCCTTCAGAGCATTTCAGAAAGCGAAGGGCTTTATATGGCTCTGTCTGTGTACAATTATAACAAAGGAGAGAATTTTTCTGAAGCTCCACCAACTCTGTTGTTGCACCTGTCAAATTCTTGTCACGCTCCCCTTTACTCTTCAAAGCACTGGCAGTGCCCAGAAATACCCATTTACAATGTCCCTTAGAATCAGTATCTGAACGGTCAGTCACCCAGAAGCCAGCTAGTACATTTTTTCAGTGTACTTTTATAGCTTAACCGTTCTTCGGTTAAGTCTGCTCTCTCTGCCCATCACTATGAATTAGTGCATTTCACCCAGTGCAGAAAACTCATCCACGGCCTCATGAGCAACTGAAATCCCAATTAAACCCTTAACATGGGAATAGATTAATCCATAGGTTCTTGCGATGGCCTCTCTGCACTCAGGTGAATTTCACCCACAGAGTGAAAAATGTCACTATTGCACCAGAAGCTAATAGACTAAATGATATTCTTATTCTCAGTTATTTGTACATTAAAAATAGAAATCCTAGCCAGATGTTTGCTTCAGTTTGGTATTTATACCAAGTGGTCTGTTATGTGGTGTGTGGCCCAATCTACTCCGTTGTCAAGCTTATTTGATTATAATATTGTTTTATGTATATATTGTTGTAAACTGTCAATATATATTGTATCTTAGATTACAGGACGTGTATGTAAATTATATGAAATATAAAAAAACCCGACATTAAAAAATGTTATTTAGGAGTTAGGTTGTAACTAGAAGTACTAGAAAGTTAGGAAATACATAGAACACCATAGAACACCATAAATTTGGCAGCTTGAATTCTCCCTCATGGGCATCCAACCTGTTGAGTGAATGGGACAGGATAAAGTCTGTGATTCACAACTTAGCTCCTCTGGCACAATGGAACTTTCAATAACAGGGGTCGGCAACCTATGACATGGGTGCCAAAGAGGGCACGCGAGCCGATTTTTAATGGCATGCTGCTGCCTGCCGGGTCCCAGCCACCGGCCCCGCTCAGCCCGCTGCCGAACCCAGGCAGCGACCCCGGCAGGCAGCAGTGTGCCATTAAAAATCCTGCCCACCCTGGCCCGCTCTTCCTCCCCCCCCCACCCCACCCCGGCAGGGTGAAGAAGCTTGGTACTGTTGGCTGCTGCTGCTGAGTTGGCAAGCTCCCCCCACCTCTTCCCCCAGCGTGCTGGGTTCCCGCCCCTCCTCCTCTCCCTCCCTGCCATCCATCAGCTAATGGCCCTTGCGAGGGAGGGGGAGAAGCTGAGCCACAGCTTGCTCACTGCTCCAGGGAGGAGGCAGAGAAGAGGTGGGGACGGGGCCTTGAGGAAGGGGGGTGGAATCAGGGCATGTCCCCTCCAGCCCCACGACCCCAGCCCACACACCCAGCCCTCTGCCCTGACCCCTGCACCCCCCTCACACACACCCAGCCCTCTGCCCTGACCCCTTCACCCCCCCACACCCCAGCCTCTTCCCCTGACCCTTGCACTCCCCATGGCCCCAGCCCTGACTCCAGCACCCCACACACATGCACCCCACACACATACCCACCCCCCCCACACCCATTGCCCTGACTCCTGCAGCTCCCTCATATGCCCCCAGCCCTCTGCCCTGACTTCTGCACCCCCCACACGTGCCCAGCCTCCCCACACACCCCATGTCCTGATTCTTGCACCCCCCACATTCCCGCCCCCACCCTGAGCACCAAACAGGAGCTCCTGCACCCCCGAAACCTCCACATTCCCACCTGCACCCCTCTCACCAAATGGGAGCTGCCCAGGTAAGCCCTCCACCCCCAAACCTCCTGCCCCAACCCTGAGCCCCCTCCCTCATTCTAGCTCCTGACCAGACACTGCACCCCAACCCTCAGCCTGCTCCTTCACCCCCAGCTCTGTGCTCAGTGCACTCCCACCCTCAGCTCAGTGCAGAGAGAGAGGAAGAGAATGGGCTAGAACCAGGGAGAAGGTAGGTACCCACTCTATGTGGGCAGGGCCGGGATCTGAGACAGGCAGCGGGCTGAACGGGGCTGGCAGCCGGGACCCTGGCTGGCAGGAGCCGGCGGACGGAACCCCAGACCGGTAGCGGGCTGAGAGACAGCAGGCTGAGCCGCTCAGCCCACTGCTGGTCTCAGTTCCCAGTCACCCGCCCCGCTCAGCCCGCTGCCAGTCTGGTGTTCTGGCCGCCGGCCCCTTACCAGCCGGGGTCCCAGCCACAGGTCCCACTCAGCCAGCTGCCAGCCTAGTTGAATGGAACCCCAGGCTGGTGATGGGCTGAGCAGGCCGGCAGCGTAAGATCAGCATTTTAATTTAATTTTAAATGAAGCTTTTTAAACATTTTGAAAACCTTGTTTACTTTACATATGACAATAGTTTAGTTATATAATATATAGACTTATAGAGAGAGACCTTCTAAAAAACGTTAAAATGCATTACTGGCACGCAAAACCTTAAATTAAAGTGAATAAATGAAGACTCGGCACACCACTTCTGAAAGGTTGCCAACCCCTGTTCTACAATAAGGCTAAAGCTCTTCTGTGCAGAAGACAGAACTTTTGGGGGGGCTGGTCCACAACTGTGGAATCAACTCCCCCAGGAATTAAGGACCATCATAAATCTCCTCACCAAATGCAAGGTGCATTTTTTTTTACCTTGCCTTCTCTAACATAAACATATAGCAGTGAGTGTTAGGGTGACCAGATGTCCCGATAAAATCGGAACTGTCCCGATATTTAACCCTTTGTCCCGCATCCCAATCAATGTATGATCAGGACGCCGTTTGTCCCCATATTCAGGTAAGGAGGCGAGCGGGAGGGAGGCGCTGACCCTGTGGGTGCTTCCGGGCTGGAGCACCCATGGGGAAAAATTGCAGCCAAGCTCCCCCCTCCTCGCCTCCTTCTCCCCTCAGTGTGCCGCATCCCTGCTCCTCCCCCGCTCCAGTGCTTCCCTCCGCATAACAGCTGTTTGGCAGCGCTTAGCACTTTCTAGGGGGGAGGAGCAGGTACGTGGTGTGCTCAGGGGAGGAGGCGGAGAAGAGGCAAGGCAGGGGTGGGGACTTGGGGAAAGGGGGGTGGAATGGGGGCGGGGTGAAGGGGGTGAAGAGGTGGGGGGTGGGCTAGCACCTACCCTGCAGAGGGGAAGTCGGTGCCGTAGGGGTGAGTGGCAGGCGGGTGAAGAGGCGAGTGGCAAGAGAGCAGACAGGGAGGTGAGTGGTGGGTGGGGGACTGAGGAGGGACACAGCTAGCCAGTGGCAGGCAGGGGGATGAGGAAGGGTGCAGTGGGGGGGGGCCTAAGCAGGGAGGGGGCGGGACGCGGAGCAGAGTGGGGGCGGAGCCTGGGAGGAGCGGGGATGGGCTGTGGGCGGAGCTGATGGCACCCCAATGTGTCCCAATATTTTAGTGTGGTGATCTGGTCACCCGAGTGAGTGTGTGTATATTATTGAAAACCAAACAAGAAAACCACACAACTTCCAAAACTAAATACATGATAGATATTCCTCGTGTTGTTTAATGCACTGCTGGAAGGTGCTCAGATACTATAGTGAAGAGGGTAGCCTAAGAACCTATATAGAATAGAATATCGTGTCCTATGGAAAATATATGTGATCATGTAATTAAAAACTGTCTCCTAATGCATACACACAAGGGGGTCAAATTAAAGGCACACAGGCAACTTTAAAATGAGCATATCCTAACTTTATACTACTTGAATTTGCAACCTAAATAACCTTTTTTAACTGTGGTGGAAGGACTGATTTTGTGTATTTAATTTTTGTATGTTTACAATTTGTATTCAGTTTAGTGAGCTGCATTGACTGGAAATCTTTTATTCATCTTATATTGTGTGCTATGGCATAGGGCTAAGGTGTTCTATTAATTAAAAACAAATTTCCTAGAGGTTTTTTTAAAAGGAAAAAGGTAAAAACAAATTCTGTCACGTACAACGATAACCTACAGGAGACATTTTAACAATATTTTCAATGGAGGAAGATGAATTGTTAACTATCAGAATTGTTTTATGGCTATTATCACGCATAGTCATAGCTGGTTATTTTTTCACATCAGTGGTCCCATAGCAGGGACATATAAAGATGACTCCCTGTTGTTCATTATTAAGAGGAAGCCTTACTTCTATGTGTGAGACATAAGAATGGCCATACTGGATCAGACCAATGGCCCATCTAGCTCAGTATCCTATCTTTTGACTGTGGCCAGTGCCAGATGCTTCAGAGGGAATGAACAGAACAGGGCAATTTATCAAGTGATCCATTCCCTGTCGTCCAGTCCCAGCTTCTGGTAATCAGAGATTTATTGACACCCAGAGCACGGGGTTACTTCCCTGACCATCTTGGATAATAGCCATTGATGTATCTATTCTCCAAGAACTTATCTAATTATTTTCTGAACCCATTATAATTTTGGCCTTCGCAACATCCCCCAGCAATGAGTTCCACAGGTTGGCTGTGCATTGTGTGAAGAAGTACTTTTTTGTTTGTTTTAATCCTGCTGCCTGCTAATTTCATTGGGTGGCCACTGGTTCTTGTATTATGAGAAGGAGTAAATAACACTTCTTCACTTTCTCCATGCCATTCATGATTTTATAGACCTCTATCATATCCCCCGAAGAGCGTTTCTTGATGCTATAGCTTTTGTCTCCATCTCTGGATACATCCACGCACATCAGCTGTCAATAAATTTTGCTGACATTACCCTTTGCAAACTTAGTCGAGATACTGTTAAAAAACAGGACACGTCTGTTTCTGCCCCCTCACTGATCCCAATGCTATCTTTTTCTCTCTCCCTAAGTTTTTGTTCAATTTTCGTTGTTTTTGTTTTGTTTTAAACTATCTTGGGAGCCCCATACGTTAAGGTTTTCCTGTCTGCCATGCTGGAGGGATGCCTTATAGAAAATACTAGCAAGAGGGCAAAATGTTCTTATCTGAAAACCTTTATTTGCTTAGGTTAATGTTATAGGTTAAATCAAGAGAGTGATGGGGGATGTCAGAAAAGTCTTGGTTTTGAATTATCAAAAACCTGATCTGCATGTAAACTGTAGATTTGTGACTACACAGGTTAGTAAGCAGAGAAAAACAGATCATCATTGTGGTCACCAAGGCAAATCCTAGAGAGCCATAGCCATCCATCTCCATCTCTAGCTAGGTTCTGAAGGTGATCTGGCTGGATATTCAGTTTATGTTCATTGGCAACCTTATTGTTCCACCAGAGCTTTTGGTGATCACGTGATTGCCAGCCATGTAGCAGCATTCCTTGGTAAACATGCTTTGTGATTTGCTGGTCTTCCGTTCTAATAATACATCCATACCAAGAAAGCCGCCAAAAACAAACCAGTGCTGATGGAAGCAGTTGCTGAGTTCATCTACAAATACCTTCACTGCTGATCTTGTCCTGCCTCTTACTATGCAACAAGTGACAAGCACAACAAAAACATTTTTTTAAAAGTCAGTCTGTTGTTCTTCAGTCTTCTTTGGCACCCACATTTCACTGACATGCAACTGAGTTGGTATAATTGTGGTTTTATAGATCTGCAGCTTTGTGGTAACCTAGATGTCCCGATGTCTCCACAGAGGCTGCTGAAAGAGCTGGAACGTGACAGTGGCTGCTACTATAGGAGCATTAGCATTTTTCCAACATCCTCCAGCACGGTCTATGATGCTTCCCACGTATTTGAAAGTTGCCGCTTGCTCTATATCGCTCCTGACGTGTTAATACTGAGCTGGCTGTAATGGAGGCTGCTTGTTGATAATGGTCAGGGACTTAGTTTTTTCTTGATTAATAACCAGAGCAATGTGTGTTGCTTCTTGCCAGAAGAGAATGGCTCTTAGCTGCAGTGATTCACCAAACTGGGCAGGGAGATGTCATTAGTGTAATTCGCTGTCTCAAAACAAACTGACGTTCAGCTTGATGCCACCAAGAGAGTCTCATCAAGTTTATCCGTCAGCCAGTCAGTGGCAATATTGAGCAATGATGGTGACAGGATGCAGCCTTGCCAGACTTCTGTGGGAAATACGGAGCCATGCTATGTATCTGCCACTGATGCAAACACAGGTTTCTGTTCCATGCTAGGGCACCTCTGTCAATGACCGTATTTTCCCAGGAATGCCGTATCACCTCATGACATCCCACAAACTTGCTCGATGCACTGACTTAAAGACCTGACAGAAGTCTATAAAAAATGCTGTGTCTGGCTTACTAAATTCAGCCACCTTCTCAAAAAGCTGTCTCCGGGTGAAGAGCTGGCTGAAAGTGGAGGGACCAGGTCTGAAACTGCACTGAGTATCCTGGCCATTGCCCCACAGTGCATCACTGATTCGAGACATAAACTTAGAAGCAAGGACATTCCCTGGGACCAACAACAGTGTAATACCTCTAGCTGCTACAACTGTCGTTATCATCTTGTTTGGAAGAGGCAGAATAACACCCTTCTTCTAGTCATTGAGGATGATGTTAGCATGCCAAATGGTCTGGAAGAATATGCAGCTATGGCACAATACTCTCCTCTGTTACCCTACAGGGTCGGTGCATTCACGTCGTGAGGGCGTTTCTACTGAAGCTGACTGACCACGCTGTGACAATCCGCTCAAGTGTCCTTGAAGCTGAAAAGGTCAAGGGTTTGTGTCTGCCACTGGGACAAAAATGACTAATGAAAACCTGGTCATCAGTGCAAAAGGGCCATCCTGATACCTTACATGTTGGCAGCAAATGAGGAAAGCAGATGCTTCTGCTTTATGTTTTAAGTGTTGAGTGAAGGATGGGTGATAAGCTTGTATTTGTACACAACAGGTGTCGGGGCAGTGTCTCAACATTGGTGCAGAAATTCCATATTTTCATTTTTCCTATTGTAGAGCTGTCCACTAGTCTACTTTAACAGCCTTGTGTGTTCCAGCAGAAAATACAGTGCATAGCTTTGCTTTAGCTAGGATCCATTGTCTCTCACTATTCTGACTCGCCATATTATCTCACATAGCCCTGTGTGACAGAATTACACAATACATCTAAATGATAGACTGCTTCTGTAGATCCCTAGCAATGAAAATTTGTGAAGCAATCTGCAGCTGGAAAACCCACTGTAATTCTGCTTGTATGTTCCCATCAAATTAATATGTGCGACACAACAGATCATTACAGCAACTACTTTAGTCACAGACGTGCCCTCAGGAAGTTGGTGAATGCTGATTCTTTATTATCGAGCTTATAAATGGGTGAACCAGTTTTTGGGTGGAGGGGGAAACTCCTTGGACTTGAATTTCAGTCCAAACAGTGAACAGATTCTGAGCCCTTTGTAAATTTTTGATGTTATTCCCACTACTTGGTGAAAATTCTCATCTGTCCACTTGCTGGTGATACTGCAACTCAAACTGCCTCAGTGTGCACCTGAACCAAAGCTTACTGGAGTCAATGGGAAGATGGACCACGTGAAGAAAAAAAGTAAGGGGAAGAAAAATTGGAACCCCCTGGAAATTCACACAATAGAGCCCCTCGGGTGAATGAACAACCTCCCAAGACCACTCTTAAAGGGTCTCTCTGAAGGAATAAATGGAATGATTTAACAGCAGTCCCATCCATACCTGTAAAGGTATGCAGTCAGGTCAACAAAACCTCATATAAGGTACATCTACACCGGAGCTGGAGGCATAATTTCCAGCTTGGGTAGACGTCTGCATTCTTTGATCAAGCTATGTAGCCGCGGCAGAGTGAGGGGCTAGCCGCCCAAGTATGAAACTATGGTTTCAGATGGGCTCAAACTCGAGTTGGTTATCCCATTCCACCACTCAGACGGTTATGGCTGTGCTTCTATTTTTAACATGCTAGCTCAATCACAGCTAGCGTGGGTATATGTAGCCAAGCTGAAAATTATACCTCCAGCTCCCGTGTAGACTTAGCCATAATCAACAGCGTCAAAAGCAGCTGAAAAGTCTAGGTACGTTGGCAGAGACAACTGATCCTAAGTTATCAGTAGGAGCACAACCTTACCCAACAAAACCAGCACAGTCTCAATGCCATAACTGCACCAAAAAGCAAACTAATGCGAAAAAACAAGCTTATCTGAGGACTCCTAGATGACTGCAAATTTGCATTGCTCCAACCTTCTCAGTAGCCTTGCACAGAGAGGTAATGTGGTGTTCATTATAAGCTATACTTTTCTGAGACAGAATAAAGGAGAAAACTCCTCCTCTTCTGGTATTTTTATTTTTCATTGCTTAACAGCCACCTTGATTTTTGCCAGGAACAGTTTGTTTCATGAAGATATTTTGCCTTTACAAATCATATTGTCACCACCAATTAGAAACTGAAGCATATTAGTTAGAGTTGATTTGAAAAATGAAAAACTAGTTCACAAAGAATTTGAAATTTCTAAGTTCTTTTCATTTCAAACTTCATAATCAAACCTTTTTATTGAATTTTTTATCAAAAAACATTGTCGACATTTTTGTTTACTAAAAACCTGTTTTTAAACAGAAAATCTCAATAAGCATGGTGATAACATTTGTATAATATTTTTGATAAATGTTTGTTAAAATGTAACTTTTTTCAAAATAAAGGAATATTGTGACAGTGTTGACAGGAAAAATTTTGCATTCAAAGAAGTAATTTTTTGATGGGAAAAACTTCCACCAGAACTAATCCAAGTGTTTCCTTCGGTGAGGCATAGAAACAACCTGCATTTTACGGTAGCTAAAAGATAAGTTGTTTTTAACCAAACAAGACTGTAAATCACAAGAAAGCATATAGATGACAGATCATCTTGAGGAAGGAGAGGAACTGTTTGTTGAGGGATTTTGAAGTCACAAAACTCCATTCTTCCTGTACGTTATTAAAGGGTTGTATTCCATTTTAAATAGTTTGTATATTGTGGTGATAGGATACACTCTACACTTGAGACAAAGAGCCAGATCCTCAGCTCATGTAAATCAGCATAACTCCACTGCAGTCAGGAGAAGTGCACTGATTTACACCATGTCAGGATCTAGACAATTATTTACAGTTAAGTAAAAGGTGATTTCACCACTGTTTTTGTTTATGCCGTGCTATGGGCTACTAGAAAGTCTATACTGGTAATTGTCTTAGTTTCAGACCTGATGCTTCCATGAAAACCTGCCTTTGTGCGTGTTCCATTGTTTTTTGTAAATTCCTTGATGAAATATAACTATTTGACCAGACTGAACAACCAAATAGTCCCTTCTTTACTTATCTCTGAATGAAAATCTAATCTGGAATGCCTCTCTTGACATTCAGGAGGCAGATGTTCATTTCCAAGATATGGCCAATCAACATAAGAGAGTTGAAGGAATACTTAAAGTGTACAGGGAAAAAATGCAGATAGAATTGCAAAGGCAGTCAGCAGAGAGTGAGTAATCCAATTAGAAATGAGAACTTGCAGGGAGTTCCATGTGACTCAGAAAAAAAGGTGAAATTTGCAGCCTATTTCTAAATCACAGGAGCAGAATTGCTTCTGAAATAATATGCATTCCTTAGCCCATTCAGATGTATTACTATGGTGATAGAATGATGACAAATGCTGTATATCAGTATAGTTCCATATGTGCTATTTAATTGTTTTTCAGCTCTCTCTGTGTGTGTGTTTTAAGTAGGAAGCTACATTTTAAAAAAACCCAACATTAAAATAAGAATGCAAAGTCAAGCACTCAGAAGTTAGGAATAGATTGCCTGTACAGCCTTAATTTGGTCTCCTTGTGTGTATGCGCATGAAGCAATCTTTAATTACATGATCACACACTATTTTCTCCACAGGAACCCTGCCTCAGTCAGTGCACAGGATGGACGATGCCCGTGGAATGAAGCTGTTGTCTGTAGGATCTCTACCTCATTTGTTGCAGAAGTTGGAAGGTGTGTAGTGAATGAGGCAGAGGATTGCAGGCAGAGAAAGAACAGTGTCATGGTTAAGGCAGCTGAATGCTGCCCAGGAGCATTGGATTCTTTCCCTGTCTCTGCCACAGAGTTCCTCTGTGATGCTGGGCAAGTCACTTAAACCAAACTTTTCACGGGTGGCCATTAATTGTGTGTTCCTCATTTTCTGGGTGCCTGGCTTGATTCCCTGGTGTCTGATTTACAGATGAGCTGAGTATTATCGACTGTAGCTTAAGTTAACGGGAGCTGTGATTTGAACATGCAATGTTCTATATAATGCTAAGTACTCTGAAAAGTCAAGGTCTTCATTTATTCCAGTGGGGCACCAAAAATGGTGGATATCTTTGACAATTTCAGCCTAAAACTCTGCTTCAGTTTCCCATCCCTAAAATGAGGGTGGTAATACCCCTAGACTCACTGAAAAGTTGTAAAGATAACTTCATTGATCTTTGTGAAGAGTTCAGATGCTCCAGTGAGAGCACTGTAGAACTGCTCACAAGGAAACTAATAATTTTGTATTCAGTACAGGGTTTGGATGGTGTGCATGAAATAAGGCCTAAGGCCACACATTGAACAAGGAGGATAAAAAGAAATATTAAATAACTCCCCATTCACTGCATAAAGAGGGAGTCTTGTGGAAAAAATAGCATGTGATTAAAGACTGTATCATAATGCATACACACAAGGAGACTGAATTAAGGTTGCAAGTGAAACCTTTACTCTGGCACTTCCTAAGGTGTGTTTGGAACCTTAATGTTCTTTAACGTTGATTTTAAAAAATGTAATTTACTACAGGTGGACATCATGGGCTAATAAAATGAATACAGGGTAGGGAGTCTAAGTTCTAATCCTACCTCTGCCGCTGACTGACTGACTGGCGGTGAGCAGGTTACTTCCCCTCTCTGTGCCTCAGGTCTCCCTCCTGCAAAACGGGTGTTGTGAGGATTACTTCTCTGTAAAATACTTTGATGATGAAAAGAGCTGTGAAAGTGTTTAAATGTTATTGCTACTAACATTTGAAAGTGTAAGATACGCATATTCCCCTCCAGGGCTCTAGAATCAAACCATGCCCATGGACTACAGGTGGTTTTGAATGTCCTTTTGCTGGGCTTTGGTTGATGAGCTTTGCTTCGTTCTCTTTGTCACAAGGCAGAAGGGAAGAGGTAGGCAAAAGCATTATAAATTTTGGGTTGGTAATAATGGGCTCAAATTAGTTTCATCTGAAAGCAGCACTTCACCCCTCTCCCCCACCCCATTCCCTTCATTTTCTTTACTTCCCCAGTGGTTTTCATTCATCTTCTTTTATTCTGTATCCCATTAAAAGGTTGGGAAAGATAGAGGTACTAGAGACAGCCAGACTGTTAATGTATGTATGAAGTGAGCTGATGCAAACTACTGAGGGAGGCTATGTTGCAGTTTCATAAGCAGTCAGTATATATTGTGACTGGTCCAAGACTTTTTGGGTGACTTTTTGAATGCATTAACAGGGGAATCTTGAGTAGGAGTAGAGAGGTTTTTTTACCTCTCTATTTGGTGCTGGTGGGACTGCTGCTGAAATACTGTGTTGAGTTCTGGTGTCCACAAATCAAGAAGGATGTTGATAAATTGGAAAAGGTTCAGAAAAGAGTGACAAGAATGATTAAAGGATTAGAAAACGTGCCTTATAGTGAGAGATTCAAGGAGCTCAGTCAGTTTATCTTAACGAAGAGAAGGTTAAAGAGTGACTCCATTATTAGTACCTACAGGGGGAACAAATATTTGATAACGGGCTCTTCAGTCTAGTAGAAAAAGGTATAGTATGATCCAGTGGTTGGAAGCTGAAGCTAAACAAATTCAGACTGGAAATAAGGTGTAAATATTTACCAGTGATGGTAATTAACCATTGGAACAATTTACTATAGGTTGTGGTGGATTCTCCATCTCTGGCAATTTTTACACCAAGATTGGATGTGTTTCTAAAAGAACTGCTCTAGGATTTATTTTGGGGAAGTTCAATGACCTCAGACTGGATGATCACAAAGTTTTTTCTGGCTTTTGAATCTATTAATCTAGAAGTGTTGAGGCAGGTACACTTTGTACTGCTGGAATGTAGAACTGTTGTGACGTTTCTAGCCACAGCTGCTTAAGTTTTTACTGGGCATTTATCCTTGGAATCATTTGTAACTGTTCCAATATCTTGGAAAATATGATCTAATATGTTTATGTAGCAGCTAAATTAATCTCGGGATTAGATGTTTGGGTAATACAGTGCTCTTCATTCTGTTTTGTACCATTCATAGACTGTTTTTGTGCAAATACCTATTCTCTAAGGGTTCTCTGTATTCCACTACAAAATGGCAAAGACAAGGAAGTGTATGGCTGCCTCGGCAGGGTTCCGACAGCACAGTGTGAGGGTCAGTCAGGCTCACAGCCCTTTCTTGAACTCAAGAGCGGGCAAGATCTTCGAGCACTGAGCGCCGCTTTAAAATCTAAAGGGATTGCCTTGATGAGCCCCACATCATTTTTGTAAAACATATTCCTCTGTTCAGTGTCCATCAAAATTACATTAAATGCCTGAAGCGGAGGAGAGACAACGTGGGTGAGGTAATATCTTTTATTGGACCAACTTCTGCTGGTAAAGAGACAAGGCTTGGAGCTCTACAGAGCTGTTCTTGAGGTCCTGTGGAGCTCAAAAGCTTGTGTCTTTCCCAGCAGAGGTTGCTCCAATAAAAGCTATTATCCATCTCATCTCTCTCGTATCCTGTGGCCAGCACGGCTGCAACAACACTGGAACTGAGGAGGGCAGATGATGTATTGCTGTAACCTTCTAGCCATTTATTTCTAGAAACCTGGGGTTGGAGATGCACACATTGAATGAGTTTGGCCATCTCCAGTCCACTCCTTAGATACCACAGATCCACATTACAGAAATGCTATCAATTTTGTCTCACATGTGAGGACCCTGTCTGTGAGAGGCATATCACTAGCAGAGTATGTTGCTGATTAGGACTAAAGTACACTGGAACATCTGATGGTGTATCAGGCAACTTGACATCTCTCAAGGACCATCCATCTACATTCCATCCCTAACTCCCCAATTTTTTTTTTACATATATTTTTAAAATTGCGAGTAGCATTGGAATCTGCAGGGAGCCACATGCAGCCCTCCAAGACTGCAGAGAGGATCAACAACACATAGAAGGATAAGAGAGAAACAAATCAAGGAGAGAGAGAGAGAGAGTGTGTGTGTGTGTGTGTGTGTGTGTGTGTGTGTGTGTGGTGTGGCCTCCTCAGAGCTCTGAGGCAGGAGGGAAGGAGAACCCTGCTGGCTCTCTTCCCAGAACATCCAGAATAAAATCTGAAATCCCCTGGCTACTCTGCTCCCTCACTACATGACCTTCTGTTTTGTTTCAGAGCTGGAGAAGGAGCTTACCAGGAGGCCCAAGAAGGTCTGCATTGTTAAAGTGGTGGGAACCAGGAACCTGTGGAAAAACATTGTAGTATTGTGTGTGAACTCGTAAGTCCAACATATTCCTGTCAAGTATGTTGAATGTTTTCTCTGTTGGTAAACTGAAAGTAGATGTGGACGGTGATGGAAATATAGAGACTCTTCTGCCCCATTACAGGACCCTTAACCCAGTGTCTTAGATAGCTGATCTTTGATAAGAAGAGTGAGCTCTACCAGAAGAGTGATCTCGTGTAGAAGCTTAAGGAAGTAGTCATCTGACATTTTAAGCTGTGGAGCAAAAAGCATAAGGTGCTTTCTTGGGAATAGTAGCTGTGCAAGTGCATTGTTGTGTCAGTGACCAACTGTATATCTCTGTCTTGCAAAAACTTGCTACTCTGGGTAGGATTTTCTGAATGACAGGAGCACAAGTTGCATTGACTTTCACATGAATTCCACTCTCCCCTCCCAGTTTTAACAGTACCTGTGCTCCTAAGTCACTTAGGGTACATCTACACAGAGTTTTAAAATCATGGTAGCGAGTCTCAGGCCCTGCGTCTACAGACTGGGGCTCATGTTACAGCGCTAAAAACAACTGTGTAGATGTTTAGACTCAGCTGTAGCTCAGGCTCTGAAACACAAGGTGCAGGGTGGGCTTTTGAGGCTGAGCTCCAGCCCAAGCTGCAATGTCTGCACTGCTGTTTTCAGCACCGTAGCTGTACACCTGGGCTCTGAGACTCTCTGCCGCAGGGTTTAAAACAGTGTCGATGTACTTTTGAAAATCTCACCTTATACTTCCAATGGATAATGTCAAGGAAGCAGATCAGTCTGAACTGGTCAATGTCTTTGGTGTATTCGATGGTGTCCTTTTTAAATTTAAACCAAATCGTTCAGTAGTTTCTTGTTGGGTCTTGTTGAAAATTTCTCTCAAGTGAGAGGTCAAGCTGTAGATTTCCATTATCCTGGATTAAAATTAATAACTGCCAGTTTCAGTTGCATGTCTTAAATTATCTGGGAGGTAGAAGGGAGCAAGTGAGGTGAAAAATCCAAGGATATTACCATCTTATCTTTATTTCATCTTTATTTCAAATAAAGCAGCAGGGAAAGGAGGAAATAAGCATATATGGTTGATTTGAATGTAATCAATTGCACAATTATAAAACTGTTTGCATAAATTTATCTACAATCTGTTTAATATTTTCTAAAATTTAATGGATTTATTTGGCAAAGGAAGAAGTTTCCTGGCAATAAATACTAAGCTGTGGCCTGTATAGTAGCTGACCATGATGTCCTGAAAACTGGACAAAAAGGGCTTCAGTTCCTCCAAATCATTAAAGGGGTATACAGGGAAAGTGTACTTTCTCAAACACAGTAGTGTGACACCTACATTTTAAGACCTCAATCTGGCAAACAGCTACATGAGCGAAGTTAAGCATGTGCTTAAGTGTTTGCACGATCACACAAAACTGAGAGAGCTTCTCACGTATGAAATAAAAGTAAATGTACAGGCTTGAAATCTATTTCAAAATGACCCTGACTACTTTTGAGGGTGGGGAAGGGAACAGGAGAAAGTGAAGGGGCAGCCATGGTGGTGTTTCCTAGTATGTCAGTTATATAAAGTGCCCATTTGGATCACCTGTGTGATTTTTAAATTGGGATGGGGTGGTGGTAGTAAGACCAGAAATTGCCCTAGAAAAATTGTGTAGAAATATAAGTTCCCTGCCCATAGTTGGAATTTCCACTTGATTTTAGGGCTCTGACCTGTAATCTTCATTCTCATGAGAAGTTACAGTGACCCATATGATTATGAATTGCAGCACTGGATCAACTGATCCTGCCTGGGTGAGGCCCATTGATTCTAAGGATCTGTCTGTGCTGAATCAGTTGCCGGATCAGCGTCTTAATTTACAGTGTCAGTTGGTGAAAGAAGTGGTGGGCTTTTAATAACCACTGCGGTGGCCTCATGCATTTTGGAGCAATTTTTTTGCTGCTAGACTGAGTTTATAGCTACAGTAACTTAAGTGGATTTATGAACATTGTCTCTGTATGAATTCCCCCTTCGCCCACCCCACTTTTAATTATACTTGTTTGGAAATTCCCAAGACCAGAATAAAAACAACACAAAGGATGATTTTTGGCCATTGTCAGTGGAGAAGTTCTGCATTCTTTGAAGAGTGTGAATCAAATTTGTGTTGGTCAGGCAGATCTCAAATTTATTTTAGGGAAAGACGAGCCTATTTTTCATTATTATTATTATTCCTTTTGCATCATGTAGTCTGTCCTGAGATTCAGGCAGTTGTGAATTTTGGGAAAAGTAAAACATTTCAGGGGAGAAAGAGGAAATTTTTTCAGGGCACATTGATTTATTTCAAAAATAAAAGGCAACTGTTTGAATCTGCTCAGAATTTTAGGATGTTAGAATAAATCCCAGGGATGTGGATTAAAGGGAAGAGCACAGGTAATAAATTGTATAATGCATTAATTTATCTCATGGGTCTTCAGTTTATCACATGGATATATTTGTGTAATACATTAGGGTTGTCTAGTTGTATATTAAATAGTGTTTGGAAGATATCAAGCACCAGAGTTAAGACAGAAAATAAATTCTGTACAGATTATTCTGTAGATTCCGAAAGCAAATGAAATTTTGTACAAGAATAAACAACTACGTCTCCTGTAGTGCATTCTGTCAATGTAAAGTATATCAATTCTGCAGTTCCAAAAGGTGCACAATTCTATCTTGGCTTTCACTGACTGGTCTGCTATGCACAGGGCTGTCATTCACTTAGCTGTTATAAATCCCCACCATTTGTTTATTTAAAAAAACAAAAAGCTTTCCATAGTTTGGTTTCCATAAAAATTGTTTCAAATTCCTGAAATTAAGGCAAATCCTGATAGATGGTATACTGATGTAACATACTAGCCATTCATTCTGGAGACTTAGGCCCAAATGTGGCTTAATGCTGCACATGTGGAATGAATTTGGCAATACTTAGTCTACTCCTTAGTTAATGTAGCAGGTCACATTACCTAAATGCTACAGAATTTGCCACAGATATGAGGCCCTTTTCTGAGAGAGGTGTCGCGCTGCCGGAGGAGGTATTGATAGCACTAAAATACACCAGTAGCTCTGTCCGCACATGAAATGATTTTACATTGCACTAAGATCTGGCACTATCCATATGCATCTCACCGTACCCACCATTTATTTTTTTAATAAATATTTGAAACAGGAGAAATGGTCAATAGAGGAACCTGTTTTCATGGAAAAATAAGTGGAGGAAAGTAATGCTGAAATATGGCATGAATCACAATTCAAGCCATAGATTTTCTGTTTCATAACCGTCATAGTAACAAATTAAATACAGGTTCAGTCTGTCACTTTAAATATTCATTTTAAAAGTTATTTTGCCAGCAGCACTACCTTGGGGATTGAGGTTACTATCTATGGTGTGATCTGTTTCGTATTATGCTTCCTTGCAGCCCAACCATAGAGCCCTTCTTCATAAAACTGATCACAGCAGTACTCATTCTAAAGGCCAGATGTTAGATAGTAACTGAAGTCTATTAAATTAATCTGAAGGTTGCTTCCAATCACATAATAAAAATGTAATCTCACATGGCTTGATTTGGGAACTGCTGTTGCTTAGCACCTATTAGAATCAGGTCAGTTGATCACAAGTCTTTTGGTTTGATCAATTTTTGATCATTGTTTATTTGTATTACAGTAGAACCTTGAGGCCTCAAAGTAGCTAGGTGGGCTATGTGTTGTATACGCTTAGTAAGAGAAGTCTCTGCCTCAAAGTTTTTCCTTTTCTTTCCAGCTCCTTGTTGCATTGCAATATTTGCTTGCCTGTTCAGAAGTGGTCTCCCATTGTCACTTTCTGTCTCCCTTAGGCTGACCGGGTTTGGAATACATCACTGCTTTGCAAAAAGCATGATGGGTCATGAAGCGAAGATGACCATCACCCACAATTTCTATGCAGACTACTATACCATGGCAGGGATTGCTCTGGCATCCTGCCTGGCTATGTGCCCAGTCGTTGGGTTTCTAGGGCGAAGAGGAGGACTGCTGCTGTTCATGATTCTGACAGCTCTGGCATCGCTTCTACAGTTAGGCCTTCTCAACTGTAAGTGAGGGCATAAGTGACTTGCACCTTGATACTGGTCAGAGAGCATTACCTTGCAAAGCTGCATGAGGCCTTGAATCAATGGCTGTTCTCAACTGACATATGGAAAAAACCTGTCTATTGCAGAACAGAAGAGCAGTAAATCAGCTCTCTGTGGATGGTGCAGATTCATATGCTCTACAATCCCGCTGAAAGCGATAGGGAATGTAAGTCACTGTAGATTTTGGCCCATTCTCTGTACATATTCGACTACAGTGAAACTCTTTTGTTCTCCCTCCAATTTCCCCTTTATTCTTTTGGTTCATTGTTCTAGGTGCAGGGATTTATTCTTGTAGCAGAGCTCAGAGCTAGTCACCCGCGCTGAGAAGAGTTAAAAACAGAGTGGATTTCAGTCTCTGACGATGTGTCAAAATTGATTGTCTGGGTTTTTAAAAGGGGGAAAAAAGAGTTTTCTGTTGTCTTAAGACAGAGGTGGGCAAACTACGGCGCGGGACTGTCCTTCCCGGCCCTTGAGCTCCTGGCCTGGCAGGCTAGCCCCCTCCCCCTCCACCACAGCCTCAGCTTGCCATGCTACCAGCGCTCTGGGCGGCGGGGCTGCGAGCTCCTGCTGGGCAGCGCGGCGCTGTGGCGGGCTTCGGCCGGGCCGTGTGGCTGTCAGTCCTGCTACTCTGAGTGGCATGGTAAGGGAGTGGGGAGCAAGGGGGTTGGATAAGGGGCAGGGGGTCTCGGGGGGTAGTCAGGGGACAGGGAGCGGGGGGTTGAATGGGGGTGGGGTCCTGGGGGCGGCAGTTAGGGGAGGGGGGTCCCAGGAGGGGGCGGTCAGGGGACAAGGAGAAGGGGGGGTTGGATGGGTCAGAGGTTCTGAGGGGGGCAGTGAGGGGGCGGATAGGCGGTGGGGGGCCAGGCTGTTTGGGGAGGCACAGCCTTCCCTACCCGGCCCTCCACACAATTTCAGAACCCCGATGTGGCCCTCAGGCCAAAAAGTTTGCCCACCCCTGTCTTAAGAGAATTCATGGAAATGGCATACAAGTTTTACCAGATTCTTTTTTCTCCAAGGAGGCTACAAAGGAAATTAGTTTCCCATTCTTGGTTCCTTCTCTTTCTCAGATTTTCTGACATGCAATGAGTATGCTTAGGAAATTGAATTGATTGATGGCAGAATCCCAAAATTCCCATCCTCTTATAATTGCAAAAGAGGCAGTCTCTATCGGAGACAAGAACAGTATATTCCAAGTCTGTGGGTCGATGCTGGGTGGGTTCAGGTTGTTTCTGGTTTTGCCACTCTTCTAAAAATAGTAAAAAAAAAAAAAAAGGCAAGTATCTGAACATCTGTCAAATTGCCTTTTGGAGAAAAAGCCAGAGGGGAAGATGTCTCACTACTATAAAGTTAGTGGGAGCAGTCCCACTCAAAGTGGAGGTGTGTTCTCTATCTCCTCCCTCCCCCTTGGTAAATTTGTGTGGCCACACATTAGCAATACACAGTTAGCAGTGTAATTAAGAAATAAGTATAGCACATGCATGTGTCTAAGTAATTATTGTCACACTGCCTGCTGTGGAACACAGCTAAGAACACCAATTTCAGGTCAGACTGACAGAATACAGGGCATATACCCTCAACCGGTGGGTTAGTCTGTCATAAGACTTAATCAAGCCAGTAACAAAAATGTGTTTCCAAAATACTGTACTGCTTATTATGAAGCCAAAGATAGTTCCCTTCGGGCCCTCTAGCCCCTCATGCACCACCCAGACAAACCAGACTACTATGGTAAATGATTATTAAAACCAAAAATCATATGTATTAACTTCCTCCAGTTTCAGAAAACCAGACACCCCCCTGAGGTCAATATATACTTCAGGATCTTACCAAATACCACACTGTAGTCAATCTTTAGAAAAGTTACTAAAGATTTTTTTAATACACAAAGAAGAGTTATTAAATGGTTAAAGTGAATCACATACATTGCAGATGATGGCAGAGTTTATAGATCAGGAGAATAGCAGTGATGTTAAATCTGCTAGCTTGCAGTAAGTTTTCCTGGATCACCCAAAAGATTGGGGGTCCTCAGTCCATGTTCAAAGCTTCCCTTTGTTAGAAATCATAGTCCAGAGATGTGGAGCAGGCAAGAGGCAAGGACGTGATATCACAGTCTCAAATTTATACCCCCCAGTCCATGTACCTGGAAGGTTACTGGCACAAACATGGGAGTCAGGAATCACATGTTCTGTGTGCCCCTGCTGAGTCATGAGGCATCCATTGTCTACATATTCTCTGAGGCGTGGGGAAGGGGCCCATCGGAAGAGTTGATTTCCCTTAATGGCCCATCAACCATGGCTCACTGGTCTTGATGTAAATCTGTTCTTGTGGGTGTTACCCAGGAACACATGTTGAGATACAAACACATAGCAAAGATTCATACAATGAATACAAAGATTCACATACAATGATAATACATGTGTATAAACAGGGTAACCATTGTTCAACAAATTACAACTTTTCCAGTGATACCTTACAAGGCGTGCTTTGCATAAGATTTATCACAATTGTGCACCAGCATTGATACATCAGTGGTTGCAACAGTGTCAATACATGAGTGGTGATACCAAAACATGGTCATCTTCCTTTTTATACAGTGTCACAATAATACTCTGCATAATGATGAACTACAAAAGCATGCCTTTGAAGAAACAGAATTATGGTAGCTAGATTACAACTATTTCTAAATTATTTTTGTTCTGCTGTGTTCCATTCTGAAACTTGAAGATGGACATAGAGAATTAATGAGAAGCTTTCTGTCATGCCCATGTTAAAACATTCTGTTCCCAGCTGCTGAGAGCAACCAAAAGTCAACAAGAGGTGCAACTTATTGTCATTGATGCACTTCTTAACATATTGGGTTTTTCAGATGTGCCCCCATCATATACTGTTTGCCCTTTGTCCCCCTCCCATTTCTAAAAACTACCCATACAAAAGTAGGAGGAAAAGGCAGCCTTGAACTCTGGAACAGCTTGTATCCTTCTACTGCGGTCTGTCCCCCTCCATCACATCCCACCATCACTCCTTATAGGCAGCTAGGCAATGGTGTGAAGAGAAATGAATGGCCATGCTGTCTGTGTAATTTGTTAAAGGGTGTGTGTGTGTGTGTCGTAAGACCTCTGACAGAGGGATCTCCTTCCAGATTTCAGGGTTTCTCCTGAGTCAGAACTTCTTTAAGCTCTCTGGAGTAACCCAGCTGCTGGGATGTTCTGCCAGGCTCGCATAACTATTGTTCCGCTTTTTATGTAGCATTACTTAGCGCCGCGTGGGAACGTGGGCCAAAAAGCAGCTTGTGAATAATTTTAAACACTGTAAACTCACTTTGGATTTTGGCAAGGGAAAAATATGTGTTTTAGCAACGCAGGGATGCTGATTGTAATGGTTTCCTTCTCTAACTAAAGCCCCTGTGGCCATTCCCTGAGGGTTACAGCAAAGCTTGACTGCAGTTTCTTTTCCTCCTTTGTTACCAACAAAGAGACTTTTGTTTAAATTCAGTGCTAATTCTGGGTCTTTTCAAATGATTTACCACTGTGCGTTTATTATCATCATCTCATTAGAATTCTATCCTCCAGTTGGGAATAGGCCTGGAAATTGCATGCCATGTCAAACTGGTTTTGAAAGACTATTGCAGTCCAGTCATGATACTGAAAGGAAAGTTTATGGGGAGGAGGTGGAGGGCTGTAGTTTGGTTTGGTATGGGGGGGAGGGTGTTGTGTGTTTGTTTTTCACTTTGAATAAATCACATATTTAACTCTCTCTCTCCCTTTTTAATTTATCTTTTGCGGATCCAGTGATTGGAAAATATAGTCAACTTCCAGGCTCAGGTACTGTTTACTAATGTCTATGCAGTGTTTTAGAACTGCTTGCACTCTGACTGGGTGTATCTGAAAGGCCAGAATCACTAAGGATACAGAGCCTGAATGCAGTAACTGCTAGTGTTCATGTGCAAGGTTGCTGTTGAGCTCAATGTCCTAGGGCTCTTCTTGTAGAGCTGGTTGCTTATTTTTACAGCTCCTGTTCAATGCACCTGTGGCTCTGATCAGTTGCAGCATAAGGATTTTTTCTGCAGGTCTGTGGTAGAGATGAGAACATTTTATTTATATCTTCCTCTATTGCAACATCTGCAATGTCTCAACCACAGAATTGTACTAGGTCATGATTAATTCTGGTTGTCTCCATATGGCTACCAGATTTGGGTGGGAAGTGTCCAGTGCCTGAAAAATTGTTTGGAGACATTTCTTGAGCTTTACCTCTTTGTGATGGCTGTTGATAACAAAGTTGGAGGTTGTTTTTACTGCTATTTTTTGGCAATATGTTACGACATTTTTATTTATGTTTTGGGTAGTCGGTACATGGCTTATTAAATATTGATTTAAATAAACGTTGGGGGAGGAGACTCAAACTTGCATCTAAGGTGAATGAGTGACTTAATATGGTATTCTTGTTTTATTTCTTGGGGACTATATACTGATTTTGCTGAGCTCAATTTCCATGTGCATGTGTCTGTCTAACAGGTATGAGTGACAGCGTCAAAGACAAATTCTCTACTGCATTTTCCATTGTGGGTATGTTTTCTTCGCATGCTGTTGGAAGTCTTAGTGTTTTCTTCTGTGCTGAAATCACACCAACAGTAATAAGGTAAGACCATGTTGGGGTGGGGAACCAGTTCAGATGTCCTTACTTTATTAATAATTTATTGTGTAATGCAAACTTTTATTTATGCAAGGTGAAATCTCTAATAATCTGATACTGTCCAATGGACTCTGGGATGTTCTGTAGTTTGAGCAGTCTCTTGGGAGCTACTTTGCATATAAATAAAGAGAGTTTTATTTACATCGCTTCAGACAGTTTCACCCTTTCTCCCATTATGATAATTCAATATTTTAATTAACAACTTGGATGTTGGAATGAAGAGAGTGCTTATAAAATTTGCAGATGACACCAAGCTGGGAGAGGTTGAACTTTGGGCGACATGATTAGAATTCAGAAATATCTTGATAAATTGGACAATTGGTCTGACATCACATAGGAAGGACAAATCAAACACGCACATGCAAAATGGAAATAACTGGCTAGCCAGTAGTATTGCAGAAAAGGATCTGGGGGTTCTCCGTGTCCATCAAGGGTAGGACAAAAAGTAATCATCTCTGTTTGCAGCAAGGAAGATTTAGGTTAGATATTAGGGAAACATTTCTAATTATAAGGATTGTTAAGAACTGGAATAGGTTATCAAGGGAGGCTGTGGAATCCCCATCATTGGAGGTTTTAAAGAACAGGTTAGACAAACAACTTGGTGTAGGTATATTTTATCCTGACTCAACATGGGGGGATTGGCTAGGTGACCTCTTGAAGTGCCTTCCAGCCTTACTTGTCTAAGATTCCTTAATTATCAACAATACTTTTTACATTAAGAATCGCATGAGGCGTTGTAGCTAAATTTGGTTTGATCTCCAGTTCTTCCACTGTGTTGTGCTTCAGTTTTCTTGCAGGCTGTGAAATGACTGTGTGCATGCTAAAAAGGGAAGCCTGTGCTTACGTGCTTTGCTTAATTGGAGTATAACCATTAAAATTATGCTGTTGTCACTTGGTTTAATAAAAAGTACCTCTCAGTATCCCCAGGGGTTTGTGAAAGTAGTAAACGCATGCATAGGTGCCAACTTTTACTTTTCCCCGGGGGTGCTCCACATCCTCTCTGTCTGAGGCCCCGCTCCCACTCTGCCCCCCCTCCCTGAGGCCGCACCTTCGCTCTGCCTCTTCCCACCCCTCTGCACCTCCTTCCCCCAAAGCCCTGCCATCACGCCACCTCTTCCCGCTCCCACTCCACCCCCTCCCCAAGGCCCCTGCCCGCCCGTCGCTTGCTGGTCTCTGCCTCCACCCCATTCCGAGCTGCTGGTGGGTGCTGAGCACCCACTGTTTTTTTTCCATGGCCCTGGAGCACCCACGAGTCGGCGCCTATGCATGCATCTCAAGTCTGCACCCAGGCCGTTGAGAGAGAAGTTTGTCTGGCCCTGTGTGAGTGTTCTAAAGGGGGGAATAGGCACAAGCAGCCCTGATTCCGTCCAGAGAAAGCTTCAGCCAAAATTCAGTGGCAGGTTGGTGAAGAAAAGAGGGGGGGCAACCAGGACAGCTAGCAGTGATAACAGCCCCAGAGGTGATGTCAATGGAACTGCACCTTTCAAAGGTGTATCATTTCCCTCTGCATTCATCCCCTCTCCTCCAGCACAAGTGGTAGCATTATGCCTTTCAAAGGCCGTTTAGTGGTCTGCCTCTTCCCTCACCTCCTCAACACAGGCCTCTCTTAAAGGAGTCAAATAATTTGCCCTAAATATGGCCTTTGATATCCTGGATAATAGTGAAAATGGGAAGTTTCCCAGCCCTTTCTTTGCAATATCAGTTTTCCATTTTATTTATTCACTTCTCTTCTTACAGCATAATCTCATGCACTGGTCATACACTGCATTTGTACATTCTGGATAACAGTTGAAATAGTGCCAAAATGATTTAGGTGCTTTAGGTCCCATTGACTTTCAACTGGATTCAGGCTCTTTAAAAAGGGAAGGTGGGGAGGGGGGTGGGGAGAGAGAGAGAGAGAGAACTTTCCAAAGTGAAATGTCCTTACAATATTTTGTCATCAGTGTAGCAAAGGGTCAAACCTTTCTTTTGTTTAACTCAGTGTTGTTTTTTCCAGCTGTGTGGCGTGAGGTACATATTTCACAAATTACATCATTTTGCAGGGGAAGCTATTGGTTGTAGAGAAGAGAGTGTAAGCTAGTTTGAATCACTAGCTTTTGCTTGCTAAGCAAAACTCACCTTTCATTTGCTATCATAACTATGAAAGGGTTATTTTAGGACATCATTCCAATAGGTTGTGTTCTCTAGTTAGCTTTTCCTAAATTACAGATGAAAACATTTGTGCCTTAGTTATTTTTCTCACAAGAGATGATAAAGTGGAAAAGATTTTCTAGTTAGTCATGAAATTAAAAATTTAAAGGGACACATTAACATGTAATCAAATGCAGTTGTTGGGTTTTTTTAATTGTTTCAGGAATTGTGACTGTTTTTTGACTCTCTGATGATTTTTATGGTTTTACAATAGATTTTTCTTTTTTTGAATTTTCTCCCTGTTATGTGAAAGAACTAAACAGAGAGGAAACTGACCAACTGAATGACTAACCAGAAGAAACAACTAAATGTTGTCAAATGGACAAAGCAAACCAAAAATGTCCTTTTCCTCTAATCCCACACCAAAGGCTCTTAAGCAAAGTAAGCAGTCATGGGATAAGTGGAAATGTCCTCTCAGGGATCAGTAACTGGTTAAAAGACAGGGAACAAAGGATAGGAGTAACTGGCCAGTGTAGAGAGGTAAATAGCAGGGTCCCCCAAAGATCTGTACTGGGACCTGTGCTGTTCAATGTATTCATAAATGATCTGGAAAAGGGTGTGAACAGTGACACGGCAAAATTGGCAGATGATACAAAATTACCCAAGAAAGTTAAACCCAAAGATGACTGTGAAAAGGGATCTCACAAAACTGGGTGACAGGGCAACAAAATGGCAGATGAAATTCAGTGTTGATCAGTGCAAAGTAGCACACACTGGAATACATAATCCCAACTACACATACAAAATTAGCTGTTACTACTCAAGAAACAAATCTTGGAATCATCATGGATAGTTCTCTGAAAACATCTACTCAATGTGCAGTGGCAGTCAAAAAAGCTAACAAAATGTTAGGAACTAGTAGGGAAGGGCTAGATAATCAAACAGAAAATATCATAATGCCACTATATAAATCTATGGTACACCCACACCTTGAACACTGTGTGTGCAGTTCTTGTCACCCCAGCTCAAAAAAGATACATTAGAATTGGAAAAGATACAGAAAAGGGCAACAAAAAATGATTAGGGGGATGTAACAGCTTCCATATGAGGAAGGATTAAAAAGATTTGGACTGTCCAGCTTGGAAAAGAGATGACTGAGGGAGGATATGATAGAGGTCTAATAAATCATGAATAATGTGGAGAAAGTTAACAAGGAAGTGTATTGACCCCTACAGATAACACAAGAACCAGGGGTCACCCCATGAAATTAATAGGCAGCAGGTTTAAAACAAGAGGAAGTATTTCTTCACACAGTGTGCAGCCAACCTGTGGAACTCGTTGCCAGGGGATGTTGTGAAGGCCAAAACTATCACAGGGTTAAAAAAAGAATTAGATAAGTTTATGGAGAATAGATACATCAATGGCTATTAGCCAAGGTGGTCAGGGATGCAACCCTCATGCTCTGGGTCTGACTGCCAGAAGCTGGGACTGGACAGTTCTGTCCATTCCCTCTGACGCATCTGGCACTGACCACTGTCAGCTGACAGGATGCTGGATGGACTGTTGTTCTGAGCCAGTATGACCGTTCTTATATTCTTAGCACATTTCAGACAGAAGTGTGATTGCTAAGCTGATGATATGCCTTTGCTCAGGTGTCATGAAATAGGCATCTGGCCATTTCTCCCTCACGCCCTTTACAGGGCAATTGTCTTTATGAAATACTACCCATAATGAATTGCAATTTGGCAAAGCATCTTATTTTCAGGACTTGACCTATGTTCAACTGATGTTCCAATCAGAGTCTTGTGGGAGGGCATAGTAAGGGAATTGGGGGAGTCATTGGGTTTTTCAAACTAATTCTTTATTCATATTTTGTTTGTGAGGAAAAATAATATCAATATTAAGGTGCTTACAAGTAGATTGGCTGTTGTATGATTGCTACCATGACAATCAATAGCATTTCCCAACACTTCTACACTGTTTTCAATAAGCAAAGGGTTGTTTTTGAATAACTCCAACATCAGGTTCCAAGAATTTATCTTTTCCTGCTAGAATCTACAATATATGTTTCAGAGACCTAAAGACTCTCAGGAATAACACAAATATTTATTGTTGAGATCCTTATTACCCTGACATGTTAATGCTGATCAGCCCTGATTCATCGTTAAAGAGTTCTAATTCCTTGTGCCAAGGAGTTCATTAAAAAGCTCCTTTCCAACACTGAACTAAAGCACTAAATGAAGCTGATAATCCTCCTCCAATAAGCATGATGACAGAGTCACTGAGGGTTGTGCTACTTACCAAAGAGACCAAGGTTTTAGAAAGGAGTTGATTCGGAGACTGTTTTGTTTTCTCCTTTCTTTCCCTCCCCTGCCAGTTTCTAAAAGGGGGAGAACCGTACCGGTTCCTAGACCCCTGAGGATAGGGAGTAACTACGTATTGCTTGGCCTTTGCATTGCTAATATCACTTTCCCTCTCCTTACTGATAGCAGCAGTGAAGAGAAAAGGTATGTGGGAGGAACAGTGGGGATTTTAGCCATCAACCACTGTCCACTGATGGCTCTAACTAAAGTAAATTCCCAGTGGAGTTTAGGGGAGTGGAGATTGCTGAGGTTAAAATCAAATAATCACATCAGGATTTTAAATCACAGCACTTCACACAGTGGAGTAAGACTGGGGCTCTAAGGCACAACTGCAATACAAATAAATAATCTTTTCAATAATTGAAGGGGTTTTTGACCCATTGTCACATCAGACCACTTGCATTAGAAAGGGTCAAATACTTGAGAAAAACTAAGGTGGGATTAAAATTGCTCTTTTGTGCTTCTAAATATTAGAGAGAGGTGCAAGCCATATTCCTGGATTTAGTTTCACTTCAGTGAAGAATTTCTGAGATAATATTTTGCTATTGTTATTTTAAACTCTTATTAGTAAAGTGTTCTGGTGATGTTTAAAGCTCTAGTAGACCAGAAAAAGTTCTAAAATATGAATAGGGAAACCTTTAAAGACTACCAATTTTGAACCAGGCTCTTTCAACGTTTGCACCATTGAGGATTACAAGAGCAGTTTTACAGTCTTATAAATGATCCTCTTGTACTATTCTCGCTCTTATTAGCTTACATAAATGTGAGCAAAGCCTACTCTCTAGTGGTAACACAGAGAATGGCAGAAGTCAAATACAGTAGCTGCTTTCTTAAGATCTGATATGCTGTAATGTAATCTTTGGAGGATATACGTTAATTAAGACTGAAAAAGCCACATGAGGAAGCTATTTTACAAATGGAGAAATTGAGGGAGAGGTTTGATTTGTCCAAGGTGTTGCAGTGTGTCCATTTCAGACGCCCAAACCACAGCTTGAAACATTAGGCCGCAGTCTATTAATATTCAATATGTTAGAGAAAACTGAAACAAAAAACTGCACCATCGCATCTCAGGAAACTTTTTGAGTGAGGAAGAACAATATCTAGGAATCGAGCACCCCAGAAAAGTTCTAAATCCTGCCTGCTGTCACACCACGCATGAGAAAGAAAAGTGAACTACAGAAGTGTGCTGCACTTCTCAACAGAGCTGTTTCATTGCTTCACTCATGCGTGTCTATTGTACATGTCAGCGAGGAAAACATCTGCAAATGTTGAACTGACATTATTTTAGATTATAAAAAAATGCAGCAAAAAATAAATAGTATAGTGTTTTCAAGCACTGATAGTGCTCCCTGATTTTGTTTCTAGTATACATAGTGCAACCTACAGTGAGAGAATATCTCTCTGACTTCAACTACAGTGCTTCTTGACATACAGTGAACCTAAAATTGTTCCTTCTCCCTTAGTTTTCCTTGCAATGCATTTAAATTCCTCATTTAAATGCCTTTAAAATCCGGGTGAGCATTTTTTTTCCCAGTCTTTGAGGTACAATACTGAATAGATGACGGGTTCTCAAATTGGGGGTCATGACCCCTCAAGGGGTCGTGAGGTGGTTCTGTGGGGGTCACAAGCTGTCAGCCTTGAGTCCACATTAAATTACATTTTAATTAACTCCCTTGTTTTTAATTGGGGGGGGGAGGGCGCGGCATGGCGTCACACTCAGAGGCTTCCCATGTGAAAGGGGTCACCAATACAAAAAGTTTGAGAACCACCGACGCTGTGGACCTGATTCCCCATTGCCCTGCCCCTAGCGTAGTCATGTGCACCAGTACAAAATGAGCATATCATGCTGCTGTGGTAGAATTTTACACCCTCTTTGCACTAATGTAAATGACTGCACAATGTCCAGGGCAAAGGAGAATCAGCCCTTTGTCACTATTGCACCAATTTGGGGTGTGGTCCTGCTAATACGTCTGCATTTGAATACCTAGTCCTGTGGGACTACCCAGGCGAGTATAAATTCAGAAAGTTACTTAAATGTGACACGGGGGATTTAATTGCAGAAACAATAGATTTAGGTAGGTTTTAATTTTTCAGTGAAAAGTTGGCTAAAGCTTAATGCCAGACCCCAAAATTTCTACTACCAACACAAAATCCAGTAAACCCTGCAAAAATCTAGTTTCTTCTATAAAAGCCTGGGAAAATCACTCTTTGTCTCTGTAAAGTGAAAGGTAGATAATTAAACATTGCAAGGAGGGATTGCTTTGCTCTTGTCTGCTGGTCTGAGCAGAATATTTTTGGTGTCCTACACTTCCTGCACTTAAGCAGCTAAGCTGTAAATCCATGGATACTGAAAAGATCCGGGATATGGGGATTAGCTTTTGAGCAAGATGGCTGGTGGTCAGAGAAAATCTAGAAGTCAGAGATTTGTAGTGCTGGGTTTGATTTATATCATAGTGTATAACCTATATAATGGTAATAAAAAAGTAGCAGTGCAGATTATCTCCGAATTTGAAGTTTTAGTTGTGTGGAAAAGGGAGGAAGTTGAGCACGGGGAGGACTGGAACATGTTGACTCACAGGAAAGTACTGTCTGTGCACCAAGGACACAGAATTTAAATGTAATGGGGCAGTATGCAGGTATCAGGCCTTGAAAGGGTACCACAGAGAGTGTCATGGGTCCTGAGATCATCATGCTGCTGCAGTAGTGGAGTGACACAGACACAGAAGCTGTGGCTGACAGGTGACTGAGTTCTGTGCTGAGAGTGAGGGTGCGGGAGCACAGCAGAGAAAAGTGCAAAAGAAAATGGGAGTTACTGGGAAACCTGCTACTGGGTTTCAGGGCAGCGGAGAGATGAGCCCTATCCAGTAGCCTGAGGGAGAACCTAAAGTAGTTGTTGCTGCACTGAGGACCCATTGTAAGGTGAAACCAGTCCTGGGAACAACTGCTAAGGGTCAAAGCTGCTGTTAGAGAAAAGTGCCTGAGGGAATCCATCTGCATCTGGAACAGCCATTCTACCTAGACTGTAGGGCTGGAATTTTCAAAGGGGCCCAAAGGGTTAGTTCTGATTTGCAGGCATGCTGAGCGTTTACAGCTGCACTTGAGGTCAGTGGGAGCTGTGCTCTGAAGATATGAAGCGCTATGTAAGGATAAGTACTCTGAAAGATCAGGTCCTAAGTGTCTCAGATTGGGCAACCAAAATTAGTGTATACTTTTGATCTTAACCTCTCTGCATAGGTGGCAGCTCCCCCTCCTCCCCATGCCTCCTGCCCGCCGCAATCAGCTGTTTCACAGCATACAGGAGGTTCTGGGGGGCGGGGGGAGCGAAACTGGGCAGGCAGAGGCGGAGCGGGAGGTGGGAAGAGGTGGGGGAGGAAGAGGCGCAGTGGGGGTGGGCCTTGAGGGAAGGGGTCGAGTGGGGGCAGGGCCTGGGGCAGAGCTGGGGGTCCAGCACCCCCCAGCACATTGGAAAGTCGGCACCTGTGTCTCTCTGTGCCATAATTCCCCATCACTAAAATGAGGATAATGATCCCCCCCCCCCCACCTCACAAGAGTGTTGTGATTTATTTTCACAACATTTAATGTTTGTGGAGCCCTCAGATAGCATTGTGATGAGCACCATAGAAAAGCCTATGAGGACATTTAAAATTGACTCCAGAGCTGGGTTTGAATAGGGAGAAGTGGTCCATACATTGAACAGTGAAGAGAAAACAAAATTTTGAAGAGCTGCTCATTCAGTGAACACCATCATTCTGTGCACTGAGTGAGGCAGGGATCCTGTGGAAACAATAAAATGTGATCATGTAATTCATGACTGTATCGTAATGTTTACACAAAAGGGGACCGAATTAAGGTTGCCCAGGTAACTTTAATTCTGATATTTCCTAACTTTTTTGAGTACTTGACTTTGCAACCTAAATAGGGTTTATTTTACAGTGTTTTTGTGTGTGTAATCTAAGGGCACCTCTACACCAAAAACTTAAGTGGAGTTATATTAGGTCAATTTACAGTCACTGGTGCATGTCTACACTACCCTCCTTGGATCAATGGTGTGTGTCCTCACCAGGAGCTCTTCCACCGACCTAAGAGGGGCAGTGTGGAGAGCTGAGAGCCTGGTCTCTCAGGTCTGCTGGTAGCTCCCTGCTGGAAGCCTGGCTGCCCCATAGGCTCCTGGGCTCCCAGCAGACTGCTCCCCACCCCGGCTCCCTGTTCCCTGCCGGGAGTGTGGTCCGGCTGCCCAGGGCTTCTCGCCCCAGCTCCCAGGCTGGAGAGCAGGGCTCTAGCTGGAACTGTGAAACTGACAAGAGAGCTAACAGCTAATGTAAGTAATGCAGTGTCTACACAGACAATGTCGCCCTAACTACACCGACATAAGCGCTACGCCTCTCATGGAGGTAGAGTTATGATGTCAGTGTAGTAGGGCACTTACATCAGCGGGATAAGGCTGTAGTGTAGACACTGACATATTTAAGTCGACGTAAGCTGCCTTACGTCAATCTAATGGTATAGTGTAGACCAGGCCTAAGTATATGCCAGTGTTCGTTATAGTGTAATGAATTATTTATAACAATGGTTTGGCTTAATAAATGCACCTTTTTGTAATCTCAAAACATTTCAGAAATGCTAATTAACCTTCACAACACCTTTGGTAGGTATTATCTCCATGTTTCAGATAACATTGCTCTGCCTCAGCTTCCCTACGTGACTCGTCCAAAATCACACAGTCAGGAACAACTCTTGACTTCCTGTCCTCTGTTCTGACCACTAGACAGTGCTCTTTTTTAAAAAAAATCTACATTTTCTGACTGTCCCAAAGTATTTGCATCCAACACCACAGCGCTTTATAGAAGAGGGATTTCAGAACCTAGTATTTCTTATAGCAGATCAAATCTAATATCGTGTCTCCATCAGTGGCCCATGTAAAATACGGCAGAGGCAGCAAAAGCCCCCCCTACACTGAATAATGCACCTGTTATTTGTTACTGGGCTTCCTTTGGTCTTCTCTAAACTAGAGATATTTATCATGCTAAGGGAAGTGTGGTTTCCATAGCATGATTGGACATATCTGCATGGGGGAAATTTCTACAGAGTTGTCTACACACACAAGTTTTACCACTTTAATTATAAGGGGTACAGCTTCACCACCCCACCCTCTTTGTGTGGACAAAGTTATGCTGGTATAAAGGTATTTTTCTATAGTAGATTTCAAACTGCTTTACAAAGGAGGTCAATATAGAGTCATAGACTTATTGCCAGAAGGGACCATCAAATCATCTTGATTGACCTGTACATCTCAAGCCACTAACCCTGCCCAGTTGTCACTACAATGATCTGAATAACCTGCATTAGACTGAATTATTCCAGCTTTCCAGATACTATTGTGTGCCATAGGCAGAGAATAGAGGGACTGAGGTGCTCCAGTGCCTGAGGCTCCTGCAATGGCAGGGAATTGATTGGTGAGATACAATTATCCCCATTGTACAGATGAGGAGACTGAGACATGGAGAAGTTAAGTGAAGTTCCCAAAATCACCCAGCAGACCAGTGGCAAAGCCAGGACTAGACTCTTCCCGTGTGGGATTGGGAATAAACAATCCGAGACTAAAGCAATTTATAGCCGTATAACTGCATCCCTGCTAGGAGCCATACCTGTCGAACTATTTCAGTCAACAGTCACCCCCCCCCCCCCCCCCCCAACAAAACCAGGACCATAACTGTGTGTAATCAGGCCTGTTTTTAAAATAGTCTACACTATGACTGTAAATTAAGTATAGATTGGCCTGACCCACTTTTAATGAAACGCTGTCAAGATCGCATTGGACTCTGGTTCTGTACAAGCAGGGCGGACTGCCTTAAATCATCTCATCAGGTCTACACAATGGCTCTAATAGGGTTAAAACCGGTTAGAAAATTTCCCCAGCACAAAGATGCCCATTGTGACCGTGCACAACAATGCTCCAGGTACTTGACATGGGTGTGAAACACGGCTTGGATTGGACTTGCTTTCAGTAGGGCCAAGTGTTAGTTTAGGCCGAACCATTTCAGCCTGCATCAGTTTAGTGACAGCGTGGGCAGCACTGAGTCGGTTCAGACCGAAGCCATTCAAGTAGTTCACCTACTGCCGTCCCACAGTGCGCAGGAGACCTTTCAGAATCTGCTGGACTCCGTCATTGCTGGGAGCTGCGCTGGGCATTGTAGCTCGGGTACCTGGAGAACGCTGCAAGTGAGACTGTTTGTAGCAGCTCTGGGGTGAACCTGGGCCAAAGGAGCAATGGGTCAAACGTGAACATGGACGCACTGAGCCATCTGCACTTCATGCAGGGCAGTTCATTTAGGAACAGATCAGGTGGCTGGTGTAGGCAAAGTCGTCAGGCTTTGAGAATGAGGATGTAAGCTTTGCTGACCTCTGCGGCCACTGCTTGTGTTTTTGTTTGGTTGGTTTTTGGTTTTTTTTTTCAAATACACAGCTGCTGTGTTCTGTATGTGTTGAGACTGTTTGTCTTTGTAGGGGAGGTGGACTCGGACTTGTCCTGGCCAGTGCAGGCTTTGGTATGCTGACTGCACCTATAATGGAGCTTCATAACCAGAAAGGCTACTTTCTGCACCATGTGATCTTCGCCTGCTGTACGCTCATTTGCATCATCTGTATTCTTCTCTTGCCGGAGAGCAAGAACCAAAACCTGCCTGAGAACATCCCAGACGGCGAACACTACACCAGGAAGCCCCTCCTGCCACACAAGAAAGGGGAGCAGCCTTTGCTTCTGACAAACTCTGAACTCAAGGATTACTCTGGCCTCCATGATTCGTCAGCTGTGGGCGACGGGGTGTCCGAGAATACCACTGCCAATGGGATGTAACTGGGCGGATTTTTTTATTTTATTTTATTTTATTTTTTTTGGGAAGAGCACTTTGGGTGGAGGTGTTTTGCATAGGTTTGCAGACCAGTGATGGAACAGATGGATACATGGGGGAATTCAACTCTGCTGCTAAAGTCATTTATTGTAGGAATCTTCAACTGGTTTGCAAATTACTTTTGAAAAGGTTATGGGGGAAAATAACGCATCTGAGAAAAGAACTGGCCGGAGATAACCCTTCCAAACTTTCCTTTCCTGGAATTAAATGTTTGTATTTATTTTGATTATCATTTTAAAGAAGCACTTTACTCCCCTTTCCTTTCATTGATCACATGAATGAAGCCATCTTATTTCAAGAGGTGCAGCCATTCCAAAAAAAGAAATGGTGTGATGTTTTCTGTTTTCATTTTTGTTTTTTGTGTTTTGTTAAAGGAAAGAGGTATCTCTGCTGCAAAGTTGAATCCACTGAAACTTACACGAGCATAACATTAGCTCTGCCTCTCTAGAAAGTCAAATCCCCCAGGTTGCCTGCTCTGTTTGTACAAACAACACAAAACCTGTTGTGATTCAAACTCTGACTGCATTTGATTTAGCATAAATTAGGTTTTGATAGTGTTCCCATATGTATTTAAAAGTTATTTTCTAAATTAGAGTTGATTTTGTACTGTAGTTAAAGCAGTCAGCAAAATACTACACAAATTAGCTTAGTTTTTTCAATCAGGATCAGCCTTATACATTATCACAGTCAGCTCTTTTAGAGATTTCCTGCAAGTGATTAATAATAATATAAACAATGGAAATGTGTTGACCAACAGTGATAAAATTAGTTTTTACCAAGAATGGTTTTAACTAACAGGAGGTCCAGTATCTGTGTCCTAGTGATCCAGAGAATATTTCTGGTTAAAGGAGACAAAATGTAGGAGTATTGGCTACAATCTGAAATGCTTGCTCCAAAAGGGAGTTTAGCTGAAATTTCCACGAGTACAAGAGCTGTGACATTGCATGCCCTGATTGTTTAAAGCCTATTCTTATTTAAATGGATAAATATTTGAGTGACTATTAGAAGAAAAGGGAATGAATTGATTATTTAAATAAATACTGAAGATGAAAAAAAGAAAGGGCTGTTTAAAATGTTACTTAAGTAGAGGTCAAGAGGGCACTCCTTATGAAATGGGTCGTCTTTAATTATACATTTTAAAACCTCCTGTCCAAGCCAGAGTTGTAATTACTATATATTTTCCTGTCTCCTGTTTGCTATTTCTGACCCAAGAATGTGCTCTTGTAGACTCTCCCTTTAAAAAAAACAAACAAAAACACTATAGGATGACTTGTTTGATTAAAGTAATTTAAAATGCCTCTGCTTAGTAAAGTAAGAAGCAAATCGTTCATTTATTGTAAAGATGGCTTCTTGATAATAGCTGGGTGACCTCCTTCTTCCAGTCCCCAAGCCAGCAACAGATTTGCATTGGCCATCAGATTTTGATTCTTGTTGTGTGAATGTCTTAAGGATCTAGTTAATACAAGGACATTCTGAGCTTAAAAGCGCTTTTGTATCATTGTTAACAGTACCCCCACCGCTAACTTCCTTGCCTTGTCCACGCAGGCTATGCATTTTTGATTTGCCCAGTGGTACAGCCATTTAAATGAACAGAGCAGCAGGATGTGTAATGTTGTATTGAGCATCCATATGATTGCCACTTTGTTTGATGGACATCTTGCATTCGTAGGCATGGAAAGGCTAATCTGCACTTTCCTCTTCTTCCCTGCCCCTTCTTTTGCTCTATATATTGTCTGTTAACTACTGTACCTACTACTTACATCCTCCATTAGGCTGCCTTTGTCCTCTTGTAACCCACACGAAATCAGCAAGTCTGTGAGCAGTGTACTAAGCCGCACAGCCGCAGATGCTGATGAGTGCAAGAGGACGAGCAGGTCTGGAGAAGTGACAAAGATTGTTGTGGTTGGAAAATCAATGTTGTCTTAAAGCTGCTAACTTTTGTACAGAGGATGTGGACATTTGGGTTCTTTTGGAACCACATAAGAAACACTGGACCAGTTGATGGTAATTTTGCCTGGAGTTACGCTACTGTTTTCATCGTAGTTAGACTTGCTGTGACCGCAACAGACCAATTTTTCTTACACTCTCTAGTTACTGAAGGGTTTGAAAGTGGCCACCTCTCCTTCGTTTTGTTCTGCGTTCAGATTTTTGCAGTCTGCATTCACCTTGAAAATAAGGCCTTTCAGTTTGTGCAGTATTCATGTGCCAAATTTGTGTAATACCTTTTGCCTTTTATATGAAGCTTGTTACAAGCCACATATCAGGAGAAGTGGGTTTATATCAAAATCTAGAAAATAAAACAAATAATCATCAAGGGAAGGGGGCCTTGACGCAGGAGAGCAATAGAGAGAGCAGAAGATTGTTTGAAATCGGGCATGCACATAGGCTCAGAGCTGTTACGCAGCACCTTGCAATCCATACACCATAGAACAGCTTTTCAGTTCACGATCTCCGTGCATATATACTCAGGCTACAGTACAAACCATGTCGACCTTTCACAAGCCTGTTAGACGGACTGCATTTAGCACTGTTATGGTCCTGGTGTGTCATCGCTGTTGTCCACAGCACTTTATAGTTTCCTATTCTGGTGTTTGCTCTTTCATTACAAACAGTCCCAGCAAAAAGAACTGTTTAAACATATCAGCCTATTTAAATAAGAAATAAATACATTAGGTGACAGGAGCACTTGGCAATTTTTTTTAAGTTAATTTTTGTGAAATTGACTTTTGTATTTTGTTTTGTTTTTTAATTTGCCTGAGATGAGGCATTTGGTACTGGTCCTTTAAAATGAGGTCCCAACACCTATGGTTTGCTTGACTCAGCCATGGCAAAAACAGTAAGTGATAGTCTGTCTCGGTAGCTCTGTTATAGCTCATTTGAGAGGAAGAAAGCCTGTTTTTTAAACAGATATGAGCCATCAGCTTTTGTGGAGTGTATCTGAGGCTGGAAAGTTTCTGGGGAGAGACAGACAGGTACTAAACGATGCAGGAGGTTATAAACAAACATCAGTTTCCTAATGTGTTCTCTCCGGTTCTTTGTACGGTTGGGTACTCTGGCAATTTTTTAACAACTGTCTGTCAAGCCATAAGCTTCTCAGTCATGGTTCTCCACAGCGCAGAGGAAACACTTTTCTCAGCCGACTACTGTTCCCAGTCAATGCAACAAGGAAAACATTCAAAGCTTTGCTGTCCGTTTAGGCCCATTTCTTTCCATGAGCCCTCAGTTATTCTAGCCCACTAGTGGGGTTTTTAGTTACCATTTAAGGGGTGTGTGTTTGTTTTTGTTTTTAGAATTTTTAAACAGAATGTGAAAATGGCATTACACTTGATCATTTTAAGGGGTGTTTTTTTCAGCAATGTTTCTGTTGCTAAACACACTGAAAATAGATAAGACGGGAAAAACCATGTAATCTCTTTGCCACTTTTGAAAAGTGTTGTTTTGGTTAAGCAGGGTTTTGTTTTGTTTTAACATGGAAGTATTTTTCTTAAATGATGCCACTTCCTGGAGCCAAATGCTTCAAGAGCACCAAATTGGAAGCAGAAGTGCCATTAAATGAACTCTGTGAATGTCAAGTCAAATTGCACCTGTAGCTAGCACATAAAGACAACACTTAAGTGCGGGTTAATCTCCCACGCTTTAACTTAAAAAAAAAAATCCTCATTTTAACTGTATTGTGTGAAATGTCTTGGGAAAGGAGTACAGTGTGTTTATGTCTAGTGGATGAGACTTCCCTCCCCCCCCCTCAGTTTCTGATGAAGTTTTATTAAAGAATGGTGTTACTGTATGTTTTGATCATGAGTAGTCTGGTGGTGCTTATTCATAGCACAAGCGTAAATCAAGTACTGAAAACAGTCTTACAAGCTAAATGTCTGCATGATGTTACATCTGTTGTACCTACTGAAAAACTTTGTATGTAAATGTACAGAAATAAAAAGGTGTTGCCCCATTAGCATACTTCCTTTTGAATGTCTTTCTTGCCTTCGGTGCGATGAGTGTTTAGTGCTGTGCTTTCCAAAACACCCCCGCTTCTGAAGGAGTTGGATGAAATTTTTAAAACCTCCCATAACAGCCCTAACCCTTTTTTTTTTTTTTTTTTTTTTTTTAAATAAAGGATTCTCTAAGGGTGCTTCAGCCACCACATGCTGCCTTAAGGTTGGGCTTCAAGGAAGAGGATATGTTGCAGCTGAAGCAGTTCTGCTGCTCAGTTCCATTTGCAGAAAAGACACAGCATGATCCACGGCCCTGGGACTCAGAAGACCAGGATTCTGTTTCTGACTTGCTGCGCAGCCTCGGGCAAGTCATTTCACTCATCCATGCCTGTTTCTCCTCCCATGCTTCGTCTGTCTTGTCTGTGTAGACTGTAAGCTCTTCAGGACAGGGGACTGTCTTACTCTTTGTACAGTACCTCTATGCAGTACTGTAATCTTACGGTTGCTAATAAAATTGATCTCTTCTGGGTTCTAGAGTCCACATGGAAGGAACCAAACAGTGTTGACTTTAGTTGGGGATAGACAAAGCATCCTTTTACAATAGGTTATTTCTGGGATCTAGCTGTATACAATAAGTAACATTTTTTACCTTCATAATTTTAGACCAGTCTGGATCCTGAAGTGCTCTCCCCACTGCTACTGAATTTGGCTAAAATATCAAGGCAAAAATATTGTTTACCTTAGTTGGCTACTAACCCAGAGGTCAGGCCAGCTGACTCTGTGTCTCGAGATGTCATCCGGTGCTTTAGTCAAACCTGAGAAGACAGCTGGCTTCAGGAAGATGAAGACCGCATACAGTTTGACAGCTTTGGCTTGAGTATCACTGGCATATGCTATGAGGCTTGGGGAACCTTGATTGGTGATTGCATTGTCACCTATACTATTGATGTATGTATGCATTCATTCACCGTGATTTCACAGAGGCTGGGAGCTGCTTTCACATCAGGAAAGCTGATTTGGTACATTTCATTTAGTTTTCCATTGCCTATATTGTCTGATTCCCTCAGTATATTATTGCTGTTTCCTTGCAAGCATCTGGCAAGGAAAAGGGCAACTCATCCTTCTCACTTGCCTAAGGCAAGTGAGGTTGACACCATGACCCAAACTGTCATGAGGGCTCTGCTGAGTGAAACTGAGACCCAATTTACATGTAGAAAATCATGCTGCATTTATGTCGCATTAGGGCCATATTTATCCCTTCCCCCACTAGGACTAGAGAAAAAGGAGCCTTCCCACATCTGTTGTGCATATTGCAAAAGACCCAGGGACAATCGCAATCTCTGCACTTTTAGGAGCACAAGGACAGCTCTCTGCAGGGCCACACATTGCTCCAAAGAGGGTGGGGGTGGTCCAATCCGCCTCAACTAGCCAGGGAGCACCCTGCACTATCCAAAGGGATGCTTCAGCATACATGCTCCTACCTGAACACCGGTGGGGGGGGGGGGGGGGCAAGAAGGGAAAGTACAACCTGAGAGACAATCTCTCTCAGCTCCTCCGGGGCAATGCTGGCTCCATATTATGCCAGTGTGAGGCAGTATACTCCAGTGGCTAGGGCACATGACTGGGAGTCAGGAGATACGGGTTCCTCGCTTTGACACTGACCTGCTGTCTGACATCTTGCATGTCATTTCATCTCCCTGTGCCTTTGATTCCCCTCTGACCCTCTGCCTTGTCTATTTAAGACTTTAAGCTCTGAGGTAGGGGCTGTCTCTGATTGTGTGTGTGTGTGTATATAGTGCCAGGGGTCCTACACTCAGTTGGGGCCGCAACTTGGTGCTATAATACAATTTGTTAAATCATATTGACTCTGGCTAATTATAATTTAACCATTAGCGTATACGCTCTTGAGAAGAATTCACGCGCTTTGTGGCCAGCAAAACAATGCTTGATGAGGATGGAGTTTGTACTGTTCTGTCTAAAATGCATTGCTTAGAAACACAGGTGGTGAATGGTGACCAGGGAATGAGACCACTTAGTATAGTGCATAAATACACAACAGGAAAGTTAAGGCTGCTGATCTGAACTCAGTTTCCAGGCTTATCAATAAAATCACAACCTTAGCTCTGAATTAACACAGCTTTTGGTTGATCATAGAAGTGTAGGATGGGAAGGGACCTAAGAGGTCATTTAGTCCAGTCTCCTGCACGCAAGACAGAACTAAGTAGTAACTACTGACAGGTGTTTGTCTAACCTGTTGGTAGAAACCTCCAATGATGGAGATTCCACAACCTTCCTAGGTAATTTGTTCCAGTGCTTAACTGCCATGACAATTAGTAAGTTTTCCTAATGTCCAACCTAAACTGCCTGTGCTGCAATTTAATCCCATTGCTTCTTGTCCTATCCTCAGAGGTTAAGGAGAATAATTTTTCACCATCCTCCTTGTAACAACCTTTTATGTACTTGAAATTGTTATGCCCCAACCCCCCCAGTCTTCTCCAGCCTAAACAAACCTAATTTTTTCAATTTTTTCCTCATAGGTCATTTTTTCTAGATCTTTAATCATTTTTGTTGCTCTCCTCTGGACTTTCTTCAATTTGTTCACATCTTTCCTGAAATCTTGCACCCAGAACTGGACATAGTACTCCAGCTGAGGCCTTATCAGCATGAAGTAGAATGGAAGAATTACTTCTCCCAGAATGATGTTTGCTGCTTTTTTCTTTTTTTTAAATAAAGTGTTACACTGTTGACTCATTTAGCTTGTGATCCACTGTAACCCCCAGATCCCTTTCCTAGGCAGTCATTTCTCATTTTGTACGCATGCAACTGATTGTTCCTTCCTCAGTGGAGTACTTTTCATTTGTCCTTATTGAATTTCATCCTCTTTATTTCAGACCATTTCTCTAATTGTCCAGATCATTTTGAATTTTAATCCTGTACTCCAGAGCACTTGCAACCCTTCCCAGCTTGATACTGTCCACAAACTTTGTAAGTGTACTCTCTATGCCATTATCTAAATCATTGATGAAGACACTGGACAGAAGTCGACCACCCCACTCAATGTCCTTCCAGTTAGACTGTAAGCCACTCATAACTACTCTCTGGGAATAGTTTTCCAACCAGTTATGCACCCACCTTATAGTAGTTCCATCTAGGCTGTATTTCCCTAGCTTGTTTATGAAAAGGTCATGTAAGACTTCTGATACTGTCTCACTAAAATCAAGATATATCTACCCCTTCCCGCTATCCAGAAGGCTTGTTACCTTGTCAAAGAAAGCTATTAGGTTGGTTTGACATATTTTTGTTCTTGACAAATTGATACAGTTACTTATCTTCTAAGTGTTTGCAAACTGATTACTTGATCCATTATCTTTCCAGATACTGGTCTCTCATTCCCTGGGTTCAACTGAGGCCAGGTGAAAGCATAGGTTTTGGTCCTTACCTTCATACTCTTATTGTAGAAACAATGTATTATAATTTATTTATCAAAAAAACTCTGAGCAGAGACTAGATATAACCAGAGGTTGAAGTTGTATTCTCTAAATAAGCATTATTTGCTATATCTACTTTTTAACTACTGATCATAAAGCCATAATAAACTAGGCTGAGATGGCTTTTCTAGAGCCTGCCAGCTTCTTTGTTTCCAGGGAGCTATTCTAGCAGCATTAATATTTTATACTTACAGCAGAGACTTTCCATGCACTCCAGTGTGAGGTTTGTTACTTTACAGATGGGGAAACAGGTTATGCAACTTCCTCACTGTCACAGAGCAAGTCAGGGGTTAGACGGAAATAGAATTCGTGTCTCCTGACCTTCAGTGCCCCACTGTTCAATCATGAGAAAATTCTGTCTTTGTGCTACTAGAACTTAAACCCTCAGGCTCTTTTAGGTAAGATTCTCACACACTACTTCAGAAACTCCCTTTTAATAATAGCTTGCACATGTATAGCATCTTTCACTTAAGGATTTGAAACTGTTATTTAAGCTTTGAGAGATAACAAAGCACAGAGGGCTCAGTGAAGGGAAAGATGAAAAAATCCTAATTTCCAGCCCATTCAGCATATTGACAACGATCACTGGGAATAAAGACTCATCTCTACAGCCATCAGGTTTCCACCGGTCCCTTACATCAGTGTTTTTCAAACCGTGGTATGTAAGGCGCTGGGTCACCTTGCTTTGGTCAGCACCACCAACCGGGCCAGTAAAAGTCCCGTCAGCGGTGCTGCCTTGCTAAGGCAGGCTAGTGCCTACCTTTTCCAACACCACGCTGCACCCTAGAAGTGGCCAACAGCAGGTCCATCTTCTAGGCATGCGCCCTGCCCCCGCCTTGAGCACTGTCTCCACACTCCATTGGCCAGCTCCCAGCCAATGTGAGCTTGGTGGGGGGGGCAGAGCCACTTGCAAGCCTCTGCCTAGGAGCCAGACCTGCTGCTGGACACTTCCAAGGCGCAGCACAATCCACAGTGTACCCTGGCTGCACCATTGAAAAGGAGCCAGCAGAGGTAAGTCTGTGCCCCAACCCTGCACCCACATCCCCAGCCCTGAGCCCCCCAAAACCTGGAACCCCTTCCTGCACCCCAAACCCCTCATCCCCAGCCCTGAGCCCCACCTGTGCCCCAGCCCAGAGCCCCCTCCCACACCCTGAACCCCTCATTCCCAACCCTCTTCCCAAGCTCTGAGCCCCTCCCACACCAAACCCCTCACCCCAGCGCCATTGGGTCGCAGGCATCAACAATTTTCTTCAACTGGGTCCCCAGAAAAAAAGTTTGAAAACCACTGCCTTACATAATGCCTGTGTAGAGTTACTTATTCCAGTGCCCTTAATGTCAAACTACCCCACTGTATTTTCCCCTGTTCAATACCCTTCTAAAGCGAAGCTCTATTCTGAAGAGTGTAAAAGTGGCAGTGTGGTGGTCCATGGCTATTGCATCTAACTCAGGGGTCACCAACCGGCGGCACGCGAGCTGATTTTTAGTGGCACTCTGCTACCAGCCAGGGTCCCGGCTGCCGGCCTCGATGGACAGACCCCCGGGCCAGCAAAGGGCTGAGCGGGGCTGGCGGACGGAACCCCAGACTGGCAGCTGGCTGAGCAGCAGCAGACAAGACTCTGGATACATAGCGCATACTTACTAAGTAATAAAGCACACTTTAGGATCAAACATTTATTTCCTTTTCAGTGGAAAATTCCTTTCCCTTTGGAAAGAACAAATTTCTGCCATTCTCCCACCATATTGCAAATGAAAGTGATGACTTCCTTTTATTTAATTTGCTGATTTTTCACAACAGCATGCCAGGCTTTCACATAAGCACTAGAAGAGATTTGTTTTCTCTTTCTCTAATTATGATACATAGTATGTTACATGTGCAACTAAAATGCAGAGAACATTCCCTGACTGATTACAATTTCTAGGTAGGTCAAGCTCCATGCATACACAAGTTTCCAATATCTTGCTTAACTCACAACATTCCTCCCCATATCCCTCAATCCCCTTTCTCTACCATCAGACCATCTCTAACAAAGCAGAGGAACTCAAAAAGTTTCGAAGAAATACATTTTTTAAGTTCTACTCAAGTTTGGCCCAAACAATTTTGTAAAACAAACACAAAGTTCCAAAATATTAACTCAGTGTCTGTCAATATGGAAACCCAGTCAGTTTATTTCTTTTTAAAGAAAGTAACAAATTAGCTTACAATGATGCAAAGTTAGAACTTCTCTGGAAAAGCCATCATTTCTTCCTTGATTCTGTTCTCTATGTGTAATGTGAAACTGCTGTCTGTATTCTGAAGATTGTAGCTGACGAAGATCTGTTTTTTAGTCTTCCTGGCTAAAATACAAAACCAAGAACAGTCATCCGTTACTCGTTCCTATATTAGTGCTGGTAGTAATCAAACATTTTATGGAGAGAAAGGAGGCAAGTTTTCCATTCCGCAATACAAATGCACTGACCTGGACCAACCACCTCTAAAGTAGTCGTATAACCTATATATCTACTCAGTCTGGCTTGTTGGCTAAAAACCTTAGGTAGCAGACAGCGATGAGTGCTGTGCGGCAGATATGACAGTTAGGTTAGGGCCTGATTCAAAGTCCACAGTAGTTAACGGAAAGGCTTCAATTGGCTTTGGATCAGGCTCTTAAACATAATGTAATTCAAGATAAATTATAGGTTATACTGGACTCCTTACCAGATTACACAGACTAAACTGAAGAGATAATTTATGTTCAAAGATGCTTTGGGGAGGCGGGGGGATAGAATTAAGTAATTAGACATTCAAAAAAGCCTAGTAGAAAAAGTCTAGGATAATCTAATGATAAAGTAGATATCATATTACCTGATCTATGTACATTATACCAGTTATTTTCCATGGCAGACCTAACAGTGGTGGTTAAAAAAAATAAATCCCCAAACTGTGGAAAGATGGCTCTAAACGATCAGCAGGGGAATGGATGACATGAAAAAAAGTTACAGTATAGAAAACAGACTTCCTGATTTTGATAAAATAACACCTAGGCACTCATACAATGCCATCTTTAATTAACTGTGCAAACTAAGCAATGGGTGATATGTAGGCAGCTTGGGAAACCTGATGGACAAAAACTGAGTTGCCAAAATGGTAACTGGCGATAGGCTGAGATCCATAAAGGTATTTAGGCTCCTGTCACTGAAATAAATTGCAGTGTTATTGTAGCCCTGTTGATCCCAAGATGAGAGAGAGACAAGGCAGGTCAGGTAATACCTTTTTGGAAGCGAGGAGCCCTTGTAATCTTATTCATGGTGTCAGAGCCAGAAAAGAACTCAGGTGTTTTGAGCTACCAGTCCCATGCCCCTTTTGTATATTAAGTTTTGTACAAACTTAAATGCTTTGCTGAATCATCACCTTAGTACATCACTCTCACGGATCTTGGGAGACAGACCAGTCCTCGCTTATAGACAGCCCCCCAACCTGAAGCAAATACTCACCAGCAACCACACAACAAAAACGCTAACCCAGGAACCTATCCTTGCAACAAAGCCCAATGCCAACTCTGTCCACATACCTATTCAAGTGACACCATCATAGGACCTAATCACATCAGCCACGCCATCAGGGACTCGTTCACCTGCACATCTACCAATGTGATACATGCCATCATGTGCCAGCAATGCCCCTCTGCCATGTACATTGCCCAAACCGGACAGACTCTACGCAAAAGAATAAATGGACACAAATCTGACCTCAGGAATCATGACATTCAAAAACCAATAGGAGAACACTTCAACCTCTCTGGTCACTCAATAACAGACTTAAAGGTGGCAATTTTGCAACAGAAAAGAGTCAAAAACAGACTACAACAAGAAACTGCTGAACTGAAATTAATTTGCAAACTAGATACCATTAACTTGGGCTTGAATAGAGACTGGGAGAGGCTGGGTCATTACACAAATTGAATCTATTTCCCCATGTTAAGTATCCTCACACCTTGTCAACTGTCTGAAATGGGCCATCTTGATTATCACTACAAAAGTTTTTTTTCTCCTACTGATAATAGCTCATCTTAATTAATTAGCCTCTTAGAGTTGGTATGGCAACTTCCACCGTTTCATGTTCTCTGTATGTATATATATCTTCTTACTATATGTTCCATTCTATGCATCTGATGAAGTGGGCTGTAGCCCACGAAAGCTTACACTCAAATAAATTTTGTTAGTCTTTAAGGTGCCACAAGTACTCCTGTTCTTAGTAGAAAAGTCATTCCTGAACACAAAGCCACAACTAACAAAGGAAACAGCATGAAAAATGCTTGAAATGGCAATGGGAGAAAGAAATGTACACCGCAGATTTCCAAAGAGGACAGACAGGTATCTTCCTTTCATAAATTCTTTCACTTAGACTGTACAGGAACAAATAACTTTTCTGTATACCAAACCAGATATTAATTTAAGACAGGATTGTTCCCCAGAATATTCCAAGGATTATCTTCTGTATCTTAAAAAAAAAAAAAGATAGTCAGGAATTCCTAAAAATCTCAATCCACCTCAGCCAGCTGGAAAATCAAGGACAGAAAGACTGTACTCTTCTGAATTTCTCTTTTAAAAAGCAATTTTGAGGCAGTTTCATTATTATACCAATCAATTCAACTGACTTATCTTATATTCTAATAGAAGGATCAACTTCCTCTTGGCTCAGTGAAACGAGGGAGCCCTATGAACTGCTTCTGAAACGGATTCATTTTCTTTTTAACAATTAGCACAATAACATTAATGGAATGTGGCTTGTTGCGCTAATATGCTACAACTTGAAAAACAAGCATCTCTGCCCTGGTATTGGCCCCTGTGGTACAAAGCCTCGTGTTACCATCAAGGCTTAGAAATTCTCACATTAAATAACTGGAGTACTAATTCTAAACTGAAAGTTGAATTAATTGCCACACCGCTTTAACCAACAGACTGAGTTGTGAATTACTTCTGCACCATGTCTGGCCTTAGTCATCTGGAAGAGACATGAAATGCAGTTTCCAATGCTTGTGAATGCTACTGGTCCCTTGACGCTTTTTGCAAGAGTAGTCCCGTGTCCTGTTTGAAACTCCAATAGGACAGTTAAATCCTGCCCCCATCTAAATTGCCCTGCAGAGTCAACAGGATATATGCCCTACTCATTATATTCCCTTGAAATGAGAAGAGAAGGGGAGATTTTGTACACAAAATACTACAATGATCTCTGATGTTACTCTGTCTCCTCATCCCCTCAGGGGGGTGAGATCTGCAACTTCAAAGAACTGGATGGGTTTTGTGCCACTCAAGCTAGTGAAACTAGGAAAGTTAGGAAAAACTTTTTCACTAGGAGGGTGGTGAAACACTGGAATGCGTTACCTAGGGAGGTGGTGGAATCTCCTTCCTTAGATATTTTTAAGGTCAGGCTTGACAAAGCCCTGGCTGGGATGATTCAGTTGGGGATTCGTCCTGCTTTGAGCAGGGGGTTGGACTCGATGCCCTCCTGAGGTCCCTTCCAACCCTGATATTCTATGATTCTATAATTCTATGAAACATCGACCCAGATCCTTAAAGGTATGTAGGTACCTAACTCCTCTTGAAATGAATGAGTTCAGTGCCTAAATACCTTTCAGGATCTGAGCAGTAGTTCTACAGCTGGCTGATCCATAGCCACACAGAGCAGATGCCATTCCACGGAGCCTGCCTGCTCTCCTTTAACATAGGCGGCATGACTAGCTCTTGAGCTGTACCGAGCACAGCAAGTCCTTCTATACAGCGGAAACGCTGGTTAACCAGCAATGAGATCCACAGCATCCTGATTCACAATCTCAACGTTGCAATAGTCTTGGAGAAGAAAAGGTCCTGTAGGATTGGGACAGGGCACAAACATGGAGGAGAGTTACTGCTCCCCAGCTCATGGACTTACCACTCCTGTTCTGACTACTTGTGCTCTCACCTATAATGTGGGTAGAGGGGAGCATTCAGTTAGTGGGTTCACTTTCTGGCCTACAGCACTGCTGTGAGCTATTGGACAGATGTCCCATTCACTGCTGGGTGAGGAGATTCCTGTGTGCATATGTCCATTTCCTTAAATCTGCAATCTGGGCCAATAATTTGTAGAGTGCTTCGGGATCTTTCTGGCTGAAGAGAGCTGTAGAAAAGTAGGATGTAGAAGTAGCCTTTATTTACGCATGCACAATTCTGCACGTGTGTGTGCAAGCATTGGTGCTGGCATCTGCAGAGTGCAGGCGCGTGCACGTTAAGCTGCCTAATGCCTGTGCATGCACAGGCACTAGAATTGGTATTGAAGCAATGAAAGACTATTTAAAAGTGCATATGCAAGTGTTTGGGGCGAGGGAGTGGATAGGGAGAGGCCTACCCGAAAGTTTATTCCTGTCCCGTATTAATCACTAAACGAAACACGGGGATTACTGAAATGCAAAGCCCTCATTATATTTGTTATCAATAATGTCCCTCAGCAGCGGTGCCCAGGAGATTCCTAGGATAACACTCCTATTACCAGCAATGAAACCTAGTGCTTTCTGCCTTTCAAACGCTGTTGTTCAGCAGAACCTCAGAGTTACGAACTGACCTGTCAACCACACACCTCATTTGGAACTGGAAGTATGCAATCAGGCAACAACAGAGACGGGAGGGGGGAAACAAACACAGTACTTTGTTAAACAAACTACTAAAACAGTAAAGGGAAAGTTTAAAAAAAGATTTGCAAGGTAAGGAAACTGTTTCTGTGCTTGTTTCATTTAAATTAAGATGGTTAAAAGCAGCATTCTTCTTCTGTTTCAAAGCTGTATTAAGATAATGTTCAGTTGTAAACTTTTGAAAAAACAACTGTCATGTTTTGTTCAGAGTTACGAACATCTCATGGTTACGAACAACCTCCATCCTGATGTGTTTGTAACCGAGCTTCTACTGCAGCTATATAGGTGTAGAGAACGGTAGCACTGACTCAGTAAGGTATTTAAGCACATGCCTAACTTTAAGCAGGTGAGCAGTAGAAATGTGAAAAGTTAGGCATGAAGAATTCAAAGCCATAGAATAAAAGTTTTTCCTCAAGAATGATTCACTCTAATACTTTGCTTTAACACAATGCAAGCTTCAAGCATGGTCAGACAATATTTAAGCTCATGTCTACATGAGACAAACATATGCCTCTTACTGAGAAGTCAGGCAACATTACTTGTAGTGACAGCAAAGGTGATTCATTGCCAAAGATGCGAGGTGAGAGCAAAAACAACCACAGAATTTAAAAAGCACAAGTGTGTTATAAAACATCTGAACCATTCAAGAACGCACCTAGTCGCTGGGCTAGAGAATTTGAGATGGTGTCAGAGGCATCTCCCAGGAGTGATGTAGACACTGGAATGGAGTCCTGAAAAGAAAGCAAAGAATCAGTTATTTATTCTGTACTAAAATTAGCTATTTTTTCCCTGAGGAGATGGCTGCAAGTAATAAGTCACAACAATACTCACTTTTTCTGTTTTGGTTTTAAAAAAGAGGAATCCCAAAAGACTTACATTTCCTACAGTCATTTGAGTCCCTATGTCCTACCATGTCAAGGTGAATTCCACCAAAACAACAACCAACCAAATCACAGTGTCCTTTACATTATATAAAGATGGTGGAGGGGAGTTTCAAAACACCAAGGAGCACTTACAATGAATTTGTAATTACACTGACTAGTATTCCCAAATCCCTGAGGCACTTTTGAAAATCTCCCCTGGTATCCACAATTTTTTTATACAGTGTATCCATTAAAATAGTCTTTAATTACACACACCCATACTATTTCACAAATAATACAATATATAGTTTTTAAAAAAGAAAAATTCCATAATCTGGAAATACTTGAGTAAACACCACCTAAATATCCTGTCCCATTCAAGAATCCAATTCTGCAATCCTTGCTTACGCTGAGAAGTAAACAAGTAATTTCACTGAGACTACTCACATAATTAAGTGTTATTTATTGAGGAGTGCACAACTGGGCCCTCACTGAGGCATGGGCTCCTATGAAGCCTGTCACTGAACAAACACTGCCTCATAAAAAACTTTATGCACTGGACACATTTTCAAGTGTGTGTACCACTGTGCATGGTCTGACTATGTCTACATTGCAATTAGACACCCAGAGCTGGCCTGTGTCAGCTGACTTGGGCTCATGGGGCTTGGGCTGTGAGGGTGTTTAATTGCAGTGTAAACATACCCTATGAGGAAAGTTTCCTACACAGTCCTGCCCATTTAAAGTGTGCTATACTGGCAGTAAATGATGAAGGGCTCCTAACACAATGGGGTCTTGGTGCATACCTGGAGCTCCTAGAGGCTACCGCAATCCAAATCACAACACATAGCCATAGACTTTAAGGCCAGAAGGCCTGAGCATGTGGGCAAGACGCACCTGGGAAAGAATTTGCTGTAGTAACTCAGAATCCTGCCCATCTAGTGTCCCATCTCTGGCTTTTGGAGATATTTTTGAATTAATCAATTCAATCCCCATTTACTCGCTCAAAGAGGTATCGTTCCTTACTATGTAGTAAATAAGATGTACTCTTCCACAGACCTGTCTCATTCAATGCCCAGATCTTGAATCCGCTAAAAAAAATTACTACACAGTCAAAATTGTCATGCTGGCACAGCCTGCTATGTCCCCCTTGGGAATACTGGCAAATTGTTGTCACATATATTGCAATTGTCAAAATCTACTACAGATGAGCAAAGTGCAATTTTCAAAGGCTTATACTGAGCCAAATTAGCCAGCCAGTTTGTTGAATGAAGCATTAAAATGGGAGTCAAGAGACCTGGATTCTAATCCTGGCTCTGCCCACTATCCTGATGCAAGACGTTGGGCTGTTGTGTCTCTTCAATTCTGTGCCTCAGTTTCCCCCATCCATAAAATGGGGATAACACTTACTTCCTCCTGTAACGTGCTGTGAGAGCTAGAGGAAAAAATGGTCTAATACAACACCCACTGAAATCAATGGGAGTCTTTCCATTGACTTCAGTAGTTTGACCGAATCCTCTAAGAGTTAAGAATCATGATAACACTTGAAGACACTTTTCTGTCAAATTTTACCCATTTCTCTGCCAAATAATATACTTACACCCTCCATCTATTTGACAAGATGCTGCAATGAAAGGGACTATTCCCTCTCCCTCCCACATAAACTCTTCTAGTTCTCAAAAGCTGCTCAACTGTTCATCCTAAAATTTCAACTCTTGGGAGGGAAGTTCAGCAAAGGTATAAATGACAGAAAAGGGGTTCAAATGGAAATGCTTGGGTAGTGCGTAGACTACAAAAATAAAGAGTGGGTAAAATTTTCAAAAGCATTTAATCATGTAGGAGCCTACATCCCATTATTAAAAGTAAGTCTAATTGAAAGTAATGGAATTTAAGCTCCTAAATAGGTGCTTTTGAAAATTTTTCCCCGGCCTGGCCTACACCTAAAACTTAGGGCTGGGTTATCTAAAGTTAGGTTGGCTTGGCTTCATGACAATGCATAGGGCATGCAGGCCCAGGTACTGCCTCTCAGAAAGGTGGATTTAATACAGCCACATAAGAACCCCCTTCTATTGCTGTAGTAAGTGCCTATGCTACATCAGTTTTAGGTGGGAAATGATGTTTAACCACCCGGGGGGGGGGGGCGGAGCTGCCTACCCCCCAGTGGCTCTTGCTACAGCCCTAGTTGCGTCTACACTGTGCGACCAAGTTAGGCCAGCCTAACCCCCAGTGTAGACACAGCTAAGTCAATCATCCTTGGACGAATTCTTCTGCGGGCTTAGTTGTTGCCTCTGGAGGGGATGGGCTGACTACAGGGATGGCCAGACCCCGTCCCTCGCTGGAGCAAGCACCGACCCTACCGTGCGCTGCTGGGGCCTACCCAGCCCCCACTGCGCAACTTGGCACCTCCACCCGGGTCTGCCATCTGTAGAACTGCATTAGCCCGCCCCATCCTCAGCTACCCCAAGGCGGGCCAGCCCCGTTCACACCATGTCAAAGGGGATCCGGCCTGTTTACACGAGGGTTTAAAACGTGGCAGGCGCTAAAACCCGCTTTGCGAACATCGTCCTCGGGGGACCGGGCCCGCCGGCCATCTGCCAGCCCCGGGGGTCCCGCGGGGGCGGGGCCGGGGCTCTGCGGCCCCGGCGGGAAGGGAAGGGAGGCGGGGGCAGGAGGCCGGTGAGTGGGGAGCGCGGGGCACTCACGTGGGGGCTGCACATGGCCACAGCCAGGCTGCGGAGCGCGGGCTCCGCCCCCACCCAGAGGAAGAGCGAGTCCCGCAGCCGCATGGCGTGGAAGTGCACGAGCTGCTCCCCCGCGCGCCCGCAGAAATCGTGCAGGGAAATCCCGGCCAGGGGCGCGCCCTCCGGCGCGTGGCGCGGGGACCCCGCCGCCGCCGCCGCCTGCTGCTGCTGCTGCAGCTCCATCCGCCTCGCGCCCGGCCTCTCGCGCCCGGCCTCGCCTGCCGCTGCCAGGCCAGAGCAAACGATCCCCGAGCGCAGGCCTGGCCCTTGCCGCGCCCAGCGGCGGTGGGCAGGGGGCCAAACCCGGCCCGCGCCACGGGAGGGTAGCTGAGCTCCTCCCCTCCCCCGCTTCCCGCCTCCCTCTCTGTCCCTCCAGGTTGTTCCCAGCTGCCCTGGCCTTATTCCTGCTCTCAGCCTTCACCCCCAGCTCCTGTCCCTGCAGCCCCCCCGGGCTCCCCCTGAGCTGAAGCTGGGGGTGCTCAGGGCCTCTAAAATGTGGCTGTCCAGCTGCAACCCCTACTTCTCCTTTAGGGCGTCGGCTTTGGTCCAAATCGGAGATGGGCCTTGGGGACTGAGGGTCCCCATATTGTACCCGACCTATGGGGGGGGAGGCGGTGTGGACATGTAAAGGCAGTGCTCCTCAGTCCAAGCCTTGTTACTTCCACATCCATCACGTTCCGGCAGGATCTGGCTAAGGTTTAGGGCCATGCCGCGGGCCCCCGCTCCTGGAGGCACAGGAGCATATCACAAGCTCAGCTTTCTTTTCAGGGTTGTGAAGCGGTGAAACTTGAAAACGTGACCCGTGCAGCTGCTGTCGGCCGCAGTCAGCAGAAATCCTGATGCCATAGCTCAAAAATATGAACTGCCCCATGCATCTCACTGGTATGGGGTAGGAGGTGTTTAAATCCAAGACCCACTGCTCTGGAGAACCCTGTCAATTCTATCCATCATTGGATTTTGTATGTGGTGAGAAGCATGCGGTGGTCCAACTCACCCCCCTTGCTCCCGGGAGACATGCTCGCAGCTCCGGGGGGGCTCATGTTGCCACTCCTGAGATGAGAGGTTGGAAGGAGAAAAGACCTCACAACCACTCCAAGCAGGGGCCAGGCCACTGAAGGCCCCATCTCGTAGTGTGCCTAGGGTCCTGTATTGCCTAAATTTAGTCATCCTCTCAGGATGCTCCTGTAGATTACAGCAAATATACAGCACTCTATCCATAGATCTCAACGCATTTTACAAGGGATAGTAAGCATTATTATACCCACTTTACAGGCAGGGAAAGTGAGGCCTGGAGGGTTTACAGGCTTGCTTTGAAGAGTTGCTACGCCACCACAATTGTATTCTAAGTCAATTGTAGGTGCTCTGCACCTTTGAGAATCAGCTTTTTTTATTCAGGAGCCTTCATATGGATTTAAGAGCCTAACAAGATATCCAAGTTTGAAAATGTTATCTCTTGTCTTTTATAGACAGATTGTTCTGTACACTACTCTAGGCTAGGAACACACAAAGTTACTATGTACATAGGAAATATTGAAAGGCAAAGATGTGTTTTGTTTTTATCCAAAGGAGAATTGTGAAAGTGTGATTGTGGAAATAATCAAGTAGCCATCACTACACACTCGCTTCAATACAGGAGAAGTAGGATTTGATAGGCTGGGGGAAACCTGCCAGGTGCGGAGGAGCATGTGGATTGGACAGAGACATCCCTTAGGAGAGGATCTACTAATGGAGATTCTCTATGTCTTAGTAAGGAGGAGAGTATGGAAGATGATAAAATACAGGTAGGATCTGATGAGAAACAGTCAAATGAAAAAAAGTCTCATTCAATTACATCATGTAAAGGGAGACAGTTAAAAAGTGACAAGTTTTTAAAGTGCATATATACCAAGGCTAGAAGTCTAAATAATAAGATGGGTGAACTAGAACTTCTCATATTAAATGAGGATATTGATATAATAGGCATCACAGAAACTTGGTGGAACAAGGATAATCAATGGGACACAGTAATACCAGGGTACAAAATATATCAGAAGGACAGAACAGGCCGTGCTGGTGGGGGAGTGGCACTATATGTGAAAGAAAGCATAGAATCAAATTCAGTAAAAATCTTAAATGAACCAAACTGTACCATAAAATCTCTATGGATAGTAATTCCATGCTCGAATAATAAGAATATACCAGTAGGGATATATTACCGACCACCTGACCAGGATGGTGATAGTGACTGCGAAATGCTCAGGGAGATTAGAGAGGTTATTAAAATAAAAAACTCAAAAATAATGGGGGATTTCAACAATCCCCATATTGACTGGGTACATGTCACCTCGGGACAGGATGCAGAGATAAAGTTTCTTGACACCTTAAATGACTGCCTCTTGGAGCAGCTAGTCCTGGAACACAGAACAGGAGAGGCAATTCTTGATTTAGTCCTAAATGGCGCACAGGATCTGGTCCAAGAGGTAACTATAGCTGGACTGCTTGGTAATAGTGACCATAATATAATTTAACATCCCTGTGACGGGGAAAACACCACAGAGGTGCAACCTGCAGCATTTAATTTCAGAAAGGGAAACTACACAAAAATGAGGAGATTAGTTAAACAGAAGTTAAAAGGTACAGTACCAAAAGTGAAATCCCTGCAAGCTGCATGGAAACTTTTTAAAGACACCATAAAGAGGCTCAACTTCAATGTATACCCCAAATTAAAAAAACATGGTAAGAGAACCAAAAAAGAACCACTGTGGGTAAACAACAAAGTAAGAGAAGCAGTGAGAGGCAAAAAGGCATCCTTTAAAAAGTGGAAGTTAAATCCTAGTGAGGAAAATAGAAAGGAGCATAAACTCTGTCAAATGAAGTGTAAAAATATAATTAGGAATGCCAAAAAAGAATCTGAAGAACAGCTAGCCAAAGACTCAAAAAGTAATAGCAAAAAAAATGTTTTAAGTACATCAGAAGCAGGAAGCCTGGTAAACAACCAGTGGGGCCACCGGTCGATTGAGATGCTAAAGGAGCACTCAAGGATGATAAGGCCGTTGCAGAGAAAGTAAATGAATTCTGTGCATTGGTCTTCACGGTTGAGAGGATGTGAGGGAGATTCCCAAACCTGAGCCATTCTTTTTAGGTGACAAATCTGATGAATTGTCTCAGATTGAGGTGTCATTAGAGGAGGTTTTGGAACAAATTGATAAACTAAACAGTAATAGGTCACTAGGACCAGATGGTATTCACACAAGAGTTCTGAAGGAACTCAAATGTGAAATTGCAGGACTACTAACCATAGTCTGTAACCTATAATTTAAATCAGCTTCTGTACCAAATAACTGGAGGATAGCTAATGTGACGCCAATTTTTTAAAGGTTTCAGAGTAACAGCCGTGTTAGTCTGTATTCACAAAAAGAAAAGGAGTACTTGTGGCACCTTAGAGACTAACCAATTTATTTGAGCATAAGCTTTCGTGAGCTACAGCTCACGTCATCGGATGCATACTGTGGAAACTGCAGAAGACATTATATACACAGAGACCATGAAACAATACTTCCTCCCACCCCACTCTCCTGCTGGTAATAGCTTATCTAAAATGATCACTCTCCTTACAATGTGTATGATAATCAAGTTGGGCCATTTCCAGGACAAATCCAGGTTTTCTCACCCTCCGCCCCCCCCCACACAAACTCACTCTCCTGCTGGTAATAGCCCATCCAAAGTGACCACTCTCTTTACAATGTGTATGATAATCAAGGTGGGCCATTTCCAGCACAAATCCAGGTTTTCTCACCCCCCCCCCTTCCAAAAACCACACACACAAACTCACTCTCCTGCTGGTAATAGCTTATCCAAAGTGACCACTCTCCTTAATTTTTTAAAAGGGCTCCAGAGGTGACCCCAGCAATTACAGGTCAGTAAGCCTGACTTCAGTACCGGGCAAACTGATTGAAATGATAGTAAAGAACAGAATTTTCAGATGCATAGATGAACATAATTTGTTGGGGAAGAGTCAACATGGTTTTTGTAAAGGGAAATTATGCCTCACCAATCTACTAGAATTCTTTAAGGGGATCAACAAGCATGTGGACAAGGGGGATCCAGTGGCTATAGCGTATTTAGATTTTCAGAAAGCCTTTGACAAGGTCCCTCACCAAAGGCTCTTAAGCAAAGTAAGCTGTCATGGGATAAGAGGGAAGGTCCTCTCATGGATTGGTAACTGGTTAAAAGATAGAAAACAAAGGGCAAGGATAAATGGTCAGTTTTCAAAATGGAGAGAGGTAAATAGTGGTGTCCCCCAGGGGTCCATACTGGGCCCAGTCCTATTCAACATATTCATAAATGATCTGAAAGAAGTGAGTTGGCAAAATTTGCAGATGATATTCTACTACTCAAGATAGTTAAGGCAGACTGCAAAGAGCTACAAAAGGATCTCTCAAAACTGGGTGATTGGGCAACAAAATGGCAGATGAAATTCAATGTTGATAAATGCAAAGTAATGTACATTGGAAAACATAATCCCAACTATACATATAAAATAATGGGGTCTAAATTAACAAGAAAGAGTCATTGTGGGTAGTTCTCTGAAAACATCCACTCAGTGTGCAGCAGCAGTCAAAAATGGTGGGAATCATTAAGAAAGGGATCGATAATAAGACAGAAAATATCATATTGCCTCGATATAAATCTATGGTACGCCCGCATCTACTGCGTGCAGATGTGGTCGCCACATCTCAAAAAAGATATATTGGAATTGGAAAAGGGCAACAAAAATGATTAAGGGCATGGAAGTGCTGCCATATGAGGAGAGATTAATAAGACTGGGACTTTTCAGCTTGGAAAAAAGACGACTAAGGAGGGATGTGATAGAGGTCTATAAAATCATGACTGGTGTGGAAAAAGTAAATAAGGAAGTGTTATTTACTCCTTCTCATAACACAAGAACAAGGGGTCACCAAATGAAATTAATAGGCAGCAGGTTTAAAACAAACAAAAGGAAGTATTTTTTCACACAACGCACAGTCAACCTGTGGAACTCCTTGCCAGAGGATGTTGTGAAGGCCAAGACTATAACAGGGGTCAAAAAAGAACTAGATAAATGCATGGAGGATAGGTCAATCAATGGCTTTTAGCCAGAATGGGCAGGGATGATGTCCTTAGCCTCTGTTTGCCAGAAGCTGGGAATGGGCAACAAGAAATGAATCACTTGAAGTTTACCCGTTCTGTTCATTCTCTCTGGGGCACTGGATTTGGCCACTGTCGGAAAACAGGATACTGGGCTAGATGGACCTTTGGTCTGACCTAGTGTGGCCTTTCTTATGTTCTTATGAACCCAAAGGAAACATTTGATGTTTTGAAACATTTGAAGCAAATAGGAAGCTTGAGTTTTAGGTCTCTGCTAGTCAAATATACAGGAAGATAAATACAGAAAATATTACACAGAAGCGGAATTGCATCTAAATAGGTGCAATCAGGAAAAGAACACAATAGAGAGAATTCTGACAACAGCTGCAGTTATGATGGCTGGAATCCACCAGATGGCACAGTAAATTGGCAAGATGATATGCCAAAGCTAGAGGTAAACTGGGATACAGCTGGCTATAATAAATTACACTCCATTTTCCCCAGGATCTGCAGAGCCAAAGTCCTGATTCTTGAGTGTTTTCCAACATGCTATCCCATACCAGAGATCTCTGGGAGGATAATGTTGATACTGTCCTTACTCAAGTCTGTAGACAGCAAGTTTACTCAGAGGGAGGTTACTGGTATTTGCTGATGTGTCTGAAGAAAGTGCAATTCTGAAGGAAAGGTGCTTCCTTGGGGATGACCACTCTGTCCTCCTCTTTCAACCACCAGGATACAGCAAGGCTGTTTGCTTCCTAGTCCTTCATAAGATAGAACTTTGTTTGTTGTGATTCTCACTGACAACAGCTGATGTAATGAACCCGGACATGTCTGCTCTGCTTTCAGGGGCAGCGAGTTATATGGGCATGTGGTACCCACGTTCCAGGAATATTCAGGGCCCAGGGGCCCGGCTCTACCAATGTTCAGGACCAGGTCTTTCCCCCTGCCCCACCTGCCACCCCTGCGTGCCTCTCCCAGAGTGTATCTCAGCCCTGCCTGCTGCCCCTGGGCCCCTCTCCGCCCCGCTCCCAGAAGCGGCTGGAATGGCCCTACGGACCCGGGGGGCAGGCAGGAGGTCTCCGTGCACTGCCCCCCCCCCCCCCCAAGCGCTGACTCCTCAGCTCCCATTGGCAGGGAACTGTGGCCAATGGGAGCTGCGAGGGCAGTGCCTGCAGGCAGCGGCATGCAAAGACACCCCCCCAGCCCTCCCGCCTAGGAGCCGCTGCCAGACGGATATGCGGGTCGCCTTCGGGAGCCGCCCAGGGTAAGCACTGCATCCCTCACCCTCTCCTGCACCCCAACCCCCTGCCTCATCCCAAAGCCCGCACCCCACACCCAAACTCCCTCCCAGAATCTGCACCCCAACTCCCAGCCCCGCATCCAAACTCCCACCCAGAGCCCGCCTCCCAACCTGCACCCCAACCCCCTGCTCCAGCCCAGAGCCCACACCCTGCACCCAAACTCCCTCCCAGAGCCTGATCCCTCCCCCTCTCCTGCAGCCAATGTCCCTCCCAAAGCCCAAACCCCCTCCTGCACCCAAACGCCTTCCCGGAGCCTGTCCCCAAACCTCCTCCCGCACCCAAACACCCTCCCAGAGCCTTAGGCAAGTGTGTGGGGGGGGCGGGACTTGGACCCATTCTGGGCACCACCAAAAATTATACAAACCTGCCGCCCCTGTCTGCTTGGGGCTTCAGTGTTCCCATTGTATGGAAGGCTGTGGACTTTTAAAATCTGAAAGTAGTACGTAGTATGCTAGTATAAACAGACTGATAACCTCTCCAGAGTTAGCTGGCAACCAAGGTTCCATTATAATGCTCATTTTCACCCTCCAACCCCCCTATGTGTCTCTGGCAATCCACACCTCCATGTTTTCAAATTTTAAGGGTTAACTTTCAGGTTGAGGCAGAATTTTTTTCACCGTTACATTTAAGGAAAATTTATAAAAGACTGAAAGTTTCCAACCCTTAGAAATCATTTATTTCTGATCCTCAGCCCTCCTACGTTATTATTCTGCTACAGAATGGCTGAGTGTACCTGGGCATGGGAATCCTCAGCTTCTGTAAAGCTGACATAGCTGACTCTGTCTCACAATCCCCCACCTCAGGAATTGGGAGGAGGAGCAAAGGCAAGTCCAAGCATGATGTGTGTTCCCTTGGATGTCTCCACCAGCATAATGTCCCATAGGGGCCCATTACGACCTGACTCTGAACCAGTCCATGGCTTCTACAGGGATAAGAAGAGTGGAAAGGTGGCAAAAAGCCACCTTTGCCCTCCCTCCTAAGTGCATTTAACTCTGGCTCAGGCTACCTAATGATCTGGCTCAAAATGGGTAACATTTCTTTGTATCACGCTGTATTGTTAATGTGATCACATTCTAACTCTGCATTTAGTGGGGGGTATAATGTAGAAAGATTTATCCAAAACCAGGGAAAATAAATTGTTTTGCAATGTTGTAGCTGTGTTGGTCCCAGGATAGTACAGAGACAAGGTGGGGGAGGTAGTACCTTTTATTGGCCTAACGCTGTTCAGAAGTTGGTCCCATAAAATATATTACCTTGCCCACCTTCTCTATTCATCACCACTAATGCATGGTGTCTGTCACTGATGCAGAAAGGAAAACAGCGTGACAGATCAATTTCCACCTAAGGCAACCATACAAACGTAGGGCCAGATTCTCCATTGCATCTGAGTAGAACCTGGATGCAGTGGAGTAGGGCGAGTGCCACCAGGGAGTCCCCAGTTGAGGATCTGACATAGCAAAGCTGCACTCCACCACACCCCTCCCCACCTCTGACATGCCACCTTATGCTGAGATCGATGGAAGTAAGGACTGCTGATATGCTGGTTGGGGGCCAGAGAGCTCAGCACCTTGCAGGACTGAGTCCTAGCTCCTCCAATGGCTCTCCCCATTTCACTGCATCAAGTTCAAACTTCTTATCCTCACCTCTCAGGCCCTTTACTATCCTGCCCCTCCCTACTTGTCTGCTCTTATCTCCAGGGACACTGGAAGAATTTATATAGCGGAGGTGCTGTAAATCCTGTATATGATGGAACCCACTTCAAGCCAGGGGGTGCGGCAGCACTCTCAGCACTTCTAGTTCCAGCACCTGTGCTTAGCTCTGATTGTGTTGTCCCCATCGCCTTTGCTTCACCAACTGTAACAGCCTGCTACACCCATTTGCCACTGTCTCACACACACAGCTGCATGCTATCTTTCATAGGACTCCTTAAATATGAAATCCCCTTCTTGAACTGATTTATAAGGTCCTGTAACCTGTTTCTTCCTGTCGCTTCACAATACCCACCTCTGCTGCACTTACCATATCTAGCTTTAATAAAGCAACTGCAAGTGTGTCTATATTATTTCTTGTATCCCTCTCCCCCTGCCCTTCATATGGCAGTTGTCTCCTTAAGCTGTAGGTCTGTCAGGGTGGGGTTCATGTCTTTATGTGTTTGTACTGTGCCTATGGAGACCTGATTCAATACAAGTGACAATAAACCAATAGGGAAATTTAGGAATGAATCCTAGGCTCTAATGATGGAGGCCCCATCACACATGTTCATCTTCTGCAACAGTGTGTTATATTCTCTGAAAGTTTCCCCGTCCCATTTTCATTTTAATCTCATTCGGTGTTGCCTTCTCTCCTATGTGAGCACCTACAAAGAGAGCTCACTCGCTTGGAAACTGTGCCTATCTCCTCATGTTGGGTCATGTTTCTCTTCAGCCCATCCAGGGTTTGATTTTCTTTAAAAGCTGCTGAGAACTGAGCGCCTTTTGCCATTCATTGGCATTACAGGGGTTCAGCACTGTGAAAATCAGGGTCATAACAATCTGCACAATGAAAAGTCAGGCCCAGAAATCCTATAGTCTGCCCAACCCCAGGTGTCTATCTCAATACGTCAGACTTCTGTCTATAGACTGTTCTGCATATTTAATACATCGCCCGGAATACAGCTGCTCTGTGTGGAACATTGCACACTCCTCTTTAAGACTGAAAGAGAAAAACACCCATCCGGAGAAGTGGAGGTAATGGTTGCAATGGGTTTGAAATGCAGCTGTGAAACATGCTGCAGAGTGAGTGGACTTGTCTTGGGGCAGATCATTTGGTGTGAAATGAACATATTATTGACAGTTCTGGAAAGGTATAAGAGGCAGAACACAAACAGAGGGAAAACTAACTATATAACAACCTACACTACCCGTTACCTTTTTAACAATCTCACCTTTATTATATGGCAATGAAAGTTGAATGTAATTTATTATGTTATGTCACATCTCCCATTTATGAGGCTGCAATTAGTAGGAGCTGTGCTGTAAAGTTGACTATCACAATACCAATACAGTAGATATAATGAAGAGTATACACTACTTGTGTGAGTGAATATGATGCTTGCATAGTACTTTGGCCATGTCTACACTGGCACAGTTACACCACTGTAGTGTACACTGTAGTACAGATTGACAGAAGGGGGTTTTCCATCAATGTAGCTACTCCCCTTCTCCAGGAGGCAGTAGCTAGGACAACAGAAGAATTATAATGTCAACAGCTTAATGTATCATCACCTTTTCCTTTAATACAAAAGAAAATCTTCTTTGATGGGGTTTGTAAGTCAGTTCAAATTTCTCTCAGTAGATTGGCAGGGAGTCTTTATGGAGTGAGCAGATTCTCTGCCCCCCATAATGCCGTTCTACCAACATGTTCTGTATGCACAGCATTGCTTTACATTATTTTAACAGAGCTCATCTGATGACCAGTGTGATCCAATGATCAGCGCACAAATCAAGACTTCTAGATTTCATTCATGACTCTTCTACTGCCCCGCTACATGACCTTGTACAAATCACTTGTGCTCTTTGTGCCTTATTTCATCTGTCTGTAAAATGGGATAATTAAATAATACTGACCTAGTTCCCAAGGCTTTAATGAGGATTAAGGGGTGGATAACACTTTTCATGTCAGCGCCTCTATATGTGCAAAGTAATAACATTTTCCTGTTGTAGAATGAGACATTCTTTTCCTGTTGTTATGTGAGTCACTGGATTAGCTTGTCTCAGATCCAGCAGAATATTCACAATGTCCAAATTCATACACAGGAAGTGCAATGTTTAGTGACTCCCTCGTTCCCTGCAGGGGTTAGAAGAGGTTTTCCCTACTAGGTTCATCTAATAATTTACATGGATATAGCACCTTTCACTTTGAAGGATCCCAAAGCAGCTTGCAAAGTTTGCCTCTAATGCCCGCATTTTGTGCATAAAAGTGTCTATTGAGACTCGTGGTGTCAAGAAGTGCACCAGAAATTGGAGATTACATACCTGTGATCTATCTTGTAAGGCTCTGGGGAAAATAGGCAGGCAATGGAGGTGTAGAATGGAAATGAACATTGGAAAGGGTGAGAAAAGCGAGGTAGAGTAATGAGTGAGTAACTAAAAAGAGAGGTAAGAGAATATATTAGGGAATTTCTCACTCCCCATATTTCAAAATTATGTCCCTGGCCTCAATATAATATATGAAAGGGATGATGTATCCTGCTATATTTTGTGTCAGAAATAGCTCTGTGTAGCCCACTTTGTAAGTGTGTGTTCTTTGTCTCCATCTACAGAGGATAAGAGTCTAATACAGCCCCCAGCTACAGAGACTAGCTCTTTTGCTCAAGTTGCAAAGATTTGTGCTTTCTGATCTATAGGTCACTTATTCAGCCCATGCTGTTGACCACGATGGTGGTCATCACGTATATGGGGGCTTGACTAGAATTCAAATTGCGTCTCAGATGCTTGGGATGAGCTTCCTTTGTCCAGAAGAAAATATGTAACCCACTGGTAAGATGTGTGTTATTGTGGTGGTTACAGAGCTTGGAGCACCTCTGTCACCTACCTGGTCTTGCTGACTTCATCTTTTCAGGTTCTGCTTTGTGCATTTACCTCTCCCAGGGCAGAATTCTGCAATTCTCCCACTCTTACACTGGGCCCTGGGCACCAGCACCCTGGGTATCAATCATGCTTATCCAGTAGGTCGGACTGAGTTCTTGCCCCATGTCTCTTTCCTTCAGGAGTCTGTGACCAGTGGTATCCAATGACAAAACAGGCTTCTTACAACAAAGTATTGTTTGTTTTGCAGTAGGAACAAAGCATAAGTGGTTAAAAAAAGTTTTTAAAACAAAAACAGCCTCCATGCATGTCTATCTTACCTAAAGGCTTACCATCCCCCACTGGTAACTTAGGCAGGCCTAGCTTCTTCAGATACCCCAGCAGGTGCCTGCCCTTCGGTCTGGTTCCCCCAGACAAACCTTCCATTTCTGGAGAGGAAGAGACCTTTTTTAAATTGCCGGAGTTCCTTTGTTCTGTGTTCCCAGGCTTTGGCCCTTCTGGACAAAACTAGTTTTGCTGGTTGGCAGGGGAGGAGAAGGTAAAATTTTCAAATATTACTGGCTTTGTCCCTTAACAATCCTCAAGTGTTTATGATGGGGTGGATTTTCTTGAGCCATTCATATATATTCATACAGTAAACATCCCAGTAATCAGGTCAACATACAGCAGCCGTAACTTGTTACAGAACAGCGCCACATCTGTCACAGTTATGTGTTCCCTTCTCCGTGCCTGATCGACAGAGGACATGGCTCTTTAGCACAAGCTCTGGAGGTTCCTGGTTCAGTGCCTACCATTAGTTTACATCACACATGTATGTGATTTCCCAGCACAAATGAGCCTCATAGCCACTACTCTCATCATCTAATCAGTGTATCTGCAAAGTGTACATCACTCATTATTACCAGAGGATGCTTTCCAGAGCCATCACTTATGGACCATATTCCTGGATCTAGGGTTAATTGCAAAATAATGTTTAGCACTCTGGAGTAAATCCATAGAAGTCAAGGGAGTTGCTACCTATTTAAGCTGGTATAATGAGAGAAGAATTTGGTCTTTAGGCTATCTCCTTTAAATGATTAATGGGCAGAATTCCAACAGGTTTAGTTTGGCTGCATGTCTCACTTCAAAAACCTTGAGTCACATCATTGAACTCTTAGCTGATAAATATGATTTTCCCTTCTGCTGCACAGAAAATGCCAGAAATCACGCGCCCTCCTCCCTTTTCAACTTGTCTTCTTATCTGCAAAGTGTGATGCGGCAAGCTGCTGCCATAGCTATGGAATCACAGAAGCAGCTCTGCTCAGCAGAAATTTTAATGCATGTGCATGCACTGAGTTCCATGTGACATACATCTGTTATGCATTTTTCATGGAACAAACACAAATCAGGCGGAAATTGTCCTGAAATACTGTAGTGAATGACAAATAGAAAAATCAGGATAAGAGGAATTCACTGCATTTGGGAATAATACCTTTAGTGCATTCAGAGCCTGATCCAGCGTCCATTGAAATAAACAGAAAAATGCCCACTGACTTCACTGGGCTTTGGATCAGGCCCTTAATAAGTAACTATGCACATTAATTGTACAGAGGGAACAGGAAACACTGGAAGTTTGGACTCATGAGTTTCTGCCTGATGGATCATTCAGTTACACAGAACCGCACCCACTGGAAGACAAGTCTCCAAAATTCAGTCTCCCACTGAGACTCAGATCTATCACAGCAAAGGCCATTCACATATAGAGGCCCTGTGTCTCCACCCTCCTCCCTGCCTCCTTCTATTTCACCCCGACTCTCCTGGAAGACCAGCTCCTACAGCATAAGGAGATGGTCTGGAGATGACCCTTCAGATCTGCCAGCAGTTTGAGGCTATGCCTACTCTACGAGTGCTACAGTGGCACAGCTGCAGCACTGCATCATGCTGCTGTACCATAGCCACTTGCTACAGCGCTGGAAGGGTTTTTTCTATTCTCTGTAGTAAATCCACCTCCTCGCCAGGGGGCAGGTAGGTCCACAGAAGAATTCTCCATCATTCTAGCAGTGTTTAAACCGGGGGTTAGGTTGGCTTAAACAAACAAACAAACAAACACACACACACACACATACACACACTGCGTGATGTCAACCTAGCTAGGTCGACCTAAGTTTTAGGTACATACCAAGCCTCAGTTTGACGAGGACTCTGCCAGCTTCTGTAAACCAATCCCAGGTAATGGAAGACCTAGCTAATACCCTGGGACTGTGTTAGCACAAGACTGCTATGCTCAGAGTACAGCAACACCTGCTCAGTGGCCCCTGAACTCTGCCTTTCTCAGCTGCAGCCAGCCTGCTCCCAGATCTGCTTCCTGCTGCCTCAGGCTGAGTGACAGGTGGTAAAGCAGAGCTGGGGAGACTTCTCTCTATATGGCTAGGAATATGGGTCAATTCCAGAAGGGGAAGGGGAAGCGATGGTATTGTTAGGGGTGGGGGAGGACATTGGAGAACTGTGGAGGCAGAAAAGGGAACTATGGGGATAAAGGGATGTTCACTGAGGAATCATGGGTAGAAAAGAGGGAACTGTGGGGGCAAAGGGAGAAGCTAAAAGTTTTTAATAGATGATTTTTTTTAATGAGCTGGAGGGTTTTGTGTGCATGCTAGTGATTTGAAGGTTAGTTTTCACCTCCTTTTTCAACAATACCAGTGTCACCAGCATGTCCACACAACCTTCTGCTGGTGCAACTCATCAGCAGAATTGTCCCTTTGCAAAACTGTTAACATGTGGATAACTATACTTTTCCTGCAGCTAGCTGAAGCCACTCCATGCAACAAGCAAAAGAGAAGGGAGGAACTTGAGAGAACTGAAAAATGCTTCATTTAGCTCAGTTACAAAGATGACTGTTTCAATAGCATTCCTAGCTCCGGCTGGCCCAGGGAGCAATGGACCAAATGTATCTCTGAACTTGAATGCCCAGTGTCACAGTACAGTATTTTGCTACCAGATGCCCATGTTGGAGTATTTTGCATAAGAAGAGAATCCTTGGGTTAGAGAGAAATAAGGTCAAAGCCAAAAGGCTCTAGTCGCAAAGAGAGTTTTTCTTGTGCCCAAGAATTCAGTCCACATCTCCTGTTCCTAAAGTAGTTTTACCCAATTTCTCAAGCCAGGCAGATAAGGATCAGATTTGCCCAGTCTCATTTAAATTACAAACAAATGCCTGATTGATTATGAGATAAAGCACCAAGAATAACCCAGAATAGCAGGTGAATGTTATTATTATTCATGCCTTGTTTTTTCGCACACAGCAAATTTGTTCCCCAGGAATCTAGAAACAGCTGTATCAGCAGCTCATGTGTATTGATACTGGAACCTTATTCATATTTATACCAGGAGAGCACTGCACATAGGAATAAAAAAAAATCATTTCTTATATTGACTGCTACACCACACCATCAATATAGCTCCTCAGTGTGCTTTTCGGTAAATTAGGCTATGAGATTTATTACAGCAAAGAGTCGTTTGTCAATGGGAGGCCTAGGGAAAACCATGGAAACTCTGCCCCTAAACTGTCTGCTCTCTGACTCTAACTGTTCAATAACTGCCTAGCCAGGGAAAGCATTTCCAATTCCTCCTAGACATTTTTCTGTGGCTTATATTCTCGTTTGCTAAATATAGGCTGAGACATTATTGGACCCTTGTATTATCACTTGCCCAAATAAGGGCACTTCTTTGACACTTAGTAAATAATGGATAAACAAGCCAATACATAACAATCCTGTGTTGGACTCAGCACGTTCTGGAAAGTACTGCGTTCGCTCTGTGAGCATATCCTGGGCAATGCAGAGTGCCCTGTGAACCCCGGTTGGCTTCTACTGCACACCTACAATCTTCCCAGTGACATCTGTGTGTTCTGTTTCTATTGACAAGGAGACACATGAGAGCTTTTCAAGTGAGATTGGGGATGCCCATCTCAATGGATATTGGGTGGGGTTTTGGCTCAGAGCTTTGGTTGGGCTTTGGCATGGTAGGGGAATTCTGTATTGTTATCTTAAAGCAAGAAAATTAGTGAGCAGAGGTGTAAAAGCTGGAGCAAAAGGTTGTGTTTATTTGTAAAAGTAAAGTAATATATTGTAAACATTAATAAATAGAAATTAGGCATAGAGTGACAGTAAAACCTATAATTTCACAAGGTGAAAGTTAAGGTTAATTTATATGTATTGAAATTTTAAACCTAAAATCACCCTGGTTTAGGCTCTGCAATTTGATCCACATGGGCAGACCATTATTCACTCATGCAGTCCCACTGAAGTCAATGGGGAATTTGCACAGACACAGGCGTCCAGCTATGAGGATCAGATTTCAGAAGTGGGGGTCTATGCTTGCATGTTTTGGTCCATTCCCCCATCTGTCACATGTCATACATGTTTGAACAGTAAGATTCTGGGAATACGGGCTGTTTGTTTGGGGCAGGCCAATGTTGGTGGCCTAGCACAATGGGCTCCTGATCCTGACTTTGGGCATTCCTTCAGTACAAATATTAAGAAATAAGTTTAAAAAAAACAATACAGGGTAACTCAGGACTGTGCCCTATATTAAGACCCACAATCCACAGCCCGGAGACCTTTGTGTCAGCTCCCTCCTTTGAAGAATTTCAGGAATGCAACACAGCATAAGAGGACAGAAATATATTTTCCCCCGTAGAGGGAAATGGAGCCCTTTCTGACTGACACTGCAACATGCACCACAAACTGTGCTGCTGTATGAGGCACGGATTATTTCCTTACTATGAAGTAAGATTGATTCTCTCTCCTGATCTTTTATTACCTGGACCAAAAGGGCCTTTGCAACTCTCTCAGAACCTGGAAGGGACAGTCAAGTCTCTCTCTCAACAGGGGACATTTCAAGTGATGAAGCAGCAGGGTCAGAAAGGGATCACATCCAGCCTATCTCAGCTGGAAGGATGGTAGCCATGGAAGAGAAGGGTAGGGGGAAGGGTAAAGTGGATAAAACCAGGTTGATCCTCTGAGCTTCATTAGGTAAACTCTCAAGTGACATCATCTTAGTCCTCCTTTCATGAGTACAGTGGGGATAAAAGTATAACCCCATGGCCAACCCTTTGCTTTATGCTGCAGCAATTTTCCCACTCCTGCGTTTGCAATGCTTTTAAATGATGGGAAAAGAACGACATGAGTGAAAATGTTGCAGAGGTTTTTTGTTCCCTTCCTTTTTGTGCAGGCTGCTTCTGAGGCTATGTTGGTTGCCTAGGAAACTGCAGCAGGAGGAATTTGATTGAATGTGTGGCCAGACTGAACGTCAGAGCTGTGGGCAGAGTTTCGATTGAGAGAGAGAGACCCGAAGTCAATGGAAAGATTCTCATTCACTTCAATGGGTTTCAAATACAGCCCTTACATAGACGGTTGTAATATCTGGTATTTAATTCCCTCCCATCCAATAATCTGAGTTTATTCTTATTGTTCATTTTTAGGAGTAAATACCTGGGTGGGTTTTTCCCCTTCCCGTATTTACTCAATTGTTTTCTTCGATTAGCTCAAAATTTGGCCTCTGGCTCTTCCGGGATGAACTAAAAGTAGGGGTGGGGGATCTTAAAGGTCAGCATTTCCCTTTGGAATTTTTAGCTCAGAAATACTTGTTTTTGGGATGTATATTTTATGAAAACCTAGGCTCAGATTTGTGATTCAGTGGGGTTGTAAATAATCAGTTTGACCTTAATACTGAAAACCTGTTTATACACATAATTATGCATATATTAATAGAATGTCTATACTGTATACACTTTTGCACATTCGAATGTTGATAGTTCTGCCAGTAGCTAGCCAATATGCAATTTATGGGACCCAGCATAACGTTTAGCATTGGTAACACAACTACTGCAAACTCCTCCCAATTATACAATTAAATTTGCACTAATTGTGCTGCAAGCTGCAGTCTTTTTTTTAGGACACTATACATAGCTACAATGCAGTGTTTACTGTGAATAATCTATGTAAACATTATTCTGAATCGTTACCTGAAGGATCTAGTGGTCTGGTGAAAACAGGCTTAATAAAATGGTAATTATTTGTAGGAATGTAATTATAAGAATTAGATGTAGAATATATGCTTAACCTGCCACAAAAATGTTGGCTTGGAATTAAAACTACACATAGTTTGCTAAGTGTAGTCAACCAGATAATTAAATTGCTCCTTGTTTAGACCTGTAAAAGCAGATTTTTACAGGGAATGTAAGTGATCTAATTGTCTTTGAAATCACTTATTAAAGATAAAACCCAACTCAGCAGCTTTCAAGCAGACCAGTTTGGAAGTTGAATGGCTTTTAAAGGAAAGGATGCCAAAAGAAACAAGTGGCTATCCTAACAATGCTCTGTAGAACACCTTAGAACATCACATCCGATCTGCAGTATTCAATATTTAGGCGTACTGAACTGTATAAGGAAGATTTGGAAGGATTCGTCATTGACAATAATTGGAGAACAGAACAAAGAAAAGAAAAAAAAATTTGGCAAAATGCTGATGTAAATTCTGGACTCTGCTGCATTTTTTTATTCCAGTGGAATATCTGGCAGATTTATTAATATAAAGATTTGCTAAAATCTGAGGGGAAAGGCTATTTCCTAATCCTATAATATGGAAACAGTATATGCGTTTGGGCTCTGGGTTTATTTAATTTCTATTTAATGGAAATTCACAGCAAAATAAGTATACATGTGGACATCAAACGAAATGTAAAGTGAAATAGACCATAATATTGGTATCCTACATGATTTGCTGAGCACAGAAAAACATTCCTAGTGCAGCTGCAGCATAAAAGATACTGCTCCTACACGCTTTCAGAGATTCGATCTCTCTGTCTTGCATTATTACCACGTTCACTTTTGAATCATTTGCTCATCCTGCCCCTATCTGACATATTTGGAGTTCTCCCAGTAATCAGGATATTGATGTACTGTGATAAAAAATAAAAGCAAGCAACCTGATGAAACAATTATAGACTACAGTATCACACACATTCAACTTCCCACCTTCTCCGGCTCCTCATGCTCTGATAGCGTAGTGCAAATCTGCAACAACATGACAAACCGCTACAGGTTTGCTACAGTTTGATCGGTTTTGCAGCAGAGGTCAGATAAAGCTATGCAACAAGAAAATTTAGTCTATATTTTGTGCACGACGATCGCAAATAGCTGCCTGGCATGTGGACAGAGGTCAATGTTACATTGCTCGGGAGCAGCTAGGAGGATTAAATGCAGTCCCTGTTGTTGGAATATGAAAAGCTGACCTCATCACCTAGAAAACATCAGGCAGCATTACTCATGGAATATCTGGAAATACGGCCAAGGTTTGCAAGGGAAAATAATAATAATAAAAAAAAGCCATTAGCAACATAACCTCTGCGGAGGAAAAAAACCCCTGCTTTGTGGAAATGAACCGGTTTAAAGTCTCACCGCGGTTGATCCTATTTTCTGCAGGCTGTTTCAAAGTGATCCAATGTCTCATTCCAGTGAGGAAGGTCTCAATGCAAAACAAAAAAGTATATGGCGGGGAATATTTTTAAATTGGATTGTATGCAGATCAGGTTGTGAAGTTTTTTGTTAAGTTTCACAAGAATCAGTACTGACAGCGGTCTCTGATCTCCTTGCAGATCCCTTAGCTCCTCCCTGGACACACCTATCGGCAAACAGCTAATTGCATGTATGGTGTATGTGTGTGTTTGTGGGGATGGATATGTTAATAAGCAGCAATGTTTCCTTCTAGTATCCTTTTTCATTGTTCTTTTGTTCCACGAAACCGACGAGCTTATGAAAGCCCCCTTAATCTCCTCTCCTCTCCAGCAAAAATAAAATAATCAAATGACAGTAGAGTTGCTATTTAAACACTCATTGAAAAACAGGCTGGGTAACACACAACTGCATGTTTCAGAGCCCGAGCCATGTCTCAGACAGAGCCCATTTTCCTGTCCTGATCCTGGAGCGGTCCCTGCTTTCCACCAGGTAGGAGGATGGGTCCCTCAAGAAAACCGGATGTATATTAAAAACCACTTGTAACCCTCACACTGTATCTAGCGGCTCTTGCAGGGTCCGAGTTTTGGCGATCACCCCCATGGGACCACGAAGGACATCTGGGGGATCTGGCGTCCCCCAGCCAGTATTCTGTAAACACATGAGGGCTCTCAGACGTGGAAGAGGGTGTGTGGAATTGCAGCGAACTCCTCTCCTTCCCCCTCCCCCAGCACCTTGCAGTGTTTGATGCTGCAGCAAAGGGAGCTGCCTAAGAAACAAAAGGCTGAGGAAGGCGGATGCGGATGGATCGATCTATGGACGAAACAGGTTAACGTCTTCCATTCGCACAGCCTGGCTTCCCTTCACTCTTTTGTGTAAAGAAAAGGAGGATTGTGGCACCTTAGAGACTAATCGATTTATTTGAACATAAGCTTTCCTGAGCTACAGCTCCCTTCATCGGATGCATTCATTTTGTGTAAGCGCCAGCAAAGCACTTACGCTATGAAGGCTGCTCTTGTACTGCCAGGGAGAGATTTCCCTCTGTCCAGTTTGCCCTGAGCTACCTGCCCGCAGGGTTCCCTTTGATCTCCGTGTTATACAGTGTCCGTGAATGTTACTCGGGTGGAGGGTGCAGAGGCTGGGGCTGTCTCGCCAGGGCTGGGGGAGAGCAGGGCGCTGCTCCTCACCCTGCTCGTACAGCGCTACTCTCGCTCTGCACAGGATCCCTAGGGGAGCAGGAGACGCTCGTTGCCCCTCAGGCTGTGACAAGCCCCCTCCCAGCTGCTGAGGCTGCGGCTCCCCACTCCGCCCCCCGCGATGGCTCCCGCCTAGCGCCCCCAGTGCCCAGGAGACAATGCAGCAGCAGCAGCAGCATCCCCCGAGCGCACGGCGAGGCCCCGCCCCGGCATTACATCACCCGCTTGAGAAGGGCTGCGGGGAGCGGGCCTGTGACGGGAGGGGGCGGGGCCAGCAGCCCCCCTCTATAAAAGGAGGAGCTGGGGGGCCGCGCGGCTCAGAGCTCACAGCTGCAGGTGCCGGAGCCAGCCAGGGAGCAGGAGCCGTAGCCGCCAGCCGGAGGCAGAGGGTGTTTGTGGCCGTGTGACTCAGGCACCATGCGTGAGATCGTGCACATCCAGGCTGGCCAGTGCGGGAACCAGATCGGAGCCAAGGTAAAGAGCGGGGCCCGGTCGGGGCGGGGGCCCCCGCTTGTTGTGTCCCTCGCCCTGGGGCTGGCAGGGGGCGGCTCAGTGGGGTGCGCACGCGGGGGCTGGAGTTAATTAACGCTGCGCTGTATTATGTAAGGGCTATTCACGGTCACTGTCCAGCCTCCTTCCAAAAGGCGGCTGCTTTAGCGCCTGGTTGGTTTGTGTCCACACAGTGTAACGCTTTAGGGCTGACCTGCGTCGTCTTTGCTCGCGCTCCTACTGAGAGCCGCGGAGAACCGAGGCGATTCCGGCAGCGGGCCGGGGTCGGGGGGGAGAGAGTCCTCTCTTCACCCAGCCTGGCTGCCGTGCTCTGAATCGCAGCCCCTCTCGCCGGCGCAGCCGCAAGCCCAGCTGCGGGCGCCTCCCTGCAGGCTGCAGCCGCCTCGCCCTTTGCGCGCGGGGATGCGACTTCTCGGGCATGAATCCGATCCCCCGCGTGCTCGCCACGCCCTCCTGGTCCCTGTCAAAGCCGTCGGGCCGCCCGCCTAGCTAGGGCACTGCAGACCGCCCGAGCCCGCTACCCGGGACAACCTGCAGCTGTGGTCCGCCCCTCCCAAGCCCACAGCCCCCGTCTTCTGCCCTGCGCCTGGGTGAGTCTGAACAAATGGCGCTCGCACTTGCTGGTGGCTCTTAAAAAATCAGTTGCCACGTTGCTGCTGTTCTTCCCCGTCATGGATTCGCTCTAATTGTAGCCCTGCACCTTCAGCTGCTTCTGACGGGGAGACGCCTTGTCTGCTGTGTCAGTCATCCTGCTGCAGTTACCGGTTAGGTTTGCCCACTGGCCACACACTACAGGAAGGCGGGAGGGGGAGGGATGTAGTTCGGGGTTCTCAAACTTTAGCAACCTGAGGACCCCCATTTTGATTTTAAAATTTTCAGGGACCTCCCAGCCTCCCTGCTTAGCCCTTGCCCTGCCCCCTTCCCCTGGGCTATGCCTATGCCCCTGCCCCACCCCTTCTCTGAGACCATGCCCCCACTCACTTCATCCTCCCTCCTTCCATTGCTTGCTCTCCCCCACCCTCACTCACTTTCACTAGGCTGGGGCAGGGGTTTGGAGTATGGGAGGGGGGTGAGCAGTGCAGGAGCTGGCGTAGGGGGTTGGGGTATGGGAGGGGGTGCGGGTGCAAACTCTGGGCTGGGGAGGGGGTTGGGGTGCAGGAGCAGATGCAGAGTGCAGGCTGGGGGAGGGAGTCTGAGTGAGGGCTCTGGGCTAGGGCAGGGGGTTGCAGTGTGGGAGGGGGTGCAGGGTGTGGGTTCTGGGCTGGGGCAGGGGTTGATATGTGTGTGGGAGGGCGTGAGGGGCTTACCTCACGCAGCTCCTAAAAGCGACTGGCATATCTCTAGCAGCCGAGAGGGGTCTCCATGCACTGTCCCTGCCTGCAAGCACCACCCCCGTAGCTTCTGTTGTCTGCAGTTCCTGGCCAATGGGAGCTGCGGAGTTGGTGCTCGAGGAGGGGGCAGTAGACCCCATGACCCCCTCTCCACCCGCCCCAGGGGCTACAGGGCTGTGCCTGCCACTTCCAGAAATGTGGGGGAGCCAGGACAGGTGAGTCTGTTCCCCAGCATGCTGGAGGTGTGCCAGGGAGGGGGAGGAGTTCCTTAGTGGGGCCTGCAGAGACCTGGAGTCCCTTCGAGGACCCCAGTTTGAGAAATGCTGCTGTAGAGCATTAAAAGGTCTGCTGGCAGTATGTGGAGGGAGGAAGGGAGGGGAAGGTCACACAGCTGACAGCCTAATACAATTATTAACTGCCCTTTTCAAAACCACATTTCAGTTTTGGGAGGTCATCAGTGATGAGCATGGCATTGACCCCACTGGCAGCTACCATGGAGACAGTGACTTGCAGCTAGAAAGGATCAACGTTTACTACAATGAAGCCTCTGGTAACTTTTTGTTTACGGCTCTGTGTCCTCCTGAAATCAAAACTAAATGTTCTAAAGCACATACGTGCATCAGAGGTTTATGTAATTAACTTCAGTGCATTCTACACTCGGTAAAATGCTCCCTCTGAATTTCTATTAAATCCTTGGCAAAGCTTTAATGCCTACTTCAAATTCAAGTTGTCACTTCACTCAAGGCTGTTCTTTTTAAATACCATTTCTTCACTTGTCTGGGCAGTAGCAGTCTGTCTCCAGTGAATTCTGAGGAGCACAGTAGCCCACTTGTTAAACAGCTGACTGCAAGTCTGTAATCTGGCTTTTATTCCTCCCACAGGTAATAAGTATGTACCCCGTGCAATCCTTGTTGACTTGGAGCCTGGCACAATGGACTCTGTCAGATCTGGACCATTTGGCCAGATCTTCAGACCTGACAACTTTGTCTTTGGTATGTAATTGTATGTATCTATGGTTTACTATTGTCATAAAGCTTTAAATTGAACACCCACTCTGTGCCTAAAACTAACACAAAATTTACCTAGCTCTATGAAACTTGCATGGTACTTAGCACAGTGGAGCCCTCCTCCTTGCTAGGAGTTCCTAGTACTGCTGTAATATAAATAATGTTCTGTCCTAAATGGAGCATGTGAAACTTCTCCTTCATATTCTGGTGACTAAATCAACATCTTTCCACTCCACCTTCCAGGTCAGAGTGGTGCTGGAAACAACTGGGCAAAAGGCCACTACACAGAAGGAGCTGAGCTAGTGGACTCTGTCCTGGATGTGGTAAGGAAGGAATCGGAAAGCTGTGACTGTCTACAGGGTTTCCAGCTGACCCATTCTCTAGGTGGTGGCACGGGGTCTGGGATGGGAACTCTCCTCATCAGCAAAATTAGGGAGGAGTACCCAGACCGTATCATGAACACCTTCAGTGTAATGCCATCTCCGAAGGTGTCAGACACAGTGGTTGAACCCTACAATGCCACCCTTTCTGTCCACCAGTTGGTGGAAAATACAGATGAAACCTATTGTATTGACAATGAAGCCTTGTATGACATTTGCTTCCGCACGCTGAAACTCACAACCCCTACCTATGGGGACCTCAACCACCTGGTCTCTGCCACTATGAGCGGCGTGACGACCTGCCTCCGGTTTCCCGGACAGCTGAATGCTGATCTCCGCAAGCTGGCAGTCAATATGGTGCCTTTCCCCCGTCTGCACTTCTTCATGCCAGGGTTTGCCCCGCTAACTAGCCGTGGCAGCCAGCAGTACCGGGCTCTGACGGTGCCAGAGCTAACGCAGCAGATGTTTGATTCTAAAAACATGATGGCAGCCTGTGATCCCCGCCATGGCCGCTACCTAACTGTGGCAGCAATATTCCGTGGCCGAATGTCCATGAAGGAGGTGGATGAGCAGATGCTCAATGTCCAGAACAAAAACAGCAGCTACTTTGTTGAATGGATCCCCAATAACGTCAAGACGGCTGTCTGTGACATTCCCCCCCGCGGCCTCAAAATGTCTGCCACTTTCATTGGGAACAGCACAGCCATTCAGGAGCTGTTCAAGAGAATCTCTGAGCAGTTCACGGCCATGTTCCGGCGTAAGGCTTTCTTGCACTGGTACACTGGTGAGGGCATGGATGAGATGGAGTTCACTGAAGCAGAGAGCAACATGAATGATCTGGTATCAGAATATCAGCAATACCAAGATGCCACTGCTGACGAGCAAGGAGAATTTGAAGAGGAAGGAGAGGAGGATGAGGCTTAAGATAAAAAGGCTTAGGAAAATCTTTAGTAAAGGCAGGCAAGTGTTCTGAATGAAGTCTGTTCACAGTTGTGGTGAAGCATGCTTTATTATGTCCTTTGGTACCCTCCACTGTTGCCTCTGTCGCCAGTTTTGTAACCTTGACAATGTAACAGTAGTTGCAAAAGTAACTCTAAAAATCTTCTGTTTAAATGGCTAACTTCTCAAATATAAAAGGCATCTGTGTTCCAAATGGTGTCTTAGACTTATTTCTCTCCTCTCAGACCAAGAAAAGCAGAGCTGGAACTAGCTTCCTAATTGCAGTCTTACATTAAATTATGGGTGTGATTGGCAAATAGCCTGAGAAGTTGTGTACCAGTAAACAAGGGATCCAATCACTTGCACTGACATGCTAGTAATTAAGATAGTTAATAATTTTTGGAGAGTGAGTAAAAAATGCAGTGCCCTGGTGTAAAAGTCAAACAACCAATCTATTGTTGGGAAAGTTGCTTTGACTAATAGAAACAAGACACTTCACTCAAGGATCTTGCAACTTCTGTTTACAGGAATATATGATAGTGAGGTCAGCTAGACAGTAACTTATCAAAACTGATTTCACAGTGTGCCTGCAGCCTTCCCTTGTCATTCAAGAGCTCTTCTTAATGCACTTGTTACAGGGCTTCCAGCATGCTGGGCAGCTTCACCTCCCTATGACTTGAATGATCCTGAGCAGCCCAGTTCCCATTCGTGAAATGGGAAAAGTGTATGCAGAGAGGCAGGAGGTTAGAATTGCGTCAGCAATATTGTAGTCATGGTTGAGAGGGTATGTTCATGCCCAAAGAGCTGTTCAGGCAATTAATTCTTATTCTCAAAGGTGAACACTTTCCAAAATAGCAGCTAACCCAACGCACCAACATGCTACACTTCTGGCCAAACTGGATCATTCTAGTACAACTTGCTTGAAGGTTACACACAACATAATCAAAACAGAACTTAACTACCCTCTTGCAGCAGACTTTTTTTAAAAGAACCCTACGAATGGCTGTATCCCACACTAGATCTTGGCCTCTGCAGAATTCCTGCTGGCTGTAACTTTAATAGTAAATGCAAAAAGAAATGCACTTCACTTTCACAGGAAGGTCAGAGGAGGCAGGAGCCTTCTAAATTATTCTCCTTCAGTTGGGGATGTGTGTAGGGGGGAAGAGTTAAAAGGCATTCGCTCCCAAAGGCCATAGGTAACCTGAGGGTGAAAATTGCAAGGGGACCAGTGACCCTATAACACATCCTAAGGGGCTCCAGGTGTAGAGGGCCTTTGGGGGGCTCCCTAAACTAGAGTAAATCCAACCCAGCAATGTAGGATGTTGGAGACAAATAGCCTCTTTGGGCAGGTTCTGACTACATTTGTCATGCCCTGGCCTATCTGTCATTACTGCAGGGAGCAGCTCTTTTATACATTAAAACTTTTCATATCAGTAATTCTCATTAAGGTGGCAAGTACAACAGTGCATTCAAATGTTTTGTTTCATTGTTTCTCTTTAGTCAAACTTTACTTGACACAGCCTTTCTCTTCAGGGTGAAAGTCAAAATGACAGTGGTATAATAGTGGGCAATAACAGAAACACTCCCACTGTTGCTTAATAAGGGCCCTTAAGATATTGAGCTCAACCTCTGCTGAGCTAGGAGCACAAACCCAAAGGCCTGCTCTCTGGCCTTTAGGTGAAATGCTTGGTCAAGCTAATCTTGCTTGACTAAGAGTGAGCCCACCATCTGTATTTAACATTGTTTTTTACCTTACTATTTTACCCCAACTTGTCTGCTTACACAGCTCTAGCTGTGCTGTTGTGATGCTTTATGCATCGGATGAAGTGAGCCGTAGCTCACGAAAGCTTATGCTCAAATAAATTTGTTAGTCTCTATGGTGCCACAAGTCCTCCTTTTCTTTATACCCTAAGTTATAGTGCCTCTTACTGAACTTCAATTACCTTGGGCCTCATGAGAGTCTTAGGCTTTGTTTTAATGGTAGAAGATTTATTTACTTCCCCACCCCCATCTTAGAGTTCAGCTTCTTATTCTAAACCACAGGGAGGGGGATGCATCTTTCAATGGGGGCGGTCCCTGTACAGCTGTTAGATCATGCCTCCTAGCAAAACCACTTGTTGTACCTCTTATACCACAGCAGTGTTATGGTTAAGGTGGTTCTAGTAACTCATTGCACTACACACCCACTCTTGCACTCAATAAAAATCACGTAAAAGTAGGCTGCTTTGGTTGTCAAAGTAACCCTCCTTTTGAATGGCCTGGTGGGGCTGCACTTGAAATCTTGTCTGCTTTCATGCCTGCTCTAATGGTGTTAGAGTGTACAATGCTGCCTGTGTTGCCTGGAAATTGGGGGTGGTGTAGAAGGGCCAGCACTTTCCCTTTTAGGGATGGTTGCCTTGTGGAAATTACAGCGAGGATAACTATGCAAAGTGGGCAGACTATTCCTCCAGGCACAGTCTGTAATCTCAATCATCCCTGTGACACAAATCATATGTAGCTAAGGATTGGGGATAGTATGGTACTACTTACCGTAGCTGTGACTGTTACAACTCTCATTCACCCTCAGTGGGTTTAGTCTCCCATTCTATTTTAGCATCATCAATATGTCCAGGAGATAAGGCTTACGGGGAATTAGCCTACTAAGTACTGATGCTTTCAGTACTGCTCATTTGCTAGAAAGCAGCATGCCTTCCTACCCCTTTGACAGTTCGCTGTCCTGTGTGGGTTTGCCAAACCTGCCAAAGAAGAGAAGCATTAAGATAGATAATAGGATATTTTTGGATAGAGTATCTTCTACAAAGCTCAGTAACCTGTCAATCAATCCAGGCAAATATAAGGTTACAGTCTATGAAAAATTATCTCTGGGCATGAGGTGGGGAAAATATTGGATTTGTGGGGGTGCAGGAAAAATAAATTATAAGCCATGGAGAGAAGATGGGTTTCACATTTGGAATAGGTACAGGGGTCCTCAAACTTCATTGGACTACGATTCCCCTTCTGACAAAAATTACTGTGCAACCCCAGGAGGGGGCACTGAAGTCTGAGCCTACCCCAGCTCTGCCACCGCAGGTGGCGGGCCAAAGCCTGAGCCCTGCTGCCCAGGGCTGAAGCCCTTGGGCTTTGGCTCCAACCCTGGGTGGTGGGGCTTTGCCTTTGGCTTCTGTCCCAGGCCCCAGCAAGCCTAATGTCAACCCTGGTGATCCCATTAAAATGGGGTCATGACCCACAGTTTGAGAACTGCTGGGATAGGAAGATTCAATATCATTTTATACCTAGAACACTAGAATCCAACTGAACCTTTAATATACCCTGGAGACTGCCAATTACACAAACCTAAGGATTTCATATTTCAGATAATGAGCAGATGTGCCCTTCACTCCCTCACCATGGTTACACTTCTCTCTCACAAAGAAAATTTGTGCATCTAAGCAGGGTTCCAGAATAGAATCTGCCAGCCCCTCACTGCTATAAACAAGCATTTGACAGAGGCATCATAAATGTCCAGTTGGAGTGCATCTCCTCTATTATCTTGTGTATCAAATGGGGCCTCTCTTTCAGATTCGACTGTGATACGTGAGGAAGGCTTATGCATTCTAAATACCTCAGATAGTGTCTATTTAGCAATAGTTATGGGTGCAATAGAAAAGATTTTGGCAAGAAATATACAACTGAGACTTAGTGCCAATCCTTATTGGCGGTTTCCAGTAAGGCCTCACACATCATTAATAGTTAGAACCAATGCAGTCAAAAATAAGGGGATCAGTTCCTGTCATGTAATTGTGTGAGGTGGATATCTGCAGAATGTACCTAATGGATATGAATATATAAAGAATATAATTCATGCAAACAATTCTGACAAGAAAACTCTCACTGTTGATGGTGTGGAGGTACTACACTACTATGACAGGGCTGGATAATCCCTACATAGTTATATAGGGTTGATTTATTTAAAAGAAAAAAACACAACAAACTCCTGAGGTGAGGGTCTGGTATCAGTGAGATTGCCTCTTCATTTTTCCATTCATTAATTACCTCTGGGTCTCTAGTCTTTCCTTGTGCTGAAACTCTGCCTGGGGAAAGCTGGAGAAAGGATAGGTCAGTGGTTACAATGCTAGCCGCACTTTTGGGAGAACTGGGTTCGGTTCCCTGTTTTACCACCAACTTTCTGTGTGACCTTGGGCAAGCTAGTAAGGCCCAGATCCTCAAAGCAATGTATTGGGAAAAACAAGATTTACACGGGAACCAAGGCAAAGTTATTCAATTGCATTGTGATACGCTTCTGAAACTTGGCAAATGCCAGAAAACCACAATAGGAAACTTAAAGCATTCCAGCTGAGATGCTTACAAAGAGTAGTTGGTGTCCACTGGTGGAACAAAGTAACCAGTGCTGGTGTGTTACAAAGGACTGGCCAGCAGACTATAGAGACAATGATTTGAGAAAGAAGGCTGAGGTGGTTTGGACATGTTATATGGCAATATCAAAAAACAATATTCCTTACCAAGCTCTTCACTGGATATGACCTGGGGGAAGATGGAAAAGAAGAGGACAACTGATAAGAAAACCATTGAGAAAGATGTTGCTGTTATGCAAACAGACTATAATGGAACAAGAAATGTGGCATTAGATAGAAGTGGAAAGACTGGGTTGCCTCACATCACAAGGCATGAGAGCATCTAATAAAATAAGACTAGATCCTCATAGGTATTTAGGAGCCTAGTTATGTGCCTACATACCTTTGAGGTTCTGGGCCCAAGTCTTTCTGGGCTAAATCCACGAAGGGAATTAGGTGTTACAGTCCCTAACTCTTAGGTGCCCTGTCACGTAGCGGAATCCATAGCCATGGATTAGGTGCCTAGGCTCCCTATACAATGCCTGGGGAACGTTAGGCACCTAAGAATGGGATTCAAATAAGCCAGCAAGCTGAGTGGGTGGCTGCCTAAGCTAGCCAGTAGGAAATCCAGAGAAGAGTGTGGCCTAAGCCCCCTCATGGAGTTAGGTGCCTGCCTCTGGGCCAAAGGGATTCTCAACTGTGATCAGCTAAGCCCGGTCAACCCTTTCTTGTGAAAAACAGTGGAGCAGGGAAGGTGTTGGTTGTGATGCTGCTGCTGTCACTGCCACCCCCTTCCTCTTTCTATCCAATAACCCCACGGTTAGAGTACTCACCCAGGGTATGGGAGACCAAGGTTCAACTCTCCTCTCTGCCTGATTTGGCTTGGACCCAGGTTGCCCACCTTCCGGGTTAGTGCCCCAGCTGTTGGATATAAAGGGGGCAACTCCCCCTCCTTGGTTGCCTTTTATGTGGGCTCAGTGTGCTTTGAGAACACCTACGACCGGGCCCCACAAAGGCACTCAGACGGGGGAACACCTCGTTTGAGAACCCCACCAGGGCTGAGACATGAGCTAAGGCAGCTCGGTGATGTCAAAACTTAGGTAGCTTTGCACATGCTTACAAGCAGAAACTTAGGGGAATTTACCAGTGGAGACTTAGGTGTCTAGGGATTTTAAGCACCTACAGGGTTAGGTGGCAGCTGAGCAGAGGTTTTTTTGAAGCCCTTAGTGGTGCCTAAATGTTAAACTTACACACCTAAGATGGCACTTAGGTGCTTCAGTACCTTTGTGGATCTAGCCCTCTGTGCTTCCCTCTATAAAATAGGGGTACTAGTGAGGATCAACGTGTTAAAGAGTGTGGGATGCTCAGATACTATGGGAATGGATAAGTACCTTAGATAGACGATAGCGCTGGTGCTGTGTGTGTCCTCCAGGACTCAAATCCACATGGCCTGTTCCATTGAAGTCAATGTCAATCTTTCTACTGGATGTTAAACTGGGGTCACAGAGAATGAAAATGGCAATGTGGGTTAGCAATGTGGAGAAGGAAAGGAGGGACCCCATAATCTTCAGCTCCTCTCTATGTGGGTGTTGTCAAACCCATACCTTTTATTTAAGTTCCCCATTGTTGTTTAGCTCCCACTGCAGAGCTGTGGGAGAGCAGTGTCAAGAGAGGAAGCCAGTTTAGAACTCTCAGGGAAGAAGTAAAGGGGTGTGTTGGGGTGTCTGGTGATGTGAGGCACGTAGAGGAAAACTTTTGCATTTTTCCCTCCCTGCCCAAACCCTAGAACAGGGGTAGGCAACCTATGGCACGATTGCCAAAGGCAGCACACGTGCTGATTTTCAGTGGCACTCTCACTGCCCGGGTTCTGGCCACTGGTCCAGGAGGCTCTGCATTTTAATTTAATTTTAAATGAAGCTTCTTAAACATTTTTAAAACCTTATTAACTTTACATACAACAATAGTTTAGTTATATATTAAAGACTTACAGAAAGAGACCTTCTAAAAACGTTAAAATGTATTACTGACATACGAAACCTTAAATTAAAGTGAATAAATGAAGACTCGGCACACCACTTCTGAAAAGTTGCCGACCCCTGCCGTAGAGGGTTAGGGGTGAGGACAAATCCCCCATTGCTATTTGCCTATATGGCATGCTCCAGGAATACTGTATAGGATTAACTTTTCCATAAGAAAGGTAATCTCAGGGGCCTAAATAGGTTTATACTAACATTTGCATACCTAATGTTGTGTAAACTATTCTAGCCTCTAATTAAACAATTGGTGTTGTCTCGTTTGCTACATGAGTTTTTGATTTAATGAGCCCTGGCTTTTTTGTTTGCCCCAATTACCAGGAGATGAAACATTCCCTTAGGGATTCCAGGACTTTCACTTGTATTTGGCTCACACCCTTTCTCCTCAAGGGACTCTTTATTTTCCTCTTCCACCTGTATTTGTGGCTCCACAGCTTGAGGGTCTGCTTGTATTTTTCTGGCTCACCTTGAAGCTGTGGGTCAACTGTCCCCCTGAATCCACCCTGTATATGGCAGGCACTGGTTTCTTACTTAGAAACACAAACCCCACCACACACTCTTTCTATGCAATATTCCCCGGTTCTCTCTAAATATGTGCTTTTTTTTTTTTTTGTAGGAACCAATTATGATGCATTCCAGCTAGTACTAGTTGATGTCAGTCCAGCCAGTTAAGGCCATTTTCACCCCCTTGTTCAATTCTGCAGCATTTACACAATTAAAAAAATATATTAGGAGCCAACTCTGCACCTGGTTATATCAAAGGTTTCTTTCTGCAGTATGTCCCTGATATAAGATTCAATTATAGTTAAGGACCCTTGCAATCCATCCATCACTACTTGCGCTGTGTGTTCTCCTTGTACAAGTGGGAGTGGCAGCACCTGGACCTAGCTGCTCCTGTGTTGAGCCTCAGACACCTCCATTTTGGATTCTTTCTAACACAGTCCAAGTGCACAGCATGCTCAACTGTATGAAAATTCAAAATAGAGGCACCTGGGCTGTGGCATGGGGCTAGCAAGGTGCTACAGGACCCAATGCATTTTGGGAAAGGAAGGAGACTGATTAGACCCCTACCCCATTGGACACTACTACAAGTGGAGCCCCTGGAATGCTCATTTGAATACAAGCCAGTGGGGGGTTGGGGTCATGGGAGAGTTCTGAAAGGACTACCTCCCAGGGACTAAGCAATCAAGAGAAATAGTGCAGGTGATAACCTTTCTGTATCCTCCAGCAGTTTAACAAGGAAATTGGTTTCTCACCATTAGTTTCAATCTGATGCAAACTATTTCACTCTCCATAAAGTCATGCTAGTAGAAAGAGAAGTGATAGCTCTTCAAACACTTGTCAAAAGGTTACCAGTTTACATTCTCCGAGCAAGCAAGACACAGTTTAAGGTTAGACTATTCTCCTCACCCGCCCCTCCTCAAAACCTTTAAATGTGGGTGTGATGTTACTGACGTCTACTGTGTGCATCCGATGAAGTGAGCTGTAGCTCACGAAAGCTTATGCTCAAATAAATTTGTTAGTTTCTAATGTGCCACAAGTACTCTTGTTCTTTTTTTGACATAACCTGTGACTGTATAGATCATTGTTGCAACCACTGTTATATATTTGCAGCAAATATTGTACAAAGGTTGTTGTGTAAGGTGTCTATGGAAAGGTTATGATTTGCTGGTTATGATTATATTATCCGTATGGGTGTATCATTTTTGCAGTTGAAGTTATGAATATTGGCTATGTACTTCTATATCAATGTGTTTTGATTCTAAGTAGCCTCATTGAAGCATTTGGTCAGCTTCTTGAGAAGGGACTATTCTCAGTAAGTGCCCAATCAAGAAACACTTAACTGATAATGGATTTTGGGAGATGCCAATCCACATCTGAGCTTTCCTGGGAACATTCAAACTAACATGTAAACAATGGTGTTGGCCTGTAAAGAACTAAGTCATGCATGGACATGTGGCTTGCCCATGTGAGTCCAGGCTCCTTCTTGCTGCTGGGATCGTCCACAAGGCAGAGGATATAAAAGGCTGCTGCAGCTCCTCCATTTTGTCTTCAATCCTGCTTCTTGCCTCTGGAGAGACTTTGCTACTGAAGCTCTGAAAATAGGATTGAATGACCCATCCCAGCTGTGGATGTACTCCAGAGACTTAATTTGAACCTACAGTTTATTCCATCGCTGCTACAAGCCTGAACCAAGAACTTGGCCATTAGTGTATGTAATTGATTCCATTTAACCAATTCTAGCTCTCATCTATATCTTTTTCCTTTTATGAATAAACCTTTAGATTTGTTGGTAAGATCTAACTTGTATATTGACCTGGGTCTGGGGCTTGGCCCTTTGGGATTGGGAGAACCCTTTTTCTTTTACTGGGGTATTGGTTTTCATAACTATTTGTCCCCATAACGAGTGGCACTGGTGGTGATACTGGGAAACTGGAGTGTCTAAGGGAATTGTTTGTGTGACTTATGATTAGCCAGTGGGATAAAACCAAAGTCCTCTCTATCTGTCTGGTTTGGTTTGCCTTGGTGTGCAAAGGAACCCTAGCCTTGGGCTGTAACTGCCCTGCTTTAAGCAATTTGTCCTGAATTGGTGTGCTCAGTTGGGTCCCACCAAAGCCAGCATCATTACAGTAGGATTCTGAATTCAAGGAAAGGAGAACTGAGTTAGCCCTACTAGTTTCTTATTTAATCTTTGACTTTTGTGCAGTAGCTAACCCTTTCCTAATGTACCTCAGTTTATCAATATTTTTGCACGTGGCTTCCTGGATTAGTCAAAGGCATTATTTTTTCTTTTGGCCATAATTCCTCTATAATTGAAGTGATGGAAGTGTTAACAATACTCCATCTCAAATGGACCCTGAACACACTTATATTGAAAGCTGAGACAGATGTTTTAGGCACCAAGCTATGCCATCTTTGTTGAGTGTCCACTGTCTTGGTTTCAAGCAGGTTCTCACATTTTTCTGTTTATGCAATCAAAATATACTGCCTATCCCTAAAATTAATAATGAAAAGGTCCAAGTGGCGGCGTTAAGCTCAAACTAAGACCTACATATATAGAATGGAATTCTGGCTTATTGATCTGTTAAATTTTGCTTCTTTGCTAAATGCATAATCTCTGTCTTATTATTTGTATTTCAGAGGCATCTAGATGTTCCTTGTCCTAGGTATTGTACATCCATATAGTAAGAGCCAATTCCTGCTGTAAAAGCTTACAAACTAAATAGACAAGTCAGACAAAAGGTTTAAGGGAAACAAGGCACTGAAAGGTGAAATGACTTGCCAGGTCACACAGAAAATTAATGATAGAGCCAAGAAAATACCCACTTCTCCTGAGTCTCAGTCCAGCATCCTATCCACTGGATTACACATCCTCTCATCCAGTCTTATCCAGATTGAGCATAATCTTTCAAGAAACTAAATACTACAGCAAAAAATATCTGAGTAATTATGATGCTCAGTAAAGCAGGCTTGGATTAAGCAGCTGCAGGACCGTGAGAAAAATGAGAACTCGTGTAAGATTCTACCGGAGAGAACATAAAAATGTTTTAATTGAGAGGAATACTAGATGAACTCCAGAGAAATTTTGCCCCAAGGCACTACTTTGGTTCTGAACTCAGGGTGTAACTGTAATTTCTACTTGCAAACCCATTATAATTAGCAATGTCTGAAAGCTTATTTGGAAAAAAGAAATTTGTCACCTAGTCAAAATGGTACTTTTATAGCTCTGTTCTGATACTACAAGTTAGAACCAACTTCTAAGCCAACAGATAAGGTTCTGCGTTTGCCCAGTCTATAGTTAAATTGCAAGTAACTATCTAATTGCAAGATAAAGCACTGAGACTAAGGAACAGGAGCAACTCTGACTGGCACGTGATTGTTACAATTCATACCTTGCTCTTGCTGGCATACAGCACATTTGTTCTGCTAGAAATAGTTGTAGCGGCATCTCATGTATATTGATATTGGAACCTTATTAACATTTATACTAAAAGAGCACTGCTCACAGGAATAACAAATACATTTTCATCTACTGGATGGCACCCCATCAGTGTCGTTATTTGCTGAGTCCAATATTCATGGCATAATGTATATTTATCATCAGGGGCAGCATTTGCTATAGGGTAGGAGGACACTTCCTCCCCCCAGCCTTGGGTTTGATTGCCCAGACTTTTAAGCAGCTGCCTAGGGCAGTAAATTTCTGCACAGCTGCCTAGTGTGGCAGACTTGGCCCGGCTGCCTCTCTATCATGACAGGGGCAGCTGGGCCAAACCTGCCATCCTAGGCCTATGAGGAAGAGGTCAGCACACTGAAGTTTTGCCAAAGTAGATTTTCTTGAGCAGCCTCTGGTGCCGCTCTCCTCTCTCTGCCAGTTGGACAGGAAGCAGCAGCAGTGGCCTGGGCAAGAGCTGAGTGTGGAGTGAGCTAGGCCCTGAATCTGCCCCAGGCCACTCATGGTTGAGACACGTGACCCCCAGATTGCTCCCCTCACTCCCTGGGATAGGACTGGCACACCACCTTCCTCCAGGATGGGACACCTATGAGCAGCCATGGCTTCAGCAAGGAAGTGGATGCAGGGATACTGACATAACTCCCCGCTGCCCTCCCTCCCCCAATTTTTCTAAAATGATGATCCTGGTTATTATGTTTATTACGGTGGTGCCTACAGGCCAAATGAGAATGGAGCCCCATTATGCTAGGTACTATATAAATATAGAATAGGAGAGACAGTCTGTCAAGGTTCCTCCCCCACTCTGAACTCTAGGGTACAGATGTGGGGACCTGCATGAAAAACCTCCTAAGCTTATCTTTACCAGCTTAGGTCAAAACTTCCCCAAGGTACAGAATATTCCACCCTTTGTCCTTGGATTGGTCGCTACCACCACCAAACCAATACTGGTTACTGGGGAAGAGTTGTCTGGACACGTCTTTCCCCCCAAAATACTTCCCAAAACCTTGCACCCCACTTCCTGGACAAGGTTTGGTAAAAAGCCTCACCAATTTGCCTAGGTGACTACAGACCCAGACCCTTGGATCTTAAGAACAATGAATAATCCTCCCAACACTTGCACCCCCCCTTTCCTGGGAAATGTTGGATAAAAAGCCTCACCAATTTGCATAGGTGACCACAGACCCAAACCCTTGGATCTGAGAACAATGAAAAAAGCATTCAGTTTTCTTACAAGAAGACTTTTAATAAAAATAGAAGTAAATAGAGATAAAGAAATCCCCCCTGTAAAATGAGGATGGTAGATACCTTACAGGGTAATTAGATTCAAAACATAGAGAACCCCTCTAGGCAAAACCTTAAGTTACAAAAAAGATACACAGACAGAAATAGTTATTCTATTCAGCACAGTTCTTTTCTCAGCCATTTAAAGAAATCATAATCTAACACGTACCTAGCTAGATTACTTACTAAAAGTTCTAAGACTCCATTCCTGGTCTATCCCCGGCAAAGACAGAATATAGACAGACACACAGACCCTTTGTTTCTCTCCCTCCTCCCAGCTTTTGAAAGTATCTTGTCTCCTCATTGGTCATTTTGGTCAGGTGCCAGCGAGGTCACCTTTAGCTTCTTAACCCTTTACAGGTGAGAGGGGATTTCCTCTGGCCAGGAGGGATTTTTAAAGGGGTTTACCCTTCCCTTTATATTTATGACACAGTCCCTGCCCAAAGAGCTTACAATCTAAATAGATAAGAGAGACACAGGGTCAGGGAAAAACATGAGTTTCATTCAAAGACAGCTGTTCCCATTGAAGGAAAGTGGATCTTTGTAGAAATAACATCGCCCTATGCCCACAAATTGTGCTGCATCTCTCTCTCTCTCACACACACACACTCACACACACACACACACACTCTTTTTCTATTTTATCCTTAGCCAATCACATGGGATTTAGACAGTGTAAAACACAAGTACAGGAGACTATATGCTAATGCCCTTTTTACTTATGAACAAATAAGCATCAAACACAGAAAGCGTACGAAAGACCGATGCCCTTGCCAGAGTGACCACAAGTGATGGTGTCACAGCAGGCATTGTGTAGTGAAGTTCTCAGATCTGGCTCAATCCTGTTAATCCACAAATCAATGCGGCAGCCCCACAGCTGGCACCAGGTAGGGTTAGGGCATGCACCCCTTTGTACGTCAGTGGAAAGTTTGAGAGCACGGTGTGCTGGGGTGTTTTTGTCTATCCTGGTGACATGGCCAAAAAGCACGCAACCCAGCTTTTAGATATAATGAGTGACCGGAGTAAGGCCAGATCGCTGTGAGACTATGACATTTAGCACAGAGTGAAACCATTTTATACTCAGGATTTGGCACTGACTGCATGGAATGCCTCTAGCCGCTCCAAGTCTGCCTGTAAGCTGGTCCAGGTTTCTAACTCATAGAAATACAGGTAGTACACAGGTTTAATAGATCCTGAATTTTGGCTCAGCACAAAGATGTTATGAATAAAGAAGTTTATTTAATCGATCTATACATTGCTCATCACTGTTGTGTCTGATTACCTATCTAGCACATAGTGGGCTGTAATTAGGAAGTAGGAATATTGATTCTTCTTATGAACTTTTATTACATGACGTAAAAGCACCTTCATAAAGTTTCCCAGCTCCTTGCTGAGAGGAACAGTCTTGTGTTTCTCAGCAGTGCATACAGTACTTCAATTGCAGCAGGTCCAAAAGGTGATCTCAGGCAGGCTTCATCAGCTGGAAGAATGGTGGCCATGGGGTAAAGGGTGAAAGACAAAGTGAATAAAAATAGATTGATCATGAGTAGGGCCCGACCAAATTCCCAACCATGAAAAACATGTCCCGGATCGTGAAATCTGGTCTCCCCCCGTGAAATCTGGTCTTTTGTGTGCTCTTACCCTATACTATACAGATTTCACAGGGGGGAGACCAACATTTCTCAAATTAGGGGTCCCAACCCAAAAGGGAGTTGTGGGGGGGGTCACAAGATTATTTTAGGGGGTGGGGCGCAGTATTGCCTTCAGATCTGCGTGTCTGGAGTGTGGCATCTGTTAGCTGGGCACCTAGCTCTGAAGGCAGCTCATTGCCAGCAACAGCACAGAAGAAAGGGTGGCAATACCATGCCATGCCACCCTTAATTCTGCACTGCTGTCCTCAGAGCTGGGAGGCTGGAGAGTGGCGGCTGCTGACTGAGGGTCCAGCTCTGCAGGCAGCAGTGCAGAACTAAGGGTGACCATACCCTACCATGCCATCCTTCTGTGCTGCTGGTGGTGGCAGCTCTGCCTTCAGAGCTGGGCTCCTGGCCAGCAGCTGCCACTCTCCAGCTGCCCAGCTCTGAAGGCAGTGCTGTAGCCAGCAGCAGTGCAGAAGTAAGGGTAGCAGTACTGTAATCCTCACTATAATAACCTTGCCAAACCCTCCCCTCCCCCCAAACTCCTTTAGGGGTCAGGACTCCTAAAATTGCCTAAACACTGGCAAATTTCAGATTTAAATAGCTGAAATAATGAAATTTACTATTTTAAAAATCCTATGTCCGTGAAATTGGTATGGCCCTAATCATGAGGGATTCCAATAGGAAAAGTCTCCAGTGAGTTATGTAGTCTGTCCTCTATGTGTACCCCAGTGAGATTAATACCATGACCAGATATTTGGTCTATTGTTTATGCTGCAGCAATTTCCATACTCATATTTGCAATATTTTCAAACTATGCGGAATAATTGACAAGAATGAAAATGTTACAAGGGTTTTTGTTTCCTTCTTCCTTGTGCAGACTGTTTCTGAGGTTGTGTTGGTTGCCTAGGAAACTGCTGAAGGAGGAATTCGATTGAATGTGCTCCCAGACTGAACATCAGCGTTGTGGGCAGTGTCAATTGATAGAAGTGTATGTGTGTGCACACCCACAATGTATACGCTGGATGCTATGGCCCAGATCCACAAAGATATTTAGGCTCCTAACTCCCACTGATTTCAAGGTTTTTGTGGATCTGGGTCTTTGTTTTTTTTTGTTTGTTTTTTTTTTATATTTGTAATATCAAAGAATCCTGAACATTCATGATGTTATGTTAGCTATTATATTTTTCTATCTAAACACAGTCTATGGCCAAGATTTTAAAAAGTGGGTGCTTAAAATTAGGCTCCTATAGCCATATTTAGATACCTAAACAATTTTCAAAAGTGTTCCACTAAGGATGCTGTTGTGGGGCTAAGCACTTTTGAAAATCAGGTCAAATTTTCAGGCATCTAAATAAGTTTTTAAAACACCTTGATACTATCCCCAGTTATATATAATATATGGAACAAGTGGAAAAAAAGGTTACAATGAAAAGACTGCTCAAGATTACAAAAGCATGTGTCTAGCAAATTTGGGAATATAATGAAGATTTCTAGACTCTCAGACCCGTGCTGTAACCATTGCAGCATCATATCTCCTTAAAGAGCTTTTTAAACTTCCAGTCCTCACAGGACCAAAATCATAATCTTGGCAACATAAAGCAAACACTCTAGCTGTAGGTGTAACCACACAATTAGAATATGCTGAATTCACAGATTTTAAATTACCTATCGCAGAGGTTGCTTATTGTTAAGCAAATATGATTAAGTACCATAGAAATATATTGAACATTATGAGGAAAAATTAATAATACAACCTCGAATGTATAAAGGCTTCAGCATTCAAAAAGTCTGTTCTCAAACTGATGCAAAGATCTCTGAGCAAGCACAATCCCTTGATAATAACCTGTGTGTTTTGCTACTGCAAATGTTGTAATAATAATAATAGTGTGGCAAAGATCATGGGGCAGATCCATGATAATTTACACCAGCTGAGGATCTGTCCAGGAGCCTCCTAGAAGATCCCCAACTTGCAAGGAGGACGCTCCACTGGAGCAAATTGAGAGACTCCAGATTAGTGACCACTTTTGAAAATTTGTGCCTAAGTGATATACCCAAGGTCAGAGCAAGCCAGTGTCAGAGACAAGGACAAAACTCAGAAGTCTCGACTCCCAGTTTTATCCTCCAACCATTAGGCAATGCTCCTTCCTTTAGGTGTAAACACCAAAACAAGATCTGAGGTGAACTCAACAACTTTACAATACATTTTATATTATTGTTTTAAAAAAACAAAACACATTATTGTTAACGACTGAGTCCTTTGCTTCACTGGCCCCATCTGACAGCTCTGTAATTATTACATTTGTAACTGCACCATTACTCTTGATATAGTGATACTGTGACCAACAGGCCATCAATCTGATGATACAATTAGCCCCCGATTCCCATCTCCTTCCCCCAAGCCCTACTTTCAGCACTGTGAATCTGTCATCAATTTTATAAGTGGACTTGATGGATTCATTTTAGACTTATCAAATTGAAAATCATTCCATGTTTCTTACATGATGAATAGAGCAGTTGGAGGAAATTTTGGGTCAGTATCTCTGGGGTGGTTGAAACAAATCTGAGACTCCCTATCAAGTCTTTAAATTACCCCCAAATCTTGAGCCATATCTTCTGGTGGGTTTAGTGCCACAAGGAGTGAGGGGAGGATCTGTGAAATAGTTAGAACAGGAGCACATCGTTGGGTGGGTGGGGGCTAACTGTGGACAGAATCTGTATATGTTAGCACTGGTTGGGGCACAACAAAGAAAGAAATCCTGTTATCCCAGGGGGATAAAATATCATCATCACAGAGACCTCTCTGAGCACAGATCAGCTCTACACCTCTATATCACACAGCGCAGGTAGCAAATCTCATGCTAGCATTTCTACTTTTCCTATGTGTGGTCAGTCTCTATGATGCAAGGGCCTCATGTCTGCAGGCTTGGGCAGCTGTAGGTGCTGCCATTAACAAGAAGCAGATTCATCCTACTTGTGGTTGAAATAGGAAAAAGTGGTCTTTTCACCGAAGCAAGCATCAACCAACATTAATCATGTAAGACCTGGAAACCGATGTGGGTGGAACAAGTTAAAAAAAAAAAAAAGGCAATACATGCTCTACTGCTATGCTGCAGTTTTCAACAGTAGCAGTGGCCGTACGACACATTCCCATCTAACCTCTCTCCCCCCACAATCTGAGCACTGCTGTAAAAGAAGCAAACAGATTTAAGACTTTCTCCACATCTAGGTCACTTGATCCCTCCCCAATCACCTGGCCATGCAAAATGAGGTCATTTCTACACAACTCCGTATCAACAACATTGTGTGATTTTTTTTGTTTGTTTTTTTAAGTACAACTTGAACTATTTATATTATTCCTAGGTTAAACGAATTACCTGTTCTTGTAATTGCTTTGAAAATAAAAAAAGCGATGTAAGCCTTTAGTATTATCATTAATTTGCTAAGGCAGGAAATAATAAATCACTAAAAATCACAATTTAACAACTGGAACGAATCTATTATAATTTATGCAAAATATAATAAGCAATTTATTCAGGAAAGCAGTGTGCACTTGAGTTTCTTAAGACTGATGTTTTCAACCTACTGCTCTCTGCCATCCAGTGTAGGAGATGTGATAGCTTTCTGGTGAGTGCCTGAATTTTCCCTTTAAAATCTATGCATATTTAAAAAAATTGTGATCAGTTGCAGCAAGCCTACGCATATCGTCCAAGTTCAGTGGTTCCCAATGCTGTGTTCAAATTATATATTGGATGTGAAATGGGAGCCTGACTGCAGAATTCCAGATGACCATGGATCTGTGAGTTTAAATTGCGAGAAACCTATTCTAGTACAGGAGGCCTACCTGCAACATATCTTCAATTAATTAGGATCAAGAGAGGTCTAAATCCAGAGTCTCAAAGGTTATTTATAAAAAGAAAAGGAGTACTTGTGGCACCTTAGAGACTAACAAATGTATTTGGGCATAAGCTTTCGTGAGCTACAGCTCACTTCATCGGATGCATTCAGTGGAAAATGCAGTGGGGAGATTTATATACATAGAGAACATGAAACAATGGGTGTTACCATACACACTGTAACCAGAGTGATCACTTAAGGTGAGCTATTACCAGCAGGAGAGTGGGGGCAAAAACCTTTTGTAGTGATAATCAAGGTGGGCCATTTCCAGCAGTTGACAAGAACGTCTGAGGAACAGTGGGGTGTAAAGGGGGAATAAACATGGGGAAATGGTTTTACTTTGTGTAATGACCCATCCACTCCCAGTCTCTATTCAAGCCTAAGTTAATTGTATCCAGTTTGCAAATTAATTCCAATTCAGCAGTCTCTCTTTGGAGTCTGTTTTTGAAGTTTTTTTTGTTGAAGAAAAACCTTCAAAAACAAAAAAACTTCAAAAATAGATTCCAATGAGAGACTGCTAAATTGGAATTAATTTGCAAACTGGGTACAATTAACTTAGGCTTGAATAGAGACTGGGAGTGGATGGGTCATTACACAAAGTAAAACCATTTCCCCATGTTTATTCCCCCCTTACCGCCCACTGTTCCTCAGCCGTTCTTGTCAACTGCTGGAAATGGCCCACCTTGATTATCACTACAAAAGGTTTTTGCCCCCACTCTCCTGCTGGTAATAGCTCACCTTAAGTGATCACTCTGGTTACAGTGTGTATGGTAACACCCATTGTTTCATGTTCTCTATGTATATAAATCTCCCCACTGCATTTTCCACTGAATGCATCCGATGAAGTGAGCTGTAGCTCACAAAAGCTTATGCTCAAATAAATTTGTTAGTCTCCAAGGTGCCACAAGTACTCCTTTTCTTTTTGCGAATAGACTAACATGACTGCTACTCTGAAACCAAAGGTTATTTATGTGATTTCAGTGATTTCAAATGAAGATGGGCACCTAAATATCTTTGACAGTGTGGGGACTACTGGTTAGAGTACAGGATGGGGAGTCAGGAGACCTGGGTTCTAGTTCTGGGTCTGGTACTTGCTCATTGTGTGGTATTAGGCAAGTTTGTTGCATGATTTCAATTTCCCCATCTATAAAATGGGGATAAAAACATGTCCATTTTTGTATGAAAAGTGGTGTATCAGTGAAAAATCTGTCCATTACATAGGTACAGATAAGAAACAAGTCCAATATTTTTAGACTGAATTTAGTAGTATGCAGCAAGTTGGAGGTTTTCTGTTTCTTAAAAAATATTTCCCAAGGGATCAAAAGGTGTCAATGTTCTGGTTGATTTTTCTGGTCCAAAAACACACAAACAAAAAAACCCCTCACCCAATCTGCTTTTAGAGTCTCTTCCTTAATAAAAAGCACAAGAAAAAGAAAAGTTGAAAATAAAATTTAGGATAAACAACTGGGTCATTCAAAGGCATTATCCTGCCTCTGAATTGGGAGATTGCAGTGGATAGAGGAATCTGGTGATATAAAGACTTTCCAGTCCCCTTCCCCCACTATCCTGCAGTATTTACTCATGATACAAAAGAAGAAACAAAAAGCATTACTCTTATTTACCTAATAATCCCTGTGATGTGTTCCTGCCGGGGTGCCACCAGGAACTGCGGTACCACTGAGACACCCCCACCCCCTACCAGCCTGGGCTCCCTTTACACTGTACTGCTATGACCAGCTTGCACTTTCACCAGCAGACGTACAGGTAGGGACATATCCAGCTGAAGTTACATGCAGATGCTGTGATCAGCTCTGCATGGGAGGGCTCTAGTTAAGGAGCTTTCCAACTATTCAGGCATCCCCTCCCCCCATCGGAATGTAAACCCAAAGTTATACTGTCTTGCGCTGCACAGGGAACTGTACAGCACAAGCTCATGAAATTCGCCCCCCCTCTCAATGTGGAGAGAAATCTACAATAGCTTTCTGTCCCGAGTTATGACTCCCACACACTGGTTTTAGACAAAAGCAAAAACAAGTTTATTAACTACAAAAGACAGAGTTTAAGTGATAGCAATCAGATCAAAGCAGATTACCTAGCAAATAAACAAAACATGCAAACTAAGTTTAATTTAGCAAATCCTCACCCTATGTAGTATTCATATCTGATCTAAGTGATGATACAAGCAGGCTGCAGATTCTTAAGGGGCAAGCTGCACTTGCTTACAGCTTAGAATTCCCAGATGTTCCATTCACAGGCTAAAAATCCCTTTAGCCTAGGTCCAGCACTTCCCCCAGTTCAGTCTTTGTTTCTCAGGTGTTTCCAGGAGTCTCTTTGGGTGTGGAGTCAGTGAAGAAGCACATTGATGTCACTCCCCTCCCTTATATAGCTTTTGCATAGGGCAGGAACCCTTTGTTTCAAAGCTTGGTTCCCATACCAGTCAGTGGAAAAAACCTGATATCCCAAGATGGAGATCAGTACAAGGTGACCTGGGCACACGTCCCTGTAGCGTCACAGCAGCCATGCATTGAAGGGTGTCTGCAGCATCCTCAGGAAAGCCCCCGGGGTGGGAAATAAGTTTCTGCTAAGGCCTATTATTCTCTCTAATGGACCCTCAACCTGAATGGGTCCTTCCCAGCCGGCCATCTAGACCGGGGTGAACAAACTGTGGGCCGCTTCCCGGCCCATCAGACATATTTATCTGGGTCTCGAGCTCCCGCCAGAGAGCAGGACTGGGGGCTTGTGTCACTCTGCATGCATCCGATGAAGTGAGCTGTAGCTCACGAAAGCTTATGCTCAAATAAATTTGTTAGTCTCTACGGTGGCACAAGTACTCCTTTTCTTTCTGCCTGCCCAGAGTTCCAGCCGACGAGTGGGGTTGGGGGCTTGCCCCACTCCTCCCGCCCGGCGCTCCCCAGCCCCTGACTCACAATTTCCTTGATGAGCACCATCTTCCAGCAGGCACAGCCACACTGTGCAGGCACGACTTCACCGCACTGTTTCTAGGATCGGAACCCTGCCCCTACGTGGCAGCTCCCCCCCCCACGGCAGCGCACCCAATCCCCTCCCAGTCTCCTGTGGCCCGAACCTTGAGAGCCTCGAAATCACCCAGGGGCCGCACCTGTCCCAGCTAGGGTGTCTCTGCCTATGGCAGTGCCTGGTACGGCACCTTGGTGTCAAGGGCAAGGCCCCTAGGAGTCCCCGGTACCACTCCTGTAGAGCCTCCCCACCGCGCCACACGAGTCCCCCCCCACCTCATTAACATCTCTTATAGAGGCCTCCCCATGCTACACCCCATAGAGTCCCCCTCCCCCACCGGGCATTCATGGCCCGCCATACAATTTCCATACCCAGATACGGCCCTGAGGCCAAAAAGTTTGCCCACCCCTGATCTAGACTGAGATCTTTTTGCCTAGTGAGCATACACAAAGGTGTAAACACATTTGTAATACAGATATATAGTCAATATTCCTAACTTCAGATACAAAAATGATACATGCATACAAAGAGGATAATCATATTCAGTAAATCATAACCTTTCCAATGACATCTCATATGATTTACCTTGCGTAAAATGCATTATGATTGTGTCATAACCGTATCATAATATCACCATGAAGAATATGGGGTGCAGTGTCACACTCCCCTCTACCTTTAACACATTATACTTAAGAGCCCTGTGGCGCTAGAAAGCTGGTCTCTCTCACTCACAGAAGTTGCTCCAGTAACAAAGTTACCTCCCTCCCACCTTGTCTTTACATACATACAGGCGCTCAGCTCATATAAGGCATGTCACTTAGCTGACACAGCTTGTTACAGAAGGGAAATCTGTCCTCCTTCACTTCTTATTTTTGAACACAGCAGGATCCTTCTTGACTGTTATGCCCAGGACTCACCGTGGAGGGTGCAGAGGCTGGGGCTGTCTCGCCAGGGCTGGGGGAGAGCAGGGCGCTGCTCCTCACCCTGCTCGTACAGCGCTACTCTCGCTCTGCACGGGGGGGCCTGGGGGAGCAGGAGAGGCTCGTTGCCCCTCAGGCTGTGACAAGCCCCCTCCCAGCTGCTGAGGCTGCGGCTCCCCACTCCGCCCCCCGCGATGGCTCCCGCCTAGCGCCCCCAGTGCCCAGGAGACAATGCAGCAGCAGCAGCAGCATCCCCCGAGCGCACGGCGAGGCCCCGCCCCGGCATTACATCACCCGCTTGAGAAGGGCTGCGGGGAGCGGGCCTGTGACGGGAGGGGGCGGAGCTCCGTGGCGCGAGGGGCGGGGCCAGCAGCACCCCACTATAAAAGGAGGAGTTGGGGGGGCCGCCCGGCTCAGAGCTCACAGCTGCAAGTGTCTGAGAGAGCCAGGGAGCAGCCGGAGGCAGAGGGTGTTTGTGGCCGTGTGACTCCGGCACCATGCGTGAGATCGTGCACATCCAGGCTGGCCAGTGCGGGAACCAGATCGGAGCCAAGGTAAAGGTCGGGGCCCGGTCGGGGGCCCCGCTTGTTGTGTCCCCCGCCCTGGGGCTGGCAGAGGGCGGCTCAGTGGGGTGCGCACGCGGGGGCTGGACAGATGCTGCTGCGGTGTCCAAGCGAGGTCGCTAAGTGGGGGTGGTGCTGGAGGTTTGGGAACAACTCCATGTTTACCTAAAATAATCTTCAGCTGACCCCTTTGAATCAGTGCATCAGAGCACCTGTTTCAGCTCCCCGTTGAGTCGCCACTTCTACTCCATAAGAGATAATGGCACAAAAGGGAAGATTGGGCATTGTCTCGGCCGGGCGTGGGGAAGCGTATTACGACAGCCTGATTGCCGTGCTCTGAATGCACAATGGCGCTCAGTTCCTTGCTGATGCAGCAGACAACTCCCTGTAGGCTCCGGTTGCCTCGCCCCCTTACACGGGGAGGTAGCTGTGCTTGGAGCAGCGTCAGAGATGCTTCAAGGGTGTCACATCTGTGTAGGTTCTTTCCTGTAGTATCTAACTGGATTCCTAATGGGGGAAATTTCCTTTCTAGTGTCTAGCAACGTAAATCACTTTGAAGACTACAACTGATTAGAGATACTGTAATTCTTAAAGCCTATGGTAGCATTTCTGAAAGCGATACATTAACCTAATTGTAACAAGCATTTGCTTACTGCCTGATGCTGCAGTTTCCTGCTATTCCTTCTTAATCATAATTGCAGCTCTACCAATTCTTAACTGCTTCAGGGGCAGGGGGTAAACACCTTGTCTGTGTTTGTCTCATCAAGGTGTGGTTATTGGTGACGGCCCTCGGCAGGGGATAGGTCCATGGAACTAGAACAGACATGTTGGCAGCATGTTGGATCACCCCTGACAGCCTAATGCAATTACTAAGTGCCCTTTTCAAAACCCTATTTCAGTTCTGGGAGGTCATCAGCGATGAGCATGGCATCGACCCCACTGGCAGCTACCATGGTGACAGTGACCTGCAGCTAGAAAGGATCAACGTTTATTACAATGAAGCTGCTGGTAATTATACACCACTTATTTCTTCAGACCTTCATAATTTTACTAAGTAAGCCAAAATAAGTCAAGTGTATAGATGTACAGTTCATTATAGTTGGGACACTACTGTAAAGGAATTTGCTATTGACCCTTTGTTAAAGGACACTGAGTCTTTCCAAGATGGCTCTACTTAATACTCTTTCCCTTCTGTCACTGCAGCAGTCTTTCCAGTGAGCTGTGTTGAGCCTGCTCAGAGCAAAGCAGCCTGCTGACTGCAAGTCAGTTATACTGATTTTTGTTCCTTTTACAGGTAACAAGTATGTACCCCGTGCAGTCCTTGTTGATTTGGAGCCTGGTACAATGGACTCTGTCAGATCTGGACCATTTGGCCAAATCTTCAGACCTGACAACTTTGTCTTTGGTATGTAACATTATGTATAGCTGCAGCAGTCTTTGGCTCCTGTGTTGAGACAATGAATTTGAAACATCCCTGTAGAGCTGCTTATATTAATGTCTCTTACTGCATACATTCAGTGTGCCCTCTGTTTTTGCGTTGTTTGCATGAAACTTAAATGGAATAATTTAGCTTTTAACTTGTGGACTTGTAAAGTCCAAACACAAATGGAATCACAGTATACACAATAGTCCATTAATTGTAGTAAATCGATATAGCTTGGTAAAACTATTCCCCTTTGTCCATAAATTAGGATTTAATAGCATTTGTGCCTTGTACACCATATCCTAAACAGAGTATGTGAAACTAAACTGGTGACTAAATCAGCATATTCCATTCCACCTTCCAGGTCAGAGTGGTGCTGGAAACAACTGGGCAAAAGGCCACTACACAGAGGGAGCTGAGCTAGTGGACTCTGTCCTGGATGTGGTAAGGAAGGAATCGGAAAGCTGTGACTGTCTACAGGGTTTCCAGCTAACCCATTCTCTAGGTGGTGGCACAGGGTCTGGGATGGGAACTCTCCTCATCAGCAAAATTAGGGAGGAGTACCCGGACCGTATCATGAACACCTTCAGTGTAATGCCATCTCCGAAGGTGTCAGACACTGTGGTTGAACCCTACAATGCCACCCTTTCTGTCCACCAGTTGGTGGAAAATACGGATGAAACCTACTGTATTGACAATGAAGCCTTGTATGACATTTGCTTCCGCACGCTGAAACTCACAACCCCTACCTATGGGGACCTCAACCACCTGGTCTCCATCACTATGAGCGGCGTGACGACCTGCCTCCGGTTTCCCGGACAGCTGAATGCCGATCTCCGCAAGCTGGCAGTCAATATGGTGCCTTTCCCCCGTCTGCACTTCTTCATGCCAGGGTTTGCCCCGCTAACTAGCCGTGGCAGCCAGCAGTACCGGGCTCTGACGGTGCCAGAGCTAACGCAGCAGATGTTTGATTCTAAAAACATGATGGCAGCCTGTGATCCCCGCCATGGCCGCTACCTGACTGTGGCAGCAATATTCCGTGGCCGAATGTCCATGAAGGAGGTTGATGAGCAGATGCTCAATGTCCAGAACAAAAACAGCAGCTACTTTGTTGAATGGATCCCCAATAACGTCAAGACGGCTGTCTGTGACATTCCCCCCCGTGGCCTCAAAATGTCTGCCACTTTCATTGGGAACAGCACAGCCATTCAGGAGCTGTTCAAGAGAATCTCTGAGCAGTTCACGGCCATGTTCCGGCGTAAGGCTTTCTTGCACTGGTACACTGGTGAGGGCATGGATGAGATGGAGTTCACTGAAGCAGAGAGCAACATGAATGACCTGGTATCAGAATATCAGCAATACCAAGATGCCACTGCTGATGAGCAAGGGGAATTTGAAGAGGAAGGAGAGGAGGATGAGGCTTAAGGCAGTTAGTACCAGAGGAACTCTACCAGGCATGTGGTCAGAATGAACTCTGATAATGGTGATAAAGCATGTTCTTCTTGGCCGTGTACTTGATTATCCTCTGTCGGCATTATGTAACCTTAACAAAGTTCTCTATGTAATAACTGTAAAGTCAAGTTTGACGGCTTTGATCTTAACTTTAAGACACATAAAGGCATGTGTTCAAAATGTCTCCTGGTTTGTTTGTTTAAAATAAGTCTCCACTTCTCATCCAGCATATCTCTTTATATATAGTCTTGTTAACTGCACATTCAGTGCTTCCTGATATGGAGTTAAGTAGTTGCTAGATAACAATCTTGATCCAGTCAGACACATTTAATGCTGCTTCACTAGTTACTTTTTTACAGACAGATTCATCTCTGCCATGCACTACTTTTTTACCAAGCAAGATATAGTAAGGATCTTAATCTACCTAACTGGCATAAATGCAAACAATTTCCTTTTACAGTTTCTTATAATGGAGAATCAAACGGCCAATAAGTCAGCGACATGACTGGGATGGCCACAGGGGGAGAATATAATAATTAGACTAAGATAACCTTACATACTTAATTTTTTTTTAACTCTATTGTAGGAAATCTTCTACTAATCTGTTGAATTCTTCTGCAAAGCGTAAATGTAGATTGTGCTTTCCTTCTGGCATCAGAAACAACCTAAAAACAGATAGTCATGTAAATGCTAAACGTATACTTGCATATAAAACACATAGGGCCATTGTATGACCATGGTAACCAAGTGCAAAATTTGAAGCAACTCCTATGGTTTTTTCTTTTTAAACACTCTTTAGATTTCCTTTGGTGTAAAGTCAGAATCTGGCTCCTCCATTTAATAATTAGCTGAGTTATTCTTAAAATTGAAACCTTGACAGTCTATAGCTAGTGCCTACAAATCTAAATGCCATCTCTGGGGAAGACAAATTGGTGTTGGATCAGGGAAAAATGTGTTAGATGAGCTGTAATTGTGAATCTCTGGGAAATTTTCTCTTTAAGTCAGCTACTTGCCAGAAGCCAGATACTTGGTTTCCACTAGCGCAGTGGTTCTCAAACTTTTGTACTGGTGACCCCTTTCACATAGGAAGCCCCTGAGTGTGATGACCCCCCCCCCTCCACCCCCTTATAAACTAAAAACCCTTTAAAATATATTTAACACGATTATAAATGCTGGAGGCAAAGTGGGGGTTGGGGTGGAGGTTGACAGATTGTGCCCCCCCCCCCAATGTAATAACCTTCTGACCCCCAGTTTGCAAATGCCTGCACTAGCGGGTGTAGAGAGTTAAGATTCCAGAGGTAGCATGAGATGTTACAACATCTCACTAATGTCTCCTATGAGGCAACACTGGAATAGAATCTACAGTACTTGCCTTCAGGGAAAAGAGCAGGGTGATGGTCATGAGTTGAAGTGATCCTCTGAAAAAGGGGAGGGAGTAGCAATGCTGGAGTGGATGGAGGAGACTTGTGGTGAGGGCAGTGTGACACTAAGTGTGCCAGCTAAGTAACTAATGGGTTGGGCTGGGTATTAAGTTTTGCTAATGGAGCAAACCTGTATGAATTCTGTATGAACAGGGAAGCCTGTAAGTAAACTCTAATTTTCATTTTGACAGAGGTTAAACCAGCTAACTAAACAATTTACCTGTTTTGTCTTCATAAAAATGGCTTCTGTTTTCCTAATCCTACTCTACTGCTAGTGTGCACTGTGTGTTGGAAATAGTAATAAAATGGAGCTCTAGCTGTCACAGCTAGGAAGAGAATGAACAGCTGTATTCCACATGCTAAGAGGATGCATTGCCACAGTTTCTAGATGAGGTGAGCACTGCTTCAAGATTTTGGGTAAAGGGGTTGAGAGTAACATCTCTGGATATATTTGTATTCTGTACCGTTTATTATTCCAAAAACACTGATGCACTTGAGCAAAATAGTTGACTGTCACTTCATGTTTATTATGAGACCAGTGTCCAGTAGTAAAATATCAGTAAATGGGTAGATAGAGCAGCTATGACCTTAGCATTCAGTGCTAACTGGGCTTCCTGCTCCAGCTGTAGTATTTCAGTGCTTTGTTAGCTCTGCTGAAGGGGATAGCGATTAGATATCATATGGCACAAGGAGTGCAGGGGCAGTAATTCAGATGGGTGGAAGTGGTCTTAACTACATGGTTTCACTTTTAGATTAACAGATTCCAAGGTGAGAAGGCACCATGGTATATAGCTCAGAGGCCACAGACCTTCCCTAAAATTAATTCCTAGAGCATATATCCTTTTATTTAATAAAAATTTTAAAAAAATCCAGTACTGATTTAAAAATTGCTAGTGATAGAGAACCCACCATAACCCCTGGAACACTATTCCAGTGGTTAACTACCTTCATTGTTAAAAATTTACACCTTTATTTCCAGTCTAAATTTGTCTAGTTTAAACATCCAGCCACTGGATCATGCTACACCTTTCTCTGCTAGATTGCACAGCCCATTTAGACTGTAATGATGTCACCCCTCAACCTTCTCTTTGAGCTCCTTGAGTCTATTTATCTTAAACAATTTCACTACAAGACATGTTTTCTAATCCTTTAATCATTCTTGTGGCTCTTCTCTGAACTCTCTCCAATTTATCAACATCCTTCTAGAACTATGGGCACTAGAACTGGACATGGTATTCAAGCAGCAGTTGCACCAGTGTCAAATACAGAAGTAAATAATCTCTCTACTCCTATTCACGATTCTTCTATTCATGCATCCAAAGATAGCATTAGTCCTTTTGGCCTTGGTGTTACACTGTGAGCTCATTATCAGCTGATTATCTGCCCCCACTCCCAACTCTTTCAAAGTGACTGCTTCCCAGGATAGAGTCCCCATCTTGTAAGTATAACCTGCCTTCTTTGTTCCTAGATGCAGTTCCAGGTTTACAATGGCGCCAGAGATCAGACATCCTCCCCCCTGAGCCCCAACCACCTCCACCCCCACCCAGATGAACCCCACCTCCCCTGCACCCAGACCCCTGACTGCACCCCTCCACCCCCTTTCCCCCAGCGGCTGAGCTCTAACTACTTTCACTTGGTCTCCCATTGCCCCTGCACCTGGAACCTTCCTCTGCATCCAGATCCCCCACTGAGCTGCCTGCACCCAGACTGCCCCACACAGAACCCTCTTACTCCTATCTGGATCCCCCCACACTAAGTCCCTCCACACTTGGATCCTGCTGCCAGGTTGAGCCTCCCTGCCCACATCTGGTGTGCCTGGTGCAAAAGGGGCAGGGCCCCAGGGAGTTTCTGTGGCAGACATGGCCCTTGTGCTGTGTCGGGGTCAGCCTCACTGCCAAGTCCCGGTCCCAGGGGGGTGGGGGAGGCTGCAGGGTATTCTCTCATCTTGGTGGCCGGTGCTTCTCCCCTGCCATGATGGAGCTTCCATGTTTGTTTATTGTTAAAAGAAAAAATTGCAGAATTTTGAAATATTATGCACAGAATTTGATTCAGAATTCCCTCAGGAATCTGTGGTGCTGTAATGGTGGGACTGTGAAGGGGGTGCTGGACAATAGGTGATCTGTGAGTGAGGGAGCTGGGCAGGGGGTATGGTGTGCAGGGTGCTGTGCAGTTGTGGTGGGAGGTCAGCGGGAGGGGTCTCTGGGCAGGGAGTGCTGGGCATAGCAGGTCTAGGGGCATTGGGCATAGGGATCTGTAGGGGAGGTCTGGGCGAGGGGGTGCTGGGCGTAGGGATCTGTGGGGGAAGTTTCTTGGTGAGGGGGATGCTGGGCATAAGGGCAGGGGGCAGTGTGGAAGGGGCATGCTGGCAGCACAGGGCTGGGCGGGCCAGGGTGTGTCTAGCAATTTTGGGTTTGTAAACATTGCCTTTGTGCTTGGCTGAGAGGGACCACTCCCGCTGCGCTGCACCTAATTGCCCCCAACTGGCCCCTCGCTCTGCGGACTGCCCCCCCATCACATGCCCTATTTCTCCAATGGGGGCCCACAAAAAGTTAATCTGGCCCTGCCTAGATATGCACCTTTACATTTGGCCACATTAAAATAGGTACTGTTTGCACCCACACTGCTCTAATCAGTGACCCGTCCTCTTCATTATTTACCACTCCCCAAATCCTTGTCACCTGCAAACTTTATCAGTAGTGATTTTGTTCTCTTCCAGGTTATTGATAAAAATGTTCATAGCATAGGGGCAAGAACCAATCCCTGTGGGATGCACTAGAAGTGCATCTGCTCAATGATGATTCCCCATTCTCAGACATTTTGAGGCTATCAGTTAGCCAGCTTTTAATCCTTTTGGCTCCTTACTCCTTTTTAAAACAGTACTATAATGTAAAAAGGATAGTCTGCGCTGCTCTCAATGTACCATTCTGGGGATGCTTACAAACAACTCCATCCGTGTCTGAGAAATTCTGCCTAAAGATTTTCCATTTCCATATTGTGTGTTCACTTCTTCCCTTCGCAAAAGGTGCTTCAAAACTGTGCAGCTGAAGGCATGACTCACCGTGACCCTTTGATGTGCGTATGAAGATAGTCCGCGTGAAACTGTGGTACCAAAGGGTCTTTTCCACCATGTATTATAAATGTTGGACACTTTATGTGAGGCAGTAAATGTTGACAAATGTTACCTGAAAAACATAGGTTAAGGTTATGCTCTTTATTTTAAAATATGAAAGTTTAAAACTGAAAAAACTGTTAGAAACTAGGAACTTCTATTGTAGCTCTGATCACTAGTACCCACTGGCATGTACAATGTAGTCACCCTGCCACAGAGGGATAATAAGCAAGTGCCAAACATACGCTGCCTAGCATCAGAACACAAACCTCTTTCCCCAAAGATGAAATACATAATATATTTCTACTTCTGTGTGATGAGCTGTTGACTAATGAACCATCACTACATAGCAAAGCCAGTGCATGAAATATTTGTGGCACCCACTTTTCTAAACATTCTAACTGCACATAACTAGACAATGCATGGATTGCTTGGCTATAATTCATCTCTTCCGTCTCTGAGGTCTATGCCATCTCATGTTTATGGTACTGTTGGTTATTCTAGGTTATCAAGCTGCAGGTTACCTGACAATTTTTTTAAACCTATGATATAAAAATTAAGTATATAAATATACAGTAATATCTGCTCATAATGGACATTTCTCTTTGTAATAGGTGTCCACCTAATCTAGAATTAACCAAACCAATCAAAGGTTTTTTTCTGTTCTTTCATTTAATGTAAACCTGAAAATAATGTGCATTCTGCTTCCCTTTTCCACACATCTCCATTATACTGCCACACAGCAATACAATTTATGCACTCTTTTTGGCTAGCTTTCCATTCTTGGCTTTGACTCCTGCTTTCATGAGTGAGTTGTGGGTAAATCAAGGAGGGGAGAAACTTTCATTTGATATTCCAGACATTCTCAAACCATTTTTGCTTTCAATTTACAAGGCTTTCCTCACAGATATCGGCAGCCTTAGAACCCAGTTCAAGTGTATATATTCATGTTGTCCCAGCTCTCAAGTCACTCGTTGCTAGTTTTAAATAATGATGCCTCCATCTCACCCATTACCTTACTTTTTTTCAATTATTGCCCAGTAATCATTTTCACTTGGTACTTTTCATCCAAGGATCTTAAAGCACCTTTTCAATGTTGTTTAAGCTTCAGAACAGCAAGTACAGAAAGGTGAAGTCGCTTGCCCAAGGTTAGAGAGTCAAGAAATAGACACAACCGTCCTCTGCTTTAATCACCAGATTGTACTTCCTCCCTTCGCACAGTTGGTACGCTTTGCAGGAACATTCTTCAGTTTTGCAGCTTTAAGCCACTCATGCAGCGTCTCCTTAAAAGTCACCATCCTCAGTGAGTTTATAATTTATTTTTTAGAGTTTCTTGCGCCATCAGCTTTCCTGCCTATTCATGGCAAATAGTCTTGAGAAATTTTAAGCAACAGGCTGTGTTTGAGCACAAGTTTTTGCTATTCTACTTAAATCATGTTCATGCATGATTAATTCCAGTTTGAATGAAAGAAAATCTAGTGTTTTTATTTGTCCCTTTTCTTGATTTCATCCACTGGTACCTTGATGCATGACTGGCTCTCAGTACAAAAGTAGCTAACTGCCTTTCACAGATGACCTAGTGTACACTGGATCAGATCGTGCAAGACGCTGACGGCTGAGTGCTGCCAACTATTGCTGACTGCAGAGGGAGATGAGAATGCTCAGCACCTTCCAGTGCTGGGTCCAGTTACAGCACCTGGGCAAGTCAGCTAGTTGGTACATGTTTCCAGGTGGTCTTTTTCCAGGGAGACTTATTTTCACAGGTGCTGAAAATTGTGGCCACTAAAGGATGTGACTACTGCTTGCAGATGGCTGTCAGCCAAGGTTTCACTGCATATATACCCCAGACTTATACTTACCCCTATCTAAGGGGGTGCTATTTTTTTTTAAAAAATGACAAAAGAACTGGAATACAACTTTTTAAGATGCCTCCCTACTGGGAGAAATTATGGTACCAGCTGACTGGCATCTTTCTTACAAGTCTGTCTCTGGATTTGAAGAAGTAAAATGTAAGGAAACACTTTCCTTGCAGTCACTTGATGCCTACTGTCTATTCAGAACTATTGTCAGATATTTACTATTTTGGTTTTAAGGACTAAAGGAACATGTACATAAGGGAATCTTGGGCTCTTTGCCTTGTGTGCACCATATGTACTGTATATATTGTTTGCATTCAGCAATTTAAAAGCAAATTTGCTATGAATTAAAACAGAAAATTGCTGTTTAGCAATTAGGGTCAATCTTATTTGCAAAGTCTATAGGAAGAGTTTATTCCCAAAGATTTTTAAGAGTCAAGCTTAAAAATAACATAGTTGTTCCTGAATTGTAACTGACTTATTTTAGATGCTTTATCTTTGGCTGCATTATTTTAAATATGCTTTGTTAAATCTGAACCACAAATCTTTGAAAACCAACCTTCCCTCCCTTGCTTTCAATATCTGCTGCTACCTGTAGAAACCATAAAACGAATGCTCTTTTGGGCTATGTCATCTCTCTCAAGTGGAAAATATTCCCTCATTGAAAGAGAATTGAAAAGGAACCTGAGAAGAAACTCTCCAACTACATCTATTTAAAAATGATATTTTTAGTAACTTGGGGGGGAGGGATAGCTCAGTGGTTTGAGCATTGGCCTGCTAAACCCAGGGTTGTGAGCTCAATCCTTGAGGGGGCCATTTAGGGATCTGGGGCAAAAATTGGGGATTGGTCCTGCTTTGAGCAGGGGGTTGGACTAGATGACCTCCTGAGGTCCCTTCCAACCCTGAGATTCTATGATTCTAGGCTTGTGGCAAAGCAAAGGCAGAGAAAAGTGTCAGCTAATGACTTCCAAAAGCTTTTTCCTCCTGTTCATCGCTTAGATTCTGTGAAGTGTCTGCTGTATTCATGAGCGCGAGTCCGCTGGTTCATAACACTGTGCAGTGTGTGCATCTCGTTCTTCCTCTGCTGGCTGCTAAGAGCAATGTTGAGAGATTTTTAGCTGCAACTTTTCTGCTGCTGCAGTTGCAGGAATCTTACCATCTGGCTTGTCAGCAAACTGAGAGATTCCATCCACCCAGGCCTCACAAGTTTTTGCAAAATATTCATGTCCATACACTTCTTCCATTGGTTTCCTGATCTTTTCACTCCATTTTGAAACATCTCGGATAGCTATGTAAAATGGCATTGAATACATTAGACCCTTTTCAATAAACAAATAGCATTCACATAAATACTTCAGTGTGCATTTTAAGAGCCAATTACAAATGTACATTTCAGATGCAAAATTCTGTCAAAGGTTTTTTTTTTTAAAAAACAATCCGTGGAAGGGGGAAAAATAACAAATTAATTTCAATGTCTGTATCAGAGTCCTTTCTGAGTTCAAGTTGCAAATTGTTGCTACTGTGTTTGCAAGGGGTGGACAAATATGCTCTCTGCCTGCAGTGGGAGGGAAGGAGGAGGGAGGTGTGCTTGCAGGATGAGACCCCAAAGCATGTACAGTCTCTTTGGTGGGGTGAGGGAGAAGAGTGTTTATCTGGAATCAAAGTTCAAATCATATCTATTTTTATAGAAAATGGGTAGGGTATAAATGCCCTGCTCTAGGACAGCTTTCTGCTCTGGCCTCTGGATGGAAGCTGGCACCTGGGTTATTCACTAGTGTTCAATGTCAGGAAGTCTTTACTAAGGCATTCCAGTATGCTGACATCATAGTACATTTGCCACATTCTCAGAGGAAACCAGGATCTGCCTACTCAGTGGAGTCCTGCTGACTCACTGCATGTTACTCAAAGCTGTACAAATAATCTGGAATTCTACTTTACTCACCTGTTTGCCAGGTTTAGAAATTTTGTATCTCTCCAGCTGACAATAATGCCCATAAAGCAAATGTCCCCAAGAGTGACAACTACCATACAGCATCAAATTTGGATACAAAGCAAATTACAAATAATTTTCAATAAATAGCAATATGCAATTTCTAGAAGAAATAATTTTCCCAGACATTTCTCAGGTCACTGAAATCAGATTTTTTTTCTGCGTGCTAAGTTTTTTTCTTTAGGTTTTTCAGCTTTTGTTTTGCTGGAAAAGTTGCAGTTAGCCAGAAATCCAGGGTCTCTTTACTTTATAAAGCTTTTTTTTTTTTTGTCAATAGAGCAAAGAATTTCAAGGGAATTAAAGTGGAAAAGGAAACATGGGTGATTCATTTTTTCCTGCACACAAATGAATTTTATTTGTCATTATTTTCTGATTGTGTATTCTGACCTCAGGAGGGGAAAAGTTCTTGCTCATTATATGCTAGAATACTAGATATTACACATTTTTAAAAAGTTTTGCTCTCGTTCCTAAGGAACGTTTTTCCTTCTGTTTTATTGCACCTATGATGGTTTGGGGGAGGAGGGTTTGTGTCACTAAGATTTTTAATCTATTCCTGTATTTACTAAAATAGGGAATTCTGTGATGTGTTATTTCCTTTAAATTGTTATGTGTTTGTAATTATTTTAAAGGATCAATACAAAGATACAAGAAGAGACTAAGTTATTTGCCATCAGACATGTCTCCATTCACGCAATTAATACTTACCATTGTAAAGCTTCAGATCCTCTTGAGTAACAATGGTGTTTGCTCCCCAAACAACTAACTTATGGATAAGGGTTGGATATTTTGCAGCTGCTATGAGAGCTGTAATCCCACCATCACTCCATCCCAGCAAAGAGAACTTCTTAAACTTCAATGCCTTGATTGGTGTGACAAAATCACAGTAAAAATCACTGGCCTTCACTACTAAACAGTTGTATCTACCTGCAGTCAACTGTTTCTTGAAAACTAATAACTTCAACCAAAATCTCAAATTTAGTTAAATTATGATTAACACACACAATTAAAATGGAAATACAGACTGCTTTGCTGAATGGTGGAAGACTTAAGGACAAGTTCAAATATCTAGAAATTATATTTCCCCCCACTATGGTTTGGGCTATTTAATGGAGTAAAGGCTAAGTACATTGACAGTAGATTTTACATTAAAACGGGCAGCAATTGAAAAAACCCTATTTAAAGTAAAAGTGAGTGTGACGCTGCTAGAGATTCTTGGATTGCCTTCCTGTAGATTTGAAGAATCTGTATGGCAGTGGGTGACTGCATCTTAGATGAGACTGTGCCCTGGTCTACACTAGGATTTTACACTGGTAAAGTAAGTCTCTCAGGTGTGAAAAATACACATGCCTGAGAGATGTAACTGTACCGAACTAACCCCCAGTTTAGACAGCAGTAGACAGAGGGAAGAACAATTTAGCTACCGCTTCTCAGGGAGGTGGATTACCAATACCAGTGGGTGAACCCCTTCTGTTGGCATAGGTAGTGTCTAGACTGTAGCACAGGGATCGGCAACCTTTCAGAAGTGGTGTGCCAAGACTTAATTTATTCACTCTAATTTAAGGTTTCGCGTGCCGGTAATATATTTTAACATTTTTAGAAGGTCTCTATAAGTCTATATTATATAACTAAACTATTGTTGTATGTAAAGTAAACAAGGTTTTTAAAATGTTTAAGAAGCTTCATTTAAAATTAAATTAAAATGCAGATCTTATCAGTTTAGTGCAGTGGTTCTTAATCTGGGGCATGCACCCCCTAGTGGTGCGAGATGCCCTTTCTGGGGGTGCAAAACATGCGAGATTTTTTTAGAAGGTAAATCATACAAAACACAAATTAAGCACAGGCACATAAGTACAACTACTTTGTTTCATCAGACCTATGTATTTCTTAACATTATACATTTTTTAACTATTACTGTAATATACAAAGTTTGTAAGTTTTCAAGTTTTTAAGCTAATTGTAGTGTAATTTTTGATAAGGGCTGCAGAGTGTTGGGCCCCGGCCAGGAGCAGAGCCCTGGGCTGGCTGCCGGTTCCCCAGGCCAGCAGGAGGGCCCGAGCAGGGCTGGAGGCCCGGACCCCAGCTGGCAGGGGGCCGGGCAGCTGGAACCCCAGACCAGCCGTGAGGTGAGCGGGGCCGGCAGCTGGTATCCCAGGCCTGCAGCAGGCTGAGCGAGGCAGATGGCCGGGACCTCGGCTGACAAGGGGCCGGTGGCCGGTACCCCAGACTGTCAGCGGGCTGAGTTGGGTGGCGGACAGAACCCCAGACTGGCAGCGGCTCACCCGCTGCCGATCTGGGGTTCCGCCGGCCCCACTCAGCCCGCTGCCGGCCGGGGGTTCCGTTCACTCAGGCCAGCAGCGGGCTGAGTGGGGCTGGCGCCCAAGACCCCAGCTGGCAAGGGGCCGGTGGCCGGACCTCCAGACTGTCAGCAGGCTGAGTGGGGCCGGCAGACAGAACCCCAGACCGGTGGCGGGCTGAGTGGTTCAGCCTGCTGCCGGTCTGGGATTCTGCCCACCGGTTCCTGCCATCCGGGGTCCTGGCCGCCAGCCCCGCTCAGCCCGCTGCTGGCCTGGGGTTCTGTTCACCCAGGCAGGCAGCGGGCTGAGCAGGGTCAGCAGTGGGGACCCTGGCTGGCAGCAGCGTGCCAGTAAAAATTGGCTCACATGCCACCTTTGGCACGCGTGCCGCAGGTTGTCGACCCCTTCTGTAGCATTTTAAGTATAGACGAGCCCTGAGAAGCAGTTACTAAAGAGTCTTAGAAAAAATAAAGGTTAATAAAACCTGGAAAACAAGAGCTGGTTTGCTGACACTTGTTAAATATCTATTGTGGGTTTTAGAGAGTGTACGTGTGTGAGAGCTACCTAAACTGGCTGAACTTTTTAAAAGCATCCACTAATTTAGAGTGCTTCAGATTTTGAGTGTCCAACTTGAAACAGCTAGGGCCTGATTTTATGAGGTGCTGAGCGCTCAGAATATCAGCTAGAGTCAATGTAAGTAGCTGTGGGTGCATTTCACCACTCAAAACTAGGCTTAGAGGGTCCAAGTTTTTAAAAGTAACCACTAAATTTGTTCCTGCAATTGCGTGCACCCAAAATCTGAGTACTTCAATATCTAAGCCAGGGGTCGGCAACCTATGGCATGCGTGCCAAAGACAGCACGTGAGCCGATTTTTAATGCCATGCTGCTGCCTGCCGGGTCCCAGCCGCCGGCCCCCTCAGCCCGCTGTCGAACTCAGGCCAGCAGTGGGCTGAGCGGGGCCGGCAGCCAAGACCCCAACAGGCAGCCATGTGCCATTCAAAATCCTGCCTGCCCCAGCCCGCTCTTCTCTGCCCCCCGTGGGGACAGGGTGAAGAAGCTTGGTCCGCAGCTGCTGCTACAGGGCTGGCAAGCTTCTCCCCTCCCACATCTCTTCCCCCAGCGTGCTGGGTTCCTGCCCCTCCTCCTCTCCCTCCCTGCCTCCAATCAGCTGATAGCCCTTGTGCGGGAGGGGGAGAAGCAGAGCTGCAGTGCGCTTACTCCGGGGAGGAGGCGGAGAAGAGGTGGGGAAGGGGGCTGGAAGCACCCCCACAACCCTAGCCCACACCCCCAGCCCTCTGCCCTGACCCCTGCATCCCCCCAGGACCCCAGCCCCCCCCATGCCCTGACTCCCCCCCCCCCACATTCCCAACCCCACCCTGAGCACCAAACAGGAGCTCCTGCACCCCCCAACCCCATTCCCACCTGCACCCTCGCACCAAATGGGAGCTGCCCAGGTAAGCACTCCACACCCAAACCTCCTGCCCCAACCCTGAGCCCCTCCCTCATTCTAGCTCCTGGCCAGACACTGCACCCCAACCCTCAGCCTGCTCCTTCACCCCCAGCCCTGTGCTCAGTGCACTCCCATCCTCAGCTCAGTGCAGAGAGAGAGGAAGAGAATGGGCTAGAACCAGGGAGAAGGTAGGTACCCACTCTATGTGGGCAGGGCCGGGATCCCAGACCGGCAGAGGGCTGAGTGGCAGCAGGCTGAGCCGCTTAGCCCACTGCTGGTCTGGGGTCCCGGCCGTTGGCCCCGATCAGCTCACTGCCGGTCTGGGGTTCTGGCTGCTGGCCCCTTGCCAGCCGGGGTCCTGGCCACAGGCCCCGCTGAGCCAGCTGCCAGCCTAGGTGAATGGAACCCCAGGCTGGCAGCGGGCTGAGCAGGCCTGCGGCATAAGATCAGCATTTTAATTTAATTTTAAATGAAGCTTCTTAAACATTTTGAAAACCTTGTTTACTTTACATATGACAATAGTTTAGTTATATAATATATAACCTATAGAGAGACACCTTCTAAAAAATGTTAAAATGTATTACTGACATGCAAAACCTTAAATTAAAGTGAATAAATGAAGACTCGGCACACCACTTCTGAAAGGTTCCCGACCCCTGATCTAAGCAATTTGGTACAAATCCACCTTTTTTTGTGCTTAGAGGCATGGTTTTGGCATGTTAAATGTGAAGCTGGATTGAAGCCACTTAGAAAACATGATCTGAAATTTGAACTGTTCTTGGTTATAACCGTGTTCTTTAAATACTGCTTCATGATGAGTTTCAATTAAAAATGTTTATGTTGAAATGATTGCCTTCCCCTAAGGAAGCAAGATTGTAGCCCACAAAGACCTTAATTTATCCTATGTACTACTTCCCCCTAGAACTTGGCAGATTCTAGGTCACATTCTCTGCTGCACCAAGATCCACTAACAGCAGGAAGAGAGTAGTGGGGACAACCAGGGAGCCACTTACAGCTTCCTATTTCTATGGGCTATCTTGTGCTGGCTCCTGTCCTGTAGTATGACAGCATTTCACTTGAAATTACCTCCGTCCAGGGCCCCATACGTAGTGTGGCCATGTACGGTCTGACACAATTACAGATTGTTTTTAAGTTGCTGTATAAAATAAGCTTTCATTTGAGTCAAATGTAAATTAACACAAGTGATGTCTGCCTGAGTCTGCAGTCAGTCTGAAACAATAATTCAGAGACACGTGAACTTATCCCTTTTGGCTCAATGAGATGTTAAAACGGAAGTATCAGAAGGTTTTAAATATCAATATTAACTATCTCATTGTTGAAAATTTTAGAAGCAATGCTAACGTGCTTATTGGTCATTGCTGGATGTAGTGGTAGGCATCGGAGCAGGGTGCAGTGAAGCAGGCTTAAAATGTTCTTTTCCCATATTAAATTCCACTAGTAGTTATAAAGAGGTCTTTATTTCAAAAAGGGATTTAATTCAGATGGTAGATGGCGACACCTGTCTTGCACTGTTATCTTGTTCTTCAGAATCTCAGCTTTCATTTTATTAAGAAAAGCTTATAGCAGTGAGTTGGGAAGAAAATTTCAAAAAATATGAACCAAGTCTAACAGACACAGATGCTAGCTAACAAAGCTATTCCTGCAAAAACCCCAGGCTGGCCACAACTACGCTGGCAGAAGAGTGCTTCTGTTAGCACAGCTAATGTCATTTGGGGAGATAGTGTAGCTATGCCAGCAGAACTCTGTTGGCATACACTGCATCTCCACAAGGGGGCTTGTCAGAATAGCTAAACCACTATGTGGCAAAGGATTTGTAGTGTAGTCAATACAAGTCTGTAGAAAGCCAATAGGTCTGAGGGCTTGTCTGCACAGGAAAGTTATACTGGTATAAGCTAAGATGAGAATTTAAACTGATATACCTTATGATTCCCCATGTGGACATACTTATTCTGGAAATCCTAATCTTCATTACTAGGGCTGAGTCTTTAGCTACTGTGCTATCATACAGTATTTGTGAGAATGTATAAACAAGTTAATCCATGCTTCATAAGTAGGCTTGGCAGAATTTGTTTGTTTTTTTAAAATAATTTCAATGGATAATGTTTGTTTTAAGCATTTTTTAATTTTTATCAACTTAAATTTTCAGTTGTGGGAAATTATGCGAGTAGGGTGTCAGACAATTATTTAATGACAGTGGTTGTTGATATTCAAAAAGATAAAGCTTTACAGCCATTAAAACACAAATTGTCAACATCATATGTCAAAGTATACAAAGTAAACAGCCTGAATTAAAACTCTAAAGTTCTCAAGCAGCATTTTTTTCTTTGCCTATCTGTAAATTTCTGTTGATTGAAATAATTTTTTTCATCAGTTTGTATAAAGTGAAATCAATGTTTGACATTCCATTAAAAAAAAACCAATCCTAATCCTTCCAAGCCTATTCATAAGAGAGATTTCAATAATCCTTTAATATACGTACTTATAAACATACAAATCTTCAAAAGCGGAAGATATGCTACACAGTTTTCTGTTGCCAAAAAATCTAGTCAGTTATACTTTTAACTTTAGCACTGATTAAATGTGAATGGGATACTGCCCTGCATTCTACCCAATTGACTACAAAGCATCGGATTATGTACTCCTTTTGAGGACAGCATCTTTTTTTTCTGTCATGCACTCATTAACTGTTTGAAGAGAAGCAGGTAAAAGGAGTTCCAACCTTTCACATTTGGAAGCCAGTCACCTGCTCATGATAGCATTTTTGTCCTGGTTAGCCAGAGTGGTACTGGCTTTGTACGTTAGTCTGCATATACTGTAAATCAAGGGGCAACCAGATTTCATGACTAGGGAAAAACATTTCTCCTGTGTTTCCTGTCAGACTTATTTTGGTTCAACTAATCTCCTTATGCAGCGTACTTTAAGAAGGCTGCATTTTCAATTTCCCATGGGTCTGCAAAGTTGCTGCTGTTCAAAGAAATAACTGGCTTCGCTGTCCAAACCCTATCTGATATTTCTGGAACATATTGCATTGTCAGGATTCTTAACATGGCCAAAGATTCTGTGTAGTTTAACATAAGGAATTCCATTTACAAGTTGCCAATATGGTAGTTAATATTTTATTGTCAGGCTTTCCTTTAACATTAATGTGGCACAATCATTAACAAAACAACGGGACAACATATTTTTCACTTTATGATTCTACAAATCAGGCTTAAAAAGCAGGAAAAATAATGACAGACATGAGTCATGTTCTTTGTACTCACAATATGTGTAAATTATATTTGGTGTGGATTTAGGAAGCCTCTGACTCCCCATTCTAACTATTTCAGGAATAGACCTTACAATGGAAATGTCAGTTTAGTTTGCAGGGATCAGATGTTAAACCTCGTAGCTAAGACATTTTGCAAGAACCTATCACCCACTAGAGAACCTGTCAGCTACAATCATTAACTGTAGGTCTTGTTTTTAATATATAGTTTTCCTGGACTTCATTCAACTATAAAGTCACAAACATCCTCGGATAAAATATTTGGAATAAGAACGTGCTGCTTCCTTACATAATTAATTCCATGGCTAAATCATCCGTGTGATAAAAGGGAGATGGAAGCAGAATGTATCTCCATCCATTTTAAGCACTTTTGCATAATTTAATATCAGCAATTACTACTGTAAACATATAATCCTTGACTTCATCCCTCCCCACCACCATTAAGGAAAACCAGACTTTATCTCAGAACAGATTTACCTGCATCAGATCAACAGCATCTCTTGCATCCCTTTCAAAGAAATCTGGAGGAAAATCTCGAGCTGGAGGGATGGAATGTCCATAGCCCCGAGGATCCCAAGCAACTATTGTGAACAGCTGCTTGTTCATAGATTTGAGCTGTGGTCCAAAATCAGTTTGACTACTCCCTAAAAACATTATGTCCTGATAAATTAATCACCACATTATACAACTACCCTATACATGCTACAAATGGAGGTGAGGGAACCCCTACCTTCAAATAATGTGAAAGTTGAGACCAATCCACAAAAGTGAGGTACCTTTCTCAGCCTTATTGTAAGTAGGAATTGCAACTAGCAGAGGATCAGTTGTGCATTAAAAACCTTTAGTAGTATTCTAATACATTTAAAGGAAATTACTACTCAAAAGTATGCAATCTCACCGAATCAGCAGGACTTCATAAATTCACTTAGTTGGGACACCTACCAGTGAAGAGATTTAGATAAATGGTATGGACCATGACCACTGCTTAATCACAACAGTATGAATAAAAATTTTGCTGAATTAAGATGTTTTCTTCTAAGTGGTATCAATAGGTAAGTGTTGGTTAAGCAGGTAATATACCCATTTTTAGAGTTTTCTGTAGCACCCACTACTGTAGGATCTAAGAAGGCCTTGATTTGGCAATATTTTTCAGACTTACATTTTCAGACATTTTTTAAATTTGGTGGGGTGTCAGCAAATCAGTTGGGCTGTCTGAGTATAGAAGATTCTATTGGACTATAATCTCTATGAACACAAGGGTTGAGATAGCAGTTTTGTGATCAAACTTATTTAGCCCTAGTATAATGTATTGAAAGAATGTAAATCAAAATCTCATCCCATAATGGCTCTACACTTCTTCTAGAATTTAAAAGGGGCTGTTAAAATACTTTTAACATTCCGATTAGAATACCCCAAATTCCTCCTTTTACATCAGTAATAGTAACTGGAGACATAACAAAACCAGTGGAAGTTTATGGGAGCACATGGGCTCTGAAAAAGAATCCCAATACCTCCATCATCTACAGCATGGTGCAATTAGGTGATTATATTAAGGGATGAGTTTTCTTCCCTTGCAATAATGTTTAATGGCCACAGCCAGAAGCAGAATACCAGGCTAGATGGAGAAGCATTGGACACTGACCTGGTATTATAAATCAGCTAGTAATTTTATTAGTAGATAGTGCTGTGATCCCAGTGCTTGATACCATTAAAAAGCGGGTTACTTTATTTTTAAGGGCACCTTATGACTAGTCTATAAAGGATAAATGATTAACCACTTATTAAAACAACTATTAATTAATTGACTCCGTGGGTCAATAGGTTGCTTATAACCATCTATAACACAAAGTCCATGTCTCTAATATGCTACTAATTATTTAACATTTTATAAAATGACACCAAAAAGTATATAATAGTCATTTATTTTTTTTACTAAATGTTAAAACATGCCTGTACTAACACATTATACACCAAGCTTCAGCCCAAAGACATTTAAAATTGGTAAGACAACAAAATCTGGCAACTAGTGTTTTAATGGTGGTAATTAAACTATAGCAGTGTACATTTCAAAATAAAACAATGTATACATTGCAAAAAATCAATTTTGAATTCATAAGTGGGCCTTTCTTGACTTCTCTCAGAAACAGGATGAATATCAATAATGAACAATTTAAGAATTATTATTTCTCAGATACCATTAGAATTAGATATTCCCTTTTCTTCCTATTTTTTTGCCATCTCTCCAGAAATGTCTTCCAAATTTATGTATTTTTAAAGTATTTTATAACAAAATATTTTTATGTCAAAAAGAAAAACTGCATCCCACTTTGCATATCTCAACAATCTATGGCCCTGAGCCAGCAACCTACTTATGCATATGCATAATTTTGAGCACCTGGGTAGATCTAATGAGTTCTTGGCAAGAAGTGGCACTAAGCAAATGAGCAGCTGCATTCTGCATCAAGTGTATGTATTTTCTGGGTGCTGCACCATAGTGACTCACTCTGGAGATGACAAAGGTAGCAATTACTGTGGCAAGGTCAGTATCCAAAAAGAGAGGATGCAACCACAAGCTAGACATTCCTGGCCACTGGCACACTCAGTCTCCAAAAGCAGCTGAGAATCGAATATAACTGATGCATTATGAAACTGAATAACCAAAAGGTGAACATACACTCTTATTAAAGAAAAACCAATATCATCTCTGCTATTTTCCCCCTTCATGAGAAAGCTCTTGTTTAAACAAGATGTAAATGCTGCCATCAGTGTTGTTCATTATTATAGCTGGAATTCGAAGTCACTTATACTCTTTTTAGAGATGATCATTCATTCAGTCTTTATATACTAAAATATAAAACAACGGAGCTGACGCGCCATTGTTTGTACCTTGCATAGTCATTTGCACCTGTGAAAAGTGGATGTACAACATTACTAAATCAGAATGGTAGCATTTTACATCCACTTCGTGGTGGTGTGAGTGTCTACAGAAAGTGCAAGGCAATGGAGATTCAGGCCTAGAATGTTTGCATTTAGAAGGTCTCTGGTGTTCTAAATGAGTTTGTAAAACTGGTAAATGTTTAAAATAACTGATTTTTCCTAACTCTATTACATGTACCAAATTCTAGTTTTTAAAACGTAATGCATAAAAAAAGTAAAAAGTTGCTGAAAAAGATCTTACAAAAAGAGTACAAAATAGCTTTAGAAAAATCAAGAAAAAAAAAATTCCGATATCAAGTCGTAATATGACAAAAGCTCCTGACCTAACATCCCAGGAAGCAGCAGAACTGCATGATCCCCTTGTCCTGTCTGTTGATAATGCAGGGGCACTCCATTCACTTTGATTTTAGCAGATGTTATTGAAGTACTAGAAGGAAAGAAAATTATTCAACATGCTAATATCTCATTACAGTGCAGTCATTCAATGGACTAGGCAGTAATTACTAATGCTAGACACTGACAGCACAGTCATATTTAAAGGGTTCTATTTGCCTTTGTGGGGGGGGGGGCATGTTGAGTGTGTGTGTGTGAGAGAGAGAAAGAATCAAACAGAGTGCTACGGGAAAACAGAGGCAGACTACATAGGAAGTCAGGGATGTGACATTTTTACTTTATAATACTGTGTAGTTCTGCAAAGTGTCTTTTAAAACAATGTGTATCTTTTGGAATAAAACAAAATGTTGCAAACCTGCATAACATTATAAAAAGAAACCTCTTACTGAACACCTCCTCCCACCCCCCAAAAAACCTCAGAAGTAATACTGTGTACCCTCCCCAGCACAGAAGATGATAGGACAATGCTTGGAGCAGGAGCCAGTACTCTGTGGCAAGATGGAATACCGGGAGATCCAAAAAAGAAAAGAGGTAAGTTCTAAGTTCTGAATGACTCTCTTAGCCTGGCTATTGGAGGTGTGTAGCACATTACTAAAGTTATTGGAATTTTGTTAAAATCCTTGGTATATCACTTTTCAGCACTTCGTTCTATACAGTACCCAAATGAAGTGACAGATACAGTAGGAATAAAAGCAGAAAAATGGTTAGGTCTAGTTTGTGCACACCCACATAGGGAAGCAAATGGGGAATAAGGCACTCCCCTTGCTGCCCTGACCACACTACCTGAGTCTAGGCATGCAGGTTAAAGGGGCATTGCATTCCTGTTTACTACCCTGCCTTGCCCCTTGAGTAGGTGGGCCTGGAGACTAGGCAGAGAGCTTAGCTTTGCACCTCCTAGGAACTGGCCAGTATAGGTAAGCCAGCATCCTAGGGATAGGAATACATTATCTCCCCTAGGTGCAAGGAGGTAACACCTCCACTTGTATGGTTCCTGTGTAGCCTTTGCGGCTGGCATTTTTTAAACTACTGTATCATAATCATGTTAAACTTTGCTCTATCATAATCATGTTAAACTTTGATGGCTTCGGTATGTCACATGATACTGATGGTAGCACAATAATAGGAGATTTTAAGAAACAATCAGTGTAACTACAGCTTTAAGTACCTACAGAAGTGTGTTAAAAATAAACAAACAAACATTAAAAGGAAATATCACTGTATTGCTGAACTGCTTCCAAATGGCTGCTGTTGTTGCACTGAACCTCATCCTCTGCTGCTACATAACAAAATGTGGTGTATGGTTACTTATGATTCACAAGTTGTGTAATGAAAAAACCTATAGCTGGGGGCAGGGAGAATCACATCATACAATTCAATTCAATGTAATCTGAGCAGAGAGTATTGTTCAATTAGAAAATACATTATTGTGTAAAATGTTCCAACAGGAAGAAGTAGCAAAGTAAGCCTTCAAGATTACACAAAAGTCAGTTACAAGCGGAGGAAAATTAATGGTAAAGATACTTGTATTTATATAGTTTGGAATTCTGATACCATCATCAGATAATTCTTAGAGGGATCATTGTTACATTGACTGTTAGGCCTTTGCTAACCCGCTACATATTTATGAAAATGTAAATTAATTAGATTTTTAATATATATTACTACTTGGAATATTAGTTGGTTTTAGACCCTAAATGTTTCCAAAGTGTAATCCGTGAACACAGGAACATGGTGCAGTAGAATTTGACTTATCCAGAAAAGTGATTATTTTTTCCCCTTGAGTCTCTTTCAACTGACTGTTGAAGCCTGTCCGTTTCAAGTGGCTGGAGCAGAGAAAGGAGGTATTAGTGCCATTTTGAGTCATTTTTCTGCTCTGAATAGCAAAAATCTTGCTGGATATTGAGGAAATGAAGTACAAACCCATTTCCCATTGAAGAGGCAAGATAACTTGATTACTTTTACTTTTGTGTAAACTTCTATTCCAGCCACATGAGAACTCAAATATGTAAGTGTGGGAGTTTTCTTCTATTCTACTCTCTCTAGGTTCTTATGCAGCTCTCATCACTGTAGTATCTGAGCACCTTATAGCAGTGCATTAAGTGTCATGAGTAACATTGGTCACTTGTTTTTTTTCTCTCTCTCTCTCCCATCCTCTCCTCAGGGGAGAATTGTGTGTGCAGGGTAGTTGATTTTCTTTTTCTTTATTGTATCACTATACGTTGCATTTGGAGAAGGCAAGACCAAAGAGGTGAACCTTGCACTTGGAGTGGAAGGTTATGAGGTTTATGATGATGCTTAGTTCCTGTGGGAGTTCTTTGCACAGTTACGGACCAGTCCATGAGAAAGCTCTGCACAGGTGAGCTTTACCCTTCCAGGTTATATCTTCACTGTAGAAAAAGGTGTGTTTTTACATTGAGAGAGCTAACCCAGATTAGCAATGTCAATGTGAAATCCTAGTGGAGACAAGGTACAGGTAGTCTTTTATCTCAACTAGCCTCATCAAGGTAACACTTACCTGTGCCATGTCTCTACTAGGATTTCATATCTAGAAAGCTAATTCAAGTTAGCTAGCTCCACGTAATATCACACCTTTTACTTTGCAGTGAAGACACAGTTCTACTCTCTACTCTATGCTACTACTCTCAATCCTGGCCAATCAAGGAAGCACTTGTTACTAGCAAAAGTGCTTTTTTTAGGAAAGCATTCAAGCATGTGCTTAAATCCATCCCTATTCAGGAAAGTACTTACACACACGCTTAACTTTAAGCATATGTGTAAGTCCCATTGACTCCAGGGGCTTAAATATTTAAGTACTTTTCTGACCAGTATGAGTGTTGGCCCTGAACTTCTGAGCCCTCTTTCCACCCCTGTGTAATTTCCTGTTCCAGGCCAATGGAATAGTCACCCCAAACTACAAGGACAGCTTCCTCAGTGACATGTATGAAATACACAGATGCTCTACCCTCTTTCTAGCTTTATCTCCATGAGCCTCCCAGTGCTCCATAGCCCATGAGATTTACTTAATTGTACTTCTATTAGTTAATATGTGTAAAGTTGTAATTGTACGTTACGATATGATAGCACCAGATCTGTACTGCACACAGGAATATTTGGATCCAAGGACAGGCTGCCAATAATCTCTCAAAAAGTCTGCACTTTAACCTGGCATTACTACTGTGTACTGGAAGGTGAGTAGAGGGCACAGGGTGTTTGCAAAGAGATGGGGTGAGAGACTGAGATATTTATTCATTTTCCCATTTAAGCAAAAATGTTTTTTCTAAGCCATAATCAAGGAGGGAGATAACACCATTAGGCAAACAAACTTCTATTAGTCCATTGTCACTTTGTTATTTAAAAAGGATACTGAGTATATTTACACCATAACATTGTTGTAAACTCTGAGGTGGACCTTCATCAAGAAATGTTTTTTGAAAATACCTGACATTTGGTGCAATCTGGGGCATTCCAAAAGCCAACTCCTGTAAAAAATCTGCTTTTCAGAAGTATTTTATGAGCCTCAAGGATGCAGTCTACAATGTTTCTAACAGTGTCCATAAAAGGATGAACACCACCAAAAGCAAGGACATCACTTCAATCATTCATTCAACTAGTTAAATCTGAACAAAGGGCAATTTTAACATAGTCACCATGTAGATTACTGAGAAAGCACTTTAGAGATAGTGATAGATCAGACATGAGGTATTAACCTAAGTAGGAAAGGACAGCTGACTGAAGTGAGACATTATTGTAATTCCGTATTTTATCCACTGTGAAATGATGTCAATGGATATCATTAAAATGAGCTGCGAGAATAGTCCTGGCAACTGGAATTTTAAATAATTTTAAAAGGCTTTGGCAGTAAGTCATGTCTTGCTCAAGAGGATAAAAGACCAATTTCTAAATCTCAGTTTAATACCATTCTTTTAACTGTACCAAATATGAAACATCAGTGAAACTAATGTTTTTCTACACTTTGTTTTCTTACAGAATGTTGTACTTTGATGTTGTTAATGATCTTTAAATACAACACTGTTCTATGATTTCACTGTATGGTTCTTGTCTTCTGGCATAGCTCTGTATTACACACTTACCTCATTCAAAAACAGGCATACGAGTTTGCATTTTGTCTTCCAATTAATTTATACCCTAATAGTTACAGTTCTCTTCTGACTAACTTATCTCACTTTAAAAAACAAAAAACACATATAGACGTCTCACCATTTGGTTACCTAATGGTTAACCTTTATTCATTTTACTACTTTACCTGCCTTAAATATCATGGGTGAAATCTTTGCCCCATTGAAGCCAATGAAAGTTTTATTTGCTTTTTTGTAGGAATGTTACTTTAAAGCATTAAGGTTGAGAGAAACTTTCTTTCTATGCCACTCACAAAACAACTTCATGATTTAGTGAGATTGTTCTGTTATTTATTAAGCTTTGACATTATGCTTATCTCTGTGCTAAACACAGAGGTAAGCGGCTGACTTAACCCCTGCCACATAGTTTACATTCAGGACTGAATTACTTCTACTTTAAATCATTTTTCATAAAGCAACCCAAAATGAACAAACAATGGCTGTACAGACTCCTATTCCTAATTTATGGTAGTGGGAATTAAATTGCAGCCCTTTGTTCACAAGAAGGCAGCCCAGACTGTACATAAACTAAGTGTTTATGTAACACAATACTGTAGTTGGTAATGGCACTTACCAAACTAAGGATCTGATCCTGCGATTAGATCTATATGATCCATCTACACAGATCCTTTGAAGATTGGGGTGCAAGTCCAGAACTGGTTTTCATGACTATGGCTCAGACTGGAAGTCATTATGCCATTTATAACTTAATGAATTTTGACTATCTGTTATGGGGATACGTTTTAACAAATTAATTTGACTATTAAAACTGATCAACCAAGCTTTTTGTACCTACCCTACTGTAAATATCTATGCATATAAACCAAGTTTCATAACCAAATATGATGCAGCTAAATGTTTGAGCTTAGGGTAAGAAGTATGGCACATCCTTAGATCACTTTTTGAACAACACTTAATAGAAAGCACAGCTATATTAAAAAAAAAAAAATAGTAAAACACAGCACTTGTCTTTTGATTTAAAAATTTCATTCCATGAAGGTTATTTGACTATATCCTTCACTATGGTAAATGAGCACCTCAACTCAATTTTAACTAATCCTTGTAGGAACATTTAATATCCCATTGCTTGAAACCATTTTAAAAATTGCAGAAAACCCTATCTTTACTGACAAAACACAATCACTACCCTCCTGTTGCCTTTTTTTTAAGTGGGCAATGAATTGGTGTTTTTACAGACCTCTGGGGGAAAACTATACTGCTTTCCTTTTTCATGTTGCACTTACACATTCTGTAGCCTTTCCCTCTGACCAGTTATTAACTGCATGTGAAGTGACCTTCTGCTGAATGTGTGATGCTGCCTCACACTTGCTCTTGAGCCATGTAAAAAGACACTGTCGGAATTTCATAGCTAATATATACAGACCTTTTTATCTGGATGAAGACCAAGTGAGGGACTGCACCACAAACTCAGCAAATCATCACATTTCTGTGAAGTTAATATGTAATCAGTTGGGGAAAAGGCTATAGAATCAGCAAATCAAAATGCGAATCTTAAAAAATTAACCACTCTATTTTTTTCAGCAGGCCTGAGATACCTATTCTAAGTAGGGAGTGAAATGGGGTAACACTCAGAGTGTTACCGGTTTGTCAAAAAACATTAGGCATAGTATAAAAATGTTATTGAAGCATGTAAAAATAAGAGCAATATTATTGCCTTTGCCAAACAACAAGCCCTTGCACGTCTTTTATGACTTCCAAGATAAAATTTGCAGTTTTGTTTGTCCCGGCTACACATCTAAGAGATTCTCTGCTCCTTGTATCTTCCTCCTTGATTTTGACAGCTACAAAGGTCTTTTGTTTTGGAAGAGCTGACAGTATGCACAAGACCAGATAGATCAGTGCCCCCTAAAGCCATGGTAGCTTGATAATGAAATGGAAATTATTTGCCATGTGTGTGTGTTAAATGGGACAGAAATGTCACTAGGAAGGATCCAGCACACTGGATGGAGAAACTGCGATCAGCAATGTATGGACTGCGAAGTATGTCTTATGACTATACTATAGAGAGGGTAAGTCTGTACAACATAATTCTCAGAAAAATAAAATTTCAGTCCATGCTGGTCCGAAATTGTGCTAGAATCATGCTAATACAGATTTTATCCCCTTGACTCCATCTACAGTAACTTGTGGAGGCTGAGACGTCAATTTTTTGCCTGGTTATGTTGGTCAGCATAAACAGGGCATTGGAACAAGATGTGAACAGTGTCTGAAACCTGTTTTAAAGAACGTATGCCTCATTTCACACCACTCAACACAACCCTATATGTGTACAGAAAACTTGTTTTTAAAACAATGTTTAAAAACATTTCCTACCTGTAATGTAGAGAGGGCCAAAGGCTACAGGCCCATAGTCCTGAACTGGGAATTACATTCAATCAGTAGTGTCCAGCAGCCTGTGCTGGTGCATCTACTTCTAGAACAGTAGTTTTCTGCCCCCCTAAAGCCTGGCTCAGCCTTGCACCGTCCATAGGCTGAAACCACATTTGTAGTGTATCCACAGATCATGCTGCAGCATTGTGCTTTGCAGAAATGGGATGCAATTTGTGAAGGCCAAGGGAACGACACTTCAGTTACAGCTACACCACAAATCCAAGCTGGGCTTTGGCTGGGGGCAAAGGACTGTGGCATGAATAATGGATTTGCAGGGGCAGCTTTTAAATTCCCCTGCCAGCCTTCCCTTTTCCTTTCTCAGTCTTTCTTCCCTACCACATCCCTTAGCAACCCTGGCTGCTTCCAGCAGGCTGCCGGGCCCCTAGTAGAGGGGCTAGGGGTGCAGCCTGGCACCTATGGCGGGGGGACGGACGGGACAGGGACTCAGCCCAGAACTCAAAAAGAGCAGAGTGGGGGTGGACATTAGTGACAGCTCCTTACACCAGAAAAGAAAGCTGAGGAAATGAAGCGCCCTCCCCCAACATCCCTACATAGCCTACTGCCAAAGCCCAACCCACAAATACCCCCCGCCCTAGCCCGATCCCCCCCCCCCCCCGCCTTCCCCAAAGCACTACACCACCCCTTCCTCAAAACACCACCCTCCCCACTGCACAACCCCCCGCCGCCCCAAGGCTCCCCAGCAGCAGCAGCTGGCTGAGACGCCCTGGGAGGCGGGGGCGGCTCCGCGTTGGCAGCGCCGCGGCCTGGCCAGGGCTGACTTTACCCGTAGGAGGCGGCAGCAGCAGCAGCAGCAGGTCCCCGGAGCCCGAGCGGCGCCGCCTCCCGCGCGGCCGGCGGGAGCTGGGAGAGGAGAATCCGCAGCAGCGCCCCGCCAGCGCCCGGCCGAGCCATTCCCGCTCCCCGCAGCTGCCAGCCGCCCCGCCTCGGGCGCAGGGCGGGCCGCGGTGCTGCAAAGACCCCACCCCCCCCCGGCTCCCGCGGCGCCTCGCGCGGGCCACCCCCCAGCTGCTCTGGCCCAGGGTGCCCCCAGCGCCGTGCCGCTCCTTGGGGCGGTGGCTGCGCGAGGCCTGCGGGAACAGAGCGGACCCGGGCTGCTGGAAGCGCGGCGAGGCTGGGCGGGCCCCCAGGGGGAGCCCTGGTGCAGGAGCTGCTCCCAGGGGAGCAGCGCTCCCTCGCTCGCCCCCCTCCCCCCGTGTGCCCGCTCCTCCTGCAGAACGGGGGCCCCAAAGCTGAGTGAGTGGCATTGCGACCTGGTGCACGGGCTACAGTGCCACGCGGGTGCAGCTGGAGGGGCTACCCCTGAGGGACCCCCGCATGCTCCTCCTCCTCGCTGGCCTTGGGAAGGCCCAATGCTGGTGACTTGGCCCCTGCCCATTGGTGGAATGAGTGTATGGCCCTGGGGGCCACTGCCGCACACCTAACAGCTCACCCTCCGGTGATGGCTTTGGGGCCCATTGAATGGTGCTGTGCCCATGTCACTCACACCACGGGGATGGGTGGTCTGTGCCATCAGACAGCCAGAGCAAGGTAGGGTGACCAGAGAGAAAGTGTGAAAAATCAGGACGGGGTGGGGAGTAATAGGCATCTATATAAGAAAAAGCCACGAATATCGGGATTGTCCCTATAAAATCAGAACATCTGGTCATTCTATACCAAGGTGGCCCTCCTCAAGGAGAGTGAGGCCCGTGCCACACACAAAGTTGCAGTGGTTTACCTTGAGATGTGATTTTTTTAAACCAGGTTAGTTAAATTGAGCCATCTGTGCATGGGGATACTTAGGTATGGCTGCACTGAAAGTGCTTCAGTGTAAACACTACCTATGCCAATGAGCGGGGTTCTCCCATGAGCACAGGTAATCCACCTCTCTGCGAGGTGGTAGCTAGGTGAACAGAAGAAATTCCATTGACCTATCACTGGCTACACCGGGGGTTAGGTGCTTGGCATACCTAAATCTCAGGGATGTGGATGTTTCACACCCCTGAGAGACATTGCTATTCAATGTAAATTCTCACTGTAGAGCTATGTCTACACCATAAGCCCATGCCTGCATAGCTATGGCACCACAGTCCCCTAGCGTAGACACTGCAGGTATGTCTACACTACAATCACTACAGCGTCACAGTTCCAGTGCACCACCGTAGTGTGGTGCTTACTGCGGAGAGGGAAGGGGTTCTTCCGTTGCTGCAGTAAATCCACATCTCTGAGAGGCAGTAGCTAGGTTGATGGAAGAATTCTTCCATCAGCCTAGCACTGTCCACACTGGGACTTAGGCTGGCTTCCTTACGTGTCTCAGGGGGTGAATTTGTCACCCTGAGCGATGTAGCTAGGTTGACCTACGTTTCTAGAGTTCTTCTGTCTACTTAGTAACTGCACCTCTGACAGCATGCTTCACTGAGGTCCTGCTGACATAGGTATGTTGCCTGGAGTTGTGAATTTTGCACATTTCTACATGACATAGCTATGCTGGCAGAATGGCCCCGGCATTATACAGGAATAAGAGTGTCTATGTGGGAGTTATATGGGTATAACTATAGCAGTTTAAATTCACATCTGAGCTTATACTGGTATACCTTTCTCATTGTGAGGGAGTAGAGAAATTGCTGTCCAGCAATGGTGACGCCTGGGGGTGGGCCCTCCTCACATGACCCTCCTCACAATGCCGGGGGAGAAGGACAAGGCCCACAGCCGGGAGATGAAGGGGCAGGGCCAGAGCCGGAAGGGAAGACGCTGGGCCAGAGCCTCTCCTAGTCCAGCCTCCTCTTCCGGCCACGCTGCCTGGTGCGGCACTCTCCCAGGCAGTCTGCGGCCACACTGCTTGCCCCCATGGGAGTAATGGAGCATGGCACAGAGAGGTCAGTTCCCAGAGTGAGGGGCCAGTCAGGGGCAATGGGCATGGCATGGCAGGCGCTATTTACAAACCAGCAGGTACCAGACACACACTAGCTCACCCAGCCCTGTGCTGCCATCATGAACCTTCCCCTCGGGGGTGGACCCATGCCACGCCACGCAGCCCCCTCCCAACATCCTCCTGACTCCCTATGGCCAGAGCCCCGCCCCAGACCTACTATGCCCAGTGCCCCCCCAATCCCTCTCACACAAATGCATAGTGCCCTGCACAACACCACCCTGGCTCAGCACTCCCCTGCCCACAGCCCTACCACGACTGCCCAGCACCCCCCACAAAACCCCCACTCCCTAGTGCCCCAACACATAGATCTTCCCTGCCCTCTCACAGCCCAGCACCGTCCCTGCAAGAAACCCACTCCCCCACGCCCTGCCTCTGGCCACACTCACTGGCCCTGCTGGAAGGCAACTGTGTGCCAGTAGTGCAGCCAGAGCTGGTACCAGGGCGGGGAATCGCTCCAGTCCCTCGGGAGTGGTGTGATCAGCCAGGCCAGGACCTGCCCTGGCCAGGCTCCCTCAAGACACACTTCTCCTGGAGGGGCCCAGCCAAGCTCCCTGCATTGTCCCCGCCCCCCACCTGAGACTGGTGCAGCTTCTGCAGCAGTCCCAGGTGGGGAGACAGGTGGGGCCTCACAGGTGGTGGGAAGCAGAGACTGCCCGGAGCCAGAAGTGCACTGGGGTCTGGCCAGGGGGCAGAGAGGAGCAGGGGTGGTGTTACCAAATATGCCCATTACTTTGGGGTATGCTCATTTATTAGGGTTATTCTTCGGGGGGGGGGGGGGATTCTGTAATTCTATTAATGTACTACTTATGTCACTTGTGTGGTCTACTCCTTCCTTCTGCAAGTTCCCTCCCAATGGAGCTATCCTGCAGGACCTAGGTTCCCCAGGACTGGGTCCCTCCAGCCCTAGAATTAGATGAACACACACATACACACACACACTAACAGAGCAAGTCTGAGCGGACTGGGTCAATCAGCACTCTCAAGCTGATCCCCTTATCTATCAGTGTACTCAATGAGCTGGGTCAAGCAGCACTTTCAAGCTGTCACCCTCATGTGCCCTTGGGCTCAACAGGCTGGGCTGAGCAGCAATTTCAGCTGCCCATCCCTTATGTGCCACAGGTTTAACACGTCCCTATCCCACTTTCACGTTACACTTGTACTGATAGTAACCCACTTGATGAGCAAACCCCACAGTATTTTTGGGCACTACAGGAATCTTTAGCTTACGTAAAAGAAGCGTTGCTGCAGAGTAAATGGGGAAGCTACAAACACAAAAGAGTAGAGTTCAGAGAGAGAGAGAGAAGCAACCAGCTTAACCATAAAAGTTATTTATTGAATAATAGTGATAACTACACAAGGAGAGCCTAAACTAACATAACAAATTATTAAAGGTTAATACCTGAAGTAGAAAGGAAGACAGAGAGAGAGAAAGAGGGGGATCTCACCCACTCCAGGAGGCTTGGACTGGTCAGGGTTCCCAGGTGATGGTGGTAGCTCAGGGTCCTGAGGGCGGGAGACAGGCAGAGCCCCCAGCACGATCAGTCAGGAGAAGATGGAGTCCCAGTGGAACTGATGCAGAGTTTGGATCTAAGCATCAGAACACTGACTGGAGGGTGAGTAGGGATTTTTGTAGAGAAAATACAATGGTTCAAGGGAGAACACTAGATTTGTTTATAGGTAAACTGATGACTCAAGGGTTTTCTTTAGTTGAGACAATAGGAGCTGATCACTCTTGGCTCTTGGTGGTGTTTTCTTCCAGGGAGCTCACAATGCAACTAGGCTGCTTCAGTATTTTGGATATCAATAAAGGATTTATTACTAGAATTGGTCTGATAATTCTTGAGCTGGGTGTGTGCAGGCATAGGTTCATTAACACCTGGAGCAGAGATTCCCATGATGCAGTGCGTCCCTGCTTTTCTGATCCCAGAGTTCAGTGTGGTTCTCTGTTCTCCATTCTGTATGCAAACTGAGATGTCCCCCTGTCCCATCTTTCATGCAGATGAGGCTAGGGGAGTTGTCTCTGTTTTCCATTCTGTATGCTAATGGAGATGTCTTAATCTTGTCACCCTTATCAGGAGGGGGTCTAGGTGTGTCTCCCAACGCCCTTCACTGCTCTCTGCAAGCCTTTTCTCTGGTCGGTTTGATTCAAGCGGGGAGGAGGGGTGTTTTTCATGAGTCAGACAGGCTAGATACTGTGCCAGGCTTCTGCACCAGTCCCAGGTGACTCAGCTCCAGGAAGACAGGTGGGGCCCCACAGGTGGTTGGAAGCAGAGACTGCCCGGAGCCGGAAGTGCACTGGGGTCTGGCCAGGGGGCAGAGAGGAGCAGGGGGGGTGGGGCCGAGGAGGCAGCAGGTGGCCAGGCCAAGAGGAGCAAGTGGTGGGCGGGGGGAGCTAGAGGGGTCTCAGGGCACAGCGCAAGCGGAGCAGGCCGCGGCCCGTTCTGAGCATGGGCCCGGCTCCATGGGGCCACTGGAGCCATTGTAAACCCAGGACTGCCACAGATGCCAGGAGGACTGGAGCAGAGGCCTCATCCCCAGGTAACATGGGATGGGGAGGGGCTGGGGAAAGCGTGGGGCGCCCCAGCTAGGAGTGGGGTGGGGATGAGTTATGTGGGGGGTCACATGGGGAACAGGGCGGGGATGAGTCACATGAGGGGGTCATGTGGGGAGTCACGTGGGGAGGTCATGTGCCCCCTTTAGCTGGTGCCCCCTTTGTGTCCCTCCCACTAGTCACCTCTCCCTGGGTCCAGCATAGTGGGAGTTAAAGAAAACCTTTGGGTTCAGCCAGCCCCGCCCCACTATACCTGGAGCCAGTGCCAGGTCTAGGGGGGAGAGAAAAGAAGGGAGCCTAACTCATTGGGAGCTGACTGGTGATGAGGTATGAGTTCTCTGTCTGCCGGAAGGGACAGAGCAATAACCTGCCAGCTAGCACAGCCACTTGAGGTAAGTAAGGCCTCCCCTGCCAAGGGGAGGCTGCAAATAAGCCCCAGCACTTGGGGCAACTGAACTAGTGGGGTCATGCCCCAAACTGAAGAGACATGTAGGAAGTAGCCCAGGGAAGCAGGTCTTGACTCCCTGCCCATCTTCCCTGTTCAGGGGCTGATTTACACAGGGCCCTGTGGAACTTGGTAGAGAGGTAGGGTTTGGGTCCCCCTACCACTCTCTCTGGCCTTACAGACTGAAAGACCAGCAATCTAGCCACTAGACTGCCCGGCCCCAGAAGACCGTATCACACCCGTAAAGACAAGTCCTTCGGCCTTGTCTATCCACAAAAGTTTGTACCTCTTTAACTGTATCAGTATAGTTTGTTTCAGAGTAACAGCCGTGTTAGTCTGTATTCGCAAAAAGAAAAGGAGTACTTGTGGCACCTTAGAGACTAACCAATTTATTTGAGCATAAGCTTTCGTGAGCTACAGCTCACTTCATCGGATGCATACTGTGGAAAGTGTAGAAGATCTTTTTATATATGCACAAAGCATGAAAAAACACCTCCTCCCATCCCACTCTCCTGCTGCTAATAGCTTATCTAAAGTGATCACTCTCCTTACAATGTGTATGATAATCAAGTTGGGCCATTTCCAGCACAAATCCAGGTTTTCTCACCCCCCACCCCACACACACACGCAAACCCACTCTCCTGCTGGTAATAGCTTATCTAAAGTGACCACTCTCCTTACAATGTGTATGATAATCAAGGTGGGCCATTTCCAGCACAAATCCTGGGTTTAACAAGAACGTCTGGGGGGCGGAGGTTTTGAGGGTTGTACCCCATTGTGAGGACACAGCTACACTGGTATAAATGTGCTTCTACTCGGGGGTTGCAGGTTTGTATAATTTTTGGTGGTGTCCAGAATGGGTCTAAATCCCACCCCCGACACACCTGCCTTGTAAGCTGATACATATAGAGAGGACTCCCCCCAGCTCTCTTCCTCCCTGGCAGCACACTCGCCTTGCACCACTGTCACTGCACGTGCTCCTAGGGCCCCTCTCAGGTCCAGGAAGCTCCCTCGCCTCCCCTGTGGTGGGTGCCAGGGGAGGGGGGCTGCCATTGTGCGCCTTCTCCCCTGCTGCTGCCCCTCACTGTAGCCTCACTGGGGGTGGGGGATGGGGCTGCCCCTTGCCTAGCATGGGGCAGGAGTTGTGACTGCGGAAAGGCCCTGTGCTGGTGGAGGGTCCTGCCAGAAAAGGGAAGGGTCTGTCCGTCCGAGGGAGAAGGGCAGGTTCAGCCTGCCCTGGCACTAGTGTGGGGGATGCTAGGACCCTGCGGTGGCAGCTGGTGCCGGGAGCTGGCAGAGCAGAGCGTAGCAAGCAGGTGCAGGGGACAGCCGCCTGCTGCCAAGGGTGCAGGCAGGGATGTGTGGGGATGGCAGGCGGGGCCGGAGGAGAGACTGGGTCCTGAACATTGGTGGAGCTGGTCCCCCATGCACTGAATATTGCTGGAGCATGGGCACCACAGGCCCATATAACTCACCACCCCTGCTTTCAGTGATATAGCTTATTCCTTATATGGAAGGGGAATAAGTTATATCAGTATAGCTGCATCCACACTAGTGGTATAACTATTTTGGTAAAAACTCACACCCCTAGTTGATATAGTTATACTGGTACAAAATCTCTGTCCAGACCAGGCTGTAGATAAACCAAAATAAGTTGAGGTCAACTGAAATAAGCATTTCCACATAGCCTTTTGCATTGGTGTAACTAAATCAGTTTAAGACCTACACTTTTAATTAAATGGTGCAGCTTTCTGTGTAGAAAAGCCCTAAATTTACAGGCACAAGCTAGTCTTATGAGTGTCCGCACAGGTGCTTGCCTGGGGTTAATGAAACCATTTTTTTAAAACTGATTTAAGTTATATCTGCAACTTCTGTGTTTAGACAAGCCCTAAGTCTCACATTATCTTCCAATGCAGAATGAAGCCTGGAGGACCAAATTTCCAGAGGTGCTGCACGCCCTCTGACTCCTACTGGCTTCAATAGAAGCAGCAGGGCCTCAAAGAGCTAATTTATTTTTTTTCAAAATTTCTCTTAAATTTTTCCACAAAAAACTTTGAACAATTTTCATGAAGAAGTCAGGTTTTTTTAACCAGATCTCATGTTCAGCACTCCTGAAAATTTGGTCCCTAGCCTTTATGGTTGCAAAGTCAAAGATTGAAAACAAGTGTAACCAATGCAGTGATATCGGCTCAAGCCTGTTGAGATACTGAAACAATAACTCTCAGAGGAGTGAACTGCCCCATTCAGTGCAAGGTGTTACCTCTGAAGCCTAACAATGACATTTACATGTAAACATGGAGAAATATTTTGGCATTGGTTAGTGTGTGCAAGAAAGAAGGAATTATCTTGTTATGCACAACTACTGCTGTGGTTTTCCTTTGGGTGACAGGAGTCTGGTTTGTGGGCAGAATGTAGAAGTGTACCATCGTCTTTATTTATTTCCCCCAATGATTCCTTGAGTGGACATCCTGGTTTTACCGGGTTGTCCCTGTTTTGTGTGTCGGCCTTTGGGCCCTATATAATTTGTCTGAAACCAAAGTTTTGTCCTGGTTTCGATACAATGCACAAATTCACTCTTGTGTTGGTTTGGCTTGCCTGTGTCCCTAGGAGGGATCCTGCTCCTGGAAGTTGGAGGGCGGATAGCATGGGTGGGGTTGGACAGCAGAACAGAGTCCAGGGAGATCCATGTGGACCCTAGGGAAGCTAAAGGTTAAGTGGATAGAAGACTACTCCTTTTTAGCAGGGATAGGAGTTAGACAAACGACACCCAGCAAATACGATGGTAGGAAATGCCACAAGTTGAAATTCTTGAGTTTCTTCAGAAAGAACGAGGAGTACTTGTGGCACCTTAGAGACCAACAAATTTATTTGAGCATAAGCTTTCATGGGTTGGTGCCACAAGTACTCCTCGTTCTTTCTGCTGATACAGACTAACACGGCTACCACTCTGAAACTTGAGTTTCCTATGAGTTTTATTCTCCTTTACCCAAGAATGGAGCTCTATTTAGAAAAAATAGGAACAGTCAACACATTGCCAATTGAAAACTATAAATTATCATAATACATTTTCAGGGCTACTAATCAAAGTTTGTGTAGCGAAGGACATGTCTACACTGCAATCAGGTGTGATTGCAGCACAAGTTAATTTAGCTAACATGACTAAAAACAGCAGTGAAGATGCGTGGGCTGTACAAGCATCCCAGGGAACTTGGGTACATACTCGCTAGTCTGCACTGAAGCCTGTGTCACCACATTTACGCTGCTATTTTTAGTTAGGTTAGCTAGATTTAAAACTAGCCTGGGTAAGCCTAGCCATGCTGCAATCACACCTCCAATTGCAGAGTATGTGCACTTCTTATTTGAAAGATAGTGGGGTTCAAAGCCTGTTAAGATTTATTAGAATTCGTATTAGCTTTTTTGTCACGATGGATAATTATTTTTGCCACTTTTCAAAAGCCAAAAGGAGAATTATCTGATCCAAAAAGTTGGATGGAAGTTCATATATTTGTGGTTTTGGTTGAGGTCACAGCCACTGCCCTTCAAAGAAGGAGTAGTTTGACCTAATTATTCTTAGTGGATGCAAATTTGTGGGCCAATAATTTTTCCTTGTGGGTTCCATACTCCAAGAAAGTCTGTAATTTGTACGCTCTATCTCCAGTGTGACTAGAAAGTTCATGCCTCCATTTCTGGTTAATTAGCCTGAAATGAAATGCCTGACTGATTTTCCAAACTTTCCACGTTTCAAGGCCTTTTCTTTGGCTCAGGTACATATTAGTTTTCCTTTCCCTTTTCATAAAGCATATATTCCCGAATTTACTCCCATCACAGAATGAAAATTAAATAATAATAAACACATTATCATAATCCTGTGAGAAGGCAGTTCTTGTAATGTCAATTTACACAGTGGTTTCTATACTTGATAATCATTATTGCTCTTACACCAATACTTTGTATCTTTTTATACTTCTGTATTTTTATTATAACATTTATTTTTTTTATTAAAGTTATAAAAAGGGCACTTTAAAAAAATAAGGTGATGAATCTATAAGGCAATCCGAGTTATGACGATCTCCTGTGGATATTGGCTGTGCTTAGAAGAGTTGAGGCGTTTGGTTTTGTTTTCAATCCAGGGCTTCAATATGGTGTGACAAAATCCATGATATGCTCTCATTGATGTGAGTTTTGCGTAAATGCCATGCTTCTTTTAGGCAGTAATGAAGGCACTTTAAACACAGCTACGTGCGTGCTTTGAGGTAGCAGTCCAAAAGTTCTGTGAAAAAATTAGATCCAAATGCCCACCACCACCCCTTGCCAATCCCTTCCCTTCCATGTTATTTTTCATATCATACACAATTCTGATTTTGTTTTAACTTTTTTTGTCCTTGGACAAAGTTTATTAGATAAACCTATTATCTTCACTGTAAAAGGAAGAGCTTCCTTCCCCCCCGCTATCCCCCCCAGAACAGGCTTTTCATAATTGTCCTGTCTTCAAAAATTAAATGTTTTGAGCTACAGGATACTGTATGCTGCTTGACAGAAATATGTGCATGTTCTAGACAGGCGTCTTTCATGCAGCACTTTTACAAGATTGTTTCATGTTCTCAGTAAGAGGATCTTCAGATAAAATATCACAGCCATTTCCATTAAGTTTCCAGTTCGCCTACTCCTGGTTCATTTTTATCAAATCATTAAGGAGATCTATTCTCTTGCAGTCATAGAGGGCTCTGGCCAGCTTTCCTACTGTAGGTCCTTTGTAGCCTTCACTCATAACCCATTTCTGCAGCATTTGGTAAACTTTTTCTTTGAGTCCATCTCGTTCGTAGTCATGGTCAATTTCATCAATCTGTGGCTCACTAAAGCCCAGTTTACGAGCACAGTGTTTCCACTGTTTAGCCAAGTTCTCTCTCACTAGATTCAGGTGTTTTTCAGAGAGGATAGAGGTGCTATCTGCAAAAAGAAAGACGAGTGTAAGAAGACAGCATTGTTTAAACTCCCCTTCTCTTTGAATGTCTCCCCCCAAAATATGGTCACTAGTAATGATAAGATTATAGGTGGCTTTCATGTAAGCAATTGGTCTAGTGATTAAAGAAGAGGACTGGATGTCAGACAGAAATCTGATGAGGTTCAACAAGGACAAGTGCAGAGTCCTGCACTTAGGATGGAAGAATCCCATGCACCGCTACAGACTAGGGATTGAATGGCTAGGCAGCAGTTCTGCAGAAAAGGACCTAGGGGTTAAAGTGGACGAGAAGCTGGATATGAGTCAACAGTGTGCTGTTGTTGCCAAGAAGGCCAATGGCATTTTGGGAAGTATAAGTAGGGGCATTGCCAGCAGATCGAGGGACGTGATCGTTCTCCTCTATTCGACATTGGTGAGGCCTCATCTGGAGTATTGTGTTCAGTTTTGGGCCCCACACTACAAGAAGGATGTGGAAAAACTGGAAAACGTCCAGTGGAGGGCAACAAAAATGATTAGGGGACTGGAACACATGACTTATGAGGAGAGGCTGAGGGAACTGGGATTGTTTAGTCTGCGGAAGAGAAGAATGAGGGGGGATTTGATAGCTGCTTTCAACTACCTGAAAGGGGGTTCCAAAGAGGATGGCTCTAGACTCTTCTCAGTGGTAGCAGATGACAGAACAAGGAGTAATGGTCTCAAGTTGCAGTGGGGGAGGTTTAGGTTGGATATTAGGAAAAGCTTTTTCACTAGGAGGGTGGTGAAGCACTGGAATGGGTTACCTAGGGAAATGGTGGAATCTCCTTCCTTTGAAGTTTTTAAGGTCAGGCTTGACAAAGCCCTGGCTGGGATGATTTAGTTGGGGATTGGTCCTGCTTTGAGCAGGGGGTTGGACTAGATGACCTCCTGAGGTCCCTTCCAACCCTGATATTTTATGATTCTATGACACTCCTAGATCTACTACTGTTTTGCTTTTTTGACCTGGGACATGTCACAATTTCCTTGTGTCTTTCTTTAATCATATGTAAAATTGAGAAACTACCTCACAGTGGTGATATGAGGCTTAATTAATGTTTATAAAATGCTTTGATATCCTTGGATGAAAGATACTGTTATGACTTCTCAATTAAACACATTAAAAATATGCAGTAGTGGTTTAAGCCAGTATATACGAATATTATGACTAGGGTGACCAGATGTCCCGATTTTATAGGGGCAGTCCTGATTTTGGGGGCTTTTTCTTACATAGGCACCTATTACCCCCCCATCCCCATCCCGATTTTTCACGCTTGCTATCTGGTCACCCTAACTATTACCTTTTAAAATAGTCCTGCCTCTCCTGTACTGAAATGTTTGAATTCTCAGTCAGGTCCACTGATCCTAGTTTTGCTTCCACTGCTCTGCTTTTTTTTCTCTGTCTTTATGTATACATCCACAGGTGCTGTGACTTGGTGACTCATGAGACAGTGCACTGTGTTGACATGCTTAATGTCAGCTTCAGGTTTGGTAGAGGCAGCTGCGGGAGAATATCAGCTAAGAGGTGATGAAACAGGGTGGGTGAGGGAATGGTGTAATAATACAAAGCAACGTTAGTACAAACCATCACTCATGATGATAACCTTAGGTATTGCTTAACTGTAATGCTATGTGATAAAGGAGGACCCAAAATGGCTAACTTCTGAATACAACAGGGAGCAAGATGCACTGTACATTCCCTAAAGATGGTTCTCAGAAACAGACTGTCAGCCTTCAGATTGTGCCGAAAGAGTGAGGCGAGCAGGGACTAAGGGCTGGGGTGCACAAGGAACAAAGAGCTGACTGTAAAGAGGAACATTATGAAAGAACGGAGAGAGATTGCTCTTACCAAATATACCCATGTTTTCATAATGTGCATAAGAGTTTTGCGTGTTGACTGGAACACTGCTTACATACAGATTCTGGTCTTCAATTGCCATGTGATTGTAGGCTCCAATTTGAATTCCGGTACTGTTATATATGGTGTATTTTGCAGCGTCATCTGTGTAAAGGCAGTTTAAGACTGATATATAATCAAGTACATGCAGTTTAGAATTCAAGAGATACGATGGCAAGGGCAAGGAAGAATGATTTATTTTGTATTTAAACCAAATACAGCAATGATCATTATTTTGTATTTAAACTAGAAACGGCCTTTCTTTGGCCACTGCAGGAACTTCGCCATTATTAATTTATGATACTTCTGTACTGGCTGCTCTTGGTGTGCTTTGGGTTGTACAAATAGAGGAAGTCACAATCCCTGCCCCTAGGATCTTACATTCTGAACTGAATAGGTGATACAGTTCAGAGACATAATTCACTGGGTGAAAGATGAAAGTCGATCTCAAAATATCAAAGTGGTGGCAATGTTCCTTTAAAAAAAAAAAAAAGGTGTGTGTGCAGAGGATTGGGGGGCAGGGGAAGGAAGATTAAGAGAGATGGGGAGTTCTGAGTTTGTGACTTCAATGGTGCTACACTGATTTACATCAGTTGAGGATCAGGCCCCAGATCTTTTGTGAAATATTTACTGGATTTAATATTACATGTATCAGATTTAATATATACAGAACCTTATCTTTATATGGCTTCACTTCCAGCTATCTACTGGCCATTACAGCAGGACTGGCTCTCGGGGAGAAGCATGCTGTGCTCCGTGAATCTGCAGATGTACAACCCTTGCACTTTAGAGAAGTCCTGGGCAGAAAACTTCTGGGTGCTCCCCCATGGTTAGTGTGTCTCTGTACTGTCCCCTCTGAGGGGCTGTACCTTGGAGGCACAATAGATTACTACATTTCTCAATAGGCACGGCTGAGATTCTAAGTGCATAAAGATCAGGAAGTTCAAAATGGCACAGTCCCTTAATATGCTTACGGTAATCAAGATAAGAGATGAGGAGGAGACAAACAATATCTCTGAGATCTTTTATAGGTGTAAAAACTGAACCACAATGTTGAATTAGTAGCACTGATTTTACATACAAGTTAAATGCAAAGAACTATTTTAGATTACAACCATATTAGTTCATTTTATATCATGACAATAGTTTCTGGAAGATACTTAGGTAGATGTATTATAAATTGTCTTTGAGTGAGAAGACTGCAAAGCAAGGTTGAACAATTTTCTGTTGTTCAGAATTGACAATAAAATGGTATTCCTGCTCTGAAAAATGGCCATAAATGGCCCTTTCAGATCTGCTGTGTGTGTGTGTATCCAGAGTAACATCTGCATACTTTATTGAAAACAGTCATTCAGTTTGTAAAGTGTCACATACATTTACATTTCCTTAGACATGATTTTCAATCAGTATCAGTAACAACTAACCGTGATAAATATAAAATTAAAGAGTAACATCCCTGCCATTGGTGAATATGTAGCAATTAGGGATATAAATACTGTTTAAAAAGTGAACCATTTAAATGATTAAAAATATGTCATTTAAATGGTTAACCGATTAAATGGCTGGACCTGCTCCGGCCAACGCAGCTGGGGCTGCTGGGATCGGCCGGCTGGCCAGGGGTTAATGGTTAAGGCGGGTTAACTGGTAAGACTAATTCTTACCGGTTAACCGGTAACCTTTTACATCCCTATTAACCGACCACAGTTGTGTTTATTGCTAACTACTTCAACAGCTTCATTTTTAGTCAAAAATGCTTTTTTGAACAAAGCCTAAATACAAGTGAAAAATGAAGCTTTTGAAGACTCAGATTTGGCTTATAGTTTCACTTCTCAAAGAAGTGAATCCAGATATGAAGTCATGATTTCACAGTTCTGTAAAGCCCTGGAAAATCATGCAGTTTGTCTCTCAGAGCCATGACACTTCATATCTCTGTACTTTATAACACATCTACATGGTGCTTAATGATACCTCTTTGTTTTACAGGGTATCTCATTAACGGTTTTTAGAGGTAGAGATTTCAGTTTCACTTTCTAGTAAAGCTGGTCCAAAATTTTTGAAATAATGTTAGCATGCATTTAGTGTTAGTCGTTAGGAAATATCAATGCTACAGCATTTACCTGTGATTTTGTGTTGTACAGGTGTAGTAGGAGTATATGCAAAATTCCCCTTCTTAAAAGGATTGGATTCCGTTTTGCCTGAATAATTACAAAACACACAAATGCAAAAGTATTTGGTCATCAAAAACCTAAAGGCACAAGTACTTCTTATACTATTATAAATATTACAACAGTTTTGAACACAGTTAATGCTCCTAATACAGAGGGGGGAAGGGGAAAAGGTGCTGTTACCCTAAAAGCTAAGAAGCTTTTTAACAAATCCAATAAAAGTATATTTAATTAAACAAATCATAGTTTAGTGAAGTGCCTAACAACCTGACTCCGTGTCAAGATCCTCTAGCGTAGACCCTGCATCCATACAGAGTCTGCGAAGTGCCAGTGTGACCAGTGAGATTCCACACAGATGTAAGAGTTCCTTTGCAAGCAGATTCCAGTGCAGGATTAGAGTGTAGATATGGATTTAGGTACCTAATTTTAGGTACACAAATTTGAAAATTCCAGCCTAAGGTAACACAACAAGTTAACAGAAGAGCTGGCAGGTCATCTGATTCTCAGGGCTTGCCTATATGGAGCCTTAGTGCGCAGCAAGCCAGGGTATAAATATACAGCACACTAGCATGCCATGCCCTAAGTCACCCTGTGGACCCTGCTGCCATGCACTAACTTCTATAGTGCACTTTGACTTACTGCTGTTTGAAACACTAAGTATGGAATTTTTAGCACGTGGCAGCAGCGTCCATAGGGCAACTTAGGGCACAGCAGGCTACTGTGCTGTACATTCACATCCTGGCTTACCATGCACCAAATCTCTGGGTGGCCATGCTAGTAGTCTGGTACTTTCTCCACTATATCATGCTGCTTCTCAGTAATCTCTTCTGCATTTCTTTTTTCTTTCTATCCAAATACTTGAACATTAGTGATTTTGAGAGTTACAGTTTCCACCTGCAGATGTGACAGTCACAGCTCTCACAAACTCCTCGCAATCAATATATTGATATAGACAGCAATCGCAGACTCTCCATACAGCGGTTTTTTGGTGGGTTTTTTTGGACAATGAAATCTTGCATTCTGTCAACTCTGTATCACCTGTGGTTTCTTAGCCCACGTGACTAACGTAGCTGAAGTCAATATACTTAGATTGACTTATCGTGGTGTCTTTACCGACTGCTGCCGCTCCCCAGTCGACTCCACCTGCGCCTCTCGCGGCGGCGAAGTACAGGAGTCGACGGGAGAGCGCTTGGGGGGGCAATTTATCGTGTCTAGACTAGACATGATAAATCGATCCCCCGCTGGATCGATCGCTATCCGGCGGGTAGTGTAGACATACCCTTAGTGTAAAGTGCTGAAAAGGAATGCCATACCAGGAAAATCCAGCATCTAGGGTAAGATGATTAATCTGTATAATACCTTGTCCTTTTCCTAAATGGTATGGGACAACCTCCACTGAACACACGGTTACTGACCTGTTTGTTTATGTTTGTTTTTTGCTAAACTCTCAATATTCTCTCCCTTCTTGACCTCTATAGCCTTCTGTTCCTAAGGATACATACCTCACCTGCAATTGCTAAGAGGCATTGCCATAGCAGCATTAGATATAACCTGCTCTCTGTGCAGCTAAGAGTATCAGCTTCCTGTTGGCTTGAATTTAGGGACACTTATGAACATGGATCTTTCATCTGGTAGAGCATTTACCCAGTCAAGCCACCAGAGCTGGCAAAGATTCATTTTCTGAAAGGTACCAAATATCCTCACTCTAACACTGTTTCTGTGCTGCAACTGATCTGCAGTAAGATTCTGACTCATTTTACACACCTTTGTGAGTCTAAAATCAACTACCATTTGTTTCTAGCACAATCTGGTGATTGTTCTTGTTTATGGTTCTTTCACCCTAGATGGGCTGGGAGAGGTCATTAGTTATTTAGCTGCCCAACTTACTCCCTGGGGAATTTTGTGCGCAGAATTTTTTATTTTTTGGCACAATATTTTAAAATTCTTCAAATTTTATTTGTTAAAATAACACTACATAATCATGCCAGTTTCAATTATTTTGGTAATTTATTTCAAAATACCTGTCAGCAAGTATGTCTGTAACAATACAGACACACACAAAAATTCCCCCAGGAGTAGAGAGTTAAAGAAACTCCTATGACAACCCAGTTCCTGTTTCTCTGCCCACCCCAGAGCCCAGCCGGGGGTCCAGACACTCAGAACCCCTCCCGCCCCCACCGCAGAGCCCAGCTGTGGGGCCCCCCTGCTAATATACCTCAACCCCCTCCTCTCCAGAGCTCCACCGTGGGGGCCCCCCCTTGCCCGGGCACTTGTTCCCCTACTCCCCCAGAGCCCAGGGATCCAGAGGGAGAAACAGCCTGATGCTTGGTCCCAAAATTTCATGGAGTTTCCTGCATACCACCCTCTCCTTCCCTCAGGGCATGCTGGGAACTGCAGCTGCCAGGAACCCTCTAGCAACCTCCTCCTCCCCCCAGCAGTGTCTTCTATGTGCAAGCTGGGTTCTGCTGAGTCCAGTGGCCCCTAGTGGTGGCTAGCAGCACTGCAGCCCATTTCTGTGGGGGAAAGGAAATTCTGCAGGCACAACATTAATTTCTGCAAAATTCTGCATTGTGCAGTGGCACAGAACTCCCCCAGGAGTACCAACTGGATAATAGCATGCAGTCAGTGGCTTGATTCTTCTCTCTTACACTGATGTAAATCAGGAGTAACTGACATCAATGGAGTTACACCAATGAAAACAAGCACGTGAGGAGAATCAAGCCCACAGCATTTTAATGAACTGAAGTGATATAAAAGTATCAGGAAAACGAAGAGCAGTGGACCATAATATGTCTAAAGGAAAGCTTTTGCGACCAGCCTTTGCTACCACAGCCTGAAGAGTATGAAATCAGCTGCTTGTTGGTATGTGAGCTACAAATTGGTCAGTGGCCATCTTACTTCTGGAAGACGACAAAAGGAGTACTGTTTGTGTTTTAGACAAAAAAAGTAGTAAGACCAATATCTCACCTACCTGTCTCTGTATTCAAGCTCTTTGGAATCCAAGGTGTGGATGCTTGTGGCTGCTGGTCTAGGCCAGATTCAGGCACAGGAGGTTTATTCAGACTAAATGTATTGGCTGAATTTGATCCATAGAGATCCTCTGTACATCCTGCTATTGGATCTACAGGCCTTGTCCCATACATAATATTTGGATTGTATGGTAAATTTTCCCATATTGGAGTTGTTGCAGCTGGTGGTGGTGGTTGTTTTAAATGACTGTAACTGGTCACGTTACTATAGCAACTGGCTTTTGATCCTGTGCTTTCAGCTTTCAGATATGATTCATTCATCTGTGGAGCAGCAGGTGGAGTTGCAAATGGATCAAAGGACACCCTTCGTCTTCTTTCCTCCTCTCTCTTTTCAGCACTGTATACCAGAGGTTGGCTTTCAAAATTATCCATCCGGCTGCCATACTTATGATAATTTAATTCATCCTGCAATTTTCTTTCTAGGCCCACAGAGGCCTCAAAGGAAGTCTCACAGCTCTCGACAGGCTGGTTCGCCGGAAAGGGAGCAAACATGGCTTCATCCACATTGCCAGTCATGAGACCCTGAGAGCTATGTAGGGAATTGGGCTGATCTGCAGCAGGGAAGGGAAATTTAATACTTGAATTAGCCTATAATGCAAAGATATACCTGTCGTTTTCAATTACATCTCAACAATACCATGGTAGAGTCTAGCATTTTTATATTAAAAACAGCTAAATAATTCATAACTAAAGGTAATCTCTTCCAGAAAAGATAATATATTTTACATTTTACTTAAGATCTTTTCATCAGAAATGATCTTTATAAACTGTGGGTCTGACCATACTGAAATCCATGGCAAAAGCTCAGTGACTTCAATGCTACAAGACCGGATCCTATAGACCAGTGGTTCTCAAAGCCGGTCCGCCGCTTGTTCAGGGAAAGCCCCTGGCGGGCCAGACAGGTTTGTTTACCTGCTGCGTCCGCAGGTTTGGCCTATCGCAGCTCCCACTGACCACGGTTTGCCGCTCCAGGCCAATTGGGGCTGCGGGAAGTGCGGCCAGCACGGTACCTTGGCCCGCACCGCTTCCCGCAGCCCCCATTGGCCAGGTCCAAACCTGCGGATGCGGCAGGTAAACAAACCGGTCTGGCCCGCCAACGGCCTTCCCTGAACAAGCAGTGGACCGGCTTTGAGAACTACTGCTATAGACAGGTTTCAGAGTAGCAGCCGTGTTAGTCTGTATTCACAAAAAGAAAAAGGAGTACTTGTGGCACCTTAGAGACTAACCAATTTATCCAATGAAGTGAGCTGTAGCTCACAAAAGCTTATGCTCAAATAAATTGGTTAGTCTCTAAGGTGCCACAAGTACTCCTTTTCTTTTTGCTATAGACAGTATCTATAGGGATAGTAAATGTTTCAAGCACCACTGAAATGCACTGAAATACAACACAACACATCAGGCCAAGAAGGGAAGAATGAAAGGTCTTGGACTTTAGAGGGCCTGGTTCACTAATTTACCTCCAATGGAGTTATACTGCACAAAATTGGAGAGAGACAGTGGAGAATCAGACTCTCAGAATTTCACTGTAGGTGCTACTTTAAACAGCACTAAAAGTCATGTTTCTTTCAATGATCCTATCACAGCAAATCTCAAATTAGCCTTCATGAATGCATCATTCTGTATTTTTAATGAACTTTGACTTTTAATCTGTCTAGCTTGTTCTTCTAGAGTTCAGAGAATATATTTTAATAAAGATCCATTTAATGTCTATGGGCGAAGAGGGAAGTAACCCATGATTTTCACCTAAACCTTACAGATAAATTCTGTCCTTGGATGGTTGTGCACACATAGCTTCCCTTAGAGACAATGAAAGGTTTGCTTGTGGTCTGAACTGGATTGTTTGAATTCTAATCATTCTATAGCATCGCAAGACTGAACAAATAGGTCAAAACCTGCTTTTTTTATCATGTTTGTAGTATGGGGCTGAAGAGGATCTCCTATTGAGATTTAAAAGGATTACAGCATCAACATGGAGCTTTGAAATGGTCTTGTAGATGCTGGGCATCACTGAAAATAATGGGGCTCAAAAAGGCCATTGTAGCATTAGAACAAAGCTTATATGGGACTAGATAGTCAGGGGATTGGTAATGATGTATGGAATGTTGACCTTCCTATCTCTAGAATACATGTTTGAATCCAATCCAAGTTGGTGGTGAATGAAAACCGTTACTATCTGATGGCTGCTCCATGGTAAATGTGACTTGGTTGACTTACTCTGGTTTCAAGTGGATAAATATCACCACTGCAATAGGAAAAAAACAACCCCACCATAGTTGGCAACTGTCAGCACTCAACAGACAGGTGCTAGATTGAATGTCAAGGACTGTGACCGTCTCTACAAATGATCCTCCAGGGCATCCTTGAGGACTCTTAGGCCATGTCTACAATACCACTTACATCGCTCAGGGATGTGAAAAAACACACCTCTGAGTGACATAAATTATGCCAGCATAAGCGGTAGTGTGCAAAGCTACTGCCACTCATTGGGGGTGGTTTAATTATGTTGATAGGAGAGCTCTCTCCTATTGGCATAGTGCAGCTACATGAGAGATCTGACAGTGGCACAGCTGCATCAGTACAGCTGTGCCACTGTCAGATCTCTAGTGTAGACATAGTGTAGACATTCTCGGAGGCTGAGTTTTAAAACCCAGGGCAACGAATCTGAGGCTCAGGTTGGAGCCTGGCCTCTGAAGCCTAGGGAGGCTGCAATGTCCACACTGTTCTTAATGATCTAGCATGAACCCGGGTCTGTACACCCGTAGCAGGGAGTCTCAGAACCTGGGTTTTAAAAACACAAGCATATACATGCCCTTACACTATCACGGGCTGCACTGTGTCTATCTGCTGGATAAAGAGAGGACTTTGATTGTCCTCTACAAGGTTGTCAGTGGATCACCTTTCACAAACACCACATTCACACCAAAGTTTTTTTTTTTTAAAGGATGAGAGAGTATGTAACATGGTGCTGCTACGTTTTAATATTTTTCCTAAGAAAACATAACTTACACATTAAACATGTAGCCCTGCTGCTGCCCGATTAAAATCCATTACCTCTCCTGAAGAACGGTGTGAGTTGCTGCTAACCTGTCTTGGGGGTGAGGTTTGTCAGGCAGATGACAAGACTGATCACATAGTATTATCTGAACTAGATTATCTTCAAAATGGTCTGAGCAAAAGAAAACTTTGCAGGAGGTTTTTACTGGATTTTCTAACGTCGTTTATATGTGCGTGTGTGATGGAATGTGTAAACCTGCCTGTGATGGGGCGTGCACCGCGCACTGGCCCTGCAAGAGCTGAATTAGGCCAGGTAAGCCCAATCTGTTAATTAGGCTGCAAACTGGAGCTTTTGGGCTGGAGGCAGATAACTGGAGAGTTGCTCACTTGTGCAGGAATGGGGGCGGGGGGTATATAAAATACAGGAAACGGGGGCTCCTGGGAAAATCTGCAGTCACTGACTGGGAAGAGGGAGGAGTGTTTGGAGGTAGCAGAGATGGGTAGCCTGTAGTTGCTCACTGGGAGAAGAGAGTGGTGAAGCTGGCAGACCCAGAGAAGGAAGGGAGAGCCAAAGGTTAGGACAGCTCAGGGAAATGCAGTAAGGTATGGGATGGAACAGACTTGACTGCTGATTATAGGGTACCTGAGCCAGAACATGGAGTACAGAATGGGCCCAGGTTTCCCAACCAGCCACTAGGGAAGTGCATAGGAAGACTGCCTGAGTCTGTCTGGCAGAAGAGACATCTTCCCTCCCCCCTCAGAAGGGGAAAGTACAATAGTGACCTAGCTGGAGGGGTGAGTCACAATGAGGCCACAGCAACTCCTAGAGCGAAAGAGCGGCTGCACACAGGTGGAGGGATGGTTTGCAGCCTTGGGGAAAGGTGTTGACCCGGTGTACTGTTCCCCAGAACAGCCAGGAGGCAGTGCCAGACTTGCGGAGAGTAGAGCACCCTGTCACACTGCCACAGCTGGAAAGGGATTAACTGGAGCCTGAAAGCTCTATTAGTACTGTCTGGGTACACCTGGAAAGGGTGAGTCAAGCTCAAGGAGGCCTTGAAGGAAGGAGGTCAGGGCAGTTGGGAGGACCCAGGAGAGAGGACATCTAATGTGCTCTCTGAGTGGGAGAGGGCTGGCAAGCGCTAGTAAGAGAGGTAAACCAGGAAAGTGCAGAGGGAGGATTAGCTCTGCTAGTCAGTGTCCTGAGAACAGGATGAAGGATTCTGAGAACTAGACAGAGAGCTTATAATCACATGCCCTAAATTGCTGGGAGTGGTTTAATGGTATTCTTTTTGTTTGTCACTGCTTAGCAGAGAGACAAGGACTGTAGAAAGACCCGAGGAGGAATAGAAGACATTTGAGTTGATTATTTGGGATTTTAAGGACAGTGGTGACCATGGAAGGAGGGTGACACTAGGGGAACCTGGCAAGGTCCCAACACAAGAGACCATCTGAAAGGCCATAAGGGGCACTCTAGGATGGTGGACCTGTTACACAGTGCTACAGATTTGAACCCCTGCTAACAGGGCACTTGGGTGAAAGAAGTACAGAGACACACCTTCCACTACAGATCTAGTGGTATGGCCACATATAATTATCTACAATTATATACTTCCTCAAAGCTGTGAAACAAACCAGGATTTGAGCTGATATATGACAAAGGATGGAACAGATGAATGGAGTAACCCACGACCAGTCCCATGGTGTCCAAGGCAGAATCAATAAGGAGCAAGATCTTAAAACAAGTGACACATTCTAGTTTTTTTCACTCTAGTTGTTCTCAGGACACTGATAAGGTTGGACTGGAAAGGGGAGATGATTCCAAAAATTGATATAGCATGGTACTGAAGCCTAAAGACCAAGCAAAAGTTTGTTGGTGTGAATCAGAGGACAGGCTAAGGATGTTATCAAAGTGAACATATAATGTAATGGACAAAACAAGTATTGAACAAATGAAGTACAGATGGAAAGAGAAAATACTTTCTGCATGGAAAGACAAAAGCACAAGAGTTTAAAAATAACCTGGTTTTTCAAACTGTAGCGCCTGGAAATAGTGATCAAGAGATAGTGTTTGTGACTTGCATTTTAGAACAGCAGATAAATCTGATCTTTTTATTCAGTACTCCAGATTCTCTCCCGAGTTCTGAACAACTGGGTCTGTTCGTTACAGCTTTTAATAATAATGGAATCAATTTTATTTGTCCCCAATTTTGCCCTAAGCAGGCAATATGAAATAAAGTATTATGAAGTGATGTAGTAATCACCTGTTTGTGCATGTCCGTTACTTGGAGATTCTGCGACAGCATCTATCTGAAGGGACTGCATCCTCTTCACAAGTTCAGTTGGCCCAGGGTACACTTTCTGTACACAGGAAAAAAAATATCATGAAGCAGGTGAAAGTTTAAGCAAAGGAAGTATCTTTACTGTAGAAACCAAATGCATCCCCTCAGCGAGTGGCCCAAGTGAACAGCTTGCACAGATTTCACGTTCTTTGGTGGAATGCTGGTGGACCATGATCCTTGCTTTGTGGGGCTTGCTTACTAGTGAGGTTAAGTTTACAGACAAGCAGTGTCTACTTTCAAGGAAGGCAGGAATGATTACTATGTAAATATAGGGCATGATGCTCTGATCTGGCCAAGTTGTGCCCTTACTCACACTGACTACTACCTTAGTCCATGAGCTAATCCCATTGGACTAGACAGTGACTCTCTGCACTGCTTCCACCTCAGGGCTGTACCTACAAGTCATAGACTTATCACAATGCAATCTACAGGATTGCTTGCAGAGTAAGATGCTGCTTAAAGGGTAGCAGAATCATGCCCTATTTTATGTATTTACATGTAGAGTTTAACTGGAAAAAAAAAAATCCACGGCTATGGCCTTGTTCTGACAACTGTTTATATGTGGGATATGGGGACAGTGAGCTTGGTGAAGATCCTTGGAAGGAATGTTTCATAGTGTTTCACTGCACTTTCACCTTTGCAAATCCTTGTCTTTATTTCTCAAGGCCGAAGAAATAATCATCTTTACCCTGGCATTTTGATGTTCCAGCCATTCATGCCTTTTTGATGTCCTTACTCAAGTAAAACTTGACGTCAAATGCAGTTTTACCAGATTAAGGACTTCTGGATTTGACCTCTTGTTCTTACTTGCACTTCTCAGAAGGTCATTAGTCACTGTCTTACCAGGAAGTCTTTTCACAAATTAAAAACCAACAACAATCTCTTCCTGTAAACGTATCTTGATCCCAGGTTTTCAAAGTTAAAAACTTCATTTTGGCCTTCTGTTAGGGCCTGATTCTGACACCCTGCTTATGTAACTGTGTATTACCCTGCTCCAGGAAAAGTCCCATTGGTAAAGAGTGCAGCATACTCCACCCTTGTCTTATTTAAAAGGGATTATTTTCAGAGAAAAGTGCTACTCAAAAATCAAACAGTAAAAAGCTTCAAAACATATTGGTACAGCTTTGTTACTTGACCATATTCATTTGCTTTTATGTTGTATCCTTATCTCCTACCCGTTGTCTGTTTCTGCCTTCAGACTCTCAGCCATTGAGGGCAGCGATTGTTTCTTTTGTGCTTGTGCAGAACACAGCACAATCCTGATTGGTAGCACCCAAAAGCCCCATAATATAAAATATTTACTACTCAGAATTAGTATGGGTGTTAGAATCAGTTCCAGTAGAATATTTATTGTCTGTTTTGTCAACTTTATTTTGCAAAGTTTTGCTATCTTGCCAAAGAATACTGGACACGTCTTCAAAGTCACCGCATGGATTTCCCAAATCAGAAATGTTTTAAATTCCCCATCCTGCAATTTCAGGGAGAGGGAAAGCACCTGACAAAATATGGCTGTGTAGCAGAACGGCGGCACCATGGGGACACTTTCACTTATTAGTTTAAAATATTGGGGATGCAATCCTTGTCACCTGCATATAAATGGTACTTTCATTTCAGGGTTCAGCCACAGCATCAGGCCCTTAATGTCAGTAGGACTACTCCAATAAGTAAATGTTTTCTAGTGTGACTAAGGGCTCCACAATCTGGCCCAAAGCATTTGCCAGGAAGTAACTTGCCTTTCATTATTATTTCAGATCAGGAAAGCATCCTTCTGCACAACAGTTTGCAAGCTACATCCAATGGGAGGAACAGGGAACCAAGTTACAGCTGAGAGAGGACTCAAAACTTTGAATTTCCTGACTTTTTTCTTGTTTAGATTACAGTAATGCTTAGAGGTCTCAACCAGGTTCAGGTTTCAGAGTAACAGCCGTGTTAGTCTGTATTCGCAAAAAGAAAAGGAGTACTTGTGGCACCTTAGAGGCCTACCAATTTATTTGATCATAAGCTTTCGTGAGCTACAGCTCACTTCATCGGATGCATACTGTGGAAAGTACAGAAGATCTTTTTATACACACAAACCATGAAAAAAATGGGTGTTTACCACTACAAAAGGTTTTCTCTCCCTCCACCCCACTCTCCTGCTGGTAATAGCTTATCTAAAGTGATCATTCTCCTTACAATGTGTATGATAATCAAGGTGGGCCATCTCCAGCACAAATCCAGGGTTTAACAAGAACGTCGGGTGGGGGGGTAGGAAAAAACAAGGGGAAATAGTTACCTTGCATAATGACTTAGCCACTCCCGGTCAACCAGGTTCAGGCCTCTCTGTGCTAGGTACTATATAAACATATAGTAAACTATGTATTCAAAAAACTCAGCAATAGCACTTCATAAGCTGTGAACCAGATTCTGTCACCTTAACTCATGTTGAATAGTAGCTTGCTCAACAAATAGCCTCTTTTAATTTCCATTAACGTTAATGCAGTAACACCAGTATAAAACTAATGTAAATGTGATTTCAGGAGGATTTCTAATGGAGGAAAGTTCTACTCACTGGCGATCAGAATCTAGCTAACAGGGCTTTTTTTACATTTAGCAGGGGCTGGATTCTGCCATCCATACTCACACTAAGTAGCCCTTTACTCCACAAGCAGACCTATTGGAATAAGTGGGAGTGCTTATTGAATATAGTATTACTTAGTGTGAGTAAGGGTGTTAGAATTTGGCCCTGTATGTATGTATGTGTGTGGGTTTTTTTACTTACAAGTTTACGCTCGGAAGCATCTGGGATGCTACTTACCTTTATCTTTCTCAAGTCATCTTCAACATCTTTTTCTAGTTGCTCACAGTAAAATGGCTTGTATTTCTGACTAATTTCTGCAGGAAAGGAAGAGTTGAGGAAAGTAGTTTTAAACAGCAAATATAAATGACTGTGCTGCTTAGCTCACTTCCACCAAAACATTAACCAGTTAGTTACATAAGTTTATAAACAGGAGTGGGCTCATAAAAATGTAAGCAATGTTAGCAGGGCTGATTTAGTCTTAAAAAAGAATGTAATAAGAACTGAATTCTTGTTCACTTTTAAGTATTGCATACACTCAGTTGCACTGGGCTATTTAATAAACACCTCCCTACCCAACTGCAAAGCCCGCACAGGCTGTGACTTTAAGACAGGTGACTACAAAGATAGTGAGGGACAGCCAGGGTCTTCCAACAGCATTAGGCTTGGCTTCCTATGTTCTAAGCTCCTGTAGTGTCTTAGCAAGACAAAGGAACACTTCTATCCAGCTTTAGGGTCAAACTGCTATATAATCACTGGCCTGAGCCAGGGAGCTCTGGATAACAGGTGTCACCCACAGCATATGCCCTTTTCATGTTATCAGCTGTGTAATGGAACCCTATTCTTTGAGAGACCCCCGCTAGGGTGCATGGAGGGAGCAGGTTTCTGTGCTCCCCCAAGCACAAGGACTGCAATTTGGGACTGGCCCTTTTGCTGGGCATGCAAAAAGAGGAATAAGCCTTCTACCTCATCCATCCCCCTCATCTCACCTGTGCCATGGGGAGTCAAAATCTGTAAAGCACCTCATATACAAACTATATCCCAAATGGAGTGCCTTGCTCCATGAGTGGTCCCATTGACTGGGTCTGCTATTAACAGCTTTATAATACTACTTACCTTCTCTGAGAAGTATTTTATTATCATTGTCTCCAGTTTCCTGATGAGGAGAAACTGAGGCACAGTACTCCTATAGACCTGATGTACTAGCAGCAGAATATGCAGGTTTGACAATGGGATAGCAAGCAGGCCCCTAACAGGATACTGAAGAGCTTAAAAAAATGCAGGGGGTGCATGTTTGTGTGGTGAACTTTTAAGCTGGCAAAGCTCCACTGAAGTCAATGAAACTATACCAATGTATATCTACAGAAATATGTGGTCCAGAGTTTATTCAGAATTCAGATCATGGACTTGACTTGTGTGTGTGAGGAGATTAATTTTTATTTTGAAAAGAAACCTGAGACACACAAACCTGTGACAAACAAAAGTCATGACTTTCTGAAAGGAAGGATTAAGCTCATTTGCCATATTTTGTAAAACACTGGATATGTCCAAACAAAAATAATCCTGAAGCAGTATTTTACCTGAGAAGGTTGGACGATTCTCTGGCTTTTGTTGCCAACAGTGCTTCATTAGATCGATAATTTCCTTTGGACAACTGTCTTTAATATCTTCTGTATTTGGCCTGTCCCCTTTCATGATGCCAAAGCAAATGTGTGTTTCATTTATAGCATCTGAAAAACAAAATCTCAGATCAGACTCCTAATCACAGGGTTTTGCTACCATGAAAGGTCATCTTCTAGAAGCAGCAAAGTGCCTCATTTAGAACCATAAATCTGCTGGCACATGAAATGCTTACTCTATGGATCTGACTCTGAAACCCTCACTCGTGATGAGTAGTACTTACTGTGAGTTCAGTTACTTGCATGAGTAACTCCTTCTCAATAGGAGTTAGGGTTATGGAACTGAACCCCGTAGGGCCTGATTCTCAGTTGCTTTGTTCTAGTGCTTGGAGTAAAAACAGGGATGTGGCCCCAAATGCAGCTTTAAGCCATTTTACTGTTCCTGTATTCCAGGGCTGTTCAGGGGCCTAGCTGGCAACCAATATAAGTGAGAGCAGCCCGTAGCCTGCTCCAACTTCTGCTCTGCTTCCCATAGCCCTTCTGTGGCAGGGGCTGGGAGCAAGTCTGGCATGTATCCCTTAAGCCAGCTCTCCACCAGCAAAGGAGGCCCACTGCACTGGAAGGATTCTCCTGGGGGTTTCTCTGGCTCCTTTCAGGCCCAGAGTGGCAGAACTTAGCATAACTAAGAAGTAAGTGACCAGTGAGCAAACGCAAGATTAGTGCACATAACACTCTATGTCTACATTTCAGAGACTATACTGGCATAACTATGTTGCTGCAGCTATGCAGACATAACCCTATAGTGTAGGTGCAGCCTACCTTGACAGAAGTTTTCTCTGTCGCTGTAGGAACACCAACTCCCTGAACAACAATCTCTACATCAGTGGAAGAATTCTTACCTCGACATAGCTGTGTCTACACCCGGGGTTAGGTTGGCATAACTACATCAGTCAGGGGCATAGAGTTTTCACACCCCTGACTGAAGTAGCTGTGTTGACCTAGCTTGTAAGTGCAGACCAGGTCTAAGTGCAAATGCTGCAGGTAAAACTTGTCTGCCTTTTGAAAATCTGGCCCAGTCAGTATTTAGTATTTTAGTATCTGGTATAGGTTTCAGCACAAATAGGTTTGTAACAGGCAGTTAATGCAGTGTGTATCGTAGCATAGTCAAGTGAAGTGTAGTATGGCAAGAGAAGGTTATAATCCCCCAGGTGAAATGTGATTGGTAAAACAGAAGTATGTAGAAGGGGAGGAGAGAGAGAAAAACAAAGGTGGTGTTACTGGGTGTGGAGTGGGGAAGGGAGTTATATAGAACAAGAATTAATAGTTAACAAATTTAGTAGCATCTATGACACATGGGGATCCAACAGAAACCAGTCATTTTACTAGTAAACATCCCCAACTAGGGCATTCATTCAGAGTCTAGAGTTTTACTAATCTAGCAAGGCCTAAGTAAAATGGAAAACAACAGGGGTTTAAAATTGAAATGGTTCCCAAACTTGAAATCAGTCTGTTTGGATTTCAGGATGATGACAGAGCACCACCACCAATGCCTGGGAGTGAGGTATTTCAGAAACTAACACCAGCTTTATCGTGCGTGGTCAGTTAGGAGAAGCACTCCTAATGAGAGGTACTGCTTTCAGCTCTGGAAGCCTGAATTCAAGAGTGACTGAACCTCCAAGTAATATGAGCTTAGCGGTTATTTGTCCACAACATGTAGAACCACCACACAGTTTGGCAGAAATGTCAGTTTCTGCTCAGATGAGATCCAGAATTGCAATAGCAGGGATGATGCAGGTCAGGTATGAGTGCCACTGGGTAAATTATGTGGAGAAGCTTGTACTCTGATGGCCAATCGTAATCGGCTCCAAGCAATGCTCTGAGTTTCCAACACTCACTAACATTCACAGGAAATTCATCAAAGGAAACAAATACAGTATGGAAAAGTAAGATGTGCCTATGTCTGCTATATTGTAACTGAACTGATTTTAAGTGTGTTATGGATGTTACAAATTGGGATTCCACCAAATCTTTGATATATCTTAAGACGGATAAGAGAAGTGGTCTAGTGGTCAAAGCACAGGACTGGGAGTCAGGAATTTCTAAATTCTAATCCTGGCCTTGGACAGTAACTCCTTCCATGGCCTCGGCAAGTACGTAACCCATCTGCCTTAGTTTCCCCCAAGGATAATGACAACAACATAGGTGCACTGTGAGGATTAATTAGGCCTTGTCTACACTTGGAAATAGCCCTAATTTAGCAATCAGTGGCCAACAATTGCTGTAGCTGCATCAGTGCTGATCCTTAAGTATAGACAGGGGCAAGCCAGGATTTGCACCAACTGAGCTAATTGGGGCTTACTGCTGCTTCCAGTAGGGATAAACTTCAATTAGCTCCATCCATACAAACCTCTACATGTCCTTGTCCACCCTTAAAAGGCAGTACTGGTGCAGCTGTACCAATTAATGGTCACCGATTGCTGAATAGGAGCTATTCTTGAGTAGAGACAAGAATTTATTTAATGCTTATAGGATGTTTTGAAAATGTTATGTGCTAAGTATTATAAGTCTTAATTTTATAGCTTCCTTAAAGCAAACTCATTTAGCAATACAAGCCTCTCCAAGTGACTTACTTTCATATGGCTCTTTGTTGGCAAAAATTGCCCAGAGCACTATGCCAAAACTGTAAACATCTGACTTCTCCACAGGTTTTGTGTTAACTGAGAGTAAGTGCTCAGGGGCCATATAGTAAAGAGTGCCAGCGGCGCTCCTGGACGCGCTCTTGGAAGTGCTCTTGATTTTCCTCTGCCGGCTGGTCTCTTCTTTGGTCAATCTACTCCAGTTTTTAAAGCAGGCGACGCCAAGATCTGCAATCTGTAAAACAGGTCAAATCAGAGCTACTGAAAATGGAGGATGTGGCTAATAAAGGGGAGAGATGGAGCAAATTGTTTTCACATATTACTCAAGGCTTGTTAAATATGAGGGAATATTTATTGAAATGACTTATCTGAAACTCAAACTCTTCAATAAGTGTAACCAAAGAGGGTCAATTAAATCATATTTTAAAGATCTCTGTGAATTTGTTGCCTGAATCAAATACTGCCAACTGAGACACATTGAATTTTAACATGTTGAGACACTGTTATAGCCCAACCATGTTATAACACAACTTGGCTTTGCTTATATGTTTGAGACCAAACTGAGCTATAATCATGTTAGAGAACAGAAGTTCAGGGTGAAATTCATCCCAGTGCAGGAGGTCAACACAGATAAACGGTGGCTAAGATTAGGATAGGCCTAGATGGGGAATTAATCAATTCCATCCCAATTACAAAGGGGTTTCGACAAAGCTGTCTCCTAGCCCCTTTTCTTTTTAACTTTTATATCAATGTTTTAGCATTAAAAGGGCATCAGAATTCATGACCCCCCCCCCCCCAATATGAATCACTTTGTGTTAGAACCATGTTGTCTGTATAGAATATCTCAAACACCATTGGGACTGAAGCGTTTATTTAAACTCATTTGGTTTATACTGTCGATGGGAGGGCCTCCTGATAGATTTGAAAACTAAAGTAACTGTCTTTAGTCAGAGACAGAGGTTTCATAAATGGAAGATCAATGGGCAGTATATTGAACAAGTTAGCTCCTTCTCCTACCTGGGTATCTGATTCTCACAAAATTGTTTGTGGGATAAAAGTGTTCTGGTAACAAAAGAGGGCCTCAAATTCAATGCAAGCTGTGTTACATTTTTCCTGGACTCCTAGGGGTCACTTAATTGCACCACCCCTTAAGAGTATTTTGAGTCTTGGATTTTGTATGGCGCTTGGATTTTATATGGCACAGAAATATGGGGATGGAATAATCCCCACTGCCCCTGGGACTGGAAGTGATTCAGAACAAATTTCTCAGGAAGATTCTTGGTCTCCCAAATAATACCCCTGCTGCTCTTAGAGCTGAGACAGTTATGAATTCTATTCTGTCCAAAGTGCAATATGGGAATATTAATATTTGACTTTGCATTCATAGCATGCACCCATAGCGTTTGTCAAGGTTTGACTTAGCAGAACAGTTCAGTAGGACTTTTTTTTACTTAAATTTGCATTCTCTAGGTTTCTCGGAATTGGAAATAATTAGATTTATGTTTACAAATGTGAAATCCATAATCTGGTCGAGAATAGAAGATATTAATAAGCAAATATATTTGGTAGTGATTTCTATTTCAAGTAGGTCACCTTGGTTCCTCCTTGTTAAAAAGACTCCTGTGTATGCCAGATATTTAGAGAGTTTGTGTAATTACTTGCTAAGGAGGGCCATTAGAGTTCTCCATTTTCAATCAATGAAGACCGCTTACTTAGAAAGCTGATATACTGGCACCTCTGTCCATGAGGCTTATGGCATTATTTATTACATTGTAACCTGTATTGCCACTTACGGTCAAAATGGCTTTCCGTGTTTTTGTCCCGGATGCCTTTTTCTATGCCCTCTCAGATCAGGAACTGTTAAGAACTGACAATGTACAAGTGACGTATATGAAGCAACAGAGTTTCCTTACAAGGGGCTCATTAAATAACTGCAAGTAATGACAGGAGACTGTTTCAGTAGTTCATCTTCACAGGACATATGTCCACAGGACAAAAGACATGGGCTGCTGCAGAACCTGCTCAGATTTTACTCGGCAGCAGGCACCGTGCATAGGGGATTTGATTCAAAGCACCTGAAGTCAGTAGAAAAACTCCAGCTGACTTCTCTGGGCTTTGGATCAGGCCCACAAAACACTTCTGTGAAGGTCTGTGTCGCTGCTTTTCTTCTGTAGCTGCTGGCTGATATCTAAAAGTAAGGAAGAGAGGGAAAGAAAAGCACACACACACAAAAAGGTTAAAAAAGGAAAATGCAGGAAGAGGGAAAGGGCAGGAAGAGAAAACACAGATGAGACAGGAACAAAGGTGTGATATTTGCCATAAAGCAGTTTCATGTGCTGTTCTGGTATTTCTGTTTTTTCTCAAGTTGTGTTTGTCTAAAATTAAAAACTTGTAAATAAATTAATGAATAAAATAACCAAGTGAGCAAAGCCAGTATTTTCTCTCTACTTTCCATCCCATGTACTTTTGGCAGAGACAGATAATGAACATTTCAGGATCAGCTTGTCGGTGAGCCACCACATTTTAAAGATGGGCTACTAAAATTTGATTTTTGACAGCCCACTGAACTACTAGTTTATTAATCCTTGATAAATTGCAGCCTATATAACAAGAGCCACACCCTACAGCCCAAATCACAAGTGTTCTGTGTTTAAATTCTAACAGTACCTTAATGTGAAAGTCGTCGTCTACAAGGATGTTTTCTGGTTTCAGGTCTTTGTGTACCAAACTCTGCTCATTTAAATAAAGCATTCCTTCAATGATCTCCAAGATGAACCGCCCCTTCACAGACAAAGGAATAGTGGACTAAAATAAAGAAGAGGAAATACAAATTATCAAAACTATTGCATAGTACATCATAAAATGAAACAAATGGCCTTTAAAAGGCTCCCCGTCTCAGCCTCCCACAGTACCTTTACTCGAGGTGGGAATTAAAAATCACTGAAGTCCTTCTTGGAACTAGATTCCACTCAGTTGCACCAGAGTAAATCTGGAGTAACTCCATATTTACACTGGTGGAACTGAGATCAGACACCGGCCCTCTATGATTACTCCTCAGCGGTGATGCATCCACACAACTCTCATAGATTTCAGTGGGAAATGAACGCATGTACCTGAGGGCAGAATTTGGCCCAATGATTAAAAGACTCAAATGAGTCTATCAAAGGCTACTGCTATGTTAGATCCAAGATCTAACTCACTAGGGGTTAAATGCTGCCCTACTTGCACACACTGTAAATTAAAGGGGATATACAGCAGGGGTCAGAGTGGTTGTGGGAAAGAATATTTTACCCAGCAGCATGGTACCAGAGCAACATTTCGGGTACTCTGCTGCCAATACTCTAGCCCTCTCTAGGACTTTGTGCACCACTATATGGATAAGCCAGAGGGATAGTAGGCCTTTGGATCCACAGAATGGCAGATTCATTAACCATTCCCAGGCACTTTTCCAAGCCCTTCCACATGCCATGGAGAAAAACTTCCTAGAGTGCACAGGCAATTGCCTATCCCTTCCCCCACACCCTGTGAGAACCACAACAGTTCTGCTGCTTTTAGAATCTGTTGTACCTGTAGAGGCGAGGCTGCATTTGGCCCTACAGCAGGGAAAAGGGGATCAGAAATTGAAGATTCTATGCATAGTTATTTCCTTTGGCAACAAAAGCCACATCCTGTCCTTTTCAAATTTCTTATCAACTCTGACTGGAAATTTGCTTTCACTTCCCCTTATGAATAAGCTATAAACAACATTTCACCTGTAACCTTCTTAAACCAAAGCTTACACTGAGCAAATCACTGATTTTTTTTTCTGCCAAATAAAAGCAGAGAGTAAAATCTCTAAAAAGCCCTGCATCTTTTAAGTGATTTTTAAGATATTCAGCAGTATCAGCTTCCCACAGTAATAACTGATGAATGCACATATGAGAGATTATTTACTTCACTACTCACTGTTTTTAGTACTTTCATCAAGTTTCCCTTGTGCACATATTCCATCACCAGAGAGTAGTTTCCATCTTCCAGAATGATGCCTAGTAATTTTACCACCCGATCGTGACTTAGTTTGCGCATAATCTTGCCTTCTTCAAGAAGGGAAGCATTATATCTGTGAAATGGAAACTACAGGATTACATTGTGTACAGGTATCAGACTGGTAAGAGCATAGTAAGGCATAAATATCCTGTTGATTCATAGTGAAAGTGATGGCCAGAAAAGTAAGTCCATCTTCATGACCTCTGTAAGGTGGGCCAGATCTTCAGTTGGTTTAAATCCACTGAATTCGGTTTATACCATCTGAGCCTCCGGCCTAGTAACTTTTATATCTGTTCCCTACTTAGTCTGTCCACATACTCTTAATTTAGGGCCTGATTTTCAGTAAGTGTGCAGGTATACATGCTTTGTGAATGCAGTGCTGGATTTGTGTATGCAGATCCCTGACTTGTGTGTAGCTAGCCTGCTTACAAACTTGCTGAAAATTAGGCCCTCAATAACTTTTTTTTGAGTTTTGGAAAATGGTTTACATTAATCTTTGAGGACATGGCTATTATTTGGCCTAATTTATTACGGACATGTAAGATACCAAACACGGACTACTTTAGATTTGTCATTGCCTTCTCTATAGCTAAAAATATAATAATGTAGTTAGAATCTCAAAGCAAGTTAATCTTTTAAAATTGCATTTTACAAAGTGTTCTACGTACTCTCCTGTGGGGATGAAGAACTAGCCAGGGGAAGGGGAGACACAGACAGACCTCATAATTGTTCTATAGAATCTCTACTTCCATTTTAAAAAAAGTTAGCCTCTAGCTGTTGCGGGTTTGAAGGAAATTTCAAACCATGACCCAAGTGTAACTGATGCAGTTATATCTGCCGGAGTTTGCAGACAGTCTGAAACAATAGATCTGAAAGGTATGAACATCTCAGTGGGCACAAGCTCAGATGCCAATGAATATACTTTGTAAGTCACTGCTTACTATAAAAAATTAAGGAGGCAGTTAGAAATACAATCCAACTTCATAACATTATAAAAATCGGGGTAGGCCTTTACCAATAGACGGTGGAGCTGACGGAGGCACAATTAGTTTCATATTCCCACAGGGGGCTCAGTTTTCAAAAGTTTGTGAAACACTGTCCTATTGGTTGAAAGATCCATAAGTGAGATGCCTAAAACACACAGCGAAAGAGGGAGACACAGAGAAAGAGAAATGAAAGGGCTTTGGACAGTTAGTGCAGGAACTTGAATGGAGGTATGTAGGGCTTGGTCACCAATTTGTGTCAGTATAACTGTTGCTCCACACCCCTGAGTGACACAGTTATACCGACCTAACCCCCAGTGTAGCCCACGCTATGCCAACAGGAGGGCTTCTCCTGTCAACCTAGCTGCCGCGCCTCAGGGAGGTGGAGTACCTATGCTGATGGGAGAAGCTCTCCCATTGGCGTAGGTAGCATCTTCCGTAAGTGCTACAGCGGCGCAGCTCCACTGGGGCCGCTGCAGTGCTGTAAGTGGAGACAAGGCCTAGGACTCTTTAGTAAAAGCGCTAGTATTCCGGGACTGACTTACAAGCTACTTTCAGACAGGATTTATTACAGAGGGATCATCCAACCACGGCTGTGGACAGGGTTTAATTTGTCATGAAAGAGGTGCACAAATTAAGCGCTGGCTGTGGATACTGGATGTTCATAACCCTTGTTATTCTGGATTAATGGCTTGCAACACTGATTGTCCAATGCCACATTCTGCTTGGTCAGCTGGGCCTGTTGGTGATCTGCACCATCACTCAAGAGTGCACAGCTAGGAGCTCATCAGGAATGTTAAAAAAGGAATCCCTGTAAGCATTGTGTTAAATGGGGCAAAGTAAAGTTAGTGAGAAGAAAAGGAATTGTGGCCATACTGCAAGAGGAAGTAGCAGCTTCCCTGTAGTATGTTGTGTGCTAGCACTCTTCCAGGCTGTGATTCAAAGGGAAACTGCCCCCTCCCAGCCTTGAATATCATTCTACAGCAGTACAGAAGAGGCTGGGCTGCTTTCAGCTGCTCTAGGCTCAATTAGGAGCTTTTTAAAGGCTTCTGATCAACATTTTAAGTAAAAATAAACGTAAGGATTTGAGATAGAGGAGGAGAGAAAAACAATAAAGGCAGCCAGAAGGCAGGGGAGAAAAGCGTTGCAGGCAGGAGTCTGTGGACTATCAGAGTCTCTTCATTCACTTCCCGCTCTTAAAACTAAATTGGGAACCGTTCCATAGTCTCAGTTCAGTTTTTGTACTGAACTAGAAGAATGTGGGTATTTGTGTCCTTCTAGTGGTTGGTCCACATAAGAGGTTTACGACTCTACTCCTGCTCCCAGCGAATGGACTTAGAGCCTGACCCAAAGTTAATGGGAGTCTCTGCATTAAATGCAGTGGACTTGACCTCAAGCCCTTAGTCCTTCAGTTCAAGGGACAGAGGCTCCTGCTCGTCATGGTGTAGTGCTGGGGTTCAAACCCGGCTGTTGGCCTGGGCAGCATTAGTTAAAATAACAGAAATTGTTTTCCTGTTACTCCTAACTGGACATTTCCAGTTAAGTGCCTGACTGTGTTTTTCATTTACATGCTTAAAAAAAGTGCCATCCAGTTGAGTTTTTGCTCTCATTTAGGTACACAAGAATTTATTTGCTTTTAAGGACCCCATGTGGAAATGGTTAAATTCCCAGGTAATGGAGAACTTCATTATAAAGATGAGGCAATGCTTTAGAAAGGTTAGCTTTGGAGAAAAAATAAAAATCTTAGTGGAAAGTCTTACTGGTGCCTGCAATATCCTTATACAACACCTTTCTTCCAAAGATTTTAAATGGTATTTAGTCTCTCTCGCTTCATCTGCAGATCTCAAATTGCTTCACAAAGGAGATCAGTATCATCATCCCCATTTTACAAATGGGGAAACTGAGGCACTGAGCGGGGAAATGACTTACCCACAGTCACACAGCATAGCTGTGGCAAAGCAGGGACTTAAATCCAAGTCCGAGTTCAGTGCTCTATCTACTAGGCAACACTGCCTCCCTTTAAAATAAAGTAAATATGCTTCAGACCAATCAATGAAGCAGAGAAGTGCAATGTAGGGATCACAGCAACTGCCACTGGGGTGCAACACAGCAATGCTGCACACAGAGATAGTACATAATAGTTCAGGACAGCTAGTGAAGATGAATTCTCTATACAGTCCATGCAATATTTCACTAATGAAATGCAATTTGCTAATAAAAGATTCCACCCACATAATAACCATAAATCACTCTTAGTCCTAACGTAGAACACATTCTTCATCATCTTCAGTTTGGCGAGTTCACTATACAGCAATGTGCTGCACATGTTATATCCATCCTGAAAATATTCTCTGCACTGAAATGCCATTTACTCTAAGATCTCTTTACACTACTTTGGCAGTGTAAAGGGGTCTCAAAATGGGTGTAAATGTAAGGCCCCTGTATACTGTCAGAGTGATGTAAAGGGGTCTTAATATAAATGAGAATCTCTCTCATTGCCCTCTCTCTCCAACTTACTCTGTGCGCTGGGGTCCCGTATACACTGTTTTTAATACCACAAGCCCATGTTTCTTATGATAACATAAAGAAACCATTCCAAATCCTCCAGCATCTAGTTCTTCCTTCTGCAGCAAGTCCTGCGTGTTCATGTGAATATCTTCCAGTGACATGTTTGTAGCCTCCAAGAGCTTACGGTTTACAAAAATACAATACTCCTGGATCTGTAACATGAAGAGAGAAGACAAAGAAAGTGTCATCATCCAACATTCATCTGTCACAGTAAATGAAGATCTAATTATGCAGGTAGGCCCAGATCCTCACAGGTACAGCATTTCAACGCCTAACTTCCACTGAAATAAATGGGACTTAAGTGCCTAAATACCTTTGAGGATCTGGGCCCTGGGGCACTGTGTACCTCAAAACACCCTGGAACCCCGGTATTTACCACTGTCATATAATTATGATATGTTTTGTACAAAGTATGTCTGGTGAGGTATCATTTTAAAAGCCTTGATCTGTTGGACATTAAGATCCTGTTGGATTGTATGTGCTATCATTGTATGGGAAGTTATGAATTTTTGCTATGTGTGTGATACTGAAATATGTTGTGAGGCTGGGAACACCCACAACCAGCCTTTCAGGTACAACAATGGAGTAGCCAGACAGGCTGATGGTCCATTAAAGAAAATCCACTATCCCAGGAACTGTATTCAATGGAGACTTCTCGGAGGTAGCACTTAGACAATGTAGAATGCTTGACCAATGGAGGCAGATCCCCATGTCACAAGCATAGATCTTTCCAGCAAGCTGGAAGAAAGTATAAAGAGGGGAAGTGACATGACTCGGTCTCACCCCTATACATCTCAACACCTGGAAACATGTCAGGAGGACAAAGATTTTGAAATGGGGAGGGAGCCCCAGGCTGGAGGAGAGTCCCAGCCTGTGTATTGAAGATCTGTGACCTGTTTATACCATCTATCAGGGTGAGACACTGCTTGAATCAAATCCTGTTTACTTTATAGAAATCAGATTGTGAATTTCCTTTTATTTCTTAGGTAAGCAACTTTGATCTCTACACTTACTACTTATAATCACTTAAAAACTCTCTTTCAGTAGTTGTTAAATCAGTTTTATATTTTACCTAAAACAGTGTGTTTTGGTTGAAGTGGTTGGGAAATCTCAGCTCAGTTTACAAAGGCTAGTTTGTGTCCTCTCCACATCAAGGGCGGGGTGGACTGGATAATGAACTTACACTGGTCAGGCTTCTGACTAGGGCAAGACAATACAGTTTTGGGGTGCTGAGATGGGGGGAATTGGCTGGAGCCTCTCTACTGTTTTATTCATGAGTGGCTGGGAGAAGCATACATGTAACTCAGTTGGGTGTGTCCCTGTCTGTGGCTGTCTGTATAAGAATAGTACCTGCCATAAGTCTGTGGCTTGTCACAGCATCACAGTGTGAGAGGGATAATCCAAGTTGGTGGGACAAGAAGGCTCAGCAGTCCCACAGTTAAGGTTGCACCCGGGAACCCCATCACAGGCACACAGTATCTTGTTTATTTACCAGCATCACAAAATGATAGGTAAGTGGGCCCAACTCAGAGCTGATTCAGGTTGCGGTGTCCAGTTTTCAACTGGAACATCCGCTCGAAAAGGGACCCTCCCCAGCCTGGTGAAACTGAGCGAGTGAGTGAGAGTGGGGCAGAGCAAGCGACAGAGGGAGGGGGGATGGAGTGAGGAGGGCGGGGCCTCGAAGAAGGAGCGGGGCAAGGGCGTTCAGTTTTGACTGATTAGAAAGTTGGCAACTAAGCAGCATCTCATAAAATCAGGTCCAAAAATCACAAGTCGTGGTTTATGGTGACTTACTGTCACTCTAACATTTAGATCATAATAGTACTTGGTTTTTCTACTGGAGGATCTCAATGCATTGTACAAAAATTGATGAATCAGTTCTCAGCTTGTAATGTACAGCAGTTGAGTATTATTACCCTTATTTATAGACGAGACTATTGAAGGGCAGAGAAGTTAAGGACCAGATTTTCAAACGTATTTAGGCACCTAGAGATACAGATAGACACAGTGGGATTTTCAAAAATGCCTAGCGCCTAATCAATGGGACTACTTGTAGAATAAGGTATTACTCAGTGTGAGTAAAGGTGGTAGAATTGCACCGTTTCTTATTGCTTCTTCACGTCCCTCAGGATCCTCCCTTAACACACTCACGAATTATGAACTAACACTCTGTAAACAGTGTGAACCCTCAACAGAGATTGTGGTTTGTTAAGGACAGAAGAAAGTTTCTCTTCTCACAGTATAACAGAGTGTGCTGGCTCTCTAAGACATGCTTAGAGACAGCCCTACCCCAGTTTCAATCCAGAATGGCTGGAATTCTGAAAAATGTAGCCTTAGGTTGATAAGAGTTAGAGGCTGTCAGAGGGTGCCAGGGAATATAAGTAGCCCCTTTCCCTGAGAACAAAGGGAGAGTACAAAAGGAGCAAGAATTCTTGTGAGGATCCCTGCATACACCATAAAGAAAGTCACAGAGTTCTTAGTCTCTTCAGCCTGGGAGAGGCTTTGGAAAAAGCCAGGTAAGAGCTGACGAAAAGGCCTGAAAAGACAGCTGAGTAAAAGTATACCTTATGACCTTGTCTTCACTATGGGGAAAAAAGGGGTGCGCTCTTATTTGTGCTAGCTAACTTGAGTTAACTAAGAAGAGGTAAAATCCTAGTGAAGACTAGGCAGTTTAGAATTTTCACATTAAACTTTAACTCAACCTGCTAACTTGTGTGAAAACTACAAACTGCCTTGTCTTCACTAGGATTTTACCTTGCGTTTAACTAATGAGTTAGGAACACACCTATTTTTCTTTTTTGTAATGAAGACAAGATTTAAGAGGCTACCTGGGTTTGTGCTAGGTTGCTTTCTTCTCCCTCAAATTCTGGCCAGGGGCTTAATTAATAGGTTTGGATGATTATAGTAGCCCAAGTACACAGACCTGGGAACAGGGTATTGTTGTCAAGGGTTGGCTGCTAGCAGCTGCAGCAGATTAGCCCTTTAAGGCAGCAGGAAACATAACTGCATTAAGGAGTGGGAGAAGTGAGTGGGTGTCTAGAACGTGGCTAAACAAACTGTGAATACTGACAATGCTGGCCTGTGGTTGTCTGGCCTTTTTCTCCACCTCAAGCAGGGGAAGGGCAGAATCAGTAACGGAGCTTAACTTTTACTTGACTGATTAGCACACCAAGGTTCCATAGCAACCGGCCTGCCTTTGAATAGGGAACCTGGAGGAGGAACTGTTTTGACTGCAGAGCTAGAAAAATCTATCTTGAACCTGAGTACTTGTGGCACCTTAGAGAGGTTAGTACTCCTTTTCTTTTTGCGAATACAGACTAACACGGCTGCTACTCTGAAACCTGCCATCTTGAACTGGAAACTAAGGGAGGGTAAAGGGTGTAAACTTGGGGAAGGAGAAGAAGGGAGAGTGTGTGGCTGCATCTAGTGCCTGCTCTTCTGTCAAAGGACCCATGCTTGAGCTCATCATTCCCTGAGGGCCCACCAGCAGGGTGCTGCTGGATTGACATGGAATCCTGAGGGAGAGCCCATGGCCCAAGAAGAGAAGCTAGAACATATCTACACCAGATTCTTCTCTTATCACTTGTCATTACTTTGAAAGGATATAGTTTCAGATAGTTGGAGAGCTATCCTACAAGCAAGGAAACTCGGGCAATGGCTGCATTCAGATGGACAGAAGGTAAGCCCCTACCATACATGGCTATCAGTTTTGGTACATGGGCTAGGCTATGTCATTGATCTCATAAGGGAGCTGTGAGGCTTAACTAAACTTGTAAAAACACTTTAAGATCCTTAAATAAAAGGTCCTGCTATATGAAGACAAAGTATTTGTATTGTACATTTCTGACACCTAAATCTATCTATCATACTCTAGCTGCTCTTACCTTACCCTAAATCTTCCTCAGTCTGGATTTTCACACTTGTGAAGATAATCTCATGGGACTGAAAGTCAAGATCTGAGTTCTCTTCCAAGCTCTGCCCTAGACCTTGGGCAAGTGCCAACAGCAGTGTTGCTAACACTTGATTTTATTGCAAGTCTTGTGACACTTTTAGTGTCCTTTCTTAAGGTGTGGTAAAAATGAGAAAGTAAGCAAGAAATAAGAATGACAGATCGTGGGCTAATGGGATTACATGAAAATCTCAGCTTTCATTTTAAAAATAAAAATAGTTCCTAGCCCTGATGGTTGCAGAGAAAAGCTTGAAAATGTGACCCATAAAGACTCAAACAAGAAGGCAAATAGAAAGTTAATTTTGGAATCTTTTTAAAATCATATCTTTTGGGAGGGCAGGGAGCGGGAAGCTAGCCCTGACTCACGCCTTTTGAACATTTAAGGTTGGCAATATTGCGTCTTTGCCTCAGTTCCCCATGTATGAAATGGAGTGAAGATGCTGCCCTACCACATACAGGTGTTGGAAGGCTAAACTTTTTGAAGTCAGATGTAATATCATTTTAAAGTTTTACTTCAAAGAATGCAATGGGAGGAAAACAGCAAAGTGTGTAGCTTAAAAAAACCCAACACCCTGAGAAAACTGGAATCCTTTAATTGAAATGAAAGAAATCCCATGTAATGTAAACATGGGACTAAATGCATTTTAAAATCTATAAACCCATAACATTAAGATCCTAACTCAGTGACAATATATGAGTAGACCTAAAAACACAGTTCTACACACACAAACACTATTCATGGTCTTATATTACCAAGAAATGAATTCATGCCCTCAGGGTCGTCTTTTTTTCTTCTACAACAGAACAATTAATACTTAACGTGATGCAGGGAATGCAGTTCCCTATGCTATTTCATAGCCCGACTTTCAAAATGCATGTACACAACTGCACACCTACTATAACTTGCCTCTCTAAATCAGACATTTGCACATGCAATTGGTCAAGTACATAACTAACTAGTCATTTCTCACCCACATAGCCAGTATGCACATGCAAGAACTGCATGTACATTTTTGAATATCAGGCCTTTAAAACTACACCAATTCTGTTGAAATTTGGAATTACTGTTATATTAAGTACTGTAAAACTTCCTGAGTGAAGACAGTTTTTGCCCCAAATAGCTTACAATCTAAGGCCCTGATCCTGTCCCAAATCACTTATGAATGTAAGTAATTGCAGGTCAGCAAATAGTCACGTTGATAAAATAGAACACTGGGCATATATTTTTGAATATTAACAATCCTAAATGTTGAAACAGGACTCGTATGAAATTGTAAGCGTGAAATACATCTTGATTGAGGGCCAACACTAACTAGGGTCCAAATTCTGCAAAGTGCTGAGGACTTCTTGCAATGGGAGTCCAGGGTACTCAGTATCTCATGGGAGATACTTAGCACCTTTGGGATTACCTTTTAGGATTTGATTGTGTGTGCGTATGTGGACACCTAATTCCCATTGATTTCAATAGGAGTTAGACACCTAAATACCTTTTTGAGGATGTGGATTTAAATTAGACTTTTGCCTCTTTTGCCAGCATCTAGATGTGAATTAATTTCAGCCCAAGGAAGCAAAATTCCAGGAGAAATAAATGAGTTACATTAAAAACCGCAATGCTACAATACTTCATAAGGTGGACATGCAAGTTATACATTTAGGTGTCGCTGCACAAGGAGTAATGCTGCATAACTGTAAGATTATTTTTCTGTAAGCCCAGTTCCTTGTTTTACAACTCAGTATAGTTGTCCTCCTCTCAGTCTGAACTCTACTTCTTATCTCCTCCCCCCTGAGATGACGTGCACAATGTCCTCCTCATAGGGATTCTCACTGGTGCTATGGCCAGTGGTAAGTGATCTATTTTCTGTTAGGACAACAGTATACTGAGCCTGTTAAAACGTAAGATCCAAAGCTAAAATTTCTTGTCATCAAAGCAATTATTTGGGTGTTCAAGTCATTACTTAAGCTTCAGTTCTGATTTTTTTTTTAAATGACAGTTTTCATATAACTAATTTGAAACCTCATAAAGGATGTACTAGATGTAGATTAGAGCACATTATGTTGAAGGACTTCTGGTGGTTTCTTGGCATATGTCAATTATTCTACTTTCTAGTGAAATCACCAGAAGTGAATAACCACTTAGCTTATTCAACACTAAAAGAAAAATAGTAATTCTCTGTTTCTTGGGGATCACTAGTGACTTCCCTATTTCATAAATTGAAGGTCCTCCAGTCTTGCTTGGGTCATGTGGGTGGAATGGTGGCGGTACCTTCATGTGGCCATAATTTCACCCACAAATCAGTGCCTGTTACACCTCCCTTTGAGTATCTTGAGTATTGAGTATTTGAGTATCTTCACCCGTCACTGAGTTCTGCCCCAACCCTTCAGGGGATTAACCATGTTTTATGCTTCATTAGTGTCCTGCACCCATTTCTTGAAATGTTGAATAAGTGTGGTTGCCAACTTTCTATTGGCAGAAAACCAAACTCCCCTGTCCTGCCCCTTTTCCGAGGCCTCGCCCCTGCTCACTCCATCCCCCTCCCTCAGTTGTTCACTCTCCCCCACCCTCATCGTTCATTTTCACTGGGCAGGGGGCTGGGGTGTGGCCGGGGGAGTGGCAGTGAAGGCTCCGGCTGCAGATACGGGCTCTGGACGTGGGGCCAGAGATGAGGGGTTTGGGGTGCAGGAGAGGGCTCTGGGCTAGGGTGGGGTTTGGGGTGCAGGAGGGGGTAAGGGCTCCAGCTGTGGGTGTGGGCTCTGGGGTGGAGCCAGGGATGAACAGTTTGGGGTGCAGGAGGGGGTGTGGACTCTGGGTGGTGCTTACTTCAGGCGGCTCCAGGGAAGCTGCCGGCATCTCCCTCCAGCTCCTTAACAGAGGCGTGAGCACATAGCTCTCTGTGCTGACCGTGCCTGCAGGCACCGCCCCCTTACCTCCCACTGGCCGTGGTTCCTGGCCAATGGGAGCAGCGGAGCTGGTGCTGGGAGCAGGGGCAGCGCACAGAGCCTGTGGCCTTCCCTCTGCCTAGGAGCCAGAGGGAGATGCTGGCAGCTTCCTGGGAGTTGCATGGAACCGGGTAGGGAGCCTGCCTGCGCTGCTGACCGGACTTTTAACGGCCTAACCAGAGATGCCAGGGTTCCTTTTCGACCAGGCGGTGTGATCGAAAACCAGACAGCTGGCAGCCCTATAAATGAGGGCCCTTTTTACCAAAACCGAGGTAGGGTGTACACATAGCAAGTGCTAGGAAAGCGGGGGCAGGGGTGAAAATTGTCACTACTTCCCCCTTCCACCCTGGGCGTGGGAATGGGGTATGGAAATCCCCACTGCTCTCCCAGCCAGGGAGGATGAGCAGGCAGATCCCTGCGCTGGCAGCAGGCGGGGGGCTCCCCACCTCAGGCCGGGGGTGGGACGAAAGGAGATCAAAAATCCTCTTCCTCTACTACTGCCTTGTGCAGACCGAGACCGTCACCGAAAGGAAGCAGTGGCGGAGGCAGCCCAGTGGATGAGATTTATGACATATGCCCGTCGCTGTCCGGGCAAACAACCCCCGGCAAGGCGCCGAGAACTCCTGCCTCGCATCACACCGTCATTGGCACAGACAGCCCCAGGTCTGGTCCGGGACCAAGGTACAAACTGGGGGGCTCCCCCGTGCGCACGCTCCCCTTCAGTTCCGCACAGCAGAGCCGCACAGTTCGGAGCCACTCCCGAGCGAGGCGGCTGTTAAAGAGACCGTCTCCTCTCCTGCCGACCCGCCTCCCCACTGAACCCAGCCGCTTTAAAGGAGTCCCAGGGAAGGACAGGCAGCTGTCTGGGGCTAAGGCCCCTCTGACGGGGGGGGATCCGCTTTCCTCCTTTGGCTGGGGGTTGGTGGGCCGGTTTTTCAAGCCCTGGCAGCACACCAGAAAAAGCAAGTCAATCGAGGGATCAGGACACAACAATCGCGTCTGAAAACCTCCTGTGACAGGAGCGGATGCGTTTGTAAGAACGAAAGTTTTTCTAAGTATTATACAAGATATTCACCATAGTCTAGGAGGCTGACCTGCGCTGGGAGCTGGAGCAGGGGGAGGGGATATAGAAGGCTTGTTCCACCATTAGCATTTGGTAAGAGATTGCAAAAAATCGGCCTCCACAACATGGGGTTGAGAAATTGAAACTAACTCTCCCTTTGCGGCAATAGCAAAGGAAGTCTGCTGAAGAAAGACAATCGAAGAATCACATATTTCCCCTCCTCTCCCATTTTTCATCACCCCAAAAGTCCTTGATATTAATATTATTACACCCTAACACATGCAGTATGTACACCCAAACGTCCCGGAAAATAAAAGGGAAGCGGGTTCCAGGCAGACCTACGTGTAACTCAACGAACCTGTACAAACAAACCAACAAACATCTAGTCTCCGGTTAAAGACACACAGAGTGAAAGTGCTCTCTTACCTGCCTGTGCGCGGAGCACTAACTCCAAGAAGATCGAGCCACTGCTGTCTGGCTTCAGCTCTTTTACCAAGCCTGGATTGATTCCTTCTCGCTGACGCCCGCCTTGCAGTGGGAGGAGTCATGTGAAACCACATCAACAAAACCGGATCCCCAGCTGCGTACATGCTAGCAGGCTGGGGAAGAGAGGGAAGCCCCTGGACAAGCGAATGAAAAACTGTACCATTCTTATAGGACTCTCTAGTTTCAAAGATTAAGTTCTGCCCTGATTTACAGACTGCGAAGCCACATTGAGGTCAGCGCGTAAAATGGTGTACTGACAGCCCCAAAAGAACCCTGGCGCACGTCTATCTGGAGTGCGCCAGGTTGCAGCCCCTATTCCAGCTTCTCACCTATATTTTATTAAAGTTTTGGTTGCACTTTTCTCCTCACCTTCTTATCTACGCACTCCCTGTCCGTGGCCCCACTAAGTCGCGGGACCTCCTGGTCAACCTCCTCCTGGCCCTGGCTAAAGTGGCCATCTATAAAACCAGGGTGAGGAGGTTGGCCGATGGAGTCTCCTGCGGCTGCGGGGCCTATTTCCGATCCTCCGTCCGTTCACGCCTCCAGGCAGAGTTCCTCTGGGCGGCGTCCACCGACTCCCTTGACGCCTTTGAGGAGCGGTGGGCGCTGTCTGGGGTTCTCTGCTCGGTGTCCCCGTCCGGTTTCCTTCTTTTGACCCTTTGACCGCACTCCCGTCCCTGTTTTTCATTAGTTGTCCCCCGTAATTTTTTGGCCTCCAGGTCCTGTGGATCTCCCCCTTAGGCTGGGGGGGAATCCTTTAGCGGTGGGCGAGCTTTGCCCGCCCACTTCCTGGATCCCAATAGGACAGCCCCAAAAGATCAAAAATCTTAAGGGGTTTGAGCCTTAGCCTGCTAAACCCGTGGTTGTGAGTTCAATCCTTGAGAGGGCCATATAGGGATCTGGGGCAGAAATTGGAGATTGGCCCTGCTTTAAGCAGGGGGTTGGACTAGATGACCTCCTGAGGTCCCTTCCAACCTTGATATTCTATGATAATTCTATGATAAGACTGCCTGTCCCAGACCTGAAGAAGAGCTGTGGGTAGCTCAAAAGCTTGTCTCTTTCCTCACCAGAAGTTAGTCTAATAAAAGATATTACCTCACCCACCTTGTCTCCACCTGCCATGAGATTTTTTTTTTTAAAAGGATTTGCAGAGGTTTGTTGATTTGCTATGGCCCTTGTTTGCATTGCAGTTAACCTTATGTTAGCAATACACAAGATAAATTAACTGGGGGTCTACCCTGTAGATCAGAGTGCAGTGGCCCCCTCACTGTGCAGCAGGAATAGAGGCGCATTGCTGTGTGAACACAGAACACGTTAAGAGGAAAAATCATGGTTGAACCCAGATTAAATCTCCAGTGAAGACAAAGCCTTAGATTTTGCACATTGTGAAGTAGAGAGCTTCGTCTTGTAGTGAGGCACCTGCTGTGGTGAGGTACCTGTTGCAACCTATGGTGCTGACCTTGGGCAAGTCAGTTAATCTCTGTGGCTCAATCTCCATGTGCACAGAATACTTTCCTACCTCACAGATTAAGTTCCCTCTAAACTACGTGGCTGTGCAGCTGCCTATTAAGCACCACACAGGGGCTCAGTTCCGCAGCTGGGGGAGAGGCACCTCTCCCCCAGCATGGACCTGCCGCGGCCGGGGGAGAGGCGCCTCTTCCACCACCACCCTCAGCCCTGGGGCTGCTGCGGGGAGTCCTGTAGCAGCCTGCACCCCAAACCCCTCATCCCTGGCCCCACCCCAGAGCCTGCACCCCCAGCTGGAACCCTCTCCGAACCCCTCGGCCCCACCTCCACCACATTAATTTTGTTATGTGCACCAATATGGAGGTGATGTGTGACATAACAAAATTCATTCTGCACATGCGTGGAAAAAATAAGAGGGAACACTGCATCACAGGGATGCCTACGAGGATAAAGTCACTCAAGTTTGTGAGGCATTCCAATGCTATGGCAATTGGGACCAGGTAAGTAGCGTGGGGGTCAAGGAGATGAGAAGGTCTGTGGACAACCTAGTATAGCTGTACTTTAAGAAGCTTCAAAGTTCTGCTGGCAAATCTGGTGGAGTTTATCAGTTCCTTGGAGGGGAAATAGTTGGCAAGAAATAAAAGTTGACACAGTTTTCATGATGAAAGCAGAGCTACTCAATTCCAGGAACTAAATAGCTCCTGTTCAAGGAAATTTACAGTTCACCCAGTACGTGTAAAATAGCTATGTATGCATCAGAATCTCTAAAGAATACTTTGACACAGAAATTCTATAGTGAGGTGTTAACTGTTTCTCTGAACAACAAAAATATTAAGTACCAAAGAATATGCACTGAAGCATCTGAATTTCCATCTTCAGGTGGTGTTGTATTAAACTATAGTACACACTAGATACCCATTCTCATGACTTAAGAAACATCGTCACCATCTTAAAGAGGAAATTCCCAGACCTGGGAATGACAAGGCTGCACAGCTGCCCTGGGTTTTCTCTAGGATGAATACAAGGGTTCTGGTTCCCCCAATGCCCTTGAAATATCTGTAGGCAAAACTTTTATACTTTGCTTGCCTGGCCAGGATTTGGCACAGGGGAATTGAACGGCTCTCTGCCACTGTTTGTTGTGGCTGACTTAACTTACAAGTAGACACCTGCTCTCTTCCCTCCCCCCCCACCCCCCCAAAAGCTGACAGTTTTGAACTCCTTTTCTTAAAGAGATAACTGGCATTGTATTTTAACAATATTTTGAGAGAACTGCACTGTCAAACTGAAATTTGATTCTCTCTAATCTGTAGAGTTAATACAAGTCTTCTTTTCATAGATTCCAAGACTAGAAGGGACCATTGTGATCATCTAGCCTGATCTCCTGTATAACAGACCATCAAATATCCCCAAAATAATTTCTAGAGCTGACTTTTGCAGTTCAACTGATTGGTGGGTCTAGGCATCCTCAGATGGAATAGGCCATTATTAATACAAGCTAATTATTGATAGCCATTTTAGCAAATTGTGAGACATCATGGATATAGTTACCAAATTCTGATTCAGAGTACAGTCGCTTGGTTAAGATTGCTTTTAAAAAGTTTTTAAAAAGGTTGGATGAAATCCTCACTCCACTGATTTCAGTGGCAAAAATCCTAGACCTCAATAGGCCAGGAATTCATCCATATTTGCTACTTTACATAGCAATGTGAAGGGAAAGGCTGACATCATGGGGAGTGGGGGGGGGAAGAGAATTTCAATCTCCTAACTAATAATTTCTTTTCTATCGATCTATCCTGTATATAACCAGGAAAAGGTTTAGTCTGGAGTTCTCTCCAATCGAACAGCTTTCAAAATAATGCAGGGTAATAAAATATATCAGTGCATGTACTCTAATCTGTTTATATAAAAAAGGGTGTCTGCACCTTTATTATTATAGCTAGATTATCTATGTCCAAAAAGTACATAATTGATCTAATTCTACACCCTTTTGCAATTTGACTAGCTATAGCCAATTACTTGACTACATTTGCGGTTCAAAAATATTTGAGTGCAAATAGCTGCGCATAGTCAGCTTATTAGTCAAGGGGAAAGCAGTGCAACATAAAAAGGAGACATACATACCACCCTTTCAGAGAAGTAATCTCATAGCATTCACCTTACATAGGTCTGCCTTCAAAGTATGCACTCAAGACTATCTGTATTTATATTGTGGCTGTTTACAAGCTAAAGGCACTCCATACATAACCCCACTTGTCTCTAGCAGTTATATACTGATTTTTCTACACTGTACTGTATTTTTCTTATCTTTGTCTTGGATACCTCCTTCCAGGCACCTCTTAATTGTACCAGGACTTATTAGTCATACATCTTGTTTCTGTCAGGTTATGTATTTGTTTGAGCCACAAGCAGAATTCAGCTGTGCAAAGTGTTATGGGCTACACCTTAGTGTGAGTGAACAAGTGTGAACAGCATTCTGGGAAAAGCATAATACAGAGTACAGGTGTGCAACTTAGCATAACTACCCAGCAATCATACATAAGAATGGCCATACTGGGTCAGACCTAAGGTCCATGTAGTCCAGTATCTTGTCTTCCAACAGAGGCCAATGCCAAGTGCCCCAGAGGGAAGGAACAGAACAGGTAATCAACAAGCGATCCATCCTCTGTCACCCATTCCCAGTTTCTGGCACACACAGGCTAGGGACACCATCCTTGCCCATATTCATTGATGGACCTATCCTCCATGAATTTATCTGGTTCTTTTTTGAACCCTGTTACAGTCTTGGCCTTCACAACATCCTCTGACAAAGAGTTCCACAGGTTGACTGTGCGTTGTGTGGAAAAAATACTTCCTTTTGTTTGTTTTAAACCTGCTGCTCATTAATTTTATTTGGTGACCCCTAGTTCTTGTGTTATGAGGAGGAGTAAATAGCACTTCCTTTTTTATTTTCTCTATACCAGTCACGATTTTATAGACCTCTATCATATCCCCCCTTAGTTGTCTCTTTTCCAAGCTGAAAAGTCCCAGTCTTATTAATCTCTCCTCATATGGAAGTGGTTCCATACCCCCTTATTGTTTTTGTTGCCCTTTTCTGAACCTTTTCCAATTCCTTTTTTTTTTTTTTTTTTTTTTTTTTGAGATGGGGCAACCACATCTGCACACAGCATTCAAGGTGTAGGCCTACCATGGATTTATACCTGATAAGGTGTACATATTAATGTTGTGCATATAATACATATTATGCACAACACACACACTGGCTACCAAATATAAACATTAGCGTGAAGCTGGGTGTAGGAAGGGTAATGTGTTTAATCTTTAAAATAGGAATGAGAAGGACCAGAATCATGGATGATTTTTTCATCTAATACAGAAATTTAAACTTACTGAGCTGAACCAATAAAGATAAAATGAATAGTTACTATTTTTTAGCAGAAATTGCCCTATCACTTCAATGTCCTTATGGGCTGTCCTGAGAAATCAGTAATGTAAAAAAAAATCAAGAAAGGAATATACTGTAGAGGATATTATATGCTTCCCCCTCCCACGTCAGTGGTCCTTGGATTAATGATCAGACAACGTCCATTTCTATTTTACTCCATGTCTTGAAGACCACATTTCACAGTCAATTCATTGTCAATCTTTTATCAGAAATATTTAGAGAGGTAATTGGATTAAGGGATACAAGATATGTTAGACAACCAAGAGAGAAATTACTAACAACATATCAGTAAAGAGGACTGTCAAGCTGACTCCACTGACTCAAGAGCGTGACTGTTAAGAACCAAGACACAAACCCCTAATTGGCTGTGAGCTCTAAATTTAGATTTCACCAACTAACTATCAGTCAGTCTCCTTGGATACTCAGATCTGACTCACCACCCAGGTAAGCTTGCCTTTGTGATAGGTGGTCCCTTATACCAAGTATCACAGCTATATTCAGGTTACTCCTAGTCCCAAAGGACCAATCACTTACCCCAGGTCAATCGCACCTTCGATGTCACACCGGAGACAATGCTTATAGCCAATCCTACAATAAACTATATACAGATTTATTAATAGGAAAAAGGAAACAGTTATTTATAAGGTATAAGCAGGTAAACATGGATACACAAATGAATGACAATTTGTTACAAAAGGTAACAGAAGCTTCTATAAGCAAGCAAGCAAGCTCTATATGGCTCTTTGGGCTAACCCAGGCTAAACAGCTGGGGACCTCTTGTTTATACCTAGAAAACCTTGCCCTCCCATAGTCTAAGTAGCATAGAGATCCTCACTTCCTTCTGTTTAGGGGTTTTATTCCCCCTCCTGCCACATGCATTCAGCTGAAAACTCAGCTGATGGGGAGGAATCCACTTGCATGACTCACCTTCATGGGGGAAAAGCAGAGCAACAAAGTTGTATGCTCTTTAATGTTCCACACTAGTATGTTTGGAGTCAATGGGGTTTCCCTCTGGAGAGGACATAACAGCTTTGGATGCAGGTAATAAGTTATTAAAAAAAGAAGTGGCAAATGTATTCCCTGCATGTGAAATCATAAGTGTCATACAACTGTGGCAAAGGCTCAGGAATTTTATTTAATGCAACTGAACCAGAAACTTTAGTCAAATAAGTAAAAATAGTATCCCTTAAAGCCAGAATTTTCAGAAGAGTTCAACCACCATCACTGGGGAGAGCCTTTCAGAAGAGCTCAGTACCTAACATGTTGAGTTTTAAAAAAAAATATCTCGCCACTTAATTTTGGTACCTAGTGTGGAGCTGAGCTCTCCTGATAATCTCTCCCCAGTTGCTGATACGGCTCTGTATTGCTCTCTCTTCCCGGCACAGTTCCTTCTAGAACCTTCAAGACCCCCTTATGCCTGGCATCATGACATTTTTTTTTTTAAAGTGTATGTGCAGCCTGACAATAAGCATCATAGGAGATTGATTAGCAGTTTTGTGGAATTAATCCCATGTGACTTCCTCACAAATACTCTTAGCTAGAATTTCCAAGCATCTGCATTGTGCTGTTATAGAATTTAAGAGATGTGCCTAATTTTACCCTGACTGCAGTCTATCAATTTCTGTTGACTTTAGTGATTATAGGAGCGAGACTTCTCTGTATACATCCTCTTAATTTTTTGTGAGCAGAATACGCATTTGTCTTCTGACTAACACCTTTGATCAGTCTGCAAACAAACTGAGGATTTTTATTCTGAAAAAGTAAATATGCATGGACAGCAACTGCATTTGTATCTTACTATGTCTACCTTCTTCAGTCTGAAAATGAATTTAGGTGACTGGAAACATTGTAATCTGGTATCTACATCTTGCACACAACAGGTAAACATTCACAAAGAAGCATAATAGTATGTTTAACAGTATGTTAAGGTTGTGACAGCAACTGATCAGAGCCAGGAAATACACAATTAAGCATGAAACATACCATAAATCCTACCACAAAAAATTCATCAGTTACTTCACAGAGCCAAATTATCCCACTGAAGTCCATGGCAAAATTCCCAAACATTAAGAGCCAACCCACACCTACTGGTGTATCCTATTAGGCATTGACCCACACTGGGACAGTGGCCACGGCAGGTGTAGCGGGCAATGTGCCTCACCAAGTCAGCCACAGTGCCAGAGTCCCCCGGGGAAGCACATTTGCTGCTACATTTGTATTTAGGGGGAGGTACATCAGGCATTCAACTCCAGGGCTGAATAGCTCTGCTGATTAGTGTGAGGGGCCACAGCAATTGCCCTTGATTCCTCCCTCTTCCTAATGGGGTAGCTAGTGGCAGTGTAAGTGGGGACCAGTCCTTGAACTCAGAAAAAAGTATCCATTAAAATGTATGAGGAGGCAAAAGTGGCAGGGGGCTTCACGTACCCTTCCTTGTGTACACACAGAACAATGCAATGGTGAAGGCACCAGTGTTGTATATTCATACTTCACTTTGAATTTGCTTCCTTTATTGGCATCTGAAACTGTCTTAAAGCTGCTTTACTATAGTTCAGTTGCAAATCTTAGGAATTTAGGAACTGACACATAGATCTGTTTTGGTATTGAAGGTTAAGGCTGGCTATAGTTCTCATGTAACCTAAATTACTGCATATCCTATATACTCAAACTGTACAATAATTCAAATGCAGACAAAACTTGCTTAAGAGAGCAGAGTTGACTGATAACTGGCTGTGACAAATCTTATTTATCACAGGATATTTCCAGGTCAATTTAACAAAAATGGCAGCTGGTGCACAAAAGTGTTGAAGTAAATCTGGCAATATCTTTCAGGTGTTTTGCAGGTCACCTGCGTCTTAGGGCAATAGCCATTATCTGTGATTCAATCCTATCCTTGTATGAACAGGCACTACTCTAAAACAAACAAACAAACAAACAAACCAACTTGGTTGTATACTAGGCACTAATATTTACTAGTTAGGGGGCCATGTCCCACACAGCAAGGAGCTGCACCACTCATCATTACACTGTACTCCTAAGAAGACAGGAAGATCGAGGCCACATTGCTAACTGAGCTATTACCAATTGGCTGTCTTTGGGTGTAATACAATCCAGCAAGTTTATGAGACTGACATTATGCATTGTGACTCTCCCCCCACCCCCCCAATATATGGTAAGGTACAGCATGAAGGAAAGAGAAAAGATACAACTGAGACAATTCCTGCAACTTCCCCACCCCCATATCTCTCTAGTGTTGTGCCTGAACATTACTTAAAATACAACTCAGGAGTGCAGTTTATAGGCTTTTCCTCCCAGATAGTCTTCAGTCGCTGTGCCCAGGAGGTCAGCATCTCCTTTCTTTTCTCTTCTGTCACATACTTGGGAGCAAAGCAGATCTGAGGAGCAAGGACTTTGAAACCACAGAAGTGCATTATACCATGCTAGATTCAAAGGACAAGAGACACATGTCAGAAAATGGTTCAACTCCATTTTTGCTACAGTTAAAGAATTCAGATTTTAAAATATTTCTCCTATCCCATGTAGGGCATGTTTTCTTTGATAAAACAGCATTGCTTTATACTATCCATGTGGAAGGACAAAAGGATGCGGGAATGTACCTTTGCAACCACACTTGTGGACAAGTGTTGAAGGCTAGCCTATGATGCTTCTGAGTTTGATTAGTGTACGTTGTTCCCCAGTTCCTGGAACAGTTTTGAAATGCTACTGAAGCTATATAACTTTCCCTTTCAACTGTCATACACTTCCACGTTTGATGGCTGAACATTTAGGATACTATTGACTCTTCTTGGATTGTTCCTGAATGAAATTCATGTTTCATCCCTGTACTTCTATATTTGTTTTAGGCACTTCTGAATCTAGCTGAGTCATGCAATTCTGATTCACACAGTTCTGAATGAGTTTTAATGCCCTCTGAGTGAGCTAAATTCACTAACCTTCCTCTTTTCCGAACTTCTGGATATATTTACGATTAGCACCTCTCCATTAGTTGCCTTTTAAATGATGCAGCCAAATGGGCTTAGTAATGTTAATGAGTCTGCCTAGCTAGAAACTGCAGAAGAGTTTGTTAGAAGATGGAAGTGTTTCTGGAAGATCTAGGCCAAGTGATTCAACTAGTTTATGTCAGCAGGTAGATGTCACAGCACACCATGCCGGCCACACAAAGATTTCCCAACAAGCTGGCTCTTCCCTAGTCATGCTATTATATGCAAATCTCTTCTTTAATTTTTTTTGCCCTAATAGCGGCAGAGAAACTGGAAAACATGAAACCTACGTCTCAAATCAGAAGGAAAATAAAGACCTAACATTGCTCTTTCAAAATTGGATGGATTTTTTTTAAAAGGAATCATGATTTCTGTGGGGCCTGTCTCTTGACTTTGAATGCTTGGAGTTGGCAGTACTATGAAGGTACACAGTTATTGAGCAAATATTCATATATTGTACCTGGATGGGCCACAGGAGATAGCGAATGTTACCACTGACCCCTCCTTTTGAAAACATTTCTTCATCTCCTCCAGTGGTAAATGAAAGTAGGGCTAGTTTATTCTGGAATGAAGAAAATAAGACTTAGGCACATTTGTTTAAGAACAAGTGACCCGGTAGCTAAAAAGGACACTTCAGAAACACTAGATTAACTTGGCAGAACAGAGATGGATGAGGAAGCTGACCCCCTTTTCTGTCCTCCTCATACCCTGGCCTTTTTACACAGTACCACTTACTGCATCTCTGGTACACAGCATGTTGATATATGGAGTAGTAAAGTGTGTGAAAATAGCTCTGTGGGAAAACATACATAAAAATGCATGTTACTTGGGCCCTTACCTTTTGCCATCTGTAAAATGGGGAAGATGCTTGCCCTTCCTTGTAAAATGCTTTGAGATCTATGGTTGGAAAAATTGAGTGCTAAGTGTGTTTATGCTCCTCCCTCTCCCCCAGATGGAAACTGCATCCTGTATACATAATAGTCTTCATTTAAAGCTTCTCAATTGCCTGAGAATAGATTAGTTGGGTATTTGTTATGTTCTTTAGGTGTATTCCTTGCACTAAGTATTTTACCAGACCCATGTTTCCTCAGATTCTATAACCATGGGATCTGACACAGATTTGTACCCCAGCATCTAACTCTTATTTATGGCTGCCAAGGGAACCTTTCAAATGTGAACTGAACACAACGGATGCAGCAGCCTCGTCCCAAATTTGCAAACAGGCCAAAATGACAGCTTTTAAAGGGTCTGAATCGCCTGTGTTTGTCTCACTGGACTATTTCTGAAATCTAATAATGAAAACTTAAATGTTGGCATTGTTAAAATGATCAGCAAATTAAATAGTCAAGTAATCTATATATCCATCATTGTGGGATATTGGATGTGAGAAATAAGCATCTTCAAATCTTCAGCTAATGACTAGCTCTGCTATTCACAATGCCAAGAACAGCTCAAAAGTTATGAATTGGTGTCTGGACATGCCGATCTTGCTTGATTATAGGGTAGAGAGCTGAAAAGGGCAAAAGTGAATGGCTAAGACAGGAGGTCACAAAAATCCACACACACGAACCACAAATAATACTGAGCACTCCATTTATAAGACTCCAAATGAGATTTTATAGCCTGAGCCCAACCTCTGGCATTAATCATGGAGCAGAAATCTTTCTACCCAATTCACCGCTATTTGTTATAGATTATCTCAGTCTTCATGCCATAGTAAGGTGGCACAGTTTGAACAATTTAGGGCTATGGACCAACTTAAACTGATCACAAATTCGGCAGACCTTGACAGAGTGGGATATGTTTGCATCAAATTATGAACTCGTTTTTTATTAGGTGTTGAACACATGTCTAAGTTGAACGCAGAGGGGAGCCTATTGTACTGCATTCCAGACACCTTTCCCAGGTAGGGAAGCTTACTGAATCCTCAAAGACTACAATTTACGGCCATCAGCTTTGTCACTCAACTACTTGCCTACTCCTATAGAGCAATGAGCTCTCTATGCAGCTGGGGCAAGTATGACTGGAGGAAGGTTTGGAGCACCCCAATGGAGCATATAATAGAGAGACAGAAGTCTATTTGGCGTCGGATACTGATCTGGATGGGGGGGGGGGGGGATGACCATCACCACATAGAAGGAGGCTTTGTTGCAGGGCAGAGGGCAGGAAGGACTCTGCCCAGCCTGAACAGTGAGGTACTTTGGACTCACAGAAGGGCTGAGATCAGACATGGGGAGGCTGTGTCTCAGGACTTGCTTCCTTTTCAAAGATCAGTAACTCTCTAATGTTTTTAAGAGAAAAGTGATTGTGGTTAAGAAATTCCTTTGCTCAGCCTGTGCTTCTTGCTTGCCTGTCACATGGTTCCTAGAGAGGTTAAACTAGAAGCCCAGAGTGCTCACAGCCCAGGGGAGGCTCTGGGGAAGCATTTGTAAACTGACTGGAGGGATTGGGATGGCAGCATCCTATATTCCAAGGAAGGGCATCAGACAAGAAGTCTGAGCCTGGGAGTGTGTGCTTGGGACCCAGAGCTAGAAACAGTGACTAGTTATGACCTAGATCCAACTGGTTTGGACCAGGTGGGACCCAGAAATGATCCACTTACTACAGACTGACCATACAATCTGGCCCCATGTCCCACTGTACTAGTCTTCTTGAAATGCTAGATCCTTGTTCATTTCCTCACCCTACCTTCCTTCAGCTATGTGTGCACATTACTGGATTAAAAAAAAAAACCCTAAAAAGTATTTTCTACCATGAAAAACTGTTTTTTTTAGGTTTGCAATGGGTACAGGGTTTTTTCTTGCCTGTAACTAATTATTGTACTCTTTATTCTTTTGTATTTCTTACTCTCTTGCCCATTAAACAATTTATTTTCATAGAATAGCAGGGAAAGGTAAAAGAAAAGACACATGTATTAGGGCTGACAAGTGGTAGTGCTTTACCTCTGTGCTTAATACGCAACAGCTGATTAAAATGAATAGTCTGTCACCAGTAACTATGTCAAGCATTTCTTCCTGTTACACCAGAACTTTCTAATGCTCTAAAATATATCTATTTTAAAAGGCAGAGACTGCTATAGCTGCTTATTGTATCTTCCAGATAGCTTACTAAGCATAGAGGGCTCCTGCAGGATCTGCGCTGGCTGCCTATTGGTCTCTAGGTGGAGATTAAGATGTTAGTTATGACCAATAAAGCACCAGGGTTTTATAGAATGGGCTGGGGGCAGCCTACCTAAGGCACAGCCTCTCTCTCTATGCCATACTGCCACAACTGTGCTTAGCAGGAGGGCTCAAGTTGGATCCTATTATTGTAAAAGAAAGGGGCAGCTCGCAAAGCATTCTCCACAAGATGAAGTCTCTGGAACTTGCTCCCACCATCCTTCTTGCTCTGATATTGGCAGCGTTTGATGATCATTCAAGCATACTGCAAAAGACACGTTTGTGTTTTTGGAGAAGGCAAAGGTGTGTTTCCTAGACGATGGAGCGGTGGAAAGGAGTTTTTGTCGGTGGCAGGCTGGCTAAGTTCTTGCTGGAGTGATTATGTAATGCTGCTGAAATTTTGAACTGCTTCTTAATGTGTGTGTGTGTGTTAGGGCACCTAAAGCCTAGTACAGGAGGATTTTTAGTTATTTTAAATAAATTGCATGCCCAAGAATGTACTACACACTCCAGAAAACAAATACATCATCCCTCCCCTGCAGATTCTGCAATCCACTTTCAGAAAAACCTAACGTGAGGGTCCCAGCCAAGGCAGGAGGAGGAGAAGGGAGATAATAGCATATGGCTGAGGCTTGCACGCATCTTGATAGTCCTATTTGCATCATCTTTCCCCCATGCACACTTGTCGTAGGCAAGATGGAAGGATCTGCCAGAGGATATTCGGTGGGTAGAGAGTCTGACCATCTATATGAAATGGTGCAAAGCCTTTCGCTATACAGACACCCCTTTCTATTCCCAAACCACTGCCAGCCTCCCACTCCTACTCAAAATTAAACACCCCCTTCCCTACGCAGAGTTTTTATTCTGAAAAGGCAGAAGTGCCCGAGACTCCATGATGTTGGCCCTCGTATACTAGAGGGCAGTATAAAACTCTAAGGTACAGAGAAGAAATAAGTTTTTAGGAAGGATTTTGAATGATCACTGAGTGCCACTAAAAAGCCTAAATCTCATTTATCCACTTAGATTAAAAATAAAATTACAGCATAGGAACAGACAAGAATTATACAAAAAAAAATATTGTTTAGCCTAATGTAACAGTCCAGGGAACATACCTTGAGTAAGCCATCATCATAACACTGTGGGAAATTGTGAGCAAATCCTTGGACCAAGACTCTGTCTATCCAGCCCTTCATAATGGCAGGCATGCTGAACCAATACAAGGGAAACTGAAACGCAAAGCAAAGGCTCCTGTTAATAGTGAGATGTAATTGGCAGAGGTACACCATTTCCTTTGGCCTTGTTTCTATGCTAAGAACATCTTATCACCTTAATCAGTCAAGCCATTCACAGATCAACCACTGTAAATAAAGCCTATCATTCAGAGAATGGAGGAACTATATTTGCTTATGGTTGTGGGGGTTTTTTTTGTAATATTCTTTTGAAAAATGCCATGAGATCTCCAAATGTCCGTGAGTTTTCAGAATCTCTTACACCTCAACCAAAAGATGAGCCTTCTGACAGACACTGGATTCATGGGGCAGAAGGGCTGTCAATAATTTTCTGTAGCACCTGGCTTTTTTCATTTCTGCTATTGACTAAACCAGAGGTGAGCAAACTATGGCCCGCGGGACCATCCTGCCTGGCCCTTGAGCTCCCGGCCGGAGAGGCTAGCCCCTGGCCCCTCCCCTGCTGTCCCCCCTCCCCTGTAGTTACGCGGGCAGTGCGGCTTGCGACCACCCACCTCCCAGGCTTTCCAATAAGCCAGTTCTGCTGCTCTGAGTGGCATGGTTAGGGGGTGGGGGAGAGGGCTGGATGAGGGGCAATGGGTCCCTGGGGGGCAGTCAGGGGACAGGGGGCGGTTGGATGGGGCGGAGGTTCTGGGGGGTGGGGCGGTCAGGGGACAAGAAACAGGGTGGGCTGGATGGGCGTGGGAGTCCCGGGGGGCCTGTCAGGGGGTGAGGGTGTGGCTAGGGATTGGGGCAGTCAGGGGACAGGGAGCAGGGGGGTTGGATAGGGAGTGGAGTCCCGGGAGAGATAGTCAGGGGCGGGTGGTCCCAGGAGGGGCAGTCAGGGGACAGGGAGCAGGGGGGGTAGATGGGGCGGAGGTTCTGGGGGGAGGTCCTGGGGAGAGGCAGTTAGGGGCTGGGGGGTCCCAGGAGGGGGCAGTCAGGGGACAAGGAGTGGGGGGAGAAGTTGGATGGGTCAGTGGTTCTGAGGGGGGCAGTCAAGGGAAGGAAGTGGGAGGGGGCAGAGACCAGGCTGTTTGGGGAAGCACAGCCTTCCCTACCCGGCCCTCCATACAGTTTCAAAACCCTGATGTGGCCCTTGAGCCAAAATGTTTGCCCACCCCTGGGCTAGACCTTGTAAGATCACAGCCCAAGCCTTATCTGCATTATCAGCATGAGCAGTGCATTGAAAGTAAATGACAGTGGGAATTAGGTGTCTAAACTTTCCAGCTTTTTATAGTTTCTTTATTACTGTATTTGTTTTAACGCCATATTAAGACCATAAGATTATTAATAAAAAAAATCATGACCTGAAAAATCACTAAATCAGCAGCTTGAACCTTCCTCTGTTCCTCAATCAAATCACTAGCCAAGCATCTTCTCTTGTAAGCTTCCCATGATTCCACTCCATAATCAAAGTGTTCTGAGTTGTGCAGACAACCTGTGGAAGAAACATGGACATTGTTTATCCCACTTCTAGCATTAAATCCACATAAGATAATTCAATACAAGTCACAATCTGCTGTCCTAGATTGGAATATTTCATCCCATTGATTTATTGTGAGCCGCACCATATTGTAAGGAGTGATAGATGAACTGCTGATTTTTTTTTTAAAGTGTAGATGAATCTAGTACTTGCAAAAGTATCAGTACTCGTTTACATTAAGGCCCCTCTGTCCCCCTTTATGCTACCAGAGTGGTGTAAAAGGGCCTTAATGTAAATGAAAATCAGGCCATCAGAGTTTAGGGACTGATCCTGAGCATCTGCTAAGGAGCTTCACCTCTTCCTGAAGTCCATGCGACCAGAGTGGGTGAGGACTTTCAAAGACCTGACGCGGAGCATAGGTTTGAATCAGACAGTCTGCAACCTTCCTTGCCCACTTCTGCCAGTGCTCTTGTAACATCAGTCTTTCAGTTCTATGTTTTCCTTTAACAGACACTGACAGCTCTGCCAAATTGTGTAATGGCTTTGCGCTTTCACTTCCTAAATTAGGACAGCATCAGGATTAAAAACCTACCTCTTGGTGAATGGCTTTCTTAACTATGATAAACACTTGGAAACCAGTTTTAAATTTAATATGATCTCCACTGGGTTTCTCTCAAGTTTTTACTAAACTAATAAATGGACAATGGCATTACCATATTCCATCAATGTGAATCATACTTAATAGATGACACAAACCCCAAACATACACGAATGAACACTTGGGAATTATTTGCAGAAAGCATCTGTAACCAGACTGCTCCTTGGGAGGAGGTGTTTTGTAATGATGCCTCTTTAAGAAGACACACAAACACTTGTAAGTTATAATACACAAACATTTGGGCCCAAAGGCACAGGGCTATTACGAATAACACTGGAGGTTTTTTAAGGGCCAAATCCTGCTACTGTTGTAGTCAATGGCAAAACTGTCAAACTCAAGGATGTAGGATGGATTCCTAAAGTGATATCCTCTAGTACTGTGGTTTTCAACCAGTGGTCCTTGAACCCTTGGAGGCTCTGCAGACTATGGGCAGGTCTATGCTACCGATTACGTTGATCTAACTTATCTTGCTCAGGGGTGTGAAAAAACTCCTCCTCCCTTCCCCCCCCCCGCAAGTGATGCAAGTTTCACGCTGTCCACACCAGCACTAAGTCAGCAGGGGCCACTCTCTCACCAACATAGTTTCTGCTTCTCGTCCAGGTGGAGTAATTATGCTGACGGGAGAGCTGTCTCCTGTCGGCATAGCGTGTTTTCACCAGATGCGCTACAGCGACGTAGCTGCATCAGTGCAGCTGCTCTGATGTAGCACTGTAGTGTAGACTTGCCCTATGTCTAAGGGATCTGCAAAAGGTAACTATGAAAATAAAGTTTCAGAGCCAAGAAAAGGCATTCTGTCTTTATGATCAATCAAAAGCATGCGAATACCCCCATCTACAGGTCAAAACCTGGAAGTGTTGTTGTTACCATAGGTTTCAGAGTAGCAGCCGTGTTAGTCTGTATTCACAAAAAGAAAAGGAGGACTTGTGGCACCTTAGAGATTAACCAATTTATTTGGGCATAAGCTTTCGTGAGCTACAGCTCACTTCATCAGATGCATTAGTGGAAAATACAGTGGGGAGATTTATATACATAGAGAACATGAAACAATGGGTGTTACCATACACACTGTAACCAGAGTGATCACTTAAGGTGAGCTATTACCAGCAGGAGAGCAGGGGGTGGGGGGGTGCGTAGTGATAGTAGTTTTGTAGTGATAATCAAGGTGGGCCATTTCCAGCAGTTGACAAGAACGTCTGAGGAACAGTGGAGGGTGGGAGGGGTGGATAAGCATGGGGAAATAGTTTTACTTTGTGTAATGACCCATCCACTCCCAGTCTCTATTCAAGCCTAAGTTAATTGTATCCAGTTTGCAAATTAATTCCAATTCAGCAGTCTCTCGTTGGAGTCTGTTTTTGAAGTTTTTTTGTTGAAGTATTGCCACTTTTAGGTCTGTAATCGAATGACCAGAGAGACTGAAGTGTTCTCCAACTGGTTTTTGAATGTTATAATTCTTGGCGTCTGATTTGTGTCTATTTATTCTTTTACACAGAGACTGTCCAGTTTGGCCAATGTACATGGCAGAGGGGAATGCTGGCACATATCATATTGGTAGATGTGCAGGTGAACGAGCCTCTGATATTGTGGCTGATGTGATTAGGCCCTATGATGGTGTCCCCTGAATAGATATGTCTAACACCCCTTCTCACGCTGCATCAAATGCCAGGCCAAGCACATGCAACATTTATAGTTGAATTCTGTTCAGCCAGTTTTCAGTCTAAGACTTCTATATAGCTCAGTGGTTTGAGCATTGGCCTGCTAAACCCAGGGTAGTGAGTTCAATCCTTGAGGGGGCCATTTAGGGATCTGGGGCAAAAATTGGGGACTGGTCCTGCTTTGAGCAGGGGCTTGGACTAGATGACCTCCTGAGGTCCCTTCCAACCCTGATATTCTATGATTCTATAGTAGGCGTCCACGGACCACATGTTGAATTTCCAAAGGGGTCCACACCTCTCTTTTTGAAAATTTTTAAGGGTCTGCAAATGAAAAATGATTGAAAACTACTGCTCTAGTAAATGCCCACAGGAAGAAAAAGCAGTCTTACTAATTAGCTATTGCTTTACACCAAAGTCTCCCTGTTTTTTCTCTATAGAGCACCTGACCCTTACATCAAACAATGCAGCTCTGGTGTGTCAAATTGGTAAAACTGTGTTTACAATCCCAAAGAGAGAGATTTTAAAAATGTACTTCAACTAGTCTCACCAATGATATCATTTCTTGTTGCTCGTGGCTCAAATTGCATTGCGTACAGATCAGATGTGGTGACGTTGCAGCCCTGTTTGCTCAATTCTTCTACTGCAAGATTCTTTAAGGATCCATTTAGAGATTTGGGCTCTTGATGTGTATAAATTATTAGTACTTTTCTCCCTGGAGTTAAAAAGAAAATAAAATCTCCAGATACCATGGTGATGGATACATCTAAAATAGTATGCAGAGACAGGGCCTCGTTCTCCATTGTTCAGCACCTTGTTTACTTTCGGACCAGTGCAAAGTGAGGAAAACACTACTCGGTCATAATGGTAGCATTTTATATCCACCTACCATTGGTAAGAGACTATGTTAAGTGCTGGGCAATGGTGAATCTGGCCCACTGAGTTAATCTTTGCTGAAGTGAGCTTCCCTAACTGGAACTCAGTGGACTGAGGGGAAAGAAAAAACCAAAAGTGCCTGGAGTTACAAGTTAAAATCTTCTGCTTATTTTATGCATGGCCCCACTGTCTCCTGGCAGTATACTCAAGGAACTAAACAAATAGTTAACATCCATAATACAATATAATTTTTTAATAGAACCATAGCAGTATTTTTGATTCACTGAGCACAAAGGGGGGAGGGAGGGTGGGTGATGTTCCTACATACATGAAGACAGTGGTTTATTTATAAAAACTGCAGTGAGAGAAACTTTCACACATGGCTTAAAACGGAGGTGAGGTAGACCTGCAGGGAGGAAAAGCTGCATCTCTGAAGAGCCAACACAGAAAAAGGCTTGGTTATCTAATTAACTAAATTTCGGTGGTAGAAGCAAGGGATGGATATGCCAGGTCTCCATCAGCCTGATGATTAAGTTGGCAGTTTCAAATATAGCCAGGAGTATCTCAGTTAAGGGCTTGAACAACCACTTTTCTGCTTTATCATCAGTCAATATAAAGAATACTGTAAAGAGCAGATGTTGATCTATTAACCAAGCGTGTTGCTGATTCTAGCATCACATAAAAGTAATAAAGCATCCCTGCCAAGAGGTCATTACAATCCTCAAGCATTGTGTTCATATGGTTGATGTAATAAGAATATAAATCCATTTGAAACAACTATGATCTCACTCAGTAACTTATTCAAGAAAGTAAAGGAAGGACAGTCACACATTTGCTGCTTAAGAGCCTGTTCCTGCAAACACTACGTGCTGAATAGTCTGCAAAGTGCTGAGTAGCATCAATTCCCATCAAGCTGAAGACACTCAGCACTGTAGGTTTGGGGTAAAATTTGCAAAAGCACCTAAGTCCACTGGGATTTAAGAAAGTAAGTGACTTAGGTGCTTTTGCAAATTTTACCTCACAGCCCCATCCAAGCACTGATGGAGCTAGGACATTTCTGATTCCAGCGTGCACAGCTCCGAAATGAGTAACATTCTATAGCTACCGAAGGAAAATGATCTCTTCTTACCTGCCATTTTTTAATAGTCTTCCTCTCTAGAAAATCCACTATTGCCTATAACAGACTCCCAAAAGAGAGATGTGCTCATTGGAGAAACACCATAACAGTGAAAAGGACACGCTTTCCCTTTCAGTACCACTTGGCTGAAAGTGCACACTGAGTCTGAAACAGGAGACAGGTTGCAAAAGAATAATTAAAGAAACAAGAGGTGGTGTAGCCATACAGATTGCACTATAACTAAAAGGAGCATATGATGGTGTACTGTGGTATGAAGGTTTTATCAATGTAAATTTTGGATGGCTGCTTTAGTCACTAGTGGTGAAGTGACACATAAGTTATGTACATCATCTCACACAAGTATAGACACATATTGGGCCAGAATCATTGGTATGCTCTGGCTACTTTACACTGCTCCAGCAAAACATCTGTAAACTCACTTTAACTATCTGGTTAAACTGGATTTACAGCTGCTTTCATCAATGTCTACAGCAAATTTTACTAATTTGGAAGGTGCTAATTCCTCTCATAGCTTCTCAAAAAAACACTTCAACATCATCTCTATCCACAACTCTCCATGCCTCAGCATACATTATAAAGATTTATATTAAATACTCATTGAGTTGTGTTTATCACAGGCAAACATTGAAACCTGCATTTCAGCCTCAAACAGCTGCCTTCAAAACACTCAAACCCAGCCTGAAGGCAGCTTAGTGCTTTTGGTTACGGAGTCTTTGGGTCACAGTGTGACCCCTTACTCACACTGGTGAGCATTTTCTCACACCCGTACTCATAGCTGTAACTGCTCCCCCAGGTGTGTTAAGAGCTTCACCAAATGCCCCTTTGTGTTTGCCTCTCATTAAAATCATAGGCTAAATGCATGCTATTTATGGTGAAGGATGCCTTATATTGCAGGTAGCCTTACTGAAGTCCATGGGACTAGCGGCGGAGTAAAGTACTTTTCAATAGGCGTAACAGTTAGACTGGCCCAGAGAGTCCTAATTTGTATACGCTACCAGTGTCTTCATTGCCCGCAATAAAACATTTTAAATTAATCTCCATGAAAGCAGATGGGGCTCTGACATCTGCTCACTCTGCTTTTCTTCCCCATTAAAATGTTACAATAAGAGGCATGGCATGCATATGTGTGCGAGGTTTGCCACTTAGCTAGGGTTACCAGATAGCAACTGTGGAAAAAACAGGACAGGGAGTGGGGGGTAATAGGCGCCTATATAAGAAAAAATCCCAAAAAATGAGACTGTCCCTTTAAAAATGGGACATCTGGTCACCCTACACTTAGTATAAGTCTAATACATCTGTTTCCTAGCACCGCCGAGTCTTTGCTGAGTTTTTCAAACCATCCTCCTACAACTTCTATAGTTGTGGAACCTTTGCAAGTCCCCTGCTGCCTGGCTGCTTTAGCGTCTGTGTAAAGTTCAAACCCATCAACACCACTTCCAGACAACCTATTGCACGGGCATAAAGACTATGTCTTCGCTGCAAAAAAACTGTGTACTTTTACACCAAGGTGGGGTGTCAGGGTTGTCAACTTTGGTTGGATGTATTCCTGGAGATTTCATCACATAACCATCTCTAATTAAAGATTAATATTAAATTCCTGGAGGGTTAGCAACCCTAGTCTCAGTGTCGAAATCACAAGATTTTGCAGTGAAGATGTAGGCTCTAGCTGTCTTTACAATATGCAGCACATCACAAGGAAAGCTGCATGCATCTCGGGCTTGGTCTACACACTACAGAATTAGGTCGACGTAAGGCAGTTTACATCGATGTTGTTATGTCAGTGCCTACACTACAGCCTTGCTGCTGCCGATGTACGTGCCCCACTACCCCGCCATAATAGTGCCGCCTCCAGGAGAGGCATAGGGCTTCGGTCAGTCTAGTTAGGGCAATGCAGTGTCTATATAGACACTATGTTATTCACATCAGCTGATGGCTGTCATACTTGTCAATTTCATGGCCCCATGCATGGACAATGGGTATCATAGGCCAGGGGAGGCTAAGCCTCCCCAAACAGGATGAGGTACACCTCCTTTTGGAGGAGCGCTGCTGCCAAAAGGGCGCCCGCGCTCTGCCCTGAGACCCTGCTCCCGCATCCCGCTCTTCCCCCATGGCTCTGCCCACGCTCCTCCTCTTCCCGCCCTCACTCTGCCACTTTCCTCCACGCCCCCCCCACCCAACGCTCGCACCTCTTCACCCCCCAAGAGGCAGAGAGGAGCTGGCGGCAGGTGGGGGGGCCTCAGAGGAGGGGACAGAGAGAGGCCCGAGCCACAGGTGGAGCAGGAGCCTCGGGACAGAGTGGGGGTGGAATGCGGGTGGGTTTGGGGAGGAGGCCGAGCGGGGGTGGGCTTTGGGATGGAGCGGGGGGGCAGGGTCATGGTCCAGGCACGGACGGCCCCCCCTTCTAAGGAGCATCTGGCACTCAGGACCAGCCTCCCCCAATACAGGTGTCATGCGCTGCCCCTGGCTCCATGCCTGGGCCGGTGGTGGGTTCCAGCGAGAGCCTAGCTGCCCCCCATTCTAGCTCCCCACTCCCAGCTGGGCCGCTGCCCTGGCTCCCCTACAGCCAGCTGCCCACTCAGGGAGGCAAAAAGCTCTGGGGGCAGCTGGGCTCCCAGCAGGGATCTGCGAGGAGCTGAGAGCCCTGGCTTCCAGCCCCCCACATTGCCGCTCTTCAGTTGATGGAAGCGTTCCTAGTGAGGACGCACACCACCGACAGGAGGGCAGTGTGGACATCAGCCACCACAGTAACTACTGCAGTGGTTGTAAGTCGGCCTAACGTAGGTCAGCAGTGTAGATATGCCCCCAGTGTTTTGCAGACTGGGCCCTTTTTACCTGTTGTCTGGGTCAGAAGGGAAGAGTCCTGTTCCTGGATGAAAGGGAAGCTGCTGCTCTTTACAGGGTTGGAAAGGACAGTGTGAGGGGGTGGAGAGAGAGGAGTGTAACTAGCTCCACCAACAAATGAAACTCCCACCTAGTGGACACCCTCCACCTCCTCCCTCCTTTCATTGTTACAGCTGCAGAGTCAGACCAATAGGAGACTGTTGGAAGCACTCTCCCTACCTTCAAGAGTGCCAAGGACCCACATGATTGGTTCTCTAATGATTCTGCTGACTGCTACCTTGTTTCTCTCTGCCCTGTGGCAGTTCGCCAGAGGAGGCCCTCCCCACCCTCTTGTTATGGCCTTGGGAATGCTGTTGATTCACTTTGTAGACAGCCTCCTGTACTGATGCATGATCTTCAGCAGCCGTGACACAACTTTCAAGGCAAGGATGTGAATTTCCACATTTTTGTCTGATCTCACACCCCCTGAAAGGACCCCTAGGATACTGGGAGGGCCCCCCACACAACTTTTCATTAGGGCTAGATTACACCATGCTCCCAATTCCACAGACAAAGGGGGCCTTAGGGAGAGGCTGAACTGCATGTGTGCTATTTACTATTCAGGCTCCATAATGAACTGCTTTCTGCAGACACTGGCAGGGCTACTTCAGCAGCTGACCTGGCTTAAGTGCCCAACTCCAGGAGAGAGTGCCTGGCTGAAGATCCTGAGTGGTGAGAGGTGCCTATCTCTGTTCCACCAGCCAGGTGCATTAGGTCAGCTGCTTAGGTGCCTAAGACCCTCTCTTCTCCCTTCCCTTCTGCTTGGCATTTCACTTCTGGCTAGCTTTAGCAGTTCCCTATGCAGCTTGCTGGTTTCTGAGGATCCCTTTCTTAGGCACCTAATTCTTCCCATGCATTCTGGCATCATTATCATAATGGGTGGTAAAAATAACAGTACAGATGTTCCCACTCAGGTTGGAGCTCGGTCTCTGAGACACCCCTCCCCCTGCTTGCTGGGTTTCAGTCAGAGCTCAAGCTCCAGCCCGAACAGGAACATCTACACTACTGTTTTTAGCTTTGTAGCATGAGCCTGAATCTACACACCCACATTCTGAGACTTGCTGCTGCAGTTTTATTTTCTATAGATATATATTTGCAGTATAAACGTACCCTTAGAGATTAGGTGTTGGTACGCTGGGCAGAGTGCTCCCTAAGTGCCTTCGAACATCTGGGCCTTTGTCTTTATATTTGTTCCTAGCACACGCAGCACAGTTAGAGCTATGTAAATAATACCAAGAATAAGAATTTCTACTACAAAACCATTACAAGCATTACATAATTAATCCTCATGAGGAAGGCAAGGTAAGACAGCTAAATACGTATTTACTAACTTCTTCCATCCCTTGCAGTGCTCACTTTTCAATTTTGCAAACAGACATCAAAAGAAGAGCGCAAGGCCCCAATCTTGCAAATATATAAGTCAATAAGTGTGTGTTTAACTTTACACATGTGCGTATTCCCATTGAACTCCATGGAACTAGTCATGCGTGTAAAATTAAGCACGTGCATAAATGTTTGCAGGACTGGGCCCTTTCAGATAATTAACTGCCCCCATTCAGCTCTCTGGGCTATTAACTGTGAAGAGTTAAATGTCAGCATTATTAATCATTTCACCATTTCAGTTTTTTTTTTTAAGCAGAAACATCTATGTATTTCTGGGTAGAGCTATCAACACTTCTTCAAGGCTCTCAACAGAACTCTGGGACAGAGCGGCCTAATCAGTTTTAGGAACTGATTTATTCCTCCCCTTTTATGTAACTGTATGGTAGAGAATAGAGTTGCTTGCTCGCCTCCCTATTTTTTATGTTAAAGGATCCCTGAATGTGCATCTCTTGAATGGACCTCCCCTCCCACCTCCCCGGGCATTTCCCCTTCGCTGCACTGAGAATTTGTGTATTCAGGGCCAATAAGGTAATTAGCTGGCTGTCTTCTTCATCCTCTTTTCTCTCAACAACATTCATCTCTCCAACCCTCGCTCAGAGCAGAAAGGACATTCTCTTTCCATTATTTATTGCTCTGCCTAAGGAGTTAATTGCTGAGTGATGCAGAATAGTTGCAGCTCAGAGCTGGGTGGAGATTCTCCTCTCATCCCACTGTAAATTAGGAGGACTGAACTCAGTGGAGCCATACTTGTGTAAAGGGAGGATTATCGGTTTAGGGTTTCCCCTGCATTGGGGTGACAGTAGCAGTTGTTCTCTTCCACTTGGGACACAGACTGGCTGTTAGCTATTTCCTCACAATCACCCCAATAACCCAACTGTGCTGCTCTAAGGACTCACAGCAAATCAGCATGAGTGGAAGCAGTATGTGTAATCCTGGTGGGATATTTTGTGGTAGGGCTCTCTCAAGCCTCCTGTTGGAGCTGATCCACTGTGGATAAATAATTAAAGAGTCACTGGGCCAGAGACCGAGAGAGAATGAGAATGACTCTGCTGCTTGGTGGTTAGAGCATGTATGTGGGAGACCTTCAAATTAAGATTAAGGAATAGGTAAAATGGGGCATTTATGGATGGACAAAAGAGAGGGATGACTGTTATACTGAAACATTTCAGGCAAGACATCCTGAAGGACGGTTGTGACATTCTATACCTTGGGGGAGCGTCCTGTAACCCCCATATTCTTCATTTTTATATCATTGTGATCTTGCATATAAAGCATGCCTTATGAGGTATCAGGGGAAAGGTTATGATCTGCTGAAAGACATTGTTCTATCTAAATAGGTGTATCACCAATGCATATGAGATTATAAGAATTGTGTTGTATGGTTTTCACTAAAATATGCTGTGGATTTGGGAGGCACCCAGATAGTAGCTATACAGAGACAATGGCAAGGGAGGTAACAACACTTGGGTAGGTGCAATTGAACAGAGACCACCAGCCATTGTCCAGCAAGGGAGCTACAATGCAATGACTCACCTGGATGAGGCCACTCCAAGGGAATTGCTTAACCTTGCCTGGGGACTCAGCAGTGCCCACCAGACATGCCTGGACTTGTGCTCTCCAGGCACATGCGACTGAGGGTATAAAACAAAACACTTGGGCCCCATGCTTGGCCTTTCTCCTACCCCCACTATGCTGCAAGTACCGAGGACACCGAGGAGACTTAAGACTCCAAGAGAGGAGACTGGCCCAGGTTTCAAGGGTGAAATCTGCATACTATGAACTACAATATCCAGTGGGGTGAGAAAAACTGCTTAATCTAGATGTTGCCCCGTCTAATAGAGTTGAGAGTTTAGACTGCATGCTTATATTTTATTTTATTTTGGTAACTAACTCTGACTTTTTGCCTACCACTATAATCACTTACAATCTATCTTTGGTAGTCAATAAATTTGTTTAACTGTTTATTGTTACTAGTGAGTTTGCCTGAAGTGTGTGGTAAATCTGATCAGGTATATATCCACTTTCCATTGATGAAGTGGTGAACCAATTAATAAATTTGCACTGCTCGTCTTCAGCATTGCAAGATGGTATATCCCTGAGGTACAGTGCTTGGAGCTGGGGGGATTTGGCTCTGGTGCCTTTCTCTGTGTGATTCATGAGTGGCTCTGGGAGCATTCATGCAATCTAGCTGGGTGGAGGGTCTCCACCTGTGGTTGTGCTGAGTGATCACAGCTCCTGGAGGGGTTTGCCGCTGGTCACTAGCAAGGCATTGTGAGAGACAGCCCAGTCTGGAGAGAGTTCAGGGGGCACTGTGGTCCCACAGTCCCAGGTTGCACCCCGGGGATCCCATCACAACAGTAGCTCACCGAATTCCTCTAGTTGGCTGCATGGGCAAATGGAGAACACTGGAAATGTTACAGCTGTTCCGCTGGCCCCATACTTCTACAGAGGGGACAAAGAATTGTCCATCTTGCCTAGAATGTAGCATCTGATCTAGAGAAATAAAGGCAAACCGATTCCAGTCCCTAAACTACTGTTGTCTTTTGAAAAGACGACTTGGGATATAGTGTGACCAGGAGACAGAAACTTGCAGAGTCTGACAGGGCAAGAAGGAGGCTAGAACAAACCCCAACTGGACAAGGAAAGAATAAGCAGTGTAAAGTGAGGAAGAAAGTTTGGCTACCCACTGTCAAAAATAAGCTGTATGCAAAATGCCAAGACCCATGTAATGCATGAGGGAGACAGTCTTTCGTATAAGCCTTGGCCTGATTCTTTTTCCCAGGTTAGAAATAACTTCCACTGACTTCAACAGGAATTACTCTGATCCTCTGGTTGGGCAAATCCTTGGTTTGAGAGGACTCTGTGGAATCTCTCCCTGCTCTTCCTCCAATAGCTTATAGACAAGACTGGCAAATGAGTCACTGCTCAACTCGGGGTGTCCAGTGGTATCCCAAGAGGGCATGGTTGGATTATTCCCAAGAATTCCATGCATCTTCACAAAGGATGTCCTCCTTAATGTGTGTGTTAAGAACCTCCTATACGGCTTCCAGTCTGGTCTCATGAGCATTTATTGATTTTAAGCCACTCAACAGCATTCCCCACAGTATCTAAACAAAGCTCTGTTTTGTTCAAGGTCCTTTTGAAGATCCTCTCTCTTCCTACCAAGAATCTCTTCCACTGACTTTATTAATAAATTTGAACTTTAGCTCTGGCTTTTTTTCTTGAGTGAGACAGGGTTGAGATTAATGATAAAAGCCCAGTCCCAAATGGTTTTTCTAATCCAGGCAGAAGCTGGAGTGCACTGGTTTGAGAGACCTGAGAAAACTCTCCACTGGATGTACTCTTAGTGGATTGAACTGCCGGAGTTTGTAAAACTTGCCCTTGATCACCGGCGGAACAGCTAGAATTGTGTGACTGCATAAGGAGCTGAGAGACAGAGAGGAATCCACTTTAAAGATGTAATATTGGTGCAAGTTTGATGACACCAGGGACCAGATTGTGTTTATCCCTCCTTCAGTGGGCCTAGAGACTCCACAGGTATGCCCTATTTAGTGCATCTAGCCTGTTTGCTGAACAGGGTGGGTCTGAGGCAGTTTGGCTCCTTTTACCTTTGGGCTGATGCTTGCTCCCAAGGGCACTATGTCCGTTCCTGTGAATACTACAAAATAAGGCCAAGCTGGTATGTGAAGTTGACCCAGAAAATTGTCTGGGATCCAGGTGGTCTAATCATTGCTCCCACCCCATGTGTGATACAAACTAATGATCAATTCGGAATATAAGTAGCTAGTAACAAAATCTTCCTGGAGTCCAATATCACAGGCCTGCTGTGTGACCCTGAATACGTTACTTCCCCTCTTTAACTCAGCTTCCCCATCTGGTTTCCTCTATGCAGTGCTTTGAGATCTCTGAATGAAAACTGTAACTATGAAAAAAGAATACCTCCCTCTTGGATCTAGGTTTGTACCCCAGAGTAAGGCAAGTTGGGATTTGAACAACCATGTTGTCTAGCCCCAGGCTTAGACAACACAATGGTTAAAAACTGAAGACTCCTGTCAGCTTGGCTCTATGATTACTCCTTCCAAGCTTCTATTGGTGGAAGATTTTTTTTTTTTGGGGGGGGGGGGGGGGGGGAGAGGCTAGTGTAGACACAGCCTAACCACCATCAATACAGTGAACCTGATTCTCCTATTACACATGCTGGAGTCTTTTGGGAGTAATTCCCATTGGCTTCAACAGGCTTTGGATCAGACCTATGGTCACCAGTAAGTGGTAAACACCATCTCCGTCCCATTCGGGATAGGATTATTATGCAGCAGATTCTTTTTGTTTGAAGTTATGTTTGAGTCTACAGCATTGGGATAGCAAGCTTCTGCCAAAGAGAAACCCATCTCGATTCTCTCATATCCCTCAAAAGCAGCTCTTTCTCTTACCTGTGTCACTTTAACCAGCAATACAAGACCAACTGTCTTTGTAACCATTGTTCACTCTCCGGGCTGAAATCTTTTGGGCTTGCAAAACTGCATATGAGCTGTAGCTCACGAAAGCTTATGCTCAAATAAATTGGTTAGTCTCTAAGGTGCCACAAGTCCTCCTTTTCTTTTTGCGAATACAGACTAACACGGCTGTTACTCTGAAATCTATTCAGCATGTCCATGTAGTGCCACCTAGTGGCTACTGCGAGGGAATGTCCTGATAATATAAGCTGCAAAGTCCTACGTGACAGGATTGTGGGGTTTACATTTTTAACAGAACAAACATCCTGACCCAAAGTAAATATATAAGAAAACGTTTTAAGTAGCCAATGGGCCCTGGCAGGACACATTTCAACAAAGAGAATTCCCATCACCACAAGAACAGATAAGGCAAATCCTATTCATTAGAGTTGAGTGAATCCTGAGGGGAGTGGAACAATTTCACTCTGTCTATTCCCCTCCCATGTTTCTTTTCTGTGACTATTCTAGTGAATTCTCTCATGCTGGGCTAGCGGGGCTTGCAGGAGCAACTGAGGATCAGGACACTACAGGAGACGCTTTTGGTATCACCACAGGGTATGTTGGGCAGTACCTGACATTTTCCTCTCAGGTAGCAGTGATGAGGCATAGTCATTCAGTGATACCAATCTTTAGAGCAGCAGAGGTGACAGCAGGGCTGGGTAACACAGGAAAAGGAAGCAGGAAGAGTGTGTAACTGAGAGAGCTACTTACATGTGGCTTTTTCCCCCTCTGTCTCTGAGGTCAGTAGCGAGTAATAGGAACAACAATGGCAACAACTAAAGTTGAGAAATCTTCACGCTAGCTCTAAGTAAAACACAATATTTGCAAGGATAATGCATCTTGGAACACACTATCGCCTATTTAACTACTGAGTTGTTACAGTCATATTTTGTAGCAGACTAGTAAATATGATGTAGTATATTTCTTTACACATTTTAAAAAGCCTTAATAATATGAAATTTCTCACAGCCTCTGCTGCTAAATCTTTACCAAGAAGTGAGGGGATTGGCCACTAACTTTTTCAGTAAGAGTAAGAAATCCTCAGCAGCAAGGCAGTAATTATATCCCAGGGAATAACAAAGTGGATGAATTTCCATGAATTAAGAATTTTGTGAGAGTTTTAGCTATTCTACTATACCCTAAATATATAACTGATCCAACCGCGGGAGAGGAGTGGGGCGAGAGGAGCAACATAGGAACAGCAGGCATCTTCATCCATATAAAGATGTGATATCTCCAAGAACATCCATGTTACCTAGTTGTTAGTTTCATGGGTCAAGTTAAACCAGACACAACTGAGAGTGTGTCTTCACTACAATAAAGGGGTGTGTTTTAAGAGAGAGAGTTAGCTACCTTGTTGTAAAATCCTAGTGTAGAAAAGGCAACCTTGAGGTACTGTTAGTTTTATCTTGATGCAGCTAGTCGAGGTAATTGGAAGCAGTCGGAGGGCAGAGGGCTGGGGTTTGCCTACACCAGCTGCACTGACGTAAAACTACCACTTTCCTTATCTTCACTAAGATTTTACAGTGACGTAGCTGGCTCATTGTAGAAGACAGACCCTTTTACTTGTGAAGATGCAGGCTTTGGTTTCACTACAAAAAGGTATGTTTTTACATTGGATTAGCTATCCCAACATAAAATCTTAGTGGACCCGCAGGCACAGCAGGTAGTTTTCACCTCTATGGAGTTAGGGCATATCTCTTGTGGACACTCAGGAAAGTTAAGACGAATCAACTAAAGGTGTGGATTGAAAGTGCATCCTGTGTGGATGGTCATTCAGAGGTAAAGTGGCCTTAGTTCACTTTAGCTTAATTCCCTTTGAAGGGATACTAAGGGCATGGCTACACTTGCAGTTGTAGACCGCTGGGAGTTAAATCAGCCTTCGGAGAGCGCAGCAGGAACAACGCTGCCAAGTATTTACACTCTCAACTGGAAGCGCGCTGGCGTGGCCACATTAGCAGCTCTTGCAATGCCACAAAGAGCAGTGCGTCGTGATAGCTATTCCAGCATGTAAGTGGCTGCAACGTGCTTTTCAAATGCGGGGGAGTGGGGTGGAGTGTGACAGGGAGTGTGTTGTGTGTATGTTGAGGGAGAGAGAGTGGGTTTTTGGGGGGCTGAGAGCATGTCAGCATGCTGTCTTGTAAGTTCAGACAGCAGCAGACCTCCCTCCTCCTCCTCCCCCTGCCTCTCTCTCACTCACTCAAAGCAAGCAGCATTCCTCAGTAATGGTTCCTTTGTCTTGGAGCAGATAAGAAGCCAGCTGTCAGAAACGGAGCTCTGAAAGGGCATATCCACATTCCTACAGCGAGTTCAAAACAATGACAAGAGTGGCCACTTGACTTAAGGGGATTATGGGATGTTTCCGGAGATCAATCAGAGCACAGTAATGCAACACCTCGTTCACACTGGTGCCGCAGCGCTCCAGCAGGGGCACAGCAAATGTTATTCCACTCGCCGAGGTGGAGTACCAGCAGCACTGTAGCCGCGGAGTCAGAGCCCTCTACTTGCCTTGCCAGTGTGGACGGGTAGTGAGCTAGTGCGCCCGAGCCTCCTTTATTGCGCTGTAACTCGCAAGTGTAGCCAAGCCCTAAGGCCTGGTCTACACTTAAAACTTAGTTCTGCATAGTTATAGCACTCAGGCTGTGAATAATCCTGCAGTGTATAGGCAGGGGACAGAAGCATTTTTTCCATGGTGTGGGAACACCACCTTCAGTGTAGATGCGGCTAGGTCAATGGAAGAATGATTCCATCGCCGTAACTATTATCACTTGGGGAGGAGGTGTTCCTACATCAGTCGAAAATCCCCCTTACATCAGTGTGGGCTGCAACTACACTACAGGGTTATGTTATCATAGCTATGGCATCATAGTTATGCCACTCTAGTCCCCATCCTGTAGACATGGTCTTTGCTTCTGAATAGAGTAACCAGATGTCCTGATAATATCGGGACTGTCATGATATTAGGGGCTTTGTCTTGTATAAGCAAGGATGCCCCGCCCTGTCCGAAAAACAGAAGTGTCCCGATTTTTTCATACTTGCTATCTGGTCACCTTTCTTCTGAATGAGAGCACCCATACAAGGGTTCAGTGCACCTTAAATACACACCTTTAGTGCATTTGGTTTAACTTCCCATGTAGACAAGCCCTAAATTGAAGTGAACCCTATACTCCCATTTGGGGTTTACTTCAACCAGTTACATCAAGGGAAAAATTACAGTGCCTTGTCTTCATAAGGATTTTACATTGACATATCCATTTCAGTGTAAAAACACTTTTCATTACAAAAAAAAAAAAAAAAGACAACCAGATCCTAAAAGACAACAAGATCCTAAAGCTAGTCTAATGACAGGTTTCAGAGTAGCAGCCGTGTTAGTCTGTATCCGCAAAAAGAAAAGGAGGACTTGTGGCACCTTAGAGACTAACAAACTTATTTGAGCATAAGCTTTCGTGAGCTACAGCTCACTTCATCGGATGCATCTGATGAAGTGAGCTGTAGCTCACGAAAGCTTATGCTCAAATAAATTTGTTAGTCTCTAAGGTGCCACAAGTCCTCCTTTTCTTTTTAAAGCTAGTCTGGTTCCTTTCTCCCCAATTAAGAATTCTCCTACAGCAGGAATCCTTGACAAGTCAACAGATTATGCCATTGCCACCTACTGACCACAGGTGTCTTCATGTAAAAATTGTGGTGATGGCTGCAAAACTGACTTTAATGGCAACCACTGTGTATGAGTTTTAAATCCCAGAATGCAAGAAGTTAGCCTTATGACATTTGAAAAAAATCTATGTGTATCTGACTGAGCGGTTGTTTTCAGAATGATTTTTTTCACCTGTATAACTTCCAGGGCTTTGCCAATTTAGTTTTAAACCCTAGCCCTGTGATGGATTTTAGTATTAAGGAGCGTTGATTTTTTCCACATACCTTTGAACAAAATAAAGGGCTTTGGGGGGGGTATGGGATGTCTGTTTTTAAGCTACTGGACTTCATAGTTACTCACTGCCATAGATGTCCGGTTCTCATCTGTCTGGTGAGGGGTAAAAATTATGGGTCAAGTTGGGACTTTGACTTTCTAGGCAAATAAATACACATATGAAGGGAAAATAAAGCTTTAAGAGGGAGCTCTAGTAACTATTAGGCTGAGGGAGACTATAATTTCATTATCTAAAATAATGAACTCTAAGCAAACCTCACCAGGTGCATAAGGTGCTGCCCCTGCTGAGTCAATCATGTGTGACAGAAAGTGCTTAAGAAACAACTAATTTTAGTTATTCTTTCCAGATTGCTTTTCACGGGTTCCTCTTACACAGTAGTTTATAGGGGGGTTCTGATTCTCTATTGTGTTGTGGTGGGTTTTGTGTTGAAAGGGGTTAGGGGACTGAACAGTTTACTACTAGTTGGTGAGCAACATCTGCTCATACTACATCTGTCCAGCTGCAAGCCAGCTGGGGAGGAACCAAAAACCAAGAGAGCCCTCATTAGAATAGTGTTCCATGATTTAGGGAAAATGATGCACTGGTCAAACTTATATTGTGGTGCCCTTTCTTTGAGTTTGAGAACAGCAATGTGGGCCTTAGGGAGTGAGGACCAGCTCCTGGCCCCAGATCCTGGTCAGGCTGCACAGGGAGGAGTTTCTGAGCCCAGGGGTCCTCTAGCCATATACCCCCTGATCACCTAGCAGGAGGAGAGCGGGTGCGTGGCCCCTGCCCATGGGAAGGGGCTGACGTGCTGGCTTCACAGGGGTGAGCCCTGCTGCCTGCACCTCCCCGTCAGGCTGGCAGCTCTGGGTGGCATTTCCTACCCCCCACCTGGCTGGCCAGGGGCTCCAGACCTGGGCTCACCTGCACTCACCTCTGCTCTGGCAGCCCAGGCCCACCAGCTCGTGGCACTCGGATGGCATCCCCCTGACCACTGTGCCCTGGGCGGTCACCCATGTCACCCACCCATAAGGCTGGCCATAGTTACAAGTGACTTGGAGCACAATCTTTCCCTTATACCATATAGGTTAAAACCTGGCATCTGAGACAGCAGGCAGCTATGAAGTTCAGATAGTTTCAAGACAGACACAAAACCCTTTGTATTCTCCTATGGAATAAATGGTAACACGGACAATTTCAGAGAAGTCTCTGAATTACTGCAGTAGAGAGTCTTCAAGACTTTAGTAGGGACAAACAAACATCTATGTCTTCAACACTTGCCCCCGCTCTGAACAACTGAAATAAAAGTACTCTTGTTCTAGTGAGAACAGTGCTCTGCTTACTTGAGGAAAATCCACTAGAGGGAGGAAGAGAGCTAAGAACACCATTAAAAAAATGGGTAGTTATACAACAATGGGTCCACATACCAATAAATTCTCACTTATTTTCTCCTACAGCAGTAACTGGATAAATAAACAATTATCCAAAGCTTTTCTTGTGTTAGCCTGACCCCTTATAAATCTTCCCATGAACCTTTTCAAATGTATTATATGGCTCATTTTAGTGCTTTCATTCCCTGCTTCCCCTGGGGCGAATAATGGAGTTTTCAATTCCGCGTCACATCCAAAAAATTAAAAAAGAAAAATCGTTCTGGGTTGAACAACATGTCTCATTTCAATTTCTAGCTTTTAAACATGTTTTTGCATTTTCTGCAGAATTACAGAAGGTAATTCTGAAATGCAAAATCACTTAGACCTACAAAATGGAAACATTTCCTTTAGGAAATGTTGTAACTTTTTGACTTTTTCAGGTTCCCCCCTCACTCCCCCCCGAAGGTATACAGTTTGGCAAAACTGATACAAATTTACAAAACATTTCCCATCCCCACCCCCAAGTTTTGGAAAAAAAATGTCACCCTGCTCTAACTGCAGTTACTTCAGTGGTCCTTTCTTGAAGGACAAAGCTACTATTATCTGTAATATGGATAGTTTGCACTATGGGTAAATCCACTAATGTATGAAAAGCACTCAGCTACTGTGGTGCTGAGCACAGAAATACCTATATAGATAAACTATTATTTATATACTTACACAGCCAACATTACCCTAATATCTGATCACTTCCCTATTATTTATGGATTTATCCTCAAAACACCCTGTGAGGTAGGGAAGTATGATTATCTCCATTTTAGAGGTGGGGAAAATGAGACACAGAGATTTAGGCCATCATCCTGCAAAAGTTAAACACATATACTTAATTGTACACCCTGAGTGTCTCATTTGAAGTCTATTCACAGTGCCTAACATTAAGCATGTGTGTAAATCTTTTGCAGGATTGGGGCTTTAGCTTGATCTGCCATATGCTCATCAACCCCCTACAAAAGAGCAGTCAGGGCCTTCTCAAGAGTAGATTTAACAGAAATATTCCAACTGCCCGCCACCAGAAAGCACTCCTACAGAGGGATGTTTTCTTCTTGACAGGTATAACTTATTACTGCATTCTAAATACACAGCCTAGGATGACTACTGGTGAAACTAAATTAGAGTATTACAACCTTCTAAATCTAGGACTATAGTTAGATTTTGGCACGTGGCTGAATATGGCCACACTGTGTTGATTTAAAATCAGATATGGCACAGATGCAGGTCATTGTGGGCTGAATTATTGTGTGGGCACCGTGTTTTGTGCATCTCTTGAGAGTTCTGGTTTTAAGAAATGTATCCCTTATCTGATGAAGCATTGTCAATGTAAAATGAACCGAAACTGTGTCTGGTCAATGTTATCTGCTGCTTTAGAGTGAGTACCCTGCCACATGTCTGTGTGAATTAGTTAGTTGGCAAAGCTTAAGTGAGGCAGTCAAAGAGGCATGGCCCATGTGATAAGTTGTGTGCAGCATAATTGTAGCTGTGTTGGTCCCACGATATTTGAGAGACAAGATGGGTGAGGTAATATCTTTTTTATTGGACCAACTTCTGTTGGTGAGAGAGACAAGCTTTTGAGCCACACACAGCTCATCTTCAGATCTGGGACAGGTACTCCCAGCCTCACAGCAAAATGAAAGGTGGAACAGGCTCTTTGCATTTATCACATACTGCCACACACATTTTCATTTTTTTGTTACACCAGTGTGGGGGTATCCCCCCCGTACACATCCCTCCCACACAGAAGACCAACTTCCCTGAAACACTCTAACTAGTCTTCCAGATCCACCACCGCTTTAAACAGAACTCGCACATTTTAGAATTACTTCCTTAATGTACATCTGCGTGGTTCTTCTCCCCCCCGCCACATTTCCTTTGTGCTGCCCACAGTACTGCAAACCCCCAAAGCATGTGAGCAGCGTTGAGAAATCTCCTAAGCCCCTTTTCATCTACGTCATTATCTAGCACACCTCTGTCAGCACTCACCCTGCGGAGGCCTTTTCCCCCGACTTGTCTTTTTTGACCTTTTCATTGACCTATCCCCACGTAGCTTCTTGTCTCACTCAATCATGCAAGCTACAGTAATTTGTACTGTGATTAATTGCTGTGGTTTATAAATCTCAACCTGAAATGCTGGGCATCAAGATAGGAAACATCCTACTGTGCAGCAGTCAAGGATGATGAACAAACCCAGGATGGAAAGGTGAAAGAGAACGACTTCCACCCCCACCCACCACCTTCTATATAAATTGCAAATCTGAGGTCAAAAGAATCCTGGGTGTATTTCTGATTACAGAAAGATGATCCACAGTCTCCTGTTTTGGTAGTAAAGGCTGTGAACCTGAATCTCCACACCACATAATATAAATCTCTCAATACTAGCAATATTGGCTCCTTCGAAGCTGGAGGGAAACTGAGGTAGGAAGTCAGGTTTCAGTTTGTTTAGTTGCTGTCCCACTAGGTGATTGCTGTCATGGAAATGAGAATTTTACTCAACCAATAAATGTTTGTATTCGTGTTAAAGAAGACAGAATGGATAATTAGTCAGCCCAGCCTGTTATGTTGCTGAGTTCCTCCTCTTGTCCTGCTTAAGCAATAGCAAACTGTACTGCACTTGTGGTATGAAAATGTGTTTTCATTAGTGTTTGCACTCTCCTTGAAATGCAGTATGATGGGCCTGTGATTAGGGGGAAGAATCACTTCATGTATATGGCCGGTGACTGTCTGAGTAGCTTTGCTTTTTTTTATTACTACTTATATTACAGTAGCACCTGTAAACCTCATTGAGGATCAGGGCCTCAGTATGCTAGGTGCAACTCAAACACATTGTAAAAGGACGCCTCTGCCCCAAAGATCTTACAATCTAAGACAAGATGCAACAAATGGATGGAACAAACATCACTGGAAGGATGAGAGAAATGGTAATAAGAACAGGCATTTGTGTAGGCCAGCAATGTGCACAACTAGATGGGAGTGAGCCAAAGTTTAGAAGTTAATTCATTATCAGATAACGGAAGCCCATGCTGACCATCTACTTCATCAGCTAGGCTTTCTTTCTTGGGAGCGTAACAGGAGCTGAGCAGTCTCCTTTGGCCTGAGAATGATAGTAACCAACATTTCTTTCTTTTGCTTTGTCTATCAAAAATATTGGCCAAAGTACCTCTACTCTGCTCTTCCTTTTTTTCCTCTCAGTGGCCCTGCTTAGGAGAAGGCTGGGTGAACTCCAACAGTGAGACTTTCCAGTGGATCATGTCCTTGGTACAAACAAGCTTGTATCTGGAAATGAAATAATGCACCGTCTACTGTCTCCTGTTGTGAGAGAAGAGTATTTATGTTTACAGGAACACCGTGTTAATTAAAGGAATTCACTCAGCAGCAGGTGAAATCCCCTGCAGGACAGGCAGAGTTGTAAGGCTGTTCACAATCCACTGTTATGAATTGACAAAGTGCTTATGGTCTCTTCTGCCATTCAGATCACTGTAACTAGCACACACGTACAGTAAACAACTGAACCACTTCTTTTGCTAACATGTCATTATTTTCTATACTTTCAGTCAGACTAAACTGAAGTGACTGAGAATGAAATTGAAAAGTCTCTCACTCTTACCATCCCAGCACATTAGGTACCAAGATTTCAAACCATACATTTGTGCATTAGTAATGATTGTAGTAATGATCTTGTGCAACATTTTCCCTTTCAGTTGTGAGTATGGATGCATCTAATGCTCTAATCCATTTTTTATGTCCTTCCTGTCTGTACCTGGGCAGTATTTATTCCTGGAACACTGGATGAGATGATAAAAGAATGCCAGCTTTACAACTAACTCACAATTTGCACAATTTTGGGATTTGAAAAAAAGGCTATACCCTCTGTACCTTACCTTTTGACAGTTTAATTGTAGATGAATCATAGAATCATAGACTATCAGGGTTGGAAGGGACCTCAGGAGGTCATCTATGCCAACCCCCTGCTCAAAGCAGGACCAATCCCCAACTAAATCATCCTAGTCAGGGCTTTGTCAAGCCTGACCTTAAAAACTTCTAGGGAACCTCCCTAGGTAACGCATTCCAGTGCTTCACCACCCTCCTAGTGAAAAAGTTTTTCCTAATATCCAACCTAAACCTCCCCCACTGCAACTTGAGACCATTACTCCTTGTTCTGTCATCTGCTACCACTGAGAAGAGTCTAGATCCATCCTCTTTGGAACCCCCTTTCAGCAGTTGAAAGCAGCTATCAAATCTCCCCTCATTCTTCTCTTCTGCAGACTAAACAATCCCAGTTCCCTCAGCCTCTCCTCATAAGTCATGTGTTCCAGTCCCCTAATCATTTTTGTTGCCCTCCGTTGGATGTTTTCCAATTTTTTCACATCCTTCTTGTAGTGTGGGGCCCAAAACTGGACACAGTACTCCAGATGAGGCCTCACCAATGTCAAATAGAGGGGAACGATTATGTCCCTCGATCTGCTGGCAATGCCCCTACTTATACATCCCAAAATGCCATTGGTCTTCTTGGCAACAACGCCACACTGTTGACTCATATCCAGCTTCTCGTCCACAGTAACCCCTAGGTCCTTTTCTGCAGAACTGCTGCCTAGCCATTCAGTCCCTAGTCTGTAGCAGTGCATGGGATTCTTCCATCCTAAGTGAAGGACTCTGCACTTGTCCTTGCTGAACCTCATCAGATTTCTTTTGGCCCAATCCTCTAATTTCTCTAGGTCCCTCTGTATCCTATCCCTACCCTCCAGCGTATCTACCTCTCCTCCCAGTTTAGTGTCATCTGCAAACTTGCTGAGGGTGCAGTCCACGCCATCTTCCAGATCATTAATGAAGATATTGAACAAAACCGGCCCCAGGACCGACCCTTGGGGCACTCCACTTGATACCGGCTGCCAACTAGACATGGAGTCATTGCTCACTACCTTTTGAGCCCGATGATCTAGCCAGCTTTCTATCCACCTTATAGTCTATTCATCCAGCACATACTTCTTTAACTTGCTGGCAAGAATACTGTGGGAGACTGTGTCAAAAGCTTTGCTAAAGTCAAGGAACAACACGTCCACTGCTTTCCCTCATCCACAGAGCCAGTTATCTTGTCATAGAAGGCAATTAGGTTAGTCAGGCATGACTTGCCTTTGATGAATCCATGCTGACTGTTCCTGATCACTTTCCTCTCCTCTTAAGTGCTTCAGAATTGATTCCTTGAGGACCTGCTCCATGATTTTTCCAGGGACTGTGGTGAGGCTGACTGGCCTGTAGTTCCCAGGATCCTTCTTCTTCCCTTTTTTAAAGATGGGCATTACATTAGCCTTTTTCCAGGCATCCGGGTCCTCCCCCGATCGCCATTAGTTTTCAAAGATAATGACCAATGGCTCAGCAATCACATCCGCCAACTCCTTTAGCACTCTCAGATACAGCGCATCCGGCCCCATGGACTTGTGCTCGTCCAGCTTTTCTAAATAGTCCCGAACCACTTCTTTCTCCACAGAGGGCTGGTCACCTCCTCCCCATGCTGTGCTGCCCACTGCAGTAGTCTGGGAGCTGACCTTGTTTGTGAAGACAGAGGCAAAAAAAGCATTGAGTACATTAGCTTTTTCCACAACCTCTGTCACTAGGTTGCTTCCCTCATTCAGTAAGAGGCCCACACTTTCCTTGACTTTCTTCTTGTTGCTAACATACCTGAAGAAACCCTTCTTGTTACTTCTAACGTCTCTTGCTAGCTGCGACTCCAGGTGTGATTTGGCCTTCCTGATTTCACTCCTGCATGCCTGAGCAATATTTTTATACTCTTCCATGGTCATTTGTCCAAGCTTCCACTTCTTGTGAGCTTCTTTTTTGTGTTTAAGATCAGCAAGGATTTCACTGTTAAGCCAAGCTGGTCGCCTGCCATATTTACTATTCTTTCTACACATCGGGATGGTTTGTCCCTGTAACCTCAATAAGGATTCTTTAAAATATAGCCAGCTCTTCTGGACTCCTTTCCCCCTCATGTTATTCTCCCAGGGGATCCTGCCCATCAGTTCCCTGAGGTTGTCAAAGTCTGCTTTTCTGAAGACCAGGGTCTGTCTTCTGCTGCTCTCCTTTCTTCCCTGTGTCAGGATCCTGAACTCGACCATCTCATGGTCACTGCCTCCCAGGTTCCCATCCACTTTTGCTTCCCCTACTAATTCTTCCCGGTTTGTGAGCAGCAGGTCAAGAAGAGCTCTGCCCCTAGTTGGTTCCTCCAGCACTTGCACCAGGAAATTGTCCCTTACACTTTCCAAAAACTTCCTGGATTGTCTGTGCACCGCTGTATTGCTCTCCCAGCAGATATCAGGGTGATTGAAGTCTCCCATGAGAATCAGGGCAAGTGATCTAGTAACTTCCGTTAGTTGCTGGAAGAAAGCCTCGTCAACCTCATCCCCCTGGTCCGGTGGTCTACAGCAGATTCCCACCATGACATCACCCTTGTTGCTCACACTTCTAAACTTAATCCAGAGACTCTTACGTTTTTCTGCAGTTTCATACCAGAGCTCTGAGTAGTCATACTGCTCTCTTACATACAATGGAACTCCCCCACCTTTTCTGCCCTGCCTGTCCTTCCTGAACAGTTTATATCCATCCATGACAGTACTCCAGTCATGTGAGTTATCGCACCAAGTCTGTGTTATTCCAATCACATCATAATTCCTTGACTGTGCCAGGACTTCCAGTTCTCTCTGCTTGTTTCCCACGCTTCTTGCATTTGTGTACAGGCACTTGAGACAACTCGCTGATCATCCCTCTTTCTCAGTATGAGGCAGGAGCCCTCCTCTCTCGTGTTCTCCTGCTCATGCTTCCTCCCGGTATCCCACGTCCACACTTACCTCAGGGCTTTGGTCTCCTTCCTCCGGTGAACCTAGTTTAAAGCCCTCCTCACTAGGTTAGCCAGCCTGCTTGCGAAGATGCTCTTCCCTCTCTCCGTTAGGTGGAGCCCATCTCTGCCTAGAACTCCTCCTTCTTGGAACACCATCCCATGGTCAAAGAATCCAAAGCCTTCTGTACGACACCACCTGCGTAGCCATTCGTTGACTTCCACAATTCGACGGTCTCTACCCAGGCCTTTTCCTTCCATGGGGAGGATGGACGAGAACACCACTTGCGCCTCAAACTCCTTTATCCTTCTTCCCAGAGCCACGTAGTCTGCAGTGATCCACTCAAGGTCATTCTTGGCAGTATCACTGGTGCCCACATGGAGAAGCAGGAAGGGGTAGCGATCCGAGGGCTTGATGAGTCGCGGCAGTCTCTCCGTCACAGCGTGAATCCTAGCTTCTGGCAAGCAGCTGACTTCTTGGTTTTCCCAGTCTTTTAGATGGACTAAAAAGAACTAAGAAAAGAGCAACAAGTTTCAGGTGGTTTAAGGGGAGGATTTATCAGGAAAGATTAGAGCTAAATGTGTATAGTTTGGCTAAGAAGGAGCAATTAAAGAGGTCACAGAAGAACAAGGAAAGGACAGAATCCTGGAAGCAAGAGAAGAATGTAAAAACTTTGTACAGGTATTTGACAGCTGTAAACACCAGAGATTTCAGAGGAATTATTTGAAGATGATATAAGTAGATACAAATGAAAGTAAAGGGATGATATTAGCAAAGGAAAAATTTAGGCTCAGTATTAGAAAAAACTTCCTCTAGTTTGAGGACCTCCTAGTACAGGGGTGGGCAAACCTTTTGGCCCAAAGGCCACATCGGGGTGGGGAAATTGCATGCAGGACCATGAATGTAGGGCTGGGGCAGGGGGTTGGGGTGCTGGAGGGAATGCGGGGTGTGGGAGGGGGTGTGGTGTGCAGGAAGGGGCTCAGGGCAAGGGGTTGGGGCAGAGGAGGGGTGCGGGGTATACAAGGGGGCTCAGGGCAGGGGGTTGGGGTGCAGGAGGGGTGCGAGGTGCAGCAGGCGGCTCAGGGCAGGGGGTTGGAGTGCAGGAGGGGTGTGGGGTGCGGCAGGGGGCTCGGGACAGGGTTGGGGTGCAGGAGGGGGTGTGGAGTGTGGCAGGGGGTTGGGGCGCAGGGTGCAGGAGGGATGCGGGGTGTACAAGGGGGCTCAGGGCAGGAGGATGGGGTTCAGGAGGGGTGTGGGAGAGGGCTCAGGGCAGGGGGGCGGGGTGCAGGAGGGGTTTGGGGTGCGGGCTCCGGCCTGGTGCCGCTTACCTGGAGTGACTCCGGGGTTGCAGTGGCATGCAGGAGGGCCAGGGCAGGCTCCATCCCTGCCTGCCTGCCCTGGCCCTGCGCCGCTCCGGGAAGCGAATGGCACCATGTCCCTGCGACCCCTGCGGGAGAGGGGGCAGAAGGCTCTGTGCACTGCCCTTGCCTGTGGGTACCTCCCCCAAAGCTCCCATTGCCAGGAATGGGGAACCGCAGCCAAGGGGAGCTTTGGGGGAGGTACTCACAGGCAAGGGCAGTGCGCGGAGCTCTCTGCTCCCCTCCCCAAGGGGCTGCAGGGACGTGGTGCCGGCCGCTTCTGGGAGAGGTGTGGGGCTTGCGGCGCCACGGGGGTGGCAATCCTGAGGGCCGGATCCAAAGCCCTGAGGGGCCGGATCCAGCCTGCGGGCCATAGTTTGCCCACCCCTGTCCTAGTAGAATGTGGAATCTCCACAAGGAAGTGGCAAAGCCCCATTGTTTGGGACACTTACATTCTCTGGGTCAATCTTTAGTAGCTTTTACTGTGGGAAACAATCCTACATTGTCAGGGGGTGCTGGAGATGACAATGGGGGCCTTTCAGCTCCAGCCGCTAGGAATGGTCGTATCTGAGATGGCTTACATTCTTACAGAAATTTGATGCAGAATAAGATAAAGAGCTGCACCACCAATTTACATGTTCCAATCCACCCCAGATTAACAGTGATCAGAAATTATTCTTTCCTAGTTCTTCAGTGGTCCACATGACACAAGTCTAGTGGCCTTGATCCAGTTGCCAGTGGGCATCCACATCACAAAAAACACCACCCGAAAACAGCCACTCCTGAGGGTTAGGCTCAGGGTTTAGTCATGACGAGATGTTCCTTTTATCCCTGGCTCAGGAAGATTGAGGCACTTTAGCAGAGGAATTTGGGAAAGATGGCACTTGTTGCTGTTTATGCCATAACTGTGGCTTCCCGGGTTTGGAATCAGGACCTTTCAAGACCAATACATTCTGGGAGGTATTTTTAATGAAATGTACTTTCAGTACCTTACACATGAGGTGGGTACAATAAATGACTTTCTTTTTTGTCACTGCTGGAAAATGTCACACCTGTTCTAGTGGAGACAGATCTTTCTTTCCATTGCCACTCCACTCATCATTTCCTTAACAGCACTGTCGTGTTCTTCACTGTGAAAACACATGGAATTCTGTCTTTAAGAACATCCTACTGATAATAGCTCATCTTAATTAATTAGCCTCTTACTCCACCTTTTCATGTTCTCTGTATGTGTATATATATATATCTTCTTACTATATGTTCCATTCTATGCATCCGATGAAGTGGGCTGTAGCCCACGAAAGCTTATGCTCAAATAAATTACTAAGGTGCCACAAGTACTCCTTTTCTTTTTGCAGATACAGACTAACACGGCTGCTACTCTGAAATAATAAATAGTAGCCAATAACAGGCCAAATAATGAATCCTTGGTGAAACTCTATTGATACCAATGGTTACACTAGAGATGAATTTGGTCCAATCATTCTAATAATCAGTACAAGCCACAGAGAAGCATTATTTCCACTATTGCTGGAAACTTTCTCACCCATCACCATTGTGTTCACTGCTTTCTGCTTCACATGTGCTTTCCTCTCTCTGCTGGTGTCTTGAGAATGTACCTGTGGGTGGCAATTTTCACCCTCAAGCCACATATTGATTGCTAAGTCTGGATCAAAGTCGGGGGGGGGGTGCGGAGGGACGACACAGTGGAGTTTTTGGCTTTGGAAAGCTGAGCTCAACCTAACATCTGACTTCTTTTTTTTTTAGCATAAGTTTGTGAAAAGTGTGTGTGTAGATATATATATATATTTAAATGTGGGTGACTAAATCCTCCAACCCCTGTTTGAAAAAAATCCAGTGGTGAAACCAGTGCTAACTGACCGAGTAAGGCAAGAGTGACTCTTTTGCAGAGTCTGTAATGGGCTGTGGACACCCTCTTCAACTTCCCAACCAGGATTTAAATAACTGAAGATGAAGCTAAACTCAGAGAATCTTTCCCAGTTTTTACACTGAGCTCATTGCATGCGGGGGAAGGACTTCTGAAGGTTAGTGAGTGCTGTGTGAATAACTTGTGCCGTCCATCAGTGTTTACTAAATATCATGCTTTGATGATGACTAAGTGCTTTCAATACATGCACATGGCTTCCACAAATACCAGGGAAAGCAACAGTCCTAAAGTTGCTTCTTGGGGTTTCTGGTCTGAGATGTTATTTGGCCTGCTAGCACCAGCTTCTTCTTTTCACAACGTTGCTTTTGGAAAGTAGTATTCTCAAGGAAGGAGTATTACATTTATTATCAAAGGACGTATTCTCCCAGTCTCTCTCTTCCTTATGGACAGCAATGTCCATCTTGATGACCCCACTGGCCCTCAGTTCCCCTCACTCACCCCCTTATTTGACTGCCATCCTGGATCAACTCTCTGCAGAGGTCATTCACTCAACCTTGGGGTAGCCTGCAAGGTGTGTACACAATGAGGATGTTGACGTGTCTCATTTAACTCTTGTTCTCCCAACCTTTACTTTGTTAGCACTTGTTATGATCTGCCTAATTGCCTTTGGAGCAGGACCATGTCTTTATATGTCTTTACACAGCACCCAACACAAGGCAGCCATGACCTGGATTATGCCCCAGGCTGAATTACTTCTCTGCCCTGTTGCATGTTTGTCATCTGGCTGGACCACTGTCAGTCCCCTCCCATCACACAGGTATCCCAGACCTAAGGAGAACTCTCTGCGGCCTCCAGAGAAAGGATGTTGCTATGGATGCAACTGACTCTTTTCCCACATGGAAGAGGGAGAGTTGTGTGCAAAGGAGGTCCTGGCATGTCTTAGGGACACAATCAAGCCCACAGTTCCCTTTTCATTTCTGTTAAGTTATTTCAGTGGTATTGTTACAATTTATTTCTATGGAATGTAGAGTATATTAGGAACTTTTCAAAGCACAAAAGACACAGGGCTTGTCTACATGATCAGAGAGCGCATGGCAAGCCGGGCTGTAAATCTACACACTGTGTAGACACACTGTGTATGACACACTGTGCCGACCCTTTCTACAATGGGATTCCCCTTTACAGGGGTGGAGGGCCCCAAGGCCAGCTGCTGCTTATAGAAATCTTGACAGCACATGAGGATGTTGCTTTTGTGAGGATGGCCCTGGCCTCCCTTTCATTTCCTGGGACCCATGCAGTGCCAAGGGGCTGCGCAGGGTTTGTGGGTGGGCTCTACAGCCTGGGCTGTGCCTTGGTTTGTCCCCACATCTCCCTCCTCCCGCTGCCCCCACAACTAAACATACTCAATATATTAATAGTTTTTAAATCAAGACTAGGGGAGAGAGGAAGAAGAATGGTTGTGTTTGAGGGAGGTGATTTGTCTGACAAAGAAGGAAACAGTGTCTCCTGTCCCTGATGTGTTTGATGACTAGAACAATCTCAGTCTCTGCCATCAGCAATAATAAAAGAGCCTTACCACAGGGAAAGAGCTGGAATCACGAAAACCAAGGAAGGATTTTCAGCAAGACCCAGAACCAAACCAAATAATATGAAGGAAACCAGAGAGTGAGATGTAGGTGTAGTTCATAGCTGTTGATCCACAAGCGAAGTGGGAATGCCAGCCAAAGGCCCTGATCCTGCAAGGGCCTGAGTGCCTCCTGGAAGGTACCTTCAGTTCCTGTTGATGCCAGTGGGAGTGGAGGGCACACGTACCTTACAAGGAGTAGACCCCAAGAGACTGAGCTAATGGAATGTCACTCTTTATTACACAGTGATCTATGCTTATTAAGACAATGTGGGTGACACAGATACCCTCATAATCATTCATTTTGTTGCTAAATCACTGACTTCAGGTAAAAGCCTATTTGGTACTGAAAGTCATCCGATGGGTTTAAGAAATCCTGGATTGCCATTAACTAAAGCAGCCATGTGACAGTGCGGGTAATTAGTGGTCAGGATATCTTAACATAGAGAGTCTCTCACAAGTATAAGTGAAAACATGGATAGATATTTTCCTTAAATTAGTCACAATCCAGGCCAAAAGATTTTAGCCCAGAGTAATTTCTATTAAAGTTGCACCTGTATATTTACATTCCAACTTCCTTTCTTGGAAGCTAAGGTCTCATTCAAAAGAATCTTGCATATGTAATTATTGGAATAGTACTCAATATTTCTAATTTGGAAGGATGGAGGGCTGAGTTGATCTTGCCAGGATTTGAACCTATGGTTCCAGGGACTCTAACACGCATGATTTGGTAGGGATCATCTTTTTGATCTCTGTTGTATATCACCTAGCACAATAGGATTCTCATCCATTCCTGGGGCTTCTAGGTGCTACCACAATGCAAATGATAAAGAATAATAATTGGTCTACTGGTAGGGTAAGCCCCGTTGCAAAACAAAAGACTGTGGCATTTCCCTGTCTCTGTCAGCCACTTTTGTGTGTGTGTGTATTTTTCTGCTGGGAGTCCTGCAGAAGTACTTCACTCATAGTGAATAGTACACTGTTACTTTATGTACACTATGTAATGTTAGAACAAAATAAAAGCACATTCAAACTAGCTCTGTTCAAGTTCCTTCAAACTGATGTTGAACACCGTGAGTCTGAAGGACTCACACTTTGCAAAGTCATCACATCATGCCACAATTCACCAAGGTTCGTGGTGGATTCTCCATCACTGCCAATTTTTAAATCACGATTGGATGTTTTCCTAAGAGATCTGCTCTAGGAATTATTTTGGAGAAGTTCTGTGGCCTGTGCTGTGCAGGAGGCCAGACTAGATGATCACTGTGGTCCCTTCTGGCCTTAAAAATCTATGAATCTATGTATCAGAATGCACCCTGATGATGTCATCAGCCTAAAGAGCCCTCTCACTTAAAGTCTGGGAGAAAGAATAAACTGCTTAAATTTCCTGCCCCCTGTACTCCATCCATGAAGTGTTGGCTCTGCTGGGCTGGAATCTCAGTAGCTATCTCACCTTGTCTGTTTTGGGTTTGCTCAACCTTATAGCTAAGCCCTCATCCCCTTTACATTTGCCCAACACTGCTCAACAGTGACTCTGTAAATCAGTTAGAGAGTGGTGTTGAGAAACACAGAAGAGAAAATTCCTCCAGTTCATTTACAAAGAGCGTGGCTAAAATGTGGTGCATGAAGTAGGAGAATGGGGACATCCTTAAGGGTCTGACAGTGATGTGCAGGGTGCCCCCAGAGCATGATATCTCAGCCATGCGTAGTTCACCCATCTTGAAAAAGGAAGCATCTCAGTGATGAGAGAAAGCGAAGGGGACCACATGCATAATGAAACCATGCTATGAATAATGAAAGTACCATCTATGGTGCAGGTATCCTTTTCTGTCTGAAATCTGGGTATTTCATTTTTAGTTTATTTTTAATAAAGAAATTGCAAATTATGTAATATAGATGTACACTCTCATTAGGGCCTGAAGTAATTTTCCTAACTGTTCAGAAAACATCTCCAAATGATGGGTTTATGGCTGAAAATACAGCACATGTGAGCAATATCACGGTGGTTATAATGTTGTGTCACTGAAGCAATACTTTAGTTGTCAGACTAAACTCCCAAATCCCTTACCAATACCCCTGAACTCTCAAGGGGTAGGCAGAGCAGTTTTGTCCTTACATAACATCATTTATTATATAAGTCACAGTTACGTGTGTCTATATTGAATAGTTATAAAAAGGTTACAGCTGAACCTTTATGAGCAGGCAAAGAGTAAAAATACAAGTTGCTAGAGTGCGCTGGATTGGCCTCCTGTACGGCCAAACCTCAGTCCCTCAGCACAGCCCAAGTATATAGGCTACACACAGGAATGTTGAATGCAGCTCACAGCTGATCCATACCAGAGCTGGATTAACTCTCCTGTGGGCCCAGGGCTATTAGATTTTGTGGGGCCCCTGTATACAAGTTTTTTCCTAATTTAAAACAAAATTATCACAACTATGGCACTGAGGCTATTAACGCTATATTAAACTTACCTTTTAATTAACATAAACCTGTCCTGTGGTTACATTTCAGTCTTAAAACATGTAGAATATAGTTAAGTTAATTCAAAATAGCCTACTTCTTACTTTAGAACAGCTGTTATACTAGTTTCTTTCTGGGAGGGAGTTTGAGTGCAGGAGGGGGCTCCAGGCTGGAGCAGAGTGCTAGGGTGCAGGAGAGGGTGAGGGGTGTGGGCTCTGGGAGGGAGTTTGGTGCAGGAGGGGATTCTGACCTGAGGCAGGGAGTTGGGGTGCAGGTGTAGGCTTCGGCTGGGAGGCGTATACAACAGGCAGCTCCTGGCCAGCGGCGCAGCTGGGCTCAGGCAGGCTGCCTGCCTGCATGCCGTGGCCCCACACTGTTCCCGGGAGTGGCTGGCTGCTGGCACATCTCTGCCCACCCCTGGGGGAAGGGGCACAGTGTGTCTCCATGCGCTGCCCGTGCCCTCAAGTGCTGCCCCTGCAGCTCCCATTGGCCGGTTCCCGGCCAATGGGAGCTGCAGGGGCAGTGCTGGGGGCAGGGGCAGGAGGTGAAGGAAGAGGAGTTTGTCACAGATCTGCTGGCCACCTCCTTGCACTGTTGTGGATAAGGCCCTGCAGAGTCCATTTCTATTTTATATGGGGGAGGTAGACCTCTCCTGCATGCCTTCCCAACATGCTGCCATCTTCCATGCAAAGTGGAACTACACCAGTGCTTCTGTTTTAGGGTTCCTGGGGGATGGATTAGGAAAAAAAGACATTGGGGTTTGCTCCTTAAGGGAGTTCATAGGTTAGAGGTCACAGTAGAACTACATAGGAGGATAATGGATGGGGTGAACATAAAACTATGATATATAATTGCAATAATGTGAACTGAGCCAGAGTTTGTTGACCTGTTTTACTGAATAACCTTAGAAAATTCCATAGTGAGAAACCAGCTCATCCATGTTTCATTTCATCATGAGCCCACCCTTTATATTACTTTTCTCATTGTCCTTAGTTTTTGGTTTTTTTAAATTTCCCTTTCACTTCTGTGCTTCCTTTGTGGGTTACAACTACTTACCTGAGGCCAGTGAGAGCTGCTCAAGGAGGTCTACATAACATTATAATCTATCAGTGACTGATAAATTACTCTTCTGCTAAACATTTCCTTCCCCACCATAAGTAATTGAGTTTGGGCCTTCACAACCCCATGAGAAGTTGAGCAGTGAATGTGCTGATGGCCAGTTGTTTACATGTAGCTTTGTTACATGCATTGTGTTATGCACGGGAACTTTTCATTGTTTTTCAGCGCACATCACTTTATGTAATTGTAAATTTTCAGTCTACAAAATGTCGAGCGCCAGATCATCAGCCCTGCTCTAGCCCCTCTCTGTGTTGGCTGTAAAGTGGGACAGCTGGGGAATTCCCCAGCAAGGGGAATCCCCAGTTGGTGCTGAGCTACCCCTTTCAAAAACCCACATCTGTGCAGGGGGCATGGGCAGAGCTTGCTGCTCTCTGTCATAATGGCCCTTAGAGAATTGTTACACACTGCCACAAGCCACCGACTGCTTATCTCCATGAGTAAGGGAGCAATGATGGCAGAAAACCTCCTTGGCTCACCTGCCTACTTGAGTGCCATGCTGAGCATAACTGGACCAGATCCAAGAATCTGATGCCCTAAAATCCAAACCCACAACCATCAGATCGTTGAGTTTTATTTAAATTGGACATTTCCAGTGACATTAATCCACCTTGGTTTTAAATTTCAAATAAAAAAAAAAAGTGTGTAACAAGCATGTATACAGAAAGAATAATATTAAGGGCCAAAATCTAAGGCCTTTACTCAAGCAAAGATTCCGAATTTTGCCTTAGTAGGTACTGCAGGATTTGGTCCTGAAGGTTTACATAAATTATTATAACTAGTACAAGAGCAGTGAGGTGTATATTTTAGTCTAAAAAATTCTATAATAAAGATCTCCTCTACCCTCCACTGAGAAAACAACAGAAAAAAAGGTTATTGTTAAATACGAGTAGTTTGCTCAATGCTTTCAAAGACAAGTGAAATCACAGAATCAGATTCTGCTCTCAGTTACACTAGTAGAAATCTGAAGAAACTTCATTGAAATCAATTGTAACTGAGATTAAAATCTGGTTTAGAATCTTCTGAGGAATTCAAAATTTAAAAATCTAGATAGGGGAGGTTAGGCTTAGTGTCTTTATTGCGGTTTTTAATACTGACAATCGCACAATTTGGCTTCAGAGATTTGTTTCCCCAATTAGAAAAGTGAATAAAATAAATGTACTAAATCTGTTATAGAAACTACTGTGGGAAACTCAATAATCAAATTCCCAGTGATCTCAAGGGATACCGCCAACTTCTGAAAAATCAGTGTGTGTACTGAGATGGGTAAATTTTGGATTTACCTGCCAAATTTGAAAAATGGGGTCACTTCTGCTAATACTGTCTTACATATAGTGCCTTTTATCCCCATGGGTTCAAAAATATATGTAATAATGCATAGCAATAGTGTTCCACAGGTTAGGGCAGAAAGTTAAAAACAAACTAACTATTGCATCCAAATGAAACTGCAGGGGAGATATATATAAGCGATAAGTTAGAATTTGACCAGGATACTGAGGTTAACAACCTGTATTTCCCAAAAGTGTCAAGAGATCCTTAATACCTAGAACCTTTAATATGCTTTATCCAAATACAAAGAGCACAGTGTTTCCAGTGTGCTGTCTCAGAGGGAAGAGTGCTACCTACTCAATCCCAGTTGCCGCATCCTTTCAGCATCCTGGCTTTTTTCCTGGAGATCTCCCATCCATATACTGGTGAGGCTCAAGACACTTAGCAAACAATTAGTTTTAACTGTCAGTAGAACACATTGTACCATTTCCTTAAGTAAAGAGGAAGCATTTTCTGACAGCTTGCATCAGCCATATCCTTTGCAGTGTGTGCCAGTGAGTGGTGAGAGGTGATGGTGATGATAAAAGGGGCCCTGCACACTCTGGGGATCTCATAGGTCTAGATAAGGTAAATAGCGATTGAAAGGTCAATGAATGCTACTAATTGATCTCCAGCCAAGGGAAATCACTTCTCTCAGCAACAAATACAGGCTTAGAACAAGGTGCTGCCTCTATCCATGGTGCTTATATGGCCCCCATTGCCTTAACACCTCACAATCTTTAATACCTTTAGCTCCACAGCTCTCCTGTAAGATAGAGAAGTGTTATTATCCCCATTTTACAGATGGGGAACTGAGGTACAAAAAGACTTTCCAACGGTCACACAGGAAGTCAGTATCAGAGCAGGGAACTGAACCTATATCTTCTGAATCTCTACTGCCCTATCCACAGGAGCATCCCTGCTGTACTGCCTTATGCCCTGGGATTCTGTGTGGGGCCAAAGGAAGCATAGAAGAACTCAGAGTTGTAGGCATGGGGGTTTCAAGGATCATTTAAAAGTTAGCATTTTTTCAAGAGCAGAATCAAAGAAGGTAGCAAGGGGAGAGTCCAGTATGATGGCCACTCACCACCAGATAAAATGGAAATGGATGTGCCACGGTATCCTCACTTTTTGCCTCATCAGCCAGTAAAGCTATGCAAAATATGCCTGTTCCTGTTTGTACAGTGTAGTGTAGAAGAAGTGGGTCATCATAACCCTATAAATAGTTTGAACCCTTTAGTAGCTTCACTGGTTTGTCTGTTTTAGAAGCTAGCAGAACCAGGCCAGAGCAGCAGTGTCTGTATGTAGCTAAGCCTTGCATGTTGTACATTGCTAGTACACATGATTATTTGGACCCCATTGTGTATTTCTTCCAGATTACATTTGTTGTGTAATGAGCAAAAGACACAACACACTCAATTTTGGCAAAATGAAACCCATGCATTAGCTTCACATAGCTCTGTTACCCTCACACTCCACTTCATGTTTTGGGTTCATGTGCAAATGACAATTCAGTGAAATCTAAAGCATCCCCAGCAAATATGGGAAAGGTTTGTCAGTTTCACTGTGAAATGAAACTTGCCTAAATCAACTTCTTCATGGACTCTCCTCCCACCGATGAGTCCTGGGAGTTCCCCTTCTTGGAAAGTTTTCTTCTGTGGCTCATGGTCTCCATGATAGCCTCTCCTCTGATTCCCACCTAGCTCTTTTGAGGAGCAAGGCAGCAAGCAAGCCTATTGTGCCCCCTCTGTCTGGTGAAGGGTTTTCAGGATGACCAGAGTTGAAAACATTATTCTAAGAGATTCTTTTTCTTAATGAACGTTGACACGCAGCAGATTTACTATGGTTTAGGTTTTGTTGCTTTGACAGCCCCTCTCATGGGATGGATTATGACTGTGCAGGTGCATGGGAGAGTGGAGAGAGTGTATGCCTTCATGGGGGCCAGCCAGCCAGCCTCAGGGCCACATGTGGGACTGCACGAGATCCCTGCCTTAGTCTGAAAGGTTTGGCCACCTGCTTGGGGCAGGGTATTCTGTCCTATAAGCTGGCACCAGTCTCTAAACAACCAAGTAACAAAATAGCAACTCAGGATTCAGCTGTCTGCACCTTTAAACAAAGAGGGGAAAAAAACCTTCTAAATGCAAGTGCTTGACTGCAACACTTAGGGCAAGGCACTGGCCTGGGTTCTGCGTTAGCCTTGAGGAGCTCTTCCTCTGTCCCAGTCTCACCCAGCTCTGCTCCTGAGCAAAAGGCAGCAAGCCTTCTTAAATGGCCTATTAGTTCCTGATTGATCTGTATTTTCTCCTGACCTTTCTAGGCCTCTGGAGGACTGTCTTGTTGGTCACCTGATAGATTCTATCACACAGTCACAACCCTCAGAGGAGCTTGGATGTATGGTTTTGGCTCAGGTCCCTAACTTTCGCACTCCTGTTAAAATACCAGAAATATTGAGTGACCCTTTACAATTGCCATAATCAACATTTCCTTACAGGGCTAAAACCTAGAAGTGGGTCAAGAGAATATTCATCTGTCTAATGCTGAAGAAAATCTTGATTGTGCCTCACGGTTTGCTTATTCCTGCTGATGAAAATTCTCTGAAACCAAAGGGATTCTAGCCTCTAAGCATGTGGCCTTACAGCACAGATTAATGACATGCTGTGTGAGGTGAACGGGCATGAAGAGAGAAAAGGTAGAAGGGAAGAGTCAAACTGTCAGGGTTTTTTGCGATAGTGGTATCAGACATAGAGAACCTGCAGCTTTCACTCGTGTTTTACCCACAGCCATTGCCTGTGACTGTTGCCCACTTTGATAGAAATTATTTGAAGTCATGATATGACCCTGGTTAGCCATTTGACCTCCAAACTATCCATGAGAACTAGCTGCAGTATTTACTGTTACAACTGCATCCCGAATGCTGGGATGCTGCCCAGCATTTTGCAGTGTTATCCACTAAACAGTGGTAAACGGACAGTGGACTGTAGCTGTGCCAAAACTTGAGTTACAAACCTGGGCCCAGATTTGTCAAAAGATTTATTGTTGTTTGGGATTCTTTTGGTGAACTGGGGCAGGATTATATTTTCTTGGGTGACCTGCACACAACGTGGCCATTTCCCTTGGTTTCAGCCTAGAGTTGAACCTGATGGTTTCAGCAGAGAAATTTTTTTTGAGGTTTTGGGTTCATTCAAATTTGAAGTGGAGTAAAACTCATGGGAAATGAACAGATGACAACTGAAATGGTTTGGCACAAGTCCCTGTATATGGAAATTGCCAAATGTTGCATGAAAGATAAAGTTCTCTGCCATTTTCACCACAGAACACTTACTCCATCAATTTGAATACCTTATTTTCTTTTACTCTTTACTTCTGGGCTTTATTAAACCAAGGAGAGATGGGTACGAGCTGAAAAGCTCAGATCTGAATCCCACTTTTCCCAAAGTGTAGATGGGTTTGGCCTTGGGAGTTTGGTTTAGTTCCCTCTCCAAGGCCAGGTCTACACTACAAACATATATTGGTATAACTACGTCTCCTCTCAGGGGTGTGAAAAAGCCACACCTCTGAGCAACGTAGTTATACCCACCTAACCCCTGTGTAGACAGCGCTATGTTGGCAGGAGGGCTTCTCTCATCGACATAGCTATCGCCTCCTGGGCAGGTAGATTAAGTATGCCAATGGGAGCAGCTCTCCAGTCAGCATAGTAGCGTCTTCACTAAAGTGCTGCAGCACTGTATGTGAAGACAAGCCCTAACTGAGACTCATTTTATTGCTTTCTTTTTGGCTTTTCCCCTTAGAATAGAAGGAATCTAAATTTTGCTTCATCAGGCTGAAATATTTGCTGTTCTGCTGACTAAGATGCTAGTTTCCAATGTGGGAAATAAAACAGTTTAGTCCTGAACAATACCTAAGGCCAAGACTTCTTTTCCTGTTCTGTTTTCAGTCCACCTGGCTGATATGAGCTCCACTCTCCCTATGGCACTCCCATTACTAGATCTGAGTGAGAGAAAAGAATATTGGCATTGAGATGTGCCATTGTTATTATTTGGTGAGCACTGCTGATAGAAAAGATGTAAATAAAGGCTGCCCCCAGGCTTAAAAGACAACACAGACAAGACAAGATACACTGCGGGGAAGAGGAAGCTATTAACTTCGAATTTTTTTCTTTGGCAGTTTCATACTCTGCCCTCCTTAAAAGTGTGTGGGGTGGAGCACACATTTGATCAGCCTGGCTTAGTGTTTGTGGCCATATGGATCTAAGAAAAGAATTTTGCCCCAAGATGTAGTGTAGAGATAAGGCAGAAAGATGGGCTCCAAGCCACAAAGTTCAGAACCTGATCCAGTGACAGGTCTGGATACGAATTACAGAGTTTGGTGGTGGGGGGGTTGGGTCTGAAGTTTTTGTTTGGGCTCATCTCTAATAAAGAACAAAAGAGAGTTCCAGCAGGAATAATGAGGTGAACATGCTTAATGGCATGGTAAACTGTATCCATCAAATTCTAGCTGCAATATTCCCCCATCATAGAAATAAAATAAAACCAAGAATTGCACTAATTCAGGGTAAACAAAAGATGTCACTGTCAGACACAGAAAAAAAGACAGATTGATTTAATAAACCATCACACTGAAACTGTTCACACTGATATGTCATCATGATACATTAATGATTATTTTTACTTTCTTTGTTTATACAATGGGAAATCACTGAAGATGCTTATGTGTGAAAAACCCTAAACCTTACTTGTAAGCTCCTTGGTTTCTTTCAAGTGTTATAGTAATGCTTCCAAGTTCCTGTAAATGCCCCCACACTTAATACTCAGTCTGGAATGTGAAACCACCACGGTTGACCCTAAAGAAGATGCAGAGTGAATCACTACACCGACATGAAAGAAGAAGAATGCAGAGAATAGAAAGTATGTGAATTGTGAAGACAGAACGCAGGGGAGGTGGCAAGACAACAGGGGAAGTTTACAAGTGTACACAGCGCTAGACATCGAAGGGAAAAAAACAGTTGGGGAAATGATTTAAAAACCTCTGGCACAATGTGAGGCCTAATCCTCATGTTCTCTTTGATGTCAGTCAGAACTCCCATTCACTCCTATGGGGTTGGATCGGCTCGGATCTGTATTTTGTGCTCAGGATCAGTGCTTTCCTCTTAAATTCTGAGCATCTTTAGAAAGCTATATCTATATTGTGTGTTTAACCCCACTTCTATAGTCATTTCAAATGTCATACTCTTCCCTTCAGTGCTGAGTCACCTTATCACAACATATCATGGGCCAAATCTTGAAGTCCTTACTCAGGACCAAATTCTGCTCTGACAGCTATCTGGGAGTAACTCTACCATTGTGTAAGGCTGTAAACTTCCCCTGTTCTCCTGCCATCTCCCCTGTGTTCTGCCTTCACAAATCGCATATTTTCTGTTTTCTGTATTCCACTTTAGTGGAGTTCCTATGAATTTACAGCAGTGTAGCAAAGCAGAATTTGGTTCTCAGGTTTTACTCAGATAAAACGATTGACCTGGACCATCTCCCCAAGATCAGTACTTGGATGTCAGCCCCCCTTTACCCCTATCCTCCCACTTCTTCATTGGCATTTTCCGTTGACACCATAACCCCGTCCATGGAGTTTTTGAAGGGTTCAGGAACTGTGTGAGAACCAGGTACAGTGAGAGGGTGGATTAGGGGAGGAGATTCATAGTCCCTCCACCAGTCCCTTGGGGAATCTGCTGAGAGGTTAACAGCCAGAGGCTGCATTTATTCTCTGTGAGTCCCCTCTACTATGGGGAACTCCCCCTTTAGGGGGAAATCCAGGTTCAGCCACAGGTGGGGGAGTCCCTGGCGTTTGGAGCTGGAGGGAAAGAGGGAATAGGGGACCCTGAAGCTGCTGCAGAAGAACAATGGCCTCTGTACAAATGACGTCTATGGGATCCCCCCACATTTGCCTGGATCTCAAGGATCTGCAGACTTGGGAGCTGATCCTGTTGCCTGTTCTGTAGCAGGGCAAACTGTCCCCAATGGGAAAACTCAGAGTTTTCTTTCCCCCACAGGAAGAACAATCTGGCTCATGGAAACCAATGGAAATTTTGCCTGAGTAAGCAATCTCAGGATCTTTTGGAGGGGATTTTTATCCATGTCTCTGTATAACAAATGGGCACAAGGTATATTTATAAGATATTAATCAGTTGCTGGTCAATACTTTTGTTTTCTAATAACCATAGAACTTGCGGCCACAGGGCTGCTTCCTTTGACTAGACTGAAAACAAATACATCTCAAGCATCCCGTCAGGGGTGGGTGCTGGCAGTGCAGCTTAATGGTTAGAACCAGGCTGAGGGTGCTAGCAACCAGAGCTAGGGGTCAGAGCTGGAGTCAGGAAGGGCAGAGCTGGGCTGCAGCAAGACAAGAGTATGGCAGGATAAGAACGACTGGAGCTGCAAGCAGAAACATGGAGCACGGTGGCCAATGCTGAGCTGCTGCTGAGCTTGAAAGCAGGCCTGCTGGCCCTTCAGTCAATCGGGTGGGCTGGCTCCAACCACAAGTCAGCTGAGCTCATTCATCAGCCTGGAGGCTGGCCTGGTTAGTCAACAGGCTCAGCTGAAGGTACTCAACCCTGGCACATCCTAACTGGCTAAAGGAATAGCTACACAACAGATTTTTCAGTCATCCACCAACATGCCTGCATCACCCAGAAGTAATACAGTATTGCAGTGGGATGTAGGGTAGCCCTCACTCTTTTCTGTGTCCTGCATATTTAAATGTAAGGCATTCCCACTTCTGTCTGCTAAGGGGCACAGCTGTCCGGGCACTCAGCATGGAGAGGATCTTACCGAGTGAGTTGCACACGCTGTCTTCTGTTCTGGGAATTCTGTCTTTGCTCTTTGTTTGCCTGCTGGCTTCCTCAGTCTACAATAAGTCATCCAGACTGAAAGGATACGATTTACACTTTGTGCCTGGAAAACAGAATGGCCCTGGTTCTCGTTTGCGCTGAGGCCTTTTACAATGCTTTGCCAGTGTAAAGGAGACTTGCAGTGGACATCCATTACATTTGTATCCACGTTATGGACGCTTTGTTGCCAGAGTTTGTACAGAGGTATTACTGTGAATGAGAATGAGGCCCAAACTATATGATGTGGTGGTGGTGTGGTTGCTTAGAGTAATATGGATACCTTTATACTCTCCAAATATTACTAGTCTTCTACATGGACGTTTCACGCTGTGTGAGAAAACCAACTCTTTTTTTTTTTTTTAAATGTGTGATTCTCCTATCTCCTGAGTCTACGCTAGAGCTACATTGATGGAAGCGTTTTTTCTCTTCACTGTGGTTAATCCACCTCTCCAAGAGGCGGTAGCTAGGTTGACAGAAGAATTCTTCTGTTGACTTAGCCACATCTACACTAGGGTCTCAGGGCATGAGATTTTTCACAGCCCTGAGCAAAGTAGCTAGGTCGATCTGATTTTTAAGCGTAGACCACATCTCAAAGAAAGTTACTAGCACTGCTAGCTGTGCAATATATAATTCTATTAGTGCTATTAATAATTATTTGTAATAATATAGCACTTAGGAGCCCCAATATAGTCCTGGACCCCATTGTGCGTGGTGCTGTACAATTATACAGCAAAAAGAAAGCTCATGCCTGACAGACCTTACAATGCAAGTATAAGGCAAGAGACAACAAATGAATACAGACAGATGGGGAAGCACAAGGAAACACAGAGACGCTATTGGTCAGCATGATAGGCCGTGATTTCAGCATACTGGAAGCCTAATCCTTGTCAAGTTTTTATAGGAATTATGGCAAAGGAGAGTTTTAAGGAGGGATCTGAAGGAGGCTCGTGCACAAGTTTTGCAGATATTTATGAGGGGCTCCTCCCATTTGTGAGGGGCAGCCTGGGAGAAAACAAAGTTGCTTGTCTGAAAATTTAACCAGTGGGAGATGGAAGCTGGTGTCACGGACTGATCAGAGGTGGGGGTTGGTGACATTTCAATAGTGAATGAGAAATGACAAGTAGGTGGAGGGGGGGAGGAAGGGGACAGGCAGTGAAGGACCTTGAAAGTGAAGACAAGTGGCTTATTTTTCATGAGATGGGTGATTTGGACAGAGCAGCAGGCTAGGAAATGATCTTTGCAGCAGCATTCTGAATAGATATGAGTGGGGCAAGATTGCATTGGTCAAGGCCAGAAATAAGGATGTTGCCGTAATTGAATCATGAGATGCTGAGAGCTGGGGTGAGCATGTTAGCTGTGAGGACGGATAGGAAAAGCCAAATTGCAGAGATGTTCTACTGAAAGAATCTGCAAGATCTAGATGCAGCCTGGGTGTGAGGACCTAGAGAGAAATCTGAGCCAAAGATAACACCCAGGTTGTGGACCTTAGTTACACTTTCTTGTCCATGGTGATTGAGAAAGAAGGTAGCAGGAAAGGTTTGGGGGGGAATAATTAAGATCTGTGTTTTAGCCATGTTGAACTTAAACTGATGAGGAGACATCAGAGAGACAGGCTAGAACTGGGTAGGAACCAGATATTCCATTTCATGGGAAAATCCATTATATTGAATTTTTTTCCATTCTGAAATGGAACAAAAAGAAAAAAACAAATACAAATTGAAAATTTCCCACAAAACAAACTTCCACAAAAATACTAGTTTGGGGTCAATTTCAATGTCTTGTTTAGATAAAACTGAAGCATTCCATTTTGATTTCAACCTTCAACAATGTGGTTTATATAAAAACAAATTTTCTTTTGAATAGTCATTTCAAAAATAAACAATCAAAACGCTTTGTTCTGAAAATGTTGTCAGGGGACATGTTAACATTTTCAAAATGCTTCACTTCAGGGCGGGGGGTTCTAAACAAAATGTCATTTAAAGAGATCCATTTTTCTGAATGTTCTGATTTTAAAATTGGCATTTTCCGTCAAAAACCCAGTTTCAACAAAAAAATTCCAACCAGCTTTAAGGCAGGTGAAACTGTAGTTTGGACAGAAGGAAACAGATAGCTCTGACAGTGATCAGCTTGGAGATGGTGGCTGAATTTGTGTTTGTGGACGAGAGTACCCAAAGGTAAGGTGTAGAGGGAGAAGGGAAGGGGACAAAGGACAGAGCCCAGAGCCCTGTGGAACCCCCCAGAAAGTTGAAGGAAGAATGAAGAGTATTCTTCGAAGGACATGCTGAAGGAGCAATTAAAGAGGTAAGAGGAGAGGACAGAGTCATAGAAGACAAGGGAGAGCAAGATTTCAAGAAGACCATGGCCAACTGTGTCAAGTGGATAGGTTAGAGGAGGAAAGTGGATGAGAAATTCTTGTGTCTGTGAAAGGGGACGAGGAGAGAGTTCTAGGAGGGGAAAGGGGAAGAGAAGGCAAGCTGAGGGGAAGGTCATTGTATTTTATCAATTTTATTTTGGGAGAAATTGGCAAGATCTATTATTATTTATCATTCATTATGCGGCAGTGCCTAGAAGCCTCAGCCAGGCTGTCAGGATTGAGCACTTCCAGATGAGCCTGAGGACTAACCAGGCCAGCCTCCAGGCAGATTAATGAGCTCAGCTGGGTTTATGGTGACCAGACGTCCTGGTATTAGGGGCTTTGTCTTATATAGGCAACTATCCCTCTGCCCCTGGAAAAAAAAAAAAAAAAAAGTGTCCCGATTTTTCACACTTGCTATCTGGTCACGCAAGCTGGGTTGTGGTAGGATTGGCTGAAGGCAGTCAGACAGCCCTGATTTTAAGATCAGTAGCAGCAGCTAGTTGCCGGCTGCTCAACGTTTCTGCTCAGCATTTCTGCTCTTGACCTGTCTTGTTCCTGTCCTTCTCTAGTCCCATGTTCCTTCCTGGTTCCTGCTCCGGCACCTGACTCCAGCTCTGGTTCCTGGCTCAGGGTCAAACCTCTGGTCCGGTTCTTGACACTGGCTCTGCTTCCTGACCTTTGGCTCTGGTTTCTGATTTCCAACTTCAGCTCTGATCCTTAGTTCCCAGCTCGACTTCCGGCCCCCCTGAGCCCAGTTCTAACCATTGAGATGGACTGTCGGCCACCACCCTGACAGGTTGAAGCCCCATTGTACTAGGTACTGTATAAATATAAAGTAAATGACAATCTCTGCCCCAAAGAACTTACAGCCTAAAGTTGAGCTAGTTTTGTATTTGGTGTTATGTGTGCAGTCACTTCATCTTTTGATGTGTTCACATTCCATCAGATTATTCATTTCCATAGGTACCGCTCCTCAAAATGCACCAAAATTAATGAAAATAATATTTTGATAGAAAATGGACTTGAACCTGCTTCTAGTGATGTCCAAGGCAAAAGCCCAACTGATTTCAGACCCTACCTCCCAACATCTTATCTTCTTTACTTGTCGTTGACCTCAGGTGAGAATGAGATGAGAATGTATCTCAGTTTCAGCTTCAAAGCTTAAAATTTCATTTCACTTCTATAATGTCATGTTTTGGTGGTTAAAGCTTAATAGTTTCATGCAAGAAATATTAAAATAGTCCGCCATGTGTAGTTTGCTTTCTCTCCACCTCTCATTTTCAGTCAGCACTCCAAGGATCCCAGTGACATCACAACATGGAAAAGAAACTACCCTATTACATAAAAAGCACTTCTGTAGACTAATTGGAATGAACACTCCTCTTACACAGAAATATTGAAAGGCATCTTTCATTTTATCTTGTTAATACAAAATCAGGAAGTTGCTCTTGCTGTGTGCGTAATTCCCTTCAGTCTGGTCAATTTCAACTCCATTGCTGATAGAGGACAATTGAGGTCCTGATCTTATACTCCTTATTTAGGTACAGCTCTCATTAAAGTCAGTGAGAGCTTTGTCTGAATAAGGACTGTATCATCCAATCCTATAGAACTAATATTAGGATTGAAAAGTAAATAGAGGGATCAGATTTACAAAACTAAATTTGGAGGCACTTGAAATGTTGCAAGTGTAAATGACCCAAAACAAGTTGAATATGGAAATCACGCAAAAATCAGCAAAATCTTTCAGAATGGACCAGAGGGTGAGAAAAGGTTTGGGAAGTTCCACCAAAACCATTTTTTCTGAGGTTTGGTTCAACCCAAACTTGAATTTCCCCCACCCACTCATTTAACACCTGATATTCAAAAGTACTCACAGAAGAAAGAACGTAGAAGGAAGACTTTAGTTTCAGCTGTATTTCTTATCCTTACTTGCAGGATCAAAAGTGAATCACAAAAGCTAATCTCAGTCGTTCTTTCAGGAACTGGGAATCTCATCTGGAGGCTGCAATGAAACAGGAAATGCATATCGCACAAGACCACATTGAGTATCTTTTTAAAAGGTCAGTTAGTAAAGTCTGTTGGTACATTTTAAAAATTGCACACAAAACTTGCTTTCATTTATGTTCTTATTTAAAAAAATGGATGAGGTGCAAAATTCTGCTTTCAATTGCACCACGGTAGCTATCATACTCAGAGAAATTACTCAAGCAGCATCAGGGGAGAAAAGCACTTTAGTTTTAGTGTACACAGGTTTGTTTGTATTTTATTGTTGTTATTTGTATTACAATGATGCAATCTTCTACCATCAGCAACAGAGTTGAAATTGACCTGACTGAAGGGAATTAAACACACAGCAAGAGCAGCTTCCTTACTGCCTTTATAATATTTCTGTGCAAGAGGATCTCTCATTCCAGCTGGTCTGCAGAAGTGCTTTTTATTTACCAGGGTAGTTTCTTTTCCATGTTGTGATGTCACTGGGCTTCATGTTGTGCTGATTGAAAGTGAGTGGTGGGGCATGTCTGCAGTACAGCCCTAAGTCACCCTATGTTAGGCCAATTTACAGCATACTACCCTCCTTCTGTTGGTGGCGCACATCCTCACGGGGAGTGCTTCCACCGACTGAAAGAGAGCAGATTCAGGGGCTGAGAGGCTCTCAGCTCTGGGCTGCTCCCCGCCCAGAGCCCAGCTGCCTACCAGGGCTCTTGGCTCCCCACTCCCAGCTGGGGATGCGGGGGAGAGAAGGGGCCAGCGACCCGAGCATCTCAGTTCCCTGAGCAGGGAGCCTCCAGGCAGCAGCCCAGCTGGGAGTGTAGAGCCAGGAGCAAGACAGCCAACAGCAAATGTAAGTAATGCAGTGTCTACACAGACACTTTGTCGCCCTAACTACATCAGCATAAGCACTATGCCTCTTGTGGAGGTGTAGTTATGTCAGTGTGGTAGGACACGTATATCAGCACAACAAGGCTGCAGTGTAGACACTGATATAATTAGGTCGATGCAAACTGCCTTATGTCGACCTAACTGTGTAGTGTAGACCAGGCGGTGGAGAGAGATGATGCTTAGAGGCGCCAACCAAGACTGAGGCCCCATTGTTCTTTCCAAACACATACTAAAAGCCGCTCCCAGCTCCAAAGATTTTACAATCTACACAGACAGACAAAGTGAGGAGGAAAGAAAGTAGTATTATTCCCATTTTATAGATGGGAAACTGAGGCCCAGAGAGATTACATGACTTCTCCCAGGTCACAGAGTCTGTGACAAAGGTGTGAATTAAACTCAGATCTCCTGAATCCCAGATCCAGTGGCTTAACCACAAGACCATCCTTCTCTCATTTAAAAAAGAAAAGAAAAGAAATATACAAAAATACAGATTGATAGAAAAGGTACTAAGATCAAGGGAGCCATCTTCATTTGTAGCCTACCTAGATTAAAGATATTTTTTTAATTTAATATTTTCAACTAACTTGAAGTGTCAGTTGTTTTAGGAGGATGTAAAAGAATATGTAGTAGATAATATACCTTTTTACAATGGAAAGTAGAGAATTAATGATAATATAGAACAGGGGTTCTCAAACTGGGGGTCAGGACCCCTCAGGGGGTCACGAGGTTCTTACATGGGGGGGGGTCATGAGCTGTCAGCCTCCGCCCTGAGCCCCGCTTCGCCTCCAGCATTTATAATGGTGCTAAATATATAAAAAAGTGTTTTTAATTTATAAGGGGGGGGCACACTCAGAGGCTCTGGGTGAAAGAGGTCACCAGTACAAAAGTTTGAGAACCACTAGTATAGAGTATCAAGGGTCTTCCAAAAGATCAGAGAGAGTGAAGATGCATAAGTAGCAGAGATGGTCCCAAATGAAAACCTTGTATCTCTGGATCTCAAACTTGGATGAGAGTTTTAGCTCTATAGACTGAGAGGAAAGGAAGGATGGGTCTTAGAAATGTTGTGTAAGAATTAGACATGGCTTGGAAATGTAAGTCTAGAGAGATGAATAAGTGAAGGATGACACCTAGATTATGAGTCCCAGTGGAAGATAATGGTGACAGCCATGGTACATGAGATAGTGGGGAAGACAGGAGGGAGAAAGATAAAGAGCTTAGTTTTAGTTGTGTTGACCTTAAGTTGTTGGCTGGACAACCAGAAAGACTGGTCACAATTTTAGTTTGGATGGAAAGAGAAAGATCCAGACTAGAGTCAGATCTTTGAGTGGTCAGTGTAGACATGATATCTGAAACTGTTTTCAAACAAAATCACCCAGTTATAAGTAAGGTTGCGATTCTGTCACGGAGGTCACAGATTCTGACTTTCTGTGACCTCTGACTTCCACAGCTGCAGTGGCTGGTGTGGCTGACCCCAGGGCCGCCTGCCAGCCACACTGGCCATTGCTGGAGTGACCCTGAGGCCAGCCGCACTGGCTGCTGCTTGGGTGGCCCTGGGCAGCTGGCCCTGGGGAGCACCTGAGCATTGGTGGCCCTGGAGGCCATCAGGAGAGTGGTCCCTAGGGGCCTTGGAGCAGTGGCTGCTGGGTGGTCAGCCCCCACCCCTGGAGCAGGGGGCCCCCAAAGCAGCAGGCTCTAGGAGCAGAGATTTAGTCATTATGGGTATTTATAGTAATAATCATGGACAGGTCAGGGGTCGTGAATTTTTGTTTATTGCCTGTGACCTGTCCATGACTTTTACCAAAAATACCCATGACTAAATCTTAGCCTTAGTGATAATATATAGAAAGATTAAAGAAAGGTCAAGGGTGAAGCTTGGTGGGACCCCAACAAATGTGAAAAAGCATGATGATCCCCCAAACAAAATCTCTGCAGGAATGATTAGAGAACTAGGTGAAAGTGGGGTGTCAAAAGCTGAGGAAGGACAAGATTTCAAGAAGAATATGGTCAGTAGTATCAGTCAGCCAACAAGTAGAGAAGTTTGTGCAGGCCCTGAAATTTGGCATAGAAAATGTTGAGATTTTGAAAAAGCAGCACCTGTGTGTTCTAGAAATGGGGGAAATGAATTAGCCCTATTTAGGTTTTGTTTATGTAAATAGCTACTTCTCTCATAGATGTCACCTATTCCTATAGCTAAACTGCCCCTTTCTCTTACCTGGATTCCTGACTCTGAACATGTGGAATGTTGGGGATCAGATCCACATCAGGATGACAGAAACTTGCTGGTAAAGTACAGAACCACAATTAGAAATTAGGATTGTTTTTAAGAGTGAAATTTAGACATTTGTAATTTAGCCCTGAGTATATTTTGATAGAGGCTCTCCTCAACATTCGGTTTTGTGGATGGTCTCAGGTTTAAAAAATACAGGGCAGAATTTTCAGATGTGCTCAGCATTGACCTTCAACAACTTCTCCTATTGAAGATAATGGTAAAATGACAAGTGACTGTAATACAGGCCGAATTAGGCCCATACAGTGTGGTTTTGAAAATCCCACTCATAGATGATTAATGACACTGCTCAGAATATTAGCTGAGATGGAAAAATGTCTAAAATTAATATAATCTAAGATTAGGGGTTACATTTTACAGTCTAGAAATGTGTTTTCGGTGTAGGTGCCAGACCAGCTCAACCTTTTTTACACGCATACCACTCCTGCAATGACTCCTATACAACAGAGTAGCAGCACTCAGCCTTTACCAGGCGAAAAGCCACCACATCATTAAACGAAATTCTGAAAAGCCGCAAACGATTGAAACAATATTCAGAATACCAACAACAGTATGTAACAAGTTTATTGCCGAGTAACACCTGAAATATTCATTAAACTACTAATAATGGTTACAATATGAGCACTTTGACCTAGGGAGAGATCTGGTTGACCATCATTTTTCAGAAGTCTGATTCTGTTGACTTTGCTGACACCCATATGTCTGTCTCCATTTGTGTTTTTATTTGAAGTAACAATTTTCTCTCTTCCCAACCATCAAATTAATTCCATGGTAGGTCAGCACCTGATGCTTCAGTCCACCCTGAGAAGAGAGTCGTATGCATGCATAAGGAGAACCACAAGCTGGTTAAAGTGTGGCTCTACTCTGAAAAGCCACTATGGAAGACCGGCACCTTCTTACTCTATAGAAGCAGTCCCTGCATGCAGTTAGAGTTGGCTGCTCACTTTGGTGCCCAAAGTAAGTTTTTTTCCTGGTTTTTACTCCTGTGAGTCCTCTGGAGCCACGTACAGCTAAGGGAAAATGAACTGGATTCCATTCCATCTGGTGCATCAGCAGCAGAGCAGTTGGCTAAATTCCTCTCCATTTTACATGCTCAAACTCATTGAAGACAATGAGACTATATAGGCATCAAACTGAATCTGAATCCTTCCTGTGCTGTCAGACATCACTTTTAGGGCACAAACACCCCTGTTTACCATGCTGTTTCCTGGAATGGCTACCTTGATCTGTTTCTAGCATTTAATTTTTTTTGTTTTTAACAAGGATAGTTTGTTGGCCTACTGCCCTCCCTCAACCTGGAGGCCCAGTGGCCTGGTTTTTGTCTGGACCCTACCCTTTGACCTGTCTGGCTTGTGCAGCCCTACCCGGAGTTAAAGCTCCCGCTGGTATACCTCTCGGAGTCCTTGGAACACAAAAGCCTTCCCACCACATCAAGGTGCCCAGGGAAGGCTAAAGGCATCAGCAGAGGACATAATTTGGTTTGCAGACCCTCTATTACAGATGAGGATGTGCAAGAAGGAAAGATTCTATCTTGACTCTTAAACGCCTGGCTGAGTTTATATCACTGGCAGTTATAAAAACATCGTATTTGGAAGCTGAACACATTTATTATGCAAACCACTGTGAGATAGCAAACATGATATCTCACTGCCATTGGTATTGAATCATTTTTCAGAATAGAGCTGCACTTTAAATGCTGAATCTTATCTAATCTCTAAAGTCTAACACTGCCCTAGGGGAACACACGAATGGAGTAGGTTTTATGTATGAAAAGATATTTCTTTTGGGCCAAGGGGGTGCAAGTGAGATGTACCTGGAATTAATTCTCAAAGCTTAGCCCTCCTGAATTTAGCCATGGTGTTTGAAAGGAAAGCATTGGTGAGTAGAGTTGACTGGAAAATGGTTTCTCCCTCTCCTCCCATGGAAAATTTGGATAAAACCAAACAAAAACTGTTTTCCTGGAAAATTTTCAGTTTTTCTCAGGAAGACCAGGCACATTAGTTTTACCGTGAGGTAAATGTACTGAGGTTAACCCCTGGAAGAGGTATAGGGCTCTTTACCTTACGTGGTGTCTGGTCTTCACTGTGTCATTACCTTAGGATAGCTCATGCATATTATTAGTTACCCTGTGTTAAAAAATGCACCTTTTTTTAACATTGAAGACAAGGCCCCTGTTAGTAAATGGCTGATTCAATCTACACGGAGGTATTCCATGATATAGCAATTTCATAAAATGAACCAGAATTCCTAAGTTTTACCCAGACAAATTTCCCAATCTGTCAGAGTCCAAACTTTGACTTCACTGGAAGAGAGCGCATGCACCTACAGACAGAATTTGGTTCAGAGACAGCTATTTGTACTGCTGTCAGGTCTCATCCTGCTTCAGAGAGATGACCTGTCATATTGCTCAGGCTGAAGTAGGTCAGTATACAGTGGTTTTGTGAACTGGTACTTTTAAAGCTCTCTGTTTAAAATCTTGACACTTACTTTGGTACCTAAATAGGAACTGAGTTCTTTTGAAAATCTGTCTTCTTGTAGCTGTCACTGGAGTGGAATACCCTGTATATAACTTGAAATTGTGCTCACTATATATGGGTTTCTCTATTTCTGGTAAACTGGCAGTGGGAAGGCAAGAGTGTTTTTTAAAAGACTGTTGCCCGTCTTCCGCATACACAAAGCAAATGTTCTGAAAAAATAAGCTTTGAACATTTATGACCTTGAACACTGACTCCTAATCTACAGGGCATCGGACTGGCATGAAAATGTAACATCCCTTGTATTAAAAATAAAGGACTGTAATATTCTACAGTTGTAATCCAAAACATTGCAGTAACACTACTATAAGCTGTAGTGTTTTGGAACATAACTGTAGAATACAGTCGTACATTTAGTACATTGTTTTAAAATATAAGAGATGACGCTTTAAAAGCACTGATGCAACTTTTCAGTTCTTGTTTAAACCCACTCTTGTCTCTCAATTTTGAAGCACTATCACTCAGCTCTGGTTTTGCTTCCTAACGTCAACTTGCTTTCAGCTGAGCTTTTGTTTTTCGAAGTCTGAGAAACACACCTGTTTAAACAATGAAGAAAATACAAAGGAACTTTTGAAAATGGCTCAGTATCTATTATTTCATAACTGAAACCAAGTCAGGTTTCTTTTGTATTTTAGCATGATATTGCAAGCCACACAGGAAACCTACCTTCATTTCTATAGTGACTTATTCTAGAATATTTGGTCAGATATTATCAACTATATTAAATAGTAAAATTACTCAGTGCTGGCACCACTCCTAAATATAAATCCATCTGTATGTATTATGGTGCTATTCAGATATTAAAAGAGAATAAGATGAGTTTCATTTTCTGCCAGTGACAAATAAAGTAACCATCAAAGCAGGTGAAATAAGAAGAAGAAGAAAAAAGGATATTGTGAAATTTCCTCACGTCTGCTTTCTTTATTTACAGAAAGCTAAGGTCAAGTGATTCTTTTGCTACGATTGTTCTTCGTGGGCCCCATCCTGTTCCTACTGAAATCACACAAAACAAAACTTGCTAAACATAAGAGGGCCAGATCCTCAGCTAGTGTAAATCCATGTAGCACTGTTGACTTCAGTGGAGCTACACTGATGATTCATACCAGCTGGGAATCTGACCCAACAGTTTGCACATTTGTCTCAGGGAAAGGCTTAGTGGCATTTTAAGAGCAATGCTGTGCTGTGTCTTCTCTGGTGCACCACACAGCTCATCTGGACTTTCAAAACACAAATTCAGTCAAGACATTCCAAGGCGTTTAGTTTCAGTCAAGTTTCCAAGAATTGAGGAGGACGTACTTGCTGGTCTAACTTATTTTAGCCATTTCTCGGTTCACCATTTGGCTATACTGAATGGAAGCAGACCACATCTGACTGACTGTAACTTTCCCTTAGTCGTACAAACCTTGTAGATTGCATCAGCATTTCTAAAATCTAAACAAATAAGCAGGGATGGAGAAAAGGACAACCAGATATATTTACAGTATGAAAGCAGAATGATCGGATCTTTTTAGAGTGCTCTCCTCTTCAGAGCCCACCATGCAAAGTATTTTCACATGCTAGTATGCAGTGAGGTGAAGAAAGCCAAGCAATTGAAAGGAACGGGTGGGGAGACTGTCTCCTGTGTCTTGCTACCCAGCAGTTTGCAGTGTCTTCCAGAAAAACATCTATGGTGCATGTCTGCTGAAAACAATGTGGTAGGCTAACCTCATGGGCATAGTCACAGCTTCTTTTAAAGCCTGATTCAAAGACTCCTACTGGATTCAATAAACGTCAGCTCATGTTCCTGATGGTTCTGTGTTGATGAGACCCCTGCTCCTCACCAAGCTTCAAAGTAATTTTTTAAATGGTAATTTCAAGAAATTGAGCTCTGCCCACTCCAAAAAGTTCTTGTCGCCTCTTAGGGATCTCTCTTCCACATATTGCTATTTACTTACCTGCTGCACAGAAGAGTTGTGAAGATTAACTTTAGTGAGATTGCACAGGTGTAAACTGAGAGCAGAAAATGGCCTATTAAAACAATATTTTTCCTCTAGAGTCCTTGTATACAATGAACAGCAACAGAAACAAATAAATGTTTAGCTTATGAGCAGGAGTAAATTTTGGTATTTCACTCCCACTCACAACGGGTTATTTATAGTAACTAATCATATATGCAATATGCTTTTTAATGTTCTTGTCTCCATTGAAAATGTTTAATGTTTTGCAAAACGTAGAGTTCCAGAATCCAGTATTTTATTATATTTGAAGAAGATTCTTAATTGATGGAAAATGTGTTACTATTTTTGTAACACTTTGCTATCTAATTATGAAAGATAAACCGAATTGCTGACCGGACCATTTACTTTCTTACATATGCAGCAAAAGTGAAGGTGGAAGACAGATCAGGTAAGTGGATATGGTAAAGTCAAGGCAGTATGAGTCACTGGTTAGAGTTCACTGCTCTAAAAGTTATAGCAATGATCTATTTTTAACATGTTCTTTCCACTTGTCCCACCTCCCCAAAAAGGCCTTTCAAAAATGGAGTAAAATCAGAATTGTTAAGGCCTTTTAAGTACTCTTTTTCCACATATTTTAACCAAGAAATTCGTAACAGTCAAATAAACCAAGTAGCTGCAACCCATCAGCCATTCCTGTTGAGTTTTCAGCTAGATTAATTTTTAATTGCTTTAGGTACATGTAAACAAAGGTTGCTGAATGATAGCTTTACAGATATGAAAATGCAGTTATTTGATCAACGGTTGCTATGGCAGCTAACCTACATCTAGATTATCTTGTACATTTCTCCAAAAAGCATTACAAGTCTGAGCTATTTTTTTACATTTACATTCCTCCGACAGCATTTTGATAGACTGCTTGGTTTGCTCCTTCTGTCTGAATTGTCCATTACTTTTTTGGCCAGGTCCTTGACCTCTTGTAAGGCTCCTTTGTGCCATTTCTGCCTTACGTCCTCAGTTGTGGATTCACCCCATACATCCTGGAATGTCCTCCAGGCCACCCACTGGTGGAGAGGATTGGAGGGGCGGATCAGGGGTGCGATTAGGGAAGGACTGTGATCCAGCTATTCTGGCTAGCAGGTGCAGCCCTAAGTCGGTTCGCTATAAAATTTAAAGGTCAGAATTTGCTCTCATCAGTTACATGGCGATTTGAATAAGAGCAACTCAGTTGACTTTAGTGGAGTTGCTCTAGATTTAAACAAGCATAAATGAGAGCAAAATTTGCCCTTAAGGCCTTGAATTAATAAAATTGTGTCTGAATTCAGCTCAGTGGAAACCATCATTATAATAAACGATAATGCTTATCACTCATATTCAAAGTGCTATGTCTTCTGCAGTGCATTACTAATGTAGTATGGGCTAGAGTAGTTTTATGTAACTATATATATTACAGTTATCCAGCAGGAATCCCAGAATTCGGTGAGACTGCCCTGCATCCAGCTCTCTCTCCTTTACTGACCACTCCCCCAATCCAATCACTACCTAACCCCTTGTTGTTTATTAATTTGGTTTTAAGCTCAATTTATTTCCCACAAAACTTTTCGATGTCATAGAATCAGCATTTTCCAGTTGAAAACTGTTCCACTGGAAACTTTTTGATTTTTTTTTTTAAATCTTCTTCCTTGCCAGCCCTGCAAAATTAGTCATGAATCCCTTTCATCGGAAGCCAGCCCCACTCTGAATCAGTTTCTGCCAGATAAAGGAAGGATGAGGTTGCTTTCTGCCTGTTGTAGAGTGTAAACACAGCAGCCCATTGTATTTACCGAGGGATCAGAAGATAACAGGCATGGGTTATTTATTTATTTTTCTTTTAAGGGTGTCAAACTTAACCTGCAGTTAAAGCAGATGACTAGATTTTTTAAAAAATGGTCAGTTTCGCCATCAGTTTGGCTCTGATTTTTACCCAGACAATTGCCTCAAAGACAGATGCAGCCATCAGGGAACTTAGCATCACTGAACTCTCGTATGCAATGTCAAAAAGTGGCTATTGCTCTGCATATGCTTCACATGTTACCTGGCAATACAAAAAAATACGATTTTTGTGGTTATATGCTATGCTAAAATAATGCCACTTCTCAGGAATGCTGAAAGCTATCAGACCCAGCAAGTGCTTTTATACCCAGCTAGAGTGTGCGTTTATTCAATGTGATCACCTTGGTTATAGATTGCTCTTGCCAGTCAAGGTTGTAGTCGATCACAGACTGAATACGATATGATGCTGCTGCAAAAAAAGACAAATGTTTTTCTGAGATGTATTAACAAGAGTGTTGTATGTCAGACATGAGAGATAATTGTTCCTTTCTACTCCACACTGGTGACACCTCAGGGGGAGAACTGTGTCCAATTCTGGATGCCACATAATAAAGATGTGTACAAATTGGAGAATCCAGAGGGGAGCAACAAAAATGATCCAAAGTTTAGAAAACATGACCTATGAGGAAAGGTTGAAAGTACTGGGTTTGTTTAGTTTAGAGAAAAGAAGGCAGAGGAGGGACATAGTTGAAGACAGTTATGTACAAGGTTGTCATAAAGAGGACAGTAATTAATTGTTCTCTGTGTCCACCGGGGGTAGGACAAGAAGTAATTGGCTTGGTTTGCTGAAAGGGAGATTCAGGTTAGATATTAGAAAAAACTGTCTAACTATAAGAATAGTTAAGCACCGGAACACATTATTTAAGGAGACTGTGGAATTCCTCTCAATGCAGGATTTTAAGAATAGGTTAGACAAACTCTTGTCGGGGAGGGTGTAGATGTAATTAATCCTGCGTTAGCCATGGGGGATGGACTAGATGGCCTCTTGAGGTCCCTACTAGCCCTATATTTCTATAATTTATTTTGGCTTTAAAGGCTTGAAAACAATGCATATATTTAACATGATGGATCAGATCCTCAGCAGGTGTAAATCAGTGTATACTCCATTCACTTTAACTGATCATATCTGCTGAGGATCTGGACATGTGTGCAATATAAAATAGTTTATTATACAACAACAAAATAAGAAAATAAGTACTAAGAATAACCTGGTAGTGCAAGAGATAATGGCATAGAGAGTACACTTATAAAGTTTGTGGGTGATACCAAGCTGGGAGGGGATTATGATCTTGACAAAAATGATCTTGACAAACGGAAGAAATGGTCTGAAATAAATAGGATGAAATTCAATAAGGACAAATGTAAAGTACTAGATTTAAGATGGAATAACCAATTACACAAATACAAAATGGGAAATGACTGTGTAGGAAAAGAATCTGGGAGTATAGTGGATCACAAACTAAATATTTGTCAACAGTGTAATACTGTTGTAAAAAAAAAAAAAAGTGAACAGCATTAGCAGGAGTGTTGTAAGCAAGACACAAGAAGTAATTCATCCTCTCTACTCAGCACTGATAAGGCTTCAACTGGAATACTGTGTGGATGGCCAGTTCTGGGCACCTCACTTCAGGAAAGATGTGAACAAATTGGAGAAAGTCCAAAGGAGAGCAACAAAATTGTTTAAAGGTCTAGAAAACACGTCCTATGAAGAAAAATGGAAAAAACTGGGTTTGTTTAGTCTGGAGAAGAGAAGACAGAGGAGGGACATAAGTCTTCAAGTATGTAAAAGGTTGTTATAAAGGGGAGGATGATAAATTGTTTTCCTTATTCACTGAGGACAGGACAAGAAGTAATGGGCTTAAACTGCAGCAAGGGAGATTTAGGTTAGACATTAGGAATAACTTTCTAACTGTATCGGTAATTAAGCACTGGAACAAATTACCTAGGGAGTTCTGGAATCTCCATCATTGGAGGTTTTTAAGAACTGGTTAGACAAACACGTGTCAGGGATGGTACAGAATGCAGGGAGCTGGAACAGATGACCTACCGAGGTCCTTTCCAGTTCTACATTTCTATATTATACTCCTGGTGAAATTCTGCACTAAAAAAATTAAAAATTCTGCACATATTTTAAAATTCTGCAAAATTCTACATATTTTGTTTGTCAAAATAGCACAATATAATCATGTCAGTTTCAATTATTTTGGTAATTTATTTCAAAATACCTGTCAGCAAGTATGTCTGTAACAATATAGACAACGAAAAAGATTCAGAAAATGTTTTTTGACAAATAGATTCCTTAGTAGGCATATTAATACCGAACTTGATGTATCTTTGCTGACAACTATCTTCTGGTTCAGTGAAACTAAATGTTTCATTTAAACAAAATCATTATACAAAAGTATGTTATACAAAAGTATTGTAACGACCTGGCCTAAAAGGAGGATAGCAGCCTTAAGGACTGTTTTGTGTCTGTCATGTCTTGTCCAAGTTCAAGCTTCTATGTGTATTGTAAGGTTTTTGGGTCATGCCACTGTAATGGGTGGGGGGGGGTTGGTGAGTTGTGGTAGTTTAATTGTAGGATAGCCAGTGGTTAGCATGGGGAAAGGAGACCCAGGGTAAACTCTGTGTGTGTGGGTTGGGTCGTGTACATGGTTTGCCAGCCAACACCCATTCATCTCTGGAGGTGGTATGAACGCCCTCGGGCTGGAGCGGAGGGGGATCGGTTCAGGATGGCAGGGAATACATAAGGTTTTTACGCTGAGACTTGCTGCTCACACAGCAGTAGTGCTCATGTGTGTGCAAAGACATTATGTGTATACATAACTAATACATTTGATTCGCAAAACCAGAAAAAAAACATTTTGGTGGAAATCACAAATTCTGTGTGAAAATATAAAATTCTGCGAGGAACATTAATTCTATGCAAATTCTCCATTGCACAGTGGTGCAGAATTCTAGCAGAAGTAATATTATGGCAAACTGCAATTAATTTCTTTTTAGCCTACATTTCACAAAAATACTGTAATAAAATACATTTGGGGGAGCATTGCCAATGAAATATTAAAGACTGTTCCTATTCTCCATTGGTTAGGCACAAGGGAGCGGAGGAGGAAGGCACTAACTACTGCACACGGACCAATTTATGTTCTCCTCCTTCAACAGAACTGCTGTCATCAGAAAACGACATAAGGAATGACACTGTAGGGCATTTAGACAGCTATGGCCTTGTCATGACTATATTAAAGCAGTGATTCTCAAACTTTCCACATAACTGCCAGTTTATCAAATTAAGGGCTTAATTCTGTTACCAATGAAGTCAATGGAACTTCTGGTTTTGACTTCAACAGGAGCAGGATGAAACTCTGAGACCTTGGCTGTACCTGCCATTACCTCCATTTAATTCTCATCTCCCATTTAATTGTGCACATATCAAACAACTAGGGAGCTTGTTGTCAGCAGTTCAGGATCCAGGCTTTAGGGAGAGATGACGGGTTTACAGGGGGTATTCAAAAACGGTGCAAAATGAAGTCTGAAGCCCATGGAATGATGGGAGGGAAAGAACTGCATCTTGGGACGGAGAACGCACCCCCAGGATGCACTGCGATCTGTTCCCAGAGCTCCCAGCGGCAGAGGGTGGCGAGTTCCACAGGAGGCTAGCTACCCACAATGCAATGCTCTGTCGATGCAAGAGCACCAGCTGTGGACACGCTCCGCCGACACGAGGAACGTTGTGTGGGTGTGCACAGTGGATGTAATTAAAGTGGCTTCTGACGTAACTTCAGTCAACTGAACTTTGCAATGTAGACATGTCCTAAGGCCTAGTCTACACTACAAAAATAGGTCGACCTCACAGCACGGCTCAGGTGAACAATTTCACACCCTGTGTGACACCTAAGCAGCCCCAAGCTTCCCGCAACCTAGCCACCACCTCTCAGAGAGGTGGATTTACGACCACAACAGAAGAACCGCTTCCATCGCGGTAGCGTCTACACTACAGCCCTACTGGGAACACAGGCTGACCCTGGAAAAAAGCTGGGGTACCGGGGGTTTTACAGAGACCCTTGGAAACCACTGTACAGATCAGCCTAAAGCCCAGCAGCGGTTTCCTGGCGCAAGGCCCTGAACAGAAGGTGTTTTTTTTTTTTTCCTGTTTTTCTTTTTTAAAACCAAGCCTGATTTGCATAAACGGCAAGAAATAGGTTTGATTATTTCAGTGTGGCAACTTGTGTTATTTTGGCCCTGACTGCTAGGAAACTAAACAACCTCCCGCTTCATCCCACACACCCGCAGCAGCCGCCGCTGCCGCCGCCGCCGCTTACTCACCCTTCCAGGAATGAGGGTGGGCCGGACTCACCCTCATCTCTCTCCGCGTGTGCTACAGGCGGGGGCGGGCCGGGGTCGCTTTGCACGGCGGGACGTGTAGTTTTCTCAGGCGGGTCTCGGCGGGGGAGCCGGCAGCGGCGGAACTACAAGCCCCAGGGCAGCCGGCGGGGGGTGGGGGAGGACGCTTCCTAGGCGTTTGGGCTCTAATCACACGTGGGGGTGGCGAGCCCTGCAAACAGAAGGGCGAGAGCCGAGAGGTGGTTCCTGGCAATGACGCCCTGGTGACTAGTTCAGCTGTTCTCCCGTGCAGCGAGGTCCAGGGGCAGCCAAGCGGAAACCCTCCTCTGATCACAAGGCATCTAGGAGAAAAGCCTGGCCACGCTGGGGGCAGAGATGATCCTGCGCGCTCCAGCTAAGAATTGACAGTAACCCCCTCACCCCATACACACTCTCATCACAGGGCAAACACTTTCCCATGCACGTTGACCTGCAGCGTGCAAGCAAGCTTAGCCTGCAGCCAAGAGTTCTCCCGCAGTACTAAAGTTCAGTCCGCTTAGAGCCATGGGGAATGGGATGAACAAGGTAATGCTGCTGCTTCTTCTTGTTATTCTTTGTGTGCGTGTGCGTCGGGGTGTGCGGGGCTCCCCAGGATCGAAAGGTTGCTGTAAAGATCAATCCACCGCCTCCCCACATCGTCTCCTCCCCCTCCCTGCTTTGTTTTGCAGTAAACATCCTTATACAATGAGGGGTAACGAGCCGTTGCTATAGGCGTTTATGGCCAGCTAAGGTCAAATGAGGTTTTTCTGCCTAACTTCGATTTTGGCTTTTTGGAAAGGGAAGGAGACGATGGCTGAAATTCCCCCTGGGGGCGCGTTTCCTGGTTAGCAATCTGCAGCTGCCATGCATACACGATGATTTGGTTTCAGCTGGTACTAAGTAGGTCTGTCTTCCTTCCTCTCCCTGCAAAATACATTTGCTGTAGACTAGTTTAGCAAAGTGGGAGTGCTAGACAATTCTACTCCTGATCCCTCACGCGCCTTTATAAACCTGCTGTCCACATGACTAGTACTCAGGGCGTATATGTATATTTCTCGGTTGTCATTTCCTTGTTGTGTGTGTGTGTGTTTCTCGGTTTTGCACGAGAAGACGGAAATGCTTCAGGCAGCCAGAGTCCTTACAGCTACCTAGATGTTCAAGGAGTATTCTGTGCACCCCCTTTAAAACCATCCATCACGCAGAGGGGTAGAAAGATCAAGATGCCAGACTTGTTGACTGCGTGGGTATCTAGTGAAGCTGCTGGAGGAAAATAAATGGCGTTCTTTATGTTTCGCAATCTCCTAGGCATCTAACAGTTCCACAGTTACCTCCCCCCCCCTCCCCCCCATGAGTCAGTCTCAGGACATGTTGTGTTATACCACATGCCTTGAAGAAGCCAAGTCAAAAAACCTTTATCGTGATTGTTGTGGTTCTTGGCTCTTTTGTTGTATTATTTGTTTTCTTAAGTGGGTTTTTGGGTGTGTCCTAGAAGAAATGTTTGAATTTCTATAACTATCTGCAAAAAGAAAAGGAGTACTTGTAGCACCTTAGAGACTAACAAATTTATTTGAGCATAAGCTTTCGTGAGCTACAGCTTACTTCATCAGAGCTACTGTAGCTCACAAAAGCTTATGCTCAAATAAATTGGTTAGTCTCTAAGGTGCCACAAGTCCTCCTTTCCTTTTTGCGAATACAGACTAACACGGCTGCTACTCTGAAACCTATAACTATCTGGATTTTCCTAGCTGATGCCATTCAGTACAGAGGAATCTGGATGTCTTTCTTTTCTCTTCCAGCATCAGCTCTTTTTGTGTTCAGATGCTTGTTTAATGCAAGTTAATTAGATTTTTCAAACTAACATATGGAGGCTGATTGTTTATTGATTACTATAGGCAGAAGGTTTAACACACTCCTGGTGGTTCTTTTGCCTCACACTTACTATTGGGGGTGTCAAGGATCCCACTTCTTATGTATCTGTCTAGCACTTGAAGGCCATGTGATTAGTAGACCGAACATGAGGTGGGAGCCAGGATTTCCTGGCTCTGACACTGACTTGCTGTGAGGCCTTGGGTAAATCACTGAGGGCCTGATCCTGGATCCACTGAAGTTAATGGATGCAGGATCAGATCTTTAACCTCTCCCTATTTGTTTTCCCATCTGCAAAACAGGAATAGTAACACATACCTGCCTTATATGTGACTTTGGGGACGTGTGGTCAATTGAAAATCAATTATAGATCTCCCTCTGCTTTATTTGGGCTATTTAGGACATAACCTTCTAATTACTTTGTTTTCACAGATGGTAGGTGGTCAACACTTCTTGAAAAGCAGGCTCCTTTTAATGTATCTCAAATTGGATACCCAAAAATTGAGGTCCTCAAAATCCGGAGTCATTTCTGAAGATCTTGGTTGCTGGTTTTATTCTTGGAATTGTTAGAACGTGGCACCAAGCATATTGCCTTTTCTGTCAGTGTTGTGAGCCAGCAATAACACAAGGGATTAAGAGAGGCTTGGAATCATCAAAGCTGATTGTTGGATACATGTGGCCCCCTGAGTCATCAATGCCTCTCAGTATCAGTGACGTTAGTTGGTAATTTGAGTGCTTCTTGCAGTATAGCCATATATGATGGAGACTACAGAGGGACATGATTTGAGCAGCTCATCAGATGGTGGATTATTTCAATTAAGAGCATCTCTTTGTACTGAAGCCAAGAGAAGATTAATTGTTGCCCCTAATGGTTCAGGAATGGAAAAGCTCCAGAGACTGTTACAGCATCTGTTGGTTCTTGAGCCCTTGTCACTGTTGTGTTTTCTAGTCACGAGTGCAGTGGGGTTCCTATGTTTTGCATTTAGTTAGAAATGTGGTATACATGTATTTCATAGGAGTAAGTGTACCTGATTTTTATATGGGTTTTGCAGCTTATAGAAAGGCTTGCAGAGGACTGAGGCACTTTTTGTCTGTCACATCTTAGCAAAAACAGCTGTGCTGCTTGTTCTCAAGCCTGGCACCTAGTCATCCTCCGGGTTCTTCCAAAGTAAGTTGTTTGTAATATTATTATATTGTAATGTTATTCCCATGCAACACAACTATGGGAAAATGGCTGGCTAGCAAGTCCTCTCAAACTGCAAATTCATCACTTAACTGCAATTAATTTTCAGTGCCTTCTCTCAGAGTAGCAGCCGTGTTAGTCTGTATGCACAAAAAGAAAAGGAGGACTTGTGGCACCTTAGAGACTAACCAATTTATTTGAGCATAAGCTTTCGTGAGCATCCGATGACGTGAGCTGTAGCTCACAAAAGCTTATGCTCAAATAAATTGGTTAGTCTCTAAGGTGCCACAGTCCTCCTTTTCTTTTAACCTTCTCTCTGTCTTTAACCTCTTCAGTTGAGGGCTGAACTCCTGCAGATCTTTTTCTTTACTTAGCCCATCGTCTATCACAGTAGTTTCTAGAGATCTTTCTAGTCCAGTCAGAAATGGTTCCAGTGATGGGCTTTCCACCACTTCCATGGAAAGACTATTCTGCAGTCCAACTGATCTGATTGCTAGAGAGTTTTTCTTAATAGTCTACATTTTCCTTTTCTTAATCTAACTGCTCATGCTTTATCTCTGACCTGGGTTTTAGTTCAAGATTCATGTTGATTTCTGTGTTTCAAAATCATGCATGACCTTAGAACCCCCTCTTCTTCATTCTGTAGTTTGGCAGCTGAGATCAGATGGGAGATAATGCTCAAACTGATATAATTTAGATTTGTTTATCTGTAAGCAAGGCATTCTTAGTGAAAGGCATTCTCAGTGAAGAGCCTTCCACTGGGATTCACTCCCTTCTTGGTCTGATACTCTGAAGATCAATTCTTTTTATTCACTCAGGCTTTCTTGAAGGGATGGTGGAAGACTCAGTATTTCATAGGGGAAGATTCTTTTAGTGGCACTGTTAAAATGGCATCTGGGATTTATTCGTGTAGGTGTGTTATATATCATGTGCTTAGTGATCTTGTAATAAGTGCCCTATATAAATTGTGTGGGTAAATAGTATTTAATAAAGAGATTGATTTACATTTTTTCTAAGTTAATCTAGATAGTTACAGCTGATGTAAATAGTTCCTTGGAAATCAATAGACCTATGTCAGTTTACATCAGGTGCGGATCTGGCCCATCGACTTATGTGACTTTCCTGTGAGGCTTAGTGAAATAGGCTAATCCTCTTGTTCTTGCCCTGCATCACATTCTTCTCATAATCTCTGCACAAAACCCATTAAACTGCAGTGAATTTCCATGGATTGCTTAATAGATATTAGTCAAAACAACTTTATGCAATAAGTTATGTTAATGTAGTCTGAGAGTATGTGTCTATTTAGAAAATAATGGGGCATTCAGACATCCACTTAAAAGCTTTATGTATCTGAAGAATTACTAGGAGGTTGATAAGTATCAGTAGCTCTCTCTTAAAAGGGCTGTGCCATCACAATATTTATTCTGACTTTCCCATTAATGCAATTAGGAACTGATGACTGACTTAGATGGCCTTGGTGATTGGTGGCAAAGTAGAGATCTTGTCCATGGTCGTATTTACTAAATAGCATTTGCTTCATATTTGTTTCAGCTCATATGAAGAGCTCTTGTTTTATTCACAAAGCAGTGGTTGAAAAGTTCATGATATGGCTACCCTTCTCCTCCCTCTCCCCTCACATGTAAACACCCATCCATCACTCTTCATTTGGTTCTAATCCCCCCTTCTCCATAGTCTGAAATTGCATTTGCTGAAGTCAGGGTGAGATGACACAGCTGAAAGTTCCCAACCATAGCATAGTGCCAAAATATTAGTAAGCACTATAGGAAGAGTCACCTTTTTCCAGGTAGCTTTCCTCCTTGGTAAGGTTTCATTCTTTTAGAATGACTCCTAAGGCAGCCTCTTCCTTGCAAGACATCCTAATTTCCTTTATTGGTTTCGTAATGCACAAATACACACTTCTGTTTTTTTCCACCTTCACTAAGGACATCCTATTTAAAGAGCATCTTCCTTTTTATCCCTCCTCCAGTCTGTCCGTCTACCCAGTCTGGGCATTTTCTCTTTATGGTTTCTAACCCTAGTGGTAATGACTAGAATGTAAGCTCTAATCCTCTCTTGGGAATATATGCTTGTTAGATAAATGCTGCAGTCCAGTCTGAAATACTATAGCATACCTACACATACAGAATATTGCATTTGTATTTGGAAATTTAAACTCAGACTGAGGTAGTTGGCTGGGTCGGGTTGTTGAATTTTGTGCCATTGTGATCTGTTTGGGAGCATATTATGCCAGCAGTTGCTGGCTCTTCACTTATGTCACAGGTACAATACTCCTGGGAGGAGCTGCTAATGTGAACAGAGGCAATGGCCCACACCTATTCAACTAGGAGAGACTGAAGCTGAGTCAGAGACACAACCACATCTTTTAAAAAAAAAAAAAAACAAACCAGAGTACCATGAGGTGTGTGTGTGTGTGTGTTTTTTTTCAAGCACGTTTGAGAGAGAGTGAAAAGTTTCAGGGATGGGTCCCCACAGTGGTCCATACTAAGGAGACCAAATTACATGCACTCTTGAAGTAAAGACTTTCTAGATGGGTCAGACTTTGCTCTCTTTTTATAAAGGATGTTAATTAGTAAAACTCAAAAGGGGGGTTGTAGTGGGGTGGTCACCCTGCTCCTGCCCTGAAGGGGTTAAAAGCAGTCCGGGAGAGGGCTGCAGCTGGGTAACAGGGATTAAGAACAGCTGGGGAAGCTGAGGGAGTAGCTGACCACAGCTGTGGCCAGCTCAATCAGGGCCCAGCTGGCCCTTATAAGAAGGCTGGGGGCTAGAAGCAAAGAGTCCCACTGTAGTGGGAAGGGCTAGCTGCCTGGAAACAGTGCCAGAGCAGAGTAGCACTGGGGATAGGGCAAGGGGAGCTGGGGAGTTCCAGCCTGATAAACCCCGAGGGTGCAGGCCTTGGTGAGGCACTGGGGCTGCAGAGGGGCAGCCTGAGGATAGGCAAAGGCAGTAGGTCCTACCCTCTTACCAATGATGAGTGGCTTACATTGCAGTCTGCCCCAGTGAACGGGGGCTAGCTGATGACTGGCAGTAGCCACTGAGGCAAGGTGGGTCTAGAGGGTTGGGGGTTCCCTGGGAGGGGAGACCCAGAGTGGGGATCCTGCTGGGGCAGAACCCCAGGGAAAAAGGAACCGGGGTCTGGGAGGGACATGGGGCCAGTGACAGGTGAGACACCAGAGTATAGAGGGCGCTCCAGTGCTGGTGAAGAGCTAATTCCCTGGACTACCAGCAGGAGTCGCCGCACCGGTGAATCTCGTCCCGCTACAGGGGTAAATCATGAGCACGCATTAGCTGTGTTAAACTTGCAGGTCTCTGTTTGCATAGGTTTTTGTTTATGTGGTTTTGCAGCCCTTGACTTTCGCTTTAAGTTTCACATTCCTTCAGATCCCAGTATGGCAAAAGCAAAAATAAAAATGAAATGGATGAGCGTCGTTCAGCCCTGTACATAGTTAAGGGAATTGCAAAGGTCCATTGGGTCTAGGCAACATGGCCTTCTAGAGCTGTTGACAGGATTGAACCTGAGGGTTAGACATGATGTGACCTGACATGAAGAGGGAATGTAAGTTAAAGATGTAGGGGAGGGAGGTTCATGCAAGATAATGTTGGCCTGAAAGTGTGGCTCTTCTGTTTTCTTACCTGATTGATAATGGCATAATAAGTATTAAAGATTGTTTTTGTTTGTGCAATCTATATGGTAAAACACCCTGGAAACTAATTTACAGTCCCATATGCTGGGCTGCTACGCTCCATGACACAAATCATGTCCCTTTTCAACAAGATGGTTGTTGTGAAGAAAGGTCTCAAATGCCAATCCCTGGCGAAAGTACTTCATACCTTTTAGAACTTCCGAATTGCTGGACTGAGCAAAGTGGGGGGAGTTTTTCCTTTAAATAGCAGTGCTAGGGAGATTGTTGATGCAGTTGTGATGACATTAGGGCGTTGCTAAGGCAGTAGGAAGTTGGTGCTGACATGTCATTGATGGTGGTATGCTTTACATGCGTGTTAAGGAATTTGGATCATGTTTTAGCTACCTTGTTTTTGCTTCTTCAGGGGAATTAGATGTTGGTCATAGATGTCCAGGTGTCTGTCATGTAGTGGGAGAGAACAAAGGTTTTACTTTTGAGTTGTGGTGTGTGCCCTTTTCTTTTCTTTTTTTTTTCCATACATGCTCTTTTGTGTGTTGGCTTCAGTTCAGAGGAGGTTTATGAAAGGGTGGGAATGGGTAACATCGCACTGTTGACCACATGTACTCAGGCTGCACAGAGCTGACCCTGAAGAAGACCTTGAAACTCCCAAGTTAATGTAACTGAGAATAGCAAAAGCATATGGGAGCACTGCTGAGGAGCACATAGTTTGGGGGAGAGGGGCGCGGAAGCGCAACTGAGTGACTTTCATTGATTCTCACTCTGTTCATAAGTGCTGTTTGCAGTGATTTCTTATATTTAAGAGTACCTTACTGAAATGTAGGGTGACAGTGGTCTGACTTGCCTTCCTCCGCTTCAAGCACTACAAGATCTGTTGGATTTTATTTTCCAGTCCCTTCACTGACTTGTTCTGTGTCCTTAGGCAAGTCACTTAACCTTTTTTGTGTTTGATTCCCCATTGATTCAATCAGAATAATACATTACAACAAGGGTTTTACAAGGCCTATTTTTGAGATCCTTGGGTGGAAGATAGTAATATTTGACAGTTATACACCATCAACCCTTAGTTATGTTGGAAACATTTCAAAGTGCAGCATGCCTGAAGCATTATAGAATGGGAAAGTTACAAGGAGAAATATATAATGCTGCCAGCACCTTTAGATTCCATTAGACAATAGTCTGCGACAGAAATATGTTCCATCCTGTATGCAAATCAAACATTGTCAAACTGTGCTACCACAAGACCTCTGTATTTGATACTATATTTCTTTCTCACAGATTCTGCCTGGCTTGTTCCTTGGCAACTTTAAAGGTAAGATTAGTTTTATGGTTACAATTTAGGATTACTTAAAAGTCTGAAAGTGTTGGGTCATACACAGCCCTACAATATTTGCTAAAATCTGTGCAAGTTCTTTATCCCCATTTTGCTTAATTTCTGAATCTACCTGCTAGCACTAAGAAGAGAATGTTTTCTCTGTCACCTGTACATGCACTGCACAACTGGTTAAAAATGCACACACTCTCCTGGGAGCATGCTTCACCTAGAATTCCCAAATGTTGGCCTCTGTTGTAAATTGGTTCTGCACTTTTCAGACTGGCCTGTGAGCCAGGCCATTTTTTTGCAAGCCCTCCTCATTATTAGTGGCTTAATTTGCCTCCAGTTCATTGCTCTCATTATTGTGGTTTATAGATCAGAACTGTTCAGGAGCCCTATTATAAATGCTTGTGAAACTGAGAAATACAGAGTTTGATGTTTGAGCAGCAGTATGTAGTGTTCATATTGTAGACTCAGACCTGTTCTCCCTCTCCCTCTCTGTGTGTGGTTTTTCTTTCCATTTGATTTTTAACCTAGTACTTGTAGAGCCTTATCTTTAAGAAGGCTAAGGCTGAGAAAAGTTCCTGGCACCCAGCAGCTCCCACTGTAATTACTTATTGTTAAGTATTTGGGACAGGGACCATCTGCTCATTACATACGTGTACAGCACCTAGCACAGAGGGGCTGTTTCATGTTCTCAGTGTATATAAAATCTCCCCACTGTATTTTCCACTGCATGCATCTGATGAAGTGAGCTGTAGCTCACGAAAGCTTATGCTCAAATAAATTTGTTAGTCTCTAAGGTGCCACAAGTCCTCCTTTTCTTTTTACAAATACAGACTAACACGGCTGCTACTCTGATCCCAGCTTGGGGTCTCTAGGTGCTATTGCAATACCGCCAATAAATAACTGGTAACATCTACCTAGAGCTACGCTTAGTTGTGAGCAGCAGCAGTGTGCTGAGTGGAGACTGCACATGCCTCCATATATTTGGTCTGCTCACGTGACTGGACAAGGTCTGTTCCTTTCATTTCATATTTAGGTGGTGCTGCACCAACATTCCTCTCCACCCCTCCTCCTGTGAAGTATTTGGTAGCATAAACCTGCAACAGGATACTGGCACTATTTGTCTTGTCTGTATCTGATCCTGCCATCCCTTGTTGCCAGGGGGACGGAATTGCAGGGTCCATCCTGATAGTTATTTTGCTCCCCTTTCTGTGTGGAGCATCTTTGGAACGCGCCCAGAGGTGCAGGACAAGTTTGAGGGGCACTCCCATGCAAGGTGGCAAACATGAGGATGGTGCTGGGCTGCGTGGGGTGGAGGGAAGTTGGTTGTGTCAGCTGTGTAGGTGATGGATGGAGGGGAAGGAAACGAGAGTGGAGGCAATGACACGTTTGTGATGGGATATAGGGTCTGGAAACAAAGAACATACAGAAATCAGAAAGGGCGCGTGGGGGGGCTGGGAGGAGAAAATAAGGAGGGAGAGAGGGAGAAAATCCAGAGACGGTGTATCTTCTGAGTTGAGGCAGTACTTTCTGCTTGTGACAGAGCTAATCTTGGCCTTGCTGCTGGATGAGACAAAGTGGGAGAGGACTGGAGAGGGATGGATGATATCTCGCATTTGATGTCAGATTGCTTCAGTTTTTCTAAGTGCAGTGAGGGGGGGAGGGGCCCTGGAGGGGGGGGGGGGACGGGCCCACAGTGCATGGTGTTTGACTCTGAAACTGGCCCTGTCGTCATGCCAGCCGTGGTGGCAAAACTTTTGATAATACTCCCAAGAGAGTGAAACTCAGACCCAGCATCTGTTTCTCAGTGTGGTACTGTTTTCACCCACTGAGTGACTGAGGCAAGGCAAGATGAAGGGGAGTAGGCCAAGGTTGCAGAGTGAGTCAGCACCTCAGCCCAGATTAGATCCTAGAACCCTTCTGGCTTGTCTTGCTGTAACCATTCAGCTATGTGCCTTGAAAATGGTCTATAAATGGTATGTCAAATAACTTTTAGCATGATAAAAACATGGTGTTAATGAAGGTGGGGTGAGTGTGTAGTATTGGGATCCAGGTAAAAATAAATGAAGCTGAAGTGCGTCAGCTATTTCTTATCCGGGGGAAGGGCTGGTGTCAATATGAATGTCTGCTTGAGTGACTGTCGCTGTTTGTTTGTTTAATAAAAATAAAGGTGGGGTTTTTTTAAATGGCCTTTGCTCACATAGTATTTAATCAATACTCTCCACCATTGTGAGGTCATGTCAGTAGGTAATTGATCTCCGAGTTAGTCACATCTCTGGAGCAGAAGAGTGACAACAGCTGTTAAGTTTCAGAGTAGCAGCCGTGTTAGTCTGTATTCGCAAAAAGAAAAGGAGTACTTGTGGCACCTTAGAGACTAACCAATTTATTTGAGCATAAGCTTTCTTGAGTTACAGCTCACTTCATCGGATGCATTAAAGCATCAGATGCTGTTAAAGCACTTTGTTAATTAGAGAAACAAGGTGGGAAAGGAATATCTTTTATTGGACCAACTTTTGTTGGTGAAAGAGACAAGTTTTCAAGCCACACAGAGTTCTTCAGACACTGTACCTTTGCCAGACCTATAGAAAAGCTCTATGTATGCTCAAAAGCTTCTCTCTTTCACTAACAGAAGTTGGTCCAATAAAAGACATTACCTCATCTACTTTGTGCACAGATACAACACTTTAATAAAGTTAATCTTTGAATTTCTAAAAAAATTTCTTAACAGTCTAATAATGCTAATAGCAACAGTGACAGAGTGCTAACATTGCGAAGTAATACAGTGCTGCTGAAACAAGGCAAATATAAGTTTGCCTAGAGGAATTTGATTACTGAGTTCTTTTGCAAGTGATCTGATTTACATCACATGCAATGTACGAAAGACAGGACAAGACTTCAAATAGTGAGTAGTGATTTGGGTGCTGGACTTGAGACACCCATAGTCAGAGAGTTGGTGCTCAGTGCTTTTTGACAATCAGGTCTTCTATGGTGTCTCATGCCAAGAAAGCTTGGGTTTTGCAAGTGATTTTTTTTGCAAGTGATTTTTTTTGAGTATTAAAAATGTGTGGTGATACACACGTCCCCTTAAGTGGTTAAAAATCACAGATCTTCACAAGCTGACTAGTGCTGTTCTAGGTTAGTAATTGCATGGGAAACCTCTAAGGAAACTGAGATGCTATGGGAAGTGGTATGAGTGATTCAAGCAGGTGGTTCCCTGCATTCTCATCAAAATTGATGTAATACCCCAGCATGATGTTAGAGGGTGCTGTGCTTCTGGAAGTTCCATTGTTTGGAAGGGACAGTGGATGTTCTGACCATGGAATTTTTTTACCAGACTAGCAGTCCTACTTTTGTAGCTACGTAGAACCTGTCTTTCAGGGCTCCTGAATTGCTGTTCTGAAGTTAAGCCTCAAATTGTCTATGTAAGGTAAAGAGATTCAGACACGTTTAACCTATGGATAAACCGAAGCATAGTTTATGAAATGGTTGCAGAGTGAGTCAGTGGTATGGATGAGGATAGAACTCCGTACTCCTGACTTGCAGGCTACTGCTCTAATCTTTCGAAAAGACTGCTTCAGGCAGAGTGAGAGTGCCTTGATAGCGTCTTGGGATCCTTGGGAATGGAAAGCTTTGTAGAGTACTGATTCAGGAAACCATTGAAGTCCATAGGACTCTAAGCATGTGCTCACAATACTTTTCTGAAGAGAGATGGATTTAGGAACTTAAGAGCTTTCTTGAATTGAGACCTCAGCTAAAAATTAAAACTGAATTACATTCCTAAGGTACAAAGTGTTTAGGAGAATGTGCATCCAGAGAACTGGGCAGTTCAAGCAGAACTGCTGCCTTTCTTACAAAATATTGAGGAAGAGTTCACCTTTAAAACCCAGGAGACCATTAATCTTCAGATTGATTATCTTCTGGGTTTCCTTTTGTTCAGGAGCAAGGCCTTGCTCCTGAACAAAACTCCATGGGACTGGTAGCTTGGTAAGAGATGTGGGGATGGAGGGGTTGAAGGTTGAAAGAAGCCCTCTTCAAAATAAATCCTTGCACCGCCCCCCCCCCCCCTTCTGATTTGAAAGAATTCTGGTCTGTCAAATGGAAATCAAAGTCCTGCAGTCCACTCACAAGCTAGTGTAATCTCCCTTGATGAAGTGCCATAGCTGTTGACTGACAGCTTTGGTCTGAAAGCCCCCGTATGCCTTTATTCCCACTAGAAAGCTGGTGTCTGCTGTGCAGCAGCTGACAGCTTTTTCTGTATTCCCATCTGAAGAAATTTCTTGTTTTTTCTAATACCCTGGTGGGACAGTACAAGGGTTTTGCCTCTTTTCCCATGCAGCAGTAGGGAAATATTTTTCATCTACATGAGTGCCAGCTGGGTCTTTCAAGTACAATTGATTCCAAAAACCAGGGCTCAATAAACTGTAATAAGAGTTAAAGGCCATGCAGTTCTTCAAGCTTGAATACAAAGTAATACATGTCCTTTCTGCTTGCAAACATGTCTGGAAGATTTGAGTTTTTCCAATGGAATATTTGGGGGATTTTTGATTCTGAGGGGAAAGCCGCAATGTGAGGCTTAATTTCCCCCAAAGAGTCCAGTGGCACTATGGATGAAGTGGACAGCTTAGCTGAAGTTTCCACTCTTCCTGTTCCTCAACATAAGACGCAGTGCACAGCAAATGATTCTGCCGTGTTCACAGTGCCATTGAATTCCTCTGAATAAGCTTGTTCGAGGTTCTTTCAGGAAAAGTTCCCTTTGTGGGGGCCCATTTGGGGTTCAGCCTTCAAGAAAGAAGAGGGGGTTAATATCTTTCAGGATTGCCCTCCTGGAATTCACAGATAATCTAGATTTACAGGCCAATACAGCGAAAGCTTCAAATGTGGATTGCCCTAGGAGGGGAAGAAGGTACAGGGTAGAGCCCTCTGTGGGACTATTGTTTTAATCCCGCTCCTGTCCTGCCCTGCAATTCCCACTCCCACCTGCTCCCATGTTGTTTCTTGCATTTTTATCCTGGTCTGACCCACAAAAACCTTAGATCCCACAAAGCCCACGAGAGAGACCGATTCCTCCATGCTACTTTAAAAAAAAAAAAAAAAAAGTCTGTTAATGTATTTTATAAATAAAAATGGAATTCAGACACAATTTTTACCACTAAAAGAATAAAATAAATCTTGCTTAAACCATGTAAAAAAATACATTAACTCCTGCTGTAATAGACATCAACTCTTTCTATCCCTTGCTTAAATTTACATATTAAAACCTTTATTTAAAAAATTGCTGAAATTCTATTTGACAAACGGAGATTTAGTGTTTTCCCACAAATTACTGCAGTCTGGTTTCCCCCCCTCTTCCCCCCCTGCCTGCAGCAAAGTACATTTTACCTGCTATTATGGGCGCGAGTCCTGCAGGATCCTTGGGATCGCAGCCCTGCTGCAGGGCTCTAATTCAGGGGCACTGTGTTAGCCAACTAATTAGACCTCCTTCCTTTCTCTCTTCCCTCCCCCCCCCCCCACCCCCTTACAATGCAACTACTTAAAATTTTGAACAAGTTTATTTACAGGAATTAAAGTTTCGGGAACAGGAAGGGTGGAAGTTTTGCCTAGGCACCCAGTGATGTCACAGAACAAATTGCATATTATGGATGGAACTAAGCGTGTCCTTGGGAACCATGGGGAGTGAGGGGAGGTGGGAAACAATCCTCAGTGGGAGCTGTGGGTGCTCAGTATCTCTGAAAACTAGGCAGTTTATGTAGTAGGGATGCCAACTTTCTAATACCTGAAAACCAAACACCCCTGCCCTGCCCCTTCCCCCGAGGCTCTGCCCCCTGCCCCACCTGTCCACCCTCCCTCCCCCCATTGCTCGCTCACTCCCCCCCCATCCCCTGGGCCTCCTCCCCTGCTGCCTGTAGAGCTGGGCTGGGAGGAGCTGATGCAGGCCCAGCAGAGGTCAGTCCCCAGACCGAGGGGGTGGGGAAATCAGGGCACAGCGGGGTGGAGGGAGGGGCAGACAGGTCTCCCCGCCCCCCCCCCCCCGACGGCACCAGTATATACTTTGGAGTTTGGTCTGGGAGTCAGGCTGCGGAGTGGTAGGAAGAGTAGCAGCTGCTAAGCAAGGCCGCTCCAGCTGCTGCTGCTGCTCTTCCCACCCCCAGTGGTGGAGGCTGGTTACTGCAGATAACTTATGCTCAAATAAATTGGTTAGTCTCTAAGGTGCCACAAGTCCTCCTTTTCTTTTTGCGAATACAGACTAACACGGCTGTTACTCTGAAACCTGCAGATAACAGGACTTTTAGTGGCTGGTCAGCTGTGTTGACCGGACACTGCCAGTTTTCCTTTTCGACCAGATGTTCCAGTTGAAAACGAACACCTGGGAAACCTATTATGTAGGTGTGCCTAACTAAGGTACCAAAATTTTAAAGTTTTGGCCTAGGCCTCCAGCCAGTTCTTCTCAAAAATATCTTCAGGGTGTATCCACTAGGAGAAAAGATGTGTTCTTTAAAAGCCTAGTGAAGGCAAGGTAGTTTTCAAATGTATTCACAGGTTGAGGTAAATGTTAGCAGGAAGCTGAGAGTTTGCCTCAAGCTGCTAACGTGATAAAACTATAGCTGGCTTGTCTTCACTAGGGTTTTACCTCATTAGTTATGTGTTAGTTTAACACATAAGAGCACAGCTTTTATTCCCTAGTGAAGGCAAGGCTGCAGGGTTGTGTGTTTTGGAGGAGGGAGAGGCTGCATACAAACTAGAGCAGTGGTTCTCAAACTTTTATACCGGTGACCCCTTTCACATAGCAAGTCTCTGAGTGTGACCCCCCCCCCCCTTATAAATTAAAAACTTTATGTATAGTTTATAAGTTTATATATAAGTAACACCATTATAAATGCTGGAGGCAAAGCGGAGCTTGAGGTGGAAGCTGACTGCTCATGACCACCCATGTAATAACCTCCCAACCCCCAGTTTGAGCACCCCTGAACTAGAGGACATTGTATGGTGAGAAAGATAATAACTCACCACTTCTCTCCCCCCCTCCCCCAAACCCCAAGAAATACAAATCTAGTTTGAGCTAATCTCATTGATCTGATTATTTTAGCTGCGAGATTCCTCACAGTCTGATGCCACAGACATGGACCTGCATCAGTGTAATTGGCTTTTTCCACCAGAATGGTTTTGGTTTTTACTGGATAAGAAGAGATGGGGAAAACTCTAGGAATTTTGAAGGAAGGGGAGGTGACAAAATCTTAGGGAAATTCTTCTCATGTCATTCGAATGAAAGGGAAATAATTGTTTTCACCACCCATCTCTTGAAGGGATTATTAATGATGAGTTGGGTCTGCCTGTCTACTTACTTGGCTCCATCATGTCAGTATTGAAGATCCTCCCAATCATTAATGAATATATTCTCAGAGGAACCTGTGGGGTAGGGGAAGTACTATCTCCATTTTACACATGGGGAAATAAGGCACAGGAAGTGTGTGGTACAGTGGAGACTCAATCCAGATTCTACCAATCCTGTTCCAGTGCCTTAACTACAAAATTAATCTTCCTCCTTGGCTATATGGCTGTGACCCTGTCCATACTAGTACGAGGAGCTAGAGCTAGGAGCGTGGAAAAAAATGAAGCAAAAGAAACCTAGGCTGAATGTGGGGGGAAGAGGAGAAAGGGGGAAATATATCAAGATATGTGAGGAAGGACTCTCCCAAGGAAACTGTTTGATGCCCCCATGAGTTGAGAGGTTTTAAATTATATTGGATAAATTATATTAGACAGCCTGCTGTAGGAAAGAATCTTGTGCAGGACCTAAACAGATAGGTTAGATGTGACCTAATAGATTTCTTTTAGCTCTGATTTCTAGAGAGTGTATCTAACACTGACCTTGAAACATCACCCTGCTTTGTATGGTGCAGTACTATAGTGATATGTTAAATAATGAATCAGAATTACAGTTCTAGCACTGAATGTTCTTGCTTTTTGATCCCTTAACATAACCATTTTAGATGTGAAATTGAACATCTCTGTTATGCAGAAATATTGTGAGGAACAGGGTATCTAATCTGTATAGCTACTGAGGACAGCTTCTCAATCTTGTCTGTTTATATCAGTGATTTGCATTGGGGAGAAGCAAGGGAATTTCCCTTCTTTAAATTTATATATTCCATGGGTCTAGAGACTTGGATAACATACCAGCCAGGGACTGTATTTTTTTCCTCCTCTGTATATTTTCTGTTTGAATTATGTATACTGTGAACTGCAATTTATCTTGACATTGTTTGTAGTGTTGTTCTAGCTGTGTTGGTCCCAGGGTATTTGAGAGACAAGGTGGGTAAGGGAAAAGATATTACCTCACCCACCTCATTGATCTCGGTACACAGTTTCAGGATCAATGTGTGGTTCTCCTGTCCTCTTCTATGAATATCCCAAAACCACTGTCTTACTATACAGCGTTGATTTTATTGAACTCCAGTTAACTGAAGGACTAAAATGTTGCAAGGGTAGTACTGTGTGGTCTTAATGACACTGCTAGCCAGTCAACTTTTAAAGGGAACCATTTGTATTGTAAAGCTGGCTGAGCTGCAAAGCTGCTTGCCTTGACAGGGCTTTGGGAACCTGGGGCACGGTTTCTCCTGAGCCATTAGCATTCTCTTAAATTATAATTTATTTGTCTTACACTAGCACTAATTGTGATCAGAGCCCAACTGTGCTAGGCACTGTACAAACGCATAATAAGAGATGATCCTGTCTTGAAAAGCTTATTAAATTGACAAGAGAGCTAAAGGCTGCGAGGGGGAAACGAAGGCACATAGAGATGAAGTGACTTGCTCAAGGCTACATTTAGGTCAGTGGCCAAACCACATCCCTTGTGTCCCATCCAGTGTCGTATCCAATGGGAAATGCTACCTCCCTAAAACTAAAATTTAGGTTCCAGCTAGCTGGCCCTGAAGTATGCAACTATGTTTGGAGGGTGCACAGTACAGACTTAAAAGCCCAACTGGGCTGGCTTCTGTAGTTTTCCAAAGCCATCACTTTACAGGTGGTTTCTGAGACCTCAATCAAGGATGCACTTAATATTATTAACAACTCTGTTCCTCTGAAGCTCTAGAAGGTTACAGTGTCAGCAAGTCTCATAGTTATCCTTGGAAGTGCTCATTCTTGTTATGAAGAGACCTTAAAGAATTTGAATTATTTGGTGCTGAATTCTGTCTGAAATGGTGACACAGGAATCCAAATGAATAAACACCTATGCTCTCGTCATACATATTGGACCTTCAGAGTAGGTGAAACTAGACAGTTTTGATTTTTCTCTGATTTTAAGAGCTGCTAAGACCTTTAAGATAGAGTATTTTTCATAATCGGGTATGGACTTGTTAACTCTCTTCTATTGTGTTCAGATCCTCAGCATTTTGTCTGTTGGACAATGTGATTAAATGCCACCTTCTGCTTTCTGATTTAAAAAGGGTATTGAAACTTCATAGTAGAGAGTAATGACTCGAATTAAGAGATGCTGATTGATCTTTTGCACGTACATAAAGAACATACAGGTGATATTATTGTTATTTTTGTACCAAGGAAGAGCCGATTTAAAAAAGCACAGACCACAAAGGTTTCAAATCTATTTAACCAGGCTAACACAAACTAATTGTATAGGCTGGTTTTAAGACAGGTGTCCACATAACAAAGAACACTGTTATAATTGACACGTATGGCAGCCTTTCTCAGTCAAGAGATAAAGATTAGAGACAAACTGAACTTTGACCCCCATGGGTCTTCCCTCCTGGTCTTGTTGATGGGCCAGTGTAGGGAAGTTGCACTGTGGCTACAGAAGATTTCAGTCTCCAGAGCTGCTGTTTTTAACTCCGTTCATGTAGACATAATCCAACTAAACTTCTTTAAAATGTCTAGCATCAAATTTTCAGGCCTTAACCTACATTCCAATTCTGAGCACCTAATGGTAATTCTGAATACTCATGTACCTATAATGAAGGGCTCAAGATTAAAAGTCACCTTGGGAAAATTTCTTCCTCAAAGTTACTTAATAAAATGTATTAAATTGTACTAAATAAATCTGATTTATTTAGTACAATGTTTTCTTATTTTTTATGTAACTTAGTTAAAGATGTGGTTTGGTACCTCTCCCATGTTGAAACTTATCAAATCTCTTTATAAGCACTGGCCAAACTTAAAAGGAGTATAGCAGGTATGGTATGTTACAGTTACTATGTCCCTCTCTAGTAGCTAGTCTACAGAGAATAAGAACCCAGTATTGCTATACGCTGACGGTACTTCCAGAAGCTGAAGTGGTAGGGGCCTTTGCTTTTTTTCCACAGATTCACTCCTCACTGATGACTATTAAACTTTTAATCTTGTTTTAAACATCTCAGGCAAGGACTCTATTATACTTTTGTTTGTGAGGGTAACCCTGTGTGTGTTTTGTGCATAATGCATAGTGAATACATGACGGGATACTATGATGTAAAGGCTTTGTTGGGGTGGCTACTTTAGCCATGAGTGGAGCTGGTTGAAGTAATGAGAAATTTCAAAATTCAAAAGTTGATTAAATTGTTATAAATTTCCCTTTTCCCCGTGTTGCTCTGCTTCCTATAGAGCTAATAGAAATCTTGTGAGTTTTGATGAAATGTTGAATATTTGGGCGGGGGAGATTAAAAACAAAACAAAAATCCTAAACTTTTCCCCACCAACTTTCCTAGTGAGTTTTGCAGGTCATCTCAAACAAATATCTATAAAATCGTAATACCACATTTTCACATACACTATGTATATAGTGTATGTATTGCATATTCCTCAATTTTTGTGTGTGTATATATACACATACACTGTTTCTTGTATCCCTTTGTTGGTAAAATCAAAAGTCCAACTGTACAAATCTTGGATGGAAGAGAAAATGATAAATGTAAGCCCCCTCTAAAAAAACTTAACATTGTTTTTTTAGACTTAAAATGTGATTACTTAGGGTCTTCCAGGGTTAGAAGCAATTGGGGTGCATTTTCTTGAGAAGCTGGGAATTTCTCCTGTGCAGTGTAAGAAATCTCATGTTTCTAGCTCTGCAGAATTGTGAGATATCAGGCCATAAACCTTTAATGACTGAATATTGCCTGCTTTGGCCAGTGTAACTTGTGTGTTGGGGTGGTGGAAGGGGACATGAAGGTGGGACTCTCTATTTGGACGTTAGTAGGAACACTTGTGTAGTAAATTGATCTTAAACAACGATGGCAGTTTTGAAGCTGCTTAGTGCTACAGGGTTTGAAATGTAAGCATAAATCCAAGTGCAGATGGATTAGTATTAGTGGGCAGAGAATAGGTGAGACTGTCAAAGGTGTATGATAACTTGCATTTATCACATGGCTCTAAAATTTATCATATGTCTGTTATCTGCGCACGTGGTGTGTGTGTGTGACACAGACACTCAATTTTCAGATGCAAAATATGTGAAACTGACGACTTAATAATTTAGGGATGTTTTCTTAAGATTGTTCTTTATATAGTATATCGTTTGGTTTGGAGTTCTTGTCTTTTTGATTGTGGTGTTTTTAGAAGAACTTCACAGATGATCATGATTTTCAACATGTGTGAGAGAACTAGGAACAAAGCTTTTTAAGAAAAACTTAAAAAAATAATCTTTTTTCCCCCCACTACAGATGCTCGAGATGCGGAACAACTGAGCAAGAATAATGTTACACACATTCTGTCAATCCATGACGGTGCTAGGCCTATGCTTGAGGTAAGGGGGTATCCATCATACCTCTCGTTAACCTGAACATGAAATAATGGCCTGTCAACCTTCATTTAATTTGATCCTTATTACAATTGTTTGACACAATTTTCCGTATTTTCTCTTGGAAACATTTGGCAGTCACAGTTTTGTGACTCAGTCACAGTTTTCATCACTGGTATTGTTACAAACAGGCAATCCCAGCTGTCAAAGGAGGATTCAGTTATGGTGTTTTATTGATTGACGTTCTGTTTTATCAGAGAGACAAGGTGGGGGAGGTAGTATCTTTCATTGGACCAACTTCTGTTGGTGCGAGTGCATGTTCTTAGCCCAGTAGCAGAGATTACTAAACATTCTGTGTTGATTTCTAGGATGTTAAAACCCATTTAAAAATATCCCTTTACCATAACATGCCCCTTGCTAACACTGCATGGCAAATTATTTGTGCAGGAGGCTTCAAATCCTTTTCTATCTAAAATGTAATTATCCAGGCTTGACAAAAAAAATGCCATAGCCTAGTAGCCTGGAGGGAATACACCTGTGCTGCTACACCCCAAAAAACCACTCATTCAATTTACGTGGGCAGATATTTGCCCCCTCTGCAAATTAATCCATTCCTTCCCCCATTTTATTTTACTTCTACATATTGTGAACGCGTTCACAACATAGAAGATGACTGCTGGTGCCGCTGCCGCTACTGCTCTCCTTCTGAGCCTATATGGTTTTTTGTTTCCTAATGCCTCCACCAATCAGAGGGCTTCTGCTTCTAGTGCCATTTCCACTCCAGTTAAAAAAAAAAAAAAAAAAAAAAAAAAAAAAGCAATGGATTTAGCCACTCCTGTAAAATTTCCATTTGACCTGGCAAGCCGGTGAATAGGTTGGGTGTATTTAAAAAAAAAAAAAAAAAAAAAAATCCCTACCTGGGGAAAGTAGGGTTGCCAATTTTGGTGGATGTATTCCTGGAGGTTTCATCACATGACATAATCTTTTAATTAAAAATTAATCTTTAATTCCTGGAGACTCCAGGACAATCCTGGAGGGCTGGCACCCCTAAGGGAAAGACAGTTAAAGGTGAACTGGAATTTGAAGATTGTCTTTGGGCTCAGTACTGTGGATCAGCAAAGCTAAACCTGCTCACTTTTTGTTGAGTGTGTGTTTGACTTATTAAGGTGTGCCTACTGTATGGTCTAAAAACACATTGAATTTCAAGACTGCTGTTAACTGGAGTGATATACAGATGCACTCACTAAGGAAGATGTAATCACACTTTTATGTCTGTGCTGCATGTGTTTCCTCTGGGGTGTTGTCCTCTAAAATAAACAGAAGCTTGCATCTGTCTTGTGTCATGATTTTCTAGTCAAGGTATGGGAACTACTCGCTGCAGAATCCAGGTGCAGTCACAGTATTCAGTCTACAACCTCCTCTCATGTGGAAAACCAATGTTACAATTTGTCCACAGTTCTTTAAGTAGAAGGAAGATTGCAAGTTCCTTTTGTTTTTCAGCGAAATTATTATTAATTACATTCTAATTCATGGTTTTAATCCGGTATTCACTTGCAACTAAGTAGTTACTGATGAACGAAGGTTTAGAAAATCTTGTTACAGCACTTCATTAGTTCCATTTAGGTATGATTACTTGTCAGGTTGTAATTAAGATATGTGGAAAACAATGTGTTGGTACTTTGCAGGTTGTCTTGCTCTTGGAGCATTGAAAAATAATGTTTAGGGTTTAGGCTTTGTATAAATTAGTAGCTTTGGCTTTTTCTCTTGCCCACTGAAGTCAACGGCAAAGCTCCTATTGACTTCAGTGGCACAGCGTTAGGTACCCAGTTCTGTAGCTGCTCTGTCAGTGGAAATTCCGCTGAAATCATTTTGAGATTAATACAGGGAATGACACTAAAATCAGACCCTTAGTAAACTTTCCTGTTTACGTAGATATTGTAGTCACCCCTAAAAATCAAGATGGTAGTTGAATTGAACATTTGCCAAAGTGTGTGGGGTTTCTTTTGTTTGTTTTGGTTTTTTTAATTTCCTATCCTAAGTTTAAGAAATATTGCAGCTATTTCACTAAACTTAAATAAACTGTGGGAAGAACTTTTTGTTTTGTGTTTTAAAGTGGTAAACCTAGTACATTAAAGTGATGGCTGTATTCAGTTAGCTGATGATCAGTACTATGAAGTCACATTCATTTTCACATAATGCGTTAAGTTCTTTTTATTGACCAGAGAAATTGTGTTCATTCTAGTGAATCATGCTTAAAGGGTCACTGTCACATAGGTTAGCTCTCAAAAATTCTTGCAAAACCTACTACCACCAGGTGTAATTTTTTTTTTTTGTAATTTCAATAATAGTTTTTTGTTTTGATGCACTAATAATTCTTCTGTTCAATTTGAATATGCAACACGGTAGCATCTTGCTATACATGAGAACCAGAAAATGGAATTGATCAGTCTAATTTCATTGTCCATGTTGAGTCAAGAATAAAAAGCAAACAGCCATCATAAATAGTATATTTGGTGTATATTCTAAAATCTAATTTTAAAAATCTGTTGATGCCGATGAGGACATTTTAAAAATTATTTTTGACCTGAGAGTGATTGTGTATTTGAACCAAATACCTTCTTAACTTACTTTTTTCCTGTTCTGTTCCTTGTTTTCTGCACTATTAGGAAGTATGAAACGTCTGTTGCCCCCCCAGCTTGCCACATCAGGAGAAAATGATTGCCCGGTTGGGGTTCATATAAAAATGCTTTAAGTTTTTTCAGGAGAAGTAATTGAGAAACCAATAACTTTTCAGTGGGTTTTGCTTTCAGAAGCCCTTTCTGGTAAAGTTCAACTCTATAAATCCTCTGAGTTTGCTATTTATAGTTAGCTAATTAACAAAGATTAGGCTCAGGAAGCTATTGCTTGCTTTCAGAATGGAATATCTGCAGACAAAATGTTTTTAAAGTAAATAAAGTCTTGTATTCTACTTGTGGTACAATAAAGGCTGAAAACAGCTTTTTAAAGGATTGTTTTTACTTTTTGTAGGGAAGGGTATGGCATATTATAGGTATGTGGTGAAGCTTGACATGACTTAAATTGGAAAAAAAATAACAGAACATGAATTGAGCAATCTGTCACTGTGTGCTTAGTTCTTTTGCTCTCTATGTAACACTATTTTAATGTAAACTAGCGCTATCTTTTTAAAAATAGAGCCTGTAATTAATTTGTTTATGAAGCCCCAACATTGAAGCGATCTAAATGCTGAACACAGTCTTCATACGGATATCCTAACAATGCATACAGCCATTTGTAATTTAAAAAGACATGCCTAAAAGTTTGTCAGGAAAAAACGGATGAAGTGATTGTGGTGGGTCCAACACACTAGGGACTACAAAATATGATCATGAACTACTTCAAATGAGTGCACTCAATAAACAGGGACACATGGGCCACCATTCTCTATCTACCAGCATCATTTCTGTTTTTGCCTGGGCAAGGAGTAGGTATCTCTGACGTGTTAGTTCCTCAGTATAATCCAAGCATTCTTCCAGAGCAGAGGCTGAACTTGCATGGCCACAGATGATTGTTCATAGATCTGTATGTCACATAAAATCCTAGCATAGAAGATGCTCAGATTCCAGGCCATCACCTCACCAATTTGCTGCTTGGATGCTTCAAATTCCAGATATAAACTCCAGTGCTCTCTGGGCATGAGAAATAACAAGGAATCGGTGAGCTGGGAGCCTCCTCTAAAAGATACTATCGGTCAGTGATCTGATGGATTTCATGGCAAGAAGGGAATGTCAGCTATGCCTTAGCATCAGCACCTCTGATGCAACAAGGAATAGGCTCTGGTGGTGACACAGGTTTGGAATAGACCAAGCATCAACATGCACAGGTTGATGGGCAGACCTGACCCAGGGGTGTGATCAAAATATCTGATCTTCAGACAAAACCCAGAGGTGAGAACAAGCATGTAATCAGCCCTGCTTTTTGCAGTGGAAAACCCAGAAAGTCCATGGCTTCCAGGAATATCCAAGCCATTAGAGTTGTTGTTCACATGCACTCTGAAGACAAGAATCTACAAGGGCTCTCAGCAATGCCAACACATGATCCTTAAAGCTGATTTTTACAGGTTTCATTTCTGTTGCTGTGGGCTGACGGGAGATAAAGTTATCACAAAGGACCCGACACACAGCCCACTGAAGTCTCTTCATTGACTTCTGTGGGCTTTGAATCTGTCCCAAGGCAGGTACAACACTGGCAGCAGTAATACGAGCTTTCCCCATATTGTTTCATGGTGGAAGTTTTTATTTTATTGTATTCTTGTTGCATTCATTGAGGAGCTCAGAGCCTGCAGTGAGGAGCACAACATAAATACTGAGAGAGTGCATTTGAGTTCTTTCTATTTTAGCAAATGTCACCCAACTCTGCTTTGGAGCAGGGCTTAAGTAAGTTACTATTAGCCTGTCTTCAAGCATTAGCTTAACTTAACAAAAAGAAGGTTTAAAGAGTGATTTGATCACGGTCTATAAGGACTTGCCTGGGGAACAGAAATTTGATAGAGGGCTCGTCAGTGTATCCGAGAAAGGTATATAACAAGATCCAATGTGTGGAAGTTGAAGCTATACAAATTCAAACCTAGAAAGAAGATGCATATTTTTCACAGACAGGGTAATTGACCATTGGAACAACTTATCAAGGTTTGTGGTGGATTTTCCATTACTGGCAATTGTAAAGTCAAGGCTGGATTTTCTCTAGAAGATGTGTGCAAGAGAAGTAGCCATATGTCCATCAAGAACTGGATTGACACTATGAACTCTTCTTATAGAATCCAACAAATGTTTGTCAGTTACTAGTACATTATTACTGCTGTTAAGCTAGACCAGAGTTGAAACAGTAAGTGTATGATTCCTATTCCCCCGTCTCCTGGGGTTATCTGGTCTCCTGGGGTTATCTGGTCTCCTGGGGTTAATTTACAATATTCTAGGCCTCAGTACAGAACTTGCTGTGATGCAACACTGTTGTATAGCAGATTTGTATGGGGGATTTGATGACAGCCTTCAACTACCTGAAGGGGGGTTCCAAAGAGGGTGGAGCTAGGCTGTTCTCGGTGGCAGATGACAGAACAAGGAGCAGTGGTCTCAAGTTGCAGTGGGGGAGATTTAGGTTGGATATTAGGAAAAACTATTCCACTAGGAGGGTGGTGAAGAGCTGGAATGGATTACCTAGGGAGGTGGTGGACTCTTCATCCTTAGAGGTTTTTAAGGCCTAGCTTGACAAAGCCCTGTCTGGGATGATTTAGTTGGGGTTGGTCCTGCTTTGAGCAGGGGGTTGGACTAGATCTCCTGATGTCTCTTCCAACCTAATCTTCTATGATTTGATGATTCTATGACGTAATTAAGACATTTTGTTTTGAGACTCATGCTTCTGAAAAAATGAAGAGTAGCATGACCTTAGAGGCATTTTAATGTTCCCATTAAAGTAGCCTGTAGTGCTGTTTTCTGTCACAGAACGCCTGGATCTTCACCATTCCGTTTACAGTGAGTCACATTTGAAGCTGGCCCTTGTGTAGGTTTTGTGCTTTGTGCACGTGTGTGATTTTTTTTTTTCTTGCTTTCTGTTTCTAAAAGAATTGATTTTTCTTTTTCATGGGTCTTAGAAGAGAAAGGGATATATAGTTGCAATTGTTAATCTGAAACCATCCAGGTGAGGCTAAAGTAGTTGAGTTATATTTAAATCCCACCAAACTGGACAAGCTTTTGGGTTTTTTAAGATCACACCGCTCCCTTTACGTTGTAGGCAGTTGTAATACATGTCTATAGCCCATCCACACACCGGTGCAGTCTTTGGTCTATAAGAGATATCTAGCCTATGTGGGGATACAAGTCTGTATAAGTGGTCCATCAGTAAGGTAGTCCTGTCATTGGAACTTCTGTGGTTTGATGATCAATTTCTTTCTAGGGCAAATATAGGGATTTGAAAGTATTATATATAGTTGTTTAGAGCATAAAATAGCTGTGATTGCTGCTTAGGAAACTCTCTATGGTGCATGCCAATGAAATATCATAATCTTCCTCCACTAGCTCTTCTATAATGTAAATTTTTGTAGTGTGGTTTTTTTCATTCTTTATAGTTAACCAGAGCACCTGCAGGAAGCAGAGTTATTTGTTCTTTTAAAAAAAAAATTCAGATCCCATTCACTATGCCAAGATAGATCTTGTGCACAATATTTCCAGAATAGTGCTGTGTATACCTCCCCTCCCCCATACTAATAGCTATGTAAAATAAGCTATGGCTTGTATGCTCTGTAGAAAGGAAAACAAAAAACCTCGAGACAATTTGATGCAGTTATCTATTTTGGTCGATTTTATTAGCTTTTCTTGTGCTCCTGTCATCACATATCTTGAATGAACTGTAGCTTTAAGACTGAAGTTTCAAGGGACCCTTGTAAAGAATTTAGATCCCAAATTTGATCTTCCATACAGTCACTCAGAAACTGACGGGCGGGGGGTGGGGGGGGGTGGCAAGAAGGAATATTTCTGAGAGCCATGAAAACAATCCTTCAAGCTCCTTGAGTTTGCAGAAGTAGTCAATGCATGGCTTATTTTCAGTTCTGCTAGCATAAATGATGCTAGTTCATCTAGTGGCAGGAGGTCAACAGCATGTTAATTTGGACTCCAGGATTAAAATAATAGTTCTCCAACAAAGTGTGTGCCAAATTCTTTGAGGCCTGCAGTTAAGAGCTGATTTAGAGTAAAGCCCACATACTTTTTGAAGGGATTCTTAAAAAATGGAAATTCAGCCCAATTAAAGCTAATAGAAAGGAACCCAAATCATGGCAGGTAAAATATAAGGTGAGTTTAAGAGGAACAAGTGAATGGTTGAGTATAGAGGCAAAGATATACTTAGAGTATCTTGTTTTTATATTCAAATCAGTAAGTGTGAGAGAATGAGGGGAAGTAAAAGAATGAGGATGTTGCAGAGGAGCTAAACTATTTCTTTGCGTCAGTTTTTCACCACAGACGATATTGCGGACATACCTGTTCTTTTCAGGCACTCTTAGGGATGGAGAAGTCAAAAGAGGATGTGCTGGAACAAGCTGATAAATAACAAGTTCCTTGGACTGGATGGAAGATCTAAGAGTTCTGAGGAAACTTAACAAAAGTGGCTGATCTGCTAGCAAAAGCCATGCAATCTCTCTACTATCAGCTATTATCCTGGAAGAGAGATGTCAGTTTGATACTTATTAGAGACCTGGTAATCGTAATATATCCTTATGGGCCTACACTTAGATTTGCTGTTTGTGGAAATTTCTTAAATTTCTGTGTATGGCCAAACATTTCAGATATCAAACTTAAAGTGGGCTGTACATTTTGCAGCTTCTGGGTTCAAAAAAGTTCCAGATGAGTAGAGGAACTAGCTAGTTTCTTGGCATAGAGCAGATCAGCTGCTTCAACGCAGTCTTTGGCTGATATTCCTGCTGCTGCCTAAGATATCAGCTCTTGGTGCCTAAATATTATTTGGGGCATGCTCAGCATAGGGTTTCCACTGAAATATTAAATGGTGATAGCCACACCATGTTTCAGTTTTCTAATACCATGTTCCGTGACCTGAAAGCTTCCTCCACTACCTTTAACTTTAGTTTTGAAATGGACTCTTTCCCCCCCCTCTCTTTGATGCACTTTAAGAGATTTCCAAAATTCTGGGGGAAAACCCTGGGTTAAGATGAAAGAAGCAATTTCCATCTCCCTAATTGGTAGAACTACAGGTGCAGAAGATAACTAACCTTCAGTATTCTCTCGTTAGCTCTGTAATCTCAAGGGAATATCCACACTCAGAAACCAGCCCATAAGTCTTTGGTTTGGACTAGAAGTGCATCATTGCTCTGACACATGATGGCTAAATTGGTTTCCTAATGTTCCCCTATCAATCCATGCATTTTTTGAGTTCAGGCTAAATCTGGACTGATGCTGCTCATTATGTGTAAACCTCCAGACCTTTTAAAAAAATACAGCTTCTGTACTGTATATCATGGAGCAGCTCTTGAGATGCAAGAAGCTATTTGTAAATAAAAATTGCTTCTTGAGGAACCGATGAGGAGAAGAAATGGATCCTTTAGTAGTGATTGTGTAGCACATTCTGTACACTGGCTCTGCAATCTTTTTGTATGTAGGCCAGTCTTAGGGGACTCTTAATGAGTGCATTCTGCTGGCCAGATAGCATACAACAAAATGCAATTTCCAAGTCATTAACATGCTACCAGAGTGAAAATTAGTTCTTCCAGTTGTTAAATAATTTAAAGTCAGATTTAAACTGTTCTGTTTGAGTCTCTTCCAATAGGCTCCTACCTCAACCAGTGTTACAAATTGTTGTTCTTCAACAGTCTTATCACAATCAAGAGGAAGCTCAGAAGTGCCCATTTTAAATAAATATAATTTTCATATACATTTCACTGCTTATTCATGATTAGAAGAATTTCCCCACGAGAGGTTTCAAAAGATTGTGCTGAGCAAAATAGCTACCATTTTTCTTTCAGCTGTAGTGGTGCGAGAAGACTCCTTTATTTAAAGTACAGTTCTTCTGACTTTGGCTGAGTTCATGAGGAGTTGGGAACTCTGACCTAATTTCTCAAAAGTGACTAGTGATTTTGTATGTCCACAATGAGACACCTGAAAGAGGCCTGAATTCCAGGAAGTGCTGAGCGCTTACCCTCTTGATGTTGGTTCCTTGTAGTGTCTCAAGTTAGACACTCAACATTAGTCATATCTGGTGGAGACTGCTGTGGCGATATACTGACTCGGTTCATTCTTTGGTTTCCCTAGTTATTCCACCTTCCAGGAGAACTCCAGCCTTTGTTGGGTAGCACTAACATCTGGTGGAAGGGTGGTTCTAGAATCTTTCCACTATTGAGGCACCTCTACTAGGGGTTAGGTTGTTGAAAGAATGGGTCAGTATTGACCCATTGACTGGATATTGATTGGTATGGGTCAGTATTGACCCGTACCACATTCACTGGAACACAATGAGCCCTTCTACTTCCATCTAGGAAAAGATGTGGAAAGTGTGTTAATTTTCATTTCTAAAAATAGATGTAGCTGTTTCTGATCTTAATGATTTTTTTTAAAAATCTGAAAATACTTCATAAGATTGCTGTGAGATCCTTATGTAATCAAGTGCTGTGAATATAAAAAGGCTACTGTATTATTAAAAATAAATAAATATTACAGGACCTTCCCAGCTTCAGTAGTTCAGATTCCCCATAAGTCTATTTCATTTATTTATGATGCCCTCAAAAGCAAACATGAAATAACTCTACAATGTGGTCGATTAATGGTTATTGCTGAAATATAAATGTGTTTTCTATGAGTCATTAATAAAATCAACAGCATTTGTAACTGCTCCAGAAAGTAACTGAAAGGACAAACAACGGTTGACTGGTTTTCAGTTAGGTGGTTCTGTAGCTGTACTGGACAAAACTCTTGGTAACCTCTTGCTGGTTTGCCTTGAGGAAACCTTATCTGCTGGCTGTTTCCCACTTTAGCTTTTTTGCTGAAATGCCCCTAAACAAAAATAAGTACTCCCATCCTCATCTGTTGATGTGACAAGTCAGATTAACACATGGCTTTTGACTAACCTGAAAGAACTTGCCAGGTGCTAGAGGTTTCCTATTTGCATCTGGGTTCACAAATTTAAGCTGAGGGGTTTTGGTTGTTTTTTTAAAAAAAAAGAATTTCTTGGAAGTCGTTGATGGTATCTTTACATAAATTTAAATACCGAGAAGTTTAATGCCAAAAATGTAACATTTATCTTTTAAAAAATAATGATTTTAGAATAGAAATTGTGGTGGTGGTTTTGGACAACTCAGGGTTCGTATTTCTCTTCTCCTTCCCCCCCCCCACCCTCTTCCCCCCACCACTGATTGACTAGAAATGGAGATGTTAAAGTTACAAAACTGAGAACTCTCAAAGGGGATAGAGCATTGAAGTCAAACTCTATCTTAAGTGTTACTTTGCATTATGAGTCTGTTTTTTAAGTTCTATAACTCTCTTCTCCCTCCCCCCACATAGTGTTGCTAGATTACTCAAAAACATTAAAGCAAAAACACCCAAATACTTTATTAGATTTTTTTTATACTTCTGAATACACCATACAATACTACTTATTTATAGTTTTAAGTTAATCAGGCATCATTCTTGGTGAATTCAGAATGTGTCTTTGATTATAACAAACTATCCTATGTTTGTAACCTGAAGAAATAACAAGACGTATATGTTTTGTCATGCTTCTATTCGCTTATTCTTGCTGGAGATTCTTGGTATTGCTTTTGTCAAGATGAAATCTGCAATGTGCTGTTTGGATTTCCCATTCTCACATACAAACCTACTGTCTCAAGTGCACTAGATGTGGTTGCATCATTTTGCTGCTGCAAAGTCTTGTTCTGCATAGGAAAGTTCAAATTGTTTAAGTTCGGTTGATAAAATTAAGCTAGGAAAGTAACATCCACTTTATTTTTTTCATTTCAAATTAGCCACAGGTAAGTAGAATAGGAAAAAATTAAACTAGGTCATAAAAGATACTCATTGTTTTTCCTGTACTTTTTTCTTGTGTGTTATATAAAGTATTGAATATAATCCAAAAATGTAAGACTTTATATTTAAAAAAAAAAAAAAAAAAGCTAATAAAATCTCTCTCTCACACACACACACATTTGGAATGTTATGGTTTCATTGAAGATTCCAAACATTAAACAAGTGTGCAGTGTTCAGAACTTAATAGGTAATGACACCTAAAATAATTAGAAGTTATAACATATTTGCTGTTCAGTTGATAGGTTTTTATTAGCTCTCAGTGTAAACCCTGGCTATATAAAATATATTTAAATTTTGTTTCTCATTTTTGAAAACTTGAGAGAGATAGTGTAATGATTTGGCTTTATTTTACGATGTATGGCGAAATGGTGCAAGCATGGTATTGTTTCACAAATAACAGTGAATTTTAGAAATTTTACTTAACTCTCGCTTGTTTCAGCTTTGACGATCTTGAAATCAGAATACTTGTTCTGGTTTTGTTAGCTCTCACTGTATCGGTTTAACTGTAGCCTTTAGTTTCAGGGCCTAAGAGACAAAATTCTAGTTTTGGTGGTTACTCTGTCTGCTGAAATAGAAAACTAAAAGATCATTTTCTTTTCAGTATATTAGCTCTCCAGTCTATCGCGTATCATTAACTGCACTGGAAAAAACGTGCGTCACCTCAGTTGCTTCTAGCATCATACGAAAACTACCTAATATCAATAACCTTAGAAAACATCTTAAAAAATGAATGTAGGTGTATGGGTGGGGTGATAAGGATTTAGAAGCAACAGTTGGAGGATAGCATTGAATTAAGAAGTGGTCATGAGAGAGGCACTGTGATGTAGTTGGTTATTCAGCTTATGTATAGATCTAGGAAGTTTGTACGAACACTTGAACTTGTGTGGTGAACTGCTGAGGGTTTGTTTTTTTTTCCTCAGTTGGAGCATAGAATTCGGTTTGCTTTACAGCAATGTGTCATTTTTCATAACTCTGAGAAAATATTTAATTTTTTTTATGAAAAAGCTGGTTTGGTTTAATCCAGGGAAGGGTCTGTTTGGAGGGAGAAAGAGGAAAAAATGTTGGCATGCAAGATACCGGTTGAAGGAATATTTCAATGTGAATATACCAACTGCAGCAGTAAGTAAGTAATGTGGATTCGTTCCTTCACGTTGGATTTATAATAATTGCTTTTTCATCAGCTCTTGTAATAAGGTTTTATCTCTGACCTAAAAAAAATTCCATTTTTGAGAAGGGCAAATATTCTATGAACTCAACAAATTTAATGAGTGGAACTCGTCTGCTGGAACCTAAATCCAGTTTTTTCACTGAAAAATCCATCTATTATTCTACCAGATGACAAAATGCAAGTTTCCTTTTGAAAGAAATACTGAGTTATACACATACACTTAATGTTTAGTTTGCCTGTCCCATCTTTGTTAATATTATTAATTTAAATCACATAGTAGGGTTTATTCTTGACATTTTCTAGCAATATTATAGCTTCCTGAATAAATCTGAGGCCCATTGAGGCATTGGAAGTCTTCCCATTGACTTCAGCAATCTTATGACCAGGCACAGACTCCTTGTTGTCATGATGAGCACATACCCAAGCAAGGAAGCAGACACCTCAGTGATGTTTTTGCTTCCTCCTTTGGCTTGGTCTTTGTTGACAATTCTAAGATTGCAAACGCTACTAACTACTGAAATTGTGAAGCCTATGGCATTTTTGCACACTAATGAACAAGCTATGAGCATCTGAAAATCTTAGTCTACAGTATTTACTTGTTACGTTGACACAAACTGTTCTGCTTTGCTTAGAGTCCCTTTGGGACAATTCTTAGATGTTATCTGCATTGTACGTGCACAGGAAAGACGGTGATGTCTCTGGGGCATAACTGCACAAGAACAGTACGTTGTTGGGTGGTTTTTTTTTAATTATCACGTAGACAAGAGGGCTCAGAAATTAAATAACTTCCTGTTACCAATATCCTTTTTTTTTTTTTTTTTTTTTTTTAAAGTGCACTAAGTTTGTAAATATATCAAAATTGCCTGAAGAAAAGCGAATTCAGCATGGCAAGTCTTGTTATCAACAGCAACACATAAATTATCTCTATTGGACAGTGCCCGAAGTGTTTCATTTACAAACAACTGCCCAGTATCAACCAGTATAGTCCCTCTATTTAATTCATGCAATTAAAATTAATGCTTTTGATTCTAAGATTTTTTTTTTTAAAACTATCTAGGATCAAAATCTGATTATGGGGTGGGATTTTAAAAAGTTGGTCAGTGCTGTTCTAACTGTGCTCCAGTTGAAGTCATTGGGAGTTTTACTGTTGATTTCAGTGGGCCAGAGAGGCCAACACTGAGCATTTTTGAGATTCTACCCATAATTTTCATTTTCCTGTTGGAGGAGGGGGGATTTCCTGGGAGGGGAGTTCATTAGCACCGCCTTCCAAAACGCTCCAAGGTGGCATGCGTTGGTAAAGCACAGAATTCTAGAACCTTTGTGTTGAATGGCCCTGTTAATCTGACCCTGAGAGGTGATGAGCACCTCCCATTGAGTGTAACTCCCGTTGGCTTTATTGGGTTGTACCTCCCAGGATCAGGCCTTGGAGGAGCTATTTAGCACAATATGTGGTCTCTTGTAGGCTAGTTTCATGCTTGCGTGTGGTTCTGTGGTAGCTGTGAATTCACGTCACTCTTGGCATCACGCAGAATGGGAATCAGCCATCTGTGACAGAAAAGAACACTGTGTGCTCTAAAACTGACAGTACTTCTTCTTTTTAAAGTGAACATTTTCTGAAAGCCCCTCTTAGTTCAGCTATTGGAAGCATTCAGCATGTGTGATAACTGTTGAAATCAGTGGGACTATTTCAATGAGTATGGGATGCAGGATTGGGACCTTTAATTGCATGATACAATGCTGGCCTCAATGTGTTTTCTCTCTCTCCCCTCCCCCACCTTCTTTTCATTCCCGTGTTCTGCCTTGTTGAAGGGTAGCTAATGAGTACTGGGCTCCTAGTACTGAATTGTCCAAAGGAGAAAAGAGCATTTAATATGACCTGAAAACATAAATTGCCAAGCAAATGTAGGGCCTAATGCTATAAAATTTACTCATCTGAGCAGTCCTCTTAAGTTCAAAGCTAAAGCTTCATGGTGAATACCACTGTGTAAGGAGGTAATGATACCAGCTCTATATTGTAGCATTGTCTAGTCTAGAGAAATCAATCCATGATATTAGCAATCTATTGTTTTATATGCACATTGTTCTACCACCAGTTGAGTGCATCTCTGCTAGCCATCTTGACTCTGTAAGGTTTATTATCCTTGTATCCACACTAGGGCTGCTTTGCCCTGATTCAAGTGGGGGTGGCTGCCATGTTCGACAGTCTTCATTTTTTGACAGATGTCAGAGATGCCATTTAGCTGGCAAGCTTCCATTGTTCACCAGCTGAATCTCTTCTCTTCCCCACCCCCAACCATGTTTTGTCATGCCCACACAACGCTCCCCACATTACCTTCCAGAAATATTACCAGCTCCCACTCTGCAGGAGCTTAGCTGAGATTATGCTCGCTTTCACTGTAAACCCCTCTTCAAATGTTCCCCTCTCCCTAAGCCATGATTTCCCCCAGCTATGCCTTCCACACTTCCAATAATCCCCACGCTCTGTCTGTGCCACTTATTCAGTGAACCATTGACAGTTCACCAGTATAGTCTGTGACACACTTCAGGTGGAAATAAGTTGACAATCCACAGGTGGATTAAAGGGCTAGGAAGAGGTTGGAAAGCGGTAATGGAGTGGCTGTGAAGAATGCACTGGCTTGCTCTGACATACCACCTCTGGTTCTTCATATTGAGAACATAACGGTTGCACCATCAGAGGTTTGTTGGCTCAGGTGTGGAGTAGCCAGAGGTGGGGTTGGAGATCATGGCCTGGGGAGAGGTTTATATTTGAGGAGGTCATAATGAGCCTGATCACTATTTGAGATCCTGGAGTTGTCCTAAAGAGGGAAGTAACTAGATATATTTAAAACTTGTGTGTTTAGTATGGAGTACTAACTTCTTTTGTCATCGCTCTTTTTGTTACTTATCTATTACTTTGTCACTTTATTGTCCAAGCTCATTTTTTAAACTTGTTTCTGTGGCCCTTTGTAAAACACTCCTGAAAAGGCATTGCCTACTTGACTTTTCAGATCAGAGTTCTTCTAAGAATATATATTGCGGTTCCTTATTTCAGTACATAATTCATTACACTAATAGCTGACTAATAAAGTGAGGACTTCTTATTGGAAGATACGCCTGAGTTTTAAAGTCCTCGCTTTCAAAAAATAACCGATTTTCTCTTCCAAAATGCCCTCCTTTTTGTTTGTGTTGCTAAATACATAAGGGAAAAACTGAATGTGGCATTCTGCATGAGAAATAGTTTTTCACAAATTTCATTTTCAGCATTCATTTTGACAAGTCAGAACGGTATAAGATGTGACTAGTTTCCAATGAAACATAACAAGAATAATAGTTTAAGATGATGAATATAACAAGTTTTACACCTTTCTAATAAAAATGCTGCCATTTAAAAAATTCACTTAAGGATCTTTTGGAGTAAACATGACTAAGCTGTCTGTTTCTTAGCGACAAAACATTTGTTATTTATTTAACACCATTATAAATGCTGGAGGCAAAGCGGCGTTTAGGGTGGAGGCTGACAGCTCACGACCCCCCCCATATAAACTTGCGATCCCCTGAGAGTCCCAACCCCCAGTTTGAGAACCCCCGTATTAGAGAGACAAGGTGGGTGGGTTCATCACATAAGAATGGTCATAGTAGGTCAGACCAAAGGTCCATCTAGCCCAGTATCCTGTCTTCTGACAGAGGCCAATGCCAGATGCTTCAAAGGAAATTAACAGAACAGGCAATTGTCGAGTGGTTCAGCCCCTGTCCTCCAGTCCCAGTATCTGGCAATCGGAGGCTTAGGGACCCCCAAGCATGGGGTTGCCTTCCTGACCATCTTGGCTAATAGCCGTTGATGGAGCTATCCTCCTTGAACATCTCTCATTCTTTTTTGAACCAAGTTATACTTTTGGCCTTCACAGCATCCCTGGCAATGAGTTCCACAGGTTGACTGTGCATAGTGTGAAGAAGTACTTTCTTGTGTTTTGTTTTTAAACCTGCTGCCTAGGAATTTCATTGGGTGACCCTCTGGTTCTTGTGTTATGTGAAGGGGTAAATAACACTTCCTGATTCACTTCCTCCACACCAGTCATGATTTTATAGACCTCTCTCCTATCTGTCCCTTAGTCGTCTCTTTTTCCAAGCTGAACCGTCCCAGCCCATAGGGAAGCTTACACGGAGCTGAAGAAGAGCTCTGGGTAAGCTTGTCTCTCTGACCAACAAAAGAGATTACCGCCCCCACCTTGTCTTTTTTTTAAAATCTGGGCAGATGAGGCAAAATCTGCAGTTACTTGCAATACTACAACTCTTTCATAATCAATGGAGCTGCACAACTACTAGAGCAGAATTTGCCCATTGATCTGTGACCATTATGCTTCTGTCCTAATGTCGTCTTCTCATTCCTGTTTACTACTTTATACAGGGAGTGAAATATCTGTGCATTCCTGCTGCCGATTCACCCTCGCAGAATTTGTAAGTTTGGTTTTTTTTTTTTAATTCAGTACTAATGCTTGTTTTGAAATATGTTGGAGGACCTGATTCTGATCTCTGAGCAATTTTACACCAGTGTAGGTTTAAATCTGTTGGTTTAGGGGGAATTACTCCTGGTTTATATTGAGGTGACAGAAGAATAGCGTCCCCCCCACCCCTTTTTTTTAAGTGCTTTCCTTCTTGGTATGTCTGCTTTGCTACCAACAATATCCAGAGTTGTTGTTATTAAGGCAAAATTTTTGGAAGGGATATTAAACCTTGTGCTTCAGGGCTGGTCTGTGTTGCAAAGTTAGGTCAGTTTAACTAGATTCCTCCAGGACTATGAAAAAATTAAGACCTTGTGTGATGTAATTAAGCCAACCTAAGCCCTGGCGTACACTCTGCTAGGTTGATGGAAAAATTGATCTGTTGACCTAGCAACCACCTCTCTGAGTTCACTTTTAATACAACGATGGAAAAACAGCACCACAGCAGTGCAGCTGCAGCTCTGCAGCTGTGTCACTGTAGCATTTCTGGTAGAGAGAGAGCCTTAGCCATAGCCAATCTCTACATTTTAGAGACCCGGAGGAGACCTATGTGGGGTGCAGATCATGGCACGTCTTCCTACTGTAGGGTTCTTACACCTTCCTCCAAATCATCTGGTCCTGGCCACTGCTGAAACAGTATACTGGGTTAGGCCTGATTCAGTATGTCAATTCCTATGGTCTTATGCTTCTTGTAATAGGAATGTATCTATGTGAAGCTGCTGCTTTTTTAATTAAATTAAATTTTATTTTATTTAACTATCCACTGTCCATGTAACTGTCCTGAAAGTTAGTTGAGCTGACCCTGGGTTTAACATTCCAAATCTTTGAATTGATGGTATGTAGGAAACCATGATCTTGAAGTAATCAAAACATATTTCATAAGAAGACTTGGATGGCGACCAACTCTGTCTTCTAGTGCTCACTGTTTATGTTGAGGAGAGGTGGGGGGGTTTCAGCCACTTCCTGCTAACTAGTTATGTAGAGAAACAGAAGTAGTTGAAAGGGCCTGGTACCTACGGAAGGAAATGCAGCACTGCTTTTTCTCTCAGATCAGAGCAATATTCCGGCTGATGCTTTCAGTGGATATTTTTAGAGTATTTTGTTTCTCATACTTTGAAGAGATTCCAACATGACACTTGATGTTTCTTAATTGTTCTTTTCACCCTTTTCAATGGCATATTTCTGCAGTTATAAAAATCAATTTAACACAATTTTGTGTAGTAAGAACATAGCCCGTGAGCCTGTTTTTCCCTGTCAGAGGTACTGAGCACCCTCAAAGGCAACTGTAGTCAATGAGCTGCATGTTCTCAGTGCTTCTCAAAATCAGACCCTGAGTGTATTACTCCCTTAAAAATAATAGTAGCCCATAGGCTATTAAGTGGGAATCCAGGTTAGAGAAGAGAATAGGATTTTCAGAACTAAGACGGTGGATATGGAAGCAATTTTTTGCATTGTTTTGAGGGAGGGTTGGAAAAATTGTGGAGGTTCATTTCATTTCCTTTAGGAAGGAAGCAACTTAAGAAACTACAGAGGCCTCATTCGCATTTGTTGGGTCGTCATTAATCGTTTGTCAGTAGTTGGAGATCCACTGGGTAGTTGTAAAAAGAAAAGGAGGACTTGTGGCACCTTAGAGACTAACCAATTTATTTGAGCATAAGCTTTCGTGAGCTACAGCTCACTTCATTAGTCTCTAAGGTGCCACAAGTACTCCTTTTCTTTTTGCAAATACAGACTAACACGGCTGCTACTCTGAAACCTGTCATTATACTGGGTAGTTGTGAAAATGTTTGCAAATCTGCCGTCTGTGTTAGAAATCTGGACCACTTTGTGAATAGAAAGAGGACGCAATTTCCAGCGAATGTTAATTACACGTGTAATGCAACCAGCCCTAGTCATTGCATGTCAAGGAAATACATTGAAAAGCATTCAAAAGTAATTAGCTTTCTGGCACTGTACCAAGACTCTTAAAGCATTAATAAGATAAGATATTTGCATGAGTATTGTTTCTGTTATGCTGCAAGCATATACGGTTCTTGCTTCGGTATCAGATGGTTGCAAACAAATTTGGTACTTCTGATATTGATACATTTGATCACTTAAAAGAAAACTGGATGAGTAACTGACTTTTCTTTTCTTCTTTATACGATGGAAAACTTCAAGTATAATGCACAGTGTCTCTAAATGCTGATGATACTTGCTTTTAATATAAAAACTCCATAAGGTCAAAAGAAGCTTGTTTTATTCAGGTCATAAGATTGTAATATGATCTTATCCAAACACTGTTTAAAAGTATAGGGTGTTTATCAGTTTTGGGGGGGGGGGGGCCCTGTGGAAAGAGGGGATCTGTCCCTTTCTGATTTCTTTGTGTCTCTCCCCTCTCAGAGAGAGACTGACAGCTGCAGAGGAAAACAATAGCATTGCATATAAAGTGCTTTTACCTAGTGATTGCTGCCGAGTGAAATTGACTAGGATCACATAAGATGCTTGTCTGTATTACTCAGCAGCTGGTTTTTCAGGTAAAGTTCTTCTGAGGTGATGGTACTACTTTTCTGTAGCTGCTGGCATTTGTCGAAGGGGACCAGCTGAATGCATGATCAGAGTGGATCTTGGGACTGTGGAGTTGCTAACTTAAGTTCGCATTAGCTATGTTTTCCTCACGGAAATTTCTTTTTCAATAAGTATAATATACATGATGCACTTACAGTAAGCATATTAAGGGCTCTCCTGTTCCTGAGAGAAATCAATTCCCAATAAAATACAACAGTGAAAACAGAATATGCTCACGTTCTTTGAAACTGTGTGAAGATTCAGTTCTACTAGCATTTTCTGCTCCTGCTTAGAATTTGAATTAAGCAATCATTGAGGCCTAGGTCATTTCCTGGGAGTTTAATGTGAGTTTGGCCTCTGCAGTGGGAATTTGGCCTCAGGCCATTAACTTCTGCTGGTCACTGATTTCCCTGACAATGCCCTCTCCTAAGGAACTTTTACTCTAAAATTAATTCTGTAGAAATTAAATATACCCTTCCTCACTCCATCTTATTTCTGTACTGTGTGTTTCTAGGGAATTAATACCCAGTTATGCTAACCTATTTAGGGTGACCATATTTCCCAAAGGGAAAACAGGACACCATGGGGTGCTGGCTTAAGCTCCCCACAGCCACTTGCCCGAGGCTGCTGCTGGCACCCTCCCTCACCCCCCTCCCACAGGACTATCATTAGTCACTCAAACCCTGCCTCCCCCCTGCACGGGGCTGTCATCTCTGCTTATGTTCCTCCTCACCACACCCCACTTTTATTTAAAAAAAATAAAAATAAAAAAAATGGGCATTTGTCCTGTTTGCTCTTGCCAACTGATCAGGGCTAATAAAAGGGACTCTCCTTGCCAAAATGGGATGTATGGTAATCCTGAGCCTATTGGGCTTCATGGTTGCCTTTTGAACTCTTCCTTTTGGCTTAGATTTAATATTACAGCCAGTCTGTCTGATAGTGCTACAGTAGCAAAATGCCAAAGAATCATACAAAAGTTCTAAGTAGTTCTTAGTCCTTCATTATTCCAGGTTGGATTGCTGAAGAGACAATACCACTACATTTCTTTCCCTACTGATGCTTTTTTCAACCCTAATGCATTTCTGAAAGCTCAATTAAACACTGAAGTGTAGAGCTGACATGTAAAATCCCTCATTTAATTTGTATCAGATTACGCTTTTTATTAAAACATGATTGGAGAGCCCGTTCACTGCTTTACTTTGTGTGGGATGTGCCCAGTGATATTATAAAGAAGCTGCAGTTCATAATATTAAGTTGGCAAGAGAAGTGTGAAAGTTGGATGTTGTAAAATACATTGTCTTTACACTGAATTGTCAGTCCAGTGCGTAGATTGTTAATCAGGACAGTTGTTTTACTTTTATGTAGCAAATATTGATTTCCCATTTCACTGTTAACATAGAATAATTTGCTATTCAAGGGGTGAACATAAACCAGTACCGGGTTGAGTTGGCAGATTGCTTGAAACAATAGCTCTAAGAGGTGTGAACTGCCCCATTGATCAGAGTCAGGGCTCCATGATTCCATGAACTGGCAATGAATTCGACAGGCGTGACTGCATTAGGATTTCCCTTCTAACTTTTATGAAACTTGAACAAGACAATCACGGGTGAACACTACCACAAGTCTAAATTTGATGCTGTAAGAAGTAAACTAGCTGCATAGTGACTCAGCATACTAAATGTCATATCTGGAAAATGACTAATAAAACTGGACCAAAAGTTCACTATTAGCCATGTTTAATTACTTACTCTCTCTCTCCCCCTGAGAAAGACATCACCCATTTACCTTTGATAGGTTTCAGAGTAACAGCCGTGTTAGTCTGTATTCGCAAAAAGAAAAGGAGTACTTGTGGCACCTTAGAGACTAACCAATTTATTTGAGCATAAGCTTTCGTGAGCTACAGCTCACTTCATCGGATGCATACTGTGGAAACTGCAGAAGACATTATATACACAGAGACCATGAAACAATACCTCCTCCCACCCCACTCTCCTGCTGGTAATAGCTTATCTAAAGTGATCACTCTCCTTACAATGTGTATGATAATCAATCAAGTTGGGCCATTTCCAGCACAAATCCAGGTTTTCTCACCCTCCGCCCCCCCCCCCCCCCAACTCACTCTGCTGCTGGTAATAGCCCATCCAAAGTGACCACTCTCTTTACAATGTGTATGATAATCAAGTTGGGCCATTTCCAGCACAAATCCAGGTTTTCTCACCCCCCCCCCCCCCAGCCGTCAAGAACACTATCCCCGATAATGTCACGGCTAACCTGGTGGCTGAACTTTGTGACTTTGTCCTTACCCATAACTATTTTACATTTGGGGACAATGTATACCTTCAGAGCAGCGGCACTCCTATGGGTACCCGCATGGCCCCACAGTATGCCAACATTTTTTATGGCTGATTTAGAACCACGCTTCCTCAGCTCTCGTCCCCTAACGCCCCTACTCTACTTGCGCTATATTGATGACATCTTCATCATCTGGACCCATGGAAAAGAAGCCCTTGAGGAATTCCACCAGGATTTCAACAATTTCCATCCCACCATCAACCTCAGTCTGGTCCAGTCCACACAAGAGATCCACTTCCTGGACACTACAGTGCTAATAAACGATGGTCACATAAACACCACCCTATACCGGAAACCTACTGACCGCTATTCCTACCTACATGCCTCCAGCTTTCACCCTGACCACACCACACGATCCATCGTCTACAGCCAAGCTCTGCGATACAACCGCATTTGCTCCAACCCCTCAGACAGAGACAAACACCTATAAGATCTCTATCAAGCATTCTTACAACTACAATATCCACCTGCGGAAGTGAAGAAACAGATCGATAGAGCCAGAAGAGTTCCCAGAAGTTACCTACTACAGGACAGGCCTAACAAAGAAAATAACAGAACGCCACTAGCCGTCACCTTCATCCCCCAACTAAAACCCCTCCAACGCATTATTAAGGATCTACAACCTATCCTGAAGGATGACCCAACACTCTCACAAATCTTGGGAGACAGGCCAGTCCTTGCCTATAGACAGCCCCCCAACCTGAAGCAAATACTCACCAACAACCACACACCACACAACAGAACCACTAACCCAGGAACCTATCCTTGCAACAAAGCCCGTTGCCAACTGTGCCCACATATCTATTCAGGGGACACCATCACAAGGCCTAATAACATCAGCCACACTATCAGAGGCTCGTTCACCTGCACATCCACCAATGTGATATATGCCATCATGTGCCAGCAATGCCTCTCTGCCAGGTACATTGGGCAAACTGGACAGTCTCTACGTAAAAGAATAAATGGACACAAATCAGATGTCAAGAATTATAACATTCATAAACCAGTCGGAGAACACTTCAATCTCTCTGGTCACGCAATTACAGACACGAAAGTCGCTATCTTACAACAAAAAAACTTCAAATCCAGACTCCAGCGAGAAACTGCTGAATTGGAATTCATTTGCAAATTGGATACTATTAATTTAGGCTTAAATAGAGACTGGGAGTGGCTAAGTCATTATGCAAGGTAGCCTATTTCCCCTTGTTTTTTCCTCACCCCCCGCCCCCCAGACATTCTGGTTAAACTTGGATTTATGCTGGAAATGGCCCACCTTGATTATCATACACATTGTAAGGAGAGTGGTCAGTTTGGATGAGCTATTGCCAGCAGGAGAGTGAGTTTGTGTGTGTATGGGGGTGGGGGGGTGAGAGAACCTGGATTTGTGCTGGAAATGGCCCAACTTGATTATCATACACATTGTAAAGAGAGTGGTCACTTTGGATGGGCTATTACCAGCAGGAGAGTGGGGTGGGAGGAGGTATTGTTTCATGGTCTCTATGTATATAATGTCTTCTGCAGTTTCCACAGTATGCATCCGATGAGGTGAGCTGTAGCTCACAAAAGCTTATGCTCAAATAAATTGGTTAGTCTCTAAGGTGCCACAAGTACTCCTTTTCTTTTTACCTTTTTTTTTTCATCCCAAAGCATGTTCCATAAGAAAGTGGGAAAAACTTGTTAGGTCATTGTAGAAGATGTATTGATGTTTGGTGCTACTGTGGAAAAACACACCAACGTATTAGAGAGACATGGTGGGTGCGGTAATATATTTTATTGGACCAACTTCCCACCTTGTCTGTGTCTCTATCCTGGGATCGACAAGGCTACAACTATACTGCATACATCAACCTGTGTCATTTTTCTAGAGATCTAGGGGCAAAAAGGGGTCAAGTGAAATCCAGATAAAAGCATCAAGTTTTTAACTGACCTAAGCAGTTAGATCTTGGAGAAATACTGCTTAACTGTGATACAGTTCTTTTAAAAAGCTATGCATGCCGCTAATAAAGTCTGTTAGGTTCAGCTGCTGCCTACAGGTTATATCCCTGCAAGCAAACACAAGCACCATATGGTGTCAAAATTAGGGCTGGTCGAAACTTTTTTCAGTGGAAAATAGTTTTCTTGACTGAATGAAAATGTTTGCACAAAGTATCAACCTTTCTTTCTTTTGTCTGTCTTCAGACAAAAAACTTATGTCTGAAAACCATAGTTTTCAGCTTACATTTTTCAGGTTTTCAGTAACTGAAAACTAGAATATTTCAGCTTTCATCTTTTCAACAAAATGTCAATAATTTATCCAAAGGAAAAAACATTTCCTGACCAGTTCTAGTCAAAATGTTAGAATAGACACACATTTTAAAGTCTGGAATTGCAGAATTCCTCAGGAGATCCTCTTCTGAAAGAGTCATTCATAGAATCCTAGAGATACGTGTAGGGTTGGAAGGGACCTTGGGAGGTCATCAGATCTATCCCTCCCAGCATGCTGAGACAGGACCAAGTAAACCTGGACCATTCCTAACAGATGGTTTGTCCATCCTGTCCTTGAAAATCTCCAGTGATGGGGATTCCACAACCTCCCTTGTGAGCCTATTCCAGAACTTAACTACCCTTATAGTTAGAAAGTGTTTCCTAGTATCTAACCCAGTAGTCTCCAAACGCTCAGTCCCCCTTACCGCTGTCCATGTCTCTGCCCTCCTGGAACCAGGGCCATGGCTTGGGGGACGGGTGGGGGGGAAGACGGGGTAAGCAGGATGAGGCTGGGGCCACAGGTGGGGGTGGGTCTGGGTCTGGGACCAGGAACAGAGTCACGGCCAGGGCTGTGAATATCCAGAGCAAGGAACAATATTATAAAGATGCTCTTGGTGGTGGGTACCATATCAGAGGAGTGACTGCTCAACTTGGCCTTATGGGACCTCTTGGACTGGTCCAAGAGCATCTATGCCCCCTCTCAGCCACTGAGTCCCAGAGAGAGTCAACTTCTCCAGTACCTATAGCAACCAGAGAAGATCCTCCTCCTCCTCCTCCTCCTAATCTACAACCTCCCTCCTTTTTTGGAACCCAGAGAGGAATTGGAAACTAGAGAGGAACCCCAGAATATTTCCCCCACATATTTCTTCCTCTTCCCCAGAGGAAACATGACTACCTCCTGAGGACTTTAAAGGTTTTCAAGACCTCATTAGGAGGGTGGCCACATTTGTACAAACTCCTGGACATCTTACAAACTCCCATTCTGGGAAGGGTTGCCCATCCCATTAATTAAGCCTTGTTTGAACCTGCAAAGATCCTTTAGCAGACACTGGTCTCCATTCCATCCACTGCCAAATGAATGGACAGATGGTATCAGGTTCCTCAGCAAGAATTTGTGTATTTCTTCACTTATCCCATCCCAGACTCATTAGTGGCAATAGCAACAAAAGAACATTTGAGGCAGTCTCACCCTCAGACTACCCTGAAGGATAGGGAGTGTAAGAGACTGGACCTATATAGCGAAAAGGCTTACATTACCATAACGCTTCAGATGAGGGTGTGAAATTACAAGGCATTTTTGGCCAAATGCACCTTTATTAACTGCTCAGAATTTTTTTTGGCAAACTGCCTGAAGAATATAGGGATCAGTTTTTGGTCATAGTCTCCAAGGTCATCTCACTGCTTGAATGTCTGTCCTGGCAGCTATTGGTGCATCAGATCCTGCATCATTTCTGATGGCTACAGCCATTTCAATGAGACACTCTTTTTGATTGTAGGCCTCTGGCATTCCTAAACAATTAAAAATGCAGTAGAAGATCCACCATTTGAAGGTGCTAAACTGTTTTCTCAGAGAACTGATGCAATGCTCATGTTGAAAGATTCTTGTCAATCGTTTTGTTTGCTGGGTGTTTACATCCCAGTAACAAAAAGAGGAAGCAGTTTGAGGCCCAGAACACAGTACAGATCTTACTACCAGCAGAGATCTCAGGGTGCCTCTAGAAGGAGATCTAAGCCACTTAGATGTCCCCCATTAGGATCACAGACCCTTTTCATCAGACTTTGTTCACTTTGAAGCAGTCGTTTTGATATCTCAATCGATGACTGCGTGCTGACTGTGTTTCATCTCCTACATCCAGACCCTCCATTTTGGAAATGTCATCTCTCTTCTATAGTGCATGGACGGAGATTACATTGGACCAATAGGTGCTCAGCACAGTAAGAGAAGAATAGGTTCTCCAGTTCATGTACCTCCCTTTCCCTGACCCGCCTTCCTTGTCCCTTTTCAGGGACCCATCCCATGAGGTTGTTTAACATCAAGAAGTACAGTTTCTATTGGAATTGGGGCCAAGAGAGGAAGTTCCTTATCAACACACAGGGAAAGATTTCTATTTATGCTACTTTCTGATTCCTAAAAAGAGAGGTGGCCTTTGGCCCTTTCTGGATTTAAGAAATCCAAACCATTTTATCAAAAAGACCGTCAACCTGACATCTATTATCCCCTCTCTTAGAGATTAGTATGCTGCCCTTGACCTGCAGGATGCGTATTTTCATATGGCAATACATCTTGGCCACAGGAAGTATCTCTGATTCATGGGAAACAACATGCACTGCCTATACGCTGTGCTGCCTGCCAGCCTACCCTTGGCCTAAGGGTATTTATCAAGTGTATGATGGTAGCAGCAGCTCACCTGCACCATTTAGGAGTTAAAATATTTCTCTACCTGGACAGTAGGCTTGGTCAGGGAAGGTCAGGATCTCACAATCAAAAAAGCATTCTTGTCGTCAGACATGTGTTCTTTTGTCCAGATTGAAAACTGAATGTAGAGGAATCAACATTACAAGCAATGCAGCAAGTAAATTTCATAGGCGTAGATCTTGATGCCACAATTCCCATTGTTTACCACCCGACAAACAAGTTCCAGTCCATGGTCTTTGTCAGAGGGCCTCAGTTTCAACCTGAGGACCACAGTGAATTAACGTCTAGCATTGTTGGGTCACATGGCCTTGAGCGCGTAAGTCGACTCAGCATGCCAGACTTTACCTCAGATGTCTGTAGACCTGGCTTCACTTAGCATAGCATCCAGCAAACATTTTCTGGATTTGCTGCTTTGTGTATCTGCCCAAGAGCTTCAGCCCCTGTTAACACCTCAGAATGTAGGCAGAGGGATTCCATTCCTTCCACCAGAACCAATTATGGCTTTTATAATAGATGCATCCACCAGGGGTTGAGGGGCCTATCTGGGTCAACTTCAGGCTCAAGCACTTTGGACATCTAAGGAATTTTCATTCCATATAAATATGCTGGAACTTTGAGCTATTCTTTGGGACTGTGAGATGTTCATTACCATCATCAGGTGGTTCAAGTTCTTACCAATGACATCACCGCTATGTTTTATCTGAACAAGCAGGGAGATGCCAGGAAGTGATCTGCTTGTGGAACTTCTGTATAAAGACCAATATCTCACTAAATGCCTTTCACCTCTTGGGAGCGAGGAACTCTGTATTGCAGATTCCCACGTCAGATACCTCCATAGATCATCACAAGTGGTCAATAAAGAGGCTGGTCTGCGTAGAACCCCATTAGTGGGGTTATCCGATAATAGACCTCTTTGTAACCAACCTGAACAATAACTGCAGGAGGTTCTGTTCTAGGGCAGGTCACAGCCCAGGTTCCATTATCAATGTCTTTATTTTTTCCCATGTTTTGCCCATGTTTCCTCCAGTTCCTCTGATTCCAAGGATGATAAGAAAAGTAAGACAAAGAACCCTAATCCTCATAGCGCTTGCCTGGCCAAGGCAGTACTAGCGCTTGGACGTACAGCAGCTCTCCATCTGGCCACCCACACCTCTATCTCTGCTTGAGAATTTTTTGCCTCAAAACCAAGGGAAGTCACTGCACCCTTACCTACAATCTCTTCACCTAACAGTCCTGATGATCTCTGGTTGGTCAATGAGGAGAAAGTCTGCTCCTGAGAAGTCCAAGCTGTTCTGGTGAACAGCAGAAAGGATTACACCAGAGCCATGTAGGAAGCAAAATGGAAAAGGTTTTCAGTTTGGGTGGAATTGCATCAGTTATCTCCTGATAACACAGAGATTAGACATATGTATGCCAGACTGTTACTACATCTGAAATCCTCTGGTCTCTCAGCTCTCCATTGAGCATCAATTTCTGCAGTACGCCCATGAGTGGAGAGGTTTTCAATCCCCTGGTACCCATATTTTGAAGGGGTCTTATCCATGTCTACCCTCCAGGGTCTGAACCAGTACCTTCCTGGGACCTGAATTTTAATACTGTCCCATTTGATGAGACCCCTCTTTGAACCTTTGGCAACAACATCCCTGCTGCTGCTGTCAGTGAAAATGATAGGATGATTGGGAGGGCTCTGACATTTTACCTGCACTGCACAAAGTCTTTCAGATCCTCTTCTAGACGGTTTTGTTGCCTATGCTACTGGGTTAAAGGGCAACCTGTCACAGCTCAGCATATTTCACACTGAATTTCAGATTGTATTGAGCTTTGCTATGATCTGGCAAACGTCTCTCTGCAAAGGAAAGCAGCCCGCTCCACTAGGGTTCCTTCCATTTTGTCAGCCTTCTTGAGTAACGTTCCAATAGCAGACATTTTGCAAAGCAGAAATGTGGTCATCTGTACATACCTTCTCCAGATACTGTTACCTCAAGGTTCATGAGGGGATGCCAACTTCAGCCAGTTGGTGTTGCGATCTCTCTTCAAGTTATCTGATATCCACCAGCTGCAAGGAGACTGCTGGTGAATCACCCGCAGTGGAATGTGTGTGCGCTCCACGGAGGAAAAAATGGTTACGTATCTGTACAGTAACTGTTGTTCTTCCAGATGTGCTGTGCACATGTACATTCTGCGACTCTCCCACCTTCCCCACTACTTTGAGTTTAGCTTACCAGCAGTGCAAAGAAAGGGAGAAGGAGATGGCGATCACACCCCTTTATACCCTTGGTTTGGTGCCTGAAGACAGCAGGGGCGCATGTGCTGCCTGCTGGTATGGCTGGTAAGTCTCCAGCTGGAGTGTGTTTGGTGCACACCCACCTACAGTGGAATGTACATGTGCACAACTCATCTCGAAGAACAACCGTGACTGTACCAGTAAGTAACTGGTTTTTGTTATGAAACATTTATATTGCAATAGCTCCTAATGTCCACAACCCGGTTGGGCCACATTATGCTAGGTGCAGTACAAACACATAACAATGACCACCTACACTAAAGAACTTCCAGTCTAAAAGATGACACCTAATGAGTGGATGAGCCAAACAAGTAGGCTGGGATCGGAAGGAGGAAAGACAGGGAAACAAATTGTAATAGAAGGAGCACAAGTTCTTCGTAGTGGTGGGGCTACACTGTGGAGGGCTTTGAAATTAAGGAGAATAAGTGTTGTATTTCATGCAGTGGAAGAGAAGGAACCAGTGAAGAGTTTTGAGTGGATTGCTGTAGGTGGAGTAATGAGCCAAGAATGATCTTAGCAGCATTTTGGAAGGATGTGAGTTGGGGGAGGACGGAGTTCGGAATCGTCAAAGCCAGAGAAGAGGAGACTGCAGTAGTCAAAGTGCGAAGTGATCAAGGGCTGAACAAGACTTTTGGCAGTGTGATCAGAGAGGAAAGGTGGATCTTGGAGATATTGTGCAGGAAGAAGTGGCAAGTTTTTTAGATGTGGCCTGGATGAGCTCAAGTCATTGTGATGTCTACTGTGACAGAGAAAGAGGAGGGAAGGGAGGTCTTTACGGAAAAAAATCAGGAGCTCTGTTTTGGCCGTGCTAAATTTCAGTTGATGGCAGGACCTCCACAAGGAAATGTCAGAAAGACAAACTAACATAGTTGCTTGCCGGCAGGGAGGGAGATTTGCCAGTCATCCACAGAAAGTATTTGTCAACGGTGATTATAAGAATGGTGCCTGAGATACCAAAGTTTCCATTCATATTTAAAATAGGGAATAATCTAAGGCAACTGCGTAGTATCTGTTGGTTGTCTTTTTAATGTACTGTATTCTGGGAACAATATGAAGTGGCTTTTCAGATCTTTTTCTCAGTTTTTTTTTTTTTCCTCTCTGAGTCATGACTTTACTAAAGCCAAGTCCTTTGTGTTTCCCTCTTGCTTCTGTTTTCAGGACAAGACATTTCAAAGAGAGCATCAAGTTTATCCATGAGTGCCGGCTTAGAGGTGAGAGCTGTCTTGTTCACTGGTACGTATGTCAATTGTTTAAGAATATTCTAATTTTTTTAAGTCTGTGATAAATTAGTGTTGCCCACCCTGCTCTTTTTTAACAATAATACTTCTGCATTTATACAGCACCTCACATCTGAGGATCCCCCGCCAAAATTAAAAACGCTTGTTAAGCCTCGCTCCACTCTGGATATTGAGGCACAGAGAAGTTAAGTGGCTGCCGGAGCACACAATGTGTCAGTGGCAGAGCCAGGAGTGAAATCCAGAGCTGCTGACTTCGGTCCCCCACTCAGACCTTGGGACTATCTGTTTACTGTTAAAATATAACACAGGGGTGTTGCATCATCTATTTGTCTGATTCATGCTAGTCACCATTTTCTTCTCTCACAGACAGTTCCTGTGATCCTAATAATTTTATCAGTTCCTGTTGCAACTATTTTTGCTGCTTTAGGGCTGCTGGAAATGTTCCTCTCAACAGAAACTGGTGTTTTAAGCTTCACTGAAGCATTCAAATATCACAGCTGTTGCGAGCAGATTACTGATTAGAGAGGGAGTCCTGAGACATTAACTGCCTTCAAAGAGTTAGAATATAGAAAAGGAAAGCCCATCATGGTTTTTCTTACTGTCATTAGTTGTGGTCCCTGTGCATTGCTGCAATGTCTAACTAGCATTTCAGAACCTGTATCTAGAGTCAGGTCCAGTAGTTTGAGCATTGGGCTTGGAGGTAGGAACTCCAGCATTCTAATCCTGTTCTGCCATTGGCTCATTGTGTAGCTTTGAACAAGTCAATTAACCTCTCTGTACCTCACTCTCTTCATATGTAAAATGGGGATATTGACCTACTTCATGAGGGTGTTCTGAGACGGTTGGTTGATATTGTGCTTTATTGTTTATATTCTTTGAGAGTGTGAAGTGTTAAGTGAGCAAATCTACAACTGTCACTCAAATGTATTCTTTATCTATAGTAATAACACCACTTTTCATCCAGAGCTATCAAACCACTTGACAGTGGTAGGTTCTGTCGTTCTCCCAGTGTCACAGATGGTGAAACTGAGGCACTGAGAAATAAAGTCACAGAGCATGTCAGTGGCAGACTCAGAAATAGAACTGAGAACTCTGAGTCCTGTGCTCAAATGTTCAACTCTGTCTGAAAGTTTTTAATGAATTTAAACCCAATCTCATTAAAATGAGAGCCTTTTCCAGCACATATAGATCTGTCTTCTTATTTCATGACCCTATTCTCTATGGGGGCGTGTTTTGTTTTTTATGTCTGGGTGACTCGTATCTAGTTTTTAAGAAAAACAACAAATACAAAATTGTTCTCACGCTTTCTCATGGAGGCTTTGTATTTGTTCTTTGTTTTAAAAAACTCTCATCTGAACTGAATTTCAGTACAGCTCCTCTCTTGGGGTGCCCATACTACATGTAGATTCACTTCTCTACATTTCAAAGTCCAGTACATTGACCTAAAGATATCTTAATAGTTATATAGGAACAGCCACCACAATGTGCTCATTACTTTAATCTCCTTAGTTTAGGTAATATATTTTACCTGGTAAAGTGCTGTGTAAATTTATGATGCTATATGAGACAATGAGCGTATTTATTTTAAGACTTTTTATATTTTGTATCTATTTATTTTGTTTCATTTCTGCTGCAGTCTTGCTGGAGTCTCCAGGAGCGTAACTTTGGTAGTCGCTTACGTCATGACCATCACAGACTTTGGCTGGGAAGATGCATTGTCTATTGTAAGAGCATCGAGATCCTGTGCCAATCCTAACATGGGCTTCCAGAGGCAGCTACAGGAGTTTGAAAAACATGATGTTGACCATGTAGGTGATTTTTGTTGACCAATTTGGTTTCTTAAGCCATAAAGTTTTGGACTTTCTCATAACTTTAGAAGGTTAAAGATTAGAAGATAAATGGCCCAGAATGCAGCAATAATACAAATGTACAAATGATGCTAATGTAAAAACTGTTTTTTCACATCTACCTAGGATGTTAAAGCAAGAAAAAATAGTTTTTTCAAATTAACAATGCTGTAAACAAAACTTGAGATCTGAAAGTCAAGCTGGGTTCTCTTCCTGGCTTATGCATCATCACCAGTAACCAACATTTTTTATCACTGGAACTTAACTAACAATTGTGGGGATGATGCATGAACCAGAATGGAATCCAGCTCCTTCTCCTTGAGCTGGGTTGGTTCTGCAGGGCTAACAGGAGTTTAGAAAAATAGTAATAACCTGTTTTTGTCAATAACATAAACAGTACAGCTGAACACACACTGGGAACAGGTCTGTTGAGTAAGGAGGCACTGTTTTTACATAATCACTTTTCTGACCATAACTCCATTTTACATTGCTCAGCACATTTGTCCTCTCTACTTTCTCAAGTCACTCTTTTTTTAAAAGAAAGTAAATGAGGTAGGGAGGTGGCTTCATTTTTCTTCCAGGATTTCTTGCAGCAGAGAGCTGAGAAATTACTGTGGCATTTCAGTAATGCAGTTTTCAACTGTAAATATTTGTTTTTGGAAAATATTTAATTAAATATTTCCTGGATCATTCAGAACTGATATTAATGGGTGGGTAACTGACTTTTTAAGATACAATATAAAGGGACTTTCCAGACTGGTCTCCTTCCTCCCTTATATGAAGGTTTACAGTCATTTCAGATCTAATTGGACTGAGCTAATAACCCTAATTGTCATTGTATATGCAAATAACCTTGAGAAGAGAGTAACGTCTTTTTTTTTTTTAATGTCACAATGGAAGGGTGCAGCAGTTTCTTCACTGAAAGGGAGGCACTAGGCTACAAAAAGAAATGCTCACCTGTGGACATAACTTGTCACAAACGGTTGTATCTCTCAACCACAACTTTTGGGACCAGATCCTCAGCAGATGTGAATCAGTGTACCTCTATTCATTTCAATGGAGCTATGCCAATTTATACCAGTTGAGGATCTGGGCCTGAGTTTTTAATTACAGCACCACTTGTCCAGGGTAGCTCTGTACAAAGTATATTGGGGTTTCAGGACATTTGATCCATTAGATTTGATCTTCTAGGCTTTTAGGCATTGAAGATCCTAACGTGTTGTGTTGTGTAACCTTCATAAATTTCCCTTAAATGTGCCTTAAGTTCTCATCTTTGATATGACCGCAATATATATATATTTTGCTTATTCTGTATGTTTGATCCTGCAAGATGCTGAGCACTATGGTCCTGATCCAGCAAAGCACTTAAGCATGTGCTCAACTTTTAAGACGTGAGCAGTCCCATTAATACTTTTACGACTATTTGCATGCTTCTGAGTCTGTGTTTAAGTGCTTTGCTGGGTCACGGCACAATTGCTGAGTTTCTTACAGAATCGATCTCCATATAGTTACTAACTGAATGGATACCTCCAATCTAATATATTTCATACTCTTCCTAAACTTGCCAAACACTACACAGTTGATTAGGAAAGAGTCATGTGTCCTAAAATAGTTTTGCCTTCATAGCTAATCAGTGATAGCAGGGCTTAGAGTGGGAAGGTGCTGCCTGCCAGCCTTGCTTTGCCCAGCTGATAGACAGCAGCGGAGCTACAAAAGCAAGAAGAAAGAGCAGGAACCACTTATTCTTTGAGGCCTCCCCCTCCCCGCAACAGCTGAGCAGAGTAGGAGCAATTGTAATTGTTTCTGCATTGAGGCTTCACTGCCAGGTAAGTGGGAGAAGAGTCAAGGCAGGAAGAAGGAGAGGCAGGTTAAAGAATTTGCACGCATTTGTAATGTGCTTATTTGATACAGCAAGAGATTATATAGGCCAGGTCACCAGCTGGTTGTAAATTGACATGCCTCCATTGAAGTCATTGGAGCTATGCTGACTTATACCCGCTGAGGAACTGGCCTTATGTAAAACGTTGAATGCTTAAAACGCCTGATTTAGCCACTGATCCCACAAAGACTTATGCACATACTTAACTTGACACACATGAGTAGCCCCATCAACATCAAACTAAGCACATGCATAAATCTTTGCAGGATCAGGATCTGAGGCTGAAGTTGTATCTCTCACATTCACACACTCTGCAATGGATTTTTTTTTTTTGGCAGATGCATATTTTACAAAATGTTAAACATTTAAGTTTTCCTTCCCTTCTCCCCACATCCAACTAAACCATTTAAAAAGCACAGTAATGCACTTCCAGGTATGTATTAAACACCCGATATACTACACCCTGCCCCAGCATTGATGTGTTGAAATAAGAATGGTCATGCTGGGTCAGACCAGTGGTCCATCTAGCCCGGTCTGCCAACGGTGGCCAATGCCAGGTGCCTCAGAAGGAATGAACAGAACAGAACAATCATCAAGTGATCCATCCCCTGTCGTCCACTCCCAGCTTCTGGCAGGTCAGAGGTTTGGGGACACCCAGAGTATGGGGTTGACTAATAGTCATTGATGGACCTATTCTCCATGGACTTATCTAATTCTCTTTTTAACCAGTTATACTTTTGGCCTTCAGAGCATCCCCTGACAATGAGTATATCGTGTGTGTAAAGAAGTACTTCTTTATATCTGTTTTAAACCTGCTGCCTATTCATTTCCTTAGGCGACCCTTTGTTCTTGTGTTATAAAGGGGTAAATAGCACTTCCCTACTCACTTCCTCCATGCCAGTCATGATCGTATAGACCTCTCTCCTATCTCCCCCCCCCCCCTTAATCGTCTCTTTTCCAAGCTGAGCAGTCCCAGTCTTTTTAATTTCTCCTCCTATGGAAGCTGTCCCATCCCCCTGATCATTTTTGTTGCCCTTCTCTGTCCTTTTTCCAGTTCTAATACATCCTTTTTGAGATGAAGCGACCAGAACTGCAGGAAGTATTCAAGGTGTGGGTGCACCATGGGTTTATCAAGTGACATTGTGATGGTTTGTGTATTCTTTTCTATCCCTCTCCCCTAAGGGTTCCCGACACTCTAACTTTTCATCATAGTTTTTTTGACTGCTGCTGCACATGGAGCAGGTGTTTTCTGAGAACTAGCCACACAAACTCCAGACTCTTCCTTGAGTGGTAACAGCTAGATTAGACCCCCTAATTTTGTATGTATTGTTGTGATTATGTTTTCCAATGTGCATTATTTTTTATTTATCAGCATTGAATTTCATCTGCCATTTTGTTGCCGAGTCACCCAGTTTAGTGAGATCTCTCCGTAACTCTTTGCAGTCAGCTTTGGACCTAACTGTCTTGAGTAATTTTGTATCATCTGCAAACTTTGCCACCTTGCTGTTTGCCCTTTTTCTCGATCATTTATGAGTATGTTGAACAGCACTGATCCCAGTACAGATTCTTGGGGAACTCTGTTATTTGCCTCTCTCCACTGTGAAAACTGACCACTTATTCCTACCCTTGGTTTCTTATCTTTTAACCAGTTACTGATCTTATAGCACCTTCTTTCCTATCCCATGACTGCTTACGTTACTTAAGAGCCTTTGGTGTGGGATCTTGTCAAAAGTTTTCTGAAAATCCAAGTACGCTGTATTAACTGGCTCATCCTTGTCTGCATGTTTGTTGACAGCCTCAAAGAATTCTTAGATTGGTGAGGCATGATTTCTCTTTTCAAAAACCATGTTGACTCTTCCCCAGTTTACTATGTTCATGTTTGTGTCTGATAGAATCATAGAATATCAGGGTTGGAAGGGACCACAGGAGGTCATCTAGTCCAACCCCCTGCTCAAAGCAGGACCAATCCCCAATTTTTGCCCCAGATCCCTAAATGGCACCCTCAAGGATTGAACTCACAACCCTGGGTTTAGCAGGCCAATGCTCAAACCACTGAGCTATCCCTCCCCCCAAACTAATTCTGTTATTTACTATAGTTTCAAGCAGATTGTCTGGTAATGAAGTTAATTGCCTGTAATTGCCAGGATAGTCTCCGGAGCCTTTCTTGAAAATCAGCATTACATTAGCTATCCTCCAGTCATATGGTACAGAGGCTGATTTAAGCAGTAGGTTACATGCCCCAGTTATCAGAGTAGCAGCCGTGTTAGTCTGTATCTGCAAAAAGAAAAGGAGTACTTGTGGCACCTTAGAGACTAACAAATTTATTTGAGCATAAACTTTCATGAGCTACAGCTCACTTGATCGGATGCATTCAGTAGAAAAAGCTTATGCTCAAATAAATTTGTTAGTCTCTAAGGTGCCACAAGTCCTCCTTTTCTTTATACCCCAGTTAGTAGTTCTGCAATTTCATATCTGAGTTCCTTCAGAACTCTTGGGTGAATACTATCAGTTTAATTTGTTAATTTATTCTAAAACCTCCTCTGTTGATGCTTCTGTTTGGACAAGGACACCATGATTGTGAATAGTTCCATAATTTACCTTTGTGACATTTAAATTGGTAAAAATGGCCATTACTTTGCCAGTTCTTCCGCCCAACGTGTGCTTGTATTTGTGGACAAGCACGTGCTGTGGGAGTACCTTATTCTAAATTTAGAGCCCAATTCAGCAAAGCACTTATGCATGTGTGTAACTTTTTAAGCGTATGAGTGGTCCCATCGACTTCAATGGGCCGACAACTATGCTTCATCACACGTTTTTAAGGGCTTTGCTGTTTCAAAGCCATAAAGTGCAGTATTTGGGGCACTCTTCTTTAGACAATCAGGGTTAGACTGTAAAAGGTTTAAACTATGTGATTTGGACATTATTTTGACTACTTTAATGTTCTTGAAAAAGATGTTATTTACTATTAAATGGTGGTGTAAGAGGAGTATTCTTTCTTCATCCGGTTTGTGTTAATAACTAGCATATCTACTATGTGTTTAACTTCTCCAGTTCAGGCAGTGGCTGAAGGAAGAATATGGAGAAAATTCTTTGCAGGATGAGCAAGAAGCCAAAGTTCTTCTGAGTAAATATAAAGAGCAGGCTATGACGCAACCAAGTCCTGGTGGGAGACAGTGGAATAATAACTTTTCCTCACTGCCTTCCCTGTCCTACAACAACTACACAACAGAGACCTAATCACTCCAGGCTGGATTCACTTTCTTTTTTCCTTTGACCTGTTTAAAAACAGATGTCACCAGTTTCCCCTCCACTCTCTACAGAAGTCATGCGAGCTGTACCCTTGTGGAAAACGTGATGAAAATACTATACAGCGTGTGTGTGTGTGTGAGACACAATTTTACAGTTTTATGTAACATCACTCTCTGTAAGCTTCTCTGCAGAGAGGCACCCCTTATGTCAGGTTCTCACTGCCCTCAAACTCCACCCCCTTCGTAATATGTGCCTCTCTAAAAGAGACTCGTATGCGCATGATAACATTGTCTCCAAAGAATGAGCTTCCAAAGTGTGTGAGCACTTATGCATTTTTTGCTTGTGCTGCGGGTTGCCGTTTGAACTTAGCTACCTCAAAAATGCTGTTCTTGTCATGGAGGTTGTAAATGCAACTTTGAAAATTGCCTCGTATAATCTCAATTTTACACTTGATGAATGCAAAGTATTTGTGTCATAAAAAAAATTTGAGAGGTTTCTGGCTTTCATTTAAATTATTCGTAGTTGTCACTGGTTTGAATTAAAAATTAAGATGTGTGAATTCCATCTATTTTGCCAATTTAAAACCAGTGGTCAAGTTTGTCAGAGTGCACATGTAAACTAAATTTTAAACCAAAGTAAAAAACTAGAGGCCAGATTCTGCTTCTGGTTATCCTGGTATAAATCTGGAATAGCTCAGTTGTAGTTATTCTGGATTTACAACAGTGTAACTCCAAGCAAGTTACTGAAGTTGTTCCAGTTTTACACTGGTGTTATGGTGAGGAGAATCCTTACTTTTAGTCTTTGATTCAGAGCATGCAGGCGTATTGCTTAAAGATTCCAGAACAGAGAAGGATGCTCTCCCAACCTGCAAGGACATTTCAAGTGTATACCGTGGATGACTTGGACATTCAGTAAGAGAGAGATTCAGCACACTGTACTTAACCAGAATTTTTTTTATTTCATGTCCTATGATACCCTAACTTACAAACATTTAACGTGGTCCCCTTGATGCTTGCTGCCAATGTCTTCACACAATGATGAACTCTGGGATGGACTGGAGACGGACTGTAGGGGTAAAGTAAGCCCCAAAATATTTTTGACATCTTATCCATTTTAATGGAATGAAAAGTATGGATATTAAAAATCCATTAATTCAAAAATTAGGATTTACATTACTACTATATTCCATTTCAGTCTGCACCAGAACTTTATGTTGTGGGCCTCATCGCACCACACAGTGCTAGTATATTACATATGGTCGGAACAAATTGTTACTCTGCTGGTGGCAGATGTTGGGATATTGTAGACGTGGAAAAGTCTTAACTTTTGTTTCTAACCTAATAGCTTGCTGAATACCATGTGTGCATGTTACTTAATCTTTGCAGACCACCATCGTTCGTAGATAACACTTGGCTAGCAGGCAAACAGGAGACTATATGAATTTCAATAGGAGACAGGTTTAGTAATTGCCCAAGACAATACTACCTTCTATGTATCCGACTGATGGAAGCTTCCATTCACGGTCACTAATTTTTGTAGACTGGAGACTTTCCTGTTTGTAAAAGAGTCTTACACACAAGATTGAGAATGACGAACTCAAACCTGTATTCACAATAAGATATATAGCATTTTTGGCACGTGTACCAAAAAAAGACAGTTGTCAAAAGTATTCCAAGTATTTACAGCAGAAGTAAGTCTGTGTGTGTGTGTACACAACATACAGTTGTATATACCAATGTTAACTGCATATGACACATGTTCCAGAATGTGGTGTTGCACTTCTTTTTCCACAGCAACACTGTGGGTGCTGAAAAATTTAAAGTTCCTTTATGCTGAGAACAGTTGGAGACATCTGCTAATGTGTTGTGTTCAGGTTTGTTCTTTGCTTTTTTGTTTTAATTGGCTGGTTGACTTCCAAAGTGTCAACCTCTGAAACAACATGTGATGCCTGCATAGTTGACAAGTCTCGATAGCCATAAAGCCCACACGCTTGTGAAGCTGCAACTGGAAAGCAGACTCAAGAGTAAAGTAAGAAGATCCATAGGTGAGAATTGGAGTGTTTGTTCCCAGCACACACTCCCTTTAATGGACCAGAGGAAGGTATCTGCGTAGATACTTTTAGCTGGGGTAGTGTAGATCTTCATCTCCCTGATCTTCAATGGTTGTGTATTACCCTCCTAAACCTAGGCCACAATTGCACCATCCTCTCCTTCAAGAGAGTAGAACAGAATTAAGGGAGAGAGAGGGCAACAGCAGCATAGGGAAGCCTGGGCTGCCCTGTCCATATGGGGAGTGGGACAGTAGGATCCCCTGCATTAGTAAGTTATCAAGGCACAGAAGGGATGGCAGTCGCAGCTAAACCTTCCTCCGTTCCTTTAAGAAAGGAGCGAAACAGACCTTGTCCAGAAACATAACACAATCTCTTCTCTTACCAGCCTTCCAGTGACAGCTTAAAGGGCTAATTGACTATGTGGATATATGATTATCCACCAGAGGACAGTCAACATTCAGGTGATTGACTTTAGCAGTGTAGACTGTGTCCAGTTTTTTCACATACTTTCTGTATTTGTATTTCTAAGCCTCTGCTTTATTTTGCCTTCCACTATCAAATGCATGAAACTTTTTAACAACTTATTGAGCATCCTGATTTACACAGATAACATACTATTTTGTAAACTTAATGTTTTTTTGTGACTGCAAGCAAACATTTTAGCATGATTCTACAGGTAACTTCATAAGTATTTATTACCCTGATTTTAACCTGGAAACAGTTGTTGCTTTGATTATTTTTTTGGGGTGATTGGAAAAATATTATGGCAAATTCTAACTTTAAAAAAAACAAAACAAAATGTTGTTTATAATGATCACTGTATATTACTACGTCAGTGAAAGATTACAGTAAATACTTCAGCCAGTTAGGAACTATAAGCCCAGTAAGCTTGGTTCTCTGTCTTCCTTTTGGTATTCTAATAAAGCCTCATCTTTGGTTGCTTTTCTCGATGGTTTGTATTTAATAAGTTCTACAATTTTCTATAAATAAAAATAAATGTTAATAGCCTATCTGTGTATTTTCTTGAAAGACCTAAATTAATATTCTCTGCTAGATCCCTGGTCCTTGGCTAGCATCCCTACTGTTTACAAACAGAGCCTACCATGAACTGATTCACTCTGGTGTTCAAGTGAAGTTGCGCTTTGCATCACAGAGATCTCTGCAGCCCAAGAAGGATCTCCTGAATCCTTCCATGGGTTCATTGATCTCTGCCAGGTGAGTCAATGTCCCTCTCCCTCCCCCCCACCTGTTTAAAAAAAAAAAAAAAAAGGGCAGGGGAGGAAAGGGAGTACTAGCAAATGTTTTTACTCTGAACAATGGAAGCCTTGCTAAACTTGGTCACTGTAATGCCACTGTCTGCAGTACCCAGGCTGTAGGAGTCTGAATTCTTGTCAGCGTTCAGCCAATTAAAGACCAGTGTGAAAACTGATTTGAAACTGAAAATCAGGAATCCCGGTGTTAATGTATATATTTAAATAGCTCCTGTGCTCTGCTTAGTGTATTCCCATGTTCCTTGAAGTCTTTAAACCACGATTTGAGGACTTCAGTAGCTCAGCCATAGGTGAGAAGTTTATTGCAGGAGTGGGTGGGTGAGATTCTGTGGCCTGCATTGAGCAGGAGGTCAGACTAGATGGTCCCTTCTGACCTTAATATCTATGTTCCAGATAAGCTACTTATATGAAGGGGGAACTGGTTATCACTGCAGTAGCAGATGAGAACTGTTGCACGCAGTTCCCCAGACAGCTGAGAGCTAGAACAAGACATGCAGTGACTTGTTGACATTTTCCCCTTTGGCATGTATTCTTTTCCTAGTATGCCATTGTTTTAGCGGTTAATTCAACTAACTGTATTTTACCATGTGTTAAAGTGTGGCAGTGGTGGTATTTCTTGCTTCTACTAACATAGAGCCTAGGAGTTCACTGTGCTAGTTATAACCCACATTACCATAATGTGGGTCTTCGTTCACCCTCTAGTGGCTGGTCCATCTAGGAGGCTGATGAGTCATACCCTTATGGGACAGTCATCACAAAGTGTATTCCATTTACAATATATGAAATGTGTTAAACAGTTAAGCTTCCCAGAACTGCCCAATTAACTCAGATAGTTTTTATGACACTAAGATATTATTGCCTCATAACTGGTCAGTAGTCTTTGGGAAACCAAAACTACTGACCAGTTTAGCCATTGCCTAAGACATGGCTTTATGGTTTAAAACAAATGAACCTCGGTCCAGATCTACACTACAAAGGTTGGTTGGGTATGGGGGGGAAAAACCCACACCCCTTCACCGGAATAGCTATGCTTCCAAAACTTCCAGTGTAGATGCGGCTATGCTGATGTAAGAGTTGCATTTGTCGTATAAACAAGATGTTGGTCCCAGAGAATTTTGAGGCTCTGAAACATTTAATGCAAAATCTGATATATTTCAATGATTTTCAGATATCGGGTCTGATCCAGAGCCCATTGCTGGGACTGCTCACATGTTAAAAGTAAAATTCATTTGTAAGTTCTTTGCTGAATTGAGCCAGAGCCCAAGTCAGCTGGGTAGTTGGCATGATTCCATAATATTGATTCGTTTTATTATTTATTCCTTTGTGAACCACCGCTTTTTCAGCGTAATCTGTTCTAGCACTGAGTTTTAGGGCCTGATTTTTCTCTCATCTACACCATGGTAGGCAATAAGAAATCAAATGAAGGGACACCAGTATGAGGAGAGAATCGGGGGCCTTAATCTGTTTTGCCAATGTAATGCTATACTTTCCATGAATTTGCAGTCCTCTAAGATGTGTATTATCTGTGAATTTGATTTGCGTACTTTCCATTCCATCTTCCATGGTGTTAATGAAAAATGTTGGACTTTATCAGACCTAGAACTGACTGCTGCATGACTCTATTCAATGCCAACTGCTAACTTGACCATGACTCTTTAATAGTTATTCAGTATGAGTGTGAGGTGCATCCTCTTCTATATCACTGACTATAAAATAACCGTTTTCATCTCCCCACCATCCTCTTCTCACTTAGGAAGATTAAGATGATGTGTCCTAGGTTACTGAGATCTTAATAAATCAAAGCACTGAGCCTCAGTGTTGCTTTATTGCTCATATTAGGACTGCATGACAGTACTCACTAAACTTCCCATGTCCTGTCTTAGCATACAGGGGGCTAAATGTGACAGTGGGGTGATTCTTTTGAGGGCAATGTCTCAAGGCATTGATGATATTTTTATAGAATCCCCTGGAGATGTAAATATGCGACTGTTACAAAGTTAGTTATTTATAAATTATATTCTCAGCAGAACTTTAAATATGGTTCTTGCTTTACCACATGGGCCGAGCTCATTTAAATTAAACGATCTGTGACTAAACTTTGTAGCTCTCCAATATTTTTCTCTTATCCTTTGACAAGTGGGCAAATTCTTGTCTGAACATCTGCAAGTTTAGGTTTGCATTTGCTGTAGCTAATTATGCAAACTGCAGTTTACAAAGAGTTAATCACTCACAAGTTGCAAGATTACATACTGTAGCTTTCGTGTAGTTTCTAGTACAATTATTAGGAGTTGTCGTCTAACAGTATAAGCAGGTGCATTATTACCATGGAAATACAGCAGAGCTCATAATCCTAATGAAAGGTCAAAGTCTTCCTGAGATAAACCCGGTCCAACTTCATCAAATTAAGGCAGAATTGGGTTGCTAATATAGATTTTTTCAGATGGTTTTATCCCAGCTTCTATTCCAGGTGCAATTCTCATACATAAATTGTATCCTCCAGTTTGCATCTCCAACGAATTATGAATAAAATGTTGTAGTGTATTTGTAGCTGTTAGTCACAGGATATTAGAGAGACAAGGTACATGTGGTAATATCTTTTATTGGACCAACTTCTGTTGATGAGAGACAAGGTTTTGAGCTTACACAGAGCTCTTCTTCAGGTCTGGAAGACTTACTCAGTGTCGCAGCTAAATACAAGGTGGGATGAATTGTTTAGCATAATCTGTTCCATCTTGTATTTAGCTGCGACGCTCTGAGTACGTTTTCCAGACCTGAAGAAGAGCTTGGTGTAAACTGATAAAATATTTTGAGATTGACCTCTGAACTACTTGGCTTCAGGTTCAAACATGTAGTTCAATATGTCTGCTGCTTGGGCCAACAGATAATCAAGGGTGCAAAAATATAGCCTAAGTTTTGTGCACATGCATTTACTGGAGGTCCTGTTTGAAAATCTGTGCCTAGGTTGCATTAAAAGGCAGTGATGTTTGTTTTGCCTATTCAGACACAAGGAACAGGATCTTTGCTATGACTACCTTTTTAATAAGTGAATTCTAAGTAACTTTTTCCTTGTTAATTTAAATATATATTTTTTTAAATTCTGATGTTTATCCCAGGACCCCTGAGATAGGTTAACTAATGCAAATGCCAGCATACTATACAGTTTTGCAAGATCTCTTATTTGTGTCTGTGATGGGATATATCTGGCCTTTGCGGCTTCCTACAGGAGCCCCCTTGCTTCTGCTACACCTTTCCCCAGGAAGCACCAAAATGACAGGAAAAGAGCAGCAAAGGCCTGCCTAGAGGTCTCATGGATGCAGCCAGTTGGAGCCCAGAAGGCTCAGATAAACGGAGCTGCAGGGCCTTAGCAGGTGAGTTCCTGGCTGGGCAAGGAAGGGTGCTCCTCTCTGGCCAAAGGAGCTTGATGGATAATGAAAGTTTTTCTGGCTGCATTTGCTTGATCTGGGTTTGCAGGGCGCGAGGACTTAAGAACCTTAACCCTGAGGTAAGGGTGGAGCTAAAAGGGGCCAGGTATGGAGGAGGCCCAGGGAAGCAGCAGCAACAAACTGAAGTCAAGCAGGGCATAGCTGCTGTTTATAGGGTCCCTGGGTTGGAACCTGGAGCAGTGGGTGGGCCTGTCTACCAGCCACAGTGGCATAAACCCCAAGAGGGCACAGGTCTTATTTGAGAGCCCAAAGAAAGGGGTGAATTTAAAGGGCCTAGAGCTGGAGTGGAAGACACTCACAAGGGCAACGGGACTGTTCATTTATTGAACTCTTTACTACCCCAGAAGGGGTTCATTTGGACTGTGACACCAAGCCAGGGAAGATTCACCAAGGTTGGCTGGCAGCCTGCAATGGGCATGAGGGGTGAGAAAAGGACGGAGGTACTACACCCAGTCGCTAGGAAGCACTCAAGAGGTGAGTGCTCCCTTTACAGTATCACTAACATTTAATACAACTGAATACATTTGCCATGGAGCATCTTGCAAACTTTGTGTGCTGTTGCTCTGTGTACAGACAGTCCTGTGACGTCTGTGGACCTTATTTACAACAGTCATGTGCCCAGTAATGGCTCTCACAACACTGGATGTTAGTTTGTTCTTAAGAGGGCATGTTGACCCACAACATTGCTGAGGTTGTCCCTGACCTGTTTTGAAAAAGAGCCATAGGATCCTGAACTTCTCCCTGAGATGTCGGAGAGATTTTGTTTGAATGACCCACCCAAAAGTTGGTTCTAGATTACATAATGATTTTAAATAGCATTTCACTCTGTTGTGATCAGCTTATTGATTGTCCATATATGCTATAGAGAGTTATGCAGTGGCGCTCTCATAGACCCAGCTTAAGAACACAAGAATGACCATACCGGGTCAGACCAGTGGTCCTTCTAGCCCAGTAATCCTGTCTTCTGACAAGGGTCAGTGCCAGATGCTTCAGAGGGAATGAACAGAACAGGGCAATTATTGAGTGATCCATTCCCTGTCTTCTAGTCCCAGCTTCTGCCAGTTGGGGGTTCAGGGACCCCTGGAGCATGGGGTTCCGTCCCTGACCATCTTGGCTAATAGCCATTGATGGATCTGTCCTCCATGAACTTACCTAATTCTTTCTGTTTTGCATCCTGCTTGTGACCAATACAGAGTGGTGCACCATATTCTGAGCAAATGCAGAGATTACCTTGATATAGCCATTCTTTTGCCTGTGGAACATGTATCGTCACAGAGGGTGCCTCCTTTCACCATTCATAAATAAGTAACAGCCCTTCTGCAATCCCTGTGTGTCCTCAAAAAGATGTGAGACCAACTTTGTCTGTTGCCGTAAAGCCTTTGATCTATTGCAGTGGCTCTTTAATTTGACCCTTTAATGATGATTATTTAGTTCAGTTTTAGTAGTATCTTTCCCATGGGCCTGATTTAATACCCATTAAAATCAATAGAAAGGCTTCAATTGAATTCAGTGGGCATTGGATTAGGCCCCCGCCCCCACATTTGGGGACATCTTCTGTCTCATGCAGTGGTTGGCCAGCTGTTGCCTCCTGTCTAAAGTCCCACCCTCTTTACAAAGGTCACCAACTCACGGGACCTGGCTGACCCATTTACAATATGGCTGCAATTTCTAATGTTTACGGGTCCTAACCATGTTTGGAGCAATGTTGTACCACTGAGCTAAAGCCTTGGGCATGTCGACTTTCCATTTTAATAGGGCTGTCAAGCGATTAAAAAAAATTGTGCAATCACACTGTTAAACAATAATAGAATATCATTTATTTAAATATTTTTGGATGTTTTCTACTTTTTTCAAATATACATAGATTTCAATTACAACACAGAATACAAAGTGTACAGTGCTAACTTTATATTTTTGGTTACAACTATTTGCACTGTAAAAAAACAAAAGAAATATTTTTTCAAATCACCTAATACAAGTAGTGTAGTGTAATGTCTTCATCATGAAAGTTGAACTTACAAATATACAATGATATACAAAAATAACTGCATTCAAAAATAAAAGAATATAAAATTTTAGAGCCTGCAAGTCCACTCAGTCCTACTTCTTGTTCAGCCAATCACTCAGACAAACAAGTTTGTTTACATTTGCAGGAGATACTGCTGCCTGCTTCTTGTTTATAATGTTACCTGAAAGTGAGAACAGGCGTTCACATGGCACTGTTATAGCCAGTGTTGCAAGGTATTTATGTACCAGATGCATTAAAGATTCACATGTCCCTTCACGCTTCAACCACCATTATAGGGGACATGCGTCCATCCTGATGATGGGTTCTGCTCGATAACGATCCAAAGCAGTGCAGACCGATGCCTATTCATTTTCATTATCTGAGTCAGATACCACCAGCAAAAGGTTGATTTTCTTTTTTGGTGGTTCCGGTTATGTAGTCTCCACATCGGAGTGTTGCTCTTTTTAAGACTTCTGAAAGCATGCTCCACACCTCGTCCCTCTCAGATTTTGGAAGGCACTTCAGATTCTTAAACCTTGAGTCAAGTGCTGTAGCTATCTTTAGAAATCTAACATTGGTACCTTCTTTGCGTTTTGTGAAATCTGCAGTGAAAGTGTTCTTAAAATCAACATGTGCTGGGTCATCATCCAAAACTGCTATAACATGAAATATATGGCAGAATGCGGGTAAAACAGCAGGGGACATACAATTCTCCCCTAAGGACTTCAGTCACAAATTTAATTAATGCATTATTTTTTTAACGAGCGTCATCAGCATGGAAGCATGTCCTCTGGAATGGTGGCCGAAGGGTGAAGGGGCATACGAATGTTTAGCATATCTGGCATGTAAATACCTTGCAATGCTGGCTACAAAAGTGCCATGCAAACGCCTGTTCTCGATTTCTGGTGACATTTTAAATAAGAAGAGGGCAGCATTATCTCCTGTAAATGTAAACAAACTTGTTTGTCTTAGTGACTCGCTGAACAAGAAGTAGGACTGAGTGGACTTGTAGGCTCTAAAGTTTTACATTTTGTTTTTGAGTGAAGTTGTCACAAAAAAATCTACGTTTGTAAGTTGCACTTTCACAACAAAGATTCCACTATAGTACTTGTATGAGGTGAATTGAAAAATCCTATTTTTTGTTTATCATTTTTACAATGTAAATATTTGTAATAAAAATATACACTTTGATTTCAATTATAACAGATTAAAATATATATAAAATATAGAAAACATGAAAAATATTAAATTTCAATTGGTATTCTATTGTTTAACAGTGCGATTAAAACTGCGATTAATCGTGATTAATTTTTTTGAGTTAATCGCGTGAGTTAAATGTGATTGATTGGCAGCCCTACATTTTAAGTTCCTTAAGAAGTAATGCTGCCTTCTGCTCTGGAAATAAGATGCTCTTTTGGGTGGAAAAATACTGAATAATGTTTGTAATTCTAGAAACCTTAGGGATCACACAAGGATTTCCTGGGCCTTTCTCAGCCCCTATCAGTGTCATTTGTTATTTGTATCATTAGTAATATGTTTTTTGGCTGTTTCACAATGACTCAGCCACAATCAGTAATAATTCTATTAATATATTAGTTGCAGCCGAGTCCACACAAGGGACAGACTGCTATCACTTTCAGCATCTGCAGTGCACTCACCTTCAATAATTTTCTTGGTTAAAATTCAGTAAATAGAGCTGACCTTAATTTCCCCAGATTGGATGCTTCATACCAAACATGACCATGATAGGGGGAAAATAATTCAATTTTTGCAAATTGTTTAACAGATCTTTTGATTATCTACGTTAAAAATGTCAAACTTGTGCTCCCCTCTAATTAGCGGTCCATTAAAAGTGCACCAAATTTCAAGACTGGTTCAAAATGTCAGGTGAACAGTTTAAATGCTGTAAGTAAGACTGAGATTTGATCCTAAATTGTCCACTGTCCTTTGCAGAGGTCAACAAAAGGTCAAGATTCAACTTTAAAGGAAACGTTGAATGATTGGCACAATTTATTTCCATCAGCCATCAGGGAGGCAGCATACAAGTGTACAAGGCACTAGACAGAGTCTGGAGGTTTGGATTTTGTTCCCACCTCTGCTGCTGATCTGTTGTGAAACTTTGGGCAAGTCACTTCACTTCTCTACTTCAGTTTCTAATCTGTAAAATGGGGATAAATGATGCTAACTTCCTTGGTAAAGCACTTTGAGATATGTTGGTGAAATGCACTACATAAGAGTTAAGTATTTATTATTAAATTCTGAGCATCTATAGGAGAAAATTTATTACATTTCCTTTTTGAATTTTGTTAATCCTCGGTGCAAGAGAATATGCAAATCAATACTCCCATTGGTAGGTGGAGTGCATTCTGGTAGCTGCGTACCGAGCATGCTTGCTTGCCGAGTTTTGACCCTAGTGGAGGCAAATCATGGTGGTAAACCTTGGCTACAAATTGCTGCATTTTGCCTTAAACTAAGGAAAGCACTGAACATGCTTTCCATATACAGGATCTAGTGAGCCGTAATTGTCATGCAACAACACCCCTCCATAGTATTATTCAGAGCAGTGAAACCACAGAAGTAAAATGGCATACCGAGAATACAAAGGTATCAGAAATTAGCATTGACCAAAATATTGTGAGCACTGTAAGACATGCCAAAGGGTATTCCAGACGATCGAGAATTCATTCGCTATAGAAATGAGAGAGAATCTCCGTCCCGCCAGTATTTTGGACATATGAATAGAATACTAAAAAGAAGTGATGCCCCCAGTCTCCGTGGTTAAAGATGGGCTCATTATAGGGAAAAACATGTGGCTAGCTAGTACATTTTAATGAAATCTGTTACAATGTATGGCAAAGTGACTCACCAGGTCATAAAATAGTGCTGATTGGGCCAGACCATTGTCCTAGTGGTGGTGCTTCTGGGCTGCTGTCGAGCCTGGATTTGATTTAAAGTAGCAACGCCTTTTTTCCCCAAAAAATATTTGGCAACTTCAGCCATTGCCGAATGTGGCTGCCCCTCTTCTGAGCAGTTTTTCTCGGACAGAGCATATAACACCCATGCGCAAGTACTAGCTTGCAGCCAAAGAGCTGGAATTCTTTATATTGGTACTGATCAAGAAAGCCTTGCTTTTATTTGGTCCTTAGGTCTGAATTGGGGCTTTGCTACAGGCATTGAGCAAGGGGCAGTGCATAGTTATACTGGCCCAGGAGCAGCTAAGAAAACAGATTATGATTCAGACTCACAATCTGGTGCCAAATGACCCCTTTTACTCCAGGGTTGAAGGAGGAAGGCAACTCAACTCTGAGTTCATTAAATAACTTGAATCAATATGATGCTTTAACTGATTATTTTAATTGTGTACAATAGACTGTTTGGATACTGATACGCACATTATGTACATACACCCCCCAAATAATATGGGGACTTGGGTTTTGAAAACAGTTCAACTGTGGGGCAAGGGAACAGGTTCTTTTTAATTTGCCCAATTACTATGGGAAAGTTTTAGGGGAGGAGGCAGCAATCCATGAATCAGTCCGCTCTGTTCATTTAAAAATATCTCTTCATGGCTTTTGTTCAAACCAGGAACACTATGAGCCACAAAGGAAAACAATTAGTTATTGACTAGAATACAGTATGGTTTAGATAGTAATGTTCCATTAAGTTTTTAAAACCTGTGAGCTACACAAATATATATGGGGACAGTGATGTGCTTCCAATCTTTTAATAAGGGGCTACAATTTAAAAAAAAAAAAATCCTTTAATGGAGATAAAGCATGGGGTATGTGAGCTTGGGCAAGGGACTGGAGAAATCTAATCATTTGTTTTCCCATTTAAATAGAAACTCAAAATTGTACTCGAAGGAGGCTTCACCACTTGGCAAATAAGTTTATATTAAGTGCACGCACTGGCTGCTTCCTGAAAGACATACTGAGTATATTGATATTGTAGGAGGTTTCCTATTTGTGAATTGAAAGCAGCAGATCATGGAGGAGAATGGAATGCAAATCTTCAGCAGGAGTTGCAGGCATTTGGAGCATTCCAAAGAAAAAGACTTTTCCGAAGTGACTAGTGATTTTGGTTTCAGAGTAACAGCCATGTTAGTCTGTATTCGCAAAAAGAAAAGAAGGACTTGTGGCACCTTAGAGACTAACAAATTTATCTGAGCATTTTTTCATCTAACATCTAACAAATTTATTTTGGGTGCTCAGTCTGAGAAGCTGAAAATTAGCCCCCTTTGAAGAGGATGGGTGCTGAATGCTTTCTGAAAATCAGGCCCAGTCCTGGTGTCTCAAGTTGGGCACTCAAAAGTCGAGGCACTTGAAATCATTGGTCACTTTGGAAAATGTGGGCCTTGTTCTCCAGATGCATATTTGTGAGCCCTAAGGATAAAAGCTATCCCTGGCAGAGGTTAGTTTAGCAGCACCCGGAGAGTGTGTGAAATCCATCAGAGGGTGTGAAATCACAACAGCCCTCTTTCATTTGGCAGCAAGGCCTCCCTATCAGACATTGGTGTGTAGTAACATTTCATGCAGACTTTTTATCTCAGATGGGTTTCATGTAATCTTTACAAGATTGCAAATGGAATATAGGCTGGTTTGAGATTTTGAAGGGATTTCCAGTAAGGTGGTGTGTCTTAAAGCATCATAGCACTTGATGACTCGAATGGGAGTCAGGACAGTCTTTCATTTGAGATATGCAGATGATAATGATTGTCATCTTTGAAAGTAATTTACCGAACATGATGGAAAAAGAAAGATCACAGAGTCATCATCTATTTCAGTCCTATAATGAAATTCCCCACACTCATTCTCCCTCCCAAGGGATGACAGCAATGAGCCACCTCTCAGCTTCTATCACAGTTGGTGGTGTTGCCCTGCAGTGGACAGCTGCTTAGATTGTGTGATGGCTGAAAATCATAATGGATAATGAGAACTAAACCAGTGTCACAGTGGACTGGCGCATTTGGTCACTAAAGGTAAGAAAACATAGGAACACATTCAAATGTGAGCTAGGCTGGGCTCTGATTTTTGGCTTATTAGGCTCCTGTGGCTTTATCAAACTGTGGGGGCTTTATAATCAAACAAATAGGGGATGGTGGCAACTGGAGATATGAGATCCAGGGCAGCTTTTAGGAGCAATATGTGTTTCTTGAAAGAGGACCAACAACAGGGTTTTTACAGCTATCAGATGGAAAGAGGCAAACCAAAATGAAGAAGGCATTTCTTCAGGAACAAGCACCAGGCAGACAGTGATTTTTTTTAAATTGGCCAAAAGAGGGCCATAATCATGTAGACTGAGAAAACTGATTAGTTAAGCAAATATAAGACTGAAAAGCCTACTGTGCAGGTGCTGATCTTGACATTTTAATAGGCATCCTCATGCTAGCCCTAACTTTGACTCTTCATGCTAATATTTCATATGTTAGAGGAAAAGTTCTGCCTGCATGCAGAGGGGCCACAAAAGACCCCAAATGCAGTGGAATTTCCATCCTCCCATTGCATAGGAGATTGGGATTCTGCAGCATCTTGTGCTCAGAGAAGCTTGGCTGAAGTGCACAGTGAGTTGTGGGTAGACTGGGAGAGTAGTTCTTGGAGTTTTTTTTTTTTTTAAAGGTAAACTTGAGCTCCCTTGTTGGTGCTGTTTTAGTGCATGAGATATAGCTGCGGTATCTCACCCATCCACTTGGATTGAGCTCATTTGGAATAAGGCTCTTCTCTTCTGTAATAAGAGCATCCATGCAGGGAGTTAATCAGGAATAGATAGTCTGCTTTAAATTCACACCCTTAATCCAAATTAATTTCTCAGTTCAGTCAAACACAGGGTAACAAATGTATAAGTGAACAATTTTTCACAGTGGGCACTGTTGTAGCTGTGTTGCTCTCAGGATATTAGAGAGATGATTCCCTCACCCAACTTGTTGCTCCAGTTTTTCACAGGACATTTACTTTTACCTGAGAACAGTTATACTGGTGAGGATTTTTCTTGTGTGTCCTTTTAAGTATCACTTCCCATCTTTTTGCTAGATACTTAAAAAAACTAGTTGCCCGCAGTTGGCGTGGAAATCTCTCCCATGTATTTGACTCTCAGATTCCGTGTTGATGGAAGACGTATTAGGACCTAGGTAGATCAGAAACAATCTGTTCAGTGCACCATCTTCCTCTCTTGCAGTCCACAACTTCTGTAACTGACAAGAAACCAGGATCCTGTTCTCATTGAAATCAATGGCTAAACTCCTATTGACCACAATGAGAACACGACCGATCTTTAAGTTTCCCAGGCCCAAAGCTTGTTAAGGACACTCGCTGTATGTGGTCATTTAGTTCTTTCTTTCAACACTCTCACTAGCAGTGTTATAGAAAAGAGAACAGAGTGAGAGCTGTCAGTAAACACTAATATACCATTAAAAGAATTTATAATAATCTTTATATTGTAAGAATTCTGTGGTGTGTGTGTATAAATATAATTTTTTAAACAAGTCAGTTTCTTCCTCTACATACCAGACCCCGTCACAGCAAAAACAGTTCTTGTGTGTTGGAGTAAAGGAATACATGCCTCTGAAAGCAAATTGGTGTTATAAAGATCTTAAAACTTAATAGATTTTTACTATAAAATAAGCAGTCTTTAAACCAACTTTAGCAGTTATTACTGTACATGGAGTATAAAAACATCTGTCACTTACATAACGCCTGATGAGGATCTCAAAGCGCTCTGTGAAGACTGCTAGGTATGAGCATCCTCAAGTTACAGTTGGGCAAACTGAGGTATGGAGTGTCATGTGACTTGCCCATTGTGTCCCAACAAAGCAGTGGCAGGTTGCCTGACATCTAGATCATTGTTTTAACCACTAGACGATGCTACCTCCCTTTATGTGATGTGTATAATCACATTTACCATAAATGAAAAACAGGAGCTAGAATTTATTTGAACAGAGGTGATTTTTAAATCTAATCCAGACCCCCACCCCACCCGCCCAAAAAACAAACAGTTATGCAATAAACAGAGTACTATTGAGTGGGTGAGGGAAATTCTTGGTGTTTTCTATCCTGCTTTACTTAAACATATCGTGCATGGCTAAATTTGCCTCATTAGTAATGTGCAAAGATTTATTTTGCTTCAGAAGAGAAGCATTTGCCCATGCTAAGAACTCCCCCTTCAGCACGTCCTTCCTGCTCGTGTTAACCAAGAGTAACCATGCAGGCAGAGACTTTTTTTTTTTTCCACCAGAAGAAAAGAACAGAAGTTGCCAGAGCTCATGAAATAGACCATCCCGATTAGATCAGCTGTCAACAGTCACTGCAGCTGGCTGTTTGTCAAAAATATTGTGGGCCAACATCAACTGTCAGATGAAAATCACAGAACTCCTGTATATCCTTAAGTTAAATAGAAATATCAAGGTGGAGAACTCATTTGTTTCTAAATGGCTAAGTGGGAGATTTTTTGAAGGCGCAAAAAAAGTTAGGCATCCAACTGCCACTGAAAGTTGATTTCCTCTTTTTGCCTTTGAAAATCTCCCTTTTACTGTCCAAAGTACCTTGCTTCAACCAGCTACTGTGGGGTAAGTAGTTCTAAAAACACACATTATGTACATGAAACCTTCCTCCCCATACATTAATACAGACATGTCTTCTGTGTTCTGCCTATTCAACAGGTTTTTAAAATTGCACAATAAGGCACCAGCTATCTTGAGAGGTTTTATGTCCACGTGTGCATGTGTAATCTGTGTAAAAAGAATATTAACGCGATTGCAAAGTGAAACCCTCAAAAGTTAGGAAGTGCCAGAATTAAGGTGGTCTGTGCAACAGTTAAGAACATAAGAACGGCCATACGGGGTCAGACCAATGGCCCATCCAGTCCAGTATCCTGTCTGTCAACAGTGGCCAACACCAGGTGCAACTTTAATACAGCCCTCTTGTGTGTAGGCATTATGGTACAATCTTTGGTACATGATCAAATTATATTTTTTCCACTGGCCCCCTACCTCATTCAGTGCACTGGATGGACCAGCTCTTGGAATGAATCAGGGTTGTGTAGTGAAGGAGACTGTCTTTAGGACCCCTGTTTCATTTATTTTCAGAAGCTGGAAGAGCTGTAATGAATGAGGCAGGGAATAGCAGGAAGAGACAAGACAGTTTCACAGTTAAGATAATTAATTGCTGCCCTGGGGAATTAGATTCTATTCCTGCCATTGTTCCTATGTGTTGCTGGGCAAGTCACTTACACCCAGCTTTTCATAGGTGGTCACTAATTGTGTTTCTCTCATTTTTTGGGTGCTTTACTTGAGACCTGGGTGTCTGATATGCACAAGTGCTGGGCACCCACTGCTGCAACTGAAGTCAATGGGAGCTGTATTTTGAACATATGAAGTGAAGGACTCTGAAAAATCAGGTCATCGTAAGTTGAGCACCCAAAATTAATGGGTATTTTGACCTCTCTCTTCATCAGTTCTCGACCTGTAAAATGGGGATGATGATATCCTCTTCTCTCACAGCCAGGCTGAAAATATGTTCAGTAATGTTTGTGAAGCACTCAGATATTAGTCATAGCCATCATATAAAATCTCTTGAGGGAATTATTAATTCTATCTTCAAAGCAGGGTTGGAACAGCATGTAGTACTTAAGGCCTGGGGCCACACATTGAACAACAAGGAGAAAATGAAATATCGAATAGCTTGTTCATTAAGTGAGCACTGTCCATTCTGTGAACTTAGAGGCAGGGGTACTGCAGAAAAAATGTGGTCATGTAATTAAAGACTGTATCATAATGCATAAGCACAAAGGGGCCAAATTAAGGTTGTGCCACAAACGTCACACCCCTCCAGACAACCCATCCCAATCTTGCCCTAACCCTTAGTCCCCGTCCCCTCCCGCACTCTACTTCACGCTTCTTGTCCCCAGTCTCCTTGCCTTGCTGACCCAATTTCCCTCACTCACTGACTCCCAGTCTCTTTCCCCACTGCTTTTGCTCCTCAGCTCCCAGGCATAGTTTCCTTGCCAAGTTAGTCTGTGCCCCACTACTAGCCTCAAGTACCAGTCTCCATACCCCAGGAGTCCTTGTCCAAATCTACTTATCCAGCTTTCTCCCATAACACCGTAGGTCTCACTCTCTTGTCCTTTCTTCACTTGAATCAGATGGTTTCCTCCTCCACACCGCCTGGAGGCCAGCAGGAGGGTCGCTGATAGCAAAGGAGAGAGGGTTCCCTGCTGTATGCAATGGTGTTGTAGCTGTGTCAGTCCCAGGATATTAGAGAGACAAGGCGGGTGAGGTAATATATTTTATTGGACCAACTTCTGTTGGTGAGACACAAGCTTTCAAGCTACTCAGAGTTGCTTTTCGAGTCTGGGAAAGGTACTCAGAGTGTCCCAGATAAATATAAGATTGAGAAGATAACATATATGCTAACTACTTACGCTAAACTAAGGGACTGTTATGGGGTCACTTTCCCTTGAATGATCCTAGAATATGTGCTAATTACTTATCTGTATCGATCTTGTATTTAGCTGGGACACTCTGATTACCTTTCCCAGAGCTGAAGATAGGTTACCTGTTGTCAGTCCTAGTGCTCAGTCCCACCCCAGCCTGGAGCAGGCATTATAGGGAGAATCCAACTTTCTCCCTGTAGCCTGGAGCTAGAATATGTTGAGTTGCTCCATGGGGAAGACACATGCACGGTCTGGTCAGAACTCTAGAAACTGTAAGAAGCTCTCTGAGGATGGAACTTTTAAGGATTTTAGCTGCCAAGCTGTAGTAAGTCTCTACTGAGCATGTGTGAACTACAATTTTTCAGAGGCTTAAAACTTGGTCAGATTTGCACAGATTTTCAAAGGGAAGATCAATGGCACATCTGACAGTCCACCATCTGCAATATTTCAAGTCCCATCTTCAAAGTATGAGGGCTTTCAAAAACAAGGTTACCAAAATGTATTTAACATTGAAAAACACTGTTGCTTCCCCTACTCTTGTTTTCAGAAATGGCCCAACTGTTGCAGCTGAAATGTTACCAAAACACATAGCCTGAGGCAAACCCCTGACGTGGAAAATTTTAGGCCAAATGGTTAAAGTTTGGCAAAGTTATAAGCAACTGAAAATAGGATCTTATAATGGGATGTGTTGGGCAAACTTAATAATAGGCTTTGCTACCACCACCCCCACCCCCCATTTTTTTTTCTGTTAAACTTCATCTTCACTATTGTAAAGAGTGCATCCCTCCAGCACAGAGACATCAAACTGCTGTGATTCTAACTGAACGTCTTCGTGATTCCTTTTTAAATAATTCTCCTTCCCCCCCACACCCCCTGCCCATGGCATTTTAAGATGTCACACAGCCCCTTATCTCAGAGCAAGGACTCAGCTCAGTTTATCACCTGTAGCTGTGTATCCTCCTGCATGCAATGACCCTGATCTTCAGAGATGCTGAGCACCCACACAACCATTGAAGTCAGGGGAAGCAGCAGGTTCTTGGAACCTCTGAAAATTAGGCCCCAGGAATCTAGCATTAATAGACTTCCCAGAATATATAGGGCGGGGAAGAGTCCCCCTCCACGCCCTGGAACTTGTCCTAGGCAGGATAAGCATGCACTTTATCCCACTAAGGAATACCGCAGTCTCACTGTGGTTCAGGAGGTTCATTGGCTGAGATACAATGCCTCAAGGAGCTTCCCTTTGGGTGGGGCATCTCTACAGTGCCCCTTAATGTGCACCATGCCTTAAAGGCACAATTTAGCACTATTTGTTGAGTCACAAGAATGTGATCAGCACTGTCCAGAACAAGATATGGTGTCAACCCTATAGAGTTCGCAGCCAACCTTGTAATTCCATCATGTTCAATAATATTCAGAATCTAGGTAACTATCCGATCAGATGGGGTTCTCAATCTAGGGGGCTGCAGACCGGTATCAGGAAGTTGTGACTACCCTGCCCATCCCATATTGCTAAAAGGGAGGAAGAATCCCAGCTATGTCCCTGCTAGCTGCAATGGGTGGGGGAGGCAGTATGGGAAAGGTTGGGAACCAGTGATACAGGGCATTTAGAAAATCAACCTACTGCCTGCACTTTTGTTTCTAGCAGCATTTACCCACTTGTCAAATCACAATGCAGCTTGATCAGGTCCACATGTTATAGAAGTGAAACAAATGTTTCTTTAAAAAACATTTGGATATTTGATGTAAGTTGAAGTATGATTGCATCATGTATCAAGGGGCGAGGGAGTTATCTATTTTTGAGAATGAGATGGAAATATTTTCTGGCTTCTATATTGAGCAGACTGATCGCTGACAGTGGGACAAATTCTGACTGGACTTAGACACCATGCAGCCCCATTAAGTCCTTGGCTACAGATATTTCTGTTTAAATCATTCTTCTGCACATCTTTTGGGGCTGCACCGACTTTTTTCAAAGTGAAATGCACTTGCCAGTGTACATTCATATAGATCTCTCTCTCACTTTACTTTACTACCATGTTGTAGTGATGTAACTGAAGACAGAATCAGACCAATGTTCTACAGAAAAAGATGTATTTATTCGGCTGCCTAAAGCATTATAATGAATCACTGGGATTTTCCTTTGAAGAATTTAGATTTTGTCCCTGATTGTGTACTTCAGTGGTCAGTCTTTCTTTCTGGGTGGTGCAGTTCTTCTTTTCAGAAGGTTTTACAAGCTTTGGGAGAGGGAGCACTTGACCACACTAGTAACAGTTGCTGAACAGGCCCAGGGTTGAGGCTTTGCGCCTCATCAATCCAGTTAGGACAAAACAATACACTAATATCTTGAATTGTATGAGGCACATAGTGCCTTCACTATGATTTTTCACTTTCTAAAACCTCTGATCATGCAGTCACTTTGTAATGATAGAATGTTCAGATGCACGCCATATATCTGTGGATCTCCACGTACTTTATGAACACGTATTATGCTTCACAACTTCCCTGAGGCAAATAAGTATTATCATCAGGGCTGGGGAACTTCATGACATTTGGGATGTTGTGAACCTTCCAGCTGTACTTAGGGATTGCAAAACAAATTTGCATTCATGAACCTTTTTTCTGTAATGTAAACCCCAAGGATGTCTTGATTAAAAACAAAAACAGAAGGACAAAAAACCCCAGATGCTTTATTTTCTAGTTAAGAGCTGCTTGTGCTATGTATAAGGGTAGAAGACCATTCCCTAACACCCACAAAAGCTAAACAACCGCAAGTACCTTAGGATCTAGCTCCTTGCCCTGCTGAAAGCGGCAGGGAGATAGAGACCTGCCTCCTTTGCAAATCTCCTCCCTTTATGTGTGGGGTGGAAGGAGGAAATCCCAATGGGGAATGTTTTGGGATTGGTTTTTCCCCCTCACTTTTTAAATTTATTTATATATATAAAATAAAAATAAAGTGTGAGAGAGAGTCTAAGGGGTGTGGCGTAAAAAGAAAAAAACCCTATATATATATAACTCTAATCTCTCTCTCTCTTGCTCCCAGTTAATTTTTGTTTTTCTCTACTCTTTACTTTGAGTCTCTCTGAAAGGTAGCGCTTACCCAGAAGCTTTCAAAATGTAACTGATCTTCTGAACCCATAATGTCTGTGAGGGTTTGAAATTAGGCACAATTAGTTCATCCATCTAAGTATTATGCCCATTTTATACCTGGGTGAATGGAGGCACAAATTGGTTAGGGTAAGAATATTCAAACCTGGATTCCTAAAGTTAAGCACCCAGATAACCGGCCTGATTTTCTGAGATACTGAGCACTAATAATTCCCATTAAAGTCCACAGATCCACATCAGATATGGTATCCTCCAACCTCTGGCCTGTAGCAGTCCAGGCCACTAGACCTGGCTTCCTCAAAGAAACAAGGAGTGCTCCTAGAGTTCATTGTTGCATAGGAAGTCTATAACCATGGCTGCCAGCTCCTAGTCTTGGAAAATTACTATAGGTTAAGTCCCACCTCCCCTTTTTCTTGCCTTCTAGTGGAAAGGAAGGAGGAAGAATTGGGATCCGGAGAGCACTTCCCAGTGTGGAGCAAGGCAGCATGTAAGTGCTGGTAACTGGCCTCTTTCCCCCTCCCTGTAACAAGCAGGTGGTCATAATAAGAGGCTTCTGGAACTTCTCTGAGCTTAATCCTGGGAACACAGAGGTGGCTGCCAAGTTTCAGGCATCTGGTGTGATGTTCATATAGTTGTTATACCTCTCCACTGCCCCTTTTGGAATCTTAGGCCTGCACCCTTGGTGAATCCCTTCTCCAAAGCTTCTCTTTGAGCTCTTGGAGAGGAATTTAAGGCAGCCAAAGCTTTCCTCTCTTACTGCTCCCCCTGCTGGATCCAAATCAAAATGAAGGAACTGGGAAAAGGAGTTGTGCCTGGCTGTCCCAGTGAAGTCTGAAACAGAGGAAAGCTCTAACCACACCAACAAAGGAGGTGGAGCTGTATGGGAGTGCTGCTCACCCAACCCAGGGAGCAGAGAGCGAACAAAGCTCTCCTCTACTCCAACTCTTCCCTCTCCTAACCTCCCCACAGCAGTAAGGAAGATAAAGAGGCCAGAAAGGCAGGGGAGAGAATGGTGCATGTGATAGATGACAGGGATTTAAAGGAGTGGGACAGGATCAGAGCAGAATAGGGCCTGGGCTGAAGGGGGGATACAAATCTTGGGTTGCCAACAGTCCCTGATTACAATGGACAATCCCTTATGTTTTTCATCTCTGTACCACAAGATCAGGAGTTGCTGAATGCTGCAAAAAGCAGCAAGAAATACCCCTGACGAATGTAGGTGAGTACTGCTGCTTAATTATTATGAATAATAATGATGATATCAGGAGGGGAGGTGGGTGGGAGTGCTAAGAAAACAGACCCTTATTTTTAAAATGCAGTGCTGGCAACCCTAGGTACCGAAGAGGACAGGGGCTGAAGAAGGTGTCTACAAGGAAACTCCTAACCCCTCTTCATCAACCACCTCCCACTACATGCTACCCAGTAGTGCCAATTAGGAGGAGTGAGGCGGGGGAGGGGAACACTGCTGCTGCCGTCTAGGTTTTTGCACTTGCTGGAAGTTCCATGGACCGGGGGGCCCCTTCCCTGGCCACTTTTAAGCAGTAGTCCCATATTAAAGCAGTACGGCTGCTGCCAGAGAGGTCTGGAGCATCCCTCTGACTGCGTGGTTGCAGCACCAATGAAATTTGACCCACAGTCCCCTGCCAAGGGAGACCTGGGGTCCGTGAGGGAAGGGGAATGAGCAGGGACCCCCCTGCTAGGGAGGGGGAGGATGAGAATTTGCCCACCTGCAAGAACTATCTGAATTGGCACCACCTACCCACACACCTGACAACCAGCCCGCCCCGTCAAGCTGCTCTAGGCTATCTCTGGCTATCACTTTGCTCCCCCCCAACTTCCCCTCTCTGTCACCTTCCATGGGAGTGAGCCAGGGTGCCCAGCAGTGGCAGCAAACAGGAGGACTAAGATAGAGCGGGTTCTCAAAAATGGGTGTGCTCATTACACCAACAGACAGGGCTCACAAATAGCCAGTACATGCCCGTACGTCGAACCGGCACCTCTCTGAGACTATGCGCTTGGTCTTCAGAATCTCAGCAGTGTTGTTTACTAAAATTAAATCCCTGCTGAGCATAATGTTCTCAATGTTCGCTTTCTGGCATTTTTGCCTGAACCGAGCTGCCTCAGTCTGCTAATAGTGGAAGGAGATGGGGGCTCTGACTCACCTTTCTCCCAGGACACAAGCCTCAGGGCCCTAACAAAGAGGGAGAATAAGTCCAATGTGTCAAAAAGCAGCAGCCTTCTGACCTAGGCTTATTTCCTAATTCCCAGTGACAGTTTGCTCTGGCACAGCCTGACTCCCTCAATCCTCCCCTTGCCCCACGCTGAAGGGGGCAGAGAGATTCCTGCCTCCTTTACACACCTCCTCCCTTTGTGTGTGGGGTGGGGGGAGGAAATCCCAGTGGGGAACATTTTGGGATTTGTTTTTTCCTTCACTGAGGAGAAATTGGGCAGCTATAGTGCTGCAGTCCCCCAGGGCAGTGCCAGATTAAAGAATTTTGGGGCCTTGTGAACTAGGGAAAATCCCCCCCCCCCCCCGCATCATCTTCCTTAAACTAGACAGAGAAGAGACCCAGCTGCCTACAGTACCATACCTGAATGGTGCTGGTTCACCATACCTGGGCCGGATTACACCACTCTCTGAAGTTTGGCCTGCCTCCCCCTGCCCCATTGGAGTCATGACCCAGGAGGAGGCAGCTGGGCCAAACCTGGTCAGGGCCCAAATAGGGCTGCCATCTCTGAGAGGCAGAAAAATGAGCCACTCTTTCCTTCCCAGATGCCGCACCCACCAGCCTGACCCTCTTCTTCCCTTCCCATGCACTACCACCAGCTTGATCCTTCTCTTCCTTTCCCAGGCATCCCTATCATCACCCTCCAACTCTCCTGACCCGTGAGCGTCTATACCCACCCCCTCTCAGGAGCCTCAGCCCAAGAAGCCTCCCCACCTAGGGGCCCCTTCCTAGTTACAAGTGGGGGGAAAAAAAACCCAGGCATATTGCAACTGGCAATGCTGGAGAAAAGCTGGCCAGGCCAGCTAAAAACCAGCCAGGCCCTAAACCTAGGCCTAAACATGGTTGTGGGACCCGCAGAGATCAGGGTCCCTCTGCAAATGTACAGAGTGCACATTGGTTAATCCAGGTTTGCTCCTGGGAGATTGTTCAGATCCCAGAAGGTCCCAAATCACAGCGTAAGATCCCCCTAATGTAATAGATAACAATACTATACCACTCTTATGTGTAAAAATTAGTAGAAGGAAATATTTACTGTTACCAGTACAAAAAAGAAAAATGTTTATTTTTTTATCTTGACTTTTACTAATTAGAAATTATACTTTGTTTGGCAGCTTGCTATTTTTGTGATTTTTTTTTTTCTTGCCCCTGTGTTCCTCAGGCTAGTCACATTTCATGCATGACTTCTTTTAGTTTATTTATATCTGAGACATAAAGAGAGATTGCTTTGATGTTACTGTGTTTCTAAAAGCTTTCTTCAATGAGGATGGGACCGTGTTAATTGCATTTATAAATGTATTGTCATATGATGCTTTAGCACAAGTGTTTTCCCTGTTTTAAAATTGTAGTATGCACTTTAATTTGTGGTTAGTAAAATATCAGACTTTTAAAATCTTTTTGCCAGTCTCCAGTTTTTTCCTGTAATTGGGTCAGCAGTAATGCATCTCCTCTTTGATTATCAGGTGTTCTGTTGGTTGAAATTTGTGCATTGAAAGATGTTTTGACAAAGATGGTTTTTGACCAGAATGATCATTTTTTGAAGAAAATTTTCCTTTTGGTGAGATTTCCCTCCCTCCCCCATTGTTTTTAATAAAGGAAAAATCAGTTGCTGAATAATAGATAAATAGGTAAAATATTTCAGCTTTTGAAAAGGAGAAAGTGTTTCCTACTGGTGTAGTGAAAAGAAATGGGAGTTGGAATACCAGGGATCTAGTCCAGGTTCATACTGACTATGTTAAGGTTTTATGCTGGCGCCTATCACTGTACTATCTAGCGCCTACCACATAAAATCAATAGCAGTAGCAAAGTCCCTTGTGGATTTTATGGAGTCTCTGGCTCATCCCCCTTTTGAGGGTAAGAACTTTGGTGTGTGGGTTTTGTTTCTGATTTTTGTTTTATTAATTTAATTTTGGGGGGGATGGAGAGGTTGATTTTGTGTTTGTGTGTAGAAGAGAGTGTCAGTATTGCCAGCATCATTTTTATAGTGGGAAGGCCTTTTCGAAGACTCTCTGTGTACCCATGGGTAAGTCATTAGCCTTCTCTGCATCACTGTTTACGTATATCAATCATATGATTAGGATGGGGTGAATATTGCAAAAATAATCTACTAATTTTCATTTAGATTTTCAACTATGAATATTACAGAATTTTTGCAGAAAACAAATATCAAAATTGAAACTGTATTTGCACCAAAACCCTGAATCTAATGAATTTACACTCAAAAATGAATGAACAGAAATATAGTGTGTGACTTGTGTGTCTAATCAAAACACCTCACTTTATGAATGAAAATACAGTGAACTGTTTGTAAATGACCTAGTCCAAGAATTAGGGCTCGTCTGCATGACCAAGTTAATCCAGGTAGGGTATGAATTTAAAAGCTATTCCGGAATAAGAGTGTCTACACAATGAGCTACTCCAGAATATTTTATTCTGCATTAGCTATTCTGGTCAGTTTCCCCGTGTATACATGCCCTTATCTGGCAAATTTTTAATAACAAATGCAAGCAAACTAGTCTGTTCATGCACAAATCACAAAATAAAAGACACGCTACATTTGTTGTATGAATTATTTGTCAATTATTAGCCCAACTCTAAAAATGAATGTTATTACAGAGAGGTGTTGTGAAGTTGTATCTGAGTGTTCCTAAAGTGCTTTGGGATCCTCAGCTGTTACATAACTATAAAATATTATGCTGAATGAACCATAATACCCCATACATTGATTTTAAAGGTTTTGAAAAAACATAGTGCATTCGTTTACTAGCTAAGGCAGTAGATCTAATGTTTGATGTTACTTTCTGGGTTGTGAGAAACCAACAGTAAGTCAGTGTGTAATAATCTCTTTGAAATTTCCGCGCACAAGAACATCCTGTGCAGTTAACAAAAACCAAACAAAATAAATGGTGGGAATGGGGGTGAATTACTGTAGCCTAACAATCCACTCTTTAGGATAAAGGCGTCATAAAACCATGCCCCACCATGCCCACCAGCAGTCTGGATAAACATAGAAGTCCACTGTCAACCATTATATATTCAAGCTATACCATATTCCTTTAAAAATGTTTGTATGATCTCTGAAAAACCCTAAGCAAAAACATTCCTCATTGAAACTCTCAGAAAATGGCCAAAGTCGCCTGGAACTGGTACATGAAATATTTCATCCAGACGACCACCCTTCCTTATTTCCCCGCCCCCCACCCCCATCCCCAGGAGAAATTCCTGACATTTTTTTATACACTCAGTAAGGATTACAGGGGATATGCACAAATGGTTTGTTGGAATAGGGGTCACCTGACTTTCAGGGATGCTGAGCATCCACGGCTCCCATTAGAATCAATGAGAGGAACAGTGGAGACTCATTACTAGAGCTCAGCCAATAATTGATTTTTCAGGTGAGTGGCTGAACTGAAAAATCAACACCTCCCTCCACAAAAAAATGACCCCCCCCGCACCAAAACAAAAAACTGAAGAAAAAAAAAAATCATGTGGTTCAAATGAAAAATTTCAGATGTTGATTTGAAATGACTTTTTCTGAATGAAATGTTGATTTGAAAATGCTGAAAGGTTTGATTTTTTTTTCTTTTTTTTAAAACCAAACAGTCAAAATCATTCACTGAATTTGACCCAAATTTATGAATAGTTTTGGTGGCCCCCCAAACTGCATTTTTTGGCAAGTTTACTATTTGCCAAAAAAAAAAAAATTGCCTAGCTCTACTCAGCACTTCTAGCAAGCAGATCAGCATACAGTGATATACAGAAGCCATTCAAAGAACTACCCATGAGATGTTCATGAATGCTCATGATGCTCAAACATGGAGACTGATCCTCAGTTGATGTAAATTGTCATATAGCTCTATTGATTTCAATGGGGCTAACAGTTTACACCATCCGAGGATTCCCCCCATGATCTTCATGCAAGTAAGATCAACAGTGTTGTCAGGGCATGGGCACCTTCAACTCTTATGGGGGTCAGTAGGAACTGATGGTTTCGGAACCTCTCACAGTCAGCATCTGAATGATAAAATGACTCAATCAGGTCACAATTTTATCATTTCAGTCATGGTGCAAAGCTTCTGTTCACTGAAAAATTATGTGTGGTGTTAGAAGAAAATTAAGACTATTGCTTCTTCCACTATCATGTAATATTATGTATCCATTTTAGAATTATCGATAAAAATACTTCAGCTACAATCTCTCCTCTCATACCTCAGAGATACCAACTCCACTTTTAGTGCAGCCCACTGTAGGCAAGTTGTAGTAGATAAGCATGCAGCTGCCTGCTTTCCATGTGTGTTCCTCTGTTTAAGGCCCAAATATAAAGTGAAATAGATTATGTCAACCCAGAAAGAAAGAACAAAATACTGTTTGCCTGCAGGAGTTCACTGTTTTTTCTAGAACGTGGAGCCACGTTCTGAGAATGGAAACTACCACCTTAACCACTGTGCAGCTCACTTACATATCCAAAGGGTTGTCTCAAAATGAGAGCACATTGTTCTCCTGTCTCTTCATATTCCAGAGTTAGGCTATATTTTTATAACTTGTGATATTTGTATATTTACTCTTTTTAAACATTTATGATTATACACAAATGGAAAATTACAAGGAGAAAGATGAAAAAAGTAATCATCTTGTGTGGAGAATGCAATTGCCTGTTTCTTATTAGAATGAAGACAAAATATGGATACATACCAAAGGTTTAGCTGACCCTCTGCACCTTGAATGTGACTATTTCCACTTATATGTACCATCATGAAAAAACACACCACTAAGTGACATAAGTTACGTGGGCATAAGTGGTAGTGTAGACATGGCCTGAGTCTCTCTAACCTGATTTACACATTCCCACCTTAACAACTGACCTATATTAAACACATTATGTATGTTAAATTACTTGAGTCCCGATTTGTTTTATTGTGGTTTTTTTTTTAATCAGCTCTCCAAAATAATGGTTATGCTGCTAAAATAACAGCCACTGTGCTAGGTGAGCCCTGTCAACACTGACCCAGTTGCAATCTTGCCATCCCATTGTCCTGCCTGCCCATCATGATTGTATGGGAGAATGGGGCGATGGGTGGGGCTGCGGGCGGAACGGGGGAGGGGCTCTGAACTTGGCGCTCCAGGCCGGGGTGAGAGCTCTGCCGCAGTCCCAGCCGGGGCCAAGATCTCAGCCCCCCCACCCCCGCCGTGGCCCCAACCAAGCTTTCAGCCACCCCCTCCCCCGCCCGGCCGGAGCCATGGGAGGGGCTGAGAGCAGTGAGTGGGGGTGGGGCCTCAGCCGGAGGAGGTGGGCATGGGGCTGGCCTCCCCATGGGGAAGCTTCACTTGCCACCCATGGCTGTGCCACTTTAAGGTCTCTAGTGTAGACATAGCCTCAGAATTTCTCACTGAAGGCCCAATTTTGATTGTAATAGTGGCAGAGTAACGCCACAGCCCAGTGGTACCAAAATCCCCTTGTATGAACAACAACCCTAACAAATGTGTCAAACCCCACCCTCCAACTGCACTGAAAAGAAAGCCCCACCCCACCAAGAACATCAGTCACACATCCAGCGTGAACACTCCCTCTTAAAGCCTGCCTATCATCTCCTACTTGGCAGCCGCTTTGCAGCACTTCTATGAGGACAAAAAGTACTAGAGCATGTGTGTTAAAGCTATTCTGTGAAGAGGGTAGGTATCAGTGAGATTTACCGAGAGAGTGAGCGTAGAATACAGCCCATGAGTAGGGAGCAAAAAAGCCTACCAGAAGTGTATTGTTTCAATTGTCTGGTGTCCTGTGTTGGTAGGGGCTGGAGAAACTCAACAAGAGGTAACTTATTTTTCTCCTTCGCTGTTGAGGAAGGGTTTGTTCACATGGTGTGCTTAGAATATGAGATGGCGTTTGGAAATTGATAAGATGCACAATAGGATTACTTGTTGCTCAGACTTGTGCATTTTCCTGCCCCTCATAAGGTATCTGTCATTGCGTGCAACAAGAGTGGATATTGTGGACAATAACGATCATCATATTAGCTGGGTATTTCTGATAAAATGATTAGCTGAAAATGGCTGACCATGTTGATACACAAATTGGTATGATTAGGGTTAATAACCTGTTGCAATGAAGGGGGCAGATCCCCCTTCTGCAGTGTGAGCCTGCAGACAGATTGTAAGAGCTCTGAGAAGTTCAGTGTGGAGACATTTTCTTCCTAACCATAATGTTTTAAATAAATGAAATCTTGAATTGTGCAAAATTGTAATCTGTCATGCGACCCAGATCACAAAACAGGAGGATTATGTTTGTTATGAATACAACTTGCAGTCATGAGGGCCATTACTGAAAGAAGAAACCATTCCTGGTGATACTTTTCCTCTCTCTCTCTATTTTCATAAGACAAACATGATTTGCAAACATGTTCGTGAATAAAATCTTTTAGTTTAGTTTACGGCTGGCTTGGGCCCTATTATTAGTTACTAATGAGCAGTCACATGACGTATGAGTGTTCAAGAATGTTAATCCATGAAGCGTCCATGAATTTTTAGCACATCACTTGGAGTCTTTTTATCAAAATGTCTTTCTAAAAGATAGGCTTTAGTTCAGCCACAGTGATTGGCTCAATAATATTTATTGATGTACTAGGGAAGAATTCTGTCCGCTACAAGAATAGTCAGAAGGAATTCTATAGGATGTATTATGCAGACCGCAAGAATAGATTATTATAGTAGTTGTTTTGGTCTGTAATATCAATGAAAATGAAGAGTTCACAAACTAGCTATAACTTGAAAATGATTTGGCAAATACTTATTCATAATGAATATATTCATGGAAATCAGGATAGATTTGTGAACAAGTTGCTATCCAAAAAAATAATTTTTTTTAGCTCATAACTTCTCAGTCCAAAAATTCCTTTAATTTGATTTAAAACAGTTTAAGATAGTCAAAAATCAGAACAAAAGAATGTTGTTCATAATGACAGGTTCCACCAGCTCTGTTTACTACTTTGATAACATGCCATGATAACAGTTGCATTAAATGTGACGAGCAGACGAAACACCAGTAAAATATTCCTGAGAGTGGGAAAAAAAATGTAATAGCACTCATGGGGCATGTCAGTGAATTGAACGTATAGGAAAAAATATAGAATAACCTGATATACAAAAATCCTGCTTTTCTTTTTTCACAAGAATCATATTAAGAAAAAAGACATTAATTTTTTAAGATGAGCGTGGATATGCAGGTGACGCGTGCAAATGATACATATTAAGTACCTTGACATGGGAAAAGGAGTGTCAAAAGGAATTAGTGCGCTGTTTCATATGAGAATTCAAGTAGTTGGGAGTTTACACAGGCCCAGATCCTGAAAACACTCTGCTGTGTCTACACTAGGCTATATCTACACTATATCTAAAAACCACCCATTTAACTGACATAAGTTTCTCCGACAGAAGTGCCAGTGTGGACAGCTCTCCTGCCGACATAACTACTGCTGCTCTGTGTGGGTGATTTAATTATGCTGATGGCAGAGCGCATGTAGACAGACATAGCACATGTAGACATAGCCTTATGTACACATTTCACTCCACCTACCTAAATAGTCCCATTGACTTCAGTAGAACTACTCATGTGAGATAAATTACATGTGCAGAAGTCAGAGCCTAACGTTAGAGAGCTAAACTGATTGTGAAAGGAAAATGTAAGCTAATATCTGTGCTCCAAATACAGGTAATTTTTTTCATATAGTTCCTTTTCTTTTTTTTAATGAAGGATAATTCTTTAATAGTAATCTGCAATTGCAGATTACTGCAGGGATGAGGATAGAACAAACTCCTAAATGGAAAAATGTCTAGATACAAGTCAGCCTGAAGACAAGACAATGTTTTGCACAAGTCAAAAACAATAATATTCTCAAAACAAAAATAATTAGATTCTTAGAAATATAATCATGAGAAAGGGGGGTCTGAGATATGTGGCATATATGTCATGCTCAGGTTGAGATACACATTACTCAGCACAGCACATGAGCTATCCCACAACAGATTTTTTTCCCCTTGACATAATACATACATTAATCTCATCTGGAATAGTGGCAGGATAGTAGCTGTATTGCAGATGTTCCCAGTGATAATTAGTGGGTATTCCTTCAATAGAACTAGACATGGAGATACCTACAGCAAATTAGATAATTACCTTGTAAAAGTACATAGGCAAAATAAAAATATGAATCCAATAAGACACTGTATATGGTAAATATGGTTAGGCATATATAATTTATACAAAATACATCCCAGATCCAACTCTCCTTAAAGTCAGTAGAAAGACTCCTGCTGGCTTGAATCTAAATTTACTGTAAGTCTAAACACTTTAGAGCTAAATTCAGGCCTGATGAAAACCATTATCCCAAATTGCATTCCAGTCAGGCTGAATTTGCTTTTTAGATTTGCTGTTATGGACAGATATGCTTTGATAGGAAGCAAGGCAATACACTGGGAAACATATATAACATATATACATTCTAAAGGACTCATACACTTTGGTAGCAAATTTGAAAGGAGCTATGGTTTGCAGGCAATTTTGAACAATAAAATAACTTTCAGGTTGAACCAAAACCAATTTTTAAATTAAAAAAAAAATTTTTTTTTGTGAATCAAAAACGCAAAGAGAATTTCACTTTGGATCAAACAAACTATTTGGTTTGACAAAAGTGAACCATTTTGTTTTGATTTTTGACTATCTTAAACTTTTAAATCAAAGGAATTTTTGGAATGAAAAATTATGAACCAAAAAAATTGAAATGTTTCATTTCATTTTTGTTTTTTTTAATTTTTACTGAAACAATTTGATGAAACTAAAATATTTTGAAAATTCATTATGGTGTCACTGATCCTGCCCCTGCCCTCCTCATCCTAAAAAAAAATAAAATAAAAAAAAAAAAAAGCCAAAAAATTCCCAGTTCTACATTTGGACAATTAACTACAAGCTGTAGACTAAACAAGTCAGAATTCTGGCAATATTTCCAATCATTGCCAATATATTCATCCACCCCAATTCCCCAGAAAGAATTCATATCCAGCTATAGATGCTTTTCATCGTTGGCTGCCTTACAGTATGCTGCTCCAGACAGCAGTTTGAGAACAGGACCATCTTCATGATGTGGAAATGGGGGAAGATTTTATAACCATATAATAATGTCTAGCTTGTACATTGTGCTTTTCATCAGTAGATCTCAAAATGTTCTACAATCTTTAAGATATTTATCACCACAACTTCCCTATGGTGTAGAATAGCGCTTATCCCAATTTTTTCAGATGGGGAACTGATATAGTGACCAGCAATGTTTAAAATGTTGAAGAAAGTATAAACTAAATAACTAGAAAATAGAGGTGGGATGTGAGATACTTTTGTAGCTAGTATAACTTTCATAAAAGGTACGTCAATGTTGAGAAACAAACAGCTAAAATTGACTAATTGATTTTATTGGCTTTCTCAGTAGCAAAATTATATGGCAAGATTTCCAAAAATGCTCAGCCTCAGCAACTTCCATTGTTCTCAGCTCTTTTCAGTGTAAGTCCCTGGGTGCTGACCACGTTTCTCAATGTGGCCATTTCATTTAAGTTGCATCTGCACTAGAAGTGCTGCAGCGGCGCAGCTGCATTAAGCTGGCAGGAGAGAGCTCTCCTGTGGGCTTAATTACTCCATCTCCCATGAGAAGCAGTAGCTATGTTGGTGGGAGAAGCTCTCCAGCTGACATAGCGCTGTCTACACCAGTCCTTTAGTCTGTGTAATTTACGTCATCAGGTGTGTGGGTTATTCAGACTCCTGAGCAACATAAATTATACCGAAGAAAATTCTAGTGTAGACAAGATGCCTAAATGGGACCGGAGAGGTTTTGAAAATCTACTCACACTGGAATTCATGATAGTCCATCAGTGGAAAAGGGTTATGAATATGCAGCTTTTTACCTCTATGGGATTGGTTCAAATAATCAGATATAGTTTGGTAGTAGCCAAATGTAATTATTAGAGCTGGGCACACAATGCAGGATTATTTGTAAGCATTCCCATTTTTCAAGGAGCTTGCTTCACCTGTGTTCACACCCCTTTTGTGAACTTTTTACAAATGTTCTAAGAACAAATTTACCAACATGAATATTTACTAACCAGCAAAATGTACGCAAACATTACAAAATATAGAAAGTGAATTTTTTACTTATAATCCTGAGTATTCATGCCAGAAATCTTATTCCAAGAGTTAAACTCATTCATCAGGGGAACAAAATGTACCATGTAATCTGCGTGTTTGGTTAAAACAGCTCAAATTCCCAATTTCAAATATCAAATACTGAAAGCAATGTGCAAAGTGAACAGTTTGCAAGCATTGCACAGGCTGAAATATTTGCATAGTACAATCTTTGAATAATTTTGAGCAATGAATATATTTATGGAAAATGTGATCTGTCTGCAGACAATTCACAAGCAGCAGAAAGAGCTGTATTTGATAACTAAAATACAATATGTACTTAGTTCATCCAACTCTCCTTGTTACCAGCTGAGGATGGCCATTTGGTATCCTACCATATGTGAAAAGGGTTATGGTCTCAGTCCAATTCCTGGTGGACAGGTATCCATATTATAAAATAGCACCATTCCAACTGGAACTAATATCCACCCTTTGACTCTCAACAGATTTCACTGCCGGATTCTATAGACATGGAGGACGAACTGTCCTTTTTTCCCCTTGTGAGTTGAGGAGGGAGATATGTTAGTTCAACAGTACAGTGAAACTTCCACAGCCAGTGATGTACCATTTCTGAAGTTTAGGAGAGGACTTCACCCTATGTGGCAAAGAGTAACAACCCTCGGAAGAAAATCTACTTAACTTTTCTTTTTAAAGAAAGGTTACAACTACTCTTTCAGATGTAACTACATCTGAGAGAACTCTTTTTAGAACACGCATTAATTTAGGGGAATATGAAGTCTTGAGAAACATTCTAGATCATTAGATTACAAAGCAAAAGGGAAATAAAAGGAAAGAATGTAAACAAATTTGGACAAAAGTAGTTGTAAGAAAATATAAAATTGCGCGTGGTTTTTTCTACTTAGTCATGCAGATATTTAGTTACATTTACTTCTGTGGTATTTTGCTTTTAAATGATTACATAATTAGTAATATGATATGGGGATTTTATGAAAGGCGAGCACAGTAGGTCACAAAATCAGGAAGAGCAGCTGTAGAAGCTATGTCTAAATAAGACATCACCAGTGCTCATGGCAAAAAAAAAAAAAAAAAAAAAAAAAAAAATGGAGAATGTTTAGGATCCAGATGTTCTTTACTGTGGAAGTTAGTTCATCAAAACGCCACCAGATTCTGCTCTGGTGTGAAACTGAGTTTGTGAGGTTCTTGCTCTAAACTCTTGAATTGTGTTGACAACTTTTAGGGTCTTTCTACATTGTAAAAACAACTAGGACTTGTGACGTGGTTTCAGTACCACAGTCTTGAACATAGTTAAAGTGAGAGTCCATCTTGCTATGTAAATATGTTTTTATGGCTGAACCTTGTTTTAGCCTACAGGACTTCATCTTGCAAACACATAGGCTGGGATTTTTGAAGAGACCACAGAGAGTTAGGCTCCCAGCTCTCAATGAAAGTCAAGGCTAATGAAACTACTCTTAAGCCTCTGGAAAATTCTAGCCTTAGGCAACAAGAGCCAGATTTATAAACATATTTATGTGTCTAAAGATGTCAATAGGTGCCTAGTTGAATTTTTAGACGTGCCATAGGGGAGTTTCATTGGCATTGACTTTCACTGCGAGATGGATATCTAACTCGTATAGGAACTTTTGAAAATCCCACTAGATGCCTAATTATCTTTGAAAATCTGACCCCAAGTGTGACAGATATGGCAATTTCTTGTGATATCTTTGAAAGACCCTATGGTATTAAGTATATGTATTATTGTGGGCTCTAATTGTATATAACTTCTTCATGGGGAAGATGGGACAAAGATTGCAACCCCTTGGAGTCCATTGTTTTACATGAATGGTATATGTATGGCTGTGTTTCCCTCCAGAAGGGAGGGCTGCCACAGATCCTCCAGGAACTAAAAACAATGGGTGGTGGTGAAGACAAATCACCCAGGTTGTAATCTCCCCATAGAGGTACTGTCTCTTAGGGAGGCCCTCATATACTAGTTCAAACTGGATTCTCCAAAGACCGACAAAAAAAGGACCTTTGGATAAATAGCCTGAGTTTGTTGACTCAGGGCCTTCTCTTTAATCCAGCAAACAGACAGAACCTTCTGTTCAAGCCAAGGCAGGGCCCAATCCTGCTGCATACTTATGGAAGGAGTTGACCTTTTAAGAGCCTGTAAGTCTGGTAAGCTTTTAGCATGAGTGCAGGTTCTTTTATTGATTGTATATATTTTCTTTGTAATGCTTTGGCCTTAAGAATAAATGTGCTTGCTTATAAAGGGTTGCATGATAACTTGTAACTGCTGGAAAGTACAGCTGTTCAGAGCCTTTGAAGAGAAAGCAAAAATCAAATTCTGGCCTGTTTAGGCAGTCTGACTTGCTGGGGATATCACTGTATAAGCAGGGAACTGTGCAATCTGGAAAAAACCCTGTCAGCAGGGAGAGACATGGGTCTCTGCCCAAGATAAGTGATGGCTCAAGAGCCTGAGCCTAGAGTGGATGCCTGCGAGAAACCGTGGACCGGGAATACAGGTGCAGCAGCCCTGGAACTATGACACCAAGTTGCTTCGTTGCTGACGTGTTTGCAGAATTGCACCCAAGGATTGTACTATTGGTTAGAAATGTAGCTAGCATGGTGTGGTGACATATTTTGTTCTTTTTAATTTGTAATCAATCAAACTTAGACACTCCTAGAAATGTAGAAAGATCTTATATAAATTTTGGAAGTTCTTTATGCTTGCAGATAAAAGTAGCCCTCCATAATAACTTTATACGGTTTCTTTCAACAAGACCTTTCAAAAATTGTTAAAATGGATTATTGCCCTAGGACAAACTATTCAAAGTTTATTTTAAAATAGTTATAGCCTGTGATTGGTCCTGGGAATTTGTGTGCATTAAGGACTAAGGGCTTGTCTATATGAACATTTAGTTTGTGGCAAGCTAGGGTGTGAATCTAACCCCCACTAGCCTGCTGCATACTAACTGTTTTGGTGGATCCTGCTGACTCTCACTAACAGTTTGCTAGTGTGCTTTAATCTACTCTTGTTTCAAAGCAGGGTAGATCAAAGTCTACTAACAAACTTAATGCATGTCAGCAGGGTCCACAAGAACCTACAGAGTGAGGCAGACTCGTGAGAGCAGATTCACGCTTCAGCTTGCCTCGGACTAAATGTTCATGCAGATAAGCCCTAAGGATAACATTTTCAAAAGCATTGAAAGTCAGTGGGATTTATCCTTTTATGTGCTTAAGTCACTTTTGAAAATGGCATGTAGGCTCCTAAGTCACTTGGGCAGTTTTAAAAATGTACTCTAAATCATTTACCAAATAGTTGGTGTTTTGAAACATAGCTAACTGAATTCTTAAAGAACACTGACACTGAAGCTCCAACTGTGGTGACATAAGTGCCGCCTTACCAAATTCACGGTCCATTTTGGTCAATTTCAGGGTCATAGGATTTTAAAAATTATAAATTTAATTATTTCAGCTATTTAAATCTGAAATTTCATGGGGTTGTAATTGTGGGGGTCCTGAGCTAAAAAGGCATTGTGGGGGGGGGGGGAGGGTCGCAAGGCTAGTGGGTGGGGTTGCGGTACTGCTGCCCTTACTTCCGCACTGCTGTTGGCGGCGGTGCTGCGTTCAGAGCTGGGCAGCTGGAGAGCGGTGGCTGCTGGCCAGGAGCCCAGTGCTGAAGGCAGAGCCGCCATCAGCAGCAGTGCGGAAGTAAGGATGGCATGGTAGGGTATGGCCACCCTTACTTCTGTGCTGCTGCCTGCAGAGCTGGGTCCTTAGTCAGCAGCCAGCGCTCTCTGGCCACCCAGTTCAGAAGGCAGCAGTGCAGAAGTAAGGGTGGCAATACCGCCTCCCCCTAAAATAACCTTGCGATCTCCCTTTTGGTTCAGGACCACCAATTTGGGAAATGCTGGTCTCCCCCATGAAATCTGCATAGTATTGGGTAAAAGCACTCAAAAGACCAGATTTCAAGGTGAGAGGCAGATGTCATGGTCCGTGACGTGTAAATTTTCATGGCCATGAATTTGGTAGGGCCCTAGACGTAAGTGGTAGTGTTTTTGTTGCTATAAATCAAAAATGGCTGCACCAGTTTAATTTTCTTTCAAATTTGGCAGAGCTATTCAGTACTAGGCAAAGCTCATATAAACCAGATCTGAGCCTCCTGTTCCCTTCCCTCTGCACCATGGGATTTGGTGGAGGGAAGGAACAAATCAACGTCACCTCTTAAGGGATCCACACCTACTCACAGGAAGGGGAGAAGTTAGGGGCCTGATCCTACTCAAGCTGAAGTCAATGGCTAAACTTGTATTGACTCAAATGGTACAGGATTGGGCCTTTAATGCCTACACAGAGCCTGAATCACCATTGCATTCATCCTTACCTACTTACTTGTTTAGATTGTAAGGTCTTTGGACAGGGACTAGCTACTGCCCTCTGTTACAGTGTCTAACACAATGGGGCCCTGATCTTGACTGGTCCCTAGGCACTACTGCAATAAACATGATTAATAGTAATAACTCCCATTTTATGTTGGTGCATCTCCATTGAAACCAATGGTGTTACACTGGTGTAAACTGGAGTAATGTATTAGTGAGCATGGCCGATAGTCTGCAGTAATTTACACAGGTTCCCCTGATGCAGCTTGGAACTCCCCTTCTCCTCTAACCACCCCCTAAGGGGATTTCAGGGTAGTCACAGTTGGGGGAACACCTGAATGAATGGCACTGTACAGGGGCCTCTGGCAACAGTGGAGCCAAGGGACCTCAGTAAGACTAAAGCTTTGCTGCTGGCACATTTCCCCTATAACTTTCTGATTTAGGCGCTAGAGCTCACAGCTGCTTCTCCAGGAGACAAACCTCACCCTTATACTAGAAGAATTCCAGGGAAACTCTGCCAGTTGAAATGTGACTTTACACTGACTTACGTGGAAATAACTTGCCTAGGGAAACATGGGGCCCAAGGAGTTTGGAAGGAATTTTTTTGGATGAGTTAGAAACCTCTGAAAACAGGACTTTCTAATGCAAGTATCCTCTCAACCTTATTAGACCCTGACTAATGCACCATTTCACACATCCATGTTTAAACATTATGGGCCTAATTTTTTTCCATGGATACAAGGGTGCAATTCCCTCTGAAGTCAGCAGGGACTTCATGTGTGCATGTGAAAGCTGAATCAGCCCCCTGTGCATGAAATACTTGTGAATGACTGTTTAGAAGAAACAGCCACTTTTCCTGGCAAACATTTAGATAGTTTAGTCAGTGACCTTAGAAGTGTGGTTAATATAGGGGTTATAAAGCAATACAAGCTTTCTGACAGCAGGCCTGCAAACTTTGTATTCGTACAGGAAAATTCCATTGAAGCTAAATCTGAGTTTTGTGTCAGGTCTGCTGGACATTTTATTAATATTTAGATCACTAGAAAGGGAGATTATGCTGCAAGGTTCCTGTATTGTTCAAAACATAATAAAGGCCAGTGGATGATTAGGATTTCCAGCCTATACAATATGCACATTATATAGGTCACCAGTCTGCAATAGTTAATTAAAATAACATAGTTTAATTATTGGACACAGTTTTCCAACCTGGATGCCTAAAATTAGTCCCCTAAACTTTTGATTATCCACCTAAATGGCTTCATTTTCTGAAACCCTTGGCAACTCACATTCCTATTGATATGAACTGCAGATGCTCAGTGCATCTGAAAATCAGGGCACTTCTACTAAATATGCCTTTAGGAGTCTAGTTTTAGGCATCCAGGTCTGAACTTTCTGGCAGCTGGGGCTAATCCCCCATTGAATGCTTTTGGCAAAGTTGATAAAAGACAACCAAACATTGTTGGTCATCTGTACTGTCTTCATAAAATATTTTTTTTGCAAGTTCTGCTGTTTTTTTCTCTTACCGGTTAAGGCTTTTTCTAATAATTATTTTAACTTCAGCTGAAAAGTAAGATAAAAAACCAACAACATTACTCCAAATTGGGGAAAGGATCTAGTTCTATCCTGAAGGGCTTTTGTTCTGACTTTTTTCACGTTGAGACGGCGCTCTTTCTTTCCGACTGGGGAAAGTTGCCATTTATAATTAAACTAAATCAATATGCAACACTTTTATATATCCAATGAAACTTCTGCCTTAGTTCTTTGTACCATCGTTATCATCCTTGCTTCTAATGAACAATATCCAAATCAGGCCTTTTCTGGGAAATATTAGTGATACTTTAGATGGCTATGTTTAACCATGGCTAAAGCTGTGAACTTATCTTGCTTTGATGTTTTAGGCGTCTATGACTGTGATAGCTGCAGATGTGAACAGTATATTTAATTGTTGATTATTACGGAGTTCTTGGAATGTGAGTGCCTTCGATTCGCACTAAAATTTTATTTTAGACATGGCTTTGAGTTGTATTATAAACTAAAACCTAAAAGTGCTTAAAAAAAACCCTTGACTTTAATTACATTTAAATTTCAGAAGATGGCGTTGAAGATTAGCAATTAATATTCTAAACACTGTATGAATCCTATACATAGACAGCCAAAAAAATCAATGTGCGATGACTGTTTTGAATGTGGTATTTAAGAACAGAGGATGTGAATGTTAACAATGTTAAAAACGGGTGCGGGTGGGGGGGGGGAGAGGGGGCGCTGCTACATGAAACGTGTGTGAAACCTGAAAGGTACTAAACGACTTTTTGCTAGTCCAAACCTCGAGCTTCCTCCCCGCGCTTAGTTTAGGAGAGTCTGGTGAACAGTTACTCTGTCTCTCAGTTGATTGTTTGTTTGTTTGTTTTTAAACAAAGATATTAACAAGTCATTTACAACCAGTGCTCTCTTTGCATATCATGAGTTCAGTCGCTGCACGGTTTAAAAGGGGCCTTCCTGGGAGAGATTTGATTTGCTCCGTAGAAAATTTTCGCTGTAGTTTGATCGTTCCTGTTTGCATACATGTTGTTCTGACGCTATGAATGGTATGTGCATGATCTGTGTATGAACGCATCGGCTGTCCCATACCGTCTGTTCTTTTAGCATTACAAATGTATCCGTTTCAGAATCCAATTCACTGACGTGTAATCCATCGATGGGAGAAAGGAAAGTCGGAAGAGTCACCCAATAATATACAGATTAGCACGGTTCTAAAATCTGTATGGCTTTAGAGGGGTGGTTTGATTAGAAATAAATTACCGCAGACTTGAATTGTAACAAGCGGAATCTGATCCCTCCTCCCTCCCTCTCTCCCCCCCCCCCCCCCCCAGGTCTGGTACAAATGACTTTTGGGGCTGCTGCAGTTTATTCACCTTATATACCGTTTGGCTTTGAATACACTTTTTTAAAAAGCCCAAGTGACAGGGGGGGAGTGGCGTGTGAGTCTGGTCATGCGTTGGGGAAGGGGAGCTAGTCCTGTGTAGCCCACGTGTGACCGCTTATGACTCTGGAATGTCAGCCCATGTGTACAGCAGCGCCTACCCTTCTCCTAACCCCATTCTCTTCCTGGCCCTCGGTTAAATCTGCTGCCCCGAGGGCACGGACAAACAGTGCTCTCGGGCAAGGACTTTTTTGCCACAAACTGTAAGCCTTCCACCACCATAAGGTGTGATCTACGGGTCGTTTACAGTAAAATAAAGCTGGCTGTAAAGCAGGTGATCAGGCAGGGATTTCCCGTTCTATTTATATGTATATCTGTATATAAAAACGATTCGGCGCTGTACTTTTTCCCACGTGTCACTGTGTCTAGGTAAACCCCCAGTGGCCCGCGCCGCTTCAATGCAGCCCCCGCGCTCGTCTGTATCCCTCAGTCCCTCCAACCTCTGTAAGACTCCGCCCCCCCCCGCCCCATCTGACAGCTCTTCAGTCCTATAAGTTCCTGCTTTCGCTCAGTTTGGTTGTTTCATATCTTTTTTAACCATTTGAGAAAACAGGCTGCCTCCTGCACTGAGCGGCTGGGTGAAAGAGGTAAGAGACCGATCATCCCCAATGATAATTGGGCGGGGGACCTGGGCATTTCTTTGCTTATTTAAGCTGGTAGTGATCTGATCCTGTTCTGGGAGTGTAGCCCATTGAATGAGCATTATCTGCCAAATTCTCCCCCTCACTTTGCTTTACACGGTAGCTTTCTCAAGAGAAAACTCTTCAACCCATATGCTCACCCCTTTAGCCCCAGAGCGATTGCTGTCTGGGATCTCAGAAGTTAGAAATGGACATAACTTAGTAGAGCTGTCCCTCAGACAGGATAGAGTGCCTGCCAGAGGATGTATTAAGCTAGCATTACAGTTGATCATGGGCATTTAGTGAGAATGTTGCATAAAATGAATTCAGTTGCAACAGGTCGGATGCGGGGCGGGCGGGGGGCTTGCTGTTGAAAACAAAGTTACAGAATTTCTTGTTTTTAAAATGATACATTCTAAAAGCCTGGCTGGAGTGAATGATCCTACATTTGCTCTTTGGGGGTGGGGTGGGAGATAGACTAGCCTTGTCCTCCCCCCTCCCTCCTTCTCTAATTTCTGTGATTATAGGAGAACAAGGGTTACTCCAGCACTTGTAATTAAGCAAATTTACATATTCATTTGTTTCTCTCTCTCTCTATTGAAAAAAGTGTGTGTGTGTGTAGTAAAAATAATATTTTTCAATCCTTAAATTAACGTAACCCTGGCCCTGGCTAGAACCTGGTAGGAGATCACACATTTCGATCTCCGGCCCCTACCCTCCTTGTCTGCTTTCCAGCAGCAGCCCTCGAGCCTTGCAAGACACAGATTTTTCTGACTGTGCTATTATTTTGGAAAGGGAGGAAAAATAAAAGTGTGGGGAGGATTCTATTAAGTTACATTTTTTCCCTGTCATTCTCTTTCCCTTCCTGGCTTTTAAAAATTATTTTTAGTTAATGTCTAAACCACGCCAGCTGGGCAGCTCTGGGTTAAAACACGCGCCTGGCCTCACGCCGTGGTCTAATAGGAGGCTGGTGAGCGTGCTGCTGCCTTTCAGACTCTGTAACACACCTGTCCTCACTGCTACTGGGAGTCCCAGGCTGTGCCGGGAGCCTGCTGGCATTGCAGGGCCTGGCTGGCTTCAGTGGGAGCCGGAGGTGGGGGTGGGGGGGGGGGGGGGAGGGCATGATTCCTGTCCCTTAACCCCGGGCTCCGGACGGAACCCAATTCGCTCTCTTTTCGTAAATGTTACTATAAGGCTTTTACTGCTGGGTCACCAACGGGGAAGCGCAGGTGGAACCGGTCCGTGCTCTGCTCGGCGATCTCTCCGAGGGCTGAAATAGGCTCTAGCGCTGAGATCAGGCTGACCTTTTCCGCTCTCTGTCCCAGGGTGGGTCGGTCAGACCCACCCCCACCAGCTGCGTGGAAATGATGTTCACTAGAACAATTTAGTGATGGAAAAGTCCCAGGCTCGGCAGCAGCCGTGCGCTAGTGGGTGGGTGCAATTACCAAACACTCGGCCACCGCGAAGAAGTCAGAAGGGAAACTGCAAAGCTAGGGAGCGCCACACACACTTACAGCTACACATGGTGTCTGTGTGCGTCTTTGTGTGTCAAAATGCATCACACCTACATTTTCCCGGTCGACTCAGAGCTTGTGTGAATTTCCTTCATTTAGGATCTTTCCAGTCGATATCCAGTTCTAGATCTGTTCGGTACATGCGTCTGTGTACAGGCGTCTTGCATTTGTGTCTATGCAGATTATTACACACCCTTAAAGTACAGCAGCTTACTTGTATGAGGGATAAGCTTAGTGCCTGCTCGGTCTGTACCAACTTTTAGGTATAGGTATAGTCTTGTATTGCTTGTGAATATTATAGATACAGGCATGTCGAATATATTACGTCCTCCATGTATGGTTTTGAAACGTACCTTCTTGTGCGGACTCATGAATTAGCATCATATGTATGCACACACCGTGTGCGTGTATTTATGAGGACAATATATGTATACACACACGCACTCTTAGAGATCATAGGCGCTATTTATAACTGTTTGTGGTTGAGGTTTTCAAAGCAGTGCGGGGGGGGGGTTAGTATTTACATACGAACACAGGTGTATACACGAACACATGCCCAGCTATACTCTCAGTATCTGTTTCATAAACACACACACACACAGGCGCGGGAGGAGCAGGTAGAGATAAATACAGTGTCTGTCGAGGCACGTGGAGTCGCTGTCTCTCCCCGTGCCCAGGAGCAGCCCATCCATGCAGCCAGGGCGCAGTAGCTCTCAGGGCCAGGGCCTGGCCGACTCACCCCGCCGGGAAGAGGCTCTCGCTGGGCCCCCTTGCTGCTGTGCATCGGGCAGAGGAACTTTCTCCCGTTCCCCTCCCAGGCTCGGGCCCCGTCGCAAAGTTAAGCAGCCCGGGCCGGCCCACGCCTGAGGCTGCAGCTAGCGGGGTGGCGTTTAATAGCGGGCGTCTCTCTCCTCTCCTCTCCTCTGCCCCCGGCCCCCTTCCCCTCCGTAAGCTGGTGCCCGGGCGTGTGCAGCGAGTGCGTGGCATGAACCTGGAGAGCAGCGAGTGCGGGATGAGCTCGGTGAGCTGCGGCAACGGGAAGCTCCGCCAGTGGCTGATTGACCAGATCGACAGCGGCAAGTACCCGGGCCTGGTGTGGGAGAACGACGAGAAGAGCATCTTCCGCATCCCCTGGAAGCACGCCGGCAAGCAGGACTACAACCGCGAGGAGGATGCCGCCCTCTTCAAGGTAGGGGGCGGCCAAGGGCCACTCACCCGCCCTCTGGGCGTGTCTCTTGCCGTCCTGCAGCCCCGACCCCCTGGGCGGCGGGAGACAGGAGGGATCGAGTCCTTAGCAAGGGGTGGGGGGGCAGGATCTCCCCTTGGCAGGACGAGGCCCTGAACAACAACCCGAGCCGAGCCGCTGGGGGTCCTGCTCTCCAGCCAGCCAGGACCCACCGAGGCCCCATCCCGCACCGTTGAAGCCAATGGGAGTTTTGCCCTTGACTTCAGCAGGCGCAGGTCTGTCTTTTTCAAGCGCGTTGGTTGCTGGTTGTTGCCCGGAGCGAGGCTGTGCAGTTTCTCCCAGAATTAATGCAGTTAATTGCTTTCCTCAGCAAGCCCTCTCGGTTTTGGTTTTGTTTTATTTTAACGAGAGGGTTGCCCGCGTCCATATGGAACACTTCCCCCCTCCTTCCTTCTCCAGCTGTAATCATAAACCTTTGTATGGTTGGAGAACAGTTATTTCTGCATTCACCCAGTCACTTTTCTTCTTTCTCTTACTAGTTTATCTTGCCTTTGATACTGTTTTTATTACCTTATCAAGAAACCACCTCGCATATACTTTAGCATAAACCCATAGGGAATAAATTCCCCACTCGATTGCAATTTCAGCTTTTGTGATTGTCTACCTATAGCTTGATTTTTTTCTCTCTTTCTTTTTGAACATTTGAAATGTTTTCAGGCTTGGGCTCTTTTTAAAGGAAAGTTCAGAGAGGGCATTGATAAACCAGATCCCCCAACTTGGAAGACAAGGCTGCGGTGTGCTTTGAACAAGAGCAATGACTTTGAAGAACTGGTTGAGAGAAGCCAGCTGGATATTTCTGATCCATATAAAGTGTACCGAATAGTTCCAGAAGGAGCTAAAAAAGGTAGGCCATCTTAGGTTTTATATCCATTTAAAGTCTCATTTTCCAGTGTGCAAAAACTGAAGAGATGGCCAATGTGCTGTAAGTCACTCATGTGATGTATAATCATACAGTCACTCATGTCAGACTTGGTAGCAATCAATACAATAAACAAGATGTGCAGTACTCAAGGACGTCTTATTTGGATAAATTTCCCTTTGACTTACATTGGAGGTTTTGCCTGAAAAAGAACGGTGGGAGTCTGAATCGTAGCATTTGAAAAAATACCCCTTTGTTGGAGGTACAGGCATGCAGTATGTAGATTACTGGAGGGATTAATCTTGGCTGTACAGCCTCTATTTCAGTTTTAAATAAAGTGATGCCTGTCTTAAGCAACCACTCAAGAGACAGGCAAAAATACGTTTGCTTAATGGACTTCAAATAAAGGTGGAGCAGACCTGAACTCATTAAGAGCCAGATTGTGCCGGACTACTTCAGGGGTGAGCAAGGTTAGCGGAGTGCATTATCCTCCCTAGCCCTCTTTGCGTCTGCATAGCAGTCAAGTACGGTCACAGTCCTGGCACTCCCCTGTGCTCCTATTTTCCTAGAAGCCCCAGACCCTCAAGATACCCCAAAAAGGGCACACAGCAGGCAGTCGTCCCTCCTATGCACTGGCCATCAGAGCTGGATGGGCACATAAAGGAACTATGCTGCACCCCTTGAAGGGATGTGAGCAGCAGGTGCTCTTCCTTCATGCACTGGGAAGCTCTGGGAGACAGAATTCCTCCCAAAGGTCCCTCTGCTCCACTCCCTCTGTAGGCCAGTATCTATGAAGCACAATCAAGCCCCGTGTTTGGGGGTGGTGTAGGATGGTCTCTTAAGAGAGGAGATTGCTTATTAAGGATGGTCTTTTGTACAGGTTTCTCTGCAGTAGATCATTTTCAGGTTTATTTAAGATTATTTCAGGTTTATTTAGTAACTTTGTTTTAATCCTTATCATGTATGTAGGAGCAAAACAACTCAGCCTAGAAGATCAACAGATAATGATGAACCATCCATACACAATGACTTCTCCTTACACTTCACTACAGGCTCAGGTACAGATCAGTCATGTGTTATTTTTTAGCTTGTTTGTTGGGTGTCGATTGAGCTAATTTTTGCAAGACCATATTATACTACAAGTCTTTCTATTCTGGTCTACCACCATTTAGTTCTGCTTGGAAAAAGACTTTTTTTTATAAGAAACTGAGAAATCTGGAAGCAATGTTTTTATCACGTGAAACCACAGGGCAGCTGATCCATCTGGGATTTTTTAAAATGTGAATTACAGCTCTGTTTTGTTAGATTTTTTTTTGTAAAAATGGATGTATTGCCCTAGTACTTCTGGTGCCAGAAATTAAACATATGATGAAACAGTTATTCTACAGTAATGTTTTGCAACATGCTCCAGTTGCCTATTATAATTTTGTCATGTTTATAGTTTACACTAATGGTGACATGCAGCTCATTTGAAAGCCTTCTCCTTTTGGCAAAATATCATCCAGGTGGTCTGTGTGATGCTTTGATCTACAAGAGATATGGGAGAACAAATAACAAAAGGTCTCCTGCAGAACTAAGGAAACTTTCTAATATGGGAGATTATGTGAAAGGCGGCATCAATTCTGATTACAGCCAAATAAAATAATGTCTCATTAAATTGAACAGGTGTCAAACTACATGGTACCTCATGAACGTAACTGGAGAGATTTTGCCCCAGAGCAGCCACACCCTGACATCCCCTACCAATGCCAAAGTGTTCCTTTTGCAGCTCGCAGTCACCATTGGCAAGGTCCTGCTTGTGAAAACGGTAAGAACATCTCCCTGGATGTCAATTGCTCGCTAATCTAAAGAGACAATATGTGACCACCATAGAAGGACTACAGATTTCATATTTATTATTCATGGCTTCAGTGGCATTGGTATGGATGGCTTGATTTTCAGAAGTTCTGAGCATCCTTCAATGACAGCTGCAGGTGATCAGCACCGGTCATCTATATTGACACTTATTTTATTTTATTCTTTAATTTGTTTTACTGTAGTGCTTAGGAGCCTTAGTCATCACCATAGTATCTCATATTGCCAACCCCAAGCGTTCAAAAATTGAGTCACCCCCCCACAAATGATTTATAAATGAATATGTATAGATAATTTTTTTATTTGTCTTCTGATTTTTGAGTCTTTATGGTTCACATTTTTCACGTTTTTCTTCATCATCACATAGGTTAGAAACGTACTTTCCCCCTCTTAAATGAAAGCTGATATTCTCACATAGTCATAGCATTCCAGGATCTGAGGCTTTGTGAACTGTACTAAGTATTGATAGAGTTGGCAGCACCGAATCTGAGCACCTGAAAAACCTGCAAAGTAGGGAAGTCTTTACCTTATGTGGGGAACTGAGGTACACAGAGATTAAGTGACTTGTTCCATGGTGACACAGGAGGTCTGTAGAAGAGCTGGAAATTGAGCCTGGATTTCCTGTGTTGCAGTCTAATGCCTTATTCACATGACCATCCATTGTGCCGTGTATGGCTGCAGGCTCAGACTCTCAAGGGATATATGCTCATTTCAGTATGCAGGGATTTGCTCCATAAGTACAGCTCCCCACATATCCATATGAGAATAATCTTGCAAAAAGTAGAAATCCTTAGTCCAAGATGAGATAAGGAAGGAATACTTAAAGCGCACAGGGTATTAGAACTACAAAATATAGTCCTTTAATGGTTCAAGTGCAATGAAATAAACTTCTGTTTACATTTGTCTATTGTCAGCTGAACACTCTACATTTAGACAAGTGAGCTATTTAGTTGAAATTTTATAAAATTCTGCCCTGATTTACACCCCATGCAACAGTTACTTCAATGGGGTAGTGAATGTAGGGTTTGGTCCTTATGATCTATTGAACCTATGCTGAATAGAAACACTAATTTTGAAGTGAACAGTGTCATAAACTCTTAGATACTATGGTAAAGACTGCTCTAGAAAATGCTAAGATAGAGAATAAAAGAAACACGGCATTTTCTAATACTAGAAAGAAGACCATAACTATAATTTTTCTCTGGAAAATTTATCTGTTGATTACCTGATAGAATCTTAGCATATACAAATTTAAAACAAAAGCAAAAATATCAGTGATTTTTTTTTTTGTTAGTAACCATGAACATTATGTCAAGCTTTAGTAATAATATTGCTTTTCCTGGTTTCAATTTCATTCCTTCATCCCCCAGTCTTATGCTTATCATTACAGCTGTTCTTTAAAAGTCACTGCTCCAAAGCATCATTTTCCCCGCATTGTATCCCGGGTCAGCGGGCATTCTGAAGACACAAGAAATATAGGGCCTTCTATCTTTGTGGCTTAAAAGAAAATGAGTCAATCCCCAATGCAGCAAAGCATTTAAACCCATGCTTAATGGGCCAATGGGATGTCAACATATGCTTAAACACATGCTTAAGTGTTTTCTTGTATAGGGATGGATGTAAACAAATTGTCAAGTGTTTTCCTGTCTCAGGGTCTAAGTGCTGCATTAAGCTTGTATCAGAGAATTGGGAAATAGTGGTTTACTCACTGGATTGTATTGTTTGTCAACAGTCACTCAGGTATGCCCTTGGCACAGGTTAAAAAGTGAACTAGCTTTGCAAAGAGTCAAATCTGTCTCTGGGAAAGAGTAGTGTAGCTTACCTGCATCATAAATATTGTGTTTATGATATAAAGCCCTTTGAAATCAATGCTAAGATTCCTGTTGACTTCAAGGGACTTTGGACAGGTGTTATCACATTTCAGTTTGCCTCAATATTATCTCACTCACAGGAAGGGATAGCTCGGGAAAGGACTAATGTTGGCTGTAATATTAAAACTCTAATACTCTACTGCAGGAGAATCTCTTTTCCCTACAATTGTCTTCTCTCTTTAACACCATTAAAGACACAGTGACTGAATATTTGAGTTGCCTTTGATAAAACTCCTTAAGACCTGTGAGAATGAATGGATTATTTTTCATCAGCCTTCAAGAACACCATTATCTAGTTAAAATGCAGATTATTTCTATGGGAGAATAATATGCACTGATATTGTTAGGTAAAAGAACAACACTTAAAAGATCCAAATAAGAAAAATCTAGATAACATCTTGAGTGGATAAAATATTTCGGTCAAGGGGAAGTTTTTTTTTTATAGAGCTGAAGCTCAGAAACTCTCACATGCATAGCTGTGAACTCTAACTTTGCTCTTGGATTTTAGATAGCTAGATATCATTTGACTTTTTTTTGTGAAAACAGGTTGTCAGGTGACTGGAACCTTTTATGCTTGTGCACCATCTGAGTCACAGACTCCTGGGATCCCAATAGAGCCAAGCATAAGGTCTGGTGAAGCTCTTGCACTATCAGGTAAGTCTATAACACCAGGCTTTCATGGTGAACCATCCAGGAGGCTTTCCTTATAACTTTCCAAGTAAATGTTTTCTCACTGTTTATAGGGACTTCTTTTGTGAGTGCAAGTGACATTTCCTTTCCAAATGACTTCTGTGCATATACACTTAGGCCTCAATTCAGCAAGATTTTTAAGCACATGTGGAACTTTAAGCACTTGAGTAGTCCTCACTGAAATCTGTAACTCAGGTTGAGATCAATGGGACCATTCATGTGCTTAAAGTTACACACGCTTAAATACTTTGCTCTTTCAAGCAAATTCTTGGGTGCTCCTCAGTGAGTCATCAGATAGGACAACTGCTGACAGGTGAAGCAGATTCTTCTTTAGCTCACCACACAGCCATATTGCTTTTGGATTCAGAGGTCTAGTGGTTTGTTTTTTTTTTTTAACCTGGACTGTATCCTTTCTGAAAAATTCTATTTGTTTGTTCAACATTTTGTCCTATGGATACTTTTTTCTGTCTTCTCTATTGACTGCATCAGGATTTGCATCATTTATTTATTCTTGATAAAATAAAACCTCTTGGTACATTGGTAATGACACTTTCACTCTCTGAAAATAAATCTGTTCAGCCAGTTTGCAGTTGTTCAGACTCAAGGATGGCTTTTTTATTTTATTCCTTATGTGAAAATGTAGGAGCTAGTTTGGTTTTTAAACTAACAATGGAAATTATCTGGAGAAACTGACAATGCAATGTTAAGGAGAGAGACTTGGCTGGCAAATGGCAGGCAGAGTTAAACACATGCCTAAGTGCCCTTCCTGAGCAGGGCTGCTGTCCCGAAGGGGTCTATTTGCACAGCCCTGCACCAGTGCTGTGCAGGATCAATCCCTTAACAATCACTCTCCTGTGTCGAGTGACCACTTTAAAACTCTGCCTAAGATTTCAAATATAATTTTGTCTGTGTTCCAGCCAAAGACCACTTCTACTAGGCAACTGATTGCATTTTTGCAAGTCTTGTGGGTAGTTGCTTAACATGGTTCTATACGACATCTTGAGAGAAGCATAGCTATTTTCTGATTTATCTAGGAGAACATCCTGAGACTGAGCATTAATTCCAATTAAACCTGTGAAGTACAAACACTTTTTTCCCCATTAATGAAAATATGCAGCTTGCCAGGCATTAATGTCTAGCATATTTTCTGCTCTCTGCATCACAGGCTATGCAATTCCCACTCAAGGGGCCTCTATTGGTAGAAGATGGTGTTGGAGTCTGTGCTTCCGTATTTCATTATTTCAATTCAATCTATGTTTTTCCCTAAATCAGGGCTAAATTCTGAGAGATGCTGAGTATTAGAAATGATAGGTGCATAGCACCTTGCAAGATCTGGCCCATTGGCCTTAATAGTACTGTGATGTAATGTAAAATACTCACAATATTGAACAGCAGTAATTTTTTTCCAAAATATACTTACAGACTGTCGACTACACATCTGTCTATATTACCGTGAAATACTGGTGAAAGAGATGACGACTTCAAGTCCTGAAGGCTGTAGAATATCTCATGCCCAAAATTATGAGGTCAGCAGCTTGGATCAAGTTATCTTCCCGTATCCAGAAGATAATGGCCAGAGGAAAAACATAGAAAAATTACTGAGCCACTTGGAACGAGGAGTAATACTCTGGATGGCACCTGATGGGCTTTATGCTAAGAGACTTTGTCAAAGCAGGATCTACTGGGATGGACCTCTGGCTTTATGCAGTGACAGGCCAAATAAACTGGAAAGGGAGCAGACCTGCAAACTTTTTGATACTCAGCAATTTTTAGCAGGTAATTTTCAATTTAGGTTACATGTTGTCTATATAAATGTCACCAAATCATTGTCATTGTGGTTCCAGATGGGCACTATTAAAGCGCTCTTTGTACTAAATTACTCCCACCGAAGTGGTTGGGAGACGCAGATGCTCAGCTGCTCTCTGGATGTGGCCGTATATGTAGGTGTTAGAAGAGCACAGCTTAGGAATACTGTTTTATTTGTATATTACCATGGTTAGTTCTGCTTTTGATGCACTTATGTGGCTCCCATTGAAAGTGATAGGAACCACTCATGCTCAGCTGAGGACAAGGGAAGGCCTGTGTCACTTTATACTGAGTGGGAGGAGCCCAACAAAATAGTCCTTCGTAAGATTGGATAGTAGATGGGACCACATTCTGATTTTGGATCCACTGGTGTAAATCTTGAGTAACTCCATTGTCTTCAGTTGATTTACTCCAGACTTATGCTGGTGTGAGTCTGAAATCTGACCCAGAGTATTTAAACATGAGCAAGTATTAATCCCAACAGATATTTTTTAAATCTGTGTTTTGGTGTGTGCGTGTGTCTATATTTAAACAAATATTCTGGAAAATATTTGTGGGGTGAATTTATAGACTCTGATTTTCAACAATCATCCTATTAACTAATGGCATAGGGCAAGATTGTAACTTGCCCAACACACCTGCAAAAGTGAGTAAGATGTTTTGAAGACACGCCCTCAACCCTCTGCACTGGTTATTTGGATTGTGGGTAGCAGAATGGAGGGGAAAACAGCCCCACAGGCATACTCCTGCTCTGGGAAGGGAGTGGATGGAGTCTTGGCTGCAATTTCCAAGATGCTGACCAGCACTTCTGAGCTAGCACAGAGAGATGAGCAACCTGCTCCAGGGAAAGGGGTGGACGCAGATTACTTCCCCTCCCCTAGAGTAAGGGGAGAAACAGGGCGGCACAATTATATGCTGCCCCTTACTAGGGCTTGTGGCAGAGCTACAGTTGAGCTGTTAAGTTTTAGAGTGGCAGTTTTAGAGTCTCTCCTCCTGTGCAGAACACCTTACTGCCTTTCAGACCTATATATTGGTATAAGTTACAGTTTCGTAGAAAAATAATGCAATGCTTTAAAAAAATACCCCAAATGAGCCGCTGCCTTTATAATATTTCATTTTCCAGACTTTGATGTGTCATCCTAGCAGAATTATCAAGCATCATATACATTTAAATATACATCTGAAGAGGATATGAAAATTGACAGTTAAAAAGGGGAATTTGAGCTGAATTTATGGGGTTACAACTTCTATTGTATGCTAATTGTAAGATGTATCGTTATGCCTGCAATCATGTGCCTGGAAGTCCCTTTTCCTTTTTCAGATGCCACTTTAAATTAAATCTGGCTCTTCCAAACCATTCACAGGATATGTGGCAGTATCTGTTTAGAAGCCTATTCCCAAAGGTTAACTTAAGCACAGTTTTCTAAGTTATGTGTTTGCAAATGCGTGTGCAAACACGTGGACGATTGCATGCTTAATTTGTGTGCAGTTATCACAACAGTGTGTGCAAATTGGGGTGTAACGTGCAGCTAGCCAGGTAACTTCTTAAGTGACTATTTTGCCATGCACATACCATAGCTACACATTAAATTTGGTTAGTGAGCTCCCAAATCAAGTGTACATTTGGGTGCGGACAGTCAGAAAATCAGACCCTTAGGGGATGGAAACACTCCAGACTTCTAGTAAGAGATGCATGTCCCAAAGAATTCACAGAAGGAAGATGCAGAGCCTGGGCTGTGGCCTTTAATTGATACGGCTGTGTATTGGTGCGGGGATATGTCCATACGGGACTCACTGAAAGATTGGGCTTTGTGATTCTGGCCTATAGTACAGGGGTGACCACATTCTAACATCTGGGTTATTTATGGAGAGATCTGAGTGATGACTTTAGCAAACCAGGAGAGAGAGAGAATTTGGAGAAGGCTCAAAGACTGGAATTGGAGAAGGGTATCAAGGGGCGTTAAGGAGGCTTGCATGAGTGGAAAGTAGGCAGCTGGAGCTAGAATAGAAGGAAATGAGACCTGATTTGCGGAGGCATGTGAAAACCTGGCAGTTGAAGTCTGAATTTGACCCAGGAGATGAGAGGGAGCCAGTGGAGCTGTTTGAAGAGCAAAGTGACATGCTCAGAGCAGTGAGAGGACCTCAAGTACATGCTTTCATGCATTTGGAACAGCTGGGATTCTCTGATTCTCTTTCATATTGAAGATCATTTCTGAAACTCTTCATGGGCCAACTCCCTTCTCTATCCCATCCTTTCCCAGGGCTATTATGCTGCAATACTTTGAGAATCACTGAGGCTGAGGGCTTGTCTACACTTACTGGGGAATTGAAGCACGATGCGTCGGTGGTCGATTTAGCGGGTCTAGTGAAGACCTGCTAAATTGACCGCAGATTGTGCTCCCATTGACTCCTGTACTCCATCTGAATGAGAAACGCAAGGGGAGTCGATGGGAGAGCGTCTCCCGTCAACATCGCCTTGTGTGGACCCCGCGATAAGTAGATCTAAGTACGTCGACTTCAGCTACATTATTCACATAGCTGAAGTTGCGTAACTTAGATCGATCTCCCCCTGTAGCGTAGACAAGGCCTGAGTAAAATTCTGTGAGAGAGGAGAGGTAGGGATGGGGTTCTTTCCCCAGTAGTAACACTGGGACTTATTAATCGGGAATTGCACCGACCCCAGACTCCTCCTTGCCCCCTCTTATGACACCTAAGTGAGTGCAGCGTTGGATGATCATACCAAAGAACTGAAAATCTACCCCTCTGCTCCTAGCAGGTTGTGAGCATTTTTAGGGCTTGTTGGAAATAGAGAGAGAACATTACCTACTTTTTTGTTCAAAGAGAACTGTACTCTATTTGTCATTAATTATTAATTTATTATTCATCATTATAATTTATTATTCAGTTGAACGTAGAGGCCTCAACTGAGACTAGAGCCCCGTTGTGCTGGGCACTGCACTTACACAGAGTAAGAAACAGTCCCTGCCCCAAAGAGCATTCAATCGGAATAGAGAAGACAGGCAAATTGTGGAAGAAAGGAAGTGTTGTTATGCCCATTTTACGGATGGGGGAAGTCCGTCATGGAGAGATTTTGTGACTTGTCCAAGGTTTCACGGGAACTGAGCCCACATCTCTTGAATCCCAGTATAATACCTTAATCACAAGCCCAGGCTTTCTCTCTGCAAGGTGCTGTCCCCCATCCCAATATTGTGTTAATTTTAAAATATTTTATGATTGATTTCCTTTTGCAAGGTTTCCCAAAAGACATGAACCACATTACAGAGCATTATTAGCTCTTTATAAGTCAATGACATAAAAAAGACCTCATGTAAAGCAAAAGGTCCTACGGATGTTGAAATAAAGATGTGGTTTTCTTTTTTTTAAATTCAATTAAATACTGTTAATTTTACGATGCCAGTGGCCAATGTATTTTAACCCAAGTGGAGCCCTCTTGTAAACATCTCCCCCACACATTGCCTATTAATATAAATAATATAAATATTTATATATTTGAGAGGCAGTATTGCCTAGTGACTAGAGCACTGGACTGGAATTCAGGAGACCTGGGTTCTTTTCCTGACTGTGCCACTGTCCTGCTGAGTGACTTTGTACAGGTTACTTCCCCTCTCTGTGCCTCAGTATCCCCATCTGTGAAATGGGGCTAATGATGCTGATGTCCTTGGTAAAGCGCTTGGAGCTCTGCGGGTTAAATGTGCTGTATAAGACCTATATGGTGTTGTTATTGTTTATTAGAATCAAAGGATGACTATAACCAAATTTGCACTTTGCAAATTGCAGCCTTTTGAGATTTTCGTGGTATTGTATTATAAACTAACATTTTTGATGATGTTTTGTTGTGCCTAAAGAAATCTCAGTGCTTTACAGAGCAATAGCAGGGATGGAATCCTGGCCCTATTGAAGACAATGGTAAGACTCTCACTGACTTCAGTGGGGCCAGGATTTCACCCAAAGTGCCTCCTCTACAGAGTTTGCAGTATAAAAATAGACATGACCCAACAAGTGACAGCAGCAGAGAGGGGAAAGGAGGATGAGGGGGGCAATGAAAGGCCACAGATGTCACTGTGTTTGAGCCTGGCCCTTTTCAAAGGGTCTGTCCACACTGCAATCTGAGATGTGATTGCAGCTTGGGTAGTCAGACCCACACTGGCTTTCCCTATGCTAAAATGCCTAAAAATAACAACGTTGATGTGGTAACGTGGGCTCCAGTGTGGATTATACAAGCATGCTGGGGACCCTGGGGACTTATGTGCATTGCGAGTCCATGCGGCCTCATTCAGACTGCTATTTTTAGCTCTGCTAGTGCGAATATGTCTACCTGCGCTGTAATCACACCTCTGATTGCTGTGTAGACATACCTATAGAGAGAGCTCACATGAGATCTCTGGGACCCTGGCTCCTGTAGTAGAAGCGAAAAGCAAACCATCCAGAAAATATGTGATCTGAACTAATTACATTCCTGTGGATTCATGACCTGGCGGGGGGCGGGATGGACAGTATACAGACACTAACATGGTTCTGTCTGGGCCTGCTCCTGCTCCCACTGAAGCCATTGTCTTAAGTGGGAGTAAGATCAGGCCCTTACAAAGGTGTACTAGCTGCATTGCAAGCTAGTCCTGAGATTTGCCATCTACTTTCTAATGAACAATCCATCCTCTGAGGTTCAGTCATCACAAGCAGTGGGCACAGAAGTATAGTCTGAAGTCAGTGTAAACACTTTTGTTACTTAAATTGCTCTCAGTTCTACTCTTAAGGGTGACAGGCTTTCCTGCAACATCTCAGCACCATTGTTTTTGAAAGAAGTCGTGCAATGTGACTTACATAGCATGATCCTTCTGAAATGTATATGTGGATGGGAGAAACTTAAACCGGCAAAGTTCAAAAGTCCTGAAGAATGTTTCAGAAGTTTCTGTTGTTGAGCCAGACACAAGCATGAATCTGAGGAAATCCCAATTGCTGTTTATATGAAATTACTCAAAATGCAATACAAATAGAATAATTGGAGTCTCTTAGCTCTTGGAGGGAGACAAAGTTTTCAGCTATTTGTCCCTTGCTGGTATTTATCTGTGTTCTCTCCCTGATCTGTGGCAAAATCTCCAAGATCCTTGATGCTGGTATCTCTCCTTTCTCCCAGACTCGCTTTCCCTTTGCTAGACCCTGTCATCACTTTTGCCAGTTGTCCAATAGAACCTCTTCATTGCTCCTGTAGTCTGCTGTTCTGCTCCTGTAGTCTGCTCTGTTCTGCTTCACTGCTAACTCTGGAACTCAGCCATTGATGGTGAGGATTTTCTGAACATATCTTTTCTGTCTTCAGAATTGCAAGCTTTTGCCCACCATGGACGTCCATTGCCTAGATTCCAGGTTGCTCTGTGTTTTGGAGAGGAATTTCCAGACCCACAAAGGCAGAGGAAGCTAATTACAGCCCACGTAAGTATGATTTATTTCATTTCTTAGTTTAAAATGAAGAGTATGTGAATCTGACAGGCAGCCTTCTCTTCCTCTCATCAGTAAGCTGTGAGGGAGGCAGTATAGTCTAGTGGCTAGGGCACTGGACTGGGAGACCTAGGTTCAGTTCCCTGCTCTGCCATTAGCCCGCTGGCAAGTCATATCCCGCCCTGTGCCTTAGTTTCCCCATCTGTAAAAAATGGAGATAAGAAGACTGACCTCCTTTGTAAAGCGCTTTGCGATCTACTGATGAAAGCACTTGAGAGGCGCGATTACGACTATTAGCTAAATGGAACAGTTTGACTAGTGTCAGCCATGTGACACTAGTAAGCAGGGCCTTGCCTAGAATATTATTGCATGACTGCCAAAGCTGGCGCATAACTGTGGATTCTTTTAAAATTGCCACATAAGTATGCTGCAGCATCTAAGCTTTCTCAGAGATACCCCCTCCCCTTTCGCCCCTCCTAGCCTCAGGTGTCTGCACCGCAAAATGCCATAGCAGACTGAGGCAGGCTTTATTGCTTGGGTTATTCTTGCTTCACCTCTTGGCGGCTATCTTCGTAACCCTGGGCCTTGACTATACTGCATACTTTTACATTCATTTCCCTGCAGCAGTGCAGCTGCACCAGTGTAAGCAATAGTGGAGGCTGGGATCAGCTGCTTTCCAAAACCCGAGCTCCACAAAGGAGATGTACCCATGGTCTCCCTGTCCACGCTAGAGGCAGGGTTTAGTTTATTGCCATTCTCTTCGAAGTGGGAGAATATTGGTGTTTAATTTTATAAGTCATCCAGATGCTAAGGTGATGGGCCAGAGATTTTTGTAATAAAATAATTACCTTCCCTTTACAAATTATGTAACTTCCTTACCACTATCTGCCTGCAACGCATTGCCCTGTGGTTCCCCTGGGTAGAGGATTACAGCTTCCAAGTTCAGTTTGCTGTCCTCCCCAGACATCCTCTGTTGGAATGAATGTTCCCATGGTCAGGTTAGCTTTTTCTTCCTTTCAGAGATCCTCTAACTCTAACACATGCCCCCCCAACCCAGACATCAGTCCTGCATCTTTAGATTGCTGGGGAGTATCGAGCCAGGAATACAATGGCGTAATTATTTGAGCAAAGATCAGAGATATCATTGGACCTCAAGCCTCCTCATTCCCTGCTTAGGCCCCCAACAGTACAAATTCTCTCCTACATCTCCACCATCCATAACACCTCCCACTTCCCAGCCACTCCCTCTCTCCTCCCATCTGCTTTCCAAATTTCTGGCCCCCCTTCAAAGTACCCTTTCCCCACAGCCCTCCTCTTCTCAAACATATTCTCTCCCTCCGCCCACAAAGACTCTCCTCTGAGCCTGTGCCCACTGCCCCCCCCCACCTTCCCGCCCCCATAACTCAGTGAGTTTGGTCTCTCCTCCAGCGCTCTGCCTCATATCTGACCCTGGTTATGCTGGCTGGCAGCTTAATCTCTTCTCTGGAATTGGCTCAGCCCCTGCCTTGGGTCCCCCTGTTCTGCACTTGGAACTGATGGGGGATGGGGAGGGCGGGAACTGAGCAGGCTTCATAGAGCATTCAGTTGCATGCCTGCCCAGCAGAGGCCCAGAACAGCCCCTCGCAGCAGGCGGTTACACCTGCAGTTGCTTCCTTCCTGTCCAGCTGACCAGTCCAACAGCTGATGAGGGGAAGTGGCGAGAGATTGCTGAATTGCTACAGTAAGCATCAGCCTCAAACTCCTGTCCCTTCCTCCACTGCTGATGTCGGCTGAAAGCTAGGGAGGACATGTTCTTCCCCCTGCCACCCACACACCTTTCCTCCATAAAGTGATGTCCATGCAGGGCTGCGTCTAAATGTTTAGAGGATCTCGGATCTTTTCTCAGAAAATATTTGTTCCCCATTTATAAGTCTCAAGTTTTTATATCCTAGGAGTCAAAGTTAAGTATTTAACTAAGGCACTGTGCAAAGCTGGGGCCTCTTGGGGCTAGTGAGACAAGCAAAATGAGTAGAGCCGCTCAAACACTTCACAAAAGCTTGGCCCTATTAGACCAGTGCAGTGCTGAACAGATACAGTTAGGGATGAATGCACATACAATAACATTTAAATTTAGAAACGTTAGACTTGGACTCAGAATAAGGGACTGATTTTTAAAGTTAAGCATGTGAAACTGGGCCCGCATTTGGCCGTGCCTAATTTAGCCATAGAAATATGGGCACACACAAATCAGGCGTCGCATGTACATATGGACTAGCTGACAGGGGACATTTGCAAACGCATGCTTTATGCAATGGGTATTTGTCAGCAAAAACTGCAGCTAGCTCTAAGAATCTGGAGTTGAAGTAAAGGCAGAGCTCAATGAGAACAGAGTGCATTTTCTTTCCATTTTGGTATGTGGAACTGTTTTATTTTGGCTTGTTTTAAACATCTTTTTATTGTTGAGTAAATAGCTAATACGAACAATATGGAATCATGCTATCACGCTTCAATAACATTTTTATCTGTTGTTAAGGTTGAGCCAATGTTTGCAAGGCAGCTGTATTACTTTGCTCAACAAAACAGTGGACATTTTCTGAGAGGCTATGATTTACCAGAACATGTCACTAGTCCAGAGGATTACCACAGATCTATTCGCCATTCCTCCATTCAAGAATAATCTCCTCAGAAGGAGTGTGTTTAAGGCTTTGTAAAGATGATGCATATTGGAAGAACAGAGCTGGATCACATCTTGGGGATCCAAATCACAGCTGGATTTATTCAGGAAAACAAAGTCTCAGAGATTGGAAAATGAACCAGAACAACAATATCGTACAATAGAAACTATGGGGCTTCAAGATTTGGATGGTACATCTCACATAGATTCCGCGGTTGCTGGGGATAACTGTGAAAACTGACAAAATGTTTGATATGTTTACATTGTTTAAACATTCTCCATGGTTTGAGGATGACTTCTTGCTGAAGACTTAAATTCAGAGTTTACAATGTTATGATATTTGCAGAGCTATTTATTTGTGATTACAAATCTCAGGGCGGGGAAATATATTGGCAGTATTCCCAGCATGAAGCTGTAGCTACTGTGGGAAAGATGGCACACAAGTGGCCTAGGCATCCATAAATGTTTTGTTGTGAATAGCTACATATGTAAGTGGTTAAGAATTTAGATTGTTAAGCGTGGTAAACTTTTTATGCCTATATTCTTCTATGAAAGTTTCAGTGTGTATTTTTTTTAAAAAATCCAATCCTAATGAGAGATATATTTTTATGCCTGACATTTCTCTTCACAGTGAATTTTGTTATTATCACTGCTGTTAGTAGATTGATACCCATAAAAGCACTTAGAAGAGTTGTCTAGATGGCGTATTTGGGGTGGCACATTGTGAAGGGTGGCCATTTAATGTTGGAGAGTCAGCAAGCAACTGATGCTTCTCTCTAACAATCTCTAGATCTGGGAGTTTTTGCTGTCTGTGTGGCAGGTGGGATCATTGATTTGAATTCTAGACCATAGAATAAAACAGGTTTTTGAGAAAATGACTGTAATCTTTGATAATTATTCTTTCATATATGATTATATTTTGGTGGTCATTCTCACTGGCACATATATGTAACATGAAATAGATTTCCAAGGTACATTTGTATAGATATGGTAAATATTCACAAAAAGAGTCATTGACTTACACAAGGTCAAGTTCTGCTTTTGGCTGTGCACCTACAGCTCCCTTCCTTGTGTATGGAAGTCAGTGGGAGCCAAGTGTCCAAAGAAGAGCAGACTTTGGCCCATAGTATTAGTAGAGCTGGGAATATCTATCCTAACTTTTTGTTTTAAAAAGTAAAAAAAAAAAAAAAAAAAAAAAGTATAATTTCAGGAAATTTACAACTCTTAATGCTGGGGTGTTGATTATTTGCTTGCATATGCAAATGAACTTGGAACTCCTTTGTATGACAGAGAGAGAGAGAGATCTGTCAATACTGGGATGTGTGTGTGAAATTCTACAGTCTATGTTATGCAGGAGGTCAGACTAGATGGTCATAATGGTCTGTTCTGGCCTTAAAAATCTGTGAATTTATATTTCTCATGCCAGAAAGATCCTCTCCACGGTTAGAAATATACTTTGTTTGAATTTCTAGCTAGAACAAAATTGTATATGGTCTGACAGCAGACTCACATTCTAGGGAACTTTATACATCTTAAAGATGCATACTATTTTGGGATATAATATCCCCCCTTTTCTCCCCTCCCATAAGGCCAGTTTATCAGTTCATTATGTTTCAATGTTCTTCCTTACTTGAAATATCTTTCCTGACTTACGTGTTCTTAGGGGAATACTCTATCTCACAGACATTCAAATCTCTGCATTAGTCAGCCTCCAACCCTTTTTAATTTGCACATTTCTATGTATATTTTAGTCCAGTGAAGCATGCAGAACTTCAGTTGAAATCAATGGGACTTTTATGTGCAGGACTGAAGAAATGAACTGATATACAGTATTGGATGTGGTTTTAACTTTTCCTAATAGTCATTGCTTCTCTTGTTGAGCGTCTCCGCACACATCTCAGAATCTAGTCCTGGACCCCACCAGTTCAGCTTTGTAGATCAGATGTGTTGTTTTCTGAGGTGGGGTTAGTTCTTAAGGGCCTAATCCTGCATTGCCATCTCCGGCAAGAGACTCAGTTAAGTCAGTGGGAGGTTTGTTTATGTAAAGATTGCAGGAACAGACCACAAGAAAGGAAGTCTGAAATATGAAAACATTCAGTGTTAGTTCACTTTGAAAAAGATGTATTTTTTCCTTTGCTGAATTGTAGACGTTGCAGGGAATAAAAATCACTGAGGGCCAGATTCTGCTATTGGATGCCTGGAGCTCCCATCAACTTCAGAATTTGGACCTTGATGTCTTCTATGGCTTATGTGAAATCCTGATTCTTAAAGTTGAGGCATAGTGGTATCTGTTTTCAGTATCACTGCACATTGGAAATATTGAACTATTTGTCCAATTCATCAAGTTTGACTTGGAATATGCTATTTTCAGGATGATATTACTAAATTCCTTCGGGAAAATACAAGAGGTTGTAAGTTAGTTATGTTGGCCTTTGACCCCGCTCCCATGGAAATCAATAGTGAAAGTCCCATTGACCTTTAGTGAGAACCAGATGATGCCTTATGGGAGCAAAGAATGGCACTTACTGTTAAGTGATCAGTTTTAATCCTTCTGGAATGTGAGGGGAGTTTCAGATTGTTCCATCAAGGGTATAAAGATCACAGCTTCATAAGCTTCTATGTTTTAGAATAAAGGCTACAGAAACACTGAACGTTTGTAGATTCATTTACAAATTACATTTATTTTTTGCTGGTAGATATTTTAGGATAGGTTAGTGTCATGTAAGTCTAAAAGCTGATTGTATTGAACTACTTGTTGTTTGAATGTGGTACCTTCCAGGAAAGCAGCGAATTGCAAGTGTAGAATGAGGCAGCTTCTCAAAATGTGTTCCAGGTTTTACCCATTATAGCCCTGGAGAGAAGAACTTTCCAAACTTACACTGATTTTATCAATGCCTTGATAATGATGGCCAGAATTTCACAGGTTCGCTGTAGACAACCTAGCATTGCTGTTATGGTACTGCCCCGATTCAGCTAAGCACGTAAGCTCTTAGTTTGAGCATGTGCTTAAGTCCATTCCTACTCAGCAAAGCATGTACGTGCATGCCGAATTCTAGTGCTTTCCTGAATTGGGGCCTAAAGATTGAGGTACTGGGGTGTGTGTTTGAGAGAGAGGAGAGGAGTTGTGATAGGACCAAAGGGAGGTGATCAAATTAAACAATAGGAACTGTCCTAGTGGAGTAGCAACAGCATATGCCATTGTACTCAGTAACCCAAAGCAAGAGGAGAGTCTGCAAACTGTGCAAGAGATCTATGAAGTCTTTTAGGAAGGGGAAACTATCCATCTGTTTGTGTTGCATCTTCTGCCATCCAAAGTCAGAGGTACATTAAGCTTGGCTTTGGAAGGAGCTTTTAACTATACTCCCCTCAGGAGCACAGTACAGTAAAGTTAGCAGCTGTTGAAGAAGAAGAAGGGATTTAAAAAAAAAAAAAAAGAAAGAAAAGCATCCAATAAGAAGTTGCATGTGATATCCAGTAGGACTGTCTGTAAATTCTGAACTAATTATGAGTACCCTATTTGTAGTGTAGGAAAGCCTCCAGGTGAAAATGTATTTAACACAAACAAAAAGCCAGAAACATCTATTTTTGAAAAAGAGCAATGAATATCTAGAATGGTACCGTGAATTACATTGTAAATTGATTTTTAAAGACTGTGTTTGACTTATGTGACAACATGCTATTGTTCCAAATAACCAATGGATAAATAAAGTGGGGAAAAAACACCCAAAACATTTTCTCTGATTTAAATGTTTTTACCCCGTCACTAATGTGAAAGCATTTGAATTACTTCCTACTTCTGTTAAATTCTGTTTATAGCTTCTGAAGTCTACTTCCTTCCTGGTAGGATTTCAGTGGTATTATATCTCAAATGTTTTACTTCTAGCAAGACTGATGACAAAGATTGATCCGTGTTTTAAATGGAGTCCATTGTAATTTGTCAATATTGTAATCTCATTTTAATATATAAACGTTGCTACAACTGTCTTTGATCTTTTGTAAGAGCTTCATATCCAAATCCCAGAAACTATTTGCTTTCTTGAAAAATTGGCTTTGTCTCACTTTAAGTGGTTCAGTCTACTGTTAAAAGCTCATTAACACTTGCGGGGATGTAGGTTAACCAGAAATGAGAAGATATATTTAAGCGAAGTACAGCGTAAGAGGCTTTGTGGAAAAAACACAGGATTCACGTGAAAACCCCCATGCTTTGTACGTATGCTGTTTACATCAGCATTTGTCAGCAAAGTGGAGGTGGGGAAACACCATTCTGATCAGAGAGCTTTGAGGAAAAAGTAAAGCATTCAGTCATGCTGCTGTAGATCATTGTCTCCTTCTAGACCCTAGAGATACCATAAATAATGTGGTTCCTTTTTAATAAGAATAACCTTTTTTTTTTCTTTTAAATTGATTTGTCCTTTCTCAGAAACAATTGTGTGCCATTTGTGTCAATTTTACCTGGGCTTGGCGTGGGATTTGTGATCACTATGGTATTTTCAGAAGAATTAAATATCTTATCTCCTTCTTATTAAATTTATAGCAGATTTCCATTTCATGTTTATTAAGGACTAACTTCTAAAAGAGGTTGTTTGTTTAATTTTAGATGCTGTTGTGGTCAGTGGCATTTAGATAGATTGGATCCAAGAAAAAATTAGTTTAAATACCCTTTTTTATATGCTGGCTGTTGGGGAATTATCAGGCAGCATAGTAACAAGCTAAAAGAGATTTAGATTTTAAAGGGGTTCAGACTGAAGGTTAAAATACCTTTAAATTACAAAGGGATGAATATATCATTTACACATGCATGTAAGAAAGGGTAGAAATTGGCCCCAAGTGTGCAAATACAGAAAACTGGAGGCTTAGGTTTTCTGAAGTGACATTCAAGAAGGAAGTAACATAGTATCTTAAAATAGCAATTCCTTGATGTGCCCCCTGGGCTAAACATCTGAAAATCTGAAAAACACTCTGGTGTAGGATTTAAATGATTACATGGTGAATTGGCACCTGTTTTTGATAATCAAGTAGACAGATCATATATGAGTCCAGAAACAGGTAAGAAATCTGGGCTCTGATCCTGTTTGTGGTGCCACTGCTTTTCACTTCACTTCTGGCAGTTTGTGATCGTAAAGCTGGTGTAGGTTCCAGGAGTGTTGGAACAATTTGCATAGTGGGGCTGCTGAGAGCCATTGAACCAAACTGTAAACCTTGTATATGATGGAAACCACTTCAAGCCACTTCGTTCCAGCACCCCTGTAGGCAATCATGGGAGGATCACCCCAGTGCTGGAGGAATCTTCCAGTGCCATAGAGCATATGGGGTTTGGCCAGGTGAAAAGAGACTTGGCCAGGTTTTCCTTATGTCCCTGGATCTTATGAACCCTACTGTTACTGGCTACTATGTAGGCCCCGTAAGCCAATTGGAAGCTGGTGTAACTGAGAGCAGCTTTCAGGTTGCTCTGAGATAGGGTAGGGGATCAGCCCAACACACAGATGGCTTGGGATTGGAGGAGTAAAAAAGCCAACTTTGCGCAAATCCCATGTGCTGTGCACACTTCAGCCACAGCTGAGGGTCTGAGTCCTTGTCACTTACTCTGGTGGTTTATATGCTTAGATTATGTAGCTGGACAGAATTGTGATGAAACACAGAGCATCTTTTTGCAAATACATTTTTATTCTCTATCATTGATTGCACAACATGACTAGCCTATGTGCCTAGTCATGTCAAGAGAAAACTCCTGCCGGCTCTTTTATGATGTTGTCTGTTTGCCAAGTGATAGCAGAATTTGGAGCTTTGCAGTAGGTTAGCTGAAGTTAGTTTCACAACTCACAGTATCATTTCTTCTTCTATCTTTATTCACAAAATCTGCACAAATCCTGTCCCTTGAGCAGAGATGACAAAAATACCAAGACAATTTCATTTGCAGAAACCCCAGATTTTACATCTGTGTCCCATCCTGTAGCTGGGAAACAACTTCCTTTCTGACCATTGGTGTCTCTGTTCTGCAGTCCCCTGACAGTCCAGGTGTGATTGCTGCAGCAAATCCTTAGGGGAGTCCTTTGGGTAAAACTCCCTCTGTTTAACCCTTTCTATGGAGACTTTCATATGCAACACTTACATTGTTCACACATGTATTTCATGGCTGTCTTTACCATAAGCAATGACGGAAAACATCACTGCTCACAAAACATTGCTCCTTTGCACTTTATTAATTGTGGCCAACTTTTCAAATCTGGGTGCCTAAAATGAAACAGCTAAAGGAAAGGCCTGAATGTCAGAGATGCCAAACTTCAACATCTTCCATTAACTTCTACTAGAATTGTGGGTGCTCTGTGCTTCTGAATGCAGGCCACTTGTTTAGGAACCCAGGTTGGAACTTGGGTTATATGCTATCTTTAGTCTCCATGCTCAACTCCTACCCATATTAATGGGGACTGGGCAGTTTTGTGTATTGCTCCGTCCTCTGCTCCTGTTTTTGAAAATGTCCCCTGGCATCTCAAGTCATCTAAGCAGAAGCCAACCTTTACTCTAGATCTCAGTTCCTTCTGGTATTTATGCCCTCCATCTCCCATCAGATGGCCTAGCACTATTCCTCCATTCAGGATCTGCAAGAAGAGGCAGAGTGTTCCAGCAGTTAAGGCAGTGGTGAGTGACTCAGGAGACCTGCATTCTAGTCTTAACTTAGCCACTGACCTGCTGTGTGAAACTGGGCAAGCCATGTCACCTCTCTGTGTGTTCGTCTCCCATCCAATTTCTGTGTTGTCTATTTAGATTGTAAGCTTTCCAGGGTAGAGGTTGTTTTTTACTATGTAATTGTACAGGCTTAGCGCAGTAGGGCACAGATTTTGATAGGGGCCTCTAGGTACTACCAGAATACCAATAATTATTATTAATAATTTCTTGGGGCCTGCTGGTTATAATTCTCATTTTCTAACCCATAAAAATGCTCAGCAGGGCCTTCCAAACCATCCATGCTTGGAATTGCCACAGAAACCAAATATGCCACGTATTTCAGGCTTCTCTAACACACTGATTGTTTTTTCTCAATGAGATAACTGAATCAATTCTTTCCTCCACAAGTGGAGGATGAGCATTTCCAGTTTCTAATGATAGTGTAGATAGAATGAGATAAGATCAAATTTCTCTGTCTCCCTCACTTTACTTTAGTTTCAGCTTTTCTTACAGCTCAGGGCTTTGTATCTTCAGAAACCAAAGTTTTGGGTCAGGACTAGCTGCACCTCCAATAAGTCATTTTCATTTCTTCTTTTCATGCATGACCAAGAGCTTCATCACTCTCCATGATTGTCCCCTCTCATGGAAAAACCCATGGGAGGGATAGAGAGTGAGCTAGAGAGAGAGACTTCAAAAATATGGTGCATTTCTAAATGCAGCATGGCTGTTGCATCATCCCCTGTTCAACGCGGGGATGGTAGCCTTCTAGATCTGTGAAAGGTCACGGCTACTTTGTGAAACCCTGAGAATTTCAACCAAACCTGCAGAATTGTTGACGTTCTCTGCCAAAGGCTTCCCCTCCAGATGGCTCCTTGGCTACCCCACTGTGAGGAATCACTACGGTGGTGGTGGTTGTATGGGGACAGTAATGGTTGCACGAGAAACACAAAGCTCAATAGCTTGTTGCCAGAATTGAGCTGGCTGTGGAAAAACTGTAAAAGAAAAGACAGATTTTTACAGGTTTTCTTTTTGTTTGTTAGCTTAAAAAAACAAAACCCACCAAATACTTTCCAAATGAGGGCCTGTTCTGACTGAATGTTTTTGACGAGCTCTGTCACAGAGGTTCGCTGTGTCCCAAGGAAACATGTGTAAGGTGGCTGCTCCCCTCCTAATCATCCAGCTGCAGCTCCCCAACATTGCGGTAGCCCTGCAGAGGAATTTCTGTGAGCTCACAAGTAGGAGGAGCAGGCAGTGGACGTGCTAAGCCAGGCTGTGCATGTTTCCATTCCCGTCTTGTGCATTTGGGCTTAAGCCCATCTGAAAGGGGGGATGGCATCTAAGATCCTGTTTCTCACCTCATACCAGTTTAGCAATAGCATTATTCCTGATTTACACCAGTATAAGAGAGAGGCAAATCAGTCCCACAGTTCCGTGGAGCAAAGCTGAGAGAGGTGCTTTCCTACATTGTAAGGTCAGGAAAGACCACTGTGATCATCTAGTCCAGTGATACTCAGCGAGGCTCGCGAGCCGCAAGGGGCTCTATAATGTGACTCCTGTGGCTCTTTGTAGCACATGATATTAAAAACCTGTGTGATTATAATTATTAACCAAAGTTATTAACCAATCAGGATGATTTTACTATGTTATTAATCAATTGTAGTTGATAAAAATAATACTTGGTCAGTCATTTTGCTGTAAGAATTATATATATATATGAAACAATGAATTCCCACTATTGTAGCTTTTTTGGGTAATGTTGGTCACTAATTTGGCTCCTGAACCACTGAGGTCTGAGCGTCACTGATCTAGTCTGACCACCAGCATGCAGGCCATAGGACTTCCTTGAATTATTTTCTGTTTGAACTCTCTGCAGCAGAAACCCTGAGCTGGCCCTTTGCCATTAGGAGGTTTGTATGCAATAATTAAGCTGGTTATTTATTTAAAGTTTGTCTGAGATGGAAGTGGGTATCGTTTAATAGCCACTACACAGGAGAGTGATAGTCTCAGTGGTTTGGCTGAATTTTTGCCTTGTTTACAGCCATTACACTACAAGAAAGGCTTACCCAAATACCTTATCCGCAGGGTTTAAATTTAGAATACATTGATCTCTATCTGTAAATTACAAGGAAATGAATATATCAAGTTGCTCAGGTGACATGAACCACAAAAGGGAAGCTTAAGTAGTGATGACCTCAGAACTTTGAAAAGACCACCCCAAAACTTTGATTGGTTGACTCTTGTTAAAGGAACATTATCCTAGCCAACCTGAGAGCATGCCAATTTGCACCCTTTTAGTGATGAATACATCTAATGTGGGAACAATGAGCAAAGAAAAGTGTAACAACCCTTGCAAATGTTAAAATATTTATTCCCCCCACCCCTGTGCCTGATCCCTCCCACTGTGACACCACAAATGCTATTGTTATGATTATTTCACATTTCTATGGCAGTAGTCCCTCAACCCCACAACCAGGGTGGGCCTCATTATGCTAGGTTCATTAAGCGCATAATCAATGACAACCCCTGACTCACAGACCACTGCAATGAATCATCTGGAATTTATCTCTGTTCAGGGATCTCATCAGTGATGAATGCCTTCTTTCCCCTGGCCAATGGTGACATTCAGCAAGGATCTCTGGTTTTTAGCTGTATTCTCATTGCAAAGTTCACCTTCTGGAAGACATAGTTTACTCAGCCTCTAAAATCAGATTGGTAAGATCCACAGCTCACAGGCTGGCAACAAATCCAGAGGACTGGGTTCATTCATGAAGGTGGACATGTGTGCACATAGGATTGGTGGTGCCAATGCTCCTTCCAGTTGACTGCCCGGGGAGCTCTCTTTGTGCTGAGTTCTGTTCTGCTGATTTTGAACTTTGCAAGAATCCTTATCACAAGAAGAAAAAGTTAGTTTCATTATTTTTATTTTATTCATTATTACAATGTCCAAAATTACACTCAGCATGTTTGCAGGAGAAATAGCCCCTTCCCCAAAGAGCTTGCAGCCTAATTACAGTAGGTCCTGAGTAGACTGGAGTAGAGGTCCTGAGACTGGCTCCGGAACATTTGGTCCCTTGGTGAGCAAGTGATGTGGAGTGAAGGGGGAAGAAGCGAAATGAAAGGTGATCCAAGATGGAGATGCAGGAGAGAACTGGGAGACAATGGTTATCAATGGCACAGCCTATGAATGTAGCGGTGAAGGGCAATGGGATGCTAGATGAAGAGGTAAGTGGAAGTCCAAGGAGAGCTTTTTGAAGATGACAGACTGGGCCATACTTCTACTGTGAGGGGAAAGAGCTAGAGGAGAGTGAGAGAATAAGGAGGAGGCGTGGGAGGGGGAAATGTTGGGACAAGGAGAGACAGGAGGCAGGAAGTGATGAGGTTGCAATGGCAGGTCCTGTGAAGAAAAGGATGCCTCAGGTCAGAAGAGAGGTTTTAGGTGGGAGTTGATGGTCATAAATGAGCAATGGGGTTACATGCATGGGAATTAATAAAGGAGGGACAATAATGTGGGTGGCAAGGAATATGACAGAAGTAAACAAGGAGAGAGAATTAATTACTGCCAGAGAAAGTCTCTGTGTACTCAGGACTTTTGCCAGAAGGCATTGGGGAGGAGTGGAGGAATCCGATGTTGGGGTTGCACCAGGATTCAGTTTAGGGAGGTGGACGTTGTGCCTGAGACAGCAGAAAGACAGCCAAAATTGGAAGAGCGAATGGAGTGAATGAATTCAATAGCAGAGTCCGGTAGAGAGAACAGAAGAGAAATCATGGACAATGAAGATACAGAGGTCATGAAAGGGCCGGGTGGAGAGGCATAAGGGTGGTGTGAAGGGAGATGAGAAGATGGTGAGAGAGAGGGAACTGAGATACCAGAGATCAGATAAGAAGCAACGTTTAGACTGAGAACTTTTTAAAGGAGAGTGAAAGTTACCAAGTGGTCTTCATGTGGTGAAGCCCTAGTGAAACTGGGATGTTGAATAATTCCTCAGTTCCTCACCAAAGCTGAGCAAAGCTTCCCTGGGCTTCATGTAAGAATGGCTCACAACCACACTCACATTCATACACACTATGCAGACACAGCCATCTGCATCTACGACATCTGAATGTCTTTTTAATTTATGGCAGCAATTTTTACCAAATACCCTTTGGGTTCTACTTCGAATCAGAAGGGACTTTAACTGTCTAGATGTAAAATTGCTGACATCAGAATGAGTGAAATCAGGCTCATGTCCCAAAAATACAAGTTTGTCAATTGATTGCAACAATTCAGGAGAAAGAAAATGCCTGTGAAGCAACTTCTGTGTCAGAAATATTTTTAAAAGAGGTTTCAGATCAAGAGGAACACTGGGTTAAATTCCCCTCAGGTCCCGGAGGGGATGGGGTATGTTGCCGTGGCTGAAAGAGACTGCAACTTCTTCTGACAAAGAGATTCTTCAGGGAGCCAGCGCTGCCCCCGCCCCCCCGGTGGCCAGGGATATAGATCCTGGTTTGGGCAGAGGAGAGAACATCCCTCCCGCTCCCTCCACCAGCAGGAATCTCAGTGACTAGTGAAAACTAAAGCTCCTGGGTCTGATCCCCAGCTGCTTTAAACTGATGTAGCTCTGCTGACTTCAGTGGAACTCTGGCAGTATAAGCCAGTTAGGGATGTGGCCCGGTCTCCTCTAGTGGAATTCCTGCTCTTTGTCCCCTCTGGCCCCTTGCGCCATGCCTGATTTTATTTCAAATTATATTTGGTCCTGCAATGATTTTGCTGGGAAGCTACACAAGTGTAAAAGTCGCAACCCATTTAACTAGCAAAAAAGACTAATTTACTTTGCTGAAGTCAAAGCCGGTTTTGCGAGCAAAGGAAGTGCATGACTGAGCCCAGAATGTACAGTATTGTTTTGAATCAGCCATTTCCAGTATCCTTGCTCCTTCCCTTTTCATATGTAGTGACTCGACCTGTATGCTGAGCAGCTGCCTCTTTTGCCTTGTCTCCTTCCAGCTGCTTCACAGGTTGCCCTGTGATTTGCTAAAGTTGGCAGACAGAAAAAATCCCAGTGGTGGTGGAATTCTACACAGTACTTTAAAACGTGAATGACTTGTTAGTAGAATGCCAGTATCACCTAGAAACACTGGCTGAGAGCAGGGCCCTACGTTGCTGGGCACTCTAAGCATGTAATAAGAGCTTACAGTCTAGCTACACAAGATGGGAGAGAAACTAAGACGCAGAGAGATGGAGAGATTTTCCCAGGGTCACACAGAAAGTCTGTGGCAGACCCAGGAATGAAACCCAGATTTCCTAATTTCAGGCATCCCAATCCAGCATGTTAACCACAAGACCATCCTTCCTCAACTCACATTGCTCTGTGCTAGCTAGGTACAGGGCTGTTGATTTAATCATGATTCTAAATAGATTTGAATCAAGTCGTTTTATAAATTTGTCCAAATGAAATATTCATTAGCTACTTCAAGCTAGTGTTTATAAGCAAGAGTAAATGGGATTTTAAGATGTGCCCAGGACAGGTTGGGAAGACATAATTGTCTGTGGAGCAACATAATATCACATATGGCCCCAATCCTGCAAACAAGTTACATCTGTGTTTCACTTTATTAGAGTGAGTGCTCCCATTGAAGTCAATGGGAGTAAAGTGAAAGTATTTGCAGGATCAGGGGTTTTTTTGCCATGGAAATAATTATCTCACTGTCTGATTTAGTCACTGCAGCAGGGTATTTGCAGTCACTAGGACATAAGCACTTGGTTAGGATAACAGACAAGCAATTGATTGGTTTAATTGAAGAGAAGAGCAACAGTCTAGGCACTTCAGAGCATGTGGGAGGAAGTGGTGTGTTTCCATTGTGACTGGCAGCGAAGTACGACTAGTTAAAAACAAGGTGGTTTGAGGAACAGCTTGCGTGTTGATGGCATTTCCCTATTCTGTTTGTCAAGCAAAGGTGGGAATGTAAGCGTCAGAACTTACTTGAATCTCTCCTTTTACAAGAAAAGCCAAGCAGCCTCCACTGGAACTATTCTGAGTGCCTTGCTCTTGTTGACAGCCAGTCCAAATGTGTTTGTGTTGTAGGTGCTTGTGGGTGAAACAGAAAGAAAAAAGACAAAATGCTCAAATACACAGGGTACTGGTGATGCTAATGCATCTGTCGGGAATACTGAAGGTCTGTGAGCCATAGTACACTAGCGAACTGCTCTGTGGTTATAGCTAAAAGCAGAATGACAAGCAATGGGGCAGATTCCCCACAAGTTTCACACTAGTGTAACTCCACTGATTTCCATAGCACTATCCTGGCATAAAACTGAAGTAAACCAGAGGTGAATCAGTCCCATTACTCGCTATGTGAATGCTTATTCGACACATAACCCAACAGTTTATAATCCTGCATGTACGCCTATATAATTTTTGCCTTGTGTCTAGAGACCATTCCTCCTTATGGTAATTGTGAGCTGATTGCAGGGCGTGGAGGGTGTTAATTCCCTAGTTCTCCTTCTGACCACATTGCCAAGTCAATGGATGACTCTGCCCAAAGGACACTAAAACAATGAACTTTAAAAGAAAGTTGGCTGTAGACACCTAATTTCAGTATTTTCAGTGAGTTAATCTTTTTCAGTCAGTGTCTGGTGAAAGACTGAGAATGACAATGACTGCTATAACTAGCAACTTTAAGAGAACTGTCTGCCACATCATCAGAGGTGCCCACAGGTGCATTATCATCATAGGTGAGTGAGGAGTTTGGCATCTCCCCTCTTAGGAGCTGGGGAGAGCTAGAAGTGGGTGGAGTGGGGATGGTTGTATATGTGTTCCCTGAGGGACTTTATTAGGAGATTGATGCAATTACTTTGAGGGTCCGTGATGAGGGATTAATGAGCTACTGTGGAGGTGGGGGGGAATTAGGCACTGTATTGGAAGGAGAGTTGATGGATTTGCTGTAAGACTAAGGGCTCCTGTCATAGTTTACTTGGGCAAGAGAGGAGGGGTCATCTAAAAATTATCACATTCCTCTCTTCACTTCAGTCACTCCCGGATCACTTCATCCTACAAACCCACCCAGCTCATCCACTCTGTAGTCCCCAAGGAAGTCAGTCCCTGTCCTTCCTCAGGTGTGCATTATGGAGAAGTTTTCTTTCCCAAAAGCTTTGGGGCCTAGCTGCTTGAAGAGCTGTATCAATTCCCGTCTGATACCACTGCAGTTGTAATCGACAGAGCTGCTCAGGCTTACAGTCCCACTGTTTTAAAAGGTGGAGGGGCAAGTGGCAGAGCATTCTTAACGATGCGTGTTTCATCCCAGCTCATCTTGATCTGCTGGAAGATGTATTTGGTGACCTTTTGGGAATGCTGCAATATTTATGTTTTTCTAGTTTCTTTCAGGGTTGATGGGGCTATAGAGAAGACAGTTATTTGTTTTAAAATTGAGGGCTCCTTTTAGGTAGATTCCTTTTAATTTCCTTTTGTCACAATCTCAGTTAGATTATTGCTTGTGTTTTAAATTCTGCGTGTGGAGAGCTATTGTGAGTCATGATGTATGAGTCTGAAGTTAAATAAACGTATGCCAGAATCCTCTGTACCACCTGCTGTGGGGTTTAAAGAGAGATGCTGTGGAAAACAGAGCAAAGGAATCTGGGACATATCTGAGGCCCAAAGGTGCCTGCTACACACAACTGAGGAGAATCAAGGACATCTCTTTAGAGTGGATTATTTGGCCAGAAACTTCCTATCAGAGAAGAACTGGATTGGCCTCAACGGTGAATAGCCTGTTGCTGAGTAACCAGAATGGATCTAATAGTAGCACAGTAGCTCCTCCTCATATGTGACTTCTTAAGTAGCCAACTGTGGCCCTTAGCACAGTCCTAAAACCATCACTGCTTGTTTGAACACAGGCCATCAAAGAGTGTCAATCCTTGGGAGTCCAAGACATTCTGTATTCATAACAGTAGGAATAAACTGACAGCACAGAATCCCTAGAAATATTATTCTGGAAATGTCATCAGAGGTCAGAAGTCTTGAATTTATCTCAGTGTTCCCATTGTACCCAATCAGCCAAATATAGGCCAATTGCAGCATTGTAAATCTGAAAAACTGCACTGGTTTTAAGAGGGCCAAAGAGCATTTTTTGCAGCTGCATTTACAATCAAGGCTACTATCATTTCCTCCCTCAAGAACCACTTTGGCTGTTATGCCAACAAGGAATCAGTCCATTGGCGCTACTTAGGCTAAGCAGTAGTTGGAGAGACATTATTTTATTTCTTTGATTAGTTAATTCTAACAGAACCTTTCAGATTATTTGGAACCATCAAGGGAACCATTAATTTGCATAAGCACAGAATCTTATTGTGGTTATTCCTGTCTTGCCTCTCTCCCCACCCTGTCTTCTAGGGTTTGTTACACTTGCTTGTTAAGTCACATTTCAAATTTTGTAAACTCTTTGAGGCATATGTGTTTGTGCTGTACCTACCACCATGGGGCTCTGATCCTGACTGGGTTACCATAGTACAGTCAAAGAATAATAACAGTAAATGGAGAAGGCAGGGCATGTATAACAAACACATTCAGAAAGGAAACACGCTTACAGAGTGATCGGCTGGAAACCATCTATCACAAAAGCACCAGAGTATATTGAAAGCACCATCCCCATTGTCCTATTACTCTCCTGAAAGCTACATCTCACTGAAGCTTCCCAAAGTAACCTGCTCATTCTTTGGTCCAAAAGGACATTTCAGAAAACAGGTGGGCTGAGAGTTTTCAAAGTTACCGAGGTGATTTGGGTGCCCTATTCCCATTAAAATTAATTGGACATCTAAATCCCTTTGGCAGCTTTCAAAATCTCAGCTCTGGTGCATTTGCAAGCAAAACTGAACAGCAAAAGAAGTGAGCCAAACCTTTTCAAGCAAGGGTTTGTTGGTGTGAAGCTGTAGGGTAAGCTTCAGGTCAATCTTTATTTAATACAAATCGTTGCACTCAGCCTGTCTGTAAAACCACAGACAATGAACAACTGTTACTGGTTTTGTTAGATGCTGCTACTACTACTGGTTTCATATCAAGTCATTGATTTCTTTATAACGATGTTCTCTGTGTATCTGGGACATGCAGTCTGTGGAATGCGGCATCCGTGAATGCTTTGTAATACGATCAGAAAGGATTACTTTATACTTTGTACTCAAGGTAAAAATGTCATGCATTTCTCTATTACACAGAAAAACAGCACCATGCTTGACCACATTTACTTATGTAAACACGAGTGCCTTTTCTCCTGCGGTTGGCATCAGGAACTCCACGCTAGTGATTTTCTGTTTTATTGTGTTTGAATTAACTAGCTTCCTCACCCTCGCTTCTCCTCCACTTACTGTTTTGGCTCTTTGATATGCAAAAATGTTTGCTGAGGGGAGTTAGATGGTTTGCATTAGTTGCATATTTGCAGTGTCATTAGCTTAGCTGGGTAGGTGATGGTTGACTTTTAAGAGGAAAGGGAAAATAGAGGATGTTTTTACATTTCCCCTGTAACTTTAAACAGTGCTCTTATGGCCCTGGAAAGAGAGCCTTCCTTTCAGCTAGGGAGGGAGATGGTCCACGACTCACAATCCTGGAACTCAAGGCACCTGGTGCTCAAATCCCTGTTCTGGGTGACCTTAGACAACAGTGAGGGAACCATTTTCAAATGTGCGTAAGGGCTACAGTCACGAGGGGACTTAAGTATTGCAATGCCAAACTTTTTGGCACCCTGTCACCAGGGCCGCCAAGGGGGGGGCAAGTGGGGCAATTTGCCCAAGGCCCCGGTCCCGAAGGGGCCCCCACGAGAGTTTTCGGCGGCACTTTGGGGAGCGGGTCCTTCAGTGCCGCTGAACACATCCGGATTGAAGGCCCTGCCACTGAAGACCCGAAGACCCGCCGCGACAATTCGGCGGCGGGGCGTCCTTCCACTCCATGTCTCTGGTGAAGTGCCCCAAAGACCCAGAGTGGAAGGACCCCCGCCGCCAAAGACCCCAGGACCCCTGAATCCTCTGGGCAGCCCTGCCTGCCACACGGTGGAATTCACAGCCCTGAGCAAGACACCCCATGCATTGTATAGGGAGTGTTAGGAGCCTAAGAAAGGGATTCACGGCAGCCATTAGGAAATGCTGAGAACAAGGGTGGGGATTAGGTCTTACCCCTCACAGGTAGTTAAGCACCTAGCTCCAGGCCAGAGGCAGGCACCTCCCTCAGCTAGTGATTCCCAACCCTAAACTGTCTCCTGGAGTTAGGCACCTAAGCCAGGGCAGCCCTTTCTCCTGAAAAACCAGTGGTTAGGGCAGCCACCTGGGTTCAAGTCCCTGGCCCAATTCAGGCAGAGGAAAATTTGCCTCCTACATCCCAGGTGAGTACCTATCCACTGAGCTATGGGCCACAGCTACCCACTGGAGGCTTGGCGACCCTACTTCCCACAGCTGCCCACACGGCTCTTACTGTGGCCGGGCTGCGGCTCTGAGGCCCTGCCCCCCCCGGCCAGAGCTGGGTCGGGGCAAGAGCTGTGCTGCGTGAGCAGCTATGGGGAGCCTGGGTCCCTCCACCTGCTCGAGAGGAGAGGGGGGATCTGTGGGGTGGGGACATGGGCAGGGAGCTGCTTTTGGCCCCTGGGCTGGGGAAGGGTGGGCTCTGGCTTCTGGCTTGGCAGGGGCCTCATGGGGAAGAGGAAGGGGTGGGGGCCCCTGCCCCCCCAACTTTTGGGAAGGCTCTGCTGCCCTTGACCCAAGCTAGCGGTAATCCAGCTACCAGAGCAGTGAAGCTGCAGAAGGGGCTTCTGAGTGGGCTGTACGAGCCTGTCTGGGACCCTGGGTAATTATTTAGATGGCTAATCCTCTCCGAAGCCCATGCTGCCAAGCTTTCACTGCTAGTACAGTAAAGCTAGCGCGGGTATGTCTACGCTGGCTACAATCCCGTCCCTTAGGATATGTCTCCTCGCTGAGCTGGTTTCCAGCTTCAGGCGACAGACGTAAGCCAGCTCTCATTGAGCTAGTGCACCAAAAAAAAGAGTGTAGCCATGGGAGCAAAAGCGGCATGAAGGGCCAGCCAGCCTGGGTTCATGCCCATCAGGGACACTAGGTAAGTAGTTGGGGGGGCTAGTTGTGTCCATTACTCGCGCTACATTCTATTTTTAGCACTCTAGCTCAATTAGAACTAGCGCGAGTTTGTTGGGTTAAGCCAGGACTCCCTCCGCCACCACCCCCCATTCCAGGTGCAGACATAGCCCTAGTCTCACTGAAAGTCACCCCCAGGGCCTGGCTACACTTACGCTGCGGGTGTGATTCCCAGTTCGTGAAGCCATACCTGGGCTAGCTTTGCTCCAGCTGGTGCCTAAAAATAGCAGTATAGCATGGGTAGGATGCACCCAGGGAGGGGCTGGGGCGGCTTGTACTGCGCTAGCTAGCCAGAGCTGGCACACATGGTACTCTGGCTGCATTACTATTTTAGCTGGTAGCTTAAGCAGCGCAAGCGTGGGTACAGCTGCAGAAGCTGGGCATCACACCTCTCAGCTCAAATGTAGCTGTCACCCTCGTGTCCTGTCACCCATAGGCTCACTGTGCCTCATCTATGAAATGGGATTAATAGTACTTGCCCAAGGTAGATAGTTAAAAATGGCATTAAACACATGGTCTGAGCTGCAGAAGATCATGGGCATGGTTCTGATCTGAGCTTATGGTAATGTAACTCCATTGACAGCAAAGGAATTGCTCCTGCTTTACAGCACTGTAAGTGAGAGGAAAAAAATCGGTGCAAAGATGTGCTTAAGGATGTCATCTCATGCTTTCAGCTGTCAGGAACTGGCACTGATAAACCAGCCTTCTCCCCAAAGTGGGCCACTGACAAGCAAAACTTTCCAGGTATTCACCAACCACGTCTGGCTTGAGTCGCCACTTCACATTTACACCTGAGCAAAGTGGGTGTACAATGCTAGGATTCTGATCTGGTGGAATGTGTGTGGGGGCGTAAATGACTGCACAAGGTGCGAGGTGGGGGAGATCCAGGCCCTTCCTATATGCAGCATGATAGCAGCCTGCTCTGGGCTTTAAGTGTCTAACTGCCATTCATTTCAGTGGGCGTTAGGAGCCTAAAACCCTTTGAGGATCTGGGCTCGCACTGGAGTGTTTGTTGCAGCTGCATAAGCTATTGGGATGCTGCGAAAAGCCCCCAGAGTAGTCTATTAAATAGGGGGGTTGGGGGAAAGCAAGGTGTCAGTCCAGCTAAAGGCTCTGCCCCAGAGCCAGTCACAGCGGCACCTCTTTTGCTGGAGTAGAAAGGCTAGCCACCAATGCTGAAAAGCCTTAGCGCTGCACCAACACGTACAGTTAGGTTTCGTACCCCAGCCTCGGAAAAGCTCCTGCCTAGGGCTGCTAGCCAAGTTGCTGAGTGGGATGGTGCTGCAGTGACTGATCCAGAGTGTGACATTTACATTCGGCTGCACAGAACTACGACACCGAGCGCCAAGCCAGCATGAGACCACTGCATTCTAGTGCCTGTTTCCTAGGTCATAAAGGGGGCGGATAAAGAAAAAAAAATACTGTTAATTGCCTGTTACAGCTTTTTCCACCCTTTTGCTCTGAATTGCGGGTTGCTGACATGGTAACAGCAGGCACTGTAAGGACAATCACTGCTCTACTCAGTGGGCATTAGCAAGTGAAACAAAACTTTCAAGCCTAATATTTGTGTTGTACGTGCCAGATTTTTTTTTGGGGGGGGGGTGGGGTGGGGGGGGAAGGTTTTGAAACTCAGCACCACCCACAGTTGCCCGTCAGCGACTTGTCTGTGGTTTGTTCAGCTGGGTTCTTAAATTACAAATAGGTGGGATGAGTCCGACGCTTACAACCTGTGGTCTCAGCCTGTTTTCATCTTCAACAGCAGCATCATGGGAATCTGGGTGCATCCAGTCCTTACTGGATGTTGTGGGAGGGACAGCTTTTTCCATTGCCGTCATGGGTCTGGCTGCACCTCTTCTGGCTTAGCTCCCAAGGGAGCCCCACTCTTCCAGCCTGCTGTCCCTGGGCGCTATTGTTCACCCAATCGTGTGGTGATGGGCTGTCATTCATCGCCGTTCTCTGTGCAGGTGCCATGTAACAGGCAGAGGCACTAGCTGCACTGAGAGGGGGGATGGACGGACTCCACAGCCAAGCCAACATTGGTGGCAGGACACTTAGCTCAGCATGGATAGCTAGTGTGGGCAGAGTAAGCTGAGCACCAGGCATGGGCCAGGCCAAAGCAATTCACCCCTATGCTGCTAAGGAGGGACAATGAGCTGTGGGCAGATGAGCAGACAGAGTGGACCAGGTTGAGACTGAGGCACAAATGAAAGCATGAAGTGCTACTAAAGCACACAGACCTGTCCCCAGCAAATGGCATGGCTGTCCCCCTCCACCAGCAAGAGGGTTCATGGGTTTGCTGATGCAACATGGGCTTGACTTGTAGCCCCTCTTCCAGTTCTAGTACAGTGTTCGGGCACAGCGCACTGTTAGTGCATTTCTATTCTCCGAGCAGGTGTAAAACCCTTTGTGAATACCCGTATTACTCAGCGCAAGGGGCTCTGCTCTATGTTTGACTTGAACTGTGCACCTCTGAGTGCGGCTGTTGGGCCCCAATGTTTATGTTACATTATTCAGGAAGAGTTCGGTTTTAACTGTTCAGTAGATCAACTGTAATAGCGTGGAGCACGTGAACAATTCTGCCATCTGTACAATGTCTGGGGCAGGGGGAAAAAAAACAAAAAAATCACATGCTGCAGGCCCCCCACCTCCCCTCCACCTTTGCTGGTTCTGAAAGGCTTGTGGAAAGTAGCACGAGGAGGGTCTAGATACAGGTAAGTGTTTTTATGCATGTCCCCATTATTCTAAAAACTGAACACTGAGTCTGATATGGACCAGGAGGAGACACTTCCATTTGCTCCAGCCCCTTTAGTCCCTGAGGTGTACTTATTTTACTTATGTAGTTACTGTATGAATTGAAGCCAAGAGCGGGGGGATGAATGTGTGTTCATTTGGTAAAATGACGCTAATGGCAGTGGGGTGGTGATGCTTGGGGAGGTCCCTTTTTCAGTGGTTACAGTTCAAAGACTAACCTGCACCCATTAAACCATTGAAATTAGCTTGGTTTCAACAGCTCCATTCTCTCAGGGACCGTAGCGCTATCATTTTCATTATTGTGTGCCTTCCTGCTTTTCAGCGACGCACTCAAGCTGCAAAAACTGAAGTCCGGCCTGTCCTGAGGTTCTGAGCTGTTTGATGCCAGGCTTTTGTCACAGGGCTAGGAGTACACCATCACCATTTTATGATGACATCATTGGGCCCAGTCCTCACTGCTAGGCAAGCTTTACACAGTTGCAGGTGTAAGCAGGGGCAGGGCAATGATGGCTCGCAGACAGGCTTATACCCCTTGACTTGGAGGGGGGGCAAATTTAGAGCAGCTAAGGTGATCTTATCTGCCACCAACTCCACTCTGTTGCAGTATTCCAGCCACACCCCTTTTCCTGACATGCCTCATTGCGGCTTGAGTTAGAGATGGCCAGACCAATGCTGCACAACTTGAGCTTGCAAATGCTCCCGGGGGCTTCCTGGTCTGGTGAAGCCACCTGTCTGCCTGTCACAATGGTACAAAGCAGATATAACGGCAACCAACGAATCCCTTCTCTGCTTGATGGGGAAAAGGATTTGAATAGGGATTGACCATCTCTTAGGACAGTGCACTAATCACTGAGCCATGGGCTAGTCTGAGGTAGGGGTCCCTCACTCTCTCCTACTGAAGCTGTTCCACTTTGGACAAATAGCCATTGGTGAGGACAAAAAATGATTCTAGTCCAGTGGTGAGAGGATGCAGGTGGGAGCCCCAGGGTCCGGTCATCCTGCTCCAATCCCTCTGTCATTATTAACACAAAGTGGAACAGCCTCAATAGGAGAGGATGAGGTGACCCCCCACCAACATACCCCATAGTTCTGTAGTTACAGCACTCTTCTGAGAATAGGGCCCCTATTCAACGCCTTTCTCCCCGTCAGGCGGATAATGGGAACTTGAACCTGGCTCTCCCGCAGCCGAGCTGAGTGCCCTAAATAGGATCAAAGTGAGCAGGGAGGAAGCATCATGTCCTCTGTTCTCTTGCAAGAACAGCTTAGGCCCCTAAGCTGGCTGACTCCAGGAGACTATTCTCAGCTGTAGAGTGCTGGCAGAGAGAGGTATCTCCCTCCAACCTGGACTTAAGGGTGGGGCTGAAGCTACACATCTCTCATTGGCTAGCTTAGGCAGCTCCCCACCAAGCATGCTAGCTTTTGTGGATCCCATGCCCACTTCTCCCTGTGCATTGTGCTGGGAAACCAGGTGCCTACTCAGGCTTTGTGGATTTCAAAGATTTTTCCATGTGCCTAAAAGTGGAGCCAGGCCTTGGTGTTTATCTTCCTTCGAGAGGTGGGGGCTTAGGCCACACTCCTCTCCTCAGCATTTCCTGTTGGTTAGCTTAGCTTGCTGGCTTCTGATTCTTCCTTTTGTGGGTACCTATCTCTTCCCATTGTATAGGGGGCCTGGGCGCCTAAGTCGGAGCTGTGATTTCCACCTGAGGGCAGGCTGCCTAGCAGTTAGCTACTGCAATGCTCATCTTAAGTACCCCCTATCAACCTGGCCTTGAGGGGGTTAGGCAATGCAACGCTTAAGCTCCTTTGGGGATTTAGCCCCATGTGACTAGCCAAAGGCCATACAGGGAACCTGGAGCAGAGCTGTAAATAAAGCCCCCGTTTCCTGAATCCCAATCCAGTGCCTTAAGATAGGGCCCAGATCTTCCAAGGTATTTAGGTACCTAACATGGGAGTTAGGCATCTGTCTACCTTTAAGGATCTATGCCAAGCTTCTTACAGTAAGCGCCAGGCAGACACAGGGAACCTCATTGACTGCAGTCAGGAATCTGCACAGGTGGAGAAGCCTACTTGCTTAAAACTAGTGCAGCATCAGAACCTTAGCCTGAAGAATGAGCACAGTCGCCCCAAAAGTGTGGGAAGCCCTGGTCTAAGAAATACTAAAGAGACAGATTAAATCAACAGATGCAGCTGAGGGGAGGGGGTGAGGAGAAATTCAGGCACAAGTGCATGAAACTCTGCCGTGCTTAATTAGGAACGAGTGGCAGGGATGCGATACCAGTGAGCAAGAGGTTTCAGATGTTACCCAGAGAATTAGGGCCTGATTTTCAGAGGCACTGAGCACCTGTACCAGCAATTGATTGAACACATGGGTGTTCAGTCCTTCTGATAAACAAACCAACCCTTATTTACAAACCTACTTTGTTGCTGAAAAGTTAGTGCAATAACTTGAACTCTCATAGGAAGTCTCTAATCACACAAGTTTCAGATCTCTTATTTGCTTTTTTCCCCTCTTACTTTATACATGGTATTACACATGAAAATGATATTTAAAGAGCAATATGAAGGTTGCAAATTCAATTGCTCAGAAGTTAGGAAATGCCAGAATTAAAGTTGCCTCATTGTGCGTGCATGTCCATAATTTCCTAGTTTTTTTAAAAAAGCAATCTAAAAAATCTGAAATTCCCTCAGGTAGCATCATATTGACACACACATTGATCAGCAGCAGGGATGGAACCTTTAGATCCACTGCACAGACCTCCGTCACTTGAGCTAACAGAGTGACTGGTAGCAGTAGCGGGTTGTCATCCCCTATATTATCCAGCATTTGCTGGGGATGAGACCCCAATTTGTTTCAACACTATTTGCTGACAGCAGAGGAATGATGAGAGTCAGGCATCTTGAGTTCCATTCCAGGCTCGGGAGAGAAGAGTGCTCTAGTGGGCACAGATTCTTCTGCCCATTCTCCCACAATCGTGATGTCTTCTCCAACCTGTCTTGTCTCCTTTCCATGCCTGGATCCCTGCCACTCCAATCATCAGGATCCTCACCCCAGTCTCAGGCTCCATGCCCAGCCAGTTCTCTGTGCTCACTGTCCGAGTCCCAATCTCCCCCTTCTCCCATTGAGTTTGAGTCTCCTTGCCCAGCTAATCCCAGTTCCCCCTCCCCAGCCCCTTATCCAATCAGTTTCTCCCCTCTCCCACGTCTAGCTCCCAGTTGTGATCTCCCTCCCTCGGCTCCTCAGATAATCTCAGTCCTTCCCACCCCCTCCCTGGATCCTTGCCCTCCCTTCTGTCTCCAGTCTCATTGTCCAGCCACTCCCCCTCTTCCTATTTCTCCCCAGCACCTTGTCTAATCTTAGTGTCCCCCGCCCACATCCCCAGCTTCCCTCACCAGCTCCCAGTCTCCACATCACATGGTTTACAGTCCCAGTCTCCTTGCCCCCCATTCTCAGTCAGCATCTCTTCTCCCTTCCAATCCCACTCGAACCAGACTCTGAGCTGATTTACTCCTGTCCCTCTCCCTGGTTAGGCTCTTGTCCCTTACGCATTCAGATCAGACGGCTTCCTCCTCCACACTGCTTGGGTGGCAGTGGTATGCGTATGTGGGTGTGAGAGCCTGGGAGGGAGGGGGTGTGTGTGTGCGTGCGCACACGCAGAGCACTGCAGGGACAGGCTTCCCACTCTTAGTTCCAGTGCCTGGTCTCACCCCAGCCTGGAACAGCTGACAGCAGCTATTACAGGGAAAATCCAGCTTTACACCTGCAGGCTTCAGCTGGGTGCCACCTGCACAGTTGCTCTGGGGGGATGGTGTATGCACAGCCTGGCCGCACGCAAGAGCTGTGAGGGGAGACAGAGCATGGCCAGTGATGACAGAATCTTTGAAAACTTCAGTTGTTAAGCTCTAGCTAATCTCCACTGAGCATGTGGAACCCTGATTTTTCAAAGGCTTATAATTTGGACAAATTTGGGCAGATTTTCACTGCAATAAACACACACACACACATCCCTGACCCAAAGATCACCCCTTCTCCCCCATCAAATTTCAAGTTACTGATGCCAAGGGACGGTCACCAGAACTTTTTAACATGCAAACAAGTATTTTTTCTTCGCTACATTCTTGACAGCAGCTGAATGATTTTGGCCGATATCTTGAAGGGAAAAAAAAAAAATCAGCGTGAGACAGACAATCAGGATGGAAAATTTCAGGCCTAACAATTAATTTCTAGCAAGTTATAATCAACTGAAAACAGGGTCTTATAATGGGAAGTGTCAGGCAACCTTAATAATAGGTAGTGCAATCAGAATAATAGGCATTGCAATCAGCTCTGGCTATAATACAGTCTTTACATTTTCAAAGCATGAAAGCTACTGTCTGCAGTTTATTTGCCATGACAGTGAAGAACTAACCCTCTTTCTTAAAAAAAAAACAACAAAAAATAAAAACCAAACTTTTTTTTGACTGAATGGAAGTGTCTACTGCTCCATTTTACAAATGAACAATGAGGTTTCCTGAAATGAAGAGCCGGCTTTTATTCTGAGCTGGCTTCCATGAAATGTGCATGAGAACGTCTTACTCTTATCACTGAGATTGTTATGGAGGAACAAGAGACTGTCCAAATCAGCTTGGCAAGTGAGTCATTGGTCTTTGGGTTTAGTAGCAAAAAGATCTGAGTTTCAAGTACTTTCTAAAACTTGTCAAGAAGTTCTAGGTGGTTATAAGGAAACAACTGAAAACATTTGAATGGCTCCCCTCTTCCCCAGCATTTCTTTCCTCTCTCCAAATTAACAGCAATCCCTGTATGGGACATTTTGTGGATCTAAAAGAAGCGTCAAAACTGCAAGACCAGACAATACAAACCCAGATCATGCTAGATAGACTTAAGGTGGGAGGTAACAGTAATAAAACAAGAAAAGACATGCATGAATAGGGAGAGGAGGGGTGGGAGAAGGAAAAAGAGGCGGGGTTAGGTGGTATGGAGGTCTGGCATTCTTTGAGTAGCTTTGTCAAGTTGTAAAACTGCTTAATTCCATAATTCTGCAGCCATTCTGTGAAGCGTGCATTATTTGGAAACAGGCACAAGCTGTCATTTGTCTTTTTGTACTTTTCATTGGCTGCTTAACGAAAATAAAATTTTAAAAGGCGTAAAGCCCGCATTCTGCAATAAGTAGGGAGACCCACTGCAGTCACAGGGGGCACCAGTTTCAGTGCGACTCTGAATGGGCACACCAGTCCACACAAGCTCCATGTGGTTAGATCAGGGCCTATGGACCAGAGTCCAGCACCTAAATACCTTTGAGGATCTGGGTGTAAATGACTATCACATCACAAGCCTTACAACCCCTTGGCTGAGACGATCTCCCAGGATTGCTTATTGCTGATGCTCTTTGTCATTAATTTTCTTTCCTACTTGTAGGATTTCTCTCCCCAGCAGCACACTCCCAGAAGCTGCATGCTTGCTCTTCTCTCTGGGTCTTCTCGCTCTCTCTCCTTTGATGACATCTCTCTGTGGCCAAGCCTCTGTTTTCGTTCTCTTCCTCTGTTGCCTGTGGCAGAGGTGAGATGTCTAGAGAATAGTAGGGAAAAGCTACAGAGATTTTTTTCCCATTGGAACAGACAGCACAGGAGCGTTCAAAAATACTTCCCATTTTATAAGATCCACAAGTCAAACGGGTACCTGGAGGTCACAGTCACTTAGAAGCATTCCAGGCACTCATTGGAGACTTTGGGCCAGATCCTCAATTGCTTTAAATCAGTCTAGCTGATTTACACCACCTGAGGATTTGGCCTAAATTGGAAAAGAGAAATTAGATTATCTAGTGCTGCCTAGATCATCTATGGACCATCAGGACTCTGCCTCAAAGTACACAACATGTTTATTAATGATAAATTATTAATAATAATTATGGTTATTCTTCATGGATCTTGTGGTAGTACTCAAAACAGGCTATATGGTATACATACATAAAGGAAGACAATGCTAAAAGGAAACAGTTGTTTATATTAACCTGTGCAACTCAATGCCACAAGGTATTATTGAGGCCAACAGTTTAGTAGAATAAAAATGGTCTAGACATTTATATGGATAATGAGAATATCCACAGTTAGATCGGATAAAAATGGGCAACTAATGTAAACCCGCATGCTTCAGGGCACAAGCCAATCACCAACTACTATCTATAAAATTATTCATCCAACACTCTCTCCTCCTGCCCCATACAGGGTGTGGGCACTTGCGTGCTTTCTCTGCTCCAGCACAACACAGAAACTACCACAATGCAGTCCTGGGGATGCACATCGCCTCAAATGCTGTGAGGAGCAGGTGGGACCATGGTCCTGCGCTCCCCCATTATCCTTGGAGTGGACTGGTTGCAGGGCAGGAGCAGGCTGCACCTCTTTCAAGGACAGTAGAGCTTGCATGCAATTGTGCTTCCTGGAGGGGCAATGCTTCCCTGAGCCTTGACTGTGGTGGGGCAAGCCGAACTTTACCCCAACCCAGGCTGGGGTCCAAATGGCACAATTTGGCTCCCAAACATAAAGTGACTTTCCCCTTTCTGCCCTATTCTTTTACACCATGTTACCTTTCCAGGCTGTGACAAAATGAACAAAACCTTTGTGAAGCTGGAGTCGAGGTTGAAATCTTGTATCAGTGATTAGCGCATTAAAGGGTTTGATAAAAAACACTGGCATGGCCAAAAAACCCAAATCAGACTCACGGCTTGAGAAAGGTGCAAGCTTATTAAAAGAAAACCAAAGCAAACCTCAACGCTGAAAGAAGCCAGGAAACGAGACCTGAAGGTTGGTATTCCAACCAGTCTAACGTTTAACAGCAAGGAAGTTCAGTTAGTTCGGGACTGTAGTTGAACTGCCTCACTCTCCCCTCCCCACGCTAAGCAGCTTGATAAAGAGCAGGAAGCATGTTAAAGAACAAATTGGCCGCCAGCCACAGAAATGAAAAAAAAAAAATAACCCACTTTTCAAAGGGGAGGAACCTAAGAGTCATTTAGCGAGATTCACTCATACATGTATAAGCTCAGATAAAAAGGGAACAAACTGCTTAACCCAGCTAGAGCAATCTTGGCATATATTCTTCATCTTAGACCTTGTTGATGGGAAATGTTGTGTGTATAGTGTATGAATTCAGGCAACACCCAACAGCAAGCAGCACACAGCAAGCTGATTTCCAGATGAATATTTACTACGATGTGGTCAGTAGAGGTTGACCATATTGGGTGCATGTCTGATTGTCATACCCATACGGTCACTTAGTAGTAAATATAATTTTAAAACAACCTTTTCTTTTAAACTAAATCTTCATTTTATGACTTCAGAACAGTTATAGGAGTCATATGGAGCTCTCCTGGGGCGTGTCTACACTGTCAAAAAAGGTGTGCTCTTACCTTAGGCTAGCTAACCCCTGTTAGCTAACTTGGATTAAAACAGCAGTGAAGATATGGTAACTCAGGTTCAACCTGAGGGGCCCCTATAGGCTTTAACTCAATGGTGTAGTGGTACAAATAGAAGTGGGTAAACTAATCTAAACTCCATATTCTCCAAATGAGAAGTGGCTAAACTCCATTTACTCATATCTACCCTTGACAACTTAACTGCTTTAACTTGAGTTGGTAATCCAAATTAACTATTAACTGCTACTTTAACCAGAGTTGGCTAGTATAGGCTAGCTAACCAGAATTAAAAATACACCTTTTATTTTATTTATTTATTTATTTTTTTGCAGTGGACACACACTTATCATTATAACAAACTATATAACCTATTCAGCATGAACTGGCCACAAGACTCGAGAGGCTGTTTGAGGATCTGAAGCGTGTTTTTCAAATGTATACCTTTCCTGAAAGCAAGATATTAAGGTTTAAGATAATAAAAAGAAAGAACACATGTTTCTTGATCTACTATAGTGGCACTCTAATCCTGATAGCATTGGGAAAACTGCAGTCAAAGAAGGTGATTTTAAAATCTGAATGCTCATTTTCAGAGGATAACAAAAATGACTGGGTTTATACCTGATATTTGACATGATTTGCTGCTTATGGGAGACTTGGGAAGGTGCACGTCTAGTGGTTAGAACACAGAACTGGGAATTTGCATCCCTAACTCTGTCACTGATTCACTGTGTGACCTTGGATGAGTCACTCAACTTCTCCATGTCTCAAGTGATACTTCTATAAAATGAGGCCGATAATACTGACATGGAGAACTGTCTCTGAACTGATAAACACATGGGAATTTTGTCATTGACTTCTCGGGGGCCAGGAGTTCACCCAGGTAAGCATTTTGAGGTCCTGAGTTGAAAGACCTCATTTTGGCATTATTATAATTCTATTTCTCTGAATTTGTAAACTAATTTTTTCACATGGAAATAGATCTCATGTTAGGGTATTGTTTAACTAGCATGGTGCTGATTTCTCTGAAAGTTGACCAAGTCGTGGTCATATATGGTCATTTATAGCTCTTAGTACAATGCTCATCTATGGTATTTGCCATTCTTTCCATACCATTCCAAATCATGCAATTTTAGAGGAGGAACAATAAGCACAGGTTAGAGGAGAAAATGCTAACGTTAAAGTTAAAATAGAAGCTCTAGAGCTACTTGGGAGAAAAAAGTACACAAATACACATTTCATGTAACATATGACCAAATACATAATCAATATTGTCTCCAATATAGCTCATATGTTTGGAACTACAGCCCTGCCTCCACTTATGCCTGTGTTTAATTTTAAGCATATGAATAGTTCCAAATTACTAAGCTTAGCGCTGTTGGTCTCTCTCACAACTGGTCCCTCCACTTAGCAGCTAACTAAAGTCAAATGGTCTCTAGACAGAAGGCGACATAGGCTTTCCAAGTAAAGATGACAGGTTTTTTTTGCACAGAACACATTATCATTAGGGCTGATTGAATTTTTTCCATCAAAACTTCTTTTTTAAAATGTCAGTGTTGGTCAGAAACAAGTTTTTTCTGCTTTTCACAAAAACCTGAAAAATTTCCAAGAAATATTTCAATGAACATGAACAACTTTCATTTTTGTAAAAAAACAAAAAACAAAAAACCCTGACCAGTTCTGACTATGCTGTACAAGTTCTTAGTATTCAAAATATCCCGCCATGTTATCTTCCTCTTCTATGTCATCGGTTCTCTTGTGGCTTATACTAAGGCTATGTCTATACTGCATGCTTCTTTCAGTGGTGTGCAGAGTATGTACTCAGGTAGTCCCCCCTCCACCCTGCACGTGCTTAAGTATACACAAGCAGAGTACAGACATGCCTGAATGGTGTGAATATGTACCCATGTGCATATTCTACACTAGTGGCTCTCAATCTTTCCAGACTACTGCACCCCTTTCAGGAGTCGGATTTGCTTTGTGCACCCCAAGTTTCACCTCACTTAAAATCTACTTGGTTACAAAATCAGACTAACATATAAAAGTGTCCTAGCACACAATTGCTGAACGATTGCTCACATTCTCATTTTTACCATATAACTATAAAAGTAATCAATTGGAATATAAATATTGTACTTACATTTCAGTGTATAGTATATAGAGCAGTATAAACAAGCTGCTGTATGAAATTTTAGCTTGGACTGCCTTCGCTAGTGCTTTTTATGTAGCCTGTTGTAAAACTAAGCAAATATCGTGTTCAGTTGACATACCCCTGGAAGACCTCTGCGTACCACATGGCTACATGTACCCCTGGTTGAGAACCACTGTTTTTCATGGCTCTCTACTTGCCCAAGCCATGCCTTCCTGTCTACACTGCTATTTTTAGCCATGCAGTGTCTGTGCTACATCTCAGCTGCGGGAGCATTTCCCAGCTGCAAGGCAAGACTTGGGCAGTGGGGAGAGGATCTGACAGCAGGGAAAGGCTCCACCCAGCTCCCCACTGCTGGTGCCTTTCCCCATTGAAGCAGTGAAGAGGCAGCAAGAAAAGGTTCTGGCAGCTCGTTGCTCCTGGGGCCCTTCCCCACCATAGGAGGCTTCCACTGCTGGAGCCTTCCCTTGCTGCACAGACACACTCTGGCAGCAGGGAAAGGCTCCAGCGGGAAAGGCAGTGGGGATCCTTTCTCTGCTGCCTCCCCCCAGCGAGAGCCTTACACTGACACCTGTAGCTACACACTGCAGTGTGGGCATAGCCTGTTTTTCACTGTGGCGTACAGCTACATGTACCCTATACACTGCCGCCAGTGGTGTGTGGTGTAGATGTAGCCTAAGATTTGTAAGCTTTCTAGGGGAAGGGATTGTCTTTTTGTTCTGTATTTGTACAGCACCTAGCGCAGTGGGGTCCTGGTCTGTGACTGGGGCTCCTAGACCCTGTTCTTCCCTGCTGCAATCTTCATTCTACTCCTTTCACTCTCTCTCTCTCCAAGCGTAACGGGCATCATGCTACCATAATTACCTCCCCCTTTCTCTTCAAAGAAAGAAAATTTCTTTTCAGCTACACGCTTATCTACATCATGCTGTGACTGGACAACAGCCTGTCCCACATCCTCTGTATTCAAAGGGACCACTCAGTCCCCAACTTCCTGCTTCCCCCCAACCCTCCCCAGAGCAAAATAGACTGAGTTCTGTGAACTTCGCTAGCAGAAGTGCCACGTGGTTTAAATATCGTTGTGTTACTGGTAGTGGAGAAAGAAAACGTAGGTTTAGGTCCCATATAAATAGCAGGGCACAGCCTCCCAAACACAAAAGTCAGAATTGTTGAAATGTTCCTCAGACCCCTGACTAGTACACGGACATGGAGTCTACTGTGGATGGTGGTGGTGGTCTGACTTTACCCTTCCCGGCTACACTATGCATGTACATGAGTGATGCCATTATTAACGCGTCTGGGACAATGAAATGTGGTGAAGAGAGAGAAAACTGGAGATTCAATAACTGCATTTTGAAGAAATTATTTCAACTTTTCAGAAGTGATTTATTGCAATGTACAAGGTAGGGCAGGGACAGACAATCCTGACCAGCTGTGATTTTAATATATGGACTGGGGTCAGTTGTTGCTGCTCTTCAAGCGTATGAGGAGCTGTAGAAAGTTCTCATTTACAGCTTTGAAATATGAATCCACTAGATGAAGGTGGCGTATGATTGGGTTTGGCAGTATTCAATTTTTTATAGAGAATCTTGGCAGATAATATCAACGTTTATTTTTAAGCATTTCCCCCCCTGATTTTTATCTATTTAAATTTTATGGGCGGGTGGGCCAGACAATAATTATTTAATGACAATAGCCATTGGGATTCGAGACGTTAATAACCATTAAAACACAAATTGTCAACATCACATACCAAAATATAGAAAGAAAATATTATGAATTCAAACTCAAATATGTTCCCAAGAAGTTTTTTTTTCTTTTTCACTTTGCCTATATGTAAATGTCAGTTATTATCAATGGAAATTTTTTTTGTCACACTGTGTGAGTCTAGTGAAATCAACGTTTACCGACATTTACTGATAAAAATCTAATTTTCCAAGCCTACATATGACACACAACGCTCACTGCTCTAGGTGTTTTCTACAGGTGCAGAGAAGAGAAGTTTACTCACCTTGTGCAGTAACTGAGGTTCTTCAAGAAGGTTGTCCCTGTGGGTGCTCCACTTTAGGTGATGGCGTGCCCCTGCACTGGTAATTGGAGATTTGCAGGAGCAGTGCCTGGTTCGGTTGCAGATGCGCCGTCGCCATCTCTTGCCGCTCCAGGCGGGTACATAGCACTGTGCAACACCCCCTCCCCTCCCGGGGTTCCCTCTTTACCTCAAAGTACCTAGTGTGAAAACTCCGAAGCGGGGGGTAGAGGGTAGTGGAGCACCCAGAGGGACAACCATCTCAGAGAACCTCAGTTACTGCAAAAGGTGAGTAACCTTCTCCTTTTCTTCTTCTTCTTTGAGGAGTGTTCTTGTGGGTGCTCAACTTTTAGATGACTGTCGAGCAGTGCCCCTCAATGGAAGGGAGGGGCTTCAGAGTTGCAGTCATGGCAGACGATAAAACCATTAGTCCGAACAGAGCATCTGATGACATGCTAGATATGATATCATAGATGAATGCTCTTTGGCAGAGGTTCTCAGACTGTGTTCGGTGGACCACCAGTGGTCTGCGAGCTGATCCGCAGATAGTTCCCTCTCAGATGCACGCCTGGGCAGCCGCACACAAGAGAATGAAGCCACACAGGCCCGGCTCAATTAAATGAGGTGCCTGGACCCTGGAGAAGATGCACATGTAAGGTGAAGTGGTGGCCTGGAGGGAATAGGGAGCAGTGGCGTGAGAAGAGGGGGTGGGGGGAATTTGGGATGTGCAGGGCTGCGGCGGCTAGAAAAAGAGGCGGCTTTCCCCAGCTCCAGGGCTGCGGCTGCTGGGGAGAGATGGCCCTCCTTCCCTACCCAGCTCGGTGGCTGCTGCGGTGGGGGAGAGAAGACACATCCATTGCATTAGAAAGGTAAAACTGCTGATATGAAAATGAGAGTTGTCTGCTTTTATTTGTAGAACAAAAAAAGTTAATTAAGGGTTTTTTTTTTTTTATATAGTGCTTTTACCCAAAGCACTTTACAATAGTTAGGTCATGGTACAAACAACATTTGGAAAGATCATTAAGTGGTCCGCTGAGAACCTCAGCAATTTTCAAGTGGTCCGTGGAAAAAAAAGTTTGAGAACCACTGCTCTATGGCATAACGTTGTGTAAAGGTGTGGGCTGATGCCCATGTTGCTGCTTTGGAGATATCCATAGTGGGCACATTGTGAAGGAAGGCTATCAAAGTAGACAGAGCTCTGGTGGAGTGTGCATGGGTCCCCGGTGGGGGTTTTAGGCTACGTCTATACTATGGACCTCACAGTGGCACAGCTGTACTGCTGCAGCTGTTGTTGATAACAAAAGTTAATGCACCCGGAGATCCATTTAGATAGCCTCTGTCTAGATATGGTATCTCCTTTTGATCATTCTGTGATGGAAAGGAATAATTTTGGTGACTTTCTGAAAGTCTCTGTTCTCTCGATGTAAAAGACTAGCGCCCTTCGGATGTCTAGGGTATGCAGTGCTGGTTCTCATTTATTCCTATGCAGATTTGGGAAGAATGATGGGAGATGAGTGGACTGATTCATATGGAATGAGGAGACAACCTTAGGTAAGAACTTGGGATGCAGTCTTAAGGTAACCTTATTTTTGAAGAATGTTGTATATGGGGAGTGTGTGCTGTGAGGGCTCTCAGTTCCCTACCCACTGAGGGGACATGATGGTGATGAGGAAGGGCATCTTCATCGAAAGGTGGAGTAGTGGACATGCGGCTAGTGGTTCAAATGGGGGTTCGGTAAGGCCTTGTAACACCTGATTGACATCCCATGATGCAGTAAGGGTTTGTATTTTGGGGGTAGATGTTACGAAGGCCCTTGAGAAAATGCTTGGTGATTGGGTGAGTGAAAATTGAGAACTCATCCATCTTGTGGTGGAACGCTGTGATAGCTGCAAGATGTACTTTGACCGACCTCATGGAGAGGCTCGATTTCTTAAATTCCAATATATAGTCCCGTACCAATGGTAGAAGAGAGGAAACCAACATGATTTGTCTGTTTTGGCACCATGTATTGAAATGCCTTCATTTGTGTAGGTATGTATGTTGAGTAGTTGCTCTATGACTATTTAACAGACTACCCTTACTTCCTCTGAACAGGTCATTTTGGCTTCTCGGAGCCACAGAGTAGCTACCTCTGGAGGTGAAGTCTTGCCAGATTCGGGTGGTGAACCTGGCCCACATACTGGGAGGAGAGGAGGTAGAAGAGGAAAAGTGCATGATGGGCACACGGCCATCTTTAGGATGTAAGGAAACTACATTTGCCTGGGCCACGTGGGGGCTATTAAGATGACTCTACAGTTGTCTGTCCTGATCTTGTGTGTGACCCATGCTAGAAGAGAGGCCAGAGGGAAGGCGTCCCATTTGATGAGAAAAGCATTGCCCAGGGAACGGGGACCTAATCCCACTCTGGAACAGAAATGTGGTCACTTGGCGTTTTGAGTTGTCGCAGAGAGGTCTACAGCTGGGGACTCCCACTGTTTGAATACATTCTGTAGTACTCCAGTCTTGGGAAAATTTTCTGCTTAGTGCATCTGCAGTGGTATGCTGCCCATGGGTCCCACTATAGCTGTGGTGGGAAAGGCATGAGTGGTGGCATCCAGGGGTGTCCATACAAGTTCTGAATTTCAGGTTCCAGGTGATAGTCCCTTTGTTACAATGGACCTGCTCTGGTAGATGTATGGGGAGGTGAAGAATGATGGGAGGAGTAGATTTCTCCATCCTTGTCACCCTCATCACTTGAAAAGGGAGGAGCAAATCTAGATGGTATGGTAAGATGGCTTGTATGGAGCCTGCTGGAGTGAGGTTGATACTGAGGAGAGGAGAGTCCGGTGTCGAGGAGACTAGGAGATTCTTGTGGCGAAGGAATTGCAGCGGTACCAAGAGCATAGGTATCGAGGAAGGTGTTTGGTGGTACCGATATCTGGGGTGCAGTTGTTGGTGCTGAGGATAGACTCTGCGCACTGTGGAGACAGAAGGTGGTGCCATAGCCTCCAGTGATGTCAAGCTGCTCGGTGCCGAGTGCCTCATCGACTCCAATGGTACTGAGGCAGAAGGTTTCGCTTTCCCATTGCTGCGCTTGTCTGAGCTAGCCTGCTAGTGCAGTACCCACAATACCAGATGGTCCCTCAGAGGTGGAAGGTCCCAGTGCAGTTGGTACTGATAGGGTCTGCTGAGTCAGAGAATGTGGTTTCTTGGTGGGTTTTCTCCCATGAGGGAGGACAATATGCTGATCTAAAGGTTCACTATCAACTAAAACTTAATATCCTAATATAAGAGAAAAAAGGGTGTGGTTTTTTTAGAGACATAAAATAAACAGTGAAGGAGAGGTAATTATAAACTAGCCAACAATGAACTATTCACTAAATAACCAGACTAGCTAGATTAAAGTAGTGAATACATTCCGTGGTACTCCAGTATTCAGTGTTTATATAGATACAACATACAGAGGCGCTGCTAAGTGCTTCGACTTAAGCCAAAGGTGGTAGAGAAGGAACGGGGTGGGGGTGGGGGGTTACACGGCACTATGTAGCCACCTGAAGCAGTGTGAGATGGGTACAGCACATGTGTGACCCAACCAGGCACTACTTCCACAAATCTCCGACTACAGGAAATCGCCTAAAGAGGAGCACCCACAGGGACACTCTTCAAAGAAGAACTGAGGGATTCAGGTTCCCACAGAAAGTTATGGGCAGATTTAGTGAGAAACTATGTATGAAGAAAAATTGCAGATTCTTCAGGGCTTCCTGAGGAGGCAGTTTCTGGCAGGAAGTTCTCTCGGTACACGTGCCTTTTTGCAGCAATACAGAGGAAAGACACCCAACCATTCATACGAGACCACAACATTTTTTCTGAGCCCTCATTAGCTCTTCATATATTCATTATACATTTATCTATTACTAATACCAACACTGATGAGGGGGATGTCAAGATTTTTCTACATGACTGGGCCTCCCAGACTTTCCACTTGAGAAAAGACATCACCACCACCACCACTCTGATATGTTGATTTCAACGAGAGTCCAGAAAACCCTACACGGCCAAGTTTAATACAGCACCAGCAATGGAATCACATAAAGCTGCAAGACATCAATCAGAAACTTCTCCAAAGCATAATCTCAGAAAGTCAAATGTTGCCAAAAGACATGTCATTGAACCAGCTGCTAGAGATACGAAGTTGAGTTTAACATATCTGTTTTATTAGTAACATCCAAGAGTTATCCGTAATACAAAACACTTGCGGATTTCAGTCAACGGCCACACAAAAAAGAAAGTCTTTTCAAAGAGGCACATTCTCCCTTTATTTTGCAAGAGACCGATCTCCCATTGGTCTCAATGGATGGTGCACTCTGAGGAGCATAATGCTTTATGCACACAGGCACTGGTTATTATGTGAACATGTGTCAACAAGCTGACACTTTGGTACAGCCACCCTTCAACTAACCTAGGGCTTGGGCTACTTAGGTTCAAGTCAGTACTCTGCCATGGACTTTTAAAATGACATTGGGCTAGTCCCTTCCCCTCTCCGTGTCTTAACTCCATGCCTGGACAATGAGGATAACAGCACGTTGCCTCACAGGGCTTCTGTGATGGAAAATACTTTACAGACTGTCAGGTGCCCAGATACTACGCTGATGGGGGCCTAAATACCTAAAATCGAGAGCTAGGGCTGTGCTTTTGAAAAGAATTCAGAGGTATTTTCATAGAGTTTGAGATCAAAAGGGACCCTCAAGTCATCTAGTCACATCTCCTGCATGGCACAGGCCACCAACACCAGCCAGCGCCCGCACACTGACCCCAGCTGTCACATCTTAGTACACAATTCAGGTATGATCCTGCCGTTCTTTTATGATGATACTTTAAAAAAATATATGCAGCACATCCTTAACCTGTGGGATTTAATTGTCAAAAGGTATCATCGAGGACAACAGCTTAGTAGGAATCAAAAAAGTATTCAGTGTTTATATAGATAAGGAGAAATCCAGTCAAATTAGATAGCAACCCCCCCCCCACCCTGCTTTTTTTTTTTTTTTTAAGGGATACAAGTCCTAGTGATTCAGGGTATAAGCAGCTGACCACAGCTGCTAGCACATAACCTATTCAAGCAGCAGGTATTTGCCAGTGTCAGAGACAGGATAGTAAATGGACCACAGGTCTGATCCCACCCGGCACTCTTTATGTGATGTACCTCTCTCTTTGTGCTGAAGAATTTAAGGTGTTCTCCTCAAGGACATTATTATTTTGCGAGCTTTCAGAATGCATGATAGATTTTTTTCTTACAACATGAAGGATTTTATTGACGTTTACTTCTATCTTGTGGCTGGTGGCATTTTATAAACTCCGATGATCATAGCTAACATGGCATTGTGCAACTTGGATGGAGGGATCAGCTTCTGCCACTTTGAAAGTCTGATGTTAAAATGCCTGAACAGAAAAATTTGGAGGCTGTCTCCCCATGCAGGCCATGCTTTTGTGATTAGAAAAGTTGCATTCAAACATTTACCTTATAACGTTTCAGAGTTGTCCTGGCTTTATTAATGGATTCCCATAACTCTCTGTGAACCTACCTACTTATTTAGTTCACAACCCAAAAATACTAAGTAGCACATCAGCATTTCAATTTTATAAGTATCTACAGAATATCTAAAAGATTAGCTGAAAGGGGAAATCACCTCTTTGTCAATATAAAAAATGCAAGCCACTTCAATGAACAAAATTCATCAGAAAATGTGAGTAATGAACAGTGATGAGGATTTTCTCATCTTGCTCATTTTAAATTATATGCTAGCTGACTGGATAGTATATGCTGAAAATCTGCTTATGACCAAATAAAATAAAATAAAAATAAAAAATTGAGGAAAGTGCTCTTTTTGCTGAAGCAGGATCTTCCACCACAGTGAGAATTTCAACATACTTTTGTTGAATTAACAGAAATGTCAAAGGCACAAAACCCCCATGCCACGGAAATTGAGACAGACCAGGACCTCCCAGTTGTTCCTAGATCACCCAAATATTTAGAAACAGGCAGGGAGGTTCCATTTAAGACCAAATTCAAATCATATCTCACCTTGTTGTTCCCTCAATCTCTGTTACTGACAATGAGTAATTTACAGATGTTTCATCCAGAAAGATGCCAAATGGTCTAAAAGCCGAACATAAGTATATAGTATGCACCAAGATCTGCTACAGATACAACTGAATTCAGATTTCTATTCTGATCCTCCTTTTTCAAAACTTTCCAACTCAAAAGGAATTTGAGAATTTTCTATACAAGAAGGAAGTTTCAGCAGAATTGGTTACACTATTTTATGCAATGAGAACATGAGGAAAAGAAAACACATTTCCCCCATATATTCTGATCAGAAAAGGTTCACTTTGACAACTGAAAAACAGCTGCATTTAGAAAAAACTGTGTCTTACCAGTTAATTTCATTAGTCCTAAAATAGCAAGATCTTTTGTTACTAATGGAAGGAGGCATACTAATGGGTGTCTACACTACTTTATTTAAGTTGCCCACAACTATCTTCTTTTAAAGGACTTAAACGGATCACTTGATAACCCGTCTGTTCATTCCCTTTGGGGCACCTGCCATTGGCCACACTCAGAGGACAGGATACTGGGCTTGATGGACCTTTGGTCTGACCCAATATGGCCGTTCTTATGTTCTTAAGCACTTTGGGTATGTCTACACTACAATTAAAAACCCACGGTTGGCCTGTGCCAGCGGATGTCAGGCACATGGGGCTTGGGCTGTGGGGTTGTTTAATTGCAGTGTAGATATCTGGGCTTGGGCTGGGACTTGGGCTTTAGGATCCTGCAAGGTGGGAGGATCCCAGAGCTTTGTCTGAAGCCCAAGCCAGAACGTCTACACTGCAGTTAAACAGTTCCGCAGCCAGAGACCAACAAGCCCAAGTCAGCTGGCATGGGCCAGCCACTGGTGTCTAATTGCAGTGCAGACATAATCCTTTAAGTGGGTTTGTTCAGGACTTTACATAAGGGCCTGCCTACTCCATCGGGGAAACTGGAAGAACTTGTAAAACATCACAGGCCAATAGCTCTGTATTAAAGAACTTATGCCAATTAAGGATGGATGAGTTCTGAACATCTCAATTGAAGGTCTTTTAGAATCTCTGCACTTGGAATTAATGGTGCTCATGAGCCGTAGAGGATAAGAAGGCTGCTGCATCACAGAGCCTTTAACACATGGTAGCTCTAGATGAAGAAACTTACAAAGGTGAAGACAAACGTTTGTAATACTCCTCTCAGAAAAATAGCTCTGGATTTTTTTTTTTTTCTGTTCAACAATCCAAAAAACAAAAACAAAATGCAAAAGACTACTGTTTGCTGAAATGCTCAAGTAGAAATATCAAGCATGCAAAAGTCAGAACATTCTAACAGAGAATGCCGCTCTTGTAAAAGTATCTTGTCTACATTTCACATTATGTAGCATTTTCTCTTTTTGTTCCCATTGAGTGAAAGGATATATAGAAGCAGCCTTAACTTTAGGAATCGCCTGACATTTGCATACATGTTATTTGAATCTTCACCGTGCATTAATGCTAGGATTTTGCATTTAATAAGAAAATCACTTCGCTTACCACTGGAAGAAAAACAGCCACCTCTGGAATGAAATGCAGCTGCTGTCAGCATTACTGCACAACAGTTTAGGGAAAGAAATTAATAGCAGTATAGAAAATATGCTCTTTGCATTTGTCTATACAGTGTCTACAACACTGAGATCATATTATATCGTATTAATACTATCATATTATAAACCATTAACAATAAAATAATATCCATTTGAAACTGCAGTGTGAACCTTTTAAAATTCAATTTTGTGTCATTCAATAGACACTTAGTGCCCCCCAACATTCTTCCAGTATAGATTGCTACTTGCTACACAATCACCCTCATTTCCTGAAGCACCTGTTGTTTTGTTTACTATCCACATGATCACCAGGCCCCAGACCTTCCTAATATATGAAAAGTTTACGATTGTTACTCAAGGTGGGATAGCAGTTGGGTAGTAACAGCTTTTGGTCACTATCTGCCTTTGCCTTGTCATTAAGCAGTGACATAGAGGTAACAAAGTCTAAACCCCCTTATTAATTCCCTCGAAGCCATTCTGTCCCCTGGACAGATATAAACAAATGCGTCAGCCCCATTAAAAAAAGATATCTGAGATCAAAAGGAGCAAATAAGAGTCCCTATCTAATAAACGTTTTAATTGTTTGACATTATTTTAAAATTGCTTAGCCTTTTTCCTTGGGTATAAAATTTGATCCTGGACTAAGAACTTTTAAGTTAATTACCATGCCAGAGTGATTATTTTACTGCTGTGTGACAGTATGGAACAGACTTGCCATCACTCTAGTCTCATTTGAGGTCTGCCATCAGTGTAACAAGGCTAGGTGCAGATGTAGTTCACATCAAGTCCTGAAACCCAGACACTCCAAATCATATTTATGCTCTCCAGCACAATGTAATAAGCTCTAGTGGCACGGCAAGGACTACAAGCGCTGCCAATTGTTTTGACAAGTCACATATCTTTTACCAGCTCTAGCCAAATATTACACTTCAGAGTGCCCACGTGTGCCACAATTCATAACATGAAGCAGATTTGCTGACACATACAAGTGTCCTCTTATTGTCACAGATCAAGATGGGTCCAAATTCAACCCTCAGATCAAAACACCCAAAACTGGGCAGCGTTCAAGATCCAGATCTGAATTTTAGGGTTTGAGCCCATCTGTAGGATTAGATACCATTTTGCTTGTATTTCAATTTTCATTTATTCTGATAAAGGTCACTGTAGATTTCACATTGCAAAATGGTTCCACAACATGTGTAGCAAATACAAAAGATGCAGGGCTCATTCATTCCCTAGTGAGATCCCAGATTGGGACAGATGTTAACTCTGTCTCTTAGGAAGTACATTTTCTGCGTGCGCATGGGTTTTCATGTACAATTTGACAATTGGCCTAATCCGAAGCCCACTGAAGTCTATGAGTTTTTCTATTGATTACAATGGGCTTTAGATTAGGCCCAATATAACAGGAGTTTTGATATGTTTGCATGTTGTCTTTTCTAAAAAGAACTGAAGATCATATGTAATCATGGTAACAGCCAAATTCTGGTCTTGATGTTGCCTTTTTTACAAAGCCAGAATAATCTCTAGAACATGCCATTTTTGCATGATGTCACAAAATCACACACACTTAAGGAAAACACTTGAACCACTTAATTCAAAACCCCAGGGGGTCAGTTCAGAAATAGTTTCTATAATATAGTTTCTAATGCTTTAACCAGTCAAGTGTTAAATGTGTATAGGCAGGGGACTTCCAGCAAGTTCCTGGCAAGTCACAGATCTCTCTGTCAGGAAATTTCTGTGTTAATCCAATTTTTCTTTTTAATTAATCTTCCTTTCACCTAGTTTTGCATCAGTCTGAACAATACCCCTCCCTCTTTGGTGTTTAGACTTTCCAAGTATCTGCAGGCATGCATTCTGTTCCCCCATACTTGTTGCTCACCTTATATTTATTTTTTTAGGTTTTTCCTTATAGATTAATCTGTGTTGTATGTCAGTCATTTTGTGTCACTTCTTTGATTTCCCTCCAGTCTGTCTCTCTCTCTGGTAATGGATGTACCCAGAAATGAATGTTCAATAGTTGCATGGCAATAGGGTATGTGAATAAAAATCTCACCTTTAGTACACTTCTCAGGGATGCAATAGGCTTGGCAATGGTTTGGTACGTGGGTAAATTCAATCCCTCAGTCATCCCCCCTCCCCTTGTGCTACAGCACATAGAGCCCCACAGAGCTACAAAATGTCCAGCCCCAACCCCTCAGCACAAGCGTCTCACCTCCTTCTTGCTGTCAGATAGTGAATTTGTACTGGTTCTGGTATATTTAGGGCTTTTGATGCATGTGGGTGGGCAGAATTTGCTTGACATCCTTGATCCACAAATCACGGCCCCAATTCTGCAAAGACTTACACACAAGTTTCACTTTAAGTACGAGTAGTCCCCTGCCTATTCATAAAGTTAAGAGTGTGTGTAAATGTTTGCAGGATTTTGGTCCACGTTTCCAATCTTCTAGGTTCTTCTGTATTATTTCTCTGCCCCAAGAGTGTTCAACAACTCTCTATCAAATATAATCTGCAAATTTCATTGATGTACTCTATACCTTCCACAGCCTATTAATGAAGATGTTTTAAAAACTCAGGTTTGTTTGCCAGGATTTGTTCTTCATTCCCACACATTGCTTGTTTCTTTTGGTGACACTATCCTCTGTATGTTTATGGATTGTCCCCTTATTTGTTTAATTATTTTACGAGGGAGTGATGTTCACTTTAACTGAGTCACTCCTCCCCTGATTACGTTTTTTTTCTTTTTTAACTTCAGTACCCCATTTGCTTTCCCCCAATCTTTTGGTACCACCCCAATCATCACTGACTTTTTGAAAAGTAATTCTCAGTAGTTCAGTAAATTAGGGCTCATCTACCCAGTGTACTAGTTTGCACTAGGGTGGCATAAATTCTAATGGGCACTAATTTGGGGCACACTAACTGGTATGATGTGTGGACCCTGTTGGCACACAATAAAAACTCCCTAGTGTGCATTAACATAGCACTGTTTGAAACAGGACTGCATTAGCATGCACTAGGGAACTTTCATTGTGTACCAGCAGGGTCCAGAAGGAACAGGTAATGCAAAACACCCTAACGTGCTGGAATTTACACCCCACTCACATGGACAAGCCCTTTGTGAGCTAATTCCTTAACACCTCAAGATGCATAACATCTGGACACACTGAGATGTGTATTTCCTGCACCTGTTATTTTTAATGAAGATCTATTTGTACATGCTTGTTGTCACTTCCTAATTTCCCAAGTTTATTTTTCTTTTAAATGGTAGATGAAAAGACCCCCAACAATCCAGCTCATTCTTTTAGAGTCGTCATTAATCTTTCTTAGGTATCTAGATGCTGATTCAGAAGGGATGTACATATGCATGTACATAACTTTAAGAATGTAAGCAGTCCCAATGACACTTAAAGTCAGGCATGTTCTTAAGTACCTTGCTGATTTTTGGCCTTATAGAGGCCCCTCAGTGTAGTATCTAGGTCCATTTACTAATTGACTCAGTTTTTCTCCAGTATTGCCACTAACCCGTACATCTTTATAAATACTCTTAACCCTTAAAACACTTTTGCTATCATGAAGAGTGTGTGTGTGTCTGCATGTGTGCTCTCTTCAAGTCTTATTTGACTATGTATTCTGGTGTTTTTTCCATTTCCAGTAATGTACTTTTTACTCACTGTATTTTTGAACAGGTCCTTGTGAAGCCGCATTGACCACTTCTTGTTCCTCATAATCTTCTTTTTCAGAGGAACTGTAGTCTGTTGTACCTTAATTATGGTATTTTAGCATTCTTAACCCCTCTTCCACCCAAGTGGATTTTAATAATTTTTTCCATTGCACCTTGTTCACTAGGTTTCTTCATTTCCCCCAAATCTGCTTTCTTGAAATCTAATACTCTTGTACTACACTGGTTCATGACCCCTTTCCTCACCACGTTTAATTCAAGTAACATGCGATCCCTTTCCCATTATTCTTAGCCTCTCTGCCAGTAACATTCAGCATTCTTGTAGAAAGACTCAACTAAAAGCAAATGGCTTGGCTTAGGTTTTGAAGAGAACAACCAATCTCTTGTTACATAAGGTGACCAATATAATGACGCTCTGAGGGATGTTTCTTACTTGAGCATAAAAACTTCATAAATGTTGCAACCTAGCTGATGCAAATATAAAACCTCACATATTATGTAAAGAAGGTCATAAATTCTTCAAAAATGAATTCACAGAAAGTTAATGGTCATCTTGCTTAAACACCACTTTATTATTCTGAAGTTAGTGCCTTTACAGGTCTAACAAACTGTACAATCAAACCAGAAACTGTGACTATAAATTTATATACTCAGCTTACGTTAGATAACATATTTAGGAAAACAATAGTGGTCCAGGTAACTGTTTAATACTCCCCCAATAAACATATACATTAAAAAGTTTCAGATTTTCATTAAAATCCTCTTAATGCTTATTTAGCCACATATATAGGCATCAAACTGTTTCTTACAATATTTCATAGTTTATTATTGAAGCTCTATATTTTATTTTTAAAGCATTTAACTATATTGGCAAGATAAGGAATTTCTGGTGATTCATTAAAAATGTTTTGTGAATTCAAATGATGGCTTCTGTAAACCAGGCCAAAATAACTTTAAATGCATAAACAGCAGATAAGTATTGGCCATTATTTCTTTAGTAGATCAGTAAAAAAAAAAACAACCCCCCCCCTCCCCAAAACTAATAGCCTATACTAACTAATATTTGTTTTAGTTTATGGCATCTTTATTTCCTGTACTTTACATTAAGTCACAGGATGTGAGTCTTTAGGGTCAGTAGAGAAGCCACAATACATACAGCTTCTAGGATTATACACCTATGGTAGTAAGAGCAGAATTGGTCTTTGGTCTGCCTAATCTCCACCCACTCACAACAGGAATTCAGTATTTCCTGATGAGAATGATACAACCAGGGAGGGATGGCAGACAGAGGGAGTAAGTCTAAAAGGAGGAGGAAAGGCAGGAGAGGAAGTGGGAAGGAAGCAGGAAAATCCAGTGGCCTACACTACACTATCGGTAGCTTTTTTTTTTTTTTTTTTTTTTGACTATCTGAGAAGTTGTTTGCTCTTCTGGACCTTAACTAATAAAGAATATTTGATTTAGTGAAGATTTAGATGTATTTAAAATACTGTGATGCTTGCATTTACAATGCAGAGCAGCCACTAACTGTTAAGTTGCCACTGAAAAGTACTGCTATATTTCGGCTATATATTTAACTTTGACTTTCTGACTGAACTAGAATAGAGAACACAGTATTGTCCGGCCCAGGAGATCAGCTGAATTTAAAAAACACCAAGAAGTCAGATTTGTGAGCACTTGAAGACAATGGCAGAGAAAATACCTAAAGTGTTAAATTTTTCAAACACGCAGCTCCTTTCCCCTGCATACTATATTTGAATGTGTATTAGAGCCATCTGCAGGTAGTAACATTTGTAGTATGCATCTGGATAGTTTATACCAGTTGAATCTTACAACATGCCAATATACACATCCGTTCTCGTCAGCATTCCTGTGCGACCAGGGAGCTTCAAACTGAGATATTCAGAAATGTTTAACATGCCCCATTTTCAAAAAATATTTTTAACAAATGAAATATACTTTGCGGCATACACATGAAGATTTCTCTATAAACATACAGCTAAGGAGAGGATATTAGAGCAAAGTTCGTCTAACAGCCTTGATAGGATGAAAAACAATAGATAATTTTTTTTTTTTACTGTGGCATTTCTAATAATCTTTCTTATTTTGAAGGATAACCACAGGAATCACACTATTGCTTGCCAGTAAATTGAACAACCACTCCAATGATTTAAGTATTCTGCTCAGTGTTTAAAGGAAACAGCCAGGAGTAATGGGAGTATGTTTAACTGTGTTCTTTTGTGGGATGCTTGCGTTTTGCTGTTGTCTATGTTTTCATCATTGCTGAAGAAGCTTGAAAGCAGGTGAGCTGCAGGTGCATACTACTTTTAAATTTGTTTAGTAGCTCTTCTAATAACCTGCAAAAAAGAAAACATTTTATAACTTTGGCAATTGGGAGTTTACAGATTTGGGGTGTTTCAAGTTAGGTTTATCCATTTATTTAGAAGGTAATTAATGTGGTATACATCATAAGCTCTCTGACCTTGGACACATTAAGGCAGTAATATTTCGGTATATATGAAATGTTAAGTTTCTCCAATATAGCATATCAGGAGCAAACATGCCCTACTACAAAAGCAGGTACTGTAGATGCACACCTATTTTTTAAAAAAATCCACTTATTGTGAGTAATGCAAGGAAAATCTTACTTTGTTGTGTTCAAGTTCCTCTAGTACTTTCTTACCCTCCCACAGTATCATATCAGACAACTGGGTGCTCTGAAGTAGTTTTACATCCTTTGGTAACAGATCCTGTATAGACCACGGTTAAGAGACCAGATACTTGAACAGAGAGACTGCTGATTCGTTCTAGTATGAAAATTCTTATAATTTCTCACAATATAGCAGGAAAATGACAAATTCCACTGCAGTGACACCAACAGACACATACTGGAAGCAGCAGCTTTCAGAGAATCAGTAGCGGAGCATTGGGAATGTTAGGACCACATTGTGTTAACTTGACACTTTTTTTACAATCCCACAAGCTTGTTCTTTTAGAATGCATCGCAAGAAGCCTGTTTTTGTGTGGTTGAATAAGATAAGGGAAAACCCTACTTAAAGCTTTAGCAGTTATTTCTGTGTTCTCAAATACATGGTCAACTTAAATCAGGTCAAATGCTGGCACTTGTTCACAAAACCATATATAGCTGATGTTTAGATGTACAGCAACCACAAGTTATATTTAACCTGCTGCATAACGGGACAGCAAAAATTATGTGCTCATGGAAGAACATAGCCTCAGAGGTATTATCAAGTTGTATGCTTTTGCCTTCATATAAATGATATCTTCAAAAATAAATTTTCATGTAAAAGGTGACCTGCAAAAGAAAAAAGTGGGCTTCTTTCTCCCAGCCTCCCCCCCTTTCCCCCCTCCTTATGGTCTATGTCAGGGGTGGCCAACCTGTGGCTCTTCAGAAGTTAATATGCGGCTCCTTGTATAGGCACCAACTCCGGGGCTGGAGATACAGGCGCCAACTTTCCAGTGTGCTGGGGGGTGCTCACTGCTCAACCCCTGGCTCTGCCACAGGCCCTGCCCCCACTCCACCCCTTCCCGCCCTGCCCCCTAAGCCTGCTGTGCCCTCGCTCCTCCACCCCCTGAGCCTCCTGCACACCATGAAACAGCTGATTGAGAGGCGCTGATCGGCAGGGCTGCCGGTGGGTGGGAGGTGCTGGGAGTGGCGGTGCGGGGGGGGGTGGAGCTGATGGGGAGCTGCTGACATATTAGTGTGGCTCTTTGGCAACGTACATTGGTAAATTCTGGGTCCTTCTCAGGCTCAGGTTGGCCACCCCTGGTCTAGGTCTATTTAGACTGTAAACTCTTTTGGACAGAAACTGTTTCTTTCTCTGTGTCTGTACAGTGCCTACCACCCTGAGAAAACACACACACACAAAATAATGTAGTCTGAGCTTTTTTATGTTTTTAAAGCCTGGTTTGCTACTTCGGAAGACTCTATGGTGCCGGGAGACCTAGTGAAATGGCAACATCACAGAAGTCAAGAGATTGAAAGCTGAGCAAATGCAAGGTGATGAGTTTTGCCATCAGGCTATTTAAAACTTTTTATTGTTTATGTTACCACCTATTGAACTCAGTGAAAATATTTGTGTCACAGGCATGACTAGAGGCCTCAGATGAGACTGGGGGTCCCACTGCGCTAGGCACTGTACATACACGTAATAAGAGACAGTTCCTACATCAAAGAATTTACAATCTAACACTAGCCAAAGGATGGGAGAAAGGAAGTACCGTCACCCCCATTTTACAGATATGGAACTGAGCCACAGAGCGGTTAAGTGCCTTGTCCCAAGTCACACAGGAAGTCTGTGGTAGAGCTGGGAATCGAAACCTGATCTCCTGAACAGAGGTCGAGTGCCTTAACCACAGACCATCTTTCCTCTTCAGCTACAATGCATATGGAGATTTTGTTAAAGATTCAGTGCTGTCACCCCTTTAACTAGGTCACACTGAGCATCTCAGATTGACAAGAAAACCTCCAGCAAAAGCAGGGAAAATCAGAATTCATATTTCTAAGGTAAAACTAAGCATTTTGGGGGGAGGGGGAAACCCCAACACTTTTAGGTCAACATTGAAAGAAGCAAGAAAGGAGAGCTCACACAATTTTATAAAATCCTTTGCAGGCTTCCTTTCAGCAGCTGCCAATCATTTCCTTCCAAAAACAAATAATACGTTGTGTACTGTAAAATTAACAGGTGTGTGTCTTTCCCAGGATCAGCGAGTGAAAGCACAAACAAATGAATACCCACTTCCCCAACAGCCCCTCTGGGAAGGGCTACTGAGGACATCCATCATTCACACGCAGGCAATATTTCAATATTACATGGAGTGTGTTATTGGTAACACCAGCAGCTCTATCTCATTCCATAAAAAATACATTTAACATAATTATTTGTAATTTTGTCATGAACAGTGTGGGAAGTTTACAGATGTAGTGGTAACATACATGAGAAAATAATGTAAGGTATAGAACACATCCTTAACTCTCTGGGCCTCAGAGCTGCCCTCTGGGTGGAGGTAGAGCTGTAAAAACTGTACCATGCTTTGTTTGTGAACCGCCTTCTGTAATTCAGTGCACAGTGGTTGGAAACATACCAAGCCTTATGGTTTTGTCTGAAAGTTTAATTTCGATGAACTCCAATTGCAAAGGGGAACCTTCCTTACCCCAGAAGAGGCTCCTCTCCTATCTTCAGACCCTCCTGTAGAGCTCTAAAAGGTGGGGAGAGGTCTTGAGGCTTGTGGATGACAGGAGCAAGGAGTAATTGTTGGATAAATGGATGGAGGCCCATTGCAGGGAAGCCAGGTTCACAAATTTTGTAGCTGTGCAAGCATCCTTTGCTTGTGTCTACAGAATATTGAACTAAGGTGATGTCTGAATGGATTCCGTGCAAATGTTTCACGCATCTTTGGTTTCATAGACAGAACACAAACCAATACCAAGTTTGTTTTTCTGAGATATGTGTGTGTGTTGTATGTGTAAATACATTCGTTATGGGCTCAACATTGTAAGGTGCTGTGCACTCTGGCCCCAAATCAGTGAAGTGCTAATTACATACTTCACCTTAAGTGTGTGAGTGGGCCCATTTATCACATGGCATTACTAACATGCTTTAATCTAAGAGCATATTTAAATTCTTTGCTAGACTGGGGTCACAGTGGCCATCATCTTCAGATCTGAATCCTTCTGGGCCCGTATCAAAGGCCCTTGCATAATACAATTAGGTGATGGTAAAAGTGGCTATTTTAAAAAAAGTTATTAGTTTTTAATTATATTCCAGAATCTAAGCTTTCATTTAGGAAAAAAATAAAGTTTCTAGCCCTTACAGTTGTGAACAAACAGTGGAAATGAACACAGCAACATTTGCTTGAATTTGCTGAGAGCCTGAAACAATAGGTCTGGAGACATGAATCTGTCCATTCACCACAATGTGTGTTAACTCTGAAAGTTAATTATGACAATTTAAATGTCGGCACTATTTCTGATTTTAGTATAAACATCAAGCTAATGTGCTTATCCACCACTGCTATATAGATACTGGTTTAGATGTAGCAGGGCAGAATACCTTTGTCAAGGGTTGCTGGGATGGGGAAAGAGGAATTCAATTTCCTCTTCTAAATTTAAAGGAGCGCTACATTCCCCTCTTATTTAAAGCCTTTGGATTACAAAACCAAACAAAACTGTCTTCCAAGTTCCCCAAGACACCAATTGTCAAAACCTTCTGTTTTCCTCCCTGACTATTTTTCCAATGCAGTTATTGGTATTCAATAGAATAAGACAATGCAGCACACTGAAACTTGAAAATTAGCGTGGAAAGCTATAATTGACTGTAATTCAAAAATGATACTGTATTGATTAGACTGGACTAGGGAACAGAGCAGTGACACATAAAGCCAAAGTTTCTGCTGTATAATTTAGGTCCAACGTGCCACACTGAATCAGAGCTTTGTCCTGAATCAGGGCTGCCATTCTGTGACTCACAAAAGTCAAATACCATAACTTATTCTTCAGCACCACTATTTTGGTACTGCACTAAAAAACTAGCGCTCTTGAGAGTGGTATTATAAATGTTAAAGAAAGTGCAAGTACACTTACTTTTTGTCTGCTCCACTTAAGAGTTGCGGCAGGGCTTCCAAAGCTTGCTTAAAGCTTGAGCTGTAATGCAAACATATTTAATATTTCTCAGGCATAATAGCTCTCTCTCACAGCTCCCTCCATATCTTCATGAATAGATACTTTAATTTATGAAATGTTTTGATTTAGCTAAATTAACACATTATCAACTCAACACCTCAGGCTTATGAATAATTTGAATATAGCCAGCCATAGGCTCAGGTAGACTTCTAGCCTGAACAAATTCCACAGCCACTGAAAATACCTGATCCCAGATAAACCCTGGAGATGGACAGCAAAAGTATTTATGCTGAACATAGTCGTTGTGAGGGGCCACAGAGAAAGAGGAAGTCTCTGAAATAACTGGTCTTAGTCATTTATGGTGCTATAGACAATAGTTAATCTGAATTCCACCCAGAAGTGAACAGGAATAAAATGAAGTACAGATGTATATGCTCTCACTGGCTTGCTGTACTTAAGAGACAGGCCCTGCATTCTACACTAGCTGAACAGCTGACTGGCATTCCAAGAGTCCTACATCGAGAGTGTTATAGTAGTCAAATGCTAAGTTGACAGAGCTATAGGTAACAGTGTCCAAATCTGCATTCAAGTGGGAAGGATACATTTTGGCTAACAGAAGATGAATGACCACTTCTTCTAGCGGGGATCCAGGAACCAGGAGGAGTCTGATGAGACCCAGAGACTATGAATCACTTTGTTTTGATGGCAACAAGCAGGATTTTCATTTTATCAAATCTGTGTTTTTGCCAAATTGTTTTCATCCAGATCCCTATCTCTGCCAGACACTTGGAGAGCGGGGAAGTAGTACTCCCAAAATTAGATGAAAAGATACTGCTCAAAATGTTATCATAAAAGTAACAATATTTCCCACTACCAGAGATAAGCTTAATAACAGAGTTTTCAAAGTATGCCATTGTTTGAAATTAATTTGAAATAAAATTACTTTACACAAATATTTAAGCTATATTTAGCTTATTTTAGTTTTTTCATATTTATCAGGCATTTCATTTTAAATCAACAGCACAAGCTACTTAGCATCTTACTTGCTTTCTGGCGTTAGGTATATGGCCACAGCATCTCTCAATGCACAAATTTCAAGCCTTGCCTAGAGACAGAATGTAACCATAGTTACAAATTTAAAACATTCTTTGGATAATTAAACATATATGTCACAAAGCCTCTCGCCTGTTTTCAGAAGCAAAATATTACTGCACACTGCAACTTTAAGCAGCCTTAATAACTTCAATAACTTGTTTCCTGTATTTCTGGTTACCACTCTGCCATGTCAGTTAGGAAGTGCTGCAGGAACGATTACAAATTTGTGAAATTGAAGTCAAATTGTTTATCCAATCACTATGAAGTTGTCTCCAAACAAAGAGCCGTCTCCCAGTAACAGTACCAAAGCATGAATTCTGGTGCTCCTTTTCTGCTCTGAGATAGCATTTCTGTGCTTTTATATCTGTAGCTATTGCTTTCTACAGGGCAAGACTAGCTCCTTACAGCACATCTTGGCCAGAGAGGAAGAAAACACAAGAGAACAAACATCGGTTAATACACATTTTAGTCTGGGTTTTGCTGCTGAATTTATTTTCTTCTTCAGATGAGGAAGTAAGATGGTTCTGCTCCACTTCTCTCATCTGTCACTTTGCTGCATATACAGGCTTGGGGATTTTACCTCAGCAATGTACCTGTGTGTCAATTTCCAGCTAAGCAGGCTATGATGGAAAATGAAGTTTGGGTACATTTCCGAGGTAAAAGTGAATCAAGAAGGGTATAAGAGATCTTCTTTGCTCTCATTGAAATAATTTCCACCATGGATTTTATGTGAAGATGGTAACACCATTAATTTGATCAATACTTAAAAAAATATGCCATTTACACATTTCTTTCTAGAAATGGATTAGAGCCACAAACTTCACCATAATTCACAATCGGCTTTTGTTCAGCCCATTACAGAGATTCTGATGGATCCAGCCATGAAATGCAGAGACTGATCCAAACGTAACCAAAGTTAATATAACCACATCAACTCTCTAATTAAGCTTTTTAAACTCTAACATACATATTTATTTTCAACTGTAATGAAGGTTTTTGTTTGGGAATATCTTATACATATATCATACATACAGTTTTTATTTTTCCCTGCTAGATAGGCAGCCAGCATAGGTTTGTGCTTTAAGGGTGCAGGACTTCCTGGCAAGCATTAGGATTTAGCTGACCACCAATTTTATGGTAAAGAGAAATGTTTCCCTTGTAGGAAAATGGCAAGCATAGATCGGCCTTCTCAACTTTCCTGAACATCTTGTAGGTTCTTTCAGGATGAATGGGTTAGGATTTTTGAGAGCTGGGTACCTTAGGGGCTTTTAGACCCTGGTTCTGCCACCAATAAAATTTTGAGTTACTGGGTTTTAGTGTAAAACTAAGTTGTGTAGTTTTGTTTCAGTTTTAAGAGGCAAAAGCCCACTGTGGTAGTGACACATTATCAGGATCCATAGTTTATGCCTAACATCAAGCACAAGGCTGGGAAGTGAGTGAAGCCTGGATATGTAGGAGGTGTCTGGATCAGGGGACTGGCTGTTAAATATAGATTGAGGCGTCTCTTGTCAAAGCTCAGTTCTTTCCACAGGGTATGGGTATTTTTGAGCAGTTTGGTCTGGTCCATATCCTACTGGTTTTGGTACAATCAATCTATCAATAGTGAGGGTTGATTATGGCCAGAATGATAAAAAAGGGACCACAACTGACAAATTTTTCTCCTGGGAGAGACAATTCTTTCAGTTATGGGTTCAGGTAGTGAGTTCAATAAAAGGTGGGCTACTTATTCAACTCAAAAGTTAATTGTGTAGAGCCTTTATTTACCAACTTTACCCGGCTCTGACAAGAAGTCCTTCCGACATGAATTCTCCCTCAGATGCTACTCTACTAACAGTAATTGGAAAGTATTACAAGTACATTTAAAATCCAAACTGAACATAAGGTTTATAATATGGTGCGATTTAATATTTAGGTTTCCCCCCACCAGATGCCAAGTTTGCTGGAGAGAATATGAAATGGCAGCTGGTAGTTCCTGCAAGTCCTAGAGAGGCTGTACGTCAGAGAGAGTACCCATTGAGTCAAAGGGAGCTTTCTTTTTTCTTTAGACTTCTCTAGAACTAGCTCAAACGAATGGATCAATCAGGAGTGAGTAGGGCAGTGTTAAAATATCTGTTTTATCCATGGGTTGGTAAAGTGCCACCACTTCCATGGTCTGAGTTCAAAGCAGGCACTGCCACAATCTGAAAGACCCTGCCACAGAGTATAGTTCATTTGTATAAAAAAATCATAAGCTTGGTTTAAAAACAAAAACCAAATATTTGAATATAGTCCTGAGACTCTGCATTTAATAACATTATACAACTATTGTGAGTAAACTCCTCATCCCTCCAAAATCCTTTTTGGAAAATATGCACAATTAATGGTAGGTAAACTACCAGAATGCTCATGTATGCCAATATGGAACACAAAGCTCCTTTGTATCAGACCACTGTGGATTACATCGTATCACATTTCATCTCAAATGCTTTCCTTCTCTCCTTGTCACATTTGTGAAATACCATGTGTATTTAATATATTTACATGTAATTACATTTTAAATATACACTAGTTAATTCTACCCTTGTAACTTCACTAGGCTATGGAGTCTTCTGCTCCAATTAAGTTTAATTGCTAACTAGAAAGCATAAATAGTCTATGGACTCTCCTCTTTAAATGTTAAGTTGATAATACTCTACATTGTATCTTCATTACAAAGAGTGTAATATATTTTTAAAAATAACCCCATTTTTGTTTAGATTTTCAGTTGCTTTAGAATTCTAAAACAAAGCTGAAAAAACAGTAAGATGGGTGTTGGCTGCAGATTTCCATTTCTTTTATCTGCATTATTAAGAATGGATTTTAAAAGCTAAACATTCTTTTTAAATACAAGACATGGAAGAATTGAAGTAAAACCTGAATATGACGGTATTTTAAGATGTAAAATTAATTGACTGGACTACAAACAATTCACAGGCCATATACAGCCTATAGGTATTCCTCAGTCAAAAGATTCAAAAGCACTGACTTAAGAGTTTTGTCTGAATAAGGACTATTGGATGTGATTCTATGAAGAATGTGATTAAACCATGTATTCTATAAATAAATGAAGCACCAGTGTTATAGTTATTTACAAAACCCTAAGAATTTACCCTTCCTTGAACCCCTTTGGGAATCTTAATGTCACAAGAAAAGCACTCAAAATAAATGGTTAGAAACAATGGGCCAGCACATATTCCCGCCCACCTCTGTTTATTAAAATACTCTGGTCACCGTTCATTTGCTCATTGTTGTTGGTAGTGGTTCATCTAATCTGAAATGGGAAAGGCAAGACCATTTGATAAATGGATCTTTAAGACCTTCTTTAATGGTAATTTTTGCAAGTGTTTCTGTAGTGATGTCATTTTGCAGCTTCAGTGAAACAGCTATGCCTTCCTCTGGAGTTGTACAATACAGGAAATGTTTTTATTCTCTCTCCAGACTTTGGAATAATATACCACTATGACACATCACTACACTGGCCTTTCCACACTAATACCAATAGATTTAAAAACAAGCTATAAAATACAATTAAAAACATTATTAAAACCAAAATCTTTGCAAACAAAAATAAGAACACATTCAAAATATTTAATTGGCTGCTGTAAAATAATGGGTAAAAATATAACTTCTACAACAGCTGTTTGTTGCATTTGAGTACAAAGAGAAACTCAGAGTCTTTATCTACCTGTAAAGCTCCATTTTTACTGAACGATGACACACACTGCATCAGTCGACTTAGCTCTTCAGCAACAGATTCCACAATCTTTGACAGTACTCGAGGCACTAATTCCTTAGAGATGGTGAAGACCTGCAGGTTTTAAATCAGAGTTATGAATCGGGTATCTGTATGAATATTTATATTGCACCTTAGTATGGACATCCAAAGAGTTAACCTTGATTGCATGTTTTGCTGCTTTTCCCAGAAGCACCTTATCTTCTTCCCACTGCTCAGCCAGTTTGTTCCACCTGTTATGGCTTGTCATAAACCTAGACTGAAAACTCTCTTGGACTGTCTTTTTTATTACTTGCTTATATAACACTGAGACCAATAGTGCCTGGATTCCCAATTAGGGTCCATAGTTGCTGCCATACTAATAATACAAGATCCACCTCCTAAGAAGCTTACAAAATAACAGAGTAATAAAACAAATAGATAGTCAGGTGCTGAAATGAGATCAAACAGTGTCAGAGACCAGAAGCTTGGCAAAAAAGTAGGTTTTAAGGAGAGATTTAAAGACAATAAGAGACTGTTAATGCACTGGAAGAGGGATAATGTCTCATATAATTAGGAGAGAGAATTGGGCAGAACACGGGGCAAGAGATGGATAAGAGGAAATGAGATTGGCCCTGTAGGTAGAGCAGAGTTCTGTTAAGCCTTGACAATGAAAATGAGGAGCAGTGTGGATTACATGTGGAAAAGAGAGGGGAAAGAAAAAGGGATGGTGATTTGAGGAGGAAGTGAGGTGATCAGAGTCATGGGAAATGATGATGATTTTGGCTAGAAATTTAATTATTCATTTATTCAGATTTCTTAAAAAAACAAGCAATCAACAACAAATGATTCGGTCTCACTTTTGCTACAGGACTTTTGCTTTACGTGAAAGTTAGGAGTGTGTCCGATTTCACAGTGAAAAACTGCTTTATAGAAATGCATAATCAGTTGAAAATACTTTGAGAAACACCAGTATGTGGATGAGTAAAACCCAAATATGAATTTAGAAACCATACCTGATTTTTCATGATATATGTGAGAGTGATGTGTCATGGATCTCACAGACTAGACAAACAGTAATATAACAGATTTGCACCACAGCCAAGGCATACTGAGCACACACATGCTGGCTATCAGTCACTCACCCTGTTAGTTCAAATAATCATCTTGCTTTTAACTGCTTTGACCCACAAAAGCCAACAATTTTGGTCACATACAGAGAAAAATGGTAAAAGCAAAATGGGAAAAAGCCATTTCATGCAGGTGTTGCTGAGCAATACAACACAAGCATACCAAGTAAACGGTCAAAACCTTCTAAGAAGAAGAACGTATTTGTACCCACAATGGCTGTTCTCAACGTTACTTTTTAGAACTCAGGAAAAAAATTCTCAGCTATAGTAAATCATCGCATTTTTGCAAAAACTATACTTATTTTGGTTTCAGTTCAAATTTGACTTTTAGTTAAAGTAACCATTTTTTTCACCTCAGAACCTGTCTATTGCACAGCTGATGGTTAACTATTGTTGTTTAAACTATGGAAATCAGCAGTGTTGCTAGCAAAATCTAAGACTGAGCCAGATTGGCAAAATTTCAGCAGAAAACAGTGTTACTCTTGTGGAAATTGTAAAATTTCACACCAGTGATCAAATTCACATAGTTCTGCAAGTACTTGCAAAAATGTCATTTCACACACAGAAATTCATGAGGCAAAACTGAACATGGGAGAAACAACTCGCGTCCAATTCAGTAGGGTGTTTACGCATGTGCCCTAATTTTAAGCACGAGTAGTCCAATTGACATCAATGAGACAACAAACTCTTTAAAGTTAGTCATATGCTTAAATCCCTGTCTGAATCAGGACTTTAATCATCATACCTACTTAAAAGGACACAGCCAAGTTAAAAATCATTTAAAAAATTTCATTACTTGTGTTTATGAAAAACAATTTAGATTATTTTGACTGAATTTAAAAGAAAAATCTAACTTATTTTGTTTGTTCCTTTCATGTAATTTACTCATCCTGGAAAATGAAAATAGACTAATCATTTTCACTGTGGCTTATAGCTATGTTAACTCCTTCATTCTCAGGTACTGGCACAATGCTGCAGTATTTGTGCTACAGACACTGGAGGTAAATACCTGCATCAAAGCAAAAATCTGTTTTAATTGGAATTCCAAAAGCCATGAAAATATTTCAATTAGCATTAGTGTCTCTAATTAGAGAAAATATTAAAAGGAGCCTAGAATACTCAAAAGCCAATTTAAACAAGTAAAGAGGGTCCAAAGACAGAACAGTGTTATTTGTGCTATGTGAAAGAATGGTTTTGGTAATACTAATGAGAAAATACTTTTGTGATAGTGAGGGATGGGATTATTTCGAACAGGTGCTTTAACTTAAGTACTGTAGAAAATTCCTGCAATAGTCAATTTACACTTAGGTATGCATCTGCAAGTATGCAGCTCTGCAAATAATTATTTCAATTTTCATCAGAAATTTCACACTTACTTTTTTAACATACACTCCTCCTCTCTGTTGCACGCCATGGCCCACTTTGGGAGTCCAGACAGTACATATCCGCGGTTCCCAAACTGGGGATCATGCCCTCAGCAGATGGGGTCATGGGCCAACAGGTCAGATTCGGCTTGTGATCTGATGCTGTCTGCCCCCAAACATGTCCAGACTTGCTCCATAAGCGATACACCAGGAGACCGCTATTTTGATCTACAAAATGGTGACCTCCACAAAGTGTGACCTCACACCTACGGTGTGTGTGAGGTCACTCTGTGCAGAGATCACCATTTTGTAAAATAGCGGCTTCCTGGCACAGTATTTGTGCAGCAGGTCCAGACACGTTGGCTGTGCGGAGGTGGTTGTATGGATGCCATTTAACCATTTGCACCATCTGGCTGTGCCAGCATCCAGGGGAGGGAGACTTGAATCCAGAAGATACTTATCTGTGGGCAGTAGTTTTACCAGAAGAGCATCCTCTCTGCTTGAGCCAGTAGGAGTCCGTGCTAGTTTTTTCTGAGCTGGGAATCTGCAGTGGCTTGTAAACGCCTTAAGGCAGGGCCCATATCTTCTTTTATGCCACCCTAAGTATCCTGTTAGTACTCAATAAAGAATCATTGTAAATTGCTGTCTCTGTGCTGTAAGTTACTGGCTGACAGTGAAATTATTTGGCCTCCCACACACGTGATGACTGAGTATCTCAGCCAGATGGAGTAATGGTTTGCATCCTTTTTCCCTGACTTGGAACATTATAAAGTATGATTGGGTGTGAAACCTGTTTGCAAGCCTCATGCCATGGATTTGCCAGCAGCTGAAATTGAACAACTCATCAACATTTCCTGCGATTGATTCTTGGGAGGAACATATGCCCAATTTTCTCTCCCAGAGTTCTGGTTCACCGTCAAGAACGAACATCCTGCTTTCTCAACACATGCATTGAAACTGATGGTGCCATTCATGAGTACATATTTGTGTGAAGTTGGTTTCAGCACATTTGTGTCCATCAAGTCTCAGTACTGATCTGCCACTGATGTCACCATTAGATTAGATGTGCAATTTCTACTATGCGGCTGGATTTAGAGAAGCCATGTTGCCACATACAAGTCCATGTGCTCACATAAGAGAGCACTAACTAGAACTCCTTGGATTCCTTGGTTGTTACGTTGCTTTGTTGTTGTCTGGGTCACAGGAAACAGTAAGTCTCAAAATGGGGTCATGCAGGCAAATATGAACTATGTATCCATTCCAGATTTTCTATTTGTGCTTGATGAATTTCCATGCAACATGATGTACGTTTTCCCCCTCTAACAGCACAAGTTCAACACTTTCCCCACACTCCCATCTCTTGAAGCACAAACTAACTCAGTTCATAGAAAGAGCACTGTATTTTTTTAAAACATGCACGGAAAGAGAAGAATTGAGTATTATACTTTGACTTTCCTCTTCTTCAGATTGTTGAAAGAAAATAAAAAGCACACATCCAGGATTTGTCTTCACAGGGAGTTATTCCAAAACTGCTACCCGTGATTAACTCCACATAAGGACACTTATTCCAGAACAAGAGTACCTTATTTTGAATTAGTTTAACCTATACTAATTTGGAAGAAGACACTCTTATTTACTCTTAGTGTGCTTTGACCTACCCTGTTTTGAAACAGGAGCAGATTAAAATGCACTAGGGAGCTTTTAAGGCATGACAGCAGGATCCACATAGACAGTTAGGATAGCAGCAGGATAGCACAAAGTAGATTTACTTCCCAGCTTGCTGCGTACTCACTGTTCACATAGGTAAACCAGTTTAATCCATGCTAATTTGGAATAAGAGTGTCTACACCTAGAATTAATCAGGAATAGTTAATCCAGTTTAAATTCACACGCTACTTTATTCTGGATTCTCTTTCTGGGTAAACAAGCCCTAAAATGCGATATGTGGTGTTACCGATGGACGTTTATAAAATTTTCAACCACCCCCACCTCTTTAATAAAATTTGTATTTAAACACAAAAATTAAGGTGGCCTGATTTTCAGAGGTGCTCATTTCCAATGAAGTCAGCCAATTTATTTTGTTTGACGCTTGTAATAATGTGAATAATCTAAAGTTACCTCACCTCTGCGTGCACAGCGATGATATTCACTAATGCTTCTTTCAAATAGTTTCTGACACCTAAAACAGAACAAAAAAGGACAGTCAATCACTATCACTGTGTTATCTTGACAGAGCTAAGATAGTCTACTGTTCAATTCTATTGCTCAATGGTAGACTTTTTCTTTTCATTTCTTTAACTAACACATTTGCAATGATAGAGGCAGAAAGAGAAAGTTCCACAGCCACATCGCCACAATCTATTTCCTTTTTCAAAATCAAATGGAGAAAGGCACATTTCCTTACAGCAAAAGGTTAAAGAAGCCAGTAGGTTCCTGTTTCAGTATTCTTCTTCTTCTGTGTGAGAGCCTGTCTCTGATAACCTTTCAGTTTACCACAGATCCAATATTTAAAAAAAAAAGAAAATCCCCTTAATGTAAAGGTCCTGTTGATACACATACAATATGGTATATTACATGTATAACAGGCAAGTGATGTTTTAAGAAGCGAACGTAGACAACAGAATTATATAGCTTGCAAGCAGAAGATCTCATTCCTATTTCTTTTGCAGCTTCTTTGATTGTGAAATATTATCATAAATGGAAATAAGAATTCTTGTTTCTATGGAAGTGGTTTTAGAAGATATTACTCATGACAATTTATAGCAGATGTTATGCTTATATAGAAGAAGTTTCTTTGGGGAAAAAATTTCAAGCAAGCAGTTTATTGTCTAACAAAACTTTTACAGTAGCATATAAAATATTTGTTCAGTAAATCTAGAGAAACAGAACGAATCTGGCTCTTTGTGTACATTGCTTTGCAAGCAATGGCAACACAGGGACTATTTTTTTAAGGGTAGTTAATTTGCGACATAAAGGCAAGCAGAATCGTTGAAAGCACAAAAGCAGTAGAGAGAGAGAGAAGGGGTAGATGTACATGATTGGCCAGATTCTGATTTTGTTACACTAGCGTAAATCCAGAGTACACTGACCCCACACCGACCTCTTTGTACATACTCCAAATGTAACTGAGATCAGAATTTTGGAGAATATTAAGGCTCTACAGATTGTGAGTTACAATGGATATTAATATTGCAATTATAAAAGTTACATCAAAGATACACTTGTAATCAGTTCATCTCATTTACTCCATCTTTCTTAGATACGCCTCAGTCGTTATAGCACAGTTCTACTTTGAAAAGTGACTCTAAAAATGACATTGAGGGAATCAAAGTGCATTGTCTCTCAACTGTCATTTCAAGTGTACTCAGTTTATAAAATATATTTGTGTGTTTATTTTATTTGCAAATCCAGTTTGAGATTTAAAAATCAGGCTGCACTCTTTCCTTCCCATCAAACCTAGTTCAAACACACCCAGAGTCCCCCTGGCACTCACCTCTGTAATCCTTATCACTCACAGTTTATTATGAAATCTGTATTTTGTGTATGTATACAAATCTATACATTTTCTCCATTATTCACAGATGGACTGAGCTGGGAAGGCTGGGAGGAGGCAGATACAGGAAGGCTGGGAGATTAAGAGAAGAAGAGGTTCAAGAACAGAAACTGCATGCCACATGAAATGGCAGCAAGTAGAGGTGATTGAAAACCTATGTTGGAAGCAGCATGAAGCTGCTGAGGGAAGAAGCCCCTCGATTAGGGAAGGAGTTGGTACTGGGGGAAGGACCTATAAGTAGCCCTGTTTGGGGGCAGGAGTGGCCGCCAGGAAGATAACAACCTCACTTAGGACAAGAGCAGGTCTCCTACATCCCCATACTCTTTAAATCTCACTGCGGGGGAGCATGGTGATGGGAGAGAGAAGTTTCACAGTGCTGGGCAGATCCATACTCTTGGCTAGGCCCTAAGATCACTGGTTCTCCAGGGCAGAGAACGATGCTGAGCTGAGCTCACAGACACAGACTCCCAACATTGTATGAGGAGGAGAGAGGAGCAGAGCGAGCACATGGAGAACTCTAACTCTTTCCACCTCATTGCAAGGACACTTCCCAACTGCAGAGTCTTCTGAGAGTCCAGACTGGTCTTCTCATCCACTATGACTAGATATCCGTGATTTCTGCAGAGGCCAATGTAGCTGATCTCAGGGCTGCCCAAGCAACTGATGGTGTGGCTGGCCCAGGGGACTGTCTGAGTAGTGGTCCTGGGGGTGGCCAGAGCAGCTGCTGCTTGGCAGCCCCTGGCAGCTGGTGGTGCTGGCTCCAGGGCACCCCTCTGCCGCCCCCCCCCCAAGCAGTGGCTCCCTGCTCCCCCCCAAGCAACGGCCTCCTGGGGCTCACCCCAGAGCAGCAGCTCCCCAGTTAAGATTTAGTCAGGTGTATTTTTATGGTCAGTGACCTGTCCATGACTTTTACTAAAAATACTCCTGACTAAACTGTACCCTTAATTATGACCTTTGGTCACATCTGTATAACTCCACTCTCTTCAAATTATGCTTTGAATCACATGTGTGCAATACCATCGCTCTTAATGCATTTGCACCGGCATAAAGTAACCAATAACCTCTATAATCAAAACTTAGGAGACAATTATGTTAATTGGGCACTGGACAGAACAATCACTCTTTGTTGGTTCTGAAAGGTTAACAGGAATAAAAAGATGTAACAATCTATTTATGTCACTAAAGTCATACAGACGGAGCAGATCTGTTCAGGAAGAAGATTCCATTTTTACATAGTCACTATTTAGGATAGAAATACACTTCAATCTAATGATGTGCCTAGAAACAAAGGGCTTCTCATAAGCTCTATAAGGTAGAAGTGCCGCCAGGCTTTTATTCATACCTCCACACATTCTCTTCCCTGAAAAGTTTTTCATTTACACTAAACAAATAGCAAAAAACAAAACAAAAACTGTAGTGCATTAAAGTTTCCAAATTTCCAGAATTTTATCAAGCCCTCTCCACTTTTGCTCTTTGTTACAAGGTGGAGAGGTGAAAACACTGCAATACAAAAAGTTTTTATGATTTGTGAAACTGGCTGAAATAATATTTTCCTTGTAATTAGCAAACCAAAGTGGGGATATTACACATCACTACCTGTACCCTGTCAAAAGTTCACAGGCTGATGTGAGATTGTGCCATATTCCCTTCACCTCTTTCCCTCTTCATCTTCCTTTCCCTTCTCATCCCCAGCTTTCCTTTCTTAGGGCTCAAATCTGCTGTAGGCTGCATCCAGCAGAGGACAACACAATCACATACCACCAAGTATAGTCTGATGAAGTGAGCTGTAGCTCACGAAAGCTTATGCTCAAATAAATTGGTTAGTCTCAAGTACTCCTTTTCTTTTTGCGTTTACAGACTAACACGGCTGCTACTCTGAAATCTGATGAGTTAGCATACTACATCAGTTCTGCCTTAGGAAAACTAGCAAATAAAGAGGCAGACACATTTTTGCAATAGACATTGTTACTGATAATACCACCTACCAGTGATATGGAAAAACATGAAGAACGAATACCAGCCACATCAAAGATTGGGATTTAGGTCCCATCACACCATACAGACTTGGGTAAAAAATGTATTTCTTTTTCACAAAATATTTCTCAATTAAATTATACATTACATTATTCAGAGTAACAGGCTGCATTAAGCAAGGACAAAGTTAAGAAGAAAATATACAAGTTAGGTAGGCACACTGAGTTACGTGATCTCAGTACAAACTAGGGAAATGACATAGTGCTTGACAAATATTGTTAGCAACTGGTCCCCCTACACCAGTACTGAAAATTTTCAAAACTCTTATGGAAAAATGACAAACAGTTTTGCACCTCTTATACTAGTAAAGACCATTTTCAATAGCTGTTCAAGGAGACTTGTTGTGACAATCATTGTCATCAATGAGTCAATTTCCAACTGTACTCAGAGCACGAGCAGTTACTAATGTAAAAGGGGCGCTCCTTTTCTTCTATTTCAGGAAGGATTTTTATTTTTCCATGTGGATACACAAAACCAAATAAATCAGGACCTGCAGGCATAATGAACAGCTACAGTATATTTTGAACAAAAAATAATAATAATCAGATTACTAGTTTTTATATCCCTGCAGCTTTTAATGAGCACCTTCATGGAAGCAAAGCATTAGCTTTTTTGTAGTATAATTAAAAATATGAGCAACATCATCCAACTGTAAATTTGTTAGGAAATTCTGTTCAGAAAGTAAAATTTCTATGTATATTGTATTTTTGTATTTCTCCATAACTGCATTGTGGCCCACACAATTATAGTTTTGGGATACCATGCTGCCAGTTCTATTATATAGCACTAAAGCAAATGCACTGTATAACCATAGGTTGTAATTAGTAGGCCAATCAAGTGAAATGTAACAACATTCTTAAATTTAAAACAGTTCTTATTTAGAGTACTGAGACAATTTCCCATGGGAAGCAAGACTAAGGGGAAAAACAATAGAAGACAGTTGGCAGTTTTTCGAAGAGACATGGCACAAGAGCAAACTATCCCACTGTGAAGGAAAAATAGGAAGTATGGCAGGAGACCACCTGGCTTAACCAGGAAACCTTCAATGATCTAAAAATCAAAAAAGGAGTCCTTTAAAAAGTGGAAACTAGGTCAAATGACAAAGGATAAATATAAACAACACAAGTATGTAGAATTAGAAAGGCCAAGGCACAAAACAAGATCAAACTAGTTAAAGACATAAAGGGTAACAAGAAAACATTCTACAAATACATTAGAAGCAAGAGAAAGACCAAGGACAGGGTAGGCCCATTACTCAATCAGGGGGTAAAAATAATACCAGAAAATGTGGAAATGGCAGAGGTGCTTAATGACTTCTTTGTTTCAGTTTTCACCAAGAAGGTTGGTGGCGATTGGATGACTAACATAGTGAATACCAATGAAAATGAGTTAGGATCAGAAGAGGCTAAAACAGGGAAGGAACAAGTTAAAAATTATTTAGACAAATTAGATGTCTTCAAGTCACCAGGGCCTGATGAAATGCATTCTAGAATACTCAACGAGCTGACTGAAGAGATATCTGAGCCATTAGCGATTATCTTTGAAAAGTCATGGAAGATGGGAGAGATTCCAGAAGACTGGAAAAGGACAAATACAGTGCCAATCTATAAAAAGGGAAATAAGGACAACACAGGGAATTACAAACCAGTCAGCTTAACTTCTGTACCCAGAAAGAGAAGGGAGCAACTAATTAAGCAATCAATTTGCAAACATCTAGAAGATAATAAGGTGATAAGTAACAGTCAGCATAGATTTGTCAAGAACAAATCGTGTCAAACCAACCTGATAACAAGCCTTGTGGATAGTGGGGGAAGCTGTAGACGTGGTATATCTTGACTTTGGTAAAGCTTTTGAAACTGTCTCACATGACCTTCTCATAAACAATCTAGGGAAATGCAACCCAGATGGATCTACTATAAGGTGAGTGCAAAACTGGTTGGAATACCATTCCCAGAGAGTAATTATCAGTGGTCACAGTCATGCTGGACCCCACTCATTACATCCTTCCCACAGGGATCAGTTCTGGGTCCGGTTCTGTTCAATATCTTCATCAATGATTTAGATAATGGCAGTAGAGTGTACGTATAAAGTTTGCAGATGATACCAAACTGGGAGGGGTTGCAAGTGCTTTGGAGGATAGGATTAAAATTCAAAATGATCTGGACAAACTGGAGAAATGGTCTGAAGTAAAAAGGATGAAATTCAATACGGACAAATGCGAAGTACTCCACTTAGGAAGGCACAATCAATTGCACACATACAAAATGGGAAATGACTACCTAGGAAGGAATACTGCGGAAAGGGATCTGGGGGTCATGGTGGACCACAAGCTAAATGATGAGCCAACGGTGTAACACTGTTGCAAAAAAAGAGAACATCATTCTGGGATGTATTAGCAGGAGTGTTGTAAGCAAGACACGAGAAGTAATTCTTCCACTCTACTCTGTGCTGATTAGGCCTCAACTGAAGTATTGTGTCCAGCTCTGGGCGCCACATTTCAGGAAGGATGTGGACAAATTGGAAAAAGTCCAGAGAAGAGTGACAAAAATGATTAAAGGTCTGGAAAACATGACCTATGAGGGAAGATTGAAAAAATTGGTTTTGTTTAGTCTGGAAAAGAGAAGACTGAGAGGGGACATTATAACAGTTTTCAAGTACATAAAAGGTTGTTACAAGGAGGAGGGAGAAAAATTAACCTCTGAGGATAGGACAAGAAGCAATGGGCTTAAATTGCAGGAAGGGAGGTTTAGGTTGGACATTAGGAAAAACTTCCTAACTGTCAGGGTGGTTAAGCACTGGAATAAATTGCCTAGGGTCAGAGGTTGTGGAATCTCCATCACTGGAGATTTTTAAGAGCAGGTTAGACAAACACCTGTCAGGAATGGTCTAGATACTTAGTCCAGCCATGAGGCAGGGGACTGGACTAGATGATCTCTCAAGGTCCCTTCCAGTCCTATGATTCTATGATAACACAGTACTTTTTCTGAATGAAATGTGTTCAAGAATAACCAAAAAAACCCTTGAAATTCTCATGGAGAATTATCAGCCCCTATTGTACAAACACTGTACATTCCACTCCCAGGGTCTTTAAACTGCAAAATCTGTCTAGCCAGAATCCTAGCTGCCACGAGCAATTATTGGTAAAATTACTTGATCAGGAATGTGTGTTTTATATTATGTTCTAAAGACATGCAGAGAAAAGCTGGTTGGGAAGATTTAAACACCCAGATGTGTAAGACAGTTTCAACCATACTTTAGCTGATAGAAACTTAAAAAAACAACAACACATCTTCCCATTTTGGGCCAACCACAGCAGTTTTGTACTGATGAAACATTTGGAAAGACAATCTATTATCTGTTAAATACAATTTTCCATTTTATGTCTTAAATAGTTTAGTTTGTGGCAAACAAAACCCCCCAGAAAGTTCACTTTTTAGAAAGTTTAACAAAGAATGTAAAGCTTTTGCAATGACTTGTACAAACTCTGAGAAAAACAGAAGGGAAAGATTTGTGGTTCTGAGAAGTAACAGAAACTAAGCTTGCAGTCACTCAATGGACTAATAGTTCAGGAGAGGGTCAGATAAAGTGTTATCCTATCAAATGTGCTGCACTTGGGTATACAGGTTTAGCTGTAGTAGAACTATATCACTGAATTCTCCACAAACAACCATAAAACACACACAATACTGCATATCAAATCAATTGGATTCTGAGAGTTGGGTTTTCCAAACGTATTCAGCTAATGTAAGTCCCCCACAAAAAACTGCTGAAAAGTAGAATTTGTGTGGAATGTATATGTATATACAAGTTGCGTATAGTTTTAAAGTGATCAGATAAACATGAAAATGTTGTAACTTTTCTACATCTGTGTGCGCAATTTTAACATGTTTTAAAAAGAAAGCAACAAAAATCTGCATGCACAGTGTGCGCTCACCTGAGCACACAGAGTATATTTGAACTCATCAGGACATTTTCTCTATCTGCATGCAACAAGCTAGTTCTTCAAGTGCTCAAACATATTCAAGTGTAAACTGATACAGAAAGAGGATGTGAACATTTTAACCTCTTCCACAGCCTAGAAAACTCAAAGCTCAAAGAACGTTGAATTCAGCTAGGACAGCAGGAACATACAGGACATTTTTTAACTCAGCCTAGATTTAACATATTTTAAATGCTTTAAGATTTGAGTTGCTTTAGAAATGATGTATAATATTGGCACAATTAGGAATTTTAACTCTCATTTTATTTGTCTCTTGCCAAGTGAGCCAGTCAGATCGTATGCTGTGGGTCAAGTGGTGTGAGTAAAGAAGGGATTAAGGTGAACAAGTTTTATGAAAAAGTAGGTGACATCATTAAATAGTTTTGTTCACAGGTAGTAAACCATACTAGTGAGGAGGGTTGATGCAATGTCAAAACTTTAAGAAGGAAGATAGAGAAGAAAGATAAGCAGTAGAGAAGGACCTTAGGAAAAAAAATTATCTACCTTTCCGTAATTTATTGAATGCACACGTACATTCTACTGTAGATGTGTGTGCACCTTGTGCACAGTTGCTGGAAATTTTTTCCCTCAGTAATACTTGTCGGGGTAGCGTGAGCACCCTCTGGTGCCTTGCACCACTGCACGAGTGGTATAAAGGACCTCGCTGGCCCCCCGCAAACCCCTCAGTTCCTTTTGAAAAGACTCCAATAGAAAGGGGAAGGAGAGAGGGTCGTGGAATGGACATGTGCAGCACATCTTGAAGAACAGTTACAGAAAGATAGATACGCGTTTTTTCTTCTTTGGTGTTTGCATATGTCCACTCCACTACAGGTGATTCACAAGCAGTTTGAACTGGAGGTGGGCATGGAGTCTACTTGAACAGGGACTGAAGGACCACCTTTCCAAATCTGGCATTGTGTCTAGATTGATGAGAGATGACATAGTGAGAGGCAAACATATGGACTGACAATCAGACTACTGCCCTACAAACATCTGGTATGGTTACATGGGCCAGAAAGGCTACAGAAATTTGCCTGCAACCTGGTTGAGCGAGCCACCATTTTACTGGCGGTGCAATATCAGCTAATTGGTAGTATAAACACAGCCAGAAATCCAGGAAGAGATCCTCTGGATGGCCCTTTACTCTGTACGAAACTGCATCGAAGAGCTGAGAAAAAGACCTGAAAGACTTTGTCCAATACAGGTAAAAAGCCAAAGCTCTTCTAATATATAGAGTATGGAGCATTTCTTCCCCTTTACTCAAATGAGGCTTTGGAAAAAAAGTCAATAAACAAACTGCTTGATTAATGTGAAAATCAGAGTACTGCTGAGGGAAAAATCTCCAAGAACTGTGCATGAGGTGTGCACACACCTACAGTGGAATGGACATGTGCAATCACTTGAAGAAGAATCTCATGTTGTTAGGCAAATTCACTGTTAGAAAGAAACAAGATGGGTGAGGTGATATTTTTTTATTGGATCAACTTCCGTTGGTGAGAGATGAGCTTTCGAGCTCTAGAATTCTTAGAAGAGCTCTGTGGAGTTGGAAAGCACATCTCTTGCACCAACAGAAGTTAGTCCAATAAAAGATACAGCCTGACCCACCTAGTTTCCTCTTACATTCTGGAACCAACACAGCTATAACACTGCATATATATAAGAAAGAAACATAGGCAGAAGTACTAACTGCTGCTGTTTTTCAATGCCTGCAGGCAGGACGTTTTGAGAAAGAACAACTCATGGGAGATCCTACAGCTGTCAACTACAAGACAGTTCTAATTGTGTCTAAATCCCCACGGTTAAGGGGAATGAATCACTGACATAGAAATTAAAAGCTCTTCATATGGTTATGTTGTCAGTCCTTTTTTAGACAATTTTCAAGACTGAACTATTTGACTTGCTGATGAGAAATCCAAGCCACGGTGAACTGAAGCAGAAACTGAACCTGAGTTTAGAAATGGCTACCAAGTTTTGGAATAAAAAGCACTCGGCTCCAAGGACCCAGTCTTTAGTGTAGGGGAACGGTGATTCATACTGTAGGTCTATACAACAACATTGGCCAGTATTCAGCATTCTTTGTGGAGAGGTCTGGTGGCCTGGAGGTGTACTAGCATATGTGTTTTGGTGGAAGTAGGAGCCTAAAGATCTGGTAGTATGAAATCTGATTCTAAAGCTCAATTATTATTTGCATAATTCACTGTTCTGGGCTTTCTATGTTCTGAGCACTGAGTTCTGCCAATTATAGTTACTGGGTCTCCCTCTCAGAACTTCTTTGCCTTATTGTTTAATAATCCCCCCCCCAATTATTATAACAAACACAGTATGACAACCCATTTGAGATGAGTGTGATTCATGCGTAGTTGAACTGCTCTGATACTTGACTGTCCTTGGTGTGTTCATATGCTGTCCAGACACAAAATGCAGGACTACCATACCAGAACGTATGAAAGGAGGACTGAATGCATGTCATCATCAGTTCTGTCTTAAGAAAGTCACCTGTTCCTTGTGCTGATCTGATGTAGGTATGACAACTCTTTCCAAAAATTCCAAATAACTTTTAATTAACTCATATTAGTGCCATGAAAAATTCTCAAACTTAATTTCAGATGTACAGTTCTGTAACTTTCTAACAAGCCACAGATGGCTTTTTGTCACTCAAGATTTTGTATCCCTGCTCTAAGCATTTGCAATGTGTTATATGGAACCATTAAGTAGCCGTTGGAAAAAACTGCACATATCTATTACAGTCATTAAGCACTGCTGTGTAGTTGACATTTAAATAGAAACCAATGAACGGTATCCACAAGCCATGTAACAGTTAAGATCAGAGCGTTTAAAGGAGTTGAATTTCCTTTAGACGCTGTCTGCTTTGCAGTTCAAATGGTGATAGTAATGAATGCTTAAAAATGGATGTGGCTGGTACCATTTGCCTGATCATTGTGGACAGGGCATTTTGTTTTCCTTGTTATAAAACTGTACTATAGGCTAGTCAGTAGCATGACAAACTACTATTTATTGTTTGTATTACAGTCATGCCTCGAGGCCCCAACTGAGATTGGTGCCCATTGTACTAGGCAGTGTGCATACTGAGAGACAGTCCCTGCCCCAGAGAGCTTATTCATATAGTCTAAGGCCAGGTGGAAACATTTATGATAAGTCTGACCTCCTGCATAATACAGGCCATAGAATTTCACTCAGTATTCCTATATCAAGCCCATAAATTCTGGCTCAGCTAGAGCATCTCTTTTAGAAAATTTATAATCTACCAAGTTAAGACACACAAAAGGTGGGAGGGGAAACAGACACACAGAAAATTAAAATGATTTGTCTTAGGTCACAGCAGGTCAGCAGACAGTCAACAGTGTTTGAATACAGAGGTTGCTCGTACAATTTTAATCACAATGTGGGCATGTTAGGGTATCTAATTTTCAGCCATCTTCACAGAACTGCTTCATAAAGAATGATCAAGCATTACAGAACAACGCCACAAAGCAGTGAATAGGCTCATACTGATACTTTGACATCTTCCAAAATTATAAAAGCACAACTTGCTCTGAAATTCTTTGCATGTGAATCTCTTTGAAACTAGACTGCATGGATATCAACAAAACCGTTTTTTATTTAAACATTTTTCATTCATTTTATGATAAAGGGAAATTCAAAATCAACTGAATTCTACAACATTAACATTTAGACCTTTGTCCTTTATACCAAAGTACTAATAGTCAGTTATGTGTTTATATAATTCAATACACTTTAACACTTCTGCCTATTCATAAAAGGTAAAAAAAAAAAAGATTTACTCATAAGCGAATGACAGGCAATGTTGTGAAAAACACAATACATGGTAGAGACACACTCTTATACAAAATATTTCACTTCACAGAGGGGCCTCACATATACAAATTCTGAAACATGTATGAATCTGCTCTGATTCAAAGCGATGGCAATGTTTAAGTTAAAGCCAGCCCTGTCATGATCAAAGGCAAAAAATTCAGGTGGCACTATAAAGGAGAAAGTGTAAAGAGTAGGAAAACAAAGAAGGGCAGGGAAGGAGGAGTGGGCTGATGGCTATGGCACTGACAGGGAAAGCAAAGTTTTTCATTAAATATTTGTAAAAAATTGGCTGTTTATATTATCCAAAAGAAAAAAAAAAGAAAAAGCCCAAGACTATATTGCCACGTTGGAGTTTCTGGCATCAAAATTCTTTGAAGTTCACTCTCGTGGTTGATGTTATTACCAAAAATCCCTCAATGTTATTAAAGTCTTGTAGTCTACAGTCACTTCTCATACATGATGTGTAATTTGTGGCATTGCTATCACATCCATACATGACAAGGACTAACAATCGTTTAATACTGAAAATCAGTATAGCTGGAGACATTGACTGGGGATGGCAGAACTTCATGAGAATAAAGCCAGAGTGGAAGAGTAACTATTTGTCTATTGCAATAAAGTAACAAAAATTAACATGACTATAAATGCATCTAGTTCTTTTGGAGGTCCTTTTTAACACCACAAAATTATGACGTTTCCTTTTGTGGTTTATTAAGATTACATTACAATTATTCAATATATTTTCTCTCTGTGTTTGCATATGATTCCAAATACCTTCCCAAAACTTCCTAGTTTCAGAGAAAATTAAAGTTGTACTGTTAGACACCCAAAAATCAGAAAATGCCACAATTAAGGTTGCTTATAAACTAACTTTTACTCTGCTCCCTAATGCTAGTCTATTATGTTACTCTTTAACTGTATGATCACATATTTCTAAAATGCCATATAAAACCTTTCCTATAATTTAAGAGCCTGGATGGCATCCTGTAATATTTTTTCCATTCATGTACACTTCTCATACACTAATTTCATTGCCAACGTTCTACAATATCTGTTTTGACAGACTGTGTATATGGTAAGACCTCTTCTCTCTGAAGTAATTATTTTAATAATCTTTTCAACACTTTATGGTATCCATTTTCTTTTCAATCAGCAGCACAGCCAACCTTTGGTTCACTCCATGGGATGAAGTGGCTACTACCGACATAATTTTGGGGCATATTATACATGCCACCATGTTTCCATTTCATTTCATGCTCAGTAAGTATGGTTTAGTGTACTTTTCATGTAAATGACCTTTATGGACTCAGTATACAGAACTACTAGATATTATATGTGCTGCAAAGGTCGTACATAAAAAGTGTATGAGCTTATAATGAATTATTTAAGAAATAATTTTTGATCATATAATTAAGTAAAATTTTTTTATTCTTACCGCTTTCATAGCACTATCAAAGGTTTGAAAACTATCTTCATTGAGGGATTAGACCAATTAGACAAAGGCAGATGTGCAAGATGAGGGTGGGATTCTTTATCAGTGAAGTCAGGGGCAAAGCCCTTGCAAGAAGATCAGACACCCTGCCGACACCAGCTGCTGGGAAGGATGAGGGTGCTAAGATTTGTACCAGGGTGCTGTTTAGATCTCCATCACTTGCATCAGCATCTGTCTAATGTGTCTGATCTGTATATATCCATTTTATGTAAACTAAAGTATTAATTGAAAGGGATTTTAATGCATTGTTACTAGTACAATTTAGAAATTTACATTAATTTTTCAAAGAAATAGCATATATTGGCTTCAAATATTTAAGTATGATATCTTAGGAGAGCAAATGTAAAGATAGTAATGTAATAGGAAATGGTAACTGACTGTGAGATTATTTTTCTTCTGATGCCCTCTTTTAGAAAAATAGCAGTTCAAGTTCCAAGAAACTTGTTCATAATTTCTCAAGGAGGGATCTGGTAGATTTTTAAAAATGTTAATCTATATTTTATTTTAAAATAACTTTTTCTTCTAAAAACCCATAACCTTTCAAGGTATTCTACAAATGTGAGAATAGGATGAGCCCTAAATGTTTGCAGTCATAAGCCTTTCCTGAACTACAGTACCTGCACGTTAGTATGTCATCATATTTGACTGAAGTGCCCCCACCCACACAGTGATATCATCTAACCCGCTAGCCTAGCAGCTTGATTTAAAAAAAAGTTAGAGTTCTGACTTGGAAATTCCCCATGGACACAACAAAGCAGCTCACCTCTGCTCCCCACAATAACATGCAGGTTTCTCCCTCCAAAGTGGGCTGATGGGAAATCTGCTTCAACCAATATGTCACCAGCAGTGGCCTATTTTCTTACCCCTGGTAGGTAGGCCTGCTTCATTCTAATTACTTAAAATCCATTTTGTCATCATGCTTTTTGACTTCCTCTCATTAGTTTCTTGGGACATAAACTCTTCTAGAACCATGCATTTGAAGCAAGAGGGATGTGAGAAGCTTAAAATGGCATAATTACATGTGGTAGTGACTCTAAAAGTAACACAGGACTCTCAATCAAGGCACCTACTTTACTCTAACTAAAACTCCTCAAGCTACTTGTTAAGACTTTTTTTTGGTTGCTTTGGCCCCTTCTAGATTCATTAATTATTTGCAAACTGACCCTTTTTTTAAAAAAAAATATGCTAATTACAAGCACTCACCAAATACTTTAGATGAATAATTTTCAGTTAATTGTTTGCTTTGATATTCACTATGTTGCATTCTATGGTTGGTCACGCTAGTAAGGGAACAGAAATAATAATATATGACTGAGAGATTGAACATTTTTAAACAGGACAATAGTGCCTGGTTAATGATGAACAAACATAGTTCTATTAAAAATTATGAGGAAAAAAATGCATTTTCTTTATTCAGTGACATACAAAAATATACTTACACTACAAGCATAAGGGGTTTATGCCCCTAAATCACCTAGGTGCTTTTGAAAATTCCACCATATAGTTTTAGGTGGAAAAATCTAAATTTAATCTGAGGACCCAGGACCATTATACCACACAAAGACAGCAACAAGCAACGGATTATGTTGTTCTTGTATTACCAGTGAAACTACTGCAAGTCTAGAGGACCACAGAGGTATCACGTTCAGTGTCTTCAGCAGACTCAGTACTCCATGGATTTATGGTGTATAAGATTTCTTCTACAAATAATATTGTTAGTCTACTCATTTTGCCACATGCAATTGTGACAGCAATTCATTTCAATATCGTTATGATAGAACTATCCACAAATAAGCATAGTTTCATCTAAAAGGAAAGGCAATGTTGGAAGAAATTCAGTGGTCACAACTAATCTGGGTTTGAAAATACAACTACTTTATACATAATTGTACTATTTGCAGGCTTATAGGAATTCGTAAGAGACACCCGAATCAACCAAAATGCCGTTAGTGCTGCAATTTGATTAAAGCAGAGAGAAAACATTTACAGACAATGACTCCAGAGCATCATTTGAACTTTCTTTTACAAGAATGTAAAACTTTTCTATGAGCCATTTCCTGCTACTGCTGAAAAATATTCCTCCTTTAAACAGAGATGGATTTCAAGGTACTGTACCCAATGTTGTTTTGATAGTAGTTTCAGAAGAAAATGTGAATGTGTGGGTAAGCTCTGGAAACTCTTTGGAGAGACTACCTACTTATCTAACCACACTTCCTGTTTTTAACCCATTTGTCCTAAATCAGTCCCTAGTCTACTGACAAAAAATAGATATAACAATGTGCTATAAATAGCTCATTAGTTCTCTTTGTAAAACTGAAAATGGTCTGATAAATCTATCAATTTTTTGTTCACAGCAGGTCCACATTAAGTAGCACACTGATTAATGCTATGGAAGGTACATAAACTGCTGGTGGTGCACTGGTTTTTGTCATAATTTGGAAAAACAGAAGATGATAACTCAAAGATCAGAGATTCAGAATGCATTTGGGATAGAGGCCAAGAGAATCGAAGGCTAAACGTGGGTGATCTCTGCATACATTCTGAGGATCTGTACTTTGTTTCCTTTAAATTCTTCTCAACATAATTGACAGTAAGCACGAAGAAATGCTGTCTCCTCACAAATGAAAGTGAAAAAGCCATCAGAAATAACGATGATATAAAAGGACCTACATACTTACTAGCTGAAAGGTAAAGAAAGTGCAACTACCAGCAGACAGATTTGAAGGCTTTTTTAAGACAATCAAAATGCAGAGAGTTATTAGGGAAAGGGGAATAGATTCCAACCTTTCTGTTGGCCAGGGGTGTAGGGAAAACACAGCCAGGGATTTCCAGAACTGAAGTCGAGTGTGCTATATCCCTGAACTAGTTCTTCCCCACTCCCTTTTTTAAAGCTATGACACATTGTATTGATGTGATATGTATACACCTTGTGGACATCAGGTGGACATTTACCAGCTCATTATCACAATAGTTTTAAAAAAACATAAAAATGAAAACTATTATTAAGTATGTGCTTCGTTGTGCTCTATTTTAGTTCAATAATTGAACAGACGATTATTTCAGGGTACACAAACTAGAGTCTGCATACTTCTGTGCTTGAATTGGCTAGCAGCACCAGCGAACAGTAAGTGGTGACATTGTTGCAGCTAATGTTCTAATCTGAATATGTGCTTAAGTCTAGAGCAGAGGTTCCAAATTGTGGAGAGAGCCAGGCAGCTGTGTGAAAGTGCTGGCTCTGTTCCCTGGTGCCCAAACTAAGAAGCTGTAAAACATGGACCTGGAACTATTCAGGATCTGCTGCTGAGGCTGCTTCATAAAAGGCTTTGCCTCCTACTCCTCAAATCTGACTCATGGGTGCCACTAGAGAGAGATGCAGGGGTCAGAGCCAGACCAGCTGCCACTACCAGATCCTGACTAGTCACCAGGAGAACCACCACTATCACTACCTGACTGAGACCTGCTACCGCCACTGAAGGGGTAGGAGAAGCAGCACTAGATGGAGGGAGGTAGGAGCAACACCATGACGGTGCTACAATTTGAAGTGAAAAGCAGCACTGGGAGACTCTGTATGGGAGTTGTGGGGAGGGAATGAGGTCACTGGAGTAGGAATCTGAAAAGCACTGCCGGTGAGAGGAGGCCAAGGCACTTGAATGGGCAGTAGTTATGAGAGAATTTAGTTTTGTTTAAGGAGGTTTATTTCCACCTGTTTGGGCAGGAGGGAAATTGCATCTCTCTCTCTCTCTCTCTCTCACTCTCACACACACACCAAGAATAAACCAAATTTCAGTCTATTAACATGGCAACAAGGAATGAACTTGGGGAAAATATGCATTTATGTGCAACAATATATTCTTCAAATAATTTCACAATTTCAAGTCTATAGTTACATATATAAATCCTCATCCTAACATGTAAATTAGATATCTGAGCACCAATTCCCTATCAAAAGCACCACTTACCCTATTAATAATCCATCTCTCTTGAATACACTGCTTAAGGCACAAGAAATAGGGGCTTCCAATTTTCTTTTCTCTTGTGCTATCAGTTGTTGTTCTAATGCTTTTTAAAAGCACTGTGATACTCAGAAATCTTGTCATAGATTTTAGAAGGTATAAGGAAAAGTGCTATAATTTCAGACTCTCAGTACGAAGTGTCGCAATCCCTTTGTACTATTGCATTTGGTGTGTCCTATGTTGGCTTTTACTGAAAATGAAAATAGGAAACGCAGTAGTAGTAGACTCCTGGCTTCAGAGAGTTTAGGAGTCAAATATGGTTTCTACAGCTACTGTGTTTCTGTTGTTCCATTACTTAGGGCAGTGTTTCCCAAATTTTTCAAAGCTGATCCCCTGTTCAGGAAAATGAAGCTAACTGCAACCCTCACTTCAGCTGTCCCATGCATTGTCAAAGGACTACACTTTTTAATTTGCACATCTTCCATACCTCTCTCCCATCCCAACACCACTTTGGAAAATGAAGACCTAAGGCCCAATCATGAGTCTACTTATATTAGTGGCAAAACGCCAACTGAATTAATGGTGCAGGATCAGATTCCCCCACCCCCTATGCCCAAATCTGCCCCGATGAAAAAAATTTCTACAAAATACAAACAGATTCAGTGCAATGTAAACCCTGTCCCTTTCTCAAAAGCACTTCATCGACAAAAGAGAGCAGCTGTAGACACACATAACTAGAAGATACTGGAGGCGCAACATAAAAAAAATCCCCCAAAATAAATTCTTTATTTAAAAACTACATTAAAAACCATCACCTCTCCTTACCAAAAAACAAAAATACTCAAAAATCCAGAAATCTATACCAATGTTTCCTTTCATTAACACAAACCAACCATAGACTACAAGAATATTCATTTCTTTCTTTCAAATCCATCAGTTTTTGAAAGCATCCTGAAGGTGTCTTTTCATGATTTTATAAAACCTAATATTATTAAAACCCTTCAATACACCAAACAGCTCAAAAGTGATATGTATTCTACTTACAATTCCCAAAGTCATTGTTAAAGTAATAACAACCTGTCATAGCCTTTGTAAGATGAAATGACAGCGATTTCAAAAATGAAAAATGAGTTTAGAGATATACCATGTTTATGAATTTACTTGGGTTGTCACTCAAACATTATGAATATTACTATAAGACATTATCAGAAAATTGAAGCCAATTGATGCAAAAAAGACCTACATCATAGAGAAAATGTATGGAACAATATGGAACTAACACTGGGTGTCTAATTCTCTCCTACATACGAGGCCACCTCAACATCTGACCTTCAAACTATTCAAGACATTTGGCTAAACTTGCTTTTGGCTAAACTTACTGTCATGACTTAAGATACACAGCCCAGGTGGCGAAGAAATAGGGGTGATCTCAAAAAAGGAAATGGAGTAGAGCCATCTGGATTTCTTGAAGGGTTTATTTTAGTTTATTTATTAAATATGCAACATTAAAGTTGTCTCTTCTTGAGAAGCAAGGTTTTCCAGCAATCGAAAGGTGTGTATCTATAACTTGTTCTGTCTTTTACTGGGTAGGCTAAGTAATATCCCATTTGAACAATCCAACACATTTTCTGAAGGCTGTGCTGATGGCATTTCATTATTACAGTAGCACTTAAAAGGTCCAGCACAAGTCAAGGTTCCTTCATGTTAGGTGCTGCATATGCATGTAGTATAAAAAGTCCAATTCTTGCCCCAAGAATTTACAATCTTGGGCCCCAAACCTACAATGGCTTATGCATGTGTTTAACTTTAATGACATGAGCAGTCCCACCGAGCTGAAGCAAATAAGCAAAGGAAAGGGAAACAACAGTAAACATTTTTTCCACAGACTGGATCTGTGCACAATTTCTAGATTTATTTTTTTTGTTAATGGAGACAAGTGACCAGATCAGTGTCAGTCATCTCAGTTCACCAGCTGTCTAGCCATTATCAGTTAGCAGTGTTCTGTAGGTATTAAGGAAGAACGGCGTCTTAGGGAGAATCTGAAGGAAGATAAGGATCCTGGTTTTGAATTTGGGTCCCCTGGCAACTGCAGCAGAAGGCCATACTGTGACGTTCTGTACCTCGTGGGAGCACCCTACACCACCATGTTCATCCTTATAATACGATTGTGTGGTATCTAATGCAAAGTTTGTCAAGTTGGGTGTCTTTGGAAGGCTCATGATATACTGAGCATTGTTGTTATGGTGATGTTATAGTAACTGTTGTTACAGCAATGCTATAGGTTGTAATTTCAAGTATATAGTTATGAGGCTGAAAATGTGTCTTCATGGCTTAAAATAAGCCCAGGCAAAAACGCTCTATGAGCAGAGGGGCAGTTCACATCTCATCAAGGCATGTATGGGACAAACACAGCCCAGCCTCACAGGAACAAAGGGCTCAGGCCTAGGCAGCAACAAAAGGATCTGTTTGACTCTCGAGTGAGTCACCCCCCTTCCTTTGGTCAGTTTGGGACTGCGATGAGGTAATGCTCACCTTACTCTGAAGGGGGGGAGCAGCACGAAGCCAACAGGGAAGAAGGAACATGATAAAAGGGAGAGGCGTTTGCCATGCTCTTCCGCTCTCTTCCAGTCCATCTACAGACACCACCACCAAAAGACTGAAGTGCTGATCAAAGGGGAGAGCCTGGGTGAAGGGCAATCAGATAGCCTGTGGTGAGAAGCACCCAAGTTTGCTTTTATTTCATATGACCAAATCTGACTTGTTATGCTTTGACTTATACTCATTTAAAATCTCTCTTTTATAGTTAATAAATTTGTTTGTTTATTCTACCTGAAGCAGTGCGTTTGGTTTGAAGCGTGTCAGAGACTCCCTTTGGGATAACAAGCCTGGTGCATATCAATTTCTCTGTTAAACTGACAGACTCATATGGGCTTGCAGTGTCCAGCGGGCATAACTGGACATTGGAAGACAGAGGTTCCTAGGGTTGTGTCTGAGACCGGAGATGTTGGCTGTTGTCGTTTGGTTGCACAATCCAAGGAGCAGCTTACATGCCAGAGGCTGTGCATGAACAGCCCAGGAGTGGGGGTTCTCACAGCAGAGCAGGGTAAGGCTGGCTCCCAGAGTCGAGGATTGGAGTGACCTAGCAGATCACCGGTCCAGATAACACCAGAGTGGAATGTCACACATACTCCCTCTTTTTCTTTGTTTACCAGATTGGAGCATTTAACATTTTAACTTTCTCTGGTAAAACCTAACTTCTTTGTATACAAACATGGTCCCTACTTCAATGACAAGAAGGATAACAATTATTCTGACTTTCACCCACTGTTGACAGCCATTTTTATTCCAGATTTCTCCGTATGATATTTTCAAAATGTAGAATCTGTGTTACAATCAAATGTGTGGTACCAGAGAGAAGGCGTACCAGTAATAATTATTCTCAAGTGTGCAGGCTTTATATTTTGTGACAAACAGCTTCATAAAAACAGCTCTCAATTTTGTCCATGTGCCTAAGAAAAGACAACAATGACTTTATGCCATACAGCAATAGGAAGACCGTGGCAGTTTTGTAGACTTGTATTATATCACTGGAGTAAACAGATGATCCTTTACACCCTCTTCACCACCGCCTCAAAAAAAAAAAAAAAGACAAAAAGAGTTGCTAGGTGTGCAGTATTCATTGAAGTTACACATTTATTTTGCATAATTAGACAGAGGTTAAGAATTTCCCCCCCACTTTCTAGTTTCAGAGAACCTCCACTGCAGCCCTTTATATTTTGAGTGGTATGGTTTTGAAAGTGACCGGGCTTTCTTAGCACATACTGTACAAGGAAGCCTTAAAATTATTAAAGCCAAAATTTAACATTTGGAAACGATCTGAGCTTAGGAGAGATCTAAAGTAACTGGAAAGCTTAAGATTTTTCACAGTTCAAAGTAAAGAGTTTTAATAATGTTGAATTACTCTGATTCTCTGAACAAGTCCAGCATTCTAATCCCATCCAAACACTAATAAAATTTTTAAGTGTTTCATTAAATTTAAATTGCACAGTGTAAAGAAATTTTAAATTAATATAACACTTATTACAATAGGCCTGCTGTATTGTTTAGGGTCTATCAGATTTTCCGATTTAAACCCTTAAAGAGTTTACAACTTGGCTGTAAAAAAGAACACATTCCAGATTGAACTTTACATAAAAGTTCCCAGCCAAAGTTTTTAGCCAAAAATTTCAACCCAAAAAATACGGATCAGAAAATGTTAAAGTACTAAGACAGGCACGAGTGATTATCCATATGCCCCCCACCCAGTAACAAACTTTCATATTTTTACACTGATATTTGATTAGTGTCTTTGAGTATTTAAAACAGAAACCATCTTTAACATGAAGTTGCTACTGTACATGGTCAGAATATTTGTGCTTGAATGAGGGTGTATTCCCACTGATAGCTCAGGTTTTGCTTTCTGCTTGATCCTGTGTTTGTCACATCACAGTTGTTGCCAGGGTAGTGAATTGTCTAGTGGTTTGAGTAGGGGTATCAAGTTTGCTAGGTTTTAATAAGGCTCTACATTGACCTGCTGTGTGGTTTTGGGTAAACCCCAGCCTCCCTGTACCTCATTTTCTGCCTCTACAAAATGGAACAACAACTGCCTTAGAGGGGTAGTATAACGCTTAATGTTTGTAAAGCACTTACAGATCCTTGGATGAAAGATGCTATGTTATTATTAGTGGAGGACATAAGTAAGAGTACAGAATATGTCCACTTTTTATTAACTGGAGATTAAAGGCCTAAATGATGAAACTCCAGTCTCCAGATATTCAGCTATTACAGGTTTCAGAGTAGCAGCCGTGTTAGTCTGTATTTGCAAAAAGAAAAGGAGTACTTGTGGCACCTTAGAGACTAACAAATTTATTTGAGCATAAGCTTTCGTGAGCTACGAAAGCTTATGCTCAAATAAATTTGTTAGTCTCTAAGGTGCCACAAGTACTCCTTTTCTTTCAGCTGTTACAGTGATGAGGGCAGTATAAGAATCTAAACAGATAAACAGGAGACTATTCTGTATACTCTTCTATTAGCACTTCGGATAGAAAGATCAGATTATTTTGATATAGCCCACCCCGCTCAGAAGAACAGCAGGATTTTAGCTTAGGATCTTCAGGGCTAAAGGCATGAGCATCTACCTTTTGAGCTAAAGGACTGTGGCCCAGATTCTCAAAGATATTTAGGCTCCTAACTTCCATTGCTTTCCATGAAAATTAAGAGCCTGAATACCTTTGAAGACTGGGGCACATGTCTGTAGCCAGAAGCACTAGCAGACACAAACCTTCAATGTATACCAACTACTACAGGGGAACAAAGACCCAAGTTCTTTTAAGAGTGGCTTACAATGACACATGGCATTTTTACAAAATGGGTTATGCTCCATAAATGGCCCATGGCCTCACAGACGTCCAGTGTAAATACCCACTTTCAATACCCAATAAACTATGTTTCAATTAAAATTCCATAAAGTTCTTTAGTAGGCACAGTTGACCCCAATCCCACAAATGGACCCATGAAAGTGTACTTTTGTGCCTTGATTTCAATAGGACTTTACAAATGCAGCCTAGGACCTGAATAATATATGCCATTAGCTGATTCAATATGAAAGAATGCAATGGCCAATACACCATAGGTACAGTAACAGAAATGACAGTACATTGTGATAAAATAAGTTTAATCTGTCAATAATTTACATTTCATAGAATATAAATAAATTTAAGAGGGGACTATACGAAAATAAGACCCGTCTCTATAAAGGCAGACAGTGAGCAGGATTCAGACTGGTACAGAGCCAGAAAGACATGATTATCAGGTTAGAGCACAGAACAGACAACAGCCCTTGGAATGGGGGAACGTGATCAGAGACTGTTAACATGTGGATACACAAGGAAAGGAATTTTTTAAAGCTGAATAAAGGGAGCAGAAGAAACAGTAATCTTAAATTGTTTATCCTAAACAGCAACCACAATCTTGAAAGGATTTGGGAAATATACCAGGGACATTATATGAGAAACAATCAGATCATCCTCAGAGCACACGTGTAAATATCTGAGTGAGAGGGGACCATGAGGAACAGGGTGAAAGAGATCAAACCTACCTGAAGGTATATCAGGTGGTGCTTTCAGGCAATCACTCGCTCACAATTCTTAGTCTAAAAGAATGTGGACTTAGTGGCCATGTCTATTACAGGGATGTGATCTTCCCACATGATGCATGAGAAATGTCTAACAATTACATACAAGACAGAGTATAAAAGCGGCTCAAGGTGACAAGCACACACATTGTCATAATGGTAACCTGGAGTCAGGTATTTTATTTTATTTTGTTTTAAGAGGCTCCAGCACATAATCCGCACAGAACCCAGGATTTATATGAAGGCTAATAAACATTACATTTAAGAACATTCAATGCTAAACTCTGCTTTATTTAATCAAAATCTTTTTACAAACAAATAAATTATAACCAAATGGGTCTCAACAGTCATAGCACCATCATCACTGCATTGGTTCCAACTATTAAATGATTAAAAAGCACTGCAAGTGGAAAATATAGCTCCAAAGAACACGGTTAAATATTCATCTAATTTCTAGACCCTAAAAAAATCAGAATCCATGAAGGAGGTTTCTGCCTGCCACCAGCAATAAATGCATGGGTTCTTTAGGTTGTTTGAAAACGTACCCATCAAAGTCTACTTGGATATTATGTAGTTGTGGTGCAACTACATAATACACTGAAGCCTAGGCTTAGCACAACAAAGCTCTTCTTTCTGCTCTGGAAAGCAGGTGTATCACTTTGGTGAAAATCTAGTTTATCAGACAACACGCACTTCCACAAGCATTTGTTTTTGAAGAAAGCATTTGACTAAATAACACAAATTAGATTTCTGAGCAACAAAAGTCTTCTAGCTGAAACATGGAAAATTGACTCTCTAGTTGTAAATAGTTGCCATAACACTAAAGAAACCCCCCGCCCTCCAAAAGCAAAACCTTTTTTTTGGATTTCAGTTACCCAAACATGAATAACCCTGGCTTTGTAATAAGCTCACCTTATTAGAAACAGCTTTGTACTGTTTGATTAGATGCAGATCTGCCATACTGCCAACTATTATTTATGTAGCCCTGTAAGTGTGCATGGTGCTTTACAGGAAAACAAAAAGACATAAGAAGATTGCAATCTAAGGCCCTGATCCTGCAAACAATTATGCATGTGTTTAACTTTACAGATGTGATTGATCCTATTGATTTTAAGGGGGGTTACTCATGGCAGTAAAGCATAAGAGTCTGCAGGATCAGGGCCTAAATTATATTTAAACAAAGAACTAATAAAAACATGTGCATACGACATCTTGTGATTAGCTGTGGCAGACAAATACAGGGGAAGTAGTATGGGGAGAAAAAACAGTAAGTGCTGGGGTCTACATTGTGCCAGATAGTTACACCACTCAGGGGAGAAGCTACAGAGAACTAGAACCATCCTTTAGGATGATGAAGCATGTTACCCACTCTGCTTCCTGCCAGTTCCATCATGATCTCAGTTCCCTGAGGGTTATTTGTTCCCCCAGGGATGCCATGAAGGGGAACATCTAGAAGCTTGCTCTCAGTAGAACATAAATACTATTGTTTCTGTCCTAGTGCAGAGGTGGAGCTGGGGTGGGGGAGGGTTGGAAAGGGTGGAGGGTCCTTGCCCCCTCTTCTCCATGTACCAGGACAGGTGCAAGTCCCGAGCAGGCTCTGGGATGGCAGCATTGTTTTCAGGAATGTACAGATCATATAATTTATTTTGAATGTGTTTGTGAGTTGAATTTTATAATTTTTTTTTATATCATTTACATTTCCCGCTGTGACAGAGGGCTGGAGTTCTGATAATTTCATGGCAATGGAAAACTGACAACAGAGATTTTAAGAGGCAGGAGGGTGATTCAACTACTATAAATAAGAAAAAGAGACATGCAAATCTCAAGTCAATCATCTTGACTATGAGGAGAGTCCAAGATGGCCTGTGACATTTTAGACTTGGAGTCAAGAAGTAGGGGAACATCCCAAAAGTGATTAGGGGACAATAGTTCTTGCATGGGGGACAAAATAAGACTTCTGTATTCCCTCCAGATGGTACTCCCGATAAAACACTCTTCGTGCAAATGTTAAGGTAACCTCACCCTGATATGACAATGAACTCTACACCAACCACTTGATAAGTAGGCTGGAAGAGGTAGAAGATCTCTGGACACAGAAAGAATGGCTGGGCCAAGCTGAGAAGGGACGGTCATAAGAGGGACTTGCTTTTTAGAGATGCGAGATTTTCCCTTTCTTTCTGTAACTAATATAAAGGAAACCTGTCTCATTAGGCTATGTGAAGTTTTCAGGGGAGAAAATAGTTTATTTTGTTTTGCTACCATTTCCTCTCTATTTTTAACTAATCTTGTTTTTAAAATGTGATTATATGACTCACAGACTAGGTTACTTCACGCAGACCTCCTCCAAAGAAAGCGAAGTTCTTCAGCTTCTAAGGAGAGGTGCTGAAATGTGAAGAGTTCCCGGAGCCTGACCTGCTACACAGTGTTTGCCAAAAGACATGGACAGAAGTATCCTCTCCAATAAAATATTTTGCCTGGGGGCTATGGCAGGCGAATACAGGGGAAAAGCTGAAGGGCCACAGAGGAGAAGTAAGTTAACAGGGGTATGGGTGACACTCTCTAGAGCAGTGGTTCCCAAACTTGTTCCGCCGCTTGTGCAGGGAAAGCCCCTGGCGGGCCACGCCGGTTTGTTTACCTGCCGCGTCCGCAGCTTCGGCCGATCGCGGCTTCCAGTGGCCACGGTTCGCTGCTCCAAGGCCAATGGGAGCTGCTGGAAGCAGCGGCCAGTAATTCCCTCAGCTCGCGTCGCTTCCAGCAGCTCCCATTGGCCTGGAGCAGAAGCGACGCGAACCGAGGGAATTACTGGCCGCTGCTTCCAGCAGCTCCCATTGGCCTTGGAGCAGCGAACTGCGGCCACCGGGAGCCGCGATCGGCCGAACCTGCGGACGCGGCAGGTAAACAAACCGGCGTGGCCCGCCAGGGGCTTTCCCTGCACAAGCGGCGGAACAAGTTTGGGAACCACTGCTCTAGTGGATTATCACTGATAGGCTTGATGTCAAAGTATGTTGCAAGAAGGGTTTTGAATGAAGACAGACAGGTGCACAAGAAGTGAAAGACTATTCCAGCCATAAGAAATGATGTGGAAGATTATTCCCAAATGGCAGTGAAATGCTAGTTAATAGCTATACTAAGGGCATAGGTTCTGGAGGCACAAACTAACAAAATCAGGTTCAAAGCTCTTTTTGGGCAAAGAGGGTACAACATACATCTCTTTGCACCTGCTGGAGTGAATCCAGTTCGTAATGTTTATTGTTCAGATAGTACATATGTTATTGCATTAATATACTATACGTTAATTAACCACTAATGCACATATAACAGTTCTATATTGCCTTGTTATTAGAAATGAGAGATACAAGAAAATTATGTCATATCTTCTAAAACAAGTTTGAAAGTGAAGTTAGAGAAAGAGAACTTGAGGTTAAAGTGAAATTAACCAAAGAGAGCTATTTTGATGCAAAGGATGAATGCTTTTAGTTGCAGAGAAGTGGAAGTAATGGTTCACCTGGTACATTTTGTAAAGCTGATCAGCTGACAAAAGCCCCAAGAATTGCTACTTAGTGATAGGGCAAATCCAACAGATGGTGTTCACTGTGTCACAGTCATGGTATCATTAAGCTGAACAGTATTCTTTTGTACATTTTAGTCAAAATGTCATCTCATTTTATAGCTAAATACAGTCTTTGCTTCTTTTGAGAAATTTGTGCTTGTGTATTTTAAAAGCAAATTCACTCAGAAAATTGAATCAAATTAAAAAAATATTGTACAACAATCACAAATTTGAAGAGGTCTGTTCTGCCAGGTACTGCAGGTGGTGATCCAAATGCAAAATCTAGCACTCAGACAATGCATGGTCGTGTTCATTGGTGAACCTGGAAACCTTTAACTATTCAGTTAAACTCATTCTAACACTATTTTAAATTGTAACTTACAGAAAAGAGATAATTCTTCAATGTAATGACAGAATATTAATGTAATTATTAAAGTATGATGTAATACTAGTTACAAGTATGAATTAGAAACCACTTTTTTTGTACGTAGTTGTTTCAGAAAGCCACGTGTGAGAGTACAACAGAATATGGGAGGTGGTTGTAGCATTCTGTGGTACTGCATCGTGGGGCATGGCTGCCTTGTACCACCTCTGTTGGCTGAGCGTGACGTTGCCTGCCTCATTTTTCCTCTGCAAGGTGGAGCTCCTCAGCTCTCCCCATACACGTCACTACTGGAGACGTGGCTTAAGCCTCCAGTCAAGTGATAAACCACCATAATCCCTTGCAGCGTAGCAAAAGTCCAACTAATAACTCCCAAATAAACAAACATTTTCCTTCAGGGCTTCTCTTCAGCCTGGCCACTGGGGCCTTGTTCCCAGCCCCTTTTTCCTGGGCTACCTTTGGGAGTCTCTTCCCCTGTTCTGGTATAGAGCTCTTGACCCACAGGCTGGTTCCCCTGGATTACTGTTCTCAGCCCCTTTCTGGGCTCTGTCTCTTACGTCCTTCCATGATCTGGTATACAGTTCTGGGTTCCCAAAATGGTTCCCTTGGAGTACCTCGCCTCTTGCAGACCCTGGCTCAGGGCCTTCCTCAGGACGCTTCCCGTGGTTTGAGCTCACTCTCAGTCTTTTTATAAGGTGTCCATTAATCTATCACCTGACCCACGTTCGTCTGTCCCCCTCAGGCTGGGAAGAGGCTAATTAATTACAGCAAAAATGTAGCTGGCCCTATTTCCCTCTGCATAAAGCATGGTTTCCAAAAAAATTAAATACAATGACATGCACTTAAATGACACACAAGCTACATACTATCTCATGTTTCAGCATGTGCTATCATCTTATTGGAATCTAACATCTTTGTGAGAGTAACCATAAACTCATATAGTTTCCAAAGAAAAGGAATTACGTTAGATGATCACAATATGTGATGTAGCATTTTAGTGTGGTTGTTTAATAGAATCATAGATTAGGGTTGTAAGAGACATCAGGAAGTCATCTAGTCCAACCTCCTGCTCAAAGCAGGACCAAGCCCAACTAAATCATCCCAACCAGAGCTTTGTCAGGCGGGCCTTAAAAACCTCTAAGGATGGAGATTCCACCACCTCCCTAGGTAACCCATTCCAGTGCTTCATCTCCCTCCTAGTGAAATAGTTTTTTCTAATATCCAACCTAGATCTCCCCCACTGCAACTTGAGATCATTGCTTCTTGTTCGGTCATCTGCCACCACTGAGAACAGCCTAGCTCCATCCTCTTTGGAAACCTCCTTCAGGAGTTGAAGGCTGCTATCAAATCCCCCCTCACTCTTCTCTTCTGCAGACTAAATAAGGCCAGTTCTCTCAGCCTCTCCTCATAAGCCATGTGCCCCAACCCCCTAAACATTTTCGTTGCCCTCTGCTGGACTCTCTCCAATTTGTCCACATCCTTTCTGTAGTAGGGGGGGCCCAAAACTGGATGCAATACTCCAGATGTGGCCTCACCAGTGCCAAACAGAGGGGAATAATCTCTTCCCTCAATCTGCTCGCAATGCTCCTACTAATGCAGTCCAATATGCCATTAGTCTTCTTGGCAACAAGGGCACACTGTTGACTCATATCCAGCTTCTCATCCACTGTAATCCCTAGGGCCTTTTCTGCAGAATTGCCGCTTAATCAGTTGGTCTCCAGCAGGGCCGGTGCAAGGATGTTTCGTGTCTTAGGCAAAACTTCCACCTTGTGCCCACCCTCTCCCGCCGGAGCCCTGCAGCAGCTCCCCGCCCCCCCCCCCCGAGGCTCCCCCCGCGGCAGCTCCCCACTGCCGCCACCCTTCTTCCCCGCGGCCCAGGGAGCCGCGTGAGGCAACTCCCTGATATGCAGCAGCTCCCCTCGGCCCGGGGAGCCGTGCGGCAGCTCCCCGCCCCAGCTCACCTCTGCTCCTCCTCCTCTCCCCTGAGCACGCCGCCCCGCTCTGCTTCTCCCGCTTCCCAGGCTTGCAGCGCCAACCAGCTGTTTGGTGCCGCAAGCCTGGGAGGGAGAGAAGCAGAGCGGGGCGGCGTGCTCAGGGGAGGAGGAGGAGCAAAGGTGAGCTGGGGTGGGAAGCGGTTCCCCTGCGAGCCGCGCCCCCCCGCCTCGTTACTTGCTGCAGGCAGCGCTCCCCGCGCCCCCCTGTCCCAGCTCACCTCCGCTTCACCGCCTCCCCGGAGTGTGCTTTTGGCCGCCCCCAACCACTTGGCAACCTAGGCGACTGCCTAGTTCGCCTAGTGGTTGCACCGGCCCTGGTTTCAATCCTGTAGCAGTGCATGGGATTCTTCCTTCCTAAGTGCAGGACTCTGCACGTGTCCTTGTTGAACCTCATCAGATTTCTTTTGGCCCAATCCTCCAATTTGTCTAGGTCACTCTGGACCCTATCCCTACCCTCCAGCATATCTGCCTCTCCCCCCAGCTTAAGTGTCATCCGTGAACTTGCTGAGGGTGCAATCCATCCCATCATCCAGATCATTAATGAAGATGTTGAACCAAACTGGCCCCATGACCAACCTCTGGGGCACTCCGCTTGATACCAGCTGCCTACTAGACATTGAGCTGTTGATCACACTACCCGCTGAGCCCTACAATCTAGCCAGCTTTCTTTCCACCTTATAGTCCATTCATCCAATCCATACTTTTTTAACTTGCTGGCAAGCATACTGGGGGAGACTGTATTAAAAGCTTTGCTAAAGTCAAGATATATCATATCCATCACTTTCCCCATATTCACAGAGCTAGTTATCTCATCACAGAAGGCAATCAGGTTGGTCAGGCATGACTTGCCCTTGGTGAATCCATGTTGACTGTTCCTGATCACCTTCCTCTCCCCAAGTGCTTCAAAATGGATTCCTTCAGGACCTTCTCCACGATTTTTCCAGGGACTGAGGTGAGGCTGACTTGTCTGTAGTTCCCCGGATTCTCCTTCTTCCCTTTTTTAAAGATGGACACTATATTTTCCTTTTTCCAATCATCTGGGACCTCCTCCAATTGCCACAAGTTTTCAAAGATAATGGCCAAAGGTGCTGCAATCACATCAGCCAACTCCCTCAGCACCCTCGGATGCATTAGATCTGGACCCATGGACTTGTGCATGTTTATCTTTTCTAAACAGTCCGTAACCTGTTCTTTCACCACTGAGGGCTGCTCACCTCCACCCCATACTGTGCTGCCCAGTGCAGCAGTCTGGGAGCTGACCTGGTCTGTGGGGACCGAGGCAAAAAAAGCATTGGAGTACTTCAGCTTTTTCCACATCCTCTATCACTAGGTTGCCTCCCCATTCAGTAAGGTCCCACACTTTCCCTGACCACCTTCTTGTTGCTAACATACCTGTAGAAACTCTTCTTGTTACCCTTCACATCCCTTGCTAGCTTCAACTCCAGTTGTCCTTTGGCCTTCCTGATTACACCCCTGCATGCTCGAGAAGTATTTTTATCCTCCTCCGTACTCATCTGTCCAAGGTTCCACTTCTTGTAAGCTTCCTTTTTGTGTTTTAAGCTCACTGAAGATTTTGCTGTTAAGTCAACGTGGTCACCTGCCATATTGGCTATTCTTTCTGCATATTGGGATGGTTTATTCCTGCGCCCTCAATAAGGCTTCTTTAAAATACAGCCAGCTCTCCTGGACTCCGTTCCCCCTCATATTAGCCTCCAGGAGATCCTGCCCATCAGTTTCCTGAGGGACTCAAAGTCTGCTTTTTTGAAGTCCAGGGTCTGTATTCTGCTGCTCTCCTTTCTACATTTTGTCAGGATCCTGAACTCAACCATCTCATGGTCACTGCTGCCCAGGTTGCCACCCACTTCTACTTCCCCTACCAATTCGTCCCTGTTTGTAAACAGCAGGTCAAGAGGAGCATGGTCTCTAGTTGGTTCCTCCAGTACTTGCACCAGCATGTTGTCCCCAACACTCTCTAAAAACTTCCTGGATTGTCTGTGCACCACTGTATTGCTCTCCCAGCAGATGTCAGGGTGATTGAAGTCCCCCATGAGAACCAGGGCCTGTGATGTGGAAACTTCTGTTAGTTGTCTGAAGAAAGCCTTGTCTACCTCATCCTCCTGGTCTGGTGGTCTATAGCAGACACCCACCATGACATCATCCTTGTTGCTCTTGCCTCTAAACTTAACCCAAAGACTCTCAACAGGCTTTTCTCCAGTTTCATTCTGGAGCTCTGAGCAATCATACCGCTCTCTTACATACAGTGCAACTCCTCCACCTTTTCTCCCCTGCATGTTCTTCCTGAAAAGTTTATACCCATCCATGATAGTGCTCCAGTCATGTGAGTTACCCCACCAAGTCTCTGTTATTCCAAACACATCATAGTTCCTTGACTGTGCCAGGACTTCCAATACTTCCTGCTTGTTTCCCAGGCTTCTTATGTTCGTGTATAGGCACCTAAGATAACTAGCCGATTGTCCTACTTTCTCAGTATGAATCAGAAGGGATGATCCATTGAGTAATTAAATTTTAAATTACCTGTTTGTCATCTAAACCACAAATATACATGTAATTGGGAATCAGACAATGCTATTGCCAGTTAAGTCGATGAGCACTTTATTTTAAGGTAACAAAATGGTCAAGAAACCTATTATGTATTTGGAAGCCATAAATACATCACAACAAACAGAGAGAGGACTAGCTACTGATCAAACACTGCCCGCGTGTTTCATATATTCAGGCCTCTAACCCCCTCCTGAAGTCCCTTCCTTACCAGATCATCCATCATAAGAAAGAAGCTTTTGGTCCTGATTTTCAAAAGGTGCTGCCCACCTGCAGATCACATTAACTTCACTGCAATCTGTGAATGTAAAGCACTTTTGAAAATCAGGCCATTTATTTCTTATATTCCAGAGAATGGTATAAGTAAGTTTTCACTGTTCACATACACTGTTTTGTTTCCTTTACATTTCCCCCTGTCCAAAGTGGCACAACTCCTCCCTATTAAAGCACGCAAACTGTCCCGCCACAAACACACACAAACACCAAACACCCAGGATGTCATCCCTGATTTGATCTCAATGTACAGACTATTATTAATTCCAATAGATAACTCAAAACATTCATTTAGCTGCCAGAAATGGCATGTTCGAAGCAGTATAAAGATTACGGAGTTTTCAAGCTGAACAGTATTCTTTTGTACATTTTAGTCAAAATGTAATTATCTACTTTTGAAAAAGTGCATTCTTGCCGTTACATTCTAATGCAGGGGTGGCCAACCTGAGCCTGAGAAGAAGCCGGAATTTACCAGTGTACATTGGCAAAGAGCCACAGTAATAAATCAGCAGCCTCACATCAGCTCCCTGATCCGCTCCCAGCGTCTCCCACCCACCAGCAGCCCCACCGATCAGCACCTCCTGATCAGCTGTTTCGTGGCATGCAAGAGGCTGGAGGGGGCCGAGGGGAGGAGCAAGGGCACAGCAGGCTCGAGGAGGGGGCGGGAAGGGATGGAGTGGGGGCAGAGCCTGTGGTAGAGAAGTGAGCACCCCCCAACACATTGGAAAGTTGCCACCAGAAGCTCCAGCTTCAGAATTAACTTCTGAAGAGCCACGTGTGCAACATGTTGGCCATCTCCGTTCTAATGTGTTTAAAATTTAAGTCTCCTTGTCATCTAAAATGTAAACACAGAGTGCTGATGACCCAGCCTAAACACACACACACAAAGTTCAGGTTGACAAGTACTTCACTGGGTAAGTAAGTAGTAATAAAGCTGAAATATTGACAGATTTAGACTGTTGATTAGCCCGATGAATAAGATAGAACTGCTATAAGTTTTTTTTTTTTTTTTTTTTAAACCAGATTTCAACTTCAGGTTCAGAATGGATATCTAAAGCACAAGCATTATGGAGTTGAGAATTTGTCTTCCATTTGGTAGGGTGAAGCCATCTCATACACTTCCAATGCAATTTGCACAGAAGTTAAAGTATGACAAAGAGTAACTGATGCTGACTCCAATGAAATACAATGGAATAGATATTTTTAACTGCGCTTTAAACTAATCTCTGCAAGACAACCTGAGCTTTGGGTGAATGCTGGCTAAATATTTATTGTACAGATACTTGCATTTCAAAGCTAATTTGTGAAGGGAGACAGCTATTTGGATATTCTAGAATGATTTAATTGGAGACTAAAGGAAAGAACATTGACTTTCTAAGTAGTAAATAAATCAAGCTAACTAGAGCTTCAAACAACCCCCAGATGTGTTTATAGTATATCTAAACAAAATATGAGTAGTTTTGCAATGCATAATAAAAAAATTAAACATGCTGTTCACACTAGTCCACTAAGAAGTCTGTTATTTTGTAACAAATTATTTGTGCTTCTACTTTACAATTTCAGTGTTCAGCAGTAAACTCTCATATCCACGCACAACATATTTAATCATGTAACCATGATTAGCTTCTTAGAAGAATGTGGAACTTGGAATGCAGAGTATGGAACCCAGTATTAATGATTAGATAAACGATACACAAGGTAAGTATAACAAATTTGATAGGATTCTTTACCAAGAAAGGAAACACATTTTAGCCTCAAGTGAAAATCCAAGCAAACTGACGGATTAGCCAGGGTTCCATGGTGTGGATGGAGAACACTGAGAATAAAATATATTTAATCATAGACAGCAACTGCTGAGCATTCATTTCCCCCCTCCCCCAGTTCATATGTTTCTCTTTTCATTCGTTCTGCAACTGCATTAGATTAAAAATCTGTTAGGACAATCAATTCTAGAGTGCCCTATGTAAAGATCTAAACTCCATTAGATTAAACTGGTAGCAATGTCACCACAGTAGAAGCCAGTCTTTTCTAGGCTATTGTATTCAATTTCAAAGCTCAGTGTCAATTAGAAAACTCTGTCCTTTGAGTCTGCATAATAATAGAAGGCTTTTGAATTAATTGTTAAATGAACAGTAAATCTGTAAATAAATCCTGTCAATTTAATAAGGTTTACTTCATACTGAAAGACTAGCTGTAATTTACATCATAAAGAAGGTTGATCATGCCATCAATGTAATCAAAATGAGTATGTTAATATGTAGTTACTTTTTTGTGTGCAATTTTACTTAATTAGATTTAAAAAACCCTCTACAGTTAAAAGACTGTTAAGGTTGCAAAGTCAAGACACAAAATTTCAGGTATGCCAGAATTAAGATTGCCTTAATCCCCCAATCCTCCTCCTTGTACATATACATTATGATACAGTCTTTAATTACATGATCACTTGCTATTTTTAAACACAGTACCCCTGGAGAGCACAGAATGGATGGTGCTCACTGAATGAGCAGCGATTCAATATTTTGCTTTCTCCTCATTGTTCAATGTGTGCCCCCAGGCCTTATGTTCTGCACGTTATTCAAACCCTGCTCTGAATTATTAATTTCCTCCTGCACACTTCTATGAAGCTAATACTATGAGTATTTGACAAATATTAATGAATTTATTTTCACAACCTTCTTTGAGATAAGGCTGCATTATCCCCATTTTACAGATGGGTAACTGAAGTTAAGAGAGAGAAAGATCAAAAGTGTACATTGGATGCCCAATTTGAGATGCTTAAGGCCTGATTTTTTTCAGAATGCTTTGCATCTTATACAACTTTATAGACTCAAAGCACCGTTTCCAGTTACTTCAGTTGCAGTTGTGAGTACTTAGCCCCTGGATCTCAAGCAGAGCACCAAGAAAGAAAAAGGAACACATGATTAGTAGTCACTTGCAAAATGTTTGGTTTAAGTGACTTTCCCAGAATCACAAAGGAACTCTGTGGAAGAGGCAGGGATAGATTCCAGTTCTCCAGGGCAACACTCAGCTGTCTTAACCATGACACTGTCCTTCCTGCTCCTGCAACCTCCTGCCTCGTTCACCATGCACCTTCCAATTTCTGCAACAAATGAGGCAGGAGTTCTACAGACAACAGCCTTCTTCATTACAAAACCCTGATTCATCCCCAGAGCACCATCCATCCTGTACAATGAATAAAGCAGGGACGTGGGGCGGAGGGGAGAGGAGGAGGGAAATAGCATGTGATCATATAATTAAAGGCTGTATCACAATGCATATGCACAAAGTGACTGAATTAATGTTGCACAGGTGACCTTAATTCTGGAATTTCCTAAACTTTTGAGGGCTTAACTTTGCAACCTTAACATTCTTTTAATCTAGGTGTGTGTGTATGTGTGTGTAACTTCCCTTGATATTTTATAAAAGAAAACTGAAAAGACAGAAAATCCATCACATACTGACTTCTACAAACCAGTTCTTGGAAACAGCTGAACTTTTTTTTGCTTAAACTTTAAAATATATATGTATAAAAAAATCAGACTGAAGCAAGCATGCAAAATGGAAAATTTCAGCCCAAACAATTAAATTTTGGCAAAATATAAGCAACTGAAAACAGGGTTTATAATAATATAATAGAATCACAGGACTGGAAGGGACCTTGAGAAGTCACTAGTCCAGTCCCCTGCACTGATGGGATGACAAAGTATTATCTAGACCAGTGGTTCTCAAAGCTGGTCCGCCACTTGTTCAGGGAAAGCCCCTGGCGGGTCGGACCGGTTTGTTTACCTGCCACATCCACAGGTTAGGCCAATCGCGGCTCCCACTGGCCACGGTTCGCCGCTCCAGGCCAATGGGAGCTGTGGGAAGTGGTGCAGGCGAAGGGACGTGCTGGCCGCCCTTCCCGCAGCCCCCATTGGCCTGGAGTGGTGAACCGCGGCCATTGGGAGCCGCAATCGGCCGAACCTGAGGACGCGGCAGGTAAACAAACTGGTCCGGCCCACCAGGGGCTTTCCCTGAACAAGCGGCGGACCGGCTTTGAGAACCAGTGATCTAGACCATCCCTGACCGATGTCTATCTAACCTGCTCTTAAAAATTTCCAATGATGGAGATTCCACAACCTCCCTAGGCAATTTATTCCAGTGCTTAACCAACCTGACAGTTGGGAAATTTTTCCTAATGTCCAACCTAAACTGTCCTTGTTGAAATTTAAGCCCGTTGCTTCCTGTCCTATCCTCAGAGGTTAAGGAGAACAACTTTTCTCCCTCCTTCTTGTAACAACCTTTTATGTATTGAAAACTCTTATGTCCCCTCTCAGTCTTTTCCAGATTAAACAAATCCAAATTTTTCAGTCTTTCCTCATAGATCATATTTTCTAGACCTTTAATCATTTTTGTTGCTCTTCTCTGGACTTTCTCCAATTTGTCCACATCTTTCTTGAAATGTTGCACCCAGAACTGGACACAATACTCCAGCTGAATCAAGGCTAATCAGTGCAGAGTAGAGAGGAAGAATTACTTCTCATGTCTCGCTTACAGCACTCCTGCTAATACATCCCAGAATGATGTTTGCTTTTTTTGCAAGTATGTTCACTGTTGACTCGTATTTAGCCTGTGATCTACTATGACCCCCAGATCCCTTTCCGCAGTACTCCTTCCTAGGTAGTCATTTCCCATTTTGTATGTGTGCAACTGATTGTGCCTTCCTAAGTAGAGTACTTTGCATTTGTCCTTATTGAATTTCATCGTCTTTACTTCAGACCATTTCTCCAGTTTGTCCAGATCATTTTGAATTAATGGAAAGTGTCGAGCAACTGTAACTAGATGACACTACAAGTTCCTCCCATGATTCTACTGAGACAGACAAATAATTCTGCACCGCTGAAGTTTTTTCCTCCCACACTCCAATAGCATCAACTTTTGTGACAATCTTGGGTAAAACACTCAAAATCTACACATTCAGTTCAATGACTCAAATCAAATTTTTAAATCTGCATTAGTAAAAGATTACTTTTAAAAGCAGATATTAATTTCAACCAAATGTGGTATTAAAAAGCTTCATAAATACATTTCTCTCATGAATCACCGGATTAATTAACTGGACTTTTTTAATGATTCAGTATAACAGAACTGCACACTAAGATGTGTCTTGCCAGTTCCCAGTCAACTCGGTACTGTTATTTTATTCTGATCACGCAGGTTTTTGTTTTTTAACCCCGTACCTGGAGATGAACTGGAAAGTATTAAATACTTCATAAGTAGTAAAAGGGAAGGTCCTTAGACTAGTATTTCTCTATATTGTTTGGCATCGTTGAACTTTTAAAAATATCCACTAGTATTACTGAAAATCTGCAGTGTGTAAGTTAGAGGATTTTTGCATTTGAATGGTGGATATAGCAAATACTCATATTGTCCTTTTAAGGGCAGCTTCTCCTTTTTCAGTTCCTATTACCTATGCATTTTTCTCCATCTCTAAGGGGCCATTTTTCCCGATCACCTCCTAATTTTATCTTCAAGGATAAAAAATATGGAACCAAAATTCTCTTAAATTCCACTGAAGTCACAGTAACACTTTCTCATACCAACCACTTTTCCACCAGAAATACAAAATTATCTGCTAGCAAAAAAAGGCATTACAGGAGTGAGTGAAAACCACAGCAACTCAGTAACCCTGCTCCCCCTCCCCCCCCAAAAGAAAGCACTGAAAAACAATCCCACCAGCAAACTGAGCTCAGTAAGCGAGAAGCGGGGCACCGTGTGTTAAAGAAAGCTAAAGAACTGAGCATGTATAGCAACCCATCCCATTGTAGGGGTATGGCACTACAGATGTTCTGGGTTTTCTTCCTGTCTCCATCTGCTACTTGGAGGACATACTGTAATGGCAAGTATAATACACTCCTAGTGTGATCGGCCACTATTTTAGTTCACAAATTTAACAAAGCTTAGTTTGCAAGAGTCCAGTCCAAGTTATTTGTGCTATAAGATACACCAGTGCAAATGTCCTGAGTACAGCAATGCCACAAATGACAAATAGGGAGTCACGCCGAAAGAGAGAGAACCCTATGACCTCAGAGGTTCCAGAGCTCAGTGAGCAGCTATTGCAACTCCTGATTCATACATGACAACATTGTAATTTCCTGTTACGGTCTATCAAACTTTAAAAACTACTAAAAAGTCCTACTAAAATCTTCAATTTCAATACAAAATCTGTATAAAATACTCAGCTAGCCAAAAAGTCCAAACAGCGCTGTCATCAATCACTGATTTACTGAAAACAACTAAAAAGTCACTTTTTAAACTATGCACAGTACCTGGTTACAACTGGTCTCCATTAGATATTGACCAAGATTTTCAAAAGCGACCAATGATTATGAGTGCCTCAGTTTTGGGGGTACCTACCTGGAGACATCTTCATAGAACTTGGGTTTTCAGAAAGTGCTGAAGACACACTTTGAAAAGGAGGCCTCATTAAAGTATCTCAAAAGTGGATGCCCCAAAAAATTGAGGCACCCAAAACCATTAGTGACTTTTGAAAATCTTGGCCATTATAAATAATTGCATCTAGGTTAGTTATCACCAGAATGATTAAAGAATCAGAAAAGATGCCTTATAGTGATAGACGCAAGGAGCTCAATCTATTTAACTTTACTAAGAAAAGGTTCAGGGGTGACTTGATTACAGTCAATGAATTACCTACATGGGAAATAAATATTTGATAATAAGCACTTCAGACTAGCAAAGAAAAGTAATACATGATCCAATAGCAGGAAGCTGAAGCTAGACAAATTGAGACTGGAAATAAGGGGAACGTATCTAAGAGAGGGTAATTAACCATTGGAACAATTTACCAAAGGTCATGGTAGATTCTCTATGACTAGCAATTTTTAAATCAAGATTGGATTTTTGTTTAAAAGATATGCTATAAGAACTATTTTGGGGGAACTTTGATGGCCTGTGTTATACAGGAAGGTGGTCAGACTAGATGATCACAATGGCCCTGTTTGGCTTTGGAATCTATGAATCCTTCTATGGTTTAATTTTTGTTCTGAACTACTGTTATAATGCTACACTTACACATTTTCTTATAACTTTCACCTTTTCAGAATTGCAGTTAGGGCTGTTAAAAAGTGACCAGATTCTTTACAAAAGAATGCCAAAAAATCCGAATGAATTTCAAAAGAAAAAATGGCAAAGTCGTCTTTCATAATTATTCCTTTATATATTAGCAATGAAGCAAAATCATCATGAAAAACATCAATGATAAAAGATGCTATAATCATTTGAGGGCATCTGAAAAGAGATTCAGGAATTGTAAAGTAAAATATCTGAAAAACAACTTTAAATGAAATGTTAAGAAAAACCAGAGGAGAAAACAGTTTGTAATTAAACATCAGATTTTTAAATCTCAATTCATCTCAGCCTCTGTTAGAATAATTATTAAACAGATATTGTACCTGTTGGAATGAGACAATCTTTCCAATCAAAATATCCTGCATAAATGCCAGGTTCTAATGAGCCAACTATAGGATCTGCCTTCAATTCAATGTAAATTTCAAACAGTCTTTGATCCAACTCCTTTAAGGATTCCATACTAATCTAAAATCAAAGCAAAAAGAAAAGTACATTTATCCATTAATTATGAAAGCAAGAATAATCACCACGAATTTATGGCTCGTCTTCTCTTTGATTTTTAGGAAACATGCCATATGCTTACAACCTTATAATTTTAAACAGTATCTCTTTGACTCTAAGAATTTCCATACTGGATCACATCACTGGGCAGACTAGTCCAGTATCAGATGCTTCACAGAAAGATGAAAGAAACTCCATAGCGGAGAATCATGGAATAACCTTCCCATAAGCATAATTTCTTCCTAACTCTGTCATTTAGGTTTTGATCCGGCATCACTGAAGGCAATGGGAATTTTGCCAGTGACTTCAATGGGAGCAGCATCAAGCCTTTAGTGGTTGGCTTATGTCCTGAAACATGAATGCTTAAAATCTTTATCATATTTTTAACCCACCTAATGTAACTGTGGATTTTTTTTTATTATTCATTGTATATAGAGTTTAATCCTTTTGAAAAATTCAGATCTGTGACCTCCTAGCAGTTTAGTCAAAGTTCATTTCAAGTACTATTTTAAAGTATCCTTGTACAACAAAACAATAAGCTGCAGCTCTTTTGGCTACTGTATGGAGCAAGGATGTGCTCTTCTTTCCTTTGTGCAAATACAGATAAATACAAGCACTACAATTACTGAAACCTCCAAATAAAGTAACTAAACCGTGAAATGCTCTTACAAAAAGATTAGTCAATGAGATACATGTATGTGTACGTTTCACTTGCTCGCTATATTTAAATTAAAGACTGTACCTCTTTCAATACTGTACAAGTATTTTCTTCTTATTATAACTACACAAGACAGTTACATTTTCTAAAGCAATTCCAGAACATAATGTGAAACCTGAAATGTAGACAATACTAAAAGTAGTAGAAAGTTAACAACCATGAATGCTACTTAAACAAGTCATGCAGAAAATGCCATGGGACCACTTGTTGATAGAGCTTATCAGATTTCAAGGTAAAACTTTTTAAATGTCACTCAGTCACTGTGAGGTTTAGGGACTTCCAGGATGAGAGGTGTTCAGGTGAGAGGAGAAGGCTCAAGACAAACCCAGGAGAACAGAAGTAAAAGGCTGGGGGGGGAAGGGAGGGACGACACCTAGTACTTCACTGCCGTCTTCCCATGCAGACTTATCAGATAGGAGTTCCTGTGCAGAAAACCACTCAAAGATTCACTGAATGAAGCAAGGAGGAAATCACTGATGCTTCTGTTGCTCTGCCTTCTCCTCCTACACACCTAATCTGTTCCTGAGCACTCTAATCACAAATCACTGGGTCTGATGGTGGTGTAGATGGTGAGAGAAGGTCTCTTGAGCTAGATATGGGGAGAGAAACAGGAGTTCTGGAGGGCAATGTGAAATGGGAGAAAGCAGGTATATTGGTGGGGGCATGGAGGCTCCCAGCAGCAGAGGAGTCCAATGGGAGAAATTGGTGCTCAGGAGCAGCGTACACTAGTGCTTTCCTGCTTTCTCCACCTAGCAAACCTCTTGAGCTTTGTCAGAAGTGAGTCCAACAGCTGAGAACCACAAAGGATCATAAAAAGGAGCTCAGGAGATTGGCAGGAGGGGAATATTCAGGAAGGCAGTGAGAACTGGGCCTCAGGAAAAGGTCAGGGATGCAATTCCTTACCTCCCCACCACCCACTTCCTGTGAAATTTCTGAACTTTGCAAAGGGGAGAACCCTCACAGAGACCTACCCCACCTCTTCCTGCTCCTGCCTGTGAGAGTCTTAGGATTGGCAGCCTCCCTCAAGAACCTTTTAATAGAAAAATCGCCCCCACCGCCCCCATGGACAAGTGGACAAGTCTCTTAGTGACAGGTTACATTTTCAGCTTTAGCTCTGTAAGGAAAAGGGATAGTGATACAAGCTAAGGTCTCTATTTTCATGTCCATGAGTCAGCTAGGAACTTTAGAATCTAAAGAACAAAAGTTTGGTCTTGTGCATAAATCCCATACTTTTATATTTCTCTGGATTTCTGTTTTTTTTTTTGGGGGGTGGGGGGAGGTGGCTACAAAATGGCACACTTACCTAGCCCCTTTTCCACTTCAGTTCATAATGTATAGAAAAATTCTACCTCAGCACCAGATCTAACCTACTATGAGACTCACAAGGTGTGTGAGGTAATACCTTTTATTGGACCAACTTCTCCTGGTGAAAGAGAAACTTTAGAGCTCCAAATATCGATACTGAAGGACATTATCTTACCCACCTTGTCTCTCTCATATCCACGGAGTAACATGGATACAACAACACTGCAAACCACTAACTATCAGGTAGATATACTTTTTTAGTGTGGATCTTAGGGTGGAGGTGTGGGGAGTTGGGATTTATAAGGGAAACTCATTTGTAATTTTAATTATAGAGCAACAGCTCAAATTTATATTCCCACTTTCTCAAGCATTAGTTCATTCTGCCTTTTATTTCACCCTCATCTTCATTCTGCAAGCCTTAACTCACTCCATATATGATTTGTTTGCTTCTATCCTTTCCACTTCCAGTACAGTTTTGGGTTGTTTTTAGCCATAGGACTGTGTTTGGTGAATTAGCCATGAATTCTCCATTACAAATGCCCTCCCACTTCTGGAGTCCTCAAGAGTTCAAGTCTGCGTCTATGTGATTTGGAAAGCACCGTATACACTTACAAGACTCCATAAGAAAGAGATGTGTGCATTCATCTTCAACTAAAATTATATATAAATATATATGCAAATTAACGATGGCACTCAGGATCCTGGGAAGCTGACAATTCGGCCCTCTGTGCTACAAAATTTGCACATCACTGATGCAGAGCCAGGTTTTTAAAACAGTGGTGAAGTACTTTGACTTTAGTCATTCTATAGGCAATGAATGTTGTGTAACTTAGGGCCTCTCTGATGCCCACTGAACTCAATGGAAAGGTTTCCATAAGTATCTAATACACAACGGAATACCCCTGACACACAAACACCAGAAAGAAGCATTCATATTCCCACTAACCTATAAAAAAAAGAGAAGCATCTTGAAATCAATCCAACTGGTATCATTTAGCGATGAGGTCACCATGGGTGCGATTAGTGAATCTTTTGGTCTTTTATAAAAAAAGAAAGATTTCTTGTGGACAGAAATGTTTTAGACTATTTCCACCTTAAAATGAAATATTTCTGGGTCAATCAAGAAGATAATGCTAATTAGGTTAGATCTTGACTGAAGTCAGGATCTGGTCTGTACTTCCTAGAACTGTTAAGTTAAAAAAATCTTTCAGGGCTTTGGCAGGTTTCCCATAAAAAGTGTTTAGTGTTTTAAGAGGTGTAAAACTGCTCCCTGGAATTGCTTGACTATTTCTACAATACAGTATGGTGCATTCCCTGGATTTGACAAAGACAGATTGTGCAAGAATAATGTTACAGGCTGTGGTTGTTTGTTCCCCCGTCTAAGCTTATCTGTGATACTGCAACAAAACAGTGTAATTCTACTTAACTATAGGAGAAAAGAGATTTGTCAGTACAGACAGTAGCTGTCACTTCCTACACTTCTGTTTATCTGAACTCACTCCTGAATGGCTGAAAATAACACTTCATCTGATAATGCATCTATGTAAACCTATTACAAGAGATATGAAAGACTGAACGTACTTTGAATAAACAGAAAAAAGAACATATAAATGTTGAGTGCCTGATGGCATTCACATGGAAATATGACTAGATGAGTCACCTCAGAGACTCATAAATCTTTAAGGTCAGAAGGGACCATCATGATCATCTAATCTGACCGCTAATCAGTCCATGAGGAATTAGTGGACATAGCAACTCCCAAAAATTACAACTGCAGCCAAAATACTATTCTATTTTCTTTCATGGTATTTGTGCAATAGCAGCATGTTGCCTGACCTCCTATAAGTTATCTGTTCAGTACTTAATATGAAACATTAATGTTATTCAGTTAACACTCAATGTGTGCTTTAAACACTGTTGTTTTCTAAACTGGCTACCAAATGAACTCTTAGAAGGATAATCTAACTATCCATCTAGGTACTAATATGGCCCTGATGATCACCCTATGAACATCTATATAACGACCGTGCTGAGTCAGACCAACGATCCATCTAACCCAACATCCTGTCTTCTTCAGTGGCCAGGGCCTGACTCTTCGGAAGGAATGAGCAGAACAGGGCAATTATTGGATAATTCATCCCCTCTCAGCCAGTCCCAGCTTCTGGCAATCAGAGGTTCAGGGACACCAAAAGCACAGGGTTGTGTTCCTGACCATCTTGGCTTTAGACTTTGACGAACCTATCCTCCATGAACTTACCTAATTCTTTTTTCAACCCAATTATACTTTTAGCCTTTACATCATCTCTTACCAACAAATTCCACAGGTTGACTACACGTTGTGTGAAGAAATACTTTGTTATGTTTGTTTCAAACCTAGGGCCTATTAATTTCATCAGGTGACCTTTGGTTCTTGTGCTGTGAAGGGATATATTACACTTCTCTATTCACTTTTTCCACACTATTCATGATTTCATAGACCACTATCATAACCCCCTTCAGTCATCTCTATTCTAAAGTAATCTTTTTGATCTCTCCTCATATAGAAGCTGTTCTATATCCCTAATAATTTTCGTTGCCCTTCTCTATACCTTTTCCAATTCTAATATATCTTTTCTGAGATGAGACAACCAGAACTGCACACAGTATTCCAGGTGTGGGTGTACAATGGAGTTATATAGGAGCGTTGTGATATTTTCTCTCTTATTATCTATCCCTTTCCTAACATTCTGTTTGCTTTTTTGACTCCTGTGCACATCGACCCAATGTTTTCAGAGAACTATCTATGATGATTCTAAGAACTCTTTCTTGAATGGTAAAAGCTAATTTAGAACCCATAATTTTATATGAATAGTTGGGATTATTTTTTCCAAAGTGAATTACTTTGCACTTATCAACATTAAATTTCATCTGCCATATTGTTGCCCAGTGACCCAATTTTGTGAAAATATTCACAATCAGCTTTGGAACTAATTGTCTTCAGTAATTTTGTATTGTCTACAATTTTGCTACCTCTTTGTTCACCCCCTTTTCGAGATCATTTATGAATACACTGAACAGCACAGGTCCCAGTTCAGATCATCAGGGGACCCCAATATATACCTCTTTCCATTGTAAAAACTCATCATTTAATCCTACCCTTTTTCTTCTACTTTTAACCAGTTACTGACCCATAAGAGGGCCTTCCTTATTATCACAACTGCTTACTTTACTTAAGAATCTCTGCTGTGGGACCTTGCCAAAGGCTTTCTGAAAGTCCAAGTACACTACATCAACTGGATCACCTTTGTTCACACATTGTTGTTGACACCCTTAAAGAATTCTAATAGATTGGTGAGGCAGGATTTCCCTTTTCAAAAGCTGTGTTGACTCTTCCCCATCATATTGTGTTCATCATTGTGTCTGATAAGTCTGTTCTTTACTATAGTTTTAGCCAGTTTGCTTGCTACTGAAGTTACACTTTCTGGTCTGTAATTGCCAGGATCACTCCTAGAGCTTTTTTAAAATATCAGTGTTACATTAGCTATCTTCCAGTCATCTGCTACAGAGGCCGATTTAAGCAATGAGTTACATACCACAGTTATCAGTTCTGCAATTTCACATCTGAGTTCCTTCAAAACACTTGGGCGAATATCATCTGCTACTATATATACCATCTAGTACTGTATATATGTACTGTATATACAGTACTGCATTGTCCATGGTCATTAAAGGGTTAATATAGATTTTAAATTGTTCAGTTACTTCAATATTTGAATTTTGTTCTTTATAAAAATTAAAAAAAAAGAACAATACTTTAATGTGGCTGTTCAAGATCAATTGCGGAATATATAATGGGCACCTCATTTGCCTACATAGTCACCACACTACCAGTACCTAACTCAGCACTTTATTAAGCATTTCAGTATAGTTGAGCGTGAAGGGAGAAATCTAGAGCAATTTTGTATACTATACTAACAATGCAAATAATTTCAAACCCCATTTGAATGATATTCAAAATTATTCCAGCCACAAAAGTTCAAACACATTCACTGGAACGGCTATGAGAGTTCATTGTGTAGTAGAAGCATCAGTTTGTAGAGAAATACTCTGTACTGGAAGAGATAACATTTTACTTTCAAACAACAAACATTTCTGGAAATAAACCAACTATATGGCCATAAAGATTCTAAGTCATAACATTTCTCATAAAAAATGATTAATCATTACAAAAAGGCAGGAAAATGAGACATCTATAGCCGCCCACCTTGACATTTTCGTTCTTTGAAAAAAAAAAATCCCTGATCTAGTTTATGAACAAGAGCTGTCAAGTGGTAGAGATTACTAGATTATTTAATCTATCAAATGTATTTTGAGATTATGATCTTTTTATTCTTTGCATCAAGAAAACACAGTGACATTAAAAAGCTTTACTCAGAAATCAGATAAACATAGCCTATGAATATACAAGTCTTTAACAAGTGCTCACATTTGCTACACTATTTATTTAAACCACACACAAACACAAAGACATATTAATTATTACTATTATAATTATTGCTTTTTAAATTGATGCTTAAAATCCCATTCACTTGTAGGAGGGTTAAGTAATATTTATTCTGGTTGATTGTACTAAGACTTAATTTAATACCTTTGACAAGGAAAAAAAACTCCCCCCCCAAAGTAATGATACATCTGTAGCAATTTCATTTTAATATTCTTGCTTACTTGAGTTATTTTTTCAACTCCTTGGAAGCTATGTTTCTCAAAGTGTTCAGCTATATTTATGAAAGTATGACGTTCCAGATAGCAGCAATTACTGAGTACAATTAAAAGCCTTTGCTCCTAAATCAAGAGATGTTTTAAGGAAGAAAAATGAACAGTAATTAGGAAATATCAGGGATAACTGTGCATTATTATGTTTATACATATTTTGATCATGGAAAATGTTTTGTCCACTTGAATGACAACAGTCATATGATAAGCATGCTGATAAATAAAATATAGCTAACAAATAGTTTTGTAAACAAAATCCTAAGAACTGTTAACACTGGATGCAATGATTCAATAAGGGCACTTTTTCTTATGGGCTTTGTTGTCTGAAAGTATTCACTGGAATAATTGTGACTAATACAGATCTGTGATTCAGCTCCCATTCCAAAAAGTAAGCCACAAACAGCTTTCCAAGAAGCGGTTTCTGCATTTTACTGTTTTTTTCTAGTAACCTGTTAAAAACGATGACCACCATAAAATAAAACCAAAATCTTCACTTTCATATGAAACTGGCTGAAGAATTCGGTTTTAACACTCAAGCAAAGGAAGCAAAACAGATATTAAACAAATGCATTCCCATCCTCCAAATTAAACTAAATCAAAGACTTACAGATCTCAAAATCATTTCTGCATATAATTTGAAACATTGTAAGTCATCTCTGCTCTCCAATTATTTTGTTTTAAAAATCAAATATGGTTCAAAACAGATATTGAATTAGGTTATATCAAGATTGTTGGTCCATGAGACTAGTGCAACAATAGGTTACCTGGAAGAGAGGCAAGATCTAGTTTTTCTCAGGAGGTAATTGGTTGACAGGAATTCCCAAATTATAAACTCAGCTCTGGTGGTGACTTTTTGTGCAACTGTGTGCAAGTCACTTAAATTCCTCAGTTTCCCTACCTGGAAAATACTTTCCTACCTCAGAAGAGAGTTCAGGACAATCATTTGCAAAGTGCTTTAAAAATGAAAACTTTCTGAGGATAAATTACCATAGTGAGGTGTGAAGGAAGTCAATATCTTATTAAGAATGAGATCTGCAATTCCTGATAAATTCCCAGCTGTCTTACCAACCAGTAATGAACTACAATGACTAGTGTAATAAATGTGTACCCATTAATCTGCCTACTACTTGAATTAATTTACCATTATTTGTATATACAATATTCAACACAAACTGTCAAAATACAATGAAAAATCCTAGGCTGGTCACTTAATACTCTCTACTCCATAATACTCAGCTACTCCATATGTAAATGGGGAATAATAACCCTTATTGATACTTGTAGTGTTTTGAAATCTACAGATTAAAACTCTTAAGTGCCAAATATAGAAATTACTACTCTTTCCTACTTTTGTTTATTAATATCTCATTTGAAGCTTCAAAATAATTCTTAACCAAATTTATTTTTCCATTGTATAAGCCATACGGCTGGTCAAAAATATTGGGTTACTGGCAATGATTTTTTTGCTGAAAAAGCACTGAACCATTTGTTTGGGAGGAAAAAACCCTCAAAACGTTACACGGACTTCAACAACACAGGAAAATAAAATAGGTTGATAAAAGTTAATTAACATTCACACAGTACTTGGAGAATTAGAATGATATGAGGACTAAATTATTATTAAATTTCAGAATTTAGAACTCTGGGTCTAATCCTACAAGTCTTTTCTCACTAATTGCAGTTAGACTACTCATGAAAGTAAGGGATATAGGTTGGGCCCTTAAAAGTTTCTAAATTCTGCAGGAAATAGATTATTAAAAACATAATAAGAGCTTCAAATTCATTCTTTGAAGGGCATAACTTTATATGTTTCAGTAGCCCTTGTGCTGGGGGTATGTACTCTTTGGGAATGCATTAGTTCAAATAACTGGGACAAAAAAAAAATGCAACATTAGGAATTTTATGGAAAAGCAACTTTTTCTAGTCTCTCATGCACCACAACACATTCTACTATAAGGAAGATGACTTACCAAAGCAAACTACATTATTTTACACATTTATCTCTATGTTCTAAAAATAAATAAATGAAATTTAATTACCTGTTTTACGGATACAGATATTCGCACTTGAGTTTTAACTAAACATCAAGGGCCAGACCCTGAACTGGTATAAATTAGTGCTACCTTCATTGACGTCAATAGAGCTATGCCAGTTTATACCCATTGAGGACCTGGCTGCAACAGTTATGTTTTTAAATAAAATTCATGAGTAAGAATCTGTAGGAAATATGCTGAATACCCAACAATCCAAAGCTCGAGATACCATTATATTAGCTTTTCTGATAACCATGCAGTTAGTAAAGTTTTATATTATTTTGTAAAAAGTGACTTAGGAAAACACAAATGCATTACAAAAGACACACAGTAAAAGATAAAAGCCTTATTCAACATTTAATTTTACCCCAATAAGACATTTTAACTAGAAGCCACACTTACGGAAGATAAACTAGAGTCTTCATGAATGCTTCCAAATAAATCAGGAGATGAAATGTCAACTGAAAGACTGAAAATATTTTGAAAAAAGTGAATCGGAGAGTATTCTTTTTACTCTAAGCATTTACAAATCAGCTATGATGTGTGCTTGCTGGAGAACAACATTTCTATTTCTCAATAACTTTCGAGGTTTTGACATGCAGAACAAGGTTCCAAATGGAACAAAACCAAAACCTTTCAAACATATTTGCAAAATTGAATTGGGTTTAAATTCCATTTTTTTAAATCAAAAATATCTGGTCTTCAATTTGGGTTCTCCCCCCGAGAGTCAGTCAGCCCACCCTGGACCTCAGAGACCTTCTTGTCAAAAATCTCATCAAAATCAATATGGCTTTGATGAAAAATATTTAGTCAAAAATGTTCTGACCGGCTGTAGTGCTGGGTTCAGCTGAAAAGACTATAGAAAAAGTTGGAGTGCTGTGTCAGAGCATCTCATACCATGGAACAGAAGGCAGAATGAGCTGTAGAGCTTTTCTAAATCACCCACAAACTGATCAAGAGCTTTGGGAACAGGTACTGCCATTCCAGCAATCATGTTGGGGGAGGGCGGAAGGTGGAGTCGCACCTTTCTGCACTTTCTTTGATTTACAATAAAATAGTTTCTGTTCACTACTCTTATACACCAAATAAAGGTAAACCAAGTAAAGAGAAAAACACAGGTGGTCTTTCAGGATACAGAAATTCAGGTTCTTATGACTCCTCAGAGCTCTGAAATTAGTGGTTGATGGAATAAAAGCAAAATTGTCAACAATTTAGTAGATATGTTGATAGGAGTTATGAACATGCCCAAGACAGAGGGCAAAGCAAGGAAAATACCATTCCCCATTGGTAGATGTTATTCAATGACAGTGGCAACTTCTTTCATATAAACTGCTTGGAAGCTATAGCTGTGACAAAAACCACCAGGCACAGATATTAACGTTAGAACAAAAAATGGGCTAGTTTGGTGTAACAGTTACAACCTTTAGAAAGATGATTCTCTTTGGGAATCAAGCAGAGGGATTTTGAATAAGCTAGCTTTCATTAAGCACTACAATAGCTACTAAGAAAATAACTTTTTAATATTCATCATATTTCATTATCTTATTCAAATCTGTATTTCATTTTTTTTGGTATAAAAACATTCTATTTGGCTCCATGGCATTTTTGGTCAAAGCCAAAATTGTTCACAAAAGCTGTTTATTACATATACCTCAGGAATACTGGTGAGGAAAACCTTGTAGTAAAAAACAGACAATTTTATGCTGAAATTTGCAACTTCAAATATTCCAAATGTGTTATTTTACTTACTGTGTGGTATCTGCATCACCATCAGGCTTGGTGCTCAGTTGTTCCAGACAATCAATAAAAACCTATCAAATAATAATAAAAAAAATAATCTGAATTTTCCATCAGAGCTGAACTACTGGTACAAAACCTGTAAAATATTTTAATTTTTCTTAACTGAATTTTTAACTGCAGCTCATCTAAGCAGAATAATCACAAATAACCCAATTTTCTTAAACCTCAAAAAACTGAAAACAGTAGCATTTTAAATTAAGCCAGGCAAATGTTTTCATGATCTTGTCAGCCTTTATTTTGCTATGGAAAAAAAGATCTGTGCTATTTCTTGTACTATCTCTCATCTTGCTAAATGACCTCCCAAATCAGAGGACTGGGGGTCCATTGGTTTACAAGGAACGTATCTTTAATGGCTTTAAAGTGCTTCAACAGAGTCCCCAAAGCAAACATCTCTTAAGCACCACTACGCATCATTTCTTTGGTCTGATCTGTGAGATTTCACTTGATAACACAATACAAACAATTGTTAAAACTGATGGGTGTTGCTTTATTATCTTAAAAAAAATTCTGGGTTATTAGTTATACATTTAAAAGATTACCTCAAAAATTCGTTGCAAAGAGCACTGGTTTCTAATATGAAACTAAGGGCCAGATCCTCAGCTGTAAACTGGCATAGCTCCACTGACTGCAACGGAACTATGCCAATTTATACCAGCTCAGGAGCTTGCCCTTAGTTTCATATTAGAAACCGGTGCTCTTTGCAACCAAATTTTAAGTTAATCTTTTAATATATAATTAATAACCCAGAAAATGCTTGAAGTTAAGCTAATGCTTCAGGTATATGCTTGAAGCGTTTAGTTTCTCTGATGAATTAGGGCCTTAGAAACCCCAGGAAACATTAAGCATCATTATCCTTAAGAGTTACTGTAATTTGAAGTTAAGATAACACTTATGTCTGGATGATCTGAATTAAACAGTATCTGACATCTTATCACCTTTTATTACTTTTTGGGGAGCAATGGATACAATATAAGCCCTTAATCACTCATTTATGATCCCCAATTCCAGTTTAAAATTACCTGCATGATACCAGTGCTTAGCTGGCACACATCCTCCTGTGTTTTATGTTGCTGGAAAACCTGAAGAAACAACCATATAACTTCAGTGGAATAGCTTCAGAAGGCCCTCTTCCAAAGGAAGTGAAGAAAGGGAAGAGTTATAAATATCAAACCTAGTTTCTCTGTATACACTGCTCTTGTGAGACTCCCCAGGGAATGAAGAGTGGCTGGTAGAACAAATCCTATGTACAAACACAATGGATAGGGCGTGTGGGCATCCTATAGTGAAGGGGAAACACAATGATGGGAACAATACTGGCACATGATGCTACCTGGAATTCCAGTTCTCCATACCATGAAAGTGAAACTGATTAAAAAAAGGTGGGAGAAAGAATAAGTGAGTGGAAGGGAAAGTAATAGCTAGATTTCCTTCATCCTGTATGTCACAGAAACTTGGAGAAAAAGGATTGTAGCAACGTGTAGGATGGGGGAAACCTAGTGAAGCTGAAGAGAAAACAGAGAACTGGGCGATAGCAGAAGCTCTTGGGACTTCTCAAGATCATCTTTGTTAGCATGTGAAATTCATCTCATGGGGAGGGATTAATTGTGAAGTAATATCCTCTTTTGGGTTCTTCTGGGGAACCCTCATTGGGGGAATAGGATACCTTTGTCGTACATGGGACAAAGAAGGAGAGAGCAACAGCACCCAATCCTATGAGATGCTAAGCATCTGCTGAAGAATACTCTTATGTCTTCCTGAAGTCAATGGAATCAGGTCCCGAAGGCAGTAAACAATTGGGGATAACGCTATCATGTGGCATACTGGAGTAGGGAAAACAAAGGGTTGAGTTATGTCCCAAATGAAGTCTAGTTGTGATATGTATTTATAACTGGCTCTCAAGGGTACCTACACCATAAGATCATACCTGCTGCCATTTGAAAGCTACAGGTCACAGCCTTTAATATAAAAAATTACATTTAAGTACAGTTCACTTTTTGCCCCCAAATATGAGTGCAATTTGAAAACTGACTGAATATTGCAAGGGCTTTTTTTTTGGTCAAAGAGAAGAAAAAGTATTGTGAAGCTTGAGTAATTTCTTAATTCATTTTATAACAGCCTCTCTGTATTATTCACAAACACTAATAATACATAATGAAAACATATTTATACAGTAATTGCTTTTAAATGTAATAACAATTTACATACAAGGAAAGAAAATAAAGTACACAGCAAGACTTACACTGGCTTCTCCAGGTTTGCAGTCCAGAACACTCTTGAGCGACTGCAAGGAATGCACAATGCATTGTTCAAACTGGGATGGCTGAAAGTAAAAAGATTTTTGAATTCCTAAATGAATGTGCAATGTATGCTATACAAACTACGAATACACACATTTTTTTTTTTACAGTAATGGAGAAGATACTCATTTTTTACTGATCCAATATGGAAACCCCCCCCTACAAATTTCATGATACATATACTACAGAAAGCCCTTGTTTTAATGATGTACTTTAATACTGAAGCAAACAAAAATAATTACACAGATCAATTTCCTTTGCAAGTATGTGAATGAGGGGTTCTTGCACTGAACGGTTTCTTCGCCTTAAGCCTGCAGTGAACTTCTTAGACCTTGTTTGTGATTGCACAGCTGGCTACTCAGGAAAAGTCTGGGGGTAAAATCCTGGCCCCGTTGTAGTCAATAGCAGAAGTCCTATTGACTAACAGGGCCAGGATTTAAATTTAGTAGGGTCATTCTAGGACATCACAAATTCACCATTATGATTTCACTATCATGAAATCAACAAGAACAACTAGGAGTGGATTGGTTTGGAAGTCAGGCAACCTTGTCTATTCAGAAATTGCTTCGTGTATAAATCTAGATGCAAATGAATTGGTAGCATTATCCCTGTTAGCCAATCTCCCCTTATCCCCCTCTCTTGCTCGATATTGTGCCACTCTGGTTTGAGACCACCTGATGGCACTAGGGAGGAAATTGTGTTTCCCGAGGGGAACATGACAGTGAGAAAGCTATCTCCATCCTAGAAAAAGGGACACCAATCCAGTTGATTTGGCTCAAAAATGGGAGCCAGAAACTTCGAAGTTTAACTCCTCATTCTGCCCTTTACCCTTTGTGTAGCTTAGGGTAAGTCACTTCACTTCCGTTTCCCCAACCTAGGACATTAGGATAACACTTATCCACCTCACATATGTGTCATGAGGATTGATTCATGTCTGTAGAGCAATTTGAAAATCTAAAGCACTGTGCTAAAATGCTATTTATTCATTTTTAGAACAAAGCTCCTGAAGGCATACAGCAGAGAAAGAGAGCTAAATTGGCAGAAAAAGGGCTTCAGTGGAAAAGTAAAATGATGTTCCTTTCATTTTTGTTCTCATGTAGATTTTTATTGCCTGCAAAGAAAATAATAAAGCTTCTCTACATTAACCTGTGTGCATTACAGACCCCATGGCTGTAGGTTTCTGACAACAGTATCCCAATATATGTCTTAACAGCTGTATAAATATCAACGATGTTAATAACTAATTTTTTTGCACGCATTTTATACATATAGTTTAAGCTTAAGCTGTCTCCAAAGGCCCTCTCTGGCTTTGTTTACCCTCAGAAATTTTGCTAAGGTTTCCCATCATTACAACAACTGATTCAGATCCACCAATGGTGGCAACAATGGGATTGTTCACATAAACAAGGCATTAGCAGTTACCAATATTTTAAGCACCATGTCATGCTCTGAACAGGATTAGATGACACCACACTTAAGATGGTGGCAGCTCCCTAAAGACCCACAGACACTAGCAATCCTCCCACTGTTTCTGCTGCTGGCAGAGATAAACTGGTGGGAAATTTTTGCAAAAAATCCTAGGGTAGCGATAGCTTTGGAGCACAGTAAAGAAGCACTAATAAGGTTTTTTTTTTTTAGAATTATTAGTTCTACAAAAGAATGACCATGTATGCAAATCTGGATGGAAGAAGGAAATGGGGCACTGGTCTGGACTGAAATGACCAGAGAATGTTGCAATTGAGAATGAAACCCAGAAATCAGGACTCCAAGTACTCTATTTTAATAACCAGACAACACTCCTTCCAACATTATGTATATCTGGAATGCTTCACACCCTCCTACTCAACTTCATTCAAATGTATTTATAGTAACACACAAGCACAACTTCAGGCGGATGGCCTACCAAGTACTGTCTTATATAATACATCTTAATCCTCCCACAGCCATTTCTGCTTTCTCAGATTGTTTTTAAGTCATGCCTACAATGTGCTTGTCATCTTTTAGCCATTAGTCATTACTATTTCTTTCCCGAAAGCACCTCATTAATTTATTTGAATATGGTTTCAAGTCATTTATTGTTTGTCTGTGAGCAACCTCCTAAATTAGTTGGCTCTCAGTTAAATTTCTCATTATTCCAGAAAAGCAACTTTTTATATCTACTACAGTCCAGCTTCCATGGTAACGAACCCATTAAGTTATGAAGCACTGTGACGTGGACTGAACTTGTCACAACCTGAGAAAACAAACTCTGTATTTTAGCAGAACATCCATAGCTAAAAAAGAAACTTTTTTTAAAAAAATCTCAACACAACCTTACTAAGGAAGGTCAGTAAAAACTTTATGGGGGCACATTAACCCCCCCCCAACCCTCTCAATTTATATACATACTAGCCTCTTCTCCATGTCCTTCTTTACATTCTACTCATATTAAAGGACCGACTCTAGCAAAGCTTTACTCACATGAGTAATCCTTACTCATGTTAGTAGTCCACTGACATGAATTGCTACTTACATAAATAAAGATTATTCACATATGGCTCTGCAGCACTGGGACGGAAGACACTGCTTTTGAAAACTCCATTTATAAGCTGAAATTTATCTAGTTTTTAAAAAACTACTTTGGACTGTGCTTATGCTGACTAACACACGTAAGAAAATCCACCAGCAGAAAAATAACTCTTGAAAGAGGGAAAAGATGAAAGAAGAGAAAAAGTAGCTTTTGAATTTGTGATAGGATTTATACCACCATGAATATTTGAGAAAGTGAGCAGACAGAGGGTAGAAAGAATTCACTTAGGAGTATAATCTGTCCTCCATCTAAATTCTAACCCACTATAGATGGGAACTGATTAGTTTTATTTTGTACCATAATTTAATTCTTTTATAAATACATATGCACACATGTGTAAATATAAGTAAATGTATAATATGCTGCAAAACTTTTAACATTTATGAAAAGAAAAATGAAATTTACACAAGTCATGTTTACACCACATGCACAAAAAATGGGTGCCTGGAAACACACAAAGTGTACCCACCAGAGATGTTAAGCCTTCATTATCAATCACCCAGTCTTCCTTTTCAGCTAACCTCTTCACATCTGTAAAAAGAAAAGGTGCTAAAATGCTAGGTTTCACTATAAAAAACTCCTTGAACTTCACAAGAGAGAAAACCACAGGCACCTTAGTGTGATGAATAGGCATTCAAGTACATTGGCCATACTTAAAAGATTTCAGCCACTTTTCAAATGACTAAGAATGGCACACACACATAGTTTGCTGCTGCTTTCTCCTTCAGAATTAAAATGTATGGTGCATGGCAATAGTTGCATAAAGCCACCTTTTACTGGAAAGCCTGAGGTTAAAGAAATACTGTTACAATCCTCTGTTTTAAAAAAATGGATATATCATGGCTGGGTACCCATAATATAGGCATTATATTTGGGAATTTAAATGTATGTTTGTTTTATTATTCCTTGCTCAATGCAGTTAAAAAAACCAAACCATTAAGTACATAACTTAATCAGAGATCAGGACAAGTATTAAGACTCATATAATTACATTAAATATTTATAATATGTTTGGTTTGAGATCAATCAGGATCAGGACTCCATTGTGCTAGGTGTTGCTCAAACATATATGAAAAATCCATCCAGGCTCTGGAGAACTTATAAGAAGCAAGTGACATAAGAAGGGTAGGAAAGGGGAGAGGAAGAAGAGGAGTATAACAATCAGTTATGTACAGTTTAGGTACCTATATGCATTTGCAGGTTGCCCCATTTACCCTTCAACCTAGTCATCACTAATTGGTAGATTTGATTGATTGATTGATATTATGGCAGAGAAGCATCTTGAAGTACATTCAAGCAGCACTATACTCTGAAAAGTGACTATGCAAAAGTAGCAACTTGTTACCAACAGATCTTCTCCAGAATCTGCCAACTTTATATTTTGTTTTTGATGGTTTATTCCCTTCAGACCTTCAGCTCCAACACAGATATAAAGGTGGGACCTGAATTACATTCCTTCTTATTCATCATCAAAAGAACTGATTACTAAATTCCAGTCAGTTACACTTGTACAGGCCTCACTGCCTTATTTGGCATTAGCATAATTTAGTTTGCATGACCTTTATTGCCAGTGATGATGCATAAGAAGGAAAGAAACCAGCTTGACTATCAGGTCCCAGGCTGAGTTTACAAGGCTGTCAACTAGAAAAACCCTCTTCCATTTACTTGTAAACTGAACACGTTTATCGTTGAACGACAATAAGCATCCCACAGTCATTTCCAGTTTGACAAAACCTCATTCCAGCAAAAATCTATTTGCAAAATAACCACAGGCTGTATGCCTAAAAATAAGAGCTGCAATACAAGGTAATATCTTCAAAACTGAATTTTTTAAACCATTAGATTACTGTTTAAATTGCATTTACCGCTGAAATTTTGTTTGCAGGTCAATAACAAAATAATGTACAGCTTAGTGCTATGACACAGCTTATATAAGAAGAGAACCCCATTACCACTGTACCATGTGGACACATTCTGTCCAAAAAATTAATTTTTTTAAATTATAGAATTGAAAATTAAGCAGCACTGTAAAAGCACTTTCGTCCACGAAGATGAATAAACTAAAAATTATTCACACAAAGACGAGGCACAGCATAATCCAAGCAAGAAAATTTCAGAGTTGCAGTTAATGTTCTTTCTTTAATGCAGATGCATCAGTGGAATAAAATTATGATTGGCATGAAACAGAAATAGGTCTTTTTAATGCATATTGCAAAAGAGGGAACTGAATTACATTCCTTCTTGTGCACCTTCAAAAGAATTGTTTACTAAATTCCAGTCAATTACACTTGTACAAACCTCACTGTCTAATTTGGCATTAGCATAATTTAGTTTGCATGACCTCTATTGCCAGTGATGATGCATGAGAAAGAAAGAAACCAGCTTGATTCTCAGACCCCAGGTTGAGTTTACAGGGCTGATGATTAGAAAAACAAACAGATTAAAGCCATTACATCGAATAAATAGGATGGTTTTCTTTTTACAAGAATATGAAGGAATAATCAACGAAGGCATGACAAGGGAAGTGTTCTAGTTGGATTTCATGGGCACTAAATGGACAGTTAGTGTGAGTTAAATATAGGCAACAATGTGAACGTAGCATGAGAAATCAAGAGTTAGTTAAGGGCCGTAAATGATCATTAATATTTGCAAAATATTCTGAAAATGGAAAATATTATACAGTATAAATATCAGATATGATTATTGCTGTTCTTTTCAGAGAGGTCCAGATTCAGTAAAGCACTGAAGCACATGCCTAACTTTAAGCAAGTGAGTAGTTCCACTCACTTCTCACATAGGATTACTCATGTTCCTAAAGTTAGGCTTAACTATCTTGCTGAAAAAAATGGTTACTCACCCTTTTTGCAACTGTTGTTCTTCGAGATGTGTTGCTCATATCTATTCCAATTAGGTGTGTGCGCGTGCTGTGTGCATGGCTGTCGGAAACTTTTCTCTAGCAGGTACCCATCAGGCTGTCTGTGGAGGCCCCTGGAATGGTGCCGATATGGCGCTCTATATACGACCCTGCTGGCCTGACCCCCCTTCAGTTCCTTCTTGCCGGCAACTCCGACAGAGGGGAAAGGTGTGGGGGAATGGAATAGATATGAGCAACACATCTCGAAGAACAACAGTTACAAAAACGGTGAGTGACTGTTTTTTCTTCTTCGAGTGCTTGCTCATATCAATTCTAGTTAGGTGACTTCCAAGCCTTACCTCGCAGGTGGGGTCGGAGTCAAGGTATCGCTGACCGAAGTACTGCGCTGCCAAAGGCTGCATTGTTCCAAGATTGGTGGACGATGGCGTAGTGAGATGTGAAAGTATGCATTGAAGACCGTGCGGCAGCCCTGCAGATTTCCTGGAGAGGTACATGGGCCAAGAAGGCTGTCGACGAGGCCTAAGCCGAGTCATAACAAGTGTGGATACAAACCATGATCCAGGAGGAGATCCACTGGGACGAGACTGGCAAACCTTTCATCCGCTCTGCCAAGGCAACAAACTACTGGGTTGTCTTGCGGAACGGCTTTGTGCAGTCAATACAGAAAGCGAGCGCCCTCCTGACGTCCAGCGAGTGCAGCTGCTGTTTGTGGGAGCTGACGTGGTTTTAGGTAGAAAACTGGCAGAAAGATGTCCTGGCTAACATGGAAGTGGGACACCACTTTAGGAAGGAAGGCCGGGTGAGGACTAAGTTGCACCTTATTCTTATGAAAGATAGTGTATGGAGGTTCAGACGTGAGGGCCTGCAGTTCTGACACGCGTCATGCCGAGGTGATAGCCACCAGAAAAGCGACCTTCCAAGAGAGGCAGAGGAGCGAACAGGAAGCTCGTGGCTTGAAGGGAGGTCCCATGAGGCGGGAGAGGACTAGGTTGAGGTCCCAGGACAGAACAGGGGGCTTCATCGGGGGATGTATCTTCTCCAAACCTGTTAGGAAATGTTCCACGATGGGGTGCGTGAACACCGAGTGTCTGGAAACGCCCAGGTGAAATGCCAAGATGGCTGTGAGGTGGACCTTGAGAGAACTGAATGCCAGATGCTGGTCCTTCAGGTACAGAAGATAATCCAGGATACAAGGAATGGGAGCCTGGAGTGGGGGCACCTGCCTTTGGGCACATCAGATAGAGAACCTCTTCCATTTTGCTCTATATGTGGCCCCAGTAGACAGCTTGCGGCTCTCCAGAAGCACCCGCCTCACAGGGTCCGAACAGGCGAGCTCTGCCTGGTTCAACCACGGATCCTCCAGGCCATGTGGTGGAGCGACTGAAGGTCCGGGTGAAGAAGGTGACCGTGATTCTGTGAGATGAGGTTGGAAGTGAGAGACAGCCGTATCGGTAAGTGGACCTATAGGTCCATGAGGGTGGGGTACGATCACCGTCAAGGCCAAGCTGGGGCCACCAGTATTACGTCTGCTTTGTCCCTGTGGACCTTGAGGAGCACCTTGTGGATGAGCGGAAATGGCGGGAAGGCGTATAGCAGTTGACCGGACCATGGAATCATGAATGCTTCTGCGATCAAGCCTGGGCTGTGGCCCGTGAAGGAGCAGGAGTTTGGGGACTTCCTGTTGGCCCGTGTGGTGAACAGGTCGATTAGGGGAAACCCCCAGCTGCGGAAGATGGAGTCGATGATGTCCGGACGAATAGATCACTCGTGCATGAGGAACCATCTGCTCAAGCTGTCCACCAGTACGTTTTGAACGCCCAGCAGGTATGAAGCCTGGAGAAGGATGGAGTGGGCTAGACAAAATTCCCACAGGAGAAGGGCTTCCTGATAGAGAGGAGACAATCGGGCTCCACCTTGCCTGTTTATATAAAACATGGCCGTGGTATTGTCCGTCAGGACCGCTACACAGTGGCCCTGCAAGCGGGACAGAAACGCTTGGCAGGTGAGGCAGATCGCCCCGAGTTCTTTGATGTTGATATGGAAAGCCAGCTCCTCTACCTGCCACAAGCCCTGAGTCATCAGGCTCCTGAGATGAGCTCCCCAGCCCAGCGCAGATGTGTCCATTACCAGAGTCAAAGTGGGCTAGGGAGGGTGGAAAGGAACCCCGGCGCCTACCATGCGGGGATCTAGCCACCAACACAGTGTCGAGGACTCAAACCCCAGACGGCACGGTTCGTTGTCTGACTGGAGAGAGACAGGCAACACCAGCAAGGTCCAAACACAAAGCTCTTTATTGAAGAGTGCACACAACAATAGAGAGCAGCCCATCTCCAAAGAGAACCAGCAGCCTCTAAGTAAAACTAATAGGTTTTTATAGACAGTCCTGTCGCGTCACAGATTTATTCATAAAGCAGCCCCCCCGCCCTTATGTTAGTTAAAATCCTCTTTCTCTATTATGCATGCACTTCTACCCCCTTATTGTAGATAACTTTTAGCAAATCATAATGCTTCACTAACTTTCTTATCGGTATGGGTGTCAACCAGGAGACAAGGAGTTAAGAACAGACATAACACAAAAACAAGGAGTGGAAAACAGCGCCTCCGTATCTCAGCAAGACAGCTCCCAGAACATCTCGTACAAAAATGCAGGAATGCAGGCCTCCCCTTTTTTCTCACTCTCTGTAACTTAAACAAGTATTCCTTCGTTCTACTTTCAGAGACTTTCCCAGCAGCCTTTCTTGGCCTGACTTTGGTTCAGTTGGCATAACTGCTTCATGTGTAACTTTTCTCACCTAACAACAGGGAATCAAGGGTGTGCCTCGGGACTGTCAGCACTATGTCCAGACTGTCGCGGCCTGGGCAGTACACAGACGCGAGCCACACTTGCAGAGGCCTGAGTTGTAGCCTGGCATGTTGAACCACGTAAATGCAGCAAGCCATATGACCCAGCAGCCTGAGACACTGCCTCGCCGTGGTGGTGGGAAAGCTGCAAAGGCCGTTGATTATCTGCGAGAGGGCCAGGTGCCGCATCTCTGGAAGGAATACTCTTGCTTGGTTCGCATCCAGGACTGCCCCGATGAACTCTATTCTTTGAGTAGGGGTGAGGACGGATTTGCTGATGTTGAGAATGATACTTAAGTGTTCGAATGTTTCTCTGACCATTTGCACCTGCGATTCCACCTGCTGGCAAGAGCAGCCTCGAAGGAGCCAGTTGTCCAGGTAAGGGTAGACATGCACATAGTGGCGGCGAAGAAAGGCTGCCACAACTGCCATGCATTTGGTGAAGACGTGAGGAACTGAGCACAGCCTGAATGGGAGGGCTGTGAACGGATAATGCACCTTGTTCACCATGAAGCGGAGGAACCGTCTGTGAGACGGGGTGATAGACATATGGAAATAGGTGTCCTTCATATCGAGGGCGGCGTACCAGTCTCCCAGATCCAGGGAAAGGTTGATTGTGCTCAGGGAGACCATGTGGAACTTCAAGCTGACGATGAACTTGTTGAGCTCCCTTAGGTCCAGAATGGGCCTGAGGCCCCACTTTGCTTTGGGGATGAGGAAGTAACGGGAGTAGAAACCCTTGCCTTTGAGCTCCTGGGAAACCTCCTCCACCGCTCCTAGAGCGAGGAAGGTCTGAACCTCTTGGATGAGAAGTTGCTCATGAGAGGGGTCCCTGAAGAGGAACGGGCAAGGGGGATGGGAAGGTGTGAAGGAGCAGAAGTGGATAGAATATCCTGCCTCTACCATGCGGAGCACCCACCAGTTTGATGTAATAAGGGACCATGCATGCTAGAAGCAGGATAGACGGTTCAGGAAGGGAGCTTAACTAGCCGGGTTGCCCCTGGCCCTGCCCAGGAGGAGAGCGCGATGGCCTATTCCGACTGTATCTGTTTCTCCTACGGGAGAAGTCCTGTCTGGGCCTAGGATGGAAAGAACGCTGCTGGGTGGACTGCTGTTTAAAGGGCTTCCTTAAGGTCGCTGGAGTATGCGTGCGGAGGGACTTAATCGTGTTCCGGGAGCCCTTCAGGCTATGCAGTCTGGAGTTCGTCTGTTCAGCAAACAGGCCCTGGCCATCGAACGGAAGGTCCTGAATTGTTTGCTGACCCTCCGGAGTGAGACCAGAGGATTGGAGCCAGGCGTTGCGCCTGTTTGCGATACCAGAAGCCAGAGTATGCGCTACTGAGTCCATGGCATCTGAAGAGCCCTGGAGGGAAGTCCGGGCTACAGCTCTGCCCTCTCCGTCAATGGCCCCCAATTCCGCTCATGACTCAGATGGAAGAAGCTCTTTGAACTTCAGAATTGCAGACCACAAGTTGTAATTATACCTGCTCAGGATCGCGAGTTGATTAGCGATCCTGAGAGAGGCCCACTGTAGAATAAACTTTTCTTCCAAACATATCAAGGCATTTAGCGTCTCTTGATTTGGATGCGGGGCCTTGCTGACCCTGCCTCTCTTTCTCATTCACCGCCTCCACCACAAGGGAGCATGGGGGAGGGTGGGTGAAGAGATACTCATACTCTTTAGTGGGAACAAAGTATTTTCGTTCAGCCGCTTTGGCCGTAGGGGGAATGGACGCAGGCGTTTGCCAAATAGTCTTGGCATTAGACTGGATGGTCTTTAGCATGGGTAAGGCCACCCGAGTTCATATTCACGGCCACCCTTCGGAGGAGTTCCTGCAGGGCCCTGGGTGGTGGTCCAGATGTGGAGGTACCCGCCACCGCTTCGTCAAGGGATGAGGAGGAAGAAACCACCAGCAGGACCGGTTCTGTTACAGCCTCTTGATCCTCTGGAACCGGGTCCTCCCGAACACTGGGTGTAGCCTCCATTGGGGGCGGGGTTGGATCTGGATTTTGTGATGGGTCCTGAGGTGGGCGGCTGAGGGTTGCCTCAAGGAGGTGAGACCCTGAACGGGACAGCAGGAGAGGCACCTTGGGCCTAACGGTATGCCCAAGGGGTCCAAAATTGCCACTGGGGCTGCCAATGGGGCACCGAAGCATCCTGCCTAAGGCTCCCTGGCCTTGATCTGGGTGCTTCCGATGCCCCCGATGCCCTGCCTGATCTGAGGGAGGGCGATCTGGAGCGTGACGGCCAACAGGGAGTGGTGCGAGACTGCACCCAGGAGGCCTCCTCCTCCTCCAACGGATGGGATGGGTGCCGCGAAGGGTAGCGAGGTCCAGATGGTGACCGGTGGCGCAGTGCAGGGGGGTGCCGCTGCAGGGAATGACGGTGAGATGTGGAGCAGTTCCGGGAGGTCGAGCAGTGCCGCAATGTGGAGCTTCACCTTGGTGGGGAGCGGTGCCACGATGTAGAGCGGTGCCAAAGCGGGGACCGGTGCCATGCTGGGGAGTGGTGCCACGGGGTAGAGCGGTGCCGAGATGAGGTGCGGTGCCACCTAACTGGAGTTGATATGAGTAAGCACGTGAAGAAGAACTGGGGCATAAGGCGAGTATCAAATAGAAATAAGGTTGTTTAGAGGAACAGAAAGAGACCCTGCTTGCTCCAGTTTGTTTGCTCAATGCTCCCTGCATTGCTTTGCATATATCAGACAGCATGAGCATCATTACATTGTCTAGCATTCTGCCCATCACAGAATAAAATAAGTTTGATCAAACCAGTGGACACCATGAGCCCCATATGAAAGAAAAAGTTGGGGAAAGAGATCTCTAGCCCACTGATGCTAATTTTTAATACATCTTGAAAAACTGGGAAAATTCCAGAGGACTGGATGAGTGCCAATATTCAAAAAAGGACAAAAGGTATGACCGAGGTAATTATAAGGCTCGCAAGCCTCAGATCAATTGCAGGCAAAATAAAGGAAAAATGACTGTGGGAGTCAATCAATAAAGAATTAAAGGATAGGACTATAAATATGCCAATATACATGGCTTTATGGAAAACAGATCTTGTCAAACAAACCAAATTTCATTTTTTTATGAGATGACAAGTTTGGTTGATAAAAGTAACTGCATAGGTGTCTAATATACTTATGCTTTTATAAGGGATTTGATTTAGCACCATCTGACATTTGCATTTAAAAAATTAGCACTATTCAATACTAGTGAAGCACATGATAAATGGATTAAGAACTGGCTAACTGAAGAAGTTGTCAAAGTTGTCATCACTGAATAGGGGAATTTCTAGTGGGGTTCTGCAATGATCTGTTTTGGGTCTGATGCTATTCAACATTTTATGAGTAATCTGGAAGTAAACAAAATCTGCAGATGACAAAGACTGATAGAGTGGTAAATACTGATGAGGAGAGAGGAGTCATACAGAGTGATCTGGGTTGCTTGGTAAGCAGGGCCCATTCAACCCAAATGTGTTTGAATCAACCCAAATGCAAGGTTATACATCTAGGACCAAAGAATGCAGTTCATACCTGTAGAATATAGGACTGTATCCTGGAAAGCAGTGACTGATAAGGATTTAGTGGGCGAACAACTGAATGCGAACTCCCAGTGGGATGCTCTGGCCAAAAGGGATAATGCGATCACTGGATGCATAAACAGGGAAGTAGTGAGTATGAGCAAGAAAATGATTTTACCTCTGTATATAGTGTTGGTGATACCAATACAGGAATAATGCATCCAGTCAAGGTGACTAGATTTAAAAAAAGATGTCAAAAATTGGAGAGGGTACAGAAAAGAACACAAAAGTGATTTGAAGGCTGGAAAAAATGCGTTACAGTGAGAGACTGAAGGAGCTCAATGTGTTTAACTTATAAAAAGGGTCAAGAAGAGACTTGAAGAGGAAGAAAACACTGAGTAATAAAGGGCTCTTTAATCTCGTGGAGTAAGGCATAACAAAAACCGTATCTGGAAGTTAAAAGCCAGATGAATTTAAATTAAAAAAAAAATTGTGCCATATTTCTAAACAGTGAGGATGATTAACTATTGGAACAAACTAACAAGGGATATTGCCAATGCATCATCTCTTGAAATCTTCAAGCCAAGATTGGATTTCTTTCTGGAAAACATGCTTTAGTCAAACAAGCTATTGAGCTTAAATACAGGGGTAACTCATTGAAATTCTATGACCTGTATTACACAGGTTAGACTAGATGAACTAATGGTCTCTTTTGGCCTTAAAAATCTACGAATTCACGAGCCCAAAGAGCTAAACAGGACTCTAGAGACAGACAATGAGTATCCCTGATAAAACTGTAACTAAAATGTTGTGTAATGTTTTTAAGATTTGCTCACTTAGAAAAGAATATCCAAGCTTGAGAATATCCAAGCTGTTACAGAACAGAGTAGCAATAATGATGATTCATTGCATGGAATAGCTGTGTCATGGCAAAAAGTACAAATAAATTAAAGCTTGTCTGGTTTGAAAAAAAAGACTGTAACCTAGTGAAAAAAGTGGCTGCCTTATATTAAAGGTGGAGGGGGGGGAAGGCTCATAAGACAGGGAACAGTATTGTCAGGGAAATGATAGAATAACCTAATAGGTCTTGTACGTTGTGATTCTGTGAATTACAGGTGACCTTATTATTCATTCAAGTACCTAAAGTGAACATGGTCAATTCTAGAACACAGTCTGATTTAACCAAAGAGAAAATAAAAAATCCTAACCATATGCATGTAGGTCTGCACATTTCTTTTTTTTTTTTTTTTATTACCTTCAGCTGTGTGTTGTAAGGTGACCATTATACAACGTACTCGAAGATCCAAAATAAGATCCTGGATGATATGAAGCATATCATTTGGTATTTCAAGTGCAGTAAGGGACTCATAACTAAGCCTGGAAGGAGAAGAAAATAAAATGAAGGTTAGGTTTAAACCTACAGTTTTCTAGACAATACTGCTAAATATCACGAAGTTACTTAGGAGTTTCTTTTGCTTATGTATACTATTAGTCTCCTCAATAGTAAGCTTTTTAAACTGTGTGATCATCCATAATACCATAGGTATGTTTTACTGTCTGGTTCATTCATTTGTTGAACCCATATCAATGTAGAGCTTCACTGTTGTACTGTATAAACTTGACAAAGTTTAGGCCACTGATGTGCCAATACCACTGCATATCACAATGACCAATACTGTCTTGTCGTTTCTTTGTAATTCTCCACCTGTCTGTATCCATCTGTTGTCTCTTCTTTTATACTTAGATTGAAGGCTCTTTGGGGGCAAGGACTGTCCTTTTGTTCTGTGTTTGTACAGCACATCACACAATGGTGTTTTGGTCCATGATCGGCACTCCTAGGTGTGACCATAATATAAATAGATAAAATAAATAGCAACAGAGCCTGCAGTAAAGGTAACGTGAAGGTATACCACCCTAGCAGGGCATAATGGTTTCAGTGCCAGTGGGGAACACAGTTACTGTGCCACTTCTAACGACAGTACAGCATGGACTCACCCAACCCACTTAATTTCCACCAGCCCAGCACCACTGACTGGTGTGGAAGGGGGTGGGGTCATGCCTTATTCTCCCTATGAGGATTGTAGCACCCTATATACTTGTAACAGGCAGCATTTGCCGTCTTAACTGGAGGGCTGCAATTGTGCCCCACCTTTACACAGGGACACAAAGGAAGACCGGAGAAGAGTTAAGAACATAAGAATGGCCATCCTCGGTCAGACCAATGGTCCATCTAGCCTGATATCTTGTCTTCCGACAGTGGCCAATACCAGATGCTTCAAAGGGAATGAACAGAACAGAGCAATTATCAATTATCCATCCACTGTTCTCCAGTCCCAGATTCTGGCAATCAGAGGCTCAGAGACACCCAGAGCATGGGGTTGCACTCATGGCTATTTTTGTTTATCACCATTGATGCATCTATAAGAATGGCCATACTGAGTCAGACCAAAGGTCCATCTAGCCCAGTGTCCTGTCTTCCAAAATTGCCCAATGCCAGGTGCCCCATAGCAAATGAACAGAAAAGGTAATCATCAAGTGATCCATCCTCTGTCGCCCAATCCCAACTTCTGGCAATCAGAGGCTAGGGACACCATCCCTGCCCATTCTGGCTAATAGCCTCCAGAAATTTATCTAGTTCTTTTTTGAACCCTGTTATAGTCTTGGCCTTCACAACATCCTTTGGCAAGGAGTCCCACAGGTTGACTGTGTGTTGTGTGAAAAAATACTTCCTTTTGTTTGTTTTAAACCTGCTGCCTATTAATTTCATTTGGTGGCCCCTAGTTCTTATGAGGAGTAAATAACACTTCCTTATTTACTTTCTCCACACCAGCCACGATTTTAAAGACCTCAGTCATATCCCCCCTTAGTCGTCTCTTTTCCAAGCTGAAAAGTCCCACTATTATTAATCTCTCCTCTTACAGCAGCTGTTCCATACCCCTAATAATTTTTGTTGCCCTTTTCGGAACCTTTTCCGATTCCAAAATATCTTTTTTGAGATGGGGCGACCACATCTGCAGGCAGTATTCACGATGTGGGCATACTATGGATTTATATAGAGGCAATATGATATTTTCTGTCTTATTGTCTATCCCTTTCTAAATGATTCCCAACATTCTGTTTGCTTTATTGACTGCTACTTCACATGGAGTGGATGTTTTCAGAGAACTATCCACGATGACTCCAAGATCTCCTTCTCGAGTGGTAACAGCTAATTTAGACTCCATCATTTTATATTTATAATTGGGATCATGTTTTCCAATGCGCATTACTTTGCATTACTATCATCCATGAATTTATCCAATTTCTTTTTTTACCCAGTTATAGTTTTGGGCTTCACAACATCCCCTGGCAATGAGTTCCACAGGTTGATTGTGCCCTGTGTGAAGAAATACTTCCTTTTATTTATTTTAAACTTGCTACACTGGCTGCATCTCCTTAATGCTTCCGTATTGGGCAAGAACCAGGCAAATGGAGTCACTGCCATTCTCCCTACCCCTGATCTTGAGCAGGGCAGAAGTATCAGAAATAGCTAGCAGCAGGAACCAGGCTCCAAGTGTGGGCACTTGATAACCCTCCACCAACAACAAGGACTTTTGTGGGGTTGCAAAGCCATCATCTTTCCTGCTCCTCTTTCTGAGCAGAATGCAGGCACTGAGAGCAGCCATCAGAAGGGGATAGGCACAAATCTTCAAACTTTCATCACTCTATGTGCCACTATCACTGCCCTGAGATTCTGGAATGCCATCTGGTAACTATCAACAACTTTGTTCACACCACTACTATTGTCTGCCTAGCACGACCGCTTAATTAGTTGATTATAAGCCATCATTAGTTCACTTAACCATCTAGGAAATGAGGAATACAAGCAGTGGTCATCTGTGAAAACTCTGGTTTAAGTGCCTAGCCCAACATTAAAAAGAAGTACTTGTGGCACCTTAGAGACTAACCAATTTATTTGAGCATAAGCTTTCGTGGGCTACAGCATTGGATGCATAGAATGGAACATATAGTAAGGAGATATATATACACATACAGAGAACATGAAAAAGTGGAGTAAGAGGCTAATTAATTAAGATGAGCTATTATCAGCAGGAGAAAAAAAACTTTAGTGATAATCAAGATGGCCCATTTAGACAGTTGACAAGAAGGTGTGAGGATACTTAACATGGGGAAATAGATTCAATATGTGTAATGACCCAGTCACTCCCAGTCTCTATTCAAACCCAAGTTAATGGTATCTAGTTGCATATTAATTCAAGCTCAGCAGTTTCTCATTGGAGTCTGTTTTTGAAGCTTTTCTGTTGCAAAATTGCCACCTTTAAGTCTGTTACTGAGTGGCCAGAGAGGTTGAAGTGTTTTTCTACCGGTTTTAGCCCAACACTGTATCAGAATTTAAGAGGAGGCAAGGACAGAATCTAATTCTCCAAGATGACACTCAGCTGCCCTATTTATGAGGCCATCCCTTCTCTTCCTGCAATCTCCTGCCTCATTTACTACGCACCTTTCAACTTCTAAAACAAATGAAAAAGAGGTCCTACAGACAACAGCCTCATTCACTACACAACCCTGATTCATCTACAGAGCACTGTCCATCCTGTGCACTGATACAAGAGTCCTGAGTAAAAAATATAGCAATCAATCAATCATAATGCACATATGCACAAGAAGGCTGAATTAATCTTGCACAGGCAACGTTAATTTTGACATTTCCTAACTTTTGTGTCCTTTACTTTGCAACATTAATCATCTTTCAGTTGAATGTGCAAGAAAAAAAAAAAAAGCACAGTTTAGACTGTATTATACATACTAAAGACTCATACCATACAGAACAATAGCCCCAGTTACCTTACAGTCTGGATGACATGTGTTAGCCACTGTCCAGAGAGTTCAGATTTCATCTCCCAGCCACCATACTGTCTCAACTCTCCTTCTCTGAGGCTGAATGGAAGCAAAGCTCCACGGATCAGTTTTGCCAGGGACTGCATCACCTCCTGAATCATTTTCTGTCACAGCATAAAAGAACACCACAAAAATAAATACATAGAAACTGCATCAATATTTTTAACCAGTTACGTATTCATCACATAATCTAGCCTGAAATGACAGGCATACATTTCAAATTTCACTAAGGAATATAATTTTACTTACATAGTAAACATCCACAAAACAAAGCACTACAGCACTGTACAACATAATTAAAACAAATACAACATATAAAACAAAAAAAATCACTTTAACATAAACACAAACAACAGGGTCCAAATTAGGAAAGGGAAGGCAATAAACATAGGGCTAATAAGGATCACTGCAAAAAACAACTGAAAAATAAAAAAGATTTAAGATTTTTTTTTTAAAGGAGAGATAAAATAAAATGGATTTCGGGGGTTGGACATAAAGAAAGTGAGTTCCAAGATGTAGGGCCCACCACAGCCAAAGTGTGATCGTCTGTAGAGGCTTCAGATGTGACGGCAGGTTCTTAAATGGCCGGTGATGTGTAAGCATACTTGCCAGTACAAGATATCTGTCTTTTACTTAGATTGTAGTCTCTTGTGGAGCAAGGATCAGGGCTTTTTTTTTTTTTTAAGCTACTATTGTTTTTTGGGTGCTGAATGTAAAACAGCTTAAAGGAGCCTGATTATTACAGGGTCAACGTTCACCACTATTTGAAAATTAAGCCTTCTTCAGGTGTCTTAATTTGAAGGACCACCTAAATGAAAATAAGTCTGCACACCAAGCTTACCTTGAAATCATTTTGTCTTTGCCTAGCGTTCTTCTTTGATCTTTCCATTTGACCAGATTTTTCAGCAGTCTTGTAAAAATGAGAAACAATTGAAAAGTATCAGTGTCTCGTAACCATGACTTTCAATTTTAAAACCATTCTAAAAACGGTGCATCAAGGCGAAGGTGTTAAAAGTGATTAGTGAGTTTACAATGGGATAAAAGAAGCTAACTCAAGTCACATCTACAAGCAAAGTCTCCACAAGTCAACAAGTATTTACTTATAGTAGCTATTAAGCTGCTAGTGTTTAAGTGTGGGGCACAATATGCCATAAGAACCTAAAATAAAAGATGGAAGTAAAATAACAGTGTAAGAAGTATAAGCTTCATTGAAGTCAAGCAATATTTTCCTATTATGATTTTGCATTAACACTGTTAAAAGAGCTCTAAAATCCATGGCTCAATCCTGCAGTAAGTCTGCAGGAAAAGAATCTTCAAGTTCCCAGTAGGTGAGAGGTGCCTGGAGGAAAATTTGGGTCTAAAATAAAGTACATTCTTTATAATGATGGATAGTGCAGAAGTACTGTGTGTTCCCCTTTTTCTTTTGGTTTAGTACTTTGTTTCAGAAGACAGAGGCCATTATTCTCCACAGTGAAGAACTAAATCATCTGTAATGGACTTACTACGAAGATTTATCATCATCTTGCTGGACAATTCACATCTCTGAAAATTTAGAAGCACGAAAGCACATCTGCACTAGCAACTTTGGTTACAGTTGCGTGAAGAAAAGAATATGGCTTAAACAGTGCTCTACTGTTAGCAGTTTTCAAATGAAAGTAATAATTATATATTTGTGGGCGAAGTGTGCCATAACACAAAGTAAGTTTAACAGAAAAAGCTGTTTAAAAGATTGGATTAGAAAAGTAGGTGAAATTATATAGCTAAGAACATTTGCTAATTTAATGTATGCACTGTGACACCTACTGGACAAAAGATATATTAGCAGAATTGTAGTTTGGAAAAGATACTCTTAATACTGTCCTCAAAGCAGTATATAATCACTATATTTTTTTAAATGACTAAATAAGTTTCATGGGGTTTTTTTTAATAATTCATCATTTGTTAGAAGTTCTTCAGATTATTTTTATGAATGCCAAATAAATTTTGTAGTTAACATAAAATTACCAACAAGAAATTTAAATAGAAAGTAGCTTTTAATCAAAAACACTTTAGAGTTTTTAAATTCTCTGTTTTCCTTTATTATTCTGAACTGTACTATCTTATATTAATTAGAACAATTCCTGCATATTACTGATGAACCTCATATGTTCTTTTATGCTTTTTTCTGATAAAAAAATCAATCATATTGAATGAACTTGTCTATGCTGTAGGTACCTTTTAAAATATTACTAAAGTTTTAAAACAGTTTTGATTGCTCCCTTAAAGCCCTGATGTGAAGTTATATTAAAGAAAAAATATAAAAGATCTTAAGATATTTTTTCCCTTAGTGATTTCGTTGAATAAAAATCTTAACCCTTTCCTGCACAGACAGACCAAAACTACTTTGTGGTGAGATCAACGGTTGTATTTCACTGTTTTGACTTCACATATGCTCCTTCATATGGATCTGAGTGGTTCAAAGAGCTGCAAACTTTTTAAGCTGTTAGAAATAGCACATAAATCTTTAACTGACACTATTCTAAGACAAACAGCCTACCTTTTTGCCAAGAAAAATATATATAACTTCACAACAGAAAATAAAACCAGCTTGTTATTTATCACTGGGTTTTTCTTTTGTATTAGAGTTAATCTATTTCAGGCTTCTGGATTTCACTCAAATGGTTGTTTTCATGATTTTTTCTCTCTGTCTCCAAAACTATGGTGAACAATATTTTGTTTCTCACATGTCAATAAATAGCAAGGAAACATAGTAAGGACATCTTCAATGATGCCTAAAATCCATACTATTGGCAAAATTCTACAGCTTGTGGGGGTGTTGTGGCTGAAGCTCTGCTCAGGAGCGCCTAATGAGGTTTCTGAGGCCCCCATCCATTTTCAGATAGCTAGTGGCAACAAGAGCCTGCACTGCCCACAGGATTTTGGCCATTTCCTACATATGGACAAAAAAGGAGCAAAGGGATGAGGATGAGTTGCTTGTGCAGTCAAAATCTGGCCCTATGGAAGTACAGTATAGGTATCTTAACAGTATAACATGCAAACTAACTCCCAACTTTTTTGAAATGGAAACAATGTTCTGACCAGACATTATACAAGATTGCTGCATTCTCTCTTGCACTTACTCTCATAAGCAGAACTACTCAACTTTGTTTACAATTGTAAACATGGTGTCAGTGTCTCTTGAAATTTCTCACAGAGAGAAACTACATTAATTTACAGTTGAGGGTTTGAAGTCCAAATCCAATCTCTAATAACTGGAAATGTATTATTACCAAAACTGTAGTTATTTTCAAATTAAAAGCTTCAGGAGGATTCTCATTGCCTTCACGAGACTCATGGCATGATTCTCTATGGAAAAAACACTGGGCAGGAGTCAAACTCCTACATTTTAATACTGCCTCTACTTCTGGATCACTGTATGGCATTGACAAATGCACGTTATCTCTTTTCCTCGGATTTCCAAGTATGAAATGGGGAAAACAAAATGCATCCACTTCTGAGGATTTTAGGTGAGTGGCAGACCACACCAATTTGGTTGACTTAATGTACCCTCTGTACACACATGCACATCATATATCATCATTTGGAAGCTTATTAGGTCTACTTGTAAGATGAGATATGATATGGAGCCATCATGTGGTGCTATTACCATAGAAATGGAGGATAAAAATGACACCATAAATATGTTAAAATGATCCCTTTGAAATAATTTTCATTCATTTCTTTAGTTTAATGACACTAAGTTTTACTCAAAGACATAAAATTGGATTTCTTTGTGACCTCAAAGCACCACCGCAACAATCTAAACCAGCGTTTCTCAAACCGGGGTCCACGGACACCTGGGGGTCCCAGAGGGTACCCTAGAGGGTCCGCAGGCCCTGCTGATCAACTCCTCCTCCTCCTCCCTTCCAACACCTTAGGCACACTAAAAGTCCAGTTGCGCAGTGGGGCGAAGACAGGCTTCCTACCTGCCCCAGCTCTGCGCCACTTCCAGAAGCAGCCAGTACGTTCCTGAGGCCCTGGGGGGCAAGGTTGGTTGGGGGTAGCGGGTCTCCGTGTGCTGGTCTCCCCACCCAGAGCGCTGACTCCACAGCTCCTATTGGCCAGGAACTGTGGCTAATGGGAGCTTTGGGTGCAGTGCCTGCGGGCAGGGGCAACACACAGGGACCCCCTGCAAAGGAGCTGCAGCCAGAGAGATTTGCCGGTCGCTTTCGGGAGCCACCAGGGGTAAGCACCATCTGGACAGAGCCCTAACCTCCCGCATCCCAACCCCCTGCCCCAGCCCAGAGCCCGCACCCAAACTCCCTCCCAGAGCCCAGACCCCTCACCTCCTCCTGCACCCCAACCCCCTGCCCCAGCCTGGTGAAAGTGAGTAAGGGTGGGGAAGACTGAGCAACGGAGGGAGGGTGGATGGAATGAGTGGGGTGCATGACCTCAAAAGGGTGGGTCAGGGGCATGGCAAGGGCTGAGCGGGTGGATTTGAGGGTCCCCAAAAATTTTAAAATCAAAACGGGGGTCCTTTGGTTGCTAAACTTTGAGAACCGCTGATCTAAACAATTTAAAACAAAATCTAGTAATACATTTGTATTGGTATAATTGAAATGTGATAATGCTGGTGACATTTCTGGGCAATTATTATCATCTTGTACATCATCATGATCTCTGTCAAGAGTGAGTGGGCTACCACTGTCTTTGTTGCTTTGGCATTTACACAGTTTTGTGCAGGCAAGAATGTTATAGCTACAGACACAGTTGATTGCTCAGCAACCCTTACTGGTACAGGCACAAATAAGCTTGTAGAAGGCTCAGATGCCACTGGGCCTTTGAAGAATACAGGAAGCTCTTCATCATCTTCATTTTACCTTCCATGTTGTAATGGTGATCCATTATTTGCTTTACCTATGTGTGAAGACATCCAAACCTTTGTTTGCCAAGATGCTGTTGTGACATGCTCTTCAAAACTCTCCCCACATGGTGGGTTTCTGGCCAGGGACCAGTCCTTTCTGATAGCTAGACTGAGGTGCAAGCAAGTCAGGTCTTTGTGGGTCTTTTTTTCACTCTGGTCATACAGGACTATTATCAACTTCCTTGCTGCAGAATCTGCAGCTTGTCCACCACAATCTCCCAATTTGGACGACTCTGAAGCGGTACGATCACTTTGTTTTGACAACATTAAACACAGATTTTTTTTCTCCTATACCAAATAGGTATGTCACAGAGTCACATGCTGTTAAGGCATGTAGATCAGGAAGCATGTTGCAGATGTCCAGAGTGAGTGCATCACAAATTTCATGCACAGATATGAAGAGATATTTGTTAGTTGTGCTGGTAATGATGGTTGTTTCGATCCACATGTTATCTAGGTGTTCTATTTTTGGAAAGTAGTGAACAGCAAGGACCAAAACATCTGTATCAGGTGACCTAATTACAATAGTTCCATTGACACCAAAAGCCGTACTGGCACATACATCATACAGAAGCATCCTATCAGCTTTCTCTTGAATACTGTACAGGTCTTGGGCTTCTTCAACAGCTCAACTGGTGATGGACATTGCTGCTTCACCACTGGAAAAGTGGTATTTGTGTTGGGTGCGCTCCTACACTCAGGTGCATTTTGAACCATACATTCACAGAGGAATTTTGCAATTGAGTGTTCGTTGGATGCCATGTTTTAAAACATTTTCCCATGGAGGCACAGGGTGTCCACCAATCACCTGGTATTTCTTGCATCCAACCTTAGATCCTGTCCAGAGCTATTTTTCTGAAGTTTTCAGAGTTACTATTGTCATACCCCTCAAAGACTCCAATTAAAGAATTAGCTTCAAATCCTTTTAGGACCTGTCTCAAGTACTCAGCAGCCAATTTATCAAATGTGTAGACTTTGCCTCCAGCTATCATTTGTATCACAGCCTTGGCATCTGAGAGGTACACTATAGTTTCTTTGTTGCATGCTCTTAGCTCATGGATTTTTTTCAGCTTGAGCTTTCAACAGATGCCCTAATGCAGCTTTGTCTGTTCTTCTTATTGTTCCATCACCACGAAAAAGGGACATAGGCACAGATCCTATTGGGTGACTGAGGGTATGTCTCTACTTAAAAGGCTACAGCGGCACAGTTGCAGTGTTTCAGCTGCGCTGCTGTAACACTTCAGTGTCGACACTCACCACAATGATGAGAGAAGTTGTCTAGTCACTATAGTTAATCCATCTCCCCCACAAGAAGTGGTAGCTAGGTCGATGGAAGAATTATTCTGTCAACCTAGCCATGTCTACACTGGGGACTAGGTCAGCATAGCTGTCTGTCTCAGGGGGGTGGATTTTTCATACCCCTGAGAGACACAGCAGTGCCAATATAAGTTTTCAGTATAGACCAGCCCTAGGAACAGTCGCAATTGAAACATCATCTCTCCATCTTGCTAAGGATAGGGCTCTGTGGGAAAACAATTCTGGGACTGAGAGCTGTTATGATTGTCCCTCCTTGCCAGACTTAAATTTAGTCTTCTTGGCTATGTAAGCAAATGTTTTGATGTGAAATTTCTAGACTGGGCTGAAGAAGCTTCATGTGCCATCAGAATCAAGTGCACCTCTCACAAATCTCTCCATTTGTTCTTCACCACCACCTGCTATTTTCAGTAGAGACTCTTGTACAACTGATGCTATGTGCAATCCTGTAGATGTGTTGATAAGTGCCTCTGGATGTGATTCAGGGTCAAATTGGTTTCTCATATTGTTGATGACATGGTTGATAAGAGCTGTAACATGCTCTTCATCCCTCTTCAGTACAGAAGCAAGGACTTAATTGTGGACTTTGTCTTCAGTACTTCTGGTTAGGCCCCCTCCTTCTCTCATAGCTTTCGCATATTCATAATATGAAGCTCTGTACCATCATCTCTAACACTAGTACTGACCCATGCATAAGTGTCACTGAATTAAAAATCTAGTTTCTAGAATATTTCAAAGGTTAGTACTGCATGCATAGGCAGTACAAATTAAAACCTTCTACCAGGCAGACTAGATACTACATTGTTTTGTACAAATGCTTAAAAATGGGGAAGAATTACATTAGAAATTCACGTATAGTTATATCTACCCACTAGGCAATACAAACTATGAGAACGCAATCTACTGCTACTGGTGCATAACCTTCGGCGTGAGACTGATCTGATCAGCACATTTCAACTGAAAATATAGAAAACTATTATAATCACTTGTGAGATACTTTGACAATTAAGAATATGCAATGTGAAAACATTTCATGTTAGTACATTGCAAAATATTGATATTCGAAACTTTTCTCACATGCTAAACAGCTTCATCATTCCTGGAAAAAAAAATTTGCCCATGCAAAACCAATACAATCATTTAATACAGTCATTTGGTAGCTTTGACCAATAAACACCACATGAAGGTGATGAAATTAATTTAAAACAGTAAAAACTGTGGTCATAGTCATGTTGCAGTGTGTCCGCAACTGTGCAAATATGACACTTTATCATTTTGGGTACCATTGTTTCACCTCACCTACAGGTTTACAGCACCACTTGACAGTTCCAAATCATACCTCATGTAAATGCACTTAAAATAAGCTTTCAAATTATATATAATTTGACCTGATCTTTTTAAGGTCAGGCTTGACAAAGCCCTGGCTGGAATGATTTAGTTGGGGATTGGTCCTGCTTTGAGCAGGGGGTCGGACTAGATGACCTCCTGAGATCCCTTCCAACCCTGATATTCTATGATTCTATGATAATGTAGGTGCGTAGGTTGCGTACATTAAACTCCAAAAATACGGCACATGACATTTTTCTAGGAATTAGACTGAAATCAACCATCATATTGGTAAGAACTTCATATACCACAGCTCAGGGTCTGATGTGAACTGATGACTTAGCAATTGAAGGTTCCCTATTCTATTACCAGCCAATGACTTTCATCATCATTGGATAATGGCATAATTATACTTCCTCTTCTAGGGATGCCCCACCCTTAGTATCCTGCTACTGGAAAAATAGAGAAATGGCCAGACCATTTTCAGCCTAACTTTTTCTGCCAAATACACTGTAGTTTTGTAAACTGGTGACTAGCAATTATACAAATCAAAAGATATTATATTCTCTAGTTATAATGGTTATACGACCGTATGCTGTATGCTATGGATATGTGAATAATTACTAAGTTATTAACACTATCATTTTGTATGATCACTGGTTTGAGTTAGATTCCTTTTGATGATAGAGCTTGAAAAATATTTTCTGTTGCTCTGGGCATGACACAGTAATGTTACACAATTAATGGGCCAGATTTACTTAACACAAGACTGGACGAGGGACACATACAATTGTGACACATGCCACTACAGTTATTTTGCACATAGGTTGGGTACACTTGTGTGTTTGTGTGTGTGTGTGTACACAATTTTAGACTTCTGTCATTTTGAAACTCTGGGTTTAAATCTATCCTCATATCCAAATTCTTCAAAGTCACAAAATATGTATGCCCATTCCAGAGTCAAACACTATCGCTCTGGCTTTGTCTCTCATATCTTTAAGATTCATCTAGTTTATCATTTCTTAAGATTACCAAACATCTTGTCTCCTTTCTCAGGTGTTGCTAAATGTAAGATCCAACATGGGACAGTTGGTTGATGATCTTGACAAGCAGGACTGAAATTATGTACATTTCAATGGTTAAGAGTAGGTCACTCAGAGAACTATACTACAGTACAAAATAGTTCCTATTGTGAAGCCTTCCGTTTTTTGTTTTTTTTTAAATAGCATCCTTACATATATGTTGCTAGGAAATTTACTGATCAGCATTCATAACATACAAAGTAGGTCCATTGCTTCATCCCAAATCGACCACCAATCAGTAGATGTACAATTGCTTATGTCATTCTGCAAATCTCTGTAATCCAAAAGCTGCAAAGACATCTTAGTCAGGCGTCTTCTCCACTGAGGTACTATACTTCTGCAGTTTCAAACTCAAATTTAAATACAAAATAATTCCTATGAGCTTTGTCTATCTGAAGACATTTAGGTTACGTGTATGCATGAACCCATACCTCACTGAAAAGGCTTCCATTCACATAAGAAATCCAAAGCTTCCAGAAGTTGGGGAGCTGAATTACAACGAGTTTTGTCAACTTTTCAACAAATGCAACTTGTTGAGGAGCTTTACAACGCCAAGCTAAGCGGAAAAGAGAAAGAATAAATAACTTTGAATTGATAATAAAGCTATTTTTAACATGCTGCTGCAGTGTGATATAAAAAAATGGATCTATCATGCATATCTATAATTTCTCAGTTGTTAATGGCAACATTTTACGACTTGGTCCATATGGCATATAGCTTGTGTACGTGTAAGATTTATTTCCATATATTCTTTTGAGGGGGTTGGTACTATAAGTATAATATGTCTTCTATATAGAGGTGCTCGTATGGCCCCACTGAATTATATTGTACATCTTAACAATCCACTAGCATAAATCGATCTTTAAACCAGGCTAAATGATAACTGAACAGGGAGGATCAGAGACTTAGCATTAAAAGATGGGGTGGGGGAGGGGGTGGAAGGAGGCAGTACAATTGTCTTGAAATGAAGGCAAAAGACTGGGAAATGGGAGATCTGAGTTTTATTTCCAGATCATCCACAGACTTCCAGTGTGATCTCACTCATCAACCTCGCCACAATTTCATTAGCGAAGCCTTAGTTTCATTCTCTGTAAAATGGGGATGGATACTGACACTGTAGGTGGGAGGCTAAATTTATTAATATTTGTAAAGCAATTTGAGACTCTTGGATGACCAGTACTATTAGAAGTTCAAAAAATCATAATAAAAGTAAGTGTAGCTTTTCTCATTTGGGACATGAGACCAAAAAATAAGAGAAAAATTATCTGAAGTTGCATAAACCTCTATATAAACCTGGTACCTTACCCATCACTAGACATCAATAGAGTCACAACTCTGGGAACACAGGGGAAGAGGTGGATCTTCTCCTGTTTTCTTGTCAGGTGAGAGACGGGAATGAGGAAATACAGGAGAGGGTGGATGAGCATGGAAAGCGCAGGTGAGATAGGAAACTTCCACCTCCAATCATGTTTGTCTTCTCCATTTGATTATCACAGCTATGTTTTTTAGCAAACTATTCTGCATCAATAAATAAACGTTGCACGCTTTTTATGTCAGATTCCAGCAAACTATGTGGGCGCAAAGAAGCCAAAGACCTTTAAACTGATTACAAAGGGGACCTGAGATTTTTTTGAATAGTCTTAGGTCTTTCACAAATTACACAGTTAACGAGTGTGAAACTACTTTACATGATTCCATGGGAGCATGGAAGACTACTGGATAGCTTATGGTATTTGTCTTTCATCTATTACAAAAATATTGGTCATATATTGGTCATATAGCATAGAAAGTCACCAATTAGACAAACATGAGCCCATATAAAACTGGCTGATTAGCACTCTGTGTCAGAGCCCCAGCAATTACTTAAATGTTTTGGTGATGAGTCATGAAGCTTTTCAGGACACAGCTGTGCTTCCCGTGACATCCACCTCTGATGATCTAGATCAACTGCTGGCGGCGAGGTGCATTTGAGCTTTCTCTCTCTGCCCCCGCCCTCTGAAGTTCTCATTTTGCTGATAATGTATAAAAATCTTCCTTCGTAAAGAGATAACAACCTAAGTAGGAATTTAGGGGCTAGGGGCACTTGAAAAGAGAGCACAGTGACCATTTAATATTGTCTGGAGCATTACTCTGGCATAAATAAATTGTAACAGAAATAAGATTTTTGAATGCTTTAGCAAACAATCTTCATGTTGCCCCAGTGCCCAGCCCTCAAACAAGGGTCATACCATAAATGCTTGTAACTCCTTATAAATAATTAATTGTAACGTAATATAATTTACATATATATTTGAACCTTCAAAGAAATATGTTCTTCGCCAATTTCAAAAAATGACTCAATCTGAGTCTGCACTGGGCTGGTGATGGGGTGAGGCTACTTCATCTCACAACACTAGCAAATTCTGGCCATAGAACCCCTGGATAATCAAGTCAGTATCCTTGATGGTGGTGGACAGACAGATAGGAAACTCCTATTCCTGTTGCCAGAATAAGGAGGAAACTGGGCTCCATGTTGATCTCCCTGGCTGTGGTAGCACACATGCTGCTCTAATCTATGCCTAGCTGCCTAATGGGCCAAAGGCCCGTTCCAGCAATGGATGATAGCTAGAACACAGAGATGTCCTGGTTGTCCCATTTTTTTTCAGGAACTGAGTCGTGTAGACCTAATCACCCTGCAATTTCCTTTAAACAACAGGTATTGTCAAGTAACTGGTTAAGACAGGTGATCTATATTAGTGTGACACGTGAGAATTTAACTGAAGAACGTGGCTTATGTTTGAAATGTACAACACTGTGGGTGAGCGTAAAGGCCCAGCTCTGCTGCCAAGAGACGAAAGATGCAACATTTCAGATGGGGATTTCTGGGGTGGGAAGTTGGAAGGCTCAAGAATCTACTTTATAATAGAAACAACCTTAAGTAGTCATTACTGTAGCTGCACAATATGCTATACTTTAAAACTAGTCACACTCTTCTCAAACTATACATTTAGTATTATTCTGACTATTAATTCTACAAATCTCTCTTTAGTGCCTAAAACACTGATTCTGTCCAAGATCAGTGCATGGTGTCCTTTATGTATGCTGTAGGACCTAGATATTGTGGAGTTAAAGGTGTAACTGCAGCCATAGTTCAAAATTCCCTGCAAATCTATCTAATCAAGCCAGAGTCAATGTAATTTGAATTAGCTAGTTTGTATTCAACTTTCTTTGAATTTTTTCCAGAATTCACTGCAGCCATAATGGTGCATCATGCTAGTGAATAACATGGATCAACGAATCCTCTGAGCAACATCAAGTTTTGGCCTAAATATGCTCTTTAATATCAAACTTTCTGTGATGTAAATGTAGATAAACTACATGTAACCAAGGATAATAAGCAAAGTATAATAGTCATTAGTACCTCCATTTCAGGATCTCAAAGTGCAAAAAAACAAAATAAATTAAAAGCCTTTTCTCTAAGAACATCAGGTAGCACAGGCAAACAAAACTAAAAGGAATGGGTAAGACTATTTTAGAATTCTTATGGAAGAAGTTTTGTCAGTTTCATAGTATGGCTGGAAAATGTTTTAGTTCATATTAGTAACAAAGTTAAAAAGAAGTTTAGGCTTTTATATGAGACTAACAAGGGGCTTGATGGGACCAGCCCACCATACAGACTGTCCTTTGCAAAATATGTAAGCAACGATAGCATCTTCACTTTTATCCTGCAGAATTTATTACTATTTTTATAGTAACCAAGAGGGTGCTAGCCATTTTGCAAAAAAAAAAAAAAAAAAAAAAAAAAAAAAAAAAGCCAATGCATTGCCTTATCCCACATTGCTTGAAAGCTAATTTTAATCATGGAGATAGAGTGAGGAAGGACAACGGTGACAGCAATAAAGTCTTGTGGTTACTTCGTTTTAGCATGCGGATATTTTGGTGGTTCTGTTTAATTTATATTTTTCCTGTGAATATTCAGCATAAAAAGAATATGAAACAATGGTATAAACTTGCAGTTAAAGAATAAACTACAATGGTAAAAAATAGGGCTGTCAAGTGATTAAAAAAAATTAATTGCAATTAATTACACTGTTAATAACAGAATACCATTTATTTAAATATTTTTGGACGTTTTCTATATTTTCAAATATACTGATTTCAGTTACAACACAGAATACAAAGTGTACTGTGCTCACTAAATATTTATTTTTGATTACAAAGATCTGCACTGTAAAAAACCCAAAAGAAATAGTATTTTTCAATTTACCTAATACGAGTACTGTAGTACAATCTCTTTATCATGAAAGTTGAACTTATACATTTAGAATTATGTACAAGAAAACTTGCATTCAAAAATAAAACAATGTAAAATTTTAGAGCCTGCAAGTCCACTCAGTCCAACTTCTTGTTCAGCCAATCACTCAGACAAACAAGTTTGTTTACATTTGCAGGAAATAATGCTGCCCACTTCTTGTTTACAATGTCACCTGAAAGTAAGAACAGGTGTTCTCATGGCACTGTTGGAGCCGGTGTCACAAGGTATTTACGTGCCAGATGCGCTAAAGATTCACATGTCCCTTCATGCTTCAACCAACGTTCCAGAAGACATGCGTCCATGTTGATGACGGGTTCTGCTCAGTGACAATCCAAAGCAGCGCGGACCGACGCATGTTCATTTTCATTATCTGAGTCAGATGCCACCAGCAGAAGGTTGATTTTCTTTTTTGGTGGTTTGGCTTCTGTAGTTTCCACATCAGAATCTTGCTCTTTTAAGACTTCTGAAAGCAAGCTCCATACCTCGTCCCTCTCAGATTTTGGAAGGCACTTCAGATTCTTAAACCTTGGGTCGAGAGCTCTAGCTATCTTTAGAAATCTCACATTGGTACCTTCTTTGTGTTTTGTGAAATCTGCAGTGAAAGTGTTCTTATAATGAACAACATGTGCTGGGTCATCATCCGAGACTGCTATAACATGTAATATGTGGCAGAATGCTGGTAAAACAGAGCAAGGGAAATACAATCCTCCCCCAAGTTGTTAAGTCAGATATTTAATTAATGCTTATTTTTTTTAATGTGTGTCATCAGCATAGAAGCATGTCCTCTGGAATAGTGGCCGAAGCATGAAGGGGCATATGAATGTTTAGCATATCTGGCACGCAAATACCTTGCAATGCCGGCTACAAAAATGCCATGTTGTCTTGATTGTAACTTGGAAAAGGAGACTTGGATTTGGACCTAGTTTTTATCTCAGCAAGGAGAGGATGATTTGGTATGATGTTTTTTGCTTCAGAAGGAGGGGGATTTTTATTTAGGATCTTATCTATAAGGGGAGGATAACTGTCCAGTTGTGTGGGCTCTTCCTTGACTGATCCCATCTTGTAATAAGCACACACCCTTTTCGCTTTGCAATTTACCTTTAAGAAACTTCTGTCTTTATAGAGTGGTAAGGCAGAATATGAAAATAACTTTCATACATATATATTATTCTGTTATGGACTGGTGGCTCATTTTCTGTCAACATACTAAAACAATGAATATGATTACCCTCTGTCATATTTAAATATTTGGGGAACACATAGTAAAATACACCAGGCCTAGGGATTTGTCAGAAGTAGATTTTTATTTTATAAATGAAACTGATGCTTACTGTCATCACGACCTGACTGAAAGCTGCTGCCCCTTTTCAGCGAAGCAGTCTGACTGAGATGACCGAGTGGAGATGGACGCACATCACTATCCAGGTCTAGCATGGGGCTATGTAGCAATGAATTGCCTGAAAAACAGTGACACAGTTATTAATATATTTATTTTCTTAGGAAACCCCAATTTCATTTGCAGAAGGACTGTGCTGGGTTCAAAATTATGTAATAAAAATATGTCTTCAACCTAAGAAAGAAATGATTGTTCACTCTGTGCAGTAAGTACAGTTCTTCGAGATGTGCAGCCCTATGGGTGTCCTGTAGGTGTGCTTGGACTTCTTGCGCATCTGATCAGAGATTTCTCATAGCAGTGTTCATTCGGCCTGCACGTGTGCTCGTCAGCCCTGTGCCGTTGTTATATAGCACTGTATGAGTGAACCGCCCTCAGTTCCTTCTCTACCATGAAGCCATATAGTAGAGAACTCCAAAGCAGAGGGGAAGTATGGCGGATAGTGGAGCACCCATATGGACACATATCTCTAAGAACTACAGTTACTGCACAGGGTGAGCAACCATTTCTTCTTCTTCAAGTAGCGTCCCTATGAGTGCTTCACTCTAGGTGACTACCATGCAGTTCCACTTTAAGGAGGAGGGGGGCTTTGTAGTAGAGTCTAGTATGAAACAGTCCAACTGAGCCAAACACAGTACTGGAAGCAGAGTTGTGAGTTATTGCATAGTGTTCAGCATCATATATATAGCAGCGGATTGACGTATTTCAGTAATAATGGGCATGTTTTTGAGACATGCCATACAGATGGAAATGGACCATGTAGAGAGAGTTAATATGTCCGAAGGTGCTTGAATATTATGAGATTCATTGCAAGGATTAATGCAGTCAGTTATCTACAAGGAAAATCTTTGATTAGAAATTGCAGACCCTTTTGATCTATCTGCAAGTGAGACAAAAAATTTTGGGGTCTTTATGAAGGTTTAGTCCAGCTAGAAGGCCTGGGCTCTTCTGATGTCAAGGACGTGCAACAGTGGCTCTTGTTTATCTAGGTGAGGTTTACTGTGGAACACTGGCAGGTGAATGGGTTGATTAATATGGAACTCAGAGGAGATTTTAGGTAAAAATTTGGGGTGTGATCACAACATGACTTTGTCCTTAAAAATACTGTGAAAGGGAGGCATGACATATGGGCCCTTATTTCCCCAACCCATCACACTGACATGATGGCTATCGGGAATGTCATTTTCATTGATAAATGGAGAAGTGAGCAGGTAACCATCAGTTCAAACCGTGGTCACATAAGGCATTTAAGAAATGGACTCAAACCCTAAACCGAAGTAGGATGCTTGACTGGGGGAAAAAGATTTACGATCACCCTGAGGAACCTCACTCTCATTGGGTGAGCAAAAGTGGAATAACTCTCTGTTGGAGAATGGAAAGCCATGACTGCTGCCAGGTGGACTCTAACAAAGATCATTGATAGCCCCAAACTTTTTAGTGTTAGGATATAGTCCAGTACATTTGGTAGCAATGAGGTCATAAGTGAAATATGTTTGAGGTCATACCAACAGACAAATCTGGTCCATTTTTGAGAGTATATGTAGTGAGTAACTGTCTTCTGCTGTGTAATAGTACTCTCTTTAATTCTTCTGAGCAGGTCATTTCTAATCCCATGAACCATCGACCAATCATGCTTTGAGACTGGGGTGAAGGATCTTCCTGCTTTCCTGGGAGAGGAGATGAGGAAAGGCTCTCCCAGAGAGTGACTGGTGAGCAAATGGCCAGCTGTATCAGGTAAGGAAGCCATGTTTGTATGGGCCAGGTTGGAACTATTAGGATGACTCTGGCTTTGTCCTTTTTTATTTTGAGTAGAACTTTGGCTATTAGAGGAGTTGGTGCAAAAGTGTACAGTAGATCCAGTGAACAGTGAAGGTGAAAAGCATCCCCTAGGGATTGGGGACCCAGCCCACCTCTGGAGCAAAACTTGGCAAATCTCTTGTTAATCGCTGTGATGAATAAGTCTATTGGGGGAGGCATTGCTGGAATATGTTGAGAAACATGCTGGAATCTATTTCCCACTTGTGGTCTTGGAAGAAGTACCTGCTGGGTGTATACATGGTCACACTCTGAACCCCTGGAAGATAGTCAGCTGTGATGACGATCTGATTGCATATGCAGGTGGATATGCACAAATTCCAAACTTCAAGAGCCTGGGCGCAGTGGGGAGAGGGACTCTTGCTCCTCCTTGCTGGTTGATTGGTTGATACAAAACATGTGTGACATATTGTCTGTCAAGATCTTTACGTACTTGCCCCGATTACTGGTAGAAACTGGAGACAGGAGTATTTGATCACTCTGAGTTCCAGCAGACTGATGTGTAGAGTGGTTTCTTACACTGTTCACTTGCCCTGGGCTGTGAGTGTCCAGATGTGCTCCCCACCCTAGCAAGGACATATCCATCATTAATATGACCTTTGGGGACTTCTGTTCAAACATTGTGATGGTCTTTCCACCAATTGAGGGATTCCTTTATGCAGGTGGGTATGGAAAGTAGAATATTTAAACTGTGTCTGATGAATAAACAGTCCTGAGACACCCTTGAAGGTAGTCTTGTGTGGTCTACAACGAAGGTACCAGCTGCCACATGCCCTAACAACTGAAGACCATTCTTGACTGGGGTTTGAAGGCTGAGCTGGATTGTATTGGTTATGTTGGAAAGAGCCACAAACCTGTGAGATGGGAAGGTAGGCTCTTGCCATTACTGAATTGAGATGAGCTCCTATGAATTCTAAGTTTTGCACAGGGGTTTCAGGGGATTTTTGAATGTTCAGTTGTAGGCCCAATTTGAGCAAGAGTTTTATGGCTTTGGAAGTTGCGTGTGAAGTTAGTTCCAGGGAGCAACACTGCAGTAGCAAATAATCTAGGGAAAGGAACACTAAAATACTTTGCCTGTGGAGCTGCACCGCTACTATTGACATGATCTTTCAAAAAACCCTTCAATTCCTTCACCATTACAGAATCCAGGTGTTATGACTCTGCAGCAGTGGGAAAGATGGGCAGGCCATGGAATATATCTGGACAACACATCTCGAGGAACCACAGTCACTGTAAGATAAGGAACTGTTTCTTCTTCTTTAAGTGCTTATCCATACTTATTCCACTGTGACTAATTTAACAGAAGTGGGTGCTACCAAATTATAGCAGACTGCCAGGTCTACTATAGTTAAGGTTAAGACTAACTTTCTGTTTCAAGCTTGAATCAGCAAAGGGCTCTAAAATCCTCATGGTTACTCAGACTGCCCTTAAATCTGGTTTGCCTCATGGGGGCATATGAAGACCTAAATAGATAATCCTCTGAGAACTGGAAGGAATGCTGTTCAAGCCTTATTAACTGCTCTTGGTTTCAGAACATTTATATGAAGATGAGCTTCCTGATGAGATGAGAGGACTTGAGTCTGTGAGTTGTCTAGCTCCCCATCCTGTATTGGAGGCATTTGTTTCTAGAGTCTTAGACGGTAACAGTGCAGAGAAGCGTACTCCCTTGCAAAGCTTTTCAGAATCCTTCCATCAGTTTAAGGACAATAGGACTTCTAGGGTGACCTGCAACTTCTTCTCTAGGTGATATCTGATGAGCGGATATACTGACTTCAAATATTCTTTCATGCAACAAAGTCTGGCATGCTGAGTTATGTAAGTGCAGGAGATCATGTGCCCTGGAAGCCTGAAGCAAGTTCTCACAGATGTTGAAGGATGTACCTGCAGTTGACTCTCTACTATGCTGCAGAATCTTCTTTGAGGTAAGTAAGCTTTTGCCGTGGCTGCGTCCAAGACTACACCCCTACAAACTGTATTCTTTGGGCTGGTCTACACTATGCGGGGAGATCAATCTAAGTTAGGCAACTGCAGCTACGTGAATAACGTAGCTGAAGTCAACGTACTTAGATCTACTTACTGTGGTGTCTTCACTGCAGTGTTGATGGGAGACGCTCTCCCATCGAGTCCCCTTGTGCTTCTTGTTGAGGTGGAGTACCAGAGTTGACGCTAGAGTGATCGGCATTTGATCTATTGTGTCTATACTAGAGACGATAAATCAACCCCCGCTGGATCGATTGCTGTCGATCCAGCCAGTAGTGTAGACATGCCCTTTGAGTGGGAACTAAGAGCAATTTCTCCTTATTGGCTCTAAGTCCTAGAGAGACAAAGAGACAGAGAATCTGCTCAACGGAATCAGCAGCTTGATGAGATTTCCCTTGAGTAAGCCAGTCATCCACAAATGGCTAAACTATGACTCCCTACGTTCTCAGGTAAAATGCCACTATAGCTAGACATTTGGTGAATACCCCGAGTGCCATTGATAGTCCAAATGGCAGAACCCTGAATTGCTAATTGTAGTTGCCCACTTGAAATTTTAGATCTCTTCGGTGGGCGGGATGGCTGGCTATATATAAATAAACATCCTGAAGGTTGAGAGCTGCATACCAGTCCTGTGGATTTAGGGAGGGAATTACAGAAGCTAGAATTACCATCCTTATCCTGAATTTGCTGATGAAATTGCTCTGATGTCTTCAAATACAGAACTGGGAGCCATTTTCCATTTTTATTTGGTATCAGAAAATAGTGAGAATGTAACCCCTTCCCTGTAAATTATGGTGAAACTTGTTCTACTGGTCCAAGAGATAGACGTCACAAGGGGTCTCTGACAAAGGATGAGGAAAGTGTGGAACTGAGGAAAGTGTGGAACTGAATGGAATATCCCACTTCTACTACCTCCGTAGCCCAACAGTCTATCATTATGGTACTCTAAACCCCATGAAAATGAAAGAGATGGTCTCCAAATGGAGCTGAAATAATAAGATACTCTGTTAGAAGTCATTCACAGCTCCCAACTGAGGAGTAAAATTTGCTGCCTTGAGAATGCTGTCAGGTGTGAAGATTATGCATGGCAAGTCAATGTTTTCCTCGTCGATGCTTTCTTGGAGGTACAGAATGTCTGTGTTTAGGGCAATAAGACTTCCTAGGGTAAGACTGAGGCCTAGCTAGTTTCCTTGTCAAAGCAGGTGTACACACCCCTGAAAATCTCAGGGTTGCTCAAAAGTCATTTTAGGAAAGTAAGGCCTCATCTATTTTCTAAGCGAATACGTCACATTTATCAAAAGGCAAGTCACATCCCTCAAAATGCAGACCCTCTATGGTAACTTGTAAGTCCTAAGATATGCTGGACACATGTAGCCAGTAAGACATTCTCATGCCAACAAAATTTGTCATGGACCTGGAGACGGTACCAGATACATCAAGAGTTGCCTGTTTAGAAGTATGTGCTACAAATTGCTTCTCTGAAATCAAACACTTTCTTTCCCTGCTGTGAGATTTGATCAGAAAATTTAGAGATGTTATCATAATTTAATTAATCTTGTTTCTCCAGCATGGGTTGGTAGTTGGCTATTCTCATGTGCGACCTGGCAGATCAGTAATTCTTGTATCCAAATATGTCTGATACAAGGGCAAACATTTTTAAAATAGGCATGTACAATGTAAATGCGAACAGTTAATTGTGCATGTAAAATATGCAATTGCACAGACAATAAAGATCTGTGCCTGGATATGAAATTTTTGCATTCACAACTTATATGCCTATTATTTTTTAAAAGATATACCCAAATATTCTAATTTTAGAAAAACTTGACATCTGTAACAACATTTTAGTAACAATTTTGGAATTAAATAATCTGAATGGGGTGAATTTACTCTCTCACACAGAATGAAAACCCAAACAATATAAAGGGGCAAGTACAAATTATGTAACATTTTCCCCCAAGGCCAAAGGAGGTAGGCTATAACACAGAAGGCGTGAAATTCTAAAAGCTTAACATAATTCTTTGGTATCGGCATAAGCTTTTCCATTGACATTACTTCTAGGATTCAAACAAATAAAAAATTTATGAAATGTCAAGAAAAAGAAGGTAAGACAATTCAAAGTAATTTAGTTGGCATAAATATTTCCAGTTAAACTTGCTTTTTAATATATTTTTAAAATTAACACTGTTTTCTCTAACACAGAAACCACTTTTTCATTATACAGGAGAAGGTGAAAATTCCATGCTTTAACATATTGAAATAGATTTCCTGCCCTCACCATCCACACACCTTGTAAATGTGAGGAATTTCTTGTAAATAGGTAATCTCTAAAAATGACAATGCTTATTCAATTGGCATAATTAGTTAAGAAAAACAGACCATTTGCAAAATGATCTTTAGGCAAGTTCACTTAAAATAGTGTGCCTGATATTACACAGATACGGTTGAAAGTTGTAAAATTCTATTGCCACTGATACACTACAAAAACCCAAATGATTTATTTGTTCACCAATAGAAGACAGTGTAAAGAATACTCTCTTGTTCCTCTAGAAACCACATCATCAGGTTGCAGTGGTACCAGGAAAAGAAAGTTTAACACGAACTAATTTCTTAAATTGGTTGTCTGACATTATAAGCAAGTATAACAGAGCAGCAGGGAACAACAGCAACACATATACCTCCAGGACTAATAAACATCTGGAGTACATTAGCAAAGCCGATCTTGCTCTGAACTGACCAGAAGATAGCGCTTGAAGACTGCATACTCAACATAAATCTTGAAAAGTGGAAGTTAACTTACAAACAAGTTTTCTTCCATATTCAATTCCTCTCTAGGAGCACAAGTACTAGGTTAGCCATGGAATATAACACAATGAATTATTTTAAGAGCAAAGTATGGAATGGAGATATTAATGTTCAGTAAATATTTAAAACCCCAAAAGAAATTACTGTGATTACAAGTTTACTTTTTTCACACACATTCTACAACTTTTAACCTGAGATTCTTAGTATCCTATATTTGAATTTCAAGAAATTAAGGGATTCGCATTGCAGGAACAGGTTTTAGCTAGTGTATATGCAGCACAAATACACATTCTTGACATACAATTTTTTTTAATGTATCATATCTTTGATGGCACAGAAATATTTTGTTCCAAAACACAGTATCTGTGTAGAGCATATTTGTCAGTGACTACAGTGCCAAAGTGTATATTTAACTACAGGAACCCAGAAAAATAAAGATTTAAATTAAAATTTACTACATTCTCCCCACCTACCCATCCACACTAACAGACTGCAAATGTAATTAAAGCCTTTTTATAGCTACAAACTGTAAAACCATGAAAAGATAAAATAAAGCAGAATTTGTAACTGAAGATTTTTATATTCATTACTCCAGGATTTTTAAAGTCACTTTTTAATATTTTCCTATGCTATTTGAATATAAAATATACTATAATATGTATTTTACATCACCTATATTTACAGTGATAAAGTGGCATAACATATTAATATTAGAATGGTTACGTTTGAGATTTACCCACACTCTTTGTCTGTGCTCAGAACCTCTCAAAATCAGGCCCTTGCATATAAAGCAAGTGTATGTCTTGTGAGGACATCTATTACACTTAGACATACACTTACTATATAGTAAGCAATTATGAATATATTCTTCTGTGCATGCTCCTATAACTGGGAGAAGAATTTTCTCTCTATAAATTAACATATATGTATATGCTATATAAACACATTTACATACAGTACGCAATATGGATTATGCATATATACTGTATATCCAGCATGTTACTATCTGTAAATTCATTGAAGCTTTACAGGCAATATACTTAAAAAGTAGTTTTGCTGTAGTCTACAAACTGGTCAACAATTTAAACCCTGTAAACAATGACTTAATTTCTGTATTTTAAAACTTATTTGTGAAACTATTCTGCAGCATACATCTGTTCCGTAAAATTCTCTGTACCTTGACTTTATTTGTTCTTTTGCTCTATAAACAATGAGATTTTGTCTCTGAGCCACCTTTAAATGGGGCCTCATTTCTGAATCAAACTGTACCAGGCATGTCATTCAAGTAAAATTCAACTAAAATTCTTTAAAAGAATTTTAATTCCTCAGAAGAGGTATTGATTAAAGTTTGGCTCTATTGAGGATTATTTCTCCTTGGATTGAAAAAGAAACTTCTAATGAGACATGTTACAGCTCAGTTTTAGTAATTTTTCAATCTGAAGAATTACAATTTTCCTTTACAGGTTTCAGAGTAGCAGCCGTGTTAGTCTGTATTCGCAAAAAGAAAAGGAGTACTTGTGGCACCTTAGAGACGAACAAATTTATTAGAGCATAAGCTTTCGTGAGCTACAGCTCACTTCATCAGATCCACTGTATGCATCCGATGAAGTGAGCTATAGCTCACAAAAGCTTATGCTCTAATAAATTTGTTAGTCTCTAAGGTGCCACAAGTCCTCCTTTTAATTTTCCTTTATAAGCCAAAATGCCAGACTATACTTAAACAACAGACTATTGTATATATGGTATGAATATGTGTAAAATTTAAGAGGGCTCTGCACATGTGTAACTAGGTGAATATAGTTACTGTATTTTCTCATCCTTTATGTCTCTTATAGCGAGCTTTCTCACAGGCCACAACAGTGCGAGGGTATACTGATCTATAGCCTCCGGACTCTCTGAAGGGCGGCAGACTTCCTTACCACCCTTAAACACCTTTGAACATTTTTTCCTGTGCACAGCGGGCCCTTGTCCTGTGCTACAGCCCGACCACCCACTGTTGCTTGTTGACCAAACATGCAGTGCCTGGAGCCTGCACTGACACAACCAGGATAGGATTCCTTTCAAGCACACCGCATAGAAGAATTTCAATTTGCTGAGGCAAGAAATTAAGGGAGTAGTACAAATTCCCTTCAAATTAACCTGTATCAAGAGATAAGTTACTCTGTTTTGTTTGCTCTCAATACTCTCTCATATATATTTAGAACTATGACAGATTTCAGATGGTCAGTAAGTAAAAATACAAAACATTCCATTCAAACAAAACAGGAAAAACTAGCATTTAGTAGATTGGGGTTCTCATATATCACAACTACTGATATTTCTGGAATATGTTTAAAAATAAATGGCGCAAAAAGGTTGTATATTTAAAATCGCAATTTGTATACAGAAAGAAAACAGATTTGGCACAACAAATAAGAACTTCACAAATATTTTTCATTTTCAAAACTCAGTACCTAGAGTTAGGCACCTACATAAAAGTGACTTTGTTTTTACTGGTCTATTTTAGTGGAGTTGAAGTTTTTGGCATCCTTGACAGTCAGCCCACTTTTATTTAGTCACCTAAATAAGGATTTAGGAGACTAATTTTGGCACTGGGGGAAATTCTAGAAACTGAAGCCAATGGGACTTTTACTATTGATTTCAATGTGGCCAGCACTTCACCCCAGTTTGTACATGTTCGCCTTGATCTAATTGTTTCTTTTTATTGTCAGACCATTACTGCCTGCAACATAGGTTTAAACAATTTAAACTGATATATAAAGGAATTCTCCTCCCTCCCCTTGCAAGATTCCGCAGTAAGTGTGAACAGCGGACTAACATTTAATAATAAAAAAACCCAAAAACAAATCAAACAAAAACAACAGCCCAATGTCAAACTCTGTAATATTTTAATTTCTTAATTAATAACTCATTAAGAGTTTTGCTGGACATTCACTGAGAGTATTTCTACAACGGACAGGGGATATGGTTTACACATGAAATGGCTCCCAGCTGCAAGAAGTCTTCTTCCAGATGTACAGTAAGTGAAGGCAATAGAAGAGAACCAGCTGCTAGGATAACAAATTGAAAAGGCCCTTTTGACACAAGCCTTGCTGGCCTGTCTGCTCTAACAAAGATAGATCATTCATCGCAAGGTGAAGAGAATTCTAGTATGGTACAGAAGAAAGAGCAAAGTGGTCTAAGCATCTGCCTCCTTCCTTCACACTATGTACAGCTGCTATTATTCTGGCATCAAAAGAAAACATATATCCTTAAGACAGCACCCACAGTTGAGCACCATATTGAAAGTGCTGCCAAAATGATACAAATTTTAGCATTAAAAAAAGGGCTAAAAGTGATACATTATTCTGTTTTAAGATAGCTAATGTGTTTACTTTGTTAAAAAAACCAACACACAATGTAGACAGGATCTATATAGCAACCACACCTTCCATACTGCAGCAGGCAGTTCACGCTATAATTGTCTTAGCGTTTTCATAAGACTCTATCTTAGGGGTTTGAAAAATGATTATATCTTTGCTCCAATACTGAACAACATCTTATGTGAAGATATTTTGATAAATGAAGATATTAGCTACAGTGATTTAAGATAACATTAGGTTCCTTCCTTGTTTTAGCTCACAGGATCACAAGACCCACATAACCAATAGCAAAGATCCAGCAATAACTATCAGACACATAGAAAATATTCTTAATCTCTACGGTTTCTTTCCCTCATATTCACTTTAGAAATCCCAGTACTCACTGTATTTTGGCACTGCTCCTGGTGCCCCTAGGCAAATTTTAAACTAAAGCTTATTTATTTGCCTGCCACTTTACTTCATTATAATATCCCTTATGTTTTCTGTACTACAGTGAGTCTGACTACGAGAAGCCTAAAAAAGTAGTGAAAAACCAAAAAAAGTGCCAAATGGTAAAGGAGTGGCCAAATGCATTTAAATAAATATTGTTTTAGCTGCAGGGGATAACTAAGGTGTCTAAGCACCAGGTTTGAAAATACCTAGACTCCTCCAAATCACAGTAGGATCAAAGCAGACTATCCATCCCAAAGTGAAAAATCAAGTACTATACAGTTTACTGTGCAGGTGCCTTTCAGAAGATATGCAAGTCCTGTCTGCTTTGAGCAGACATTAAGATCTCACAGTGCTTTTCACAAGGCAGGTTTTAAATTCAAATAGCAATTAAAAGCCTCCTATAATTCTATTTCTCTCTATTTTGGAGAATCTTCCTTGGGTAAGATGAGCCTATAAACTAATTGAAGGGAGGGACTTTGGCTCTACCTAAAATCGGTCTTTCGACAAATCACTGGCCTGATGCAGTGCTACAAGTATTTATTTAGATTTATAAAAAGGGTCCATCCAATGCTCTGGGCAATTGTTCTGTAAATGTAAAATAAAAAATACAAATATAAAGGACTGCTCATCCCACCTTCAGAGAGAGAACTTTTCAAATCATGAAGATAACAAAATAAATCCAAACCTCTCCAATCATCACCCCTTCTCAAAAGCCTAGCAAACATATGGGCTTTGACTGCCCAGAAGGTTAATTTAAGTACAAATCTGTCAGAGGAATAAGTGACTTTACAAGCAGATAAGACGACCTTGATGGGCAACTGGGCCAAAAGTTCCTAATGAGTCTAAAAGGTATTAGCAGGGGCATGGTTCCATGTTTATCTCCTATCTCTGAAAACTTATTGGAAGAGGTTGAATTTGTTTGTGGGCATGAGGTGAGACGAACGACACTCCAGTGGTTAGGGCATTAATCCAGGATCTGTGAGAGCTGGGTAAAAGTCACTGCTCTACCACAGACTTCCTACATGATGATGGGCACGTCACTTAGGGCCAGATTGTCAAAGGTCTTGAGGTGCTTAAAGATGAAGATAGGTGCCTAGGGGAATTTTCAAAAGTGCCTAAGTATCTATCCTCCTATTCATTTTTGAATTCTTGAGTACCAAATTGGATTATTCTATGTTTTCAAGGTGATCAGTAGATTTTCCCCTTCTGATGGAGGCACTGACAGTCTTAGTTCAGTTGTAGGCAAAAGGTGACCTTCACGTGCATCCACTAGTCATTAAAAACATGGGTAAACCTTGCACCTGACAATTTGGACATCTCTCAGCGCTTTCAGAAACTGTTTCCACAGCTGTACAAAACTCTGTTAATGAGAGTCATGGGTTCTTGTCATTGTACCAGGCTCTGCAGTTGGGCAAAGATAATTTGGAGTATGTTGCTCACCATCTGGAAAAGTTCCATGGCCTAGTATTTTTCAGAGTGCGTGGTGAGGAGGAGGGTAGTTTCTTGGTCTCATCCACTGTTACGCTGTTAAGCTTTTATGTTGGATTCTAATAATTTCTTGTACTACCTACACTAGCTTCTAGCTGCATACCTCACCAGACACAGGTTTGCTGTGAACATTGGTGATGTGTACTGGAAATGTGGCGGGAGATGTGTCTGGGCTTAATGCAGTGTCTGTTATCCACTCCATCAATTATGCCTGAGGATTAGCATCTGATCAGTGTTGGGGGAACATAGGATAATGAGAATTGTGGTACCTTGCAGTAGAAGGATGGGTGGTTGGCAAGCTTACTTTGGTTTGAGAGGGCAAAGGGGAAGTTCTGATCTCCAAGAACTGTCTTACCTGCTGGTAGTAGAGACAATGCTCTAGTACTTGGTGGGAGTGAATATCATTGTTGGGTTAAGTTGAGGATAAGGATCATTGTTTCATGCATCTATAATTGCTCCTCAACTGAGATAGAGGACACTGGTTCTGGTCTTTAAGTGTTGGAGAGGGAGCAGAGAAGTGCTGTAATCTCCTCCTGTAATCTGCTTCCCAGCTCTGTAAGCCTGCTGTGAAGGTTGCACTTGTGCTGGTGCCAGCCATGAAAGATTAGTCCATTAATTTGCATGGATTTATTTATGTTCTTGTTCTCCATGTGAACATCATTTCTGAGAAATGAACTCAAAAATGCACCCAAGTACTTTAGAAATCTCCCTTTCCCCGCATATTTTGTTAAGATTCTCTTTCCCTCATTGTTCCCCTTATCTCCAGCCTCAGAAAAATAAACATAACCATTTACCTAATCACCAGATTTGTGTAGTTTGTATGGAGCCTGGACCCTCCCATCAAAAGATTTCTTTAATTATTGCAACTGATTTGCTATTTCAGTTGTCAGCTTCTTCATCCGTGTCAGGCTGCTAAATAGTTTTACACAGTTCAGAGCCTGACATAACTTTTAATTTCAATGGGACAGTAAAATACATAAATTCACAATTTGAGCAAAGATCAGAGAACATCTGAAATATGCAGGACTTCTAATTAGCCCTATTTACAAATTCCAGGAGTAAACTTCAGGACCTATATAGTATTCTAAGCTTGCCATCTTTTCCCTCTTTCAGCACTTCAAAGTTGCATTTGCAAGCTCTGCGCTCTGCTGTGGTGGCTCAGAATTCTAGGGCATTCTAGCTACCACTAACCATTACTATAGGATGCAGCTTGTCCAGCAGTGCCCAAGTAAAGAGAGGTTTTTTTTTTCTGATGATGGTACTGTTGTGAATCCTCCACTCTCATTTGGGATACAAAATAATATTTAAATATCTATTTAAACTACAGCATACAATAAAAAAGTCAACTACCTGAGCATCTATGACTAACTTCCTTCTCTAGTTATGCTTAGTAGAGGCTTTGAGATTCTTATAATTGACAGCAGGGTAGACTGTCAGGGCAACTCTAGGGAAATTAAAAAAAAATACATGCATAGTGGGGAAGTAAATATAATCCTTGTCTACATCGGAGAATTGTCCTGATTACAGCCACCAGTGGCCTGGCTGGTGTAGCTGCACCACTGAATTCCCTAGTGCAGACATGCAAATCCAGTATTTACACACGCGGAGCTCTTATAGCAGTTGACACTGTCCACGCACTACAGGTTTTTATTGGCTCAAATACACTGGTGATTGATCACCAATAGCTGAAACAGGAAAAATCCCCATTGTGGACAGGTCATAGAATAACTGACATGCTAAATGTCTTGCTCATCCTTGTTAACTGGGGCATTTAGCAAATAATTGTAGTGTTAAACTATTTCCCCAGCATACACCACAACTTGCCAAAAAAACCCCAAAACCCCCGAACAAAAAAACCCAACAAACCAAAACCCCAACCATCTTTGATGATCACCTCTAAAAATCCTGTTTGGGGATGTCAGCAGGGGGTTAACCAAAGGCTTTCCTGGCAGGAAAAGCAAAAGCTTTGGTCTAATTTTGGACCTGTTTCACAGGAATTTAAGAGATGAATTAGACTTGTATTAAGGCAATAGAAAATTCTTCATGTGTAACAATCCCGAGCGCTGGTCTGCTTTGAAACAGATACAGTTTAGCTGCAAATTGCTTGTGACACTAACTCACTAAAAAGTTGGGAAATACATCATACACACGTCTCTCTGTCCACCTCCTACTGGTATTTGAGGTATATTTACTGGCGTTTTAACATAGGCAGTCCTGGTTCAATTTAAATCTACGTATCAAATTTGTGTTTTATAATCAGTCACTGGAAGAACAGTCTGGAATATCCAATGATTAATGTTGGTGTGCTTAAGGTGCAGTAGTAATCTTCAGCTCTGTATCCCAATGTTTACAGTATGAAGAGCACCATCTGCTAGGATAAGTGCATGCTATGCCTGTTAAAAATTGAAACCTCGAGAAAGATATAATATAGCGTTCAAGAAAATATCAACCTTATGACCCACCTCTGCTGCCAAATACTTGATATACAAAAGAATCTTTATTGGAAAAGGGAGCTTTTAATAGAATACTGCAGTCTGAAAATCTGTTACCAACTTCACTTACAAAATGGCCTCTGAATGCAGTAGAAACATAAATAACTTTCTTCTGTCAAAAGTCTCATTTCTATTTCTATAGGTTGATTAGCTTTCTCAGTTTCATGCATAATCAATTTTACACCTAGAATGGAAAGACACACTTTCTGCTTGAAAGACATATTTATTATAGTGTGTTTTAATCTATTTTACATCTCTGATCACATTCATTTAAGCTCATTTAATATATGTATGTATAGATATATGTATCGCTTGTTCCATCCATGAATACATGTATGTGCTTTGCAAACTAAAGTTACATAAATTCCTCCTGTTTGGTTCCCAGAAAGGCTGCTAACACAATAAACTGCTTAATATTAACACTGGGATGGGGGTGAATTGCTGTAAGTCCCACACCTTAACAATTCAGATAATAAGGAGGAGAAGTGTTATACATAGGTTAAGATTTTTGAGGCAAGCTAGGAAATTTGGACACACATCTTCTATTACTTTTAATTAAACATGTCTTTAACATGTCTTTTCCAAGCCAGTGTTTCTTAGCCTTTTTGACACCAGGGATCAGCTTGCTGCCTTCCTAAACCGTGCCAGAGAGATCTCAGGTCCACAGACCAGTCGTTGAGAAACATGGTTCTAGACAGCTTCAGAAAAAAATAGTCTCAACCTCATATTATCTTCCTGTTTTATTTCTCTGGGTAAGAAGCTATGGGATGATTGCTTGCAATAAGTCCTCAGGTGAGATGAGAAAAAGAAAGGCTACAGCTATATTTTTATGTGGATCTTGTTACTTTGTTTATTTTTTGCACCTAAACTGGTGAATTCCTGAATGAAAATCTCCCCTGCTATCACTGCTGGCATACTGGCACACAGTATCATCTGCTAGGGTGGACTGAGGCTAAAGGTATATGCCGTGCATATTCTAACCAGATTTCATGAATTCATGGTTCTATTATCTTCACCATGTTCAATACTTTAAGTACCTGCTGAACCCTATATCTCGCCTGGTAACCTCTTTGGAAGGAGAAACACATCTAAGAGTCCTATACCAGTTCTGTGGAGCATTTCTACAATGGATACAGTTCAATGGAATTCTTGTGGTTCCGAAGAAGAGATACTTTTGGTTTGGGATACGCATGGAGTAACATTAATATGGGAGTTATCTGTCTGCCTAGAAGAGGGACAGATGTTGATACACTTACCTTGAGCAGTATCTTATTAAAGATGCTATCCAATATGTTGAATCCATATGACTATATGGATACTAAAATTTGGCCAATAGTTAATTTTCCAAGTCAAATCAAAGTGTGGTACCATTTTCTTTGGTTTCACACTCTGCAATACCAGCCTTATGACTAGTTTTTCTGGAAAGAATATTATAATAACAGACGATGTTAATTGGCAGTTGTGGTGATGAAACTCCTGGAAGCACTATATGTAAAAGCAATTACTTCCAGTAGAAACACCAGTGAAAATGAAGATCACTGAGTAGTTGATGAACCTGTTGGTAAAATTGAGTAAGTGGGATATTTAGACACCGTAGTAGGTTGCAGCCAACCTGCTGACCTCTAAACTGAGTCTCAATAAAAATATATGTGCAAATTCTGTATTCCACAATGCTCCGGTCTCCTACATATCCATGCATTACTGGCATATACTCTGACAATGGATATCTGTATTCAGCAATTAAAAATCAATACGAATTAAACCCTACATGGAGAGATATTTTGAGGGTTGGATCTAACTTTAGCTGAATGGATGAAGCCTAATAATATTTTCACTATTTAATGCCATTAAAGTAAAGTAAAAAGTTGTTATAATAATTAATTCAAACTTTTGCTCGTGTTTTACTACATATAACAGGTTGGAGTATGAGAACTGCACTCAAATTAATATTTAAATCAACCTCAACTTAAGTAAAACTGGTGAAACAGAGGGTAGAAAGCAAAACATTTCACATACACCACAGCTTGTCAAATAAAATATAAGAAACCATGTCAAACCCTTATGTGTCAAACCGAAGACTTTCTGTAAACTGGAAAAACATTCTTGCCTTTTTGATCTTTAATGTAGCTCTCTTTGCAGTTGTGCATGAGTTGAAGAATCCATTTGTGCTGGGCACCAATACATTGCCAAGCAGGGTCCCCAGAAGCATGGAGATCAGAAAGATACCTGTAAAACCAAGTCCAGAGATTGCAACTCAGACTTGACATATTGAAAACTTAAAATACAGCAAAGTTGAATCATAAAGACCCTTTTCTGTACTTCTTAGGGGGAAAAAAAATCTAAAGAACTAGTAGAATTTTAAATGAGAGACATTTACACTGAAAACTAGAACAAGGTTTGCAGTTTCTCTTCCTATTTAGTGGAGGCAAAGCCTTACCTGACCAAAGAAAAGAACAGAAATAGACAGAGTATATATAGTTAACAAAACATTAATATGTAGCTTTAGTTATTCCTCCAATAAGGTACCTGAAACCAAGTTCCTTCCTTAATTATCTGTCAAGATCTTAGTTCAATGCTCTGTGTTTCTGTTGCAACCACTGTTGACAACATAAGCACCAATCTACTGTATTTTCCTGCACTAGTTATATCCTGATTGTACCATCATCTCTTTAATCTTGAATGTGAATATTAATGATGAGTAAAGAAGGAATTATGGGGGGGGGTGGGATTGAGAGAGAGCATGTGTGTGTGGTGTGATAGAGACCAGATGTGGTTCCTTTGAAAATAAGGCCTTAAAGTTCTAGAAAAGGGGGAGCACATCACTAGGTATCTAGGGGAAAAAAATCAGCTGCTGTGCTTGCATCTGCATGTGCACAAACAGAGACTGCAGAAGTTCATGCCCAGCAATTCTGAAACTAAAGTATTGGCCTTCAAATGTATGTGATGACAACAGCAGCATGTTGAATAACTGAGCTGGCAAAGTGCTTCAAGATAAGTGCTTAAGTATTAGCAAATCTACTATTTTGTATGCTACAAAGTTTCTTGTACTGTACTACCTAAACACAGAATGGATTTAGCAATGCACGATTCCCAAGATGAAATACACTGATTTAAGATCATAAGCAGTACTGAAAAGTGCATAACCCTTTCACAAAAGCTAAATTATTACATCTGAGTAATGCTAATTGATATGATTGCAAAATTCCAACTTTCTCAAGAACTGTCTGTGGTACTTGAGACATGTAGACATTGTTTTTGTCAAAGCAGGCTCATCATTTGGACAGATGAGATACTCTTTAAAAATGAGCAGTTGTGTAAGCTTTATAAATCACAAGCTCAACTTCATCAGTTTTCAAAAGGTTTTGAATCTGCATTTGACTCAATTAAGAAAACATTTCCACTTAAAAAAAGCTTTTGCTGGCTTTGGGAAAGATGTTTAACTAACTGGATAAGGGTATTTTGATCAATATGATGCAGATATTAGTCTAAAACATGACCTACAAAAAGATAAAAATGGGTTGACACACTTTTAGTGTCTTTTTGATTAAGACATTCATTTGTGTTTGTTTTGGGGAGCAGGTGGATAATTTGTAGTGTTTCAGATCTCATTCCCACTGAAATACTCAGGTTGTACAGAACATCAAACGTATCAACGATTTACAGAGGATAAGTGATTTTTATTCAGACTATTTTAAAGTCCTAGGGTTTTTTGTTTGTTTGTTTTAATATCTATGTAACTAAGACCACTTGGGAGGACAAAAACCCTCTTTTACTCCATCTACATTAAGGAAATTTGCCCTGGTATAACCATATCATTATAGTTACAGCCATATAAACCCCTAACATAAACACGGTGTACTGTGGTCAAGCAGGGCTTGCACTAGTGCAGCTTCAGCTAGTAACACATCAAATTAATTAGGACTGAAATAAGCCCCATTTTGCACCGATGCGGTGTATCCACATGTGTAACTAAAATCAGTGTAGACATGCTGGCATAAGTTTCCTTAATGTAGGCAGGGCCATTCTTAAGGATTCAACACTTCTGTCCCTTTAATGAGGGCATGAAAAAGCTCCTAACACATACTTCTGTATCTTCCAAAGAAGCACTCCAAAAAGGGAGTAACATGACTTTCCTTTTTCTAAGGAAAGACTTTTTTTAAACTTTCAAGACTATTTTATATATCATTAAAAAATAATAATAAAAGGAACACACTTCTTTGCTCTATGACCCTTCCTTTAAACACTGACATAGCAATTACATACTATTCATATAAAGAAAAGGAGTACTTGTCACTTCATAGGATGCATCCGATGAAGTGAGCTGTAGCTCACGAAAGCTTATGTTCAAATAAATTTGTTAGTCTCTAAGGTGCCACAAGTACTCCTTTTCTTTTTGCGAATACAGACTAACACAGGTGCTACTCTGAAACATACTATTCATATAGCACCCAAAAAGTGTGTTTGTACAATTCAGACATAAGAAGACTGGTCACTGTAAGAAAGAACTTACAATCTAATGATCCAATTCAGTAATGTATTTAGACCTCTGAGCACATAAGTAGTTCTATTGACTTCAATGGCTCATATGATTAAAGTTAGACACTTCCTTAAGTATTTTTCTAAATCAGAGCTTAAAACTCCAGTTATGCAGCTTGTTCTGTGCACACAGAGCTCTCTTCAGTGGGTATCCTGGGGTTCCGAGACTGTCTCAAGAAGTGGCTGGTGAGGCTTTTGCCCTATGTATCAAGGCGGAGGGTATGTCTACATGGCTTACGGCAACAAGTCTTCCCGCCGGGGTTGACAGACTTGGGCTATTACTACTGCACTAAAAATAGCTATGTAGATAGTGTTTTGAAGCTGTAGCTTGGGCTCTGAAGTCCACACCACTCCCTAGGCTTCAGAGTCCGAGTTCCAGCCCAAGCCACAATGTCACCACATGTTTTTAGCATGGTAGCATGAGCCCAAGTGTGTCAACCTGAGCTGGGAGGCTCGCTTCCGCAGACTGTGTTGCAGCACCCACAGTGTCTAGGAGTCAGTGGGTTTACAGCAGGGGAACAGGGCCTGTTGCTCTTCCCAAGTCCTCTCCTGAGGATTTAAGAGCCTACCCAAAATAGAGTGGCACTGGCAAAAGGCTGCTGGTATGGGGAGTTCAAAAACACTTTCATGCTGGTATACACAACATCAGCTTGTGCAGATCCTCCCCCCTTTGGGAATGCTGTTGTAGAAAAATGTCACTGACCCTTGGAATTTCTATGCAAATCAATCTATCTGCCCATGTAATATTACTCCTTTTAATATGAACCAGTGGTAAAAGAACCAAAACGATAATCTGAAAAGTAAAACCTTTTGAACAGAAATCCAAACAAACACTTTTTAGTATTGCTAAATCCAAGACAATTTTCTTTTCATGCCGAATCAAGATTGATTATTATTAATGAATATGGAATCCATTTTAAGATCAGTGACTCTTTCAGTTTGGATTCATACTGTGATAGTTTTTATCAGAATCTTGATATAAATACAACTTTGTTTCAAAGCTTTTTAATAACCATTTAATGAATGATCATTGGGATTAAATTTCTCATTCTAGAGGAGTGTCGTTTATTACACAATACAATTTATTCTTGCCATTATTTACATAGACTTGAGCCCTGGGCTGAAAAAGATAATCTCAAATTCTGTAAGAAAAAATTCAGTGTTTAAAATGTAATAAAATATTAATTGCATTATCTGGGAAATGCACAGACATGCATCTGACGTACAATATATCTGACAAAGATATTAGGTAAAAAATCACCTTATATAACGTTTTTGATCATGTAATGTTGATGGAGTCTCAAGCAATTTATTCAGAAGAAGTTCTCTTAAGGCTTCAATTCGTGTTTCAACTTCAGCATAATCTACGAAAAAAGGAATGCAGAATTCCAATATACCTTTCTTTGCCTGAAGTGTCAACTGAAAATTTTAATATTTTCTCAGCAAAAATCTCATGGCTTTAGGATAAAACTGATTAATTTTAACATGTTTTTAAATTGTAGCAGTTCTTACAAGATGAATCTTCAAATATCACCAAACTATTATGTTTCTTCTTGGAGGATTACATTTAGAAGTTGCTTTGTTAGCTCCATGTCCAGTATTCTAGCCTGCACTATTTCCCCTGTACATTAGGAGTCAAAACCTAGATTTCTTGTCCTTTTACATATGCAACCACAGGCGCCCCACGCCCCAACTACCATATATAATATTTCCTTAACAACTTCACTGTTGTGTTCAATTTGGATTAGTTTTGTTTTTGCAATGTCACTAATTTCACCACATGGGTGGCAACGCTCTCTGTTCATTTTCTTCTCAAATGGATTTTTTTTAAGAATTAAAAAAAGGTTATAAGCGAGTTTTATGTAGAATTGGATCTTTGTTCTCAAGAAATTTCTAGACTCTGTAATTTTGAATTAGATATTCAAAACAATCACTTTGTGTACTCAAGCAAGGTATATGTACTCTTTACTGTAATTTACATCTGAAAGAGTTCTGTAAACAATAATTTTACAAAAATACAAGCCTTGGCTTTGAAGCTTTTTCACAAGTATGCCAAGCGAGGGACACCCTAAGCTGTATCCTGTAGTTACTGAAACCTGTTTTATGTCTAGTAATACTAAGCCTTTTAAAAAAAAAATTGGCTGCAGGCTCCTATTATATATACTACAAAGTAATATGTATCTCTCAGATGGAAAACTTGCCAGAAATATTGTTTAAAGTAATTGTTCCAAATTCTAAAGAGGGCTTCATATAAACAGAAGCTGAAGCCCACATAAGGCTTCTCACGGTGCTACATGTTCTTTATCTTTCCTGTTAAAAAACAGCAGTGAATCAAAGTAACTGAACCCAAATCTTACATTTTTTGAACACTTGAACCTCGGTCTTCCCAAACAGTGACTTGGCTTTTTCATAGTCATTAATGACCACATCGTAATCACCCTTTAAAATAAAGGAACATTGGAGATTTGTCACAATAAAAAGATATTGTAGATTGATTTAAGTGGGAAAAACACATTTGTACTTTATTTTTTAAATGCACTGTACCTTTTGGATATTCCTTTCAATATTAAGAGGAAGGTTGAAAAGAAACTTAAAACGTTGAAGGACATTGAGTGCATTTCTTGTTGAATCTGCCTTGTCCTTACGACCCAACACTTCTTGGAATAAGGTATCTGCAGTGTTACTTGCCCCTATTTTAAAGGAGGGAGAGAAAAAAGGAAATAAAGTAATCACTGCAGAATAAGATCACTATATATTCCTCAATAGCTAATCTTTTTTATCAAAGGATACTGGATGTTAATTATAAAGTAGTGAATAATTACTGCTGATTCTATAAACTCAAATTAACACTTTAATGATTTCTGTTCAACTATATTAAGCACGTCACAATTTACTGAAATACCATTTCAGTGCTGATCGCTTAGCTTTTTAATGTGGTGAGACCTCTGTACAATTAAAAACAACCACATTTTCCTAGTTCAAGTGCTTAACTTCACTGTGGTGATTTTATAGTTTGTTTTGGCCACCAATCTACATTTTACAGTTAATCTATGCCTTTTAGGCTACTCGATCATCAGAGACTGGCTTTTTTAGAACAGAATATAATGAAATTATACTTGTTGAATTCCCTAGCTTCAAGAGTTAGCATTGCGGGGGAAGGAGGGTTTCTCTCTTTTTTCTTTACAGCTATATAAAGCAAGTTTGGGCTTTTTTGAATTCCACTAAGAATTTTTTTACGATGGATATCCTTAGATCTTTGGCATTAAAATGCTTCATTTTAAAAAATGAATCTATATAGTAACTATAGACACATTTAAGCAATTATATAGAGCTCCACTATTGGAACACCATTATATAAAGGGTCTGATCCTGTTTGCATTGCAGTCAACAGTAAAATTCTCATTCCCTTCACTGGATGGAAGATAAAGCCCTATGTTAACAATTTTATGTGAATAAGAATGTCTACATTAATCTATTAATATTTATTAATTTTTTTTCAATCAAAACACATTCTAAAGAGAATAAAATTATTTTTCCCCAATCAGACTACAAAGTGTTATATCATTTTGTACTAAAACGTTTCCCATAATTATTTAGCACAAAATAATAAAGTTTCTGTTACACTGAGGAAGATTAGTAGGGGATGTGAAATATTTACATTTTTCAACTTGTGACTTATTTTTAATTAGGCAAAAAGAAAAAAGAAGAACTGTTTTAGCCTTTTAGATCGCTGCCTGTAAAAAGTGTCTACATTATCTGGTCTAGTGACTATACTTTAAGCAAAGATGAAAAAATTACATCAGTCTCACTGGGTGGCTTGCATGCCATTTTCTCTAGTCAACACTGTGGGTGGCCTGCTCAAGTTAAAAGTAGTCTTTGTAAAATAATTGTTAAATCTAAATAATGTTTAAACTGTTGAAATTTTGAAGCCCGGACATAAAAATCTTTGTTTTTTCAGGACAGCCGTTTCTACTACATGTGATTTAATGTAAAATAATTTAATTCATTAAAAAAAACCCCACAACGTAATATCTAACTGGACACTTAAATACTGACACTGGATAAAGTTTGATTTTTTCCAAATGCCTGTTTTGTTATATTTTCTAGTATATAAAAAGAATCACTGTTTTATTTTAAATCACAACTTGCTTATACATTCACTTAATAGTTAAGCAACAAGTCATTTATTATTTTCTGGTAATTATATTTATAATCACAAGGCATTCTTCCCTTACACATAAGGAAGTTTCTTTAAAAGGTGACTAACAACTGTAGAATTGCACATGGATATTTGTCTTTAGTTTAAAAGAATCCATAACTCAAATCCTTGAAGAAATAATATGCTTTATTATTCCTCAGCACAATTTTAATGCATTTGCATTTCTTTTCTATGGATTATTTTAAAATTATTTTTTGAGAAATATCAAATCAAATTTCTATGCAAGAAAAAGTTTCTTTTTAGTTACACAAACTGAAAAGTTAATCATTGTCCTTTGTTTATGACCTATTACAAAATCTCCTATAATACTTAAGAGTGCATCACCTCCAACTGTACCTGATGCAAAATCCAGTGCTTCAGACCCCAGGTGTTCTTAACCATTAAAAACATTGGCATATTTCAGGTTGCCTGGCAGATGCATGATTAAAAGGAGTTGATATACCTTATAAACATATTTTTTTTTCTCCAAAGGGTTAAGCTTCAAACAATCCTCACATCTTGACCTCTGAGTCAATGGGATTTTTGTCACTGACTTCAATGGGTGCCGAATCAAGCCCTATACTGAAGAAATATACTTAAAAAAAGTGTAACAGATACCTTGTCCATAAGTGCTTCTTACCAAAAAGTAAAGTAGTGACTACTTATCAGTTTTTCTTCTCTGACAGATTGGGAAATAAAAAACTTATGTGGACAGTAGAAAATGACAATCAGGTAGATACCATACCAATAAAAGGAAAACAACTTTTAAAATATACTGAATTCTTTTAAGCTACCATTCTTGATTAAACCCATCCCTTTGCACCGTAAAATAAATGACTGTATATGTAAATATAATAGTTTCTTTGCATAACATTATTCTCTTTCTTTTTAAAGCCCATGCCCTGGCCCATCCAGCCTCCATCATGACTTGCCCACCTTCACAGGGACGGAAAAGCCACCAAATCTTTTCCACAATAAAGCAAAAGCCAATACCATTCTCAAGTGGCTGGCACAAGCTACTCCAAAAAGCTTGCTTGCAAAAGATGGACTGCATTACTTGCATACAGATTTCAACTCCACTTGCTAAACCAGAGAATGATGATATAGTCTATTGTTAATCAGAGGTCCGTCACAAGCAGTCCCTGAGAGGATACATGAATTAGTCTAAATACAGCACACTTTTGCTGTGTTTTTACTATTTTTACATTTTAAAAATTTACTTTGGTCAAAAGAAAAAAAGCTCACACTCACTTTACATGTGGTTAGGTGTAAAGTATATGGCATTGTAGGTTGTGCCTAAAATTTTGGCACATGCATGTTTTCCTAAGTGTATCATTTTGCCTGTATAAAAAAAACAAAACAAAACAGATGTGTAGACACAAACTGTTCAGAAAGTAAATTGCAAATACCAGGTTTTGCATGGCCAAGAAAAAAAAAAACTACATGCAAAGCTGCACGTACAACAGTGTACATGAAATGTACTATTATAGAGCCTGGGTGGAGGACTTTTTGAAAAACTATTCCCTCTCCCCCTACCCACACTATCATTGTATATTCACACACCAAAGTATCCTGATAAAAAAAAAAAAATCTGCTTCCATGTCACTTTTCTGATTTCATACAGCACATTCAGGCTCTCAGACACTGAGTCAGTTATCTGGATGTCATTCCCTGCTTATTGATACAGCACTAAGGGAAACATCCCTTCCTCTGTGGAAAAAAATCACAATGAAACAAAGTAAAATTATCTTGGCACACATCCAAGAATTAGGAACTGTAACTTTTGTGAGCTGGTGAAGCATGTAAAACTCTCTCCCAACTCAATCATACAATATGAGGAATACTTTAACAGGAAAGAGGTTGTAGTTGAAATTTTCAAAAGCGCCTAAGTGACTTAGGAGTACCAGTCCCAGTGTGGTCTGAATGACTGAATATCAAATAAAAAATGTATTGTAAATAAATCTTACTAGTGTAAACACTATTTCCAGTGGCAGCTCTCTATTTTAGTTCTGCCACTGCTTTAATGTATTGCATTTAATTCCACTCATTGTCCTAGATACACATTTATTTTTCAAAACTTTTTTGTGTATACTTTTTAAAACCAAGATTTGTCACTTTAGAAGCAGGAAAACAATATTTACCTTAAAAGTCTCCCCTTCTTCCCCATTGTTAACCATAAATCTGATCCTGTACCTATTGAAGTTCATGGCAAAGTTCCCATGGATTTCAATGGATGCTGCATCAGGTCCCAAAAATCATCACTATGCAAGAATAAATGCCAGGACAAAAACTTACTGTTTTCTACTGTGTAACAAATTCCAAGAAATATATTAAAGCTTTTATAAAGTCTGACGTCCATAAATAGTTGCTGTTGGGAGGACAAAACTTACTGTTTAGTACATTCTCCAGTTTTTGCGTCATGGATCCTTCTACTTTTTCCGTTCCATCCGCTTCCAGTTTTTGATGGATTGCTGGAATAAAATGTCTAGTTAAAATGCAGATCATTTAAATCAACGGGAATACATTATATCAACGTGACACTTTAAAACAGCTTCTCAAAAATTTTAAATTAGGTGCTGTATTTCTTGCTAGACATAAGCAGCTCAAATGTTATGAGAGGCACCATGGTCTAGTGGGCCACAGGACGAAGAGCCAGACACTCCAGAATTCTAATTGTTACATTGCCACTGTGTGACGTTGCACAAATCACTTAATCTCTCCAGGTCTCAGTCCCCCCAAGGATAATGCTATAAAATAGTATTAATTTTGTATATAATATTTTGAAAATATAAATACCACATAAATGCTATATGTTATCATGATACTGGAATGTAGCTTGTAGATGTGACCTTAACAGCATCCCAATGCAAGAGGCTCAATGATATCTGGTAATGAGTTTCAGCTCACCTGACCAGTTCAGAGTACCTCAATACATTAATGTTATAATCTGTATCTCATGTGTGTTATGTGAAAACTAACACCACACTGATCACTAACATTCTTGTGTGGTGTATATACAGTAAGTTCCTAAGGGACCATACAAATATGAAAGAAATGTGGAACTGAAATGTGTTTACCAGACAAGTCTGGGGCATGGGTAAACAGGTTTCTCGCAGACAAAGGATAGGTCAGCACTTCAAGTCAGGTGTCACCACAGGTGATTAGCAATCACATGTCAAGTGGCCATTCATTTGCAATGGAGAGGGCAGGAACAGATCAATTTACATTTTAGCGAACACCAGTGGGGGAAGAAACCAGCATGGAACTTCCTTCACCCCCAGACTACATGTCTCCTTCCTCAGATCTTGAACAAACTTTATTGGGCCGGGGGAGGGGTGCAGCGGCAGGGGTAAGCTTCAGAAGAATCCATTTCAAAGGTTCACTGGACTATAAAAGAGAGGGGCAAAGAACTGCAAGTTAGCTTTCACCTAAGACGACAAAGGAACCAAGCATTTTGTGCTAGATTCTGACAGGAGGAAGGGCGGGTGAGGTGAAGTGGGGTCAGCCATCTTGCTGGAAGGAAGTGTGGTAAGTGTCTTACCTTGAACCAAGACTGTAGTTTTGTTAAGTTTCTAGAAAGCATTTTTTACTTTTATTTGCTTGTAACCATTTCTAACTCTATCCTTTATATCTGAACTCATTTAAAATCCCATCTCCTTTTGTTAATAAACTTGTTTTACTTTTAATCTAAATCAACCCAGTGCTGTGTTTCAACTTAAGTGATAAGCTCTGCATTTTGTCTCTTCAGAGGAGCAAATAAACCTTATTATTCCTCTGAATGATCCAGGAAAGAGGTTGGCTTTTGCAGAACGTAGTTTGGGAAAATGCAGGACTGGGGAGTGTTGGGGTCACCTTGGCAGGTGTAACCAAAGCTGGCGTATACCAGAGCATGGCTGTAACAAGCAGGCTGCTGGAATCAGAGTAGCTGACCAGAGCAGCTTAACACACAGACACTCAGTGCTCGCTTGTCTCCTGGGTGTTAGTGTCAGGGCTGCGAGGTAGGATGACCAGTAATAGGTGCCTATAGAAGACAAAGTGCCGAATATCCAGACATGTTCTTTTAAAATCAGGACATCTGGTCACTCTAGCTGAGAGCACAGCAGCAGAGCATTTAAGGCACCCAGGTTTAAAGACACAACCATTCAGTGGGCTGGATTGCACCCCAGAAAATGACAATAGATTGAAGCTACAGTTATATTATAATTAAGGCTAAGATTCTGTCATGGTTACTTTTAGTAAAAGTCATGGACAGGTCACAGGTAACAAACAAAAATTCACGGAAGCTGTGATCTGTCTGTGACTTCTGCTGCTGAGGCTCCATGGTTTCCCCCATCACCATGGTGGCTGGGAGCTTTGGGGTTCCCACTTCACCCACGGCAGCTGGGAGCTGCAGGGTGACCATATTTCCCAAAGAGAAAATGGGACACCCCAACCGCTCGCCCAAGGCATCCCCCTCTCCCTGCGCAAGGCTTTCAACCTGTCGCTAGAACCCTGAGGCTGGCCCCCTCAGGAGTCTGTCACCTGTCACTGGAACTTTGCAGGGGGCACCTTGTCGCTTGTTACTGCTATCGCCTATCGCTGGAACCCTGCCAGGGCCACACTGGTTATCAGCTCCAGAGTCCTGCAGGGCCTGGGGCTGAAGCAAAAAACGTCATGGAGGTCTCTGGAAGTCATGGATTCTGTGATGTCCATGACCTCCGTAACATAAACATAAACTTAATTATAATTAGGGTTGTCAAGAGATTAAAAAAATTAATTGAAATTAATCACACTGTTAAACAATAACAGAATACCATTTATTTAAATACTTTTGGATGTTTTCCACATTTTTAAATATATTTATTTTAATTTCAACACAGAATACAAAGTAACAGTGCTCACTTTATATTTATTTTTTATTATAAATATTTGCACTGTAAAAATAAAATAGTATTTTTCAATTCACTTAATACAAGTACTGTAGTGAAAGCTCTTTATCATGAAAGTTGAATTTACAAATGTAGAATTATGTACAAGAAATAACTGCATTGAAAAATAAAACAATGTAAAACTTTAGAGCCTACAAGTCCACTTAGTCCTACTTCTTGTTCAGCCAATCGCTCAAACAAGTTTGTTTACATGTGCAAGAGACAATGCTGCCCACTTCTTGTTTACAATGTCACCTGAAAGTGAGAACAGACGTTTGCCATGGCACTGTTGTAGCCAGCATTGCAAGACATTTACGTACCAGATGCGTTAAAGATTCATATGTCCCTTCATACTTCAACCACCATTCCAGAGGACATGCGTCCATGCTGATGATGGGTTCCGCTCAACAATGATCCAAAGCAGTGTGGACCGATGCATGTTCATTTTCATTATCTGAGTCAGATGCCACCAGCAGAAGGTTGATTTTCTTTTTTGGTGGTTCATGTTCTGTAGTTTTTCCATCAGAGAGTGTTGCTCTTTTAAGACTTCTGAAAGCATGCTCCATACCTCGTCCATCTCAGATTTTGGAAGGCACTTCAGATTCTTAAACCTTGGGTCAAGTGTTCTAGCTATCTTTAGAAATCTCACATTAGTACCTTCTTTGCATTTTGTCAAATCTGCAGTGAAAGTATTCTTAAAATGAACAACATGCTGGGTCATCATCCAAGACTGCTATAACATGAAATATGTGGCAGAATGTGGGTAAAACAGAGCAGGAGACATACAACTCTCCCCCAATGAGTTCAGTCACAAATTTAATTAACTCGTTTTTTTTAACAAGCTTCGTCAGCGTAGAAGCATGTTCTCCGGAACGGTGCCCAAAGCATGAAGGGGCATATGACTCTTTAGCATATCTGGCATGTAAATACCTTGCATTTTGGTGTTTTTGGTCCCAGACCATATGAAACCGATTTTTAAAAGACCTGTTTTTCCCCTAATTGTGCTACTACAGGACAGAGAAAATTGTTTCGGTTCCTCAACTGTATAACAAGCTGTGAAACGCTGTTGTGTGATATTGCCAATGACTTCAAAATATCTAGCATCAGTGGGCAGAGTGCTATTAATTTTTGTGAAATTAGAGAAACAGTTGGGAGAAATGGGTGACAGTGCCTGGTATCTAGTTAGCAGAGCCAACGCTTCAACCACCTCTGTAACTTTCTTAAGATGAAAGAACTGGTTGATGGCAGCATAACAATAACCCCAACTCAGCTCTGCCATCTTCCCCATAGTTTAAAGTGTTGACACCCTGAATGACTTATCTCCAGACAGAAAGAAAAAAAAATAAGAAAGGGTTGGGGGAGAAGGGGAAGAGAAGAGATAAGAGACTAGGGCATACCTACAGCCCTTGGGAGAATGGGAGATCCTGGTATTGGGGGCTCTGGGGAGTTGCAAGTAGTTCCTGAAATAGAGAGGGGTGGACAGGTAGCAATACAGGAAGCTTGTGAGGAAGAATGAAAGGATGCAAAGAACCTGTGGTGTGGGCAGTGGTGAGCTTGGCATACAGAAGCAACAAAGTGTGAGACCCTTTAGCTATCTGAGTAAACAACCTAAAAATGTTATAAATTTAAACTTTTAGCGTATTTGGGATACAATTACTGAAAAGATTATCAGTCCAAATGCTTAAACCACTTTTCAAAATGAGTCTGGACAATTATGGTGTCACCAATAAAGAGAGTTATATTGTCCAAGAATGGGTGTGAACTACTGATCAGTGTCTAACTCCCGATACCTTTTCCTTTAGAGTCACTGTCCTACCAGGTTCTAACTCTTTAAGTGCTTTGGAACATTGCAGACTTGATTCTGCTAACTCCTTTGTCAGCTTTAAACTGGTGTACCTTTGGCTATGTCTACACTGCCCTGCAGTTTGGACTACAGAGATGTGAATAGCCATGCACACCAAAATGCTGTGCTACCATGCCCCAATGTGGATGCTGTGTGCGCGAATTACAAGGTTCCTAGTTTACAGTAATGCAGTCCTGTTTGAAGAGGACTACATTAATGTGACCTAGGAACCTTTTAGTTCACACCCACTGCATCCACATGAGGGCATTAAAGCGCAGCATTTTGTGTGCACTGCCATTCACACCCCCATAGTCTGAACTGCGGGGCAGTGTAGACAAGCCCTTTATTGTCTTCAGTGGAATTATTCCTGATTTACACTGGTATGAGATGAGAATCAAGCACTATGAGTTTGGAATGTACTATAGATAAAGTTGTATTCTAAGTTTAAAATTGCCTGTTTGCAATGTATTGAACAGTATACCAAAAATCAATCTACATATTTTGATTACGCTTAGTAACTACATCCTAAAGTGCAGAGGTTCCCAATCTGAGGCCCATGAATAGGGCCCTACCAAATTCACAGTCCATTTTGGTCAATTTCACGGTCACAGGATTTTAAAAATAATAAATTTCATTATTTTAGATATTTAAATCTGCAATTTCACGGTGTTGTAATTGTAGGGATCCTGACCTAAAAAGGAATTGTGGCACAGTCACATGGTTATTGTAGGTGGGATTGCGGTATTGCTACCCTTACTTCTCCTGGTGATAGTGCTCCTTCAGAGCTGGGCAGCTGGAGAGTGGTGACTGCTGGCTGGGAGCCCAGCTCTGAAGGCAGAGTCACCGCCAGCAGCAGTGCAGAAGTAAGGGTGGCATGGTATGGTGTTGTCACCCTTATTTCTGCTCTGCTGCCTTCAGAGCTGGGCCCTTGGCCAACAGCCACCACTCTATGGCTGCACAGCTCTGAAGGCAGCGATGAAGTAAGGGTAACAATACCACAACCATCCTAAAATAACCTTGCGACCCCCTGCAACTCCCTTTTGGGTCAGGACCCCCAATTTGAGAAACACTGGTCTCCCCCATGAAATCTGTATAGTGTACTATAGTGTAAAAGCACACAAAAGACCAGATTTCATGGGGGAAGATCAGATTTCACAGCCCATGACACGTTTTGCATGTCCATGAATTTAGTAGGGCTCTACCCATAAACCACAGGTGGTCTGCAGAGCAGTAGCAGGTGATTTATAGAAAGCTGCTGGTCTGCTGTGGTCTCATTTCCAGTAAGAGAACAGAAATGACAAAATGAGATTAAATGAAAAGGAAATGGAGATAGTAAATTAGCTATTTTTTAAAAACTTTTTAAAATTAGGGACAGTTAAAAATATCTACACACTTTCCTAGTGTTACTTTTCCATGTAAATCAATTCCTGTAGTTGCCACCGGGAGGCTATGTGATCATGAATGGGAGAGCAGGTGATCTATGAAACCACAAACAGGAAGGTGAGGGTCCATAAAACAATGTCTAGATGAAGATACAGTCCACACTGTGAAAGTGTTTGAGACCCCTCGCTATAGAGTACCCAAACTTTGAAATTGGTGGCTCTGTGGCTCTGCAAAAGCAGTCACACAACTGCATTTTAAAAGCTGTGGAGGTAGGGGAAGAGATGAAATCTACAAGGTACAAGTGTTTTGTCAGGGTGTTAAGAGATTCCAGAGCATAGGGAAAGTGTTGTCTGGAGTAAGCTGAGATAATGGTGACTGTTTACATACATACTAGTTAGTATTTTTGTTTGGACTAGTTTTGCACAACTAGTCCAGCGAAATTACGGTACCTTAAATACACTGAACACAGTGTAGATATAAATAACTTCTCTATGCACACTCAAACTGGTAGAGAGTACAATATATTACACATGCACAATACACACCTTCACTTTCCCTATACAGAAACCATCTTTACTTTTCACTCAACAGTATTTTCAGATTTAGCTATATGTCCAATGAGGCACGTACCAAATTTTAGGTTCAAGATTCAAACTTATTTTTTAGTTTAAAGAATGTAAAAAGCTTCTGAAGGATTTATTAAAATGGTGATTAAAATCATTTTTTCGTTATGAAGTAACTCAAAAATAGCTGAAACATTTTCTTCATATACAGAGGCTGGAAAAACTCCTATTGCTCAAAGGCCTAGGAAAAGAAGAAGTGCCAGCTGGATTAACTGGATTTCTTGCCTGCCACACAAGAACAACAAAGAAGCTCAAGAATGGGGTAAGTGACACCATGCAAACAAGGGCAGTCAAAGTAGATGCCAATGAGAGGGATAGGAGTAGGCCTCACTGATAAGAGGCTCCAAAAAAAAAAAAAAAAAAAAAAAAAAAAAATATCCAACATCTTTCAGGAAAAAAAGACACCTGATATGGAAAAATCAGAACCTTGGGGGGAAATGGAAAAGAAATTTTCATATGAAAAACGTCTCTCAGAATGAACAGTGAAGAATTATTAGAGTAATATATGAAATATTATTACTGCTGAACTTCAGTCCTTCAAAATGCTTTCTAATAACTAATAAGTATGCCAAATGAAGTTACTCTATTTCAAAACTTATAGTATTAGGCAATTACAATTCCTGTATACTGAAGGCCTATATACTGTATATAAATCTATGTAACCCTCTGGGGCACAGCACCCCAGTCAGTACAAGGTGCTACCATTTTTACTAGTGAGCAGGAGTGAAGTTTGGTGTGGACACAATGTGAGCAGGAAGAGAGAAGCAGCTGCTATCCTGAAGATGCTGTCCTCCTGTCAGGCCCCAGGGAGCAGCCCACTCATCCCACCTCCTCAGCAGATTAGAAGGCTGACACCCTGTGTCTTGCTGGGGAACAAACAAACAGACTACTACCTGCTTGTGTAGAGCCAGTGGGGCAGAGGCCTGTGCCTGCAAGGCACTGGAAGAGAATCTTGAGGGGCTGGAATGGATCCTGTCTCAGAGTCCTGACCCTGACATCCACAGGAGGAACAAATCGCACCCAGCACAGAGAAGCTCTTATTATTTTTTCCTTCTCCCTCAGCAAAGGGAGACAATGACTGTCTTCTAATATGTAGAAGTATTTCCAAGCTGGAAGTCATTCAGACAAAAAAAGGATCTGTGTTTTGCAAATACTGCCAAATGAAATATGCATTTCCAAATGCCACCAGAATGACCAAACACATCCTAGCACACATGAAATGTCCTGCAGACATTAAAAGTGGAAATGAAGGTCAAGAAGAAGAGCATGAGATAGACAACACAGACAGTGGTTTCATTTGCAACAAACATTCTTGATCCAGAAGTCCTTTTGTTTCTGTGACATCTTCATCTGGAAGCGTTCTACACTCAGTTTCAACTCTTCAATCATCAGGAAAACACAGGCATATGAACCAACGATATCCAAAAGATTCCCAACAATGATTGTATCTTGTATGTAGTTGTAGCTATGTCGGTCCCAGGATCCTAGGGAGACTAGGTGGGTGAGGTGTTAACGGACCATTTTATGTTGAATGGTTCCTTACAATATGTACTAATTACTTATGCTAAAAAATCTGTTCCACCTTGCATTTTGCTGTGAGGCTGGGAGTTCCTTTCCCAGACCTGAAGACGACCTTTGTGTGGCTCGAAAGCTTGTCTCTCTCTCCAACACAAGTTGGTCCAATAAAAGATATTACCTCCCCAAAATGACTTCATTTATAGACAAAATGACGTGAATATCAACAAAAAAGACTGATGAAGCAAGAGTGATATATGCGTCTGGTACTCCAGTGTCCACCACTGAAAACAGTTATTGGAAGGCAGCATTTAAATTATTAAGACCATCATACCAGTTACCAAGCAAACATTCTTTGAGCAAGCCTCTTCTACAGTCAGAATATGAACATGCAGTGCAACCTGTGCAAGGAAAAAAAAAAATAAAAAAAAATCAATGAAGCACTTTGTCCAGCAGTATTTACAGATGGGTAGACAAATGTAGGGGTGGGAGGGGAAGGAATCATAAACTTTGTAACAACACCACTTCCGGGGAAAACAGACAACCTGCAAAGAAATACATGAAGTACTAGAGAAGAGTGGAAACGGGAAAGTATTTGCTCTGCTAACTGACAATGCCAGTAATAAAGCAGAATGGGACAACATAAGGGACAAATATCCCCATATAACTGTAACAGGATGTGCTTTTCATGGCCTAAACCTGCTTATTAATGATATCATGCAGTTGTGCACATCGGAAGAGATCTATAAAAAAAAGCAAAAGAAATTATAAAATGTGACAACTACTCATATTCTTTAAGAAGAAGCAAGAAGAAAAGCATTGTAAAAATAAAATGGTAACACTGAAACATTCTAACAAAACAAGATGGGAAGTATGGGGATATCATTTGAAAATGTATTAAAACAAAGAAGCTCTTCAAGAAAGAGGTGATGACTGAAGATCTTAAAAGTGTACAACACACTGTACTTGATGAGGATACCTTCTGGGTTCACCTGCAGAACACACTGAAGATTCTGCAGCCAACTGCTTCTTCAATCACTGTATCTGAATCAGACAAAGCACTTCTGTCAGACATTCCTCAAGTTATGACCAAGATAAAGTCAACTGTACTGAAAATCTAAGCTCATCTCCACATACAAGTCAGGAAGATGTAAAAGTGAAGGACTTTATATTTAGATGGGAAGAATTCAGCTGTAAAGCTACTGCAAACCACTTAGATCCAAGGTTCAAAGGTAATTATGTTAGTGATGATAGCACTGTTACATCACTTGACTGGATTACTAAACAAGCTACACACTTAGGACTAGATTTTGGAAAAGCACTTTCAAATGTTGCAAAATACAGAACCTCTTCAGGTATTTGGTCCGAGAGTGCAATCGGGGAATCTGCCAAGCATATTGCTCCTACAACATGGTGGCAAGGCCTCTGTACAGCACAATCACTGACTCCTTTTGCAAAAAGAAAAGGAGGACTTGTGGCACCTTAGAGACTAACCAATTTATTTGAGCATGAGCTTTCGTGAGCTACAGCTCACTTCGTCGGATGCATGCTGTGGAAATCGCACAAGACATTTTATACACAGACACCATGAAACAATGCCTCCTCCCACCCCACTCTCCTGCTGGTAATAGCTTATCTAAAGTGATCATCAAGTTGGGCCATTTCCAGCACAAATCCAGGTTTTCTCACCCTCCGCCCTCCCACAAACAAACTCACTCTCTTGCTGGTAATAGCCCATCCAAAGTGACCACTCTCTTCACAATGCATATGATAATCAATGTGGGCCATTTCCTGCAGAAATCCAGGTTCTCTCACCCCCTCACCCCCCTTCAAAAACCACACACACAAACTCACTCTCCTGCTGGTAATAGCCTATCCAAAGTGACCACTCTCCCTACAACCTGCATGAAAATCAAGGTGGGCCATTTCCAGCACAAATCCAGGTTTTCTCACCCCCCCCCCCCCCCAACACACACACACAAACTCACTCTCCTGCTGGCAATAGCTCATCCAAACTGACCACTCATCTGCTTCAGATTCCTCCATCTTCTGAAGCATGAGAAAGATGCTGGTCAATGTTTGGAAATACACACACAAAAATCAAGAAACACAACAACATGTGAGAGTTTGTTTCACTCCATGCATATCCTCAGTTTAATGAAATAGATGAAGATCATAGTGAAAGTTCAGAATCAGAATTCGTGAATTTTTGAGAGAGAGAGAGATTCGGATTAGAAAAGTCACAAGAAAAAACTTGAGCTATGGTAGCATTTCCAAGAGTAAATTGGTAACTAAACTGTTTAAGTTATACTTGTTTATTTATATGATGGCTAGATTTGTCTACAGGTACAACACACTATATATAATGATAATGCACTATTAAAGAGTCTGATGTTCACTATAAAATCTGGATATACACCCATATTTACTGAGGGTCCTTAATGTTGTGCTGTGTTAACTACACTATAATGAATATATATAAATTAGGGCTGTCAATAAATCGCAGTTAACTCTTGCAATTAACTCAAAAAATTAATTGCAATTAATCACACTGTTAAGCAACAGAATATCAACTGAAATTTATTAAATATTTCTGGATGTTTTTCTACATTTTCAAATATATCAATTTCAATTACAACACAGAATACAAAGTGTACACTGCTCACTTTATATTATTTTTTATTACAAATATCTGCACTGTAAAAATGATAAAAGAAATAGTATTTTTCAATTCACCTCATACAAGTACTGGAGTGCAATCCCTTTATCTTGAAAGTGCAAGTTACAAATGTAAACTTTTTGTTACATAACTGCACTTAAAAACAAACCAATGTATAACTTTAGAGCCTAAAAGTCCACTCAGTCCTACTTCTTGTTCAGCCAATCGCTAAGACAAACAAGTTTGTTTACATTTACAGGAGATAATGCTGCCCACTTCTTAATTACGTCACCTGAAAGTGAGAACAGGCATTGTTGTAGCTGGCATCACAAGATATTTACGTGCCAGATGCGCTAAAGATTCATATGCCTCTTCATGCTTTGGCCATTGTTCCAGGGGACATTCTTCCATGCTGATGACGCTCATTAAAAAAATTATGCATTCGTTAAATTTGTGACTGAACTCCTTGGGGGAGAATTGTATGTCCCCTGCTGTTTTACCCACATTCTGCCATATATATTTCATGTTATAGTGGTCTCGGATGATGACCCAGCACATGTTGTTTGTTTTAAGACCACTTTCACTGCAAATTTGACATTGTGAAATTTTTAAGATAGCTACAGCACTCAACCCAAGATTTAAGAATCTGAAGTGCCTGCCAAAATCTGATCAGGACGAGGTGTGGAGCATGCTTTCAGAAATCTTAAAAGAGTAAGATTCTGATGTGGAAACTACAGAACCCAAACCACCAAAAAAAGAAAATCAACCTTCTGCTGGTAGCATCTGACTCAGGTGATGAATGTGAACATGTGTTGGTCCACACTGCTTTGGATTGTTACCAAGCAGAACCCGTCATCAGCATGAACACATATCCTCTGGAATGGTGGTTGAAGCATCAAGGGACATATGAATCTTTAGCGCAACTGGCATGTAAATATTTTGCAACACCAGCTACAACAGTGCCATGCAAATGCCTGTTCTCACTTTCAGGTGACATTGTAAACAAGAATCAGGCAGCATTATCTTCAGCAAATGTAAAAACCTTGTTTATCTGAGTGATTGGCCGAACAAGAATTAGGACTGAGTGGACTTGTAGGCTCTAAAGTTTTACACTTTTATTTTTGAATGCAGGGTTTTTTTTTTTTTACATAATTCTACATTTGTAAGTTCAACTTTCATGATAAAGAGACTGCACTACAGTACTTGTATTAGATGAATTGAAAAATACTATTTCTTTTGTTTTTTTACAGTGCAAATATTTGAAATAAAAGTAAAGTGAGCACTGTACACTTTGTATTCTGTGTTGTAAATGAAATCAATATATTTGAAAATGTAGACAACATCCAAAAATATTAAAATAAATGGTATCGTATTATTGTTTAACAGCGTGATTAATCACACAATTAATCTTTTTAATCGCTTGAGAACCCTAATACAAATATGTTCATTTTTAGCACTTTTCTCTAGAAACATAAGTTTCATTTGTATCTGCTTTATAATATCAGATCTCGATTTACATATTATTTCTGAGCCCTACGGATAATCTTCCTTTTTGTTTATAAGTCAACAATGTCGATGCTTTCTATTTTCAACATTTTAATCCCCCCCCCCCATTTTAGAAATATGTCAACAGGTAAAAAAAATACACATGAATTTCTCAATGTGAGCTCCATCTCTATGACTAGGTATATTTGTCATTATTCAAATGCAAAGAATTTATACTTATTTACTTCATAAATGTAACTAGTAGTAATCTCTATGTGATAACCAAATTATACATAATACATCTCACTTTTAAAGACGTAAAGTTTCATTTTGATAAGCAAGTAACTACTGCAGATATTTCAAATTTTTTCCAAAATTTCTGTTTTTTGACCTCTCTCCTCATATGTTATTTCTTCTATGCCTTCAAAACATCTGGACATTTTATATCTCTAGATTTGGCCACACAAACCATATATATATATGCTTGGTTAGGACCACGGCTTACCATGTCTGAGCATCAGCTGGAACATTGTTAGTGCTCTGATAAGACGTTTGCAGTTATTGGGGCAAGGAGAGACTGAATCTAGGCATTTCAACCACAGTCGAACAGTTCAAAGGCAGTTATCTTTGCCAGAAAAACAAGTGATAGTTTAATCTGGCAACTGCAATAGGCTTTCTAGTAATCTAAACTACAATTTGATTAGTTGCTGTTTCCTAATATTAAATTGTTTTTAAACACAAAGAGATGGTTTAATACTTTGTTACAGCTTTGCAGGACCAGGCAATTTAAACTTGCAAGTCAATCCTTAATGTACACACTATTTTTAATACCAATTTGTACAAAAACTATGGGTTAAATTTTTAAAAGCAGCTCAGCATTGCTCTAACTCTGCTCCCACTGAAGTCAATAGAAGTTTTACTATTGATTTCCAACGGGAGCAGAAGTAGATCAAAACAGAGCTTTTGCACAGAAACTTAGTTAATTTTTTTTAAAGTGTCTGGAACACATCAAACCAAAAAACAAACAACTAAAGAAGACAGACTGATTCAGCACAGCATAGTTCTGAAGGCCCTTGGCATAGTATCCATTAAGCCTCTGGCACCAAAGTATGCTAAGGAATAGGAAAAACTAAAATGTAAACACACTTTCCAGAATAAATGGAAACCCAAATGTCCATGGGTTTCATGTCAGAAAGACGAAATAATTTGTGTAATTTGGAGAAAACCTGAAAAGCTTTTTGATAAGGGCATTCCCCCTATAAGAGGTGTAAATTCTTCAGAATGGATCCCAGATTATGTACATGCTGTGATGCTGATCATTTGAAAAGCACAGAAGTGTGCCACTTTGTCCTCAAGAAGCTATTACTAGATTGCGCCATAAAATGCTAAAAGATCTATAAATTAGCAACATGGTGTACTGTCACTTACAGGGTTCAGAGTAGCAGCCGTGTTAGTCTGTATTCGCAAAAAGAAAAAGAGTACTTGTGGCACCTTAGAGACTAAAATTTATTTGAGCATAAGCTCACTTCATCAGATGCATTCAGTGTCACTAAATATGATTTAATTTTCAGAAATATTTGAAATATTTTGCAGCTTGAAGGAAAAACACAGCCTTAATCTTGAATCATATTGCATTAACATCCAAAACATTGCCAAACTAACTACTGAAAAAATATGTTAGGCCTCAAAAAGCATGAGATTTTGAAATAATAAATGTTGGGTTGTGTTTGTTTTTTAAGCTTTTTCATGCTTTTCCCACAACTACAAGGGCAAGGAAAAATGTTTATTTATTTATGAAAGCAGAGAGTCTGAAATAATCACCTGACTCCAGGGGCTGGGGTTTTAAGAAAAACACAAACTACTGTGAGACTTACAATAAAATTTCAACACTTGGTAAAAATGCATCCATCTAGGAAGAAACTTTATATAAGCAACTGCAAAGTCTCTCAGAAATGTATGTTAAAAGCTAGGTTTATTACTCTGCTAAATGATCCACCGAAAAATCCACAGCTGCGCAATTCTGGTTATGTCAGGTTTTACAGGATAGGAAAAGTTATACTCTCTTTAGTGAATTTGGGATCTCGGACATCTCGTGATATCACATAAGGCATAAAAGCAGCTTTACAAGTTGTGGAGATAAGGACAAGAAGAGTTTGAATCAAAATTGAAACAACAACATGAATTTAAACCATGTAGTGGAGAGTATAGGCTTTCAAATGATATGTAGGTCATAGTTAGACAAGATATGTTTCTTTTTGTGGACAGCACCAAGCACAACCTTCAGCTTGATATTCTGGTCTAATAAAAGATTATCTATAGCTTAAACAATTGAAAAATAAAATTTGAAAATGGGATTCAAAATAAACTCTAAGTCATAAAACATGACAGTAACTTCAAACGGTCTCTGGTGAGTTTAAGGCAATTGGGAGATATTCTGGAGGAATTGACCAAGTGTTCTGTGGTCGATCATCAGGCCAGACCTCTGAAGGCTGTCACCAGTTTAGAAGACATTAAGTCAGTGGCTGACACAGATCAAATATGGGTCATTCTTAAGGCACTCAAGACATACAGTTTTGGGCACATGTATTTCAGCATGGACTCAAACACCATTCTAACTGAAGTCTCTCATTTTTAAAGGAGAAATCTCTTGTTTGATACTTTGCAAAAGCTAGAAAGTGCTATGCTGGACTTGCAGCAATGAAAAAACAACTTCCCATCTGTCAGGAAGCTTAACTCTAGGATGGTACATTTGACAGGATAAACATTTCTAGAGTTTTAAAGGCAAAGCTGCATTAAGTAAATCAGTCAATCAGATCTATCATCTTGAAACTGCATTTGAATATATGTATGCCAGATTCACTAGGCTGTAGCAACCACCACTCACATGGTTTTAACCTTTGACTCAGGTGATGACCTAACGGTCAAAAAAGAATTGGCCCATTATGGAAATGTAAATGTATATATTGACAATCTGCTATTTTATTAGGTATTGTGCAAAGAAGAGGAGGAGAGTGACGAAGATGTTGGTTTTATCTGAAATGACACCTGATTACCATCAAATCCACAACAAATTACAATGCATATGCATGTTTAATTAAAAGCTTTTAACTATCAGACCATCTGCCTTTCAGGATACACTGCTCTTGGTGGAAATACTGTTTTCGTTGTCCTGTAGCACAGCAGTAATAGAGCATGGGTAATGTGCAATAAATTTAATAAAAACAAGCCCCACCCCCCAAAAAAGTACTCCAGTACTTGATGTAGATACTAGTGAATGGCCCAAGTGTCCTCTTACTGTCTGTATACTGCCTAGCACAACGAGGCCCCAATCTTGGTTGACCTTTAAGTGCTACCATAATATGAAATAAATAATAAAATAAATAAAATAATAATAATAATAATAGATGGTTTACACCCACGCAAGGCTATGCTCTACTACCTTGGTGTGGAACCAAGAACAAAATATTTATTTACAAGAGCACTCAACAGAAGGGACTAGACTAGTGCTAATCTGTATGAACATTTCAAGTCAGATGGATATTTTCCATAATATTATTTAAAGTATTAGGATATTTATTTGGATTTAAAATACATTATTATACAGTCTCACTTCTGACTCTCAGTCTAATATGCTTCTGCCCAACCAGTGTGAATTTATATTAAAGCGAGGCTAAAACTTAATATATAAGACCTAGTGACTTACACACTAAAAACAAGAGAATAATGAGTAACCCTGGGACAATAGACCAAAACAAAACAAGCAGAATGAAAAGAATGTTACTGTCGTTAGACAATAACAGCAGCAATAATATTTAATTTAGTTCAGAATGAAACCACAGCATGAAAATTTGACAAACGGGTTTTCTTGTCAGACAACCAAATTTGAAAGTTTGGCTGCCCATGGACAAGTAGGCAGAACATTTCCCCTTCCACCTTCCCAGCCAGTATACTATTTTTTTTTTTTAAAGCTCTCAACTGTAATTCCATCCTAAAATTAGATTGATGAATAAAAACTATAGAAAATGCAGGACCTTAGAATGAATGTATCATGTCAAACACATCTGTTGCATTACTAGCGTGCTGTGAAAATACGCACAACGTACTTGGATAGCTTCAGACTGACCAACAGGAAGGAACATTTATATGGCAGGCAAACATCAGTTGTTAGTTTCCCAAGACCCCAGACTGAGTCAGAACTGAATGACTACATAGTGGTTTCTTTTGTTTTGGAGAAACTGGATTAAGCAGTAGTAATACCACCCCATAAGTTTCCTGACACTGGGCCAAATGGTGGGTTGTGGCTGTGTCCATTTCAAATCAAGGTTGGGGAGAGCAAAGGAGGGCATGATGTGGTCTGCAAACATGGCTTTTCACTCACCTGGGATTGGAATCATTCTGCTCTGGGCCTGTCACTAGGGGCAAGTTAAAGTAGCCTAAATGCTGCTCTAACTCATTCAGCAACCAAAGATCCATTATGGACAACAGGGTTCACCAGGGCACAGAGATGCCCCGGCCATGCCCACTTTCCCTTGGCCACACCCTGACTCAGCCATGGGAGAAGGGGGAACTGTGCCACCCAAGGATCCCTCTACTCTAGTGGGTTCTTCCAAGGGCTGATTAAACCAGTTTTGCAGCAGAATTGCACTAGACGAGCTGTGCAAAGCTGCCCTAAGCAGATCATAATCTCAAACTATAACTTATTTTAGAATTTTTCAACATATCCAAAAGGCAGGAACAATGATAACTGGTAACGTGACTGTCACACGCTTGCAAATTCAGGTAATGCAGTAAATGCAAATGTGTATTTCTCTAATCTGTACTTAACTAAAAAGAAATCTTGCAGTGTAAAGATTCTAAAGAGTGTATTTTAAAATATATATTAGATTACTATCTCTCCAGAATCTTTTATGGTGGTATGTGGTCTGTCAAAGGCAATAAAACATTATATCTTTACGATGCAATGAACAGTAGCCCCATTTGGAATGCTACTTTCTAGGTTACCATTTGTATTATGGGAAATAAACCAGCTACATAACTGATGCTGACAAATGGGTCAAGTCGAGGTGAACCTCGTTCCCCTCAGCTCAGTTTACAGCCTCCTTTCACTGACAAAGCAAACTTCCTGTTGAACATCTCCTCTATAGCAAAGTTACTGTCAAACTGTCAGCCAAGCTAACGGACAAAGAGACATGGGGATCTGATAAGGCAATCTTATTTTCCAGGAAATTAAACCAAATAACAATATGTCCAGCCTACTTGACCTCTTATTTTCCTTAGTAAACATTTTCCAAATTGCACAATGTAATGAACAGCTTTTGGTACAACTCTTTTTTATGTTTTTCACTTATTTATTTTTTGTAAAGATACATTAAAATTGATGTAAAGATTTCATCAGTTTTGACAGTCTACTTAATAAAGTAAGCAAGCCCTTACTAACAGGACCAGTCACACACAAATCTGTGAATAACTGTAGGCAAGATCAGGCCCTTTATCTTAAAAAACTGTTAAAAATGTAAGCTTAAAAATATACAAACACACTTGTTCTTCCACTTTATAGTTAAATGAAAATACAAAACACCTGGGGTCAGGTGACATAGCATTCTATTTCTCAATGAAATTTTACTATGAAATGTGGTGATTTCTTAATACTGTAGATTTCACAACAAATTACAGAGAGTTCAAGAAAACAAAGCAAAAATGACAAAAAAGACCGATTTAAGAGGAAAGATTAAAAAGAACGAGAAGTAGGTGGCTTTGTTAAACAGAAAAAAGGTGGACATGGTAATAGTTTATAAATAATTGAGAGGAGTAAACAAAATCTGGGAGAAAATTGTTTGGGGATAATATAAGGGTATTGGGATAAAACTCATAGGGAAAATTTAGACTATCATGAAATGCCTCCTGTGGGGAGGCTATTCCACAATCTAATGGATTTCCTGTCAGGAAGTGGAGGAAATTCAATAAACGCAGGACATTTAGACTGTATTGGCAGAAGAGATGGACTAGATGTGATCTAATATGTATTTTCTCTCTCTAGTTCATGTGATACTTTGACAGCTGAATAGTTTAACAGATATTTAGTGAAGCAGTTTGCAGAATCAAGCTTATATTCATTAAGGATTACGTTGAAGCCACTTTTCAGCTTTAAAATATCAGCTGTTTCTGATGTAGCTCAGTTTAAAAACAAAAAGACGTGTTTAGAATTTAAAGGAGGAAAAATATCACATGGAAATTCCACTGTACTTGCATGGGAAGACATCACCAGCATTATAACTGCCTATGCAAATTAATACCGAATAACCTACAACATCAACAAATAATAATAAACTCCTACATTTAAGTGTAATGGGGCTCTGTAATTGAATATAAACAACTCTGATGAAGAGATTGGGTTGAAGTGTTCCATGCCAGGTCTCTGACTCAGGCTGAATGTTTTTGGAAACTTTCAGCCATTTCTGAGAATGAGGCTAGAGAAAAATAAATTGTTTTGTCCACGTTAAAAAATTCTGGTAACCTTCTCTTCGAGAAACTCAAGCGCCCCCATGCTTTGGTGCAGGAACTTGAAATTTGGTCAAAGGGTAGCCTTTCTGTCACGGATGTGCCTTTTGCCATCCCTGTTAAAATCCACCCATAATTTGGCCACATTATATGCCTTTCAAAATTTTGCAATTTGCACATGCTCATAAATACATGCTAGAGTTTAATAGCTAAAATCTCCAAAGATTTTGTCCATTCTTGGCACGCTACTGCTCAGGCCAGCAGGATTATCCCTGCAATTGCAACTCTGGGATGCTGCAGGCTGTTTTGGATTCTGGTCAGGAAATGGAACTGAAAGCCGGGAGGCTCTCTCTCCTGAACTCTGAATGCCCTCCCCTACTGATGCCAAAGTGCTGTACAGGGAGTTGCCTGATTTGAATGCAGGCAGACAGGAGCCAAACCTGCCAAGAGAAGAGTGGGACAAGGAGTGTGATAAGGAGGGAGGAGACTGGAACTGGAAGCTGATCGGGGTGGGAGAGTAAGACTGGGTACTGGGATGGGGGTACTCTGGTACTGGCTGGACAATGAAACTGGGACCCAGGAAGGAGAAAGATGGAGGCAAAACAGATCTGATGAGAAGCCAGGATGCAGGGGGAAGAACTGGGAGCAGCTGCATAAAGAGACTGGGTTAAGGAACAGCAGCAGAACAGTGACAGACCGGATGAGGAGCCAGTGGGGATGGGGAACATGGGAAGGGAGGCTGACTGAATGCTGGGGAAAGAGAATAGCCCGTAACTAATGCCGGATGGAATTTTTCAGCCAAATCTTTTACTGAAAAATGCAGATGTGGTGTCATAAACAGTCTGCAGACTTGTGTCAGTTTTACCAAATTGCTTTGATTGGGGATGGGACAGGGGACTAAAAACAATTTTAAAAAAATGTTTTGACATTTTTTAAAACAAAATGTTTCTATTTTTTGGTTCAAAATAACTGTTTCAAAATTTCATTTTTAAAAAATCAAACGTTTACATATAGTCACAATCAAAATGAAATTATTTTGTCAAAAGGAAACGTTTTGTTCTGCCCTAAGTGACATTTTTGATTGTTCGAAAATGCCAGCAAATCAAAAACTAGTTATTCCCGTAGCTCTAATTGCGTCCTCCCCAAGAATTAGTTTTAGAAATCAAATACAAAACGCCCTCCAGTTCTAATGCTACAGGTCTAAATGCAAGGACGAGATTCAAAGCCTTCAAGATGCTAATTTTCAACAGCATCAGGGTCATTCTTCTCCTCTCAATGATTTTTTTTAATTCACTGTTTACACTGGCACAAACTACAAGTCTGTTTCCTTTTGAATGCTCATTAGGGGTCTCTGGGAGGAAGACACAAACCACGTCACTGATGATAGGCACAAAGTGACATCAAGATCTGCAGTACTCTTCTATTTTCAATTCATAGTGCTTATGATACAAAGGCAGCTGCACTAAGACTTTTTTTTAGATGGGGAGATATGCCCCTAAAATGAAAAGAAATGAAAGCACAGAATGAGTTCAGCTAAAACACTCTGAATGAGGTTACTAGAAAGCTGCAGAATACCAGCTGAAAAATGCAGAAAGGTGTTACGCGAGCAACTATTTTTGTATTCAAGCAGACACTTTTTAAAATGAAATAAATGGTGCTCTGCAATTTTCCTTTTGTTTGGCTAATATCTGTAAAATTAACTTGTAGTTTGGCTTGCTCTCTGACCTCTTTATCTCTTATGAAACTGGTTTTAAGGAGCTTGGACTCACAAGGAAGGGACAAGAGAAACAACTGCAGACGAGTTTTTGGGTCTTACTGAAAAGACACACACTTTAAGATACACCTCTACCCCAATATAACACAAATTCAGATATAACACGGTAAAGCAGCGCTCCGGTGGATCAAAGGAAGTTCGATATAATGCAGTTTCACCTATAACGCAGTAAGATTTTTTGGCTCCCGAGGACAGCGTTATATCGGGGTAGAGGTGTAATGCATTGACTAGTCTGCAAATCCCCACCCAGACTTCACAAGTCAGAGAAAAGAGAATTCCCAAAATAGTCTTCCAAGAGGTCACATGCAGAATTACCATATATCCATCAGGACTATTGTTTTGTTGTTGTTGGAAAAGCGCGTCATGAATTGTTGAACTGGAGTGGAGTATATTTTGAGATTATATTATCTCTACAGCAAAAAGTATTTGGGTGTAATCATAGGGAATTAAAGTCAAATTTTCACATTAACGTGTAGATTTAGGATTATTTACAAATTAGGATTTCAGATTTGCCCAGGTGATTTCAGATTACTGAAAAAAATAAAATGATCTATCAGCATTTTGCACGTAAGAAAAAGTCTGTTACAGATGTTGGAAGTAACAAGTCCTCTAAAATGACATTTCAGCATATTCTTTCCTCTTCCACTTTTGTCTGCAACTATTAAACATCTATGGCAGTTACTAGATCCATAAACACAGTAACACACTATAAATGTTCCACAAGCACAGTGTCACATTTCTGTGATGCACTTCCTAAAGAGAACGAGACCCCTCCCCACCTCTAAAAGCTATTGAAAGCTTTAAACGTGGTCATTAGAACAACTGCAAAGGTAACCAGAACCTGACCAGCAGTACTAGGATCCTTTAAAATGATAGTAGTGTCACTACTCTTCTTTTCTCTACTTAGTTACATCATTCAAACCTGCCACCAAAAGATTTTGTCTCATCATTTCTCGTCTTATTAAAATAGCCTTAGGCCAAGATTTTCAACTGAACAGTGATTTGGGAGTGCTCAGATTTGCATGCTCATCTTGCAACACCTTAAAGGGCCCTTACTTTTTGGTGGGTGGATGGGTTCAGCGAAAATAACACCTCTCTATCAAATTGGTCACCCCAAAATTGAGAGACTAGAGTTCTTTTTGAAATTCTTGGCCTGATTTCTCAAGTCAGAACTTACTGTACACTTGTAACCATTTCAATCTAAATTCAGGAGGAGACATCACAGCACCAAGACTATTTTCCTAAAGTCTGAAATTTATCTTCTTTCTGTGAGCTCTGGTTCAGTATGTTTTCTTGCTCTTCTGGATTTCATTAGATTATTTCATACTGTGGATTTTGCAATCTTCCAGGAATAATTTTGATACCTAGCAGGTTTTCTGATGTCCATCTTTCACTGATTAGTACATCTAGCTGGCCAGTCCTATCTTGAGACCTTGATCATTTGGAATTTTAGGTTTGTCATAATCTATTTTCCTTCTCCATACTTTTTTACTTTAAAATGAGTAAGTTAAAATAGATTTTCTATATGAATATTTGATTTTTCCTTTATATTCCTGATGATCATTAATCAATTTACCTGACAGGGCATCTTGTGCTTCAAAAAAAGTGCTGAGACCTCCTTTCACATATGCTAGACTCCCTTCATTTTTCTTGTTTGCCTGCTTCTTCAGATTCATGACTGCCATTTTGAGCTGATCAAAACTGAAATTAAGCAAAGAAGAAACATTGTCATTGATACAATGAAAAGGGATTGATACAATAAAAGTAATGTATTAAAATTTAGCACACAGGACATTGTAATTTACAGTATTTTATATCACAGAGTATTAGACAAGGGAGAGATTTATTAGGTTATCTGGTACACATTCCTGCCAACGAAGAACTGTTCTCCATATAACATTTCTAGAGTTCTGCACAATCTAGTTTTCCGAAATAAGGGGCCTCCAACACTTCTCGTAGAAGAGATTTTCCACTGCACAGGTTTCGCAGTCAGGAAGTCTTGCCTGATACTGATCCTAAGTTTTCCCTTTCTAAATTTCACCCTATTGCTCCAAGCTATATCCACTTACACTGTACCATCCTACATAATTACTTGCATTTACCTCTCTTCTTCTGTGTACACTTAGCCAAACAATGTACATTTAACTCTTTTAAACTTGACCCCATTCATTTTTTGTTTTTAATTTCCGAAGTCCCTCAAAATTTACCAACATCTTCCTGATAATGAGGTCCCGAACTAAATGCAATTTTGCACCAAAGCCTTCGAGAAAAACACATTCCTGCTCCATTCCTTTATGCTTTTGCACATGCAGCCTACTGGGTTTTTTTGCTACTATACTGCATTGCAAATTCGTGTCTAACTAGCTGTCCAGTGTCACCCCTACAGTAGATATATTTCCATATTACTGCTCCCCAGTACTCGTAGATTTCTTATCCATTTTTGCTTTAGTGAAATTTTTAAATTGGAAATTTAGTTTCAACTAGCTTTGCTTATTTTCAAAGTAATAATATCTGTAATTCATGATTAACCACTACACAAATACTATTTGTTTCTTGTATTCAGGGAAAAGTTATCACAAGTTATGTTACTTAATTAGTCACCATTAGTAAGCATGGAAATACCAATTATAATTAGAAAAAAGTGTGATTTTTCAAAGATATTTCAAATTTTTTTAAGCAATGACCGCTTAAGGAGACAGTGAGGGATGGAAATTAAAAAAATCCATCAATGCAGATACACCTAACACAATAGTACCAAAAACTCTGTCAGTTTAAAAGTCTTAGTAAAGGATTTGTTGAAAGAACAAACTAAAAAACTAACTAATTTGAGCTCAGGCAGTCAGAAAGTGATCCCTACCTGCTGCGAGACAGGAAAGCACTGCTGCACTGTGCAAAGGCATTTCCCTTTATCCAGGGATGATGTCACAATGTTTTGCTTTATTTCCCGTTTCCATTTGCTGGTTAGAAATCATATAACTCACTGTCTGAAATGGCCTATTTGGGTGTACAATAAGAACTTCTTATTAGCAGCACTTTTAGACTGCTGGGCTCAACAAAATCAGTACAGCTCTCTTTTGACTAATATTTCCCTGTTATTTGATAAATTAATACGAAGTCTTAAGAATTTGTTTATGCTTGTTATGACGTTCTGTCAGGAAAATAATTGTAGGGTGAAAAAAATGTGAATTTCCTTCAAGGAAAAAATCATACATAAGCTAACCAAAACATCAGTGTTCCACACATTCAGAGTTCCAGCTACCTCGGGTTAAATAAAGGGTAGGGACATTAAGGATATGCTGTGTTCTTCTGAAAAAACAAACAAAAAAAACCACAACAGCACAAGTAAGGTATGTGGCGGCCAAAATAATGCCACCTAGTACTTATATAGTGCTTTTCATCAATAAATTTTAAAGCATTTTACAAAAAGGGATGAGTATTCTCTCCGTTTTAGAGATGAAGAAACTGAGGTACAGAGAGGACAAAACTAAAATTTTGAAAAACCTTAAATGACATAGCAACTTATGTCCCACTGACTTTCAGTGGGACTTAAACATCACTTTGGCATTTTTGAAAATTTTACTCTAACTAGTTTTCCCAAGGTTACACAACAAAGTAGTAGCAAAGTTAGGAACAGGCGTCAAGAGTCCCAAATCCCAACCTTGTGCCCCATCATTTCTCTGTCAGTGAAAGCCTACCCAATGGAATCTTGTTACATTTTTCTTCCAATATTAGCTCAAGGCAGGGATCTGTCCTTGATTATATCCCTCCTTCTTAATTAACTCTTAAGTCTTCTAGTTCTCATTTATGTACTTGTTCTGACTATCAAACACACTCCATAACTTCCTAGGACTCAATATCTGAAACTCTGATGTTCTGCTCCACCTGGGTAATGTCTTCTTTGTCCCATGTTTCTGAAATTTCTAGCCTTGGGAAAATAGTTACAGATCCAGCAGACTCAGAATTATCCTTAATCCGCAACTTTGTCTATCAATCTATAATCACCTCTGAAACATCACCAAATCATATCTATCATCCAAGTCTTCCTTGCTGTTACCAGTCAAAGAATATTTGCATCTTTGCCACTTTAAATTTTCAGTTTTCCCTCACTTTGCCCTACCCTTGTTTATACTTATGAGGAGTTCACATGGTTCAGCAAACATGCAGACAGAAAGTGCTTTCCATTTAAAAATAAATCAATACAAAATAAAGGTGCACTCTAGCCCCATTCCATTGGATTGAACAGAAATACCTATGAATTATGGCTTCAGTCCAGAGTAGTGGACCCAATGCAAAAAAACCAGCTTAATGGGATACTGTAAATAAAGAAAGCTATACAACTATAATTTGTACTACACTAGAACCATTTTGTAGAAAATTGTGACAAATTATTTTCGAAAGACAGAGTCCATGCCTTGAGTTAATATTGGCAGAAAAAATGTAACATGATGCCATTTTAACATGAGGCTTCACACATGAATGCATCATTAGGCACTGATCCAACACAACAATGTGAAACAGTTAAGAAAGTATGCCTATGTCAAGCTACGTTGTTGTCTATGTAGTTATTTATGTTCTCAACTCAGGGACAGCAGCATCTTCTCAATAGCCACAACTTCAGTATTTTATTCATCAACATACTGTTTTATTGAAGAGTTGATTGTGGATTCATTCTGTTGCTTACATTCCAGCTAAATCCTGGTAAACCAAAAGATAGATTCCAGGTCCTGTTAACAGTTCCTGAATGGTAACCACAAAGACCTATTTTAGGGCTAAGTCTGCAATCATTACAATGAGTGGTCCCACTGAGTTACTATTCACTATAAGTAAAGATGCCAGAATCAGGCTCGTAGAGCTTAGACTATTAATGAAAAAGTCATTTTAGTAATTTTTCCTCTCAAATACTTTTATTTCAAATACACTCTTCTTACACATGTATTGGAACATAGCTGTTCCAGTAGCAAGGGAACAGTCTTTTGTCTTATAATTAGAGATCTTTCAGTCATAGTTTCTATTCAGAAGTAAATGAAAAGTATTCTAAGCCCATCTAAACAACTGTGTGCTTTTCATTTAAAGTGTTCATAGCCTTCTTGGGTCCTGGTAAACTGAACACGTTCTCCCACTAAAATGCAAGAGAAAATTACTACACTAAATGAAGTCTTTATTTCAATACCTGGTTTCAAGCTAATATCATTACAAGAATGTTAAAATTCACATTTTTTTTAAACAGCGCTCCATCCTCCATTACATCTACTGTAGTGAAAAATTGCAGAATTGTGCATGTTCAGTTGCTTATGCAAAAGTGTATGTACATAACGTATCCATGTAACTACCACGATCCAATGCATGACCAAAATTCTATTGAAATCAGGAAACATTTTCCACTTATTTCAATAGGCTTTGGATTAGGCGGCTATGAGAGCAAGTTCTGTGTACACAATTCTGAAGGTCTGCACACAAGCAAAAGCTATAAGTTGTTCTTCCTAAACATTATGATGGAGTCACTGGCAAAATTTTCCAAAACTTCACCCCATGAATCTCACTGGAGGGTCCTACCTTTTTCTATTATAGCATTTCACATGCCTGCTGATTAAAAGCCTTATTGTTTTGTACCACGTGTCTGTACATTGCCTACCACAATGGGGCCTAAAATCTGACTAGGGCCTGTGGACATTACTGCAGTACAAACAACAATTCTTCCACTACTACCACCATTGAGACCTATGATGTACAGTAGCAATACGAATACTGTCGGATGTTTTAAAAACATTGTTATTGTCCACAAACCTTGTTGTTGAATGGTTCTCAATCAAATACCATGCAGCGGAGAAGTTTTCACTAGTGAAATCGGCACTCATCCCAGGAAACAGTACCTCCAAATCCTTCTGGGGAAATCTCCCTCTGAAAAAGACAAATAATTTATAAAGTAAAGTGTTTACTGCCAAAAGGTTATAAGAAAAATTACTACATAAAACAACAGCCCATGTTCCATTCTTCAAATCATGACACTAAGTAGTAACAGAATAAAAACACAGAACTGTAACAACCTAACAAAATAAATCTGGTACTAATGGTTCTAGGGTAAATCCAACACATCTAGGAAAGAGGCAATTGAAATTAAAACGGTAAATTATTTCTGGATTTTACTAATGTACATGGGAGTAGTAGATTAAAATGGTGCTACACAAGACAGCTGCAATTCTAACAGTAAACAGTATCACCATGAACATTCTTTACAATTAAGTCTGTTACTTCCTTTTTTAACTTTTAAATGTCTGAATATTATAATTTGCATTTAGAAATCATATGTATGTTTGTTGATGCAAATATTTTTTTCTCCTTTCTTGAAAAAGAATGCATACGTCAATTTATATCGCCTTTAAAATATTTATGTTTAGTAAAAGGATTACTCTAGTTAAATAAAGACTGTTGCTACGAAGGCAAGCAGAAACTTCCAGTTTCTTATTTCAAACTCTCTCATAATGCAATAAAACAAAATGTACAAAATGAGTACTTAGCAACTAAATCCCAGAAAAGTGAGAGCAAAGCTCACCTTTTGCTGTAAGTCTTTTATGCCCTTTATTTTTTTCCAATATCAGCATTTAGATAATAGTGACTGGTGGTCCCTAAGGACCTGATCCAACTCCCATTTAAGTCTATGGCAATGTCTCTCTCTCACGCATTGTGTGTGTCCAATACGTATAAACACACAGCACAGATATGTATACATGAATGAGTATACACTACAGATATTCAAACTCACATTACTTCACGTAGAAAAATAAAGTAGAAAAAAATCTTTCATACTCATTTTAAAATAAATTAAGACTTTTGCTTATACCCACAAAAGTGTGGAAAATTCATACATAAGGTTAAAACCTTCAATGGATAATAAGCACCATAAGACTAAACTGAGTAGCATTCAAAATGGTGAAAGTTGTGAAATTACACTGATCTTTTTAACCCCCAAAAGTGAATTTCTAGACTTAAAGTTTGCACCAGAATCTAACATATTTTAAATGTGGGTGGTGGGTAGATTTCCCATTGTATGTGTAAAATAATGTCTTTTGAATTTCATAAAAAATCTTCCCATTCCATCCACATTTGTTAGAAGTGCTCCATTTACATGATCTTATCTGTATACAAAACATTTCAATTCATTTATTTTCATTTACAAAACAGGGCCAGACTTTGTGTTAACAAGTTTCAGCCTAAAGGGAACACAGACTCACGAAGTTATGAACCAATGGGAAAAAAGTCTCAATATATCTGATTGGTAGGATAAAAATAATCTGAATTCATGGGTGTGTTGTCCCATGCACAATTTATTTTTTAAAAATACAGAATGTAGAAGGTTAGAAGGAAACTTCCCTTATATTCAGGTTATTTCATTTGAGGAGCTTTTTGTTTGTTTAGTTTTTAGGGAGGGAGGTTAACCTTCCTTTGAAGCATCTGGTACTGGCCACTGTTAAATGTAGTATACAGTATTGTCCTAGAAAGACCACAGACCTGATATTACGATTCCCACATTCGTATGAAAAATCATGAACACTGACTATCTTTCATGTTGGCTTAATCTATTAAGAGGTGAATCCTGGACTCTATGTCCACCCAAGTAAAGGAGATTGGTGCAGGGCGATGGAATACTCTCTGTAGGCAGCCAATTGAGTAGTAGCAAAATGGCTCCACAACAGCGTTAGTGCTACAGTAGCCAAGTAACCATTGCAACTCATCTCCTTCCCCCTGCTCAGCGCATATTTACATCATTTATTCTAAAATCAAATAACTTTAAAATCAAACCCATTTTTCTCCCATTCATAAACATGTTCACAATTTGCCAAAAATTCCCAAATCAAAAAAATCACCTGAGACATTCATCACCCCCAGTTCTCTACTCACAGCTGCATCCAACCATCAGAAACTAATTCAAAACTCTGCCAAAAAAATTTAAAAACTGTTGTCCAAAAATGAAGTAATAAATGCAGACACAGAACCTGAAATAAAATCCTCTCTGAGGCATATGAACTAGACAAACTGCTGTTAATCTGTGCAACACACAGTACAAATAAAAAGCACACTTGCAGGACCTTGCACTTAAAATTAAACTGGCAAGACCAAAAGGAAAATGAAGAAGACACTGAATATACGGCAGGCTGTTGGAGAGGATATTAAATATGTATCAACAGCCATTTCACTGGAAATAAACATTACAATGAGAAAGATATTTTAAAAACAAACTATTGGTAAGCATATTTCAAAGAGGCAAGAGGACTACAAAAGGCTTCCAGGATGAATTGTTCTAACACATTTATTTTAAAAGTATGATGAAAAGCAAATTGCAGATTATAATGAACTAGTGAATCCAAGATAGGTATTTTAAAAAGAGTTGAGAATTGCAAAGAAACAACGTTATCTTTGCTCCACCATACCTTACATCCTGAGAATTATTAGCACCAGGAGTTGCAAAGGACACCACCCTTTGGCACACATTTTTTTACTCTACTGAATTAACACAACTAGGATGGTCTAAATTATTCATTATTATTTAAGTGATGGGGTGTGGGAGAGAGAGAACATGAGAAGTGGAAAGAAGCGGGGGCGGGGGGGGAGTGCGAGAAGTAGAGATTGCGTACAACGTGGTCCAAATTAGTTTTCTCTGCCTTTGGCGAAAGAATTATGTGGAATACAAAAATCAGTATGTGCATGCAGTGAGATGCATTACAGTAGTGATATGATTATGGATTTTGTGGATGCTAATTGTACTGCCTGGGAAATGCTGATGTTCAGGTGTACTTGACAGTAGCCCAGTGTTATATGTCTTCAAACAGGAAGGACACTTTAGGATAAGAATTTTTACAGTGGGATGATCACTGAGTGCCTCTTAACCAACAAAATGTATAGGATCACTATAATACAATATAGTGCTCACAAAATACATAAACGTACAATCTCAGCCCTTGTGGTCAAACAATAAACAATCTAGCTAAAGATTCATCTTTCAATGGCCAAGAAAAAGAGTCAAACTAGACATTCAAGTACCGTATCATCTCTTAATGCATGCATTTAACAGCACACAGGGAAAACAGGATTTATTCATGCGCTTCAAAGTAGGATATACCTTCTGAGAGTGTATTGGAGACATACATCTGACTAAAAATGAACCAAAAAACACCTCTCAGAGACAATACTTATTACTACAAAATATTACTGACATCTCCCTTTATAACATACACAAAACCAAACAAACATAAATACTGCTAATATAACCCTTAGCCTTTATTTCAATGTACTGTACTCCCTCCAGTTAGTCTGTTCAGGCTTAAAAAAACCAAGTCCCGCAAATTGGTTTGTACACACAATAGACAAAGAGCCTGAAAAAACTCTAAAAGTTAGTTGTCTTTTAGTTTATTTTAGTGTGACATTTGGCCACATTGAAAAATTCTAGAAGATTTTTTGTTTGAAATGTTTATTTACTTATTTTGGATTATAAATTAGATACATACAAAGACAACACCACACAAATATGGATAAAACATAGACACTATATATAATAGAACCACAGAAATGAATGGGAGATGCATAGTAGATTAACAAATTTTGCAATTTATAGAGTAAGTTTATATATACTATTAAAATAAGAATACATCATGGAGTACTTTGTCCACTAATATTATGAAGTAGAGTTTAATACATCGTAGTAGCATGTTTTACAAAATATTTTATATCTTTGTAATGAGCAGAGTGCCATAGTGAAGTCTAACAAAACTTTTTTGGGGAAATGGAGTAATATCACTGGCTGTTTTTGTAAGAACTACCAAGTTTGTAGATTAGTGAAGAAGTGAGAATTAGTAACATTCCCGTCTTCATGACATGCTATGATAGAAAAACTGACAATCCAAATAGAACTCAGGAGAATCAAAGAGCAAGGTCTGGGTAGAAGTATCCAAAGAAACTGGCTCTGCACACATATCGTGTATGTTTTCATTACATTCCATTGACAAACTGGTTTTTAAGGACTTGCTTACTACCTCAAAACACCCTGGCCAGGCAACAGGAGCTACCTCTACTGGGAACGGGATATTTTTTTCTTTCCTAAGTGAGGAAAGTAGCGGTGATGACAGCAGCACATTGTGTGGGGCACATCACAAAGGAACATAAAGTGAGATCATGTTGGGACCATATCAAGGTGTCAAACACCATTATGCGTCTAATTTACCATTAAATCTAAATAAAAAGAGAGAGAGAGAGAGAGAGAGTGTGAGAAATAACTTTAAATGCTTTGGTCATTGGGCAGCTGTAATGACGTAATTAACATCCACACACCATTGTAGAGGAGATCACTAGGATTGGGTCTGTTGGACTTTGTCATAATAGAAAAAGAGGGAAGGCGGGTCAATCTTCTTTGATGACCCACAACTTTAGGATTTTCTCCCCCTTGATAGATATCAAAGTCCTTCAATGAAGGTAAAGATTTTGCTATCAAGGCTCTTTACTCCTACTGAAACACCTAATTTGGTATTACAGCCTTGTTACCTTTTGAAAATAGTCTTTTTTACTGCAGTGCTTGGACTGCTTGGGTTGAAGGGTTTTAAAAATAAAACCATAACAACTTTACACAGTTTATATTCATATCTTAACTACAACAAAAGTTAGACTGAGATTTGAGTCATCATCTAGACCCCACTTCCCTCAGGTGTGCTGAAAGCATGCTCCTAACTTCTCATAGTGCGGTACAGGTCCTTGCTCCCTGTTAAAATGTATATTCATGCATTCAAAATTGAAAATATGTCTAATACAGTTAACATCATTTATGCCGCATCTGCCAAGTAATCCCAATGTTACTGCATACTGCGAGAACAATGTTCACCTAATTTTATTCTAATTTCATGTACCTAGGCACATACAAACTCTTCTCGCAAATTCTGTTACCAAGTTTGTGCATGCACAGACACACAGACTATTATTATTTATAATAACCACAGAGGTCAATCAAGATCAGACTAGGCTCTCTGTAAATATAACAAGTAACAGGCACTGCCTCCAAGAGATTACATTCTAACTTAAACAAAGACACAACAAGTAAGTGGAACAATAGGTGGCAATGCGTTCTAATGAACATAGCTAGTCTATTTGCACAACTTAATGCTTCTCTCTCATATTTAAGGGGTTTATTTTAAAGATATTTTTTACAAAGTATTAGCTATCCAGTCGTAGATTTTTCAGCGTACGTAACAATATAAACCCATTTAGAGACTAAAATCAGGCCCAAAATCTGGATACAGTCACTAAAAGGTAACTTGAACTAGATTCCAGAGGACTTCATAGGTCAAGAGGAGCAACTTAAAATAAACACAGATTCTGAATGTCAACCAGCATAAACAAGCCAAAAGCAGAGTTACTGTATGAACTTGCTCTGTCTGGTATCAGTCAGACTCCTAGAAGCAGGATTTTGTACCAGCTGTACTCTGTTAATCGTGCATGCAGAGAGACCAGCAAAAAGGACACTGGAGTAGACTAAACAGGACAAATCCAAAGTGTTAACAAGGACCTCTGCAATAGCAGGAGAGAGGCAATGACTCACTCTGGCAAAATGTGACATAGGGCTCGTCACAGCACAGACAAGATATTGAAATGTCAGAACAGTTTCTAATCATAGGAGAATGCTATAAGAGAGACTCAGTGAAAGACTGTAAGAAAAGTAAGTTGCTAAAACTGATGGCTCAATATCACAAGCTGTAACTAATATGTTACAATATTTGAACAGCATAATAATACATAGCCACTTATATAGTGCTTTTCATCTGCAGATCTCATAATCTGCATAACTGAATGCGGCAGTTTGCAAAAGGGACAGCAGAAAAATTTAAACTTCCATTGCATATCTGCTGCTATAAATTTCAATTAGCCGTGTTCAAGGATGAATTTATCCACTGAAACAGTCTTCTCTCATATCACAATAGAAAACAGACATATTCCATTAGGTGGCAGTGTAAGATCAGTCTGTTACATCTTCCCGTCTGAAATGTTTCAGAAGCTGGCCGTGGGAAGATGCAAGCATCTGTACTGAGTGGGTGGATACAGAGCTAATGTGGAATGTACTTAGCATGTCAACATTTGCTTTCATGTACGAGACTGATCCACAGTGACGACCCATGCAGCATGCAAAACAACAAACATTATTCCAAGAGAATTTCTAACCACACTAGATACAGTTAGGTATGATTGCAGTTGTTGCTTTGCAGTTGCATTCATTTTCATGGTCTGGCAAAGGTTACATAGAAAAAACTGTAGTACACACTACCTTGTTCAGCTGTTTGGAGTAGGTATACCTATTGATAGAGCAAGTAATCATTCAAAACAAGTTGTCTGTAGGTCTGAATTTCATTAACATTTCTCCCACTTATCATGAAATAGATATTGTAAATTCTTTTCTTTTTCTGTTTTAAAATTCTAGGCATTAAATCATTAACCCCAATCTGTTCTTGTAAAAAATATTCTAAATGGTAAAAATCAAACATACTTCACCACCACCCCTTTTTATTAATATTTTTATGTTACTTTCCCCTGTTTTCCAGCTCTAGGCCACTACTTGGTACTACTACTTCTGCTGGGTTTCTGGCTGCATTTCCATATCATCATAGCCAGCAACACACCTTGGAAAAAAATCAGATCTACTTTGAATTTCAAGCCACCAAATAAAAGTAGAAGACACTTAACTCAATTTCTGTTGAATTCTTGCTTTACCTTTACAAGGTGCTGGCTACACTACAAAGCTAGAATTCAGCAAGCAGACTCAATATTTTGAACAAACAACGAAGCCTGGTGAAGAAAACACACTAACGTGCACTTGAGTTCCAAAGCTGGGTAACAAAGCCTCTTCTAGTTTGAACCTGCTTTTATGTTTGAAGTTATAAAAAAAAAAAAAGACCTGACAACAGCAGAGAAGAAATCGTCTTAGGAATGTATATTTGTTTGTAAATATTGAATCAGCATAATAAAGTCATGACTGTAACTTTTTATCACCAAGTCCTGGTCTCCTTGCAAAATGAACTTAATTTTTTTTAGGCACTAAGTTGCATTTTTATAACTACTAAGGCACCATGTGTACAAAAACAGCAGTTACGACTTTAAAAATATGAAGGACTTAACAGTCAAAGACTGCCAATAAATACCAATTATTAAACTTGCGGGTTGAAAGATGACAGCTTGCATGCTGGGTACACCCATAAAATATTTATTAAATCCTGACTCACGCAAAAGCAGCAACAACTCTCACTTTCTTTTTCGCATTCAGACAGACTGGTCATGAAGACAACATGGAACTCCTACTTATATGTACATTTCTTGTATGTACACTACTGCTGTAAAAAAAAAAAAGTGACTTATTGAAATCACTGACAGCAGACTCATCCGGCTTCAGAAGGCATTCCCACCACTATTGTCAAGTAATTCATTATTCAAAGGCCCTTTTCACATAAATAGAAATAATTTGGGAATTGTTATGGGTTATTAAATTCCACTTTTTCTTATCTGCTGATTATATACACAAAATCAAATACATTTTCCCCATTCGTACAAATGGTTAAACATTGGGGTTTTTTAAAACTAAAAGCCATTCCTACGGCTTGAGATGTTTTATCATTAAAACCTGAGTAACATATTTGGAGCCATCTTGAAAATACCAATCTGTATGATTCACAAAGCATGATTCATTTCAAAATGCATTTGCATTGGACAGGGTCCCATAAATAATATTTAGAAAACCACATGAGGCAACTTTTTGTTTAAGAAGAAGAAAGCATAATGCCTGTTTTTTTATAAAACACACAGGGCAGGTGATTTAGTCATTTCACATCATTGAACCAGCTTTTCTGTCTCACATGCTATTCTGGCCTGATCCTTTTTTCCCCTGTGTCTTTACTCTAGGCCTCGTGCTTTCTGGTCCCTCTTCATCTCCTGTTACCCGGCCACCTCCCATTTTCTCTCTCTTTTTCACCCCTTTCCCTCCACAGCTAGTCCTCTTTAAATGCTTCTATTGTCTACCATTATTAGCCAGGCTAGTATGCTGACATTTCCCGCCACCTCTATCAGGCAGCAAGCCAAGCTGCCCACAGAGCATGTAAATTCCACAAAGTCAGACCAGTGCTGCACACCCATGGCACATTCCTAAAGCTTGAAATTAAACCTGAGAAATGCATCCTAACTTGTGTGGGTGTTTAAATAATTTAAGTGAGTCAAAGATGTTGTGTCACCTAGTTCATCTTTCTGGTAATGCAGGATTGTTCTTTATTGTACTAGGCTTACTCCTAGTCCAGTTTTAAATATGCCAAGCAATAGGGCAGCTCATACCACTTTCACTAAGATTCCAAAGCCTAGTAAAGTTTATCATTAGAAAGTTTTATGCTTATAACTAGTTGGTCTAAGTTTTCCCTTTCTTAATTTCATTGCATTAATCCTAATTGTGCCACCTCTCCTCCCTCGATGGTTATGCACTTATGCAGACTTGTGTCCCCACTTAATGGTTAGCTAAGCTATAACTATATAGCTTTTAAAATGTCCTTACAAACCAATCTTTTCAACCTCACAACCATTTCTGTTGTCCTTTGAATATCCTCCAATTTGTACAAATAAATAAATAAATAAAAACTTTCTAGTAAGAGGTGCTCAATATTAACCACAGAATATTCCAGTTACCATCATGGTTATTACCTCACTGCTGTGTCGTGGAATATCTCAACACATGCAGCCCAAAATTATATTGGTCCTTTTTGCTCAGATGTCTCACTACAAATTTGTTTTGAATTCTGTCACACCTAAAGATAAGTCTTTACCAGCATTATTACTTCCCAGATTCCTCCTCCCCGTTACACATCTGTTTTTGGGATTATAATTTCCCAGACGTACCTTGTATTTTTCTAAAAGAATTCACCTCTTGTTATTGTCTGCCCAGACCTTTTAGATCTTTCCACAACCTTTTGTATTATTTTTGTACCACTCCCTGCACACTAGTAACTGTACATTTTATAACATGCTACCTACTACTACTACTACACAATTAAAGAACATATTAAGTAAGACTTGATCCAATACTAAACTCATCTGTACCCTTCTAGACTCCTCTTTCAATTTAACATTTGTTAAATTACATCCTTTGTTTACACTCCCTTCAGGCAGTTGTCAATCCGTGTGACAGTAATCATAGCCAAGCTGATCTGAATTCATTTTGACAGTAAGGTTCTAAGACTGTATCCAGGGTTTACCAAAATAAAGCCAATCTTAAAAATAACCAAGTCATGAGCAATAAGCAGCACTGGTTTATGAAGACTAGATCTTGCCAGACAAACGTTTGTTTGGATACAGTTACAAAACTGACAGATGAATGGAAAGCAGACAATGTAATAGATTTGGATTTTCTAGACATGTCATGATTACTCTCTCAATATTTTACTAGGAACAGGATTCAGACTCCGAGAGAACAGTAATTGCCAGGATTTAGGGTAGTAAGAATTCAAGTATTTTACAGAAATAATTGTGGAAATGAAGATATTCAAACTTGAATGATGATAATTATTTAACAGAAGATTTTATGCATTGTGGCAAGAATAAAGGGACAATATCCTAATTAAATCCCAAATGCATACATAGTCATGATAACCATTTAAAAAGATACACTGTCAAATCTGAGAGAGGTCAAAAATTAGAACTTTCAGCTTTCTTGATTCACAAGTGTGCATCATGCTGCCCCATTCTTGTGCGAAGGAGAAGATACCGAAATAGTTCATCTCCTTTGCTACTCTGAAGAACAGGACAGAGAGATAACAAACAAATCATGCACTCCAGACAGAATGGATCCCATAGTAAAATAGTCTAATTTTAAACAGCCTTTGTTTTTGAAGGGGCTGATATCTTACTTCCGAGGAACTTTATTTCTAAATGCTATTTTAGGTTTGTTTATGTTTTGGGCACTAGTAGTGTCCCTTCAAAGCCCTATGATAGATTTATAATAAGGGAGTAAGTTTATTACAGAGCAATTTTATAAAGTCTACAATATTTGTGAACAAAAGCCAAGGGGTTTGTGGTTAGAAACCAATATTAATGTTTCAGTAAAAGTAAACTAGTTGATGGATACATAAAACATATTTCACATTGCAATACAAGCAAGAGATATCTATCTAAACGTGCTTAAAAGCCCCACAGAACTCAAGCACAACACAGAGTTCTATAACTGCAATGTATAAACCCTCAGACCCTAAATTATTTGCCAATCCCAAATCCGTAAACATCACAAGGGTCAATGAACTAGGCCCTCAGATTATCTGACGTTCTTATCAATCACCTAGTAATATAGACAAAAATTAGGATTACCAAACACCACTGAACACTAGGTATTGTGCCATCAGCTAATTGAATTTTCTTGTCTTTCCCCACCCTCTAAGCTGTTAAACTTTTCTGGAATTCATATAATGATGTATAGAAAAAACCACTAAGAAAGTGGATTAAAGGCATTTGGTACTCACTTGTCTATCTCAATACCAAGCGGATTAGCTGGACGTAGAGACAAGGGGGGAATCCCTTTGTTCCTGTCAGTGCGCGTGTCATAATAGTTCATTTCATCAACCCAGACAGCAGACTGATCCAAGATACCTAGAGAAAACAAAGCACATATCCTTAAAACAACAACGGCTGTCCAGCACCATCAACTTCGGCCATACTGAATTAATTTGAAAAAGCCTGAAAAATATAAAATGCGTGCCTATGTAATATTTTGGAAGATACAGAGCAAAACAACCTGGATACAATTATGCTAAACTATTTGCTTAGAGTAGCTGGAAAGGTATCAATGGCAGGGCATCACATTTTACATCTCACAGACTGCACTGTTCTGTTTAAGATACAAAGTACCAACGCGGACAAGTTAACAGGCAATAAGAAAACAGCACTTTTCAAAGTCTTTTACTCATCACCTCCAACCCTGTCACCCGCCAGAGATACCAGCAGTTAATGTGGCAGTCTCTCTTTTCATAGATTTTGGGGAAGATTCCTCCTTTTTCACCACTCAGCCAGAACAAAAGTCAACTCTGGCCACAAGCCCCTTAGTTAGCAAGTTCCCCAGTATGTGGCGGTCCTCAATGAGCGTAGAGCTGAGAGAACTGGCTTCCTCCCAATAGCTCAAGCACAGGGAGCATGTCAAGGTCATGGTTCAGGGAAAGGAAGGCAAGGCAGGGCTGCTCCAACCTGCACTCGGCAGAGAATCAGCTCTCTTCTCTGATGCACCCAGCTCAAGCTGGACACAGCAGAGAATCTGGCCCTCAGTCTTTTGCTGTTTGGCAAACCACAGATTTCTTCCTCCCCCAAGACTTCCCCCTCCCACGAGTTTCTAATAAAGTTTGAAATATTAACATTTAGATTGTAAAACATTAGAACAGCTCTGGGGAAAGTATGTGTTATTTAACTGCCATTGGAACCATAGAAAACAAGAACCTAAACTGTTGCTTTCGTGTAGACTCTTATATAAACAGTGCCTGTCCTAATTTCTCAATGAGCTAGATTGAATAAAAAAAATCTAGAATCCAAAGGACATTTTTGACAGGATTGTAGATGAAATTTGCGGTTAGACTACTTGACAACGTTCTTAATTATTAAACAACACACTAGAAATATCCCCAAAAAGGTCTTTTTTGTGTGTCTTACTGAGTATTAGTTGCTAATGTTGCTTAATTATAACAGCGTCCAACATTCAACTCCTTTTTTAAAAGGATTAACAGTCAAAAGGAGCTATAGGTGTACTGTCCACGCATTCCTTTTGTGTCTTTTACTGATTCATTAGGCTTAACAGACCATTAAAGAACCTGAAGAACTGGGACTATCATTTTTGCAAGCATTAATATCAATTCTAAAGGGTAGGAGTGTGTGAAGGAAATCAAAGAGTTTTTACTTTCAGAAAAACAGGTGCCTTCAATGACCAATGTACAAGTATACCTAAAAGTCAGATTTCAACCCAAAATGTGTATTGTTAGTATATATTTTGCAAGTACTAAACAAGTAAAGAGTGACTAAGGAACAACTACCAGTGGGTTAAATTTTACAAATAAATGTTATTTACAAAACCCAAAACATCTAGTCAATTTTTTATTATTTAGCAAAAATTATTGTAAGTTTGAATGAGGCAAAATACCTATTTTCTCGGGTTTCAGGAGTTTGAAGGAAACAGTTGAAGTTCCTCTGCCACCTGATTTTGTAGTGACAATAATGTCTCCCTTATCATTTTTAGCTTGTCCCACTCGACACACTATTTTACTGGCAGACATCCATTCAGCAGTCAGGAGACAGTTGTGTCCGCAGATTGTTAAACCTGGAAATCAAAGACTTACTGTGAATAAAACTGAAGAAAATACAGTCTGTCTTATAATAGTTAGTTTTCTGTTTATCTAGACATGTTATAAACAAATAAATGAATTCTGCCAACCCTGTCTTTTATAATTTAGATGGATAATACTGATGTTTATTTTTAAGCATTTTTTCCTATTTTTATGCATTAAACTTTCACAGTTGTGGAAACTTATGGGTGGTGGCAGTCAGACAGTTATTTAATGGCAAATAGATTCAAACTATTAAGTGTTATAAACTGTTAAAAGACAAATGGTCAACATCACATGTCAAAATATACAAAGTAAATATCCTTAAATCAACAAATCAGACCCATTATTACTATTTATTCCCTAATCCATTTGTAACAAGTCTAATTCAAAAATCTAAACAATTGGATTTTGACTCTAATAAGTTCTCAAGCAGCATTTTTCATACTTTGCCTATCTTTACATTTTGATTACCATCAATGTAAATATTTGTTGTGGGTTTGTGTATGTACAGTGAAATCAATGTTTACTGACATTTAATGATAAAAATCTAATTGTTCCAAGCCTAGTTATAGATAATTAAAATATAAAATACATCTACAAATACGTAACTCTTCTATAGCACTTTGTAGACCCAATACAGTAAGGAAATCATGGGTATATTCTTCAAAAGCACATAGGTCACTTAAGAACCTAAGTCCTATTGATTTTCAGTGGGAGGTAGGAACTTTTGAAAATAGAACTTAAGCTCCTAATCATTTAGGTGCTTTTGAAACTATTTCTCCCTATGTACTAAGTGCATTGCTGATCGGCCTCTATAGCTTCAAAACACCGCAAAAATATTAAATTATTCAGTATTCAGGTATAGGTGTCTAGATTAGCTCCTGCCCCAGTACAGATGGTACATCACTGTAATCAGACAATGCCAGGGTTTTTTTTTTTTTTAAATTGGGTTGGTTTGTATTTTCCATTTCTAGAAACTCTTACCAATTTAACAGATACTTAAATGAAAAAAGTCAGCATGTGACGCACAGCCCCAAACATTTCACATTTTCTTTTCTCATAATTTAATTCTCTGACCGTACACAGCCGACAAATTTGGCAGGTTTGAGGTTTTTATCAGATAGCACAACATCTCTACCTGGGCAAATTCATTTTTTTTAAGGGGACAAACTCTTGTTACCACAGAGTGGAATATTCAGAAAGAATTATTTTTAAAATGTACAGGGATGGTAGATAAATTATATATTTTTTAAAGGTGACCATCCACTGCCTTCTTCATGCTATTCAGCAGAATGGTAGCCAATACTGATTGCAGTACCTCTCCAGTTCATGCACTGAATGAGAGCACCCTTTTTTGACAATGATGCCATTTGTGGAATATTACTAGAAGCTATGTAATACTAAGCTGATCAACATAATAAGGGAGTTTATATGATGGAAGCAGATGTGCAGTGAGGTCGCATATAGGCCTGGGTGACTATTGTGATATTGTGACTGGAGTTGGACAAGGATCTGCGTTATTTAACAATCCTCTCTGAATTAGCACCTGACTGGGTGATGAAGAGGACAACAAAAGGCACTATGGATGGTGTAAAATAGGTTAGCGGAGATAAATTACATGACTCTGACTTTGCTGATGACATTGTTTTACTAGTATGATGTGGAACTGAATGATCCCCCTCAGATGTAGAACTGGAAGCAGCAAAAATTGGATTGAAAGTAAAAAGTTATAAAGGTCAGAAACTGGACAACAGATGCAAAGATGTATGTGGATGGAAAAGAAATCACACAGGTAGAAGAGTTCCGCTACCTGGGGAGTATGATGACATTTGAAGGGGACTGTGAAAGATATTCATACAAGATTAGGAAAAGCAAAGCAAAAGAGGTCTTTTACATCAAACTAAACTATGTGACTGTACTGAGCTCACTATTATACAGAGCAGAGACAACGGCTAACACAAACAGATTGATGGGTAATCTCCACAGATGGCTGAAGAAGATATTACACATTTTATGGAAAGACAAAACAACAAATGCAAGACTAAGGAAGCTGACAGAGCAGGACATGTTAGAAAATATCAACAAAACAGAATTCAGAGTAACAGCCGTGTGATATATGCCATCATGTGCCAGCAATGTCTCTCTGCCATGTACATTGGTCAAACTGGACAGTCTCTACGTAAAAGAATAAATGGATACAATCAGATGTCAAGAATTATAACATTCATAAACCAGTCGGAGAACACTTCAATCTCTCTGGTCACGCGATTACAGACATGAAAGTTGCGATATTACAACAAAAAAACTTCAAAACCAGACTCCAGCGAGAGACTGTTGAATTGGAATTCATTTGCAAATTGGATACAATTAATTTACGCTTGAATAGAGACTGGGAGTGGCTAAGTCATTATGCAAGGTAACCTATTTCCCCTTGTTTTTTCCTACCCCCCACCCCCAGACGTTCTTGTTAAACCCTGGATTTGTGCTGGAAATGGCCCAACTTGATTATCATACACATTGTAAGGAGAGTGATCACTTTAGATAAGCTATTACCAGCAGCAGAGTGGGGGGGGGGGGGAGGGAGAGAAAACCTTTTGTAGTGGTAAACACCCATTTTTTCATGCTTTGTGTGTATAAAAAGATCTTCTATACTTTCCACAGTGTGCATCCGATGAAGTGAGCTGTAGCTCACGAAAGCTTATGCTCAAATAAATTGGTTAGTCTCTAAGGTGCCACAAGTACTCCTTTTCTTTTAACAAAACAGAAGGCTCAGGTGGTTTGGACATGTACAACGCATGGAAGATTGGAGCAAGTGTTAAGCAAGCATTGTACCTGTGGGAGGAAGGAGAAAGTGAGGAAGACCAAGGAAGAACTGGCAGAAGACAGCGACCTAGTAAACTGAATGTGCTGGCATCACGTGAACTACCACAAAACTAATGAGTGACCGTAATCAATGGAGGAACTGGATTCCCAGATGTGTCAGTGGTACCAGAGGAACTAAGATCTAAAGTAAAGGTGACCAGCAGAGAAATAAACCTTGTCTCTGTGCAGTTGTGTGTTATTGTTTGGGGGCACAGGGAGGTTGCTTTTTTGTGATAAATTAACAAGATCTGAATGAATGAATGAATAAAAATGGTTTTATGTTTGTGTTTTACCTTCAGAATGTATGAAATATCAAAATCTTGTCTTTTCTGGCTTTTGCCCATGGGTTTTTTTGAAGGACTAAAATAAGAGCCTGGAGTGAAACTTTCCTCAGCCCTGACTGAAAAGGTGTGAGAGTTGAATCTTTAACAATGAACTTTTTCCCAAGTGTGTGATAGGAGTCTGAATTAAGTAGGTGCTAAAAATTAATAAAGAAATAAAGAAATCAGACTTTGAAACCTGGGAAATTGAGAGGGAAAGTGATTTTTAGTCACTGTTTAAAGACACTTGTTTTATGATACAATTGCCACTAGTTTGTCAAGTATACATAAAGTCTTCCCACAAAACCAGGGTAGACAACACCAGACTTTTCTAGTGTAAAGACTAACAAGGGGAAAAAGCATTTTTTTTAAAATTATAACATTCAGAATGTCTTTATATATCAAAAGAAGCAAAAAAGAGCACCCTTTTTCCTCCTTTGTAGGTCAGTTTTAAGATTCTCTCAATAACAGTCATTTAATTACTATTTAATTTAACTTGATGGAATAATTTAACTTTGGATTTTCAGTAAAACATGCAGGAAATGTTTATACTTGTGCAAAATCGTTTGAAGATTTCTACATTATTTAAGAGTTTCTTTCCTGCCTTCAATTTTATTTCTTAAATAATTACTACTACCCAGGGAACATGAGACTTAAGAAGTCCAATAACTTAAAAATTAGCTATGATCCGCTTCACATCACAGAATAATAAATGACATAGCACTATAACGTATGTACTCTTCATTAATGTTTTGCATACCACACTAAATATAGTAATGGCACAGGGCTAAAACTTTAAAGCTGACAAAGGATCTCCCTCGATACATATTTAAATCCAGGAACAAACTTTGTTCCCAAATGACAGAACCTCCTTATAAATGAAAAGTATTTTCTTAAATTTTCTGCAAGTGTTTTTAAAGGTTCATAAGTTTCAAAGTCGTGAGTGACTTTCAACCTGGTTGTCTTTAACAGAATGACGTAAAAAGGCATATTCTCTTTCTTCATACATGTGGTACTCAGTTTATTCCCAAGCATACAATATTTTCTACTTTTTATTGAATTGTAATGCTTTTTGGCAGAGGGTGGGAAGGAGAGTTTAACTGAGGTTTATAAAAATATTAGGCCTCAATCCAACAAAGACTTACAAGTGTGAGTACTTCCATCGTGTATAACTCTTTGCAAGACTGGGACCTTAGGACTGGAGCACATGACTTATGAGAAGAGACTGAGGGAACTGGGATTATTTAGTCTGCAGAAGAGAAGAATGAGGGGGGATTTGATAGCTGCTTTCAACTACCTGAAAGCGGGTTCCAAAGAGGATGGATCTAGGCTGTTCTCAGTGGTAGCAGATGACAGGCAAGGAGTAATGGTCTCAAGCTACAGTGAGGGAGGTTTAGGTTGGATATTAGGAAAAACTTTTTTACTAGGAGGGTGGTGAAGCACTGGAATGGGTTACCTAGGGAAGTGGTAGAATCTCCTTCCTTAGAGGTTTTAAGGTCAGGCTTGACAAAGCCCTAGCTGGGATGATTTAGTTGGGGATTGGTCCTGCTTTGAGCAGGGAGTTGGACTAGATGACCTCCTGAGGTCCCTTCCAACCCTGATATTCTATGTCTATGCTGCGATAAAAAACCCATGGCACTGAGTCTCAGAGCTCAGGTCAGCTGACATGGGATCACAGGACTCAGCTGTGGGGCTAAAAATAGCAGTGTAGACGTTTGGGCTCAGGATGGAGCCCGAGCTTTGAGACCCTCCCCACGCATAGGGTCTCAGAGCCTGGGCTGCAGTGCAAGCCAGAACTTCTACACTGCAATTTTAGAACCCTACAGCTTGGGTCCCGCAAGCCCAACTGATCTGATCCGGGCCAGCCACAGATGTGTAGAGGTACCGTTCGACACGCCACAGAATAAGCTAAATCTGAAATAAGCTAAGATAAAATTTACTATGACTTTCAACTCTCCTACATCAACACAGAAGACGATTAGCAGCAAAAATTTGAAAGAAGACTTATTTACACTGTAAAGTAATGCACGATTGCCCAGGTGTATTATTGGAGGGTGTGTGTTGCGGCATAGCGAGACTTCAGGTGGCAACACAGAGTCCAGATGAATTAGCTGGAGTGCTAAAAAGTACAACAAAAGTTGTGTATATATAGTGCCTTTTACCTAGATATCTCAAAGGTTTTTTGTTTGGGTGTGTTTTTAAACAAATATTCACTAAGCTTCAACACCCTGGTCAGAGCAGGAAAACGTTATTATACTCTTTTTTTAAGATGGCAAACTGAAACACAGTAAAGTTAAACAATTTGAACACTGCCACAGAAGTCACTGACAGAGTAGGGAACAGAACTTGGGCATTCTATTTTACAATCATAGGGTAAAATCCTGGTTCCATTGAAACCAAAGACAAAACTCTCATTGGCTTCACTACGGCCAGGATTTCACCCATGGACTCTAACTACAAGACAAACCACCTCTGGCATAAGTAATAAGGTACACATATATTTAAAATGTACATTACCAATTCAAAACCATCCTTCCAAACTCATGGGAATAATTGTATATTACCATACTACCCATTGTGTATTTCCTCTGAATGTAAAGATATCAGAATCTGTCACCAACCAGTTTCTTGAAGTCTAAAAATGTGGAATGCATCAAACCATTTCTCTGAATTTACCTATGAGGTCTGTTGGCCCAGTTCCCAAGTTTTCTCCTCTAATTGTGACTTTTGTCCATGAGATGCCTTCATTGGGAGAGATCCCAGTTACAAGAGGGGGCTGGCGTGATCGAGACATGGTATTTTCCTCCTGTGTTTGGAAATCCAGTAATGCAGCAATCTGTTCAACAAGGAACAATAATTGAATAAATATAGTATATAGGTTTTTTACAAAATAATTATACCAAAAACTGAAAACATTAAAATTGTAAAACTAAACATCTTTTAAAAATGTTTTTATAAAACATAAAACATATAGTTTTCACCACACATTTTCAACATTTTATATTAATTATTAGATGTCCTTGCACTTACACGTATGTATATTCAATAACTCCAGTTCTGAATTATAAGTAAGAAAAGAAAAACACGAAAAAAAATACATTAGAAACAAATCCATTAACATTCATAATGGTAAGTCAGAGTACACATGTATAGGGTCATAGTAGTCAGAATTGGGAAGAATCTACTCAGTCAAGTCCATCTTCGGCTTAGATCAGAGGTACGATACTATGTATGTTCACAACCGTATCATCTCCCTTCATGGGGAGGGAAAGGATTCCTCAGGAGTAGTTTACATAAATGATGAGCATTTATCCAAAATGGAAACCATTCTTACGCTGAAAGTAAGAGAAAGCTCCCGATACCGACATAAAGGAGAAATCAATATTATCAACAACATTATAAAAAAATCCTACCTGGCTGAGGACAATATACGCTTTGAATATGTATTTAAACAGCACATGAAATTATTTGAGAATCATTTCCGGAATAGTGTCATTTTGCATTTCAAATCAAGAGCCTGCCTGAATCATTTCAGTTATCTCAGCAGTCATAAACACTACTAAAACTCCTGTGTCATGCAATTCAGCCTTAATCCAGGATTAATTCTGATACTAAACGTCTTGTTGTTTATTAGTAACTTTCATTTGTGCTGCTTTGCAAGCCAAAAAGCAGATGCACACAGCTTGAAGTAACATTAGCTCCCACTGGGTTCTTTCTGCAGCTGCTGCACAGGGATTCAGTCCAAAGAAGCAAATAGGTCCTGTAGTAACTTCAACAGTAGAGAAAGGGGCAAGCATAGCTGGGTTCAGGGACAGTCATCCACATATGATAACTCCTGTCTCAAGGAAGATCACTTCATCTATTCTGTGACCCCCTAATCTTGCCAGGCAGGACAATTTTTTTTTTTTTTTTTTTTTTTTTTAACTCTGAGGGGGAACCTCACAGCATTTAGTCCCCCTCTGCACTCCTTTCACCAGTTGCTCTTGGAGAGATGATCTGGCATCATGTATTTATAACAGGAACTTCTCTAGTCTAGGCAAGCCAATAACCAAATATGACACCTGAAAAAAATGGAAGAAACCTTTCAGCAAAACTTAAATAGATGCTAGTGAGAATGTGACACGATGTGATCCATGACAAATGACTTCTGAGTAATCCAAAAATATATTAGTTCAAGGTATAAGATAATATATTATGAAAGCAACAAAAGCACAGGTACAATATAAAAGTCAGCCTGGTGGCTGTCCAAAATGGATTAAAGCTACCTGTGCAACCTTAATTCAGCCTCTTTGGGCATATGCATTATGACTAGGGCCCTACCAAATTCACAGTCCATTCTGGTCAATTTCATGGTCATAGGATTTTAAAAATAATAAATTTCATGATTTCAACTATTTAAATCTGAAATTTCACAGGGTTATAATTGCAGGGATCCTGACCCAAAAAGGAGTTGGGGGGGGGTGTCACAAGGTTATTGCAGAGAGGGGTTGCGGTACTGCTACCCTTACCTCTGCACTGCTGCTGGCAGTACGGCTGCCTTCAGAGCTGGGCAGCTGAAGAGCGGTGGCTGCTGGCGGGGCAGAGCTGCCACCACCAGCAGCGCAGAAGTAAGGATGGCATGGTATGGAATTGCCTCACATACTTCTGCGCTGCTGCCTGCAGAGGTGGGCCCTCAGTCAGCAGCCGTCACACTCTGGCCACCCAGCTCTGAAGGCAACAGTAGAGAATTAAGGATGGCATAGTATGGTATTGCCACCCCTACTTCTGCACTGCTGCTGCTGGGGCACTGCCTTCAGATCTGAGCACCTGACCAACAGCCGCCGCTCTCCAGCCGCCCAGCTCTGAAGGCAGCAGTTTACCCAATCACAGACTATTTTTTCGACGGGATTCCTACCTCACTCAATGCACAGGATGGACAGGGCTCACTTAATGAGCACCTATTCAATATCTTGTTTTCCCTTCGCTGTTCAATGCGTGACCCCAACCTATGCTTACTACACACTATTCAAACCCTATTCTGAAGACAGGATTATTAATTTCCTCAAAGCCTTTTCTATGGTGCTCATCACTATAGTATCTGAGTGATTCATAAACATTAACTAACTTTCACAACACCCAAATGAGAAGGGGTATTATCATTCCCATTTTACAGATGAAGAGCTGAAGTACAAAGAGATTAAGATCAAAAGTATCCACTAATTTTGGTAACTAATTTGAGATGACGAGGACATGATTTTTCAGAATACTTTGAACATATGAAGTGCTATATAATACTAAGTACAGTTCCCATTCACTTCAGTTGCAACTGTGAACGTTCCACACTTCTACAGATCAGACACCAAGATCTCAACTCAGGCACCCAGAAAATGAGGAACACAAAATTAATGACCACCCATGAAAAGTTTGGTTAAGTGACTTGTCGAGCATCATATAACAACACTATGGCAAAGACAGGAATAGAATCCAATTCTCAAGGGCAACAATCACCCTCTCTCTTTGCATCCCGTGCCTCATTCATGACACACCACCCATTTGCTGCCACACATGATGCAGGGTCCTACAGACAAGTCTCCTTCACGACACAACCCTGTTTAATCCCCAAAGCAGGCCCATCCTGTGCACTGAATGAGGTAGAGGGTCTGTGGAAAAAATACTATGTAATCATGGGTACAAATACAGAAACTGTATCATGATGCATATGAACAAGGGGGCCGAATTAAATTAAATATATAATCCTAATTCTGGCATTTCCTAGCCTTTGGGGGCCTAGTGTTGAAACCTTAATAATGTTCTTTTAACACAATTTTTTAGTGTGTAATCGCCTACATTTTTAAAATTTGGGTGGATTTTCAGAGGGACAGCAAAAAGCATATCCCCTTAGAAATTCTCCTGCCAAATTTCAAATCGCTGCAACAAACAAGAGGAGCTAGAACTTCTCTGTCATAAATATAAAGGGAAGGGTAAACACCTTTAAATCCCTCCTGGCCAGAGATAAAACCCTTTCACCTGTAAAGGGTTAAGAAGCTAAGATAACCTCGCTGGCACCTGACCAAAATGACCAATGAGGAGACAAGATACTTTCAAAGCTGGGGGGGGGGGGGGGGACAAAGGGTCCTGTCTGTCTGTGTGATGCTTTTGCCGGGACCAGAGCAGGAATACAGGTCAGAACTCCTGTAAAGAGTTAGTAAGCCATCTAGTTAGATATGCGTTAGATTCTGTTTTGTTTAAATGGCTGATAAAATAAGTTGTGCTGAATGGAATGTATATTCCTGTTTTTGTATCTTTTTGTAACTTAAGGTTTTGCCAAGAGAGATTTTCTAAGTTTTGAATCTGATTACCCTGTAGTAAGGTATTTACCATCCTGATTTTACAGAGGTGATTCTTTTTCTTTAATTAAAATTCTTCTTTTAAGAACCTGATTGCTTTTTCATTGTTCTTAAGAGCCAAGGGTTTGGGTCTGTGTTCACCTATGCACATTGGTGAGGATTTTTATCAAGCCTTCCCCAGGAAAGGGGGTGTAGTGCTTGGGGGGATATTTGGGAGGAGGGGAGGGAGACGTTTCCAAGTGGGCACTTCCCCTGTTCTTTGTGTAACACTTTGGTGGTGGCAGCTTTTAACCTAAGCTGGTAAGAATAAGCTTAGGGGGTCTTTCATGCAGGTCCCCACATCTGTACCCTAGAGTTCAGAGTGGGGAAGGAACCTTGACATCTCAATAAAAAAAGGTGTAAGAATTTTTATTAACATGGGCAAAACAATGTATTTTTCACTAGCCTCATTCTCAGAAGTGGCTGAAATGTTTTGAATGACATTTTCCGAAAACCTCAGCCTGAGGAAGATACCAGACATTCATAATTTCAGCCAAAATAGTTACAATTTTGCAAACTTATAACCAAGTACCAAGTGAAAATATGGTCTTAGAATGTGAAATGCAGAGCAACCTTAATAATAGGAGGTGCTCCAAGCTCTGTCTCTAATAAATAAGATGTTCAAAGGTTAAGTACCTGCTTATCCTTCCTGACAAGTTTTGTGCCTATTGCCAAGTTTAAAAATACTGGTAACATAGGAAATTTTGACTACATGGATCAAAGGTAGTAGTTATCATAGGCCCAGATTCATCCCTTTCTGTGGGAACAGATCCAGGGAGAAGAATGTATTGTCAGTCGAGGAGATGGAGTTCCTTCCTCTGAAAAGCTGGCTTTGGAGACTACTCTGAAACTCGAAAGATAACAGGGCCATCTGTGAACAAGTTGTGTGTTGTTGGTCCCTGACAGACTCCCCACTCCTTCTCAGGCCCAGAGTTTGATGACTCCACTAGAGACCTACAGAGATTTTTCCAGAATCAAAGAATCATCAAAATGTAAGGATCTCGAGAGGTCACCTAGTCCAGCTCCCTATGCTGAGCCAGGATAGAAGAGAGCTTGCAGCCTAGGATTGTATTTTTCTCTTTGAGTGATTTCCATAGGGCCAGAAGGAAAATACTGTGCATTCTCCAGTAGCCTGCCCACCTAGTCTCTATCCCCTCCATCCGTGTGAAGAGAGCTCCACAGAATATAGAAGTGTGTGACAGTGCCATGGAGGTAGCTAAGCACCCCACTTCCGCAGGAATTGGAAGATAGATGCATGGATCTGAGTGAGATCATCTGGACCATTATATTTATTGGACACATTTTAGAGAGATTTATATAGAATTTTAAACCAATGACCAAAACACGGGTCAAATAGGGGACTCTTCAGAGCCTCGCTAGTAATGTGGGGAAAATCTCTAGAAGACAAAATGAAAACAGAAAAAAACTATTTTGTTATTGCTTGATTTTTCTTCACCAGAAAATTTTTCAGTTTCTTTTTACTAGGGGTAGTGCATCTTTCAAAATATCTGGGTATACAGGTAATGTGTTGGAATTAAGACTAAACTCAAAAGTAATATTAAAACATATTTTGCTGGATTTCAGAAACTAGCACTTGATCTCTTTCCGTGATGAGCTGAATATATGTAATAAAAATGTTGAGCCTTCTGAAGTCTAATATTTTTTCTAAAATATTTCTATATTTATTACAGAACTGCTTTAAAAATACTTCATTGGAATAGGGAGCCTGAAGTAAATCTTAAAATGTTACAGCTGGACTATAGCATTCAGACTGTCTAGAGTAGTTGAGTTTTTATTTATAACAATTGGCTTCATTATTTCACAGAATAGGTAAAGGTATATAAATATATATCCTCCTAGTGACAAAGATTGAGCAAGTGCTTGGGACCATTCCACTAAAGAAGTTTTGTTCTGTATTTAGATGTATAATATTAAACAGAGAGCACGAGAGAAAGAGAGAGCGCACACAAGCGTGAAAAAGAATGTACGTAGGTCTTAGAGCATTTACATAAAGAAAGAGAAAGATGAAGAATTGTATGGGTTTGTTAACACTGGTGTAGAAAGGACAATGTAAAATAAAATGTTAAAACAGTATTCTTCAAGAATCCCAACTACTGCACAGATATCTACTAGAAATACCACATACAACATTATAATCAATTTGCCAAATCTCTACAAGTAATAGTTATCATTGCAGTTAACCTTCCAATAAACTTGACTCGTGAAAATAATACAGAAATTATTCTCTCCATTCTGCTACCTTGGGTTTAAACTGTGCATTTCTAATTCATGATTCTACTACAAAGTAGAATTCTGGTTTTACTTCCCATCCACTCACTTCAGTGACTATTTGCTAAAATACCCAATATTTAGCTGACTCTCTCTAAGTCTGCCCTAACACATGGACTTTTATTTTCTAACTGATTCCTTCTGCAAACGAAGACGTCATATTTCTAAGATGGATGAAGTGATAATCAAGTAGGGAAAGGTAAGACTGTCACTTTTTAAAAAGGTGACTTAATGAAGGAGGACACAATGGATTGTCAGAAATTAACAAAGAATAAAAATATCTGCATTAATTATTAAAAAAGCAATATTTTCAGGCTTTCTAGCATTATTGCAAATGCAAAGACCTTCATCGATTGGCACTTATAACACTGACCATTAACATAACACACAGTATACTGAAGGGTATTTTTTGGTCAGCATTTCCTCACAGGAAGGCCCTTGTTCCATGTACAGCCCAACTGACTAGCTAGTCTCAGTGGTGCATTGCGTTGTAAGGGTCATCAGACATGGATCCAATTGCAGGATCGAGCCCCTAATATAGTCAAATCAGCACAAACAAATCACAAACAAAAAACCAACTCAACACCCACTAATCTTCAGTGTCAGAAATTTCCCATCCAAATTCAGTAAACAATGAAGCGTTAACAGCTATATTTGAGATCGTAAGTTCTTCTGTGTACAGTATAAAAGAACTTTTCAGAAGGTCCGGAACAGAAAGTACCTAAGTAGTCTACTTATCCCTAAAACTAGAATAACATGAGCAAGAGCAATGCAAGTTTCCCCACACTGCCCTGACAATGTGTCTTGATTGTTACACACAGGGACCACTTCTACTGGCAAGAAGGAAAAAGAAGATACAATAGTTCAATCCATTTGGTCACTGGCATCCTTGCTAAGACTCTCAAGGGTGGTTTGTATGTATGACACTAATACTTGTCCAGCAGGAACTATCTTGAGACCACCCATTCATGTCACATAGATCAAAAAAGCCGTTAGCTAAAAATGATTCTAATTCAGTAGTCACCTGAATTTGAAATAGTGACCTATAGATAAAAAACCCAAAAGATCACGGGTGTCCCCACAATGCTAGTTTCTAATTTTCTACTTCCTTTAACTTATTTTTAAAGAAGTGTAAACTGGAAACTAAACATGACTTTTATAATTCTAGGAAGAAGCACATTAGGAAAATACTAAATCATAGCCAGAGTCCATACCTAGGGTTATAATTACAAATGTAGCCCCAAATAGGAAACCCGACACAAAAATTAACACATTTACCAGGTTTATAAACACTGGTTGAAATAGCACAATTCTCTCTCTTTTTATTATATGTGCCCAACGCCATGCTGCCAGCAACTGGAAAAAAGACATTTCCCAATTTTGTCATGTTCTGAGCTTTTGTACCTCTGGTAGTCTCTCAGCAACAAACTCAGAGCCATTAAAGACCATTGTTCTTTCCTGTGAAGCTTAAAAAAATATAGCCACTACAGAAAACCTATTTGACTGAAAAAATGTTCAGACAGGCTTTTTCCAGCAATAATTATCACTTTGAAGTTTAATTAGTTAATTTCCCGTTGTCTCCATTATTTAAAAAAAAACTGTTTTACAAAACTGCTGTCATACTTCTGAGAGGAGTGTTATTCATTGACAGATAGGATGTGGAAAGACAGGTTTCTCAGCAATATTTTTTGCTGAGGAGTTAGTCTTATTGAAGAAATTTCCTTAGGACCCTTCTTCTTTGTTTGATTTGGACCATATTCCTTTATTATAGCAGTTGTCTCTTTTTTGGTATCTTGAGAAAACAAAGTCACAAAAAAGGTGTAATCACATAGGTGAGGTGGCATACACATCACTTGCTTGATTGTTTTCCATGACTGTTTCCAGATAAGTCTTTTTGATATCATGTTGGCTGTCATAATTCTTGCTGTGAAGTGCAAGGAGCTGAGAACCATCCACTACAAACAAAACTATTGGAGACATCTTTCAAGCTGAGCACAATCCTTTTCTCTTTAAATGAATTTCTCAAGTAAGTTTTCTGATCACAAAAATATGGGGCCCTGGCAAACCACACAGAAATAGCAGAGGCTATCAGATCTGCTAAGAAAGCTATTTAACCTTTGGGACTACTCTGAGAATTCCGATTCACTTTCTAGGACAAGCTGGATGGCCAGATGGCAAGGGATGTGAGAGGATAAAGGAATTGTCATAACTGATCACACCAGTTTTGTGAAGCAGGATATTGCTGACTGCTCTGGAGGCATTACCAGAATATGAAATAATTTAGTCATAGTTGTTCAGGACTTCGATGTATCATGTCGTCCATTGGACTCACATGTGGACAAAGCTATCATGAGAATGACTGCAGACATTAGAAGGCAACTTTCTGCACCCAACATTGGAAGAGGAGGATTAACAATTAGATTTTTTGGAGTTTTGTCAATAGAGAAAACACCAATTAAGGTATCATAAAGATGAATTCCAGGCTTCTGAAAAAATAAAGTCAGTTGGTTCCAATTACTGAAAACCCAGTTAAATTAAAGTCCCCGGCACTTTGCAAGATGAAATTTCTCACAAGCAGTCAACCTGAAAGATTCTCTCTCAGATGGAAGAGTAATACTGGGGTCACAGTGCATTGCTGCAGTCATCCAGCAGAGGGAATCTGAATTCAAAAGAGGAAATTAAAAATAAGCCTTATTTGCCATCGTGGTGGAACAAGCACATCTGCCGCATAAGCTATGTCAAGACCAGTACGTGTTCATGAATGTATTTTAGTCAAAAAATACCTAATGAAAAAATTCCAACATTCATAAAAATATTATTGTTCAACCAGTTCTGGTGCAAGGAACAGCAGGAATGCCCAGCATGGCATGCTTCATTTTCCAGAGTATTCATCAGAGAATTAGTTCCATTAACTGCCTTCTAATATACAAGGAACTGCAAATTTGGAAGTGCTGTGTTAGGGACCCCTAGCTCACTGATCTCAATTAGCAGTTACATGCTCTCAACAGAGGCAGACTTTTGAAACACACTTTAAAAAATACAAGCCAAAAATCCTTAACAGATTCCATAAATTGAAGAGTCTATCATCCTGGTTAACTATGAAACATACTTTTCCATCAAACAAATCTAATGTATTTGTTTAATACATAAAATGCCAAGTGTCTCTTGGAGAACACTGTGATACAATAGAGTCAATGAAGAAGCATGGCAAATGACCCAGAGGGGGACACTGAGATGATTTACTAATAAATTCCTTAGATATTTAATTCAAAGTCACTGCAAACCAATGAAAACCACTACTGCACCCTTTTCTGTGCTTTATCTTCCCAGCAATGTAAATTCAGACAGACAAGCTACACAAACCAAGATTTAAAAGTAGCTAAAAAGCAACACAATGAAAATAACTGACATTTATTAACCCCTCTGGAGATCTTCAGTGCCCTAGAATTTCCACAGCCTTCAACACTGCATCAATAATACAAAGTCTAATCCTGCAAGCCTGCCAGAAAAGACTGGGAAGTGAATAAGCTAAACAATGCTGAAATTCCAAGTGATATTAAGAGTCCATGCATGTTTATTTGTATAATAAAAGAAGACTTGTCAACTTAATCAAGAAATGCTCATGAATGTTATATTTTGTGGAAAAAAAGTCTTCAAAACACCGCTAAACTACTTATAATGAGAAGATGAATAAGTATAAAATAAAGGGTAATATCACCATTACATGGAAATAGTAAAGCCTCATTTGCCTTAACTTGTCATATCTGGCACGTTGAGTCAAGCCAATATTAATATTGACAAACATGTTTATTTACAGGACAATGTCACATACCAAAATCAATTTAGACTTTGAAAGTATACATTTGTGGGAAATGGGGGACAAATTATGGAAAACAAAAATGTGATTTTATATTAAATGACCTGATATGATGCCTTATTCTGTTGTTAAAGGAACATGTTTCGGTCACATGATCTAGTCAGCCACCAGATCTATATGTTAGTTATTTTATCTTTTAGGGTAGCCGAGTAATGCCCATTCAATAGTTTTGTTTTCACAGTGACTGTACTTGTATATCTTAAAACTCTTGCTTTACTTAACCCAAAAAAGGTATATCTTCATGGCCATATATCTTGACATAGCGAAAGCAAAATAATCACAGCATTCAGCAATGTCATTAAGATTTCTGAGTCACAAGGGATTAGAAGTCTGGACCTGAAGCAGAGGCTGTGAAAGCACTTGGTAGAGGAGTTCAGTGCATATTTCAGACTGCACTGCAGCTGCAAGGGATTGACGCCGCTAACTGTGGAATCAAGCTCAGGAGAAACTCCGGGCATAGTTCCGGCATCCGAAATAAATTAAAGTAAACAGTGTTGCTCTCTCTCATCCACCCTGTTAGCAGCCTCTCTGCCGAGCTGGAGACCACACACCCAGACCACACAGCACCAGCTGAACTCACTCGCACGCAACATCTAGGAGCTGTCACTCTGCTGTGGTATGAAGAGGAAAGGGGGGGGGGGCGGGAGTGTGTGTGTGTGTGTGTGTGTTTAAGAAAGCTGCTTGCCTTCTCCTCCTATCCTTGCAGCTGGCTTGTGTGTTGTGAGGTTTGGGGAGGAAGGAAAGGAGAAAGAAGAAATCCATAATCCTTGCTGAGAAAACATACCGATAATGGCCTTTTGTAGTAATGACTTGCACTCCTCTTGTAGCAGTTTAGTAGCTGATGAAGGGTTAACATCAATTAACCTTCTATCACATGTCAAAAAAATCTTAGGCTCGTATCAAATACTAAATTGTAAATACTAAATGACTGCAGTATGTGCAACAGATCTATCTGGAGAACGTGTGTCAAATATTCAAATAAAGTACTTGACATGTTTTATATTTGAAAAAAGATTATCACAAAACAAACCCCATTAACTAAGGGCCAGATTACATTACCCTTATTCAGGCTTGTCCACACACAGAAGAGATACACAGCTTTAAATTCCATCAGTTTCGAATCACACCTTTAACTAAATCGGTCCAATTTTGTTCTTAGACCAAGCCTCACCTTGAATAGTACCTTATACCACAAGGAGTCTCACTGAAGTCACTGGGGCAACCTGTAATGCAAGGTGTCACTCAGTGTAAGAGTATCTCAATCTGGTCCTATGAGTTAAGGCTGCACAAGGGCATACCCCACCAACATAAACTACTGAAAACAAGGAAATTACCCTTTCAGTGGTCACACTTAGAAAGTGTATTTTGTTGTGACAGATTCGACCACTTTAGCAGATATCCTCTACTGTTTTTTAAGACGTGGGGGATACCACTAAAACCAGTATCTGTCAGAACAGAAAAAACTGAAGTGAGACCATTTAAAAACCTTTAATACCTTTCCACCCTGGGCACAATTCACCTTAATCAATCCCACGTCACCCCTAACTCTACTTCCTATCCACCACCCACACCACATATTCTTCCTCCCTCAAACTCACCAACAAACACACAACCTTAATTTTGCCCATACACACAATCCAACATCCCATATCCACTCAATCATACTTTGGCCCTACCTCAATCACCTGTCCAAATCACAACCTACATACTTCACCCATTCATTCAGCAAAATCACACACAAAAAAATAAAGCTCATACTCTTTTACCCTTTCCACACTACAATAACAAAACAAACTCAGTTTCATAAACCAGGGTTATTATGGTTTGCCCTAGCATACAAAATAACCAGAAACACTCCCCAAGATTTTATGAAATGCAACACAAAACATACTGCACAATTTATTTCATAAGCAAGCTTAATTCCCTAAATTCATATTGTCCAGATTTAAAACTTTCAATCCTACAAATATTATACAAAAAACATAAACACGAATCCCAGTCTACTAACTAGTTAGACTTTCACTGTTTTGTATCTGCCCTTAGATACAGAAACACTTTCACCACTCCTAACCTATTATGACATTTCAACCAAACCAATCCAAATTTGCTTTAAGGCATTCTTCATTGATGCTGAGCAGGCTTGAGAGAAGTAAAGGTCTTTTAAAACTGGTCAAATACTGAACTCAAGTGCCCCACAATCTACTATTTGACTTCCACAAATTTCTCCCATGTTGATGCCACAAACTGTGAAACAATCTCTTTCACAAGCAGAGAAAGAATTACCATCTCAAATCAAGATTGTCACACTATTCCTGAGAGTTTATGTTTTACTTTAGAACAGACTGTTTTCAATGGACATTAGTCCATTAAATCACTTGTTTCCTAAACCTTCTTTTAATTTGTCTGACTTAACGTGTTAAAATACATGTACTGATATTTGGTAATCCCTAAAAATACTAATCACCCATTTAAAGTATTGATCAACAGCTTTGGCATTTACTAGTTAGATGAATTTACACAGTAAATTCAGTAACATGAAGACCAAGCCAGCCATACTGTCAGATAGCTCACAAGCTTTCTATAAATTTCCAGACTGTAGCAAATCAAACCCTCTCCTAATTTAAGACTCCACCTACTTCTCTCCAACATCCATTGAATGTTTATTCCATTCACTAGCCTTCCAGTCTCCAATCACTAGTGATTCTGCCCACGCATCCCCTTTGACTCAAGGCTTCTACAATTCTGTAACTTTCTTACTGTTTCCTAATAAACCTAACAGTCTTTACAAGAATGTTAGTGTTCTCAACAATCTCCTTTCAACTTCTTAAATTAGTTAAACGTTCTTATTCACGGACTGAAATTGGAGCCTGATGTTTTGAGTATCAAAAAATTTCAAACATGTTTATGTAAATATATTAAGAAGTTAAAAAAAATGAACTAAATAAATCCCACTGGGGTGGGTTTTTGTTTGTTTTACTAGAGCAAAAAATAAAACACCAGAGGTTTTTCATAACCTCATGTATCTACATACACTATTCTTCAGCCAAACATTATTAGTCATAAAATAACCACATCTATACAATTAATATGGCTGGAGTAAACCTTGTGTTGGTTGGTGAGGATATAAATGGCGGGGAGGCTGATAAAGTAAAGTGATGTTTGTAGTGTTGTGTCATTGGTTCCTTGGTTTTTACTGTTTGCATTGGTGAGAAATGCTCTAGTACAACTTTAACTTAAAGTATTTTGCACTCCCGCAATACCCAATGCTCGCTACATGACCCAGATTCAGCAAAGTACTTAGGCATGTGCCTGACTTTTAAGCACGAGTAGTCCCTATGCAACATGCACCTAAATGCTTTGCTGAATGTGGGCCTGTACGCACAGATATGCATATATGTTTCCCTGAGTATAACACAGGCAATATGTCTGCATTAATATTGGAGGTGGCCTGTGTGCTCCCAATCTGTAGCCCGAATCTTCTATCTAAAAGCCTATCTCTCGTGTGGTTATGGAGAACTGAAGCTGTCTGTGAAGAATGAAAATTCGTCGCCTTCCGTGACGATGAAAAGGGACTATGTTATAACAAAAGCATACGACCCTTCTTTATAGTTTCTTAAGATTATTTGTCAATAACAATGTTCATTTTTCTAGCATGTACGAATGTGGTGAACCATTTCAGCCACACACACCACCAGACATTTGAAAATTTTCAATAATAGCAATTTTAAAGTAGTTAGATTTTTAAACAGAGACTCTGGACTGCAAAAATTCTTTTTGAAAATTCAGTGTGTCTATACTCACTATTAGGTACTCATCAGTGGGAAGTTTTTGTTTTATTTAGAGATTTAACTTTTGTTTAAGTGAAAAGTCTAACCTTAACTTTGGAGCTGCTATAAGCCTCTTTAGTTATAGAGCAGTGGTCACCAACCGGTCAATCGCAAACTCTGGCAGTGCAGCATGGCTGCCGCTAAGGCAGGCCTCCTGCCTGCCCCGACCCCACGCCGCTCCCGGGAGCAGCCGACGCGGCCCTTGGGGCGGGGGAGCAGGGGTCTCCCTCCACACGCTACTCCTGCTCGCAAGCACCACTCCTGCAGCTCCCATTGGCCGGGAACGGGGAGCTGCGGCCAACAGGAGCTGTGGGGACAGTGCTTGCAGAGAGGGGCAGTGCGTGGAGCTACGTGCCCTCCCCCTCCAGGGGCCACAGGGTCATGATGGCCCCTTCCGTGAGCAGCGTGGGACCCAAGCAGGCAGGCAGCCTGCCTTAGCCTTGCTGTGCCGACGACTGGGAGACACCCAAAGTGCTGCCCAATGGGAGGCTGCACCCCAACCCCCAGCCCCCTCCCGGAGCCAGCAGCCCGCATCCCCTCCTGCACCCCAACACTCACCCCAGCCCTGACCCCCCTCTCAAAGCCAGCACCCCATACCCACTCCTGCACCCCAAGCCCCAGCCCTGAGTCCCCTCCCAGAGCCAGCACCCTGTACCCCCTCCTGCACCCCAACACCTTGCCCCAGCCCAGAGCCCTCCTGCATCCAAACTCCCTCTCAGAGCTTGCACCCCTCACCCCCTCCTGCACCCCTACCCCTGCCCCAGGCTCAGCCCAGAGCCCACTCCCACACTGCGAACCGCTCGGCCCCAGCCCAGAGTCTGCACCCCCTCCCAAACCCTAACCCCCTACCCCAGTGTGGTGAAAGTGAGCAACGGGGAGGGAGGGAGTGGAGCAGGGCAGATCCTGGGTTGCCCTTAAATTCAAAAAGTGATCTTCGGCGTAAAAAGGCTGGAGACCACCGATATAGAGTATACTGTTACAGACGTTATGACACAGAGTCAGTAAAGCTCAACCAAAAAGGGTTAAAAATATACCTGTACACACTTCTAGGGGCCTATACATTCATTTAGGTCCCAATACTGCAGTCAGATCCAAGCCCCCAGTACAATGCAATCTGATTCTTGTATACAGTATAGCGCAGAGCCCCACTGACTCTGCAATTCCGTACATGCACAAGGTCTGGCTATATTCATCTGATTGGGAGGTCAGGACCCTATTTTGTCCTCAGTTTTCTTGGATGTTGATAGAATATAGACCTCTTCAGGGCTTTACTTCACCAGGAAGCTCAATCATATTTAAAACTGGGGGGGAAGGGTTATTTACTTTTTTGTTTGTTTTTTTATAAACACAACTGAGTATGGTCCCAAGTGCCAGAAGGGTTATCATGACTACCTGACAATGCTGACCACAACTTGTTTTTGTCTACGTTGAACAGTCAGTATCATGTCATTATCTCTATTGTTAAAAAAAAGAGTTTAAATTATTCGGTTTCCTACTGAAGACGGTGCATTAGACACAGCCATAAATAATCTAAAAATGTGTATTTTTAAAATATATTTACTCCAGTTTTGACCTTAAAAAATATATATATATACGGCAAATATAGTGGTGACGAATATAGTGTTGTTTGTTTTATTTTGTTTGTTTTAACAGTGTTACTGATATGCAATCTAGGATGTTAAGATTCTATAGGTAAATTGAGCCTTTCCATTATAAGCCTCTAATTTCAAGAATTTGTAATCTAGCATTAAAAAGTGTATCCAAGGCTGACTTTTGGCATGAGATCCCAAAAGATAGGTGGCTTTGCCTCTATCAAATTTTGAGGTTGGGGGAACATGCCGCTGTTTTTGAGATACAGGAATGTAAACAAACAGATTAATTTTCAGATTACTTTTATACTTCAATTTGAAATCTGTTTTATTTTTGCAACTGATAGTTTGTAGGTTGTAAACACAGACTAGTGCCTTTGGCTACACTGAGGTTAGGAGGATGGAATGCGAACTCTACGTCTTTAACTTTGAAAAGTTACCACTATGCATATGCACTACCTAATATCCAAGGAAAAAATCATTTTTTTATTTTTAATCACACTTACTTCATATTATATTAAAATCACTGCCTAGATCATCCCCCACAATCAACATGTAGAGGGAACCCTCCCAGGGCAGTTCTTCTTCCTCCCACAGCACCATTTTGCTTTCACTGTGGAAGGCAATCCATGAGCCCACAATGCACACTGCAAGTGGGGAGTGAAGTAGGTTGGCCAGAATGGAGGGGGAAAAGTGTGGATAGACCACAGGCAAGGCTAGTGGTGGATGAACATAATTTCTCTCCATATCCACCACTATATTTAGGGATGGGTCAGCTAAGGCCTGAAGCGTTGGACCTCCAAACAGATGGCCCTGGGGATCCAGTAGATTTGGGGAAGGTGGGCACAATAGCTGTTCCCTGAGTAAGAAAAAGTCACCTTCTCCCAACAGTAGAGGGATCCTCAAGAAAATTTCTTCCTCAGGATCTCTTCTCACAGGGTTTATCATGGGAATGGTTTGATCTGGTTCATTGTTGCTACATGACACTGTTGGATACACTATCATATGATGACAAACCTCATCTAAGAACCAGTCCATGGGATCAAACCACTACTTTCTAGAAAAAGCAGCTGGATAAGGCTGCACAACAACAACTAGCTTTTACACAGCATTTTTCATCAATATATCTCAACGTGCTTTTCAGAGCAGTCAGTACCATTATTCCCATATAACTACTAGGAAAGCAGAAAAGAGGTGAAGTCACTCCATCTGTGAGCAACATACATTTAGAGAAAACTGACAAGATATGTATACATGCTAGCCTTTCAGGGTTTGTCGCTCCGGGCAGTATCAATCTTTTTGCTTTACAGGCCTGTTTTTGCTGGAAACAGAAATGCAGGGTGAATTATAATCCAGGTTGCTTTACATAAATTGACATAATTTAGCAGTTGAAATAATGCAACTTTAAAAACATCTCTAACATTCAACCTTCTATCTTTGTCAGATATTCTGAACTTTATATTTAGAATTTTAGCGATAAACCAGGATTTTTGATATTTTCAGATTTCAGCATAAGTAGAAATACATTTAAAATAAGACTGAAATTAAATCTGATTCATGTTTTTTGAAAATATGCTTCCTTAAACTCCCTGACTTCATAATTATTTAAATAATTTTTTAAAAATTAGTTGAATATGTTACACACTGCTTATTTTTTGCAATTTTCATCATGATAGGATTCATGACGTAGACTCTATCATCTAATCACCTATTTTATTTACTACTTTGATCAAATTTACTATGCTGAGTTGACTAACACAGAAAGGAATACAAAAATACAATCAGATAAAGAAATTTATAAATCTGGACTATGGCAAGACTGTCCGTATATTTTAAGTCTGAAAACCTGTAATATTTGCTTTTGCCTGAACTACTGTCAATGCTGGTCTGTAAACATGTTTTAGGACCATGAGAAATCTTAAAGACTCAAACATTCTGAGGTAATATCTACACAGCAAATTAAAATGTGTTCGTAAAGCAAGTAAGCATACCCTAATCTAGCTAGCATGAGTACCCACAGTAGTAAAATATGACAGCACAGACTTCAGCAAGGGCTAGCTTACCCAGGGTCCCAGCAGGGTTGTATAGTGGCAAGTAGCCTGCACTGAAAGCCATGTCGCCACATCTTTATTACTATTGATACCTACACTAGTTAGATTAAAAGTACAACTTCATTTGCTGTGTAGGAGTAACCTAAATGATAGGCACTTTGTGAACATTACTAAATTAGAGGAACAATATTTTTATTATATTCTTTTCAAATCACAATGTTCTGAATATTTCATGATTTAATACAAAACATTAAAAGCTTTACAAGATTTTAATGAAGATTAGTAACAAGAAGTGAATTGGTGGTTGGAAAAGGAAGAAGAGATACATTCCTGCTTAGCTAGTAGAAGACAAGCTGTTCAAATCACTATTTTCATACAGCATCTCTATAGCAAAATGGGGGAGCAATTTGGCCAGATAAGTAGCTTTCTGCCTGAAATCTGTCATGTGCGATATCCTGTTAACATAATTTTTTGGGGTGGAAATCTGGAGTTAATTAGATAGGGCATTTTAGAAATGCAGTACTTTGAAAAGAAGCCACTTAAGTTTTGAAAAATTGTACACTGGGGAAGGGGGATTTATCAAAAGATAACCTGGTCTGAAAGACTCATCTATTTAATTCATTGAAAACGATTTCTTCAACATGTTTTCCTGGATGAATGGATAGTTAATTTTAGTTATTTACTACAGTCTTCTAAGCTTCTCAGAAGTCTATGAGCTCACCAATAGACTTTAGAAAGCTTGCAGAAGAAAAGGTATTTACCAACACCATGAAACAGCCAAGTTTGAAGGACTTTTTAAAAGTCTGCATGTTTAAATGATGCTATTAGAGCAAGCAAAATATGCTAATTAACCCACCTGTGATCAAGGATATAATCTAATTAATACACTTGGTAAAGAATATAGAGGGCTACTACCATGTTTATCTTGACAGCTTCATCCAAAAAAATTCACGCACACACCTTTACAGCCCAGCTCATTGAAATTCTGCTTCACTGGAGATGCCATCATTTCAAAATTTGGTTTTGGTCCACTTCAGACTGAAACCAATTTTTTTTTTTCTGAAAAATGGTGTTTCCCAAACAAAATATGCTCCCTGATGCCCACAGCTGCTCAGTGAAAGGGATATAATTGTTTCACCACTGCTATTCAATGGTGGGCATCAGTGAAACTGACATGAATCGTATCAGCAGCTGCTACACACCTTGGCCCGGATGCAGACTGCCCAAGGGCCAGGGACCTCAGGGCTTTGAAACTCCTGGACCAGGTGGCTCACTGGGCTGCCCAGCTCCCCAGCATAAGAAGTCAGATCCCCTGAGGGTCAGGCAGCCAGCTGGCCAGGGAGTCTTAGAAGCCCTGAGAGCAGGGGTTTTCAGAGCTTCCATGCTCCCTGCTGCAGAGCCAGGGCTCTGAAAGTTTCCAGGCCCACCATGCTACTGCACGAAGTCTGGAAGTAGTAACGAGTACTCTTCAACTGTAGCTTACAATGAAGAGCAAATACCACTACTTGCCTGTTTACATTCTAAAGGCACCATAAACATGGTAAAGTCTTTGTAGTATCAATTATTTCACTTTTCAGTGAAGAATACATCTGTAGTGACAGACATAATAAAAACTGAACAAGAGCTTCCATTTAATTTAAAAACACGTGGTTTTTTTACACGGACCTCCAAGATCCAGCAGGTGAAGAGTAAAGTGTTGAAAGCATCACAGAAATGACAGCACATTGCAGCCTCAGCTGCATCCTTCAGGTAGCTTCTGCAACACATTGGTCAATGCCCAAGTTGACAAAATACGAATGATTCTGTAGCCAGCTATAAGGGCATGTCTACGCTGCATTGTAAACCCAGGTCTGTGGGACCTGGGCTTGTGAACTCAGCAGGTATGTCTATCCTGCAATCAGACACCGTTGGCTGGCTCCTGCCAGGTGACTCAGGCTCACAGGGCTCAGGATAAGAGCTGTTTAATTGCAGTGTAGGCATTTGGGCTTGGGCCACAGCCCAGGCTCTAGGACGCTGCAAACTGGGAGGGTCCCAGACCTCAGCCCAAGCCCAAACATCTACAACACAATTAAACAGCCCCTTAGCAGGAGTCCCACCAGCATGAGTCAGCTGGCAAAGGCCAGCCACAGATGCTTAATTCCAGTGTAGACATACCCAGTGTTTCCAAGCCAGCGCTCAAGCATCCACACCACCATGCAAATGTGGGTCTCACAGCCAGAACCGGGCCTCACAGCCGTGCTAACTAATGCACTAGGCAGACCTTCGGAGTCGGGTCTGCGGCTTGGGGCGCGTCCACACGGCAAGTGACAGCGCTCGGATCCGCAGGAGAACACGCTGTGACCCGGCCCCCCTCGCAGGGCCCTGCGCTCCTCCGGCCTTTCGCAGGATCCCCCGCAGCCCCGCGGGGCCCAGCCCGGCTGAGCCGTGCGGAGAGAAGCGGAGCCTCCGGCAGCCCCAGCGCCCCCCTCACAGTGGTAGTGGTGCGTGTGGGGGGGGGGGGGGTCCCGGCCTCCCCCGCACAGAGCCAGCGCCCAGCGGGGGGCAGAGTAACGGGCGCTTCCCAACGGCCCGATCCGGATTGTTATTGTCAACGGCGGCAGAGGCAAGGCGGGTCCGCAGTGAGACCCGCCCCCCCACCCCGCCAGGGCAGGAGCCGCAGAGGCACGGGGATGGGCTGCTCCGCAGCCCGGAGGCAGGTCAGAGCCAGCCCGCGCTGACCTGGAGGGAGGGGGGGAGGGGCGTCACTCACCGGCCGCCGCGCTGTTTGTCACCGGCACTGGGCAGCTTCCCTCCCGGCAGCGCCTCCGCCTCTCGCGCGGCCAGCCCGCCGCAGTGGAGCCAGGACGAATCGATCGCCCGAGAGACGGAGCCAGAGCAATCGAGCGGCAGCCCCGCCCCTCCCGCTCGTGCCGCGGCTTCCTTCTCCCGGCCCCGCCCCTGCCCCTGAGCTCGTTCTCCTCCCCTCCTGGCCCCGCCCCTGAGCTCGTTCTCCTCCCCTCCCACCAGCCCCGTCCCGGGGCGTTCGGGCCCTCCCCAGGAGCTGAGGCCGGGGCCGGGTCCCTCCGCCCTCAGGTGCAGGGCGGGGCCGTTGGGGTTCCTGGGTTTGAGACAGTGCATGGGGGGCGGGGAGCTGGGGACAGCAGAGCGGGCGCTGTCCAGCCCCACAGAAGGCTCTTCAAGAGATACGGTGACCGAGGACGAGGGGGGAAATGCTGCTTAGAGACGGAATAAAGTAAGAGAAAGAAACAAAGCAGGCCCCGGGCCCCGCTCCTGCAAAGCTCTGCCAGGGGCTGCAGCGCCCGGGCAACCTGCAAAGGAGACTATTTTTCTGTTTCAAACTGGGCGTCTGGCTTGATTTGTATAAACCAAGGCCTGATAAGGGTCCTGTTGGGGAGGCAGGAGGTTGGATTTTTTTTTTTTTTTTTACCCGTGTCCCAGTCTTCATCCAAAATTGCACCTGTCTCATTTAGCCATTTTTCAAAACAGTTTTAGATGAGCCTGGGCAAGCCCCTGTAGGGAAGAGGTTCTCGACCTGAGAAAGTTATACTGGTTTAACTTAAATCAGTTTTTAAACCACTGTCATTAATCTGGTGTAAACCAAACTAAGAGTGTCCATAGAAGGGTTTAAGAGGGACTGATTGTGATTTAGTTTACATTATTTTAATTAAAATAATCAAAACAAAATAAGGCCTTCCCTACACTGGTAAGATTCTGCGGTGTAACTCCCGAGGTGTACACACGGCCAAGCCACTTAGTGCATAGAAACTGTGCAGTTGCAGCGCTGTGAAAAAACCACCCCGACAAGAGGCGTACAGCTTACTGTGCCAGGGCTACAGCCCCGTGGTGTCAGTGTAGATACCCTGGTTGACAGTGTTGCAATTGGCATCCAAGAGGTGTCCCACAATGCCTGTTTTCGCCTCGCGTCATTGGTTTGAACTCTACTGCCCTGCCCTCAGGTGACCAACCCTTAAATTCCTTGGGAATTTTGAAAGTCCCCTTCCTGTTTGCTCGGTGATGTGTGCAGTGCTCTCAGCACATCTTTCCAGGTGACCACGCCTGCTCCACGCACCAGGCGATACCCGGCTTGGAGCAATGCTGAGCTCCTCAGCATTTGAGGAGAGGAGGCTGTCCAGTCCCAGCTGTGGTCCAGCCATAGGAATTATGATACCTAGGGACAGATTTCACGATGCATGACAGAAAGGGGCCACGACCAGGAGACACTGCAGTGCAGGATCAAACTGAAGGAGTTGCAGAACGCTTACCACAAGGTGCAGGAGGCAAACCACTGCTCTGGTACTGCACCCACAAGCTGCCAGTTCTACAAAGAGCTGGACAAGATACTTGGTGGCGACCCCACCTCCGCTACAAAGACCACTGTGGATACTTCGTTGGCTCATGAGCCAGTTGAGAGTGGACCGAGCCAGGAGGAGGAAATCTTGGACAAGGATGGGGAGGGGGAGCCAGAGGCAGAGGACGACTCGGAGGTCAGAGATGCATGCTGCCCGGAGTTCTTCTCTACCCCAGAGGAGGAGCTTGGTGAAGTGCAAACAGGAGAGGAAGCCCCTGGTAAGTGGCTTTGATTTTGGGACTCACTGAAGCAAGTTGTTCGGGGCAGGAGGATTGCAAAAAGCAGGCTTGTGTCTGTATGATGCACGTACTACCACATGCCTAGTCTGAGCGGTGAAACAGGGTGTTGATTGACTCTCTCACTTCATGGGAATCTGCCTCAGAGATCTCCACGAAACTCTCGTGGAGATACTGGACAATCTACTGCCACAGGTTCTTTGGCAGAGCTGCTTTGTTTCTTGCCCCATTAAGGGTAACTTTCCCACGGCACTCTGCCATCACTGGGCGGGGACCATTGCTGCACATAGGCAAGCCGCATAAGGGCCAGGGCAGAAGCCGCAGTCTTGGAGAAGACCCTCCCTTGATTCCCTGCTCACCCTCAGCTGCGAGATATCTTCCATAATGAACACAGCCTCTGGAAAATGTGCGGACAGTAATGATTATAAGGCTCCCCCTACAGTGCTGGCTCTCCCCAAGAGGCACATGCCTAGTGTACAGTATGGTCCTGGAACACTGATTGCCCCTGCCCTGCGGTTACTCACCATTTTGGGGGTCTTGTGGCTCACGTGTGCTTGCCTGGGGTCAGCCAGTTAGTGGCAGGTATGTGAATAGTGGCTGTGTTTTAAATCATGAAATCTGTGTGTTGCAAACAATACTGCTTCTGTAAAATGTTGCATTTTGGCTTCACAGATATGACCTTGGGAGCCCAGCCTCCCTCTTTGTTATCACCAGCTGAACGGCTGCGCAGAATTAGAAAGTGGCCACGAAGAACTAAAGAGGACTTTCTGCGTGATGTCATGATGCACTCCATGGCCAAAAAGCAAGAAATTGAAGGAGTGGCAGGACAGCGAGAAGAGGGACCGAAAGGACAACGTGGCACACCAGAATGAAGTCACAGAGCGGCTCTTAAAGGTTATGGAGCGCCAAGCGGACATGCTCCAGGCGCTACTAGCACTGCAAACTGAGCAGCTCCACGCCCGCCCTCTGCTGCAGCTGCTGTTGCAAAACGCTTTCCCAAGTGCTCCCCCCCCGACCCCCGAACATTGCCAACACACTCTTATCAACCTCCTGGATCCAGTCTGTACCCACTGCATTCCACTCCTGCCCCGTCACAGTCCAGCCCTGTGGACTCCCAGTACCCATTGCACTCAACACCCATTCTTCTGCAGTTTAGCCCTGCCGAAGAACAGTGTCCGCTGCACTGTACTCCAAAGGACAAGATTGCATATGATACCTGGACGTACACAAATGTTTAACCGTCCTGGGACCCCACTTCCTCCTGGGACCTTCCCTTCCCCCAGCCCCCATAGTGTTGATGTGTTTTTTTGTTTGTCTCGCTCCTCTGGTTGTTGTTTTTTAATAAAAGAATTGTGTTGGTTTGAAAGCAATCTTTATTCCATTAATTGAGAGCAAACAGAGCCCTGTAAAGCAACAGGCAGTTTTCTTAAACCTTCACAGTGTATCGTCTGCATCAATCACAATCACCTCCTAGCATCACAAGCACTGCACTCCCGAGCATAGCAACAAATATTAGTGGCTTTCAGCTTCAAATTGCTGCCTCAAGGCATCCCTGATCCTGATGGCCCTGCACTGCACCCCTCTAATAGCCCTAGTCTCTGGCTGTTCAAATTCAGCCTCCAGGTCCTGAGTCTCTGCGGTCCAGCCCTGAGTGAAGCTTTCACCTTCCCTCACAAATATTATGGAACATCCAGCATGCAGCTATAAGCATAGGAATATTGTCATCGGCCAGGTTCAGCCTCCCATATAGGTAGTGCCAGTGGGCCTTTAAACGTCCAAAAGCACACTCAACAGTCATTCTGCATTTGCTCAGCCTGTTGTTGAACTGCTCCTTGCTGCTGTCAAGGTTCCCCATGTATGGCTTCATAAGCCACAGCATTAAGGGGTAGGCAGGGTCTCCCAGGATCACAGTGGGCATTTCGACTTCCACTACAGTGATCTTCTGGTCCAGGAAGGAAGTCTCTGCTTGCAGCTTCCTGAACAGGCGAGTGTTCCGAAAGATGTGTGCGTCATGCACGTTTTCCAGACCAGCCTGTGATAATGTCCATGAAATGCCCACGGTGATCCACAAGCGCCTGGAGAACCATAGAGAAATACCCCTTCCGATTAATGTACTCGGTGACTAGGTAGTCTGGTGCTAGAATTGGAATATGCGTGCCATCTGTCACCCCCCTGCAGTCAGGGAAGCCCATTTGTGCAAAGCCATCCACAATGTCATGCACGTTGCCCAGAGTCACGGTCTTTCGGAGCAGGATGCGATTAATGGCCCTGTACACTTTGGTCAACACGAGTCCCACGGTTGACTTTCCCACTCTGAACTGGTTAGCGACCAAACGGTAGCAGTCTGGAGTAGCCGGCTTCCACAATGCAATTGCCACATGCTTCTCCAACGACAGGACAGCTCTCATTCTAGTGTCCTTGCATCACAAGGCTGGGAAGAGCTCATCACGCAGTCCCATGAATGTGGCTTTCCTCATCCGAAAGTTCTGCAGCCACTGCTCATCATCCCAGACGTGCATGACAATGTGATTCCACCACTCAATGCTTGTTTCCCGAGCCCCAAAGCAACTTGTTTCCTGAGCCGAAAAGCAACGTTTCACTGTGGTCAGCACCTCCGTGAATGCCCCAAGCAATCTCGTGTCGTAGCTACTACGCATGGCGAGATCAATGTCGAACTCCTCTTGCCTTTGTAGTTTAAGGAATAACTCCACTGCCACTCGTGACATGTGAGTGAGAGTGAGCAGCATATTGGTCAATAGTGCGGGATCTATTCCTGCAGACCGAAGAGGCAAAACGCACAGTACACAAACCATTGAAAGATGGCACCAAATGCAGACGGAAACACAGGGATTGCTGGAATGCAAAGCAATGCATCACAGAGCATTGGGACAGGACCCAGGATGGCCCGGAACCCCCTTTGCCTTCCCAAAACTCTTAGCAGTGGAAGAGGAAGAGATGCTCTGTGGGATAGCTGCCCAGAGTGCACCGTTCTGAATACCCCTGCAAGTGCTGCAAGTGTGAACACGCTATTGTGCAGGCAGCTGACAGTGTGAACACACAACAGCGGTTTCCCTTCAGCGCTCTCTGAGTGGCGATGTAACTGCCGGTGATGTAACTCTGCCTAACATACCCTAAATGTCCACACTCGTTTAACTAAATTTGTTTAAAAATCACACCAGTAGTTAAACCGCTGCAACTTTCTCATGCAGACAAACCCTTAAATTGATTTTTAACCTGGCTTATATCTATTTATCTTAAATCTTACTGAATAAACTAAATTGATATAAACCAGATTTCAATCAATTTAAGTGTTCACACAGGGATTTGCACCAGTTTAAGTAAGTAGATTTACAATGCATCTTTAATTAAACCAGTATGTATAGACAAGACCTTGGAAGTGTCATTTCTGGGCTTCCACTGGTGAAGGTCTCAGTGAATAAATATTTTCACATCTTAAAAGAAGAGACAGGGCTATTGAATCCTTAACAAAAGCTTCCTTTATCCCAAATATTAGACACTTAAGTTAAATAGCAGTTAAAAGAGAACAAAAGCAGTTTTAAGCTGTCTGGCTAAAAATCCTTCCCCTTTTAAATAAATCAGCTTTCCGTCTCTTAGCTTTTATGAGGTCATCATTGCATTAGTTGTCCACTTAGAGTTAGACGGGATCTGAATTTCTACTGTTAAAATTATAAAGAAAAAAACCCATCTTCAGGCATTTTTTCCTATATCATAAAGGAGTGAAAAAGGAAATAGGTTCAGGGGTTTTGTATGGTTTATATTCTCCTTTGCAGGTTATCTTTACATTAATGCAAGAACGGAAACTGGTACAAAACACAGCAGCCCACAGGCATAATGCTTCACTTTATGCACCTGAAGGGTCCCATATAATTTCTCAAGTGTTTAAAGTTAAGCATAGGCCTACACATTTGCAGGGTCAGGCCTGTGGTGGGATCCACAAAGGGACTTAGGCATTGCAATGTTGAGTGTCACAGTGCCTAACTTTTAGGTACCTAGAAAAACACAGAAACAATAAAGCGAAGTTAGGCTCCTAGGATCCCTGTACAATGAATAGGGATTTGCCTTAGAATGGGATTTACAAAAGCCAGCATGCTAGCACAGGGCACCCTGAGATACCCAGTGAAAGATGCTGATGATAGAGGTGTTTGTTAAGTCCTGCCCATTTCACAGAAATAGGCATCTAAGTCTGGGCTGCATGGAGGTACATAGCTCTGTGATCCAATAACAGGGGCCTGCTACGTGGAACTGGACAACTTAGATGCCTAAACTGCTTCTTGAGGGAGTAAGTTAGGTGTCTGTCTCATGCCACATAAAACAAAGAATGAGATGATGGAGCCCATCATATCACCTAGGACTTGCCTACTTGAGAGATCTAAAAATAAAGAACATTTTTGGGGGGTGAGATAGGAGGGTTATGTTATTTTCTTTATTTTGCTGGGATTTTAATTGGGCATGTGGTTACAAAAGCCTAAGTAGAATTAAACCTAAATAGAGAAAAAATTAAACTAGAAAGAAAAACAGGAAGAACTGAAAAAGGGGAAAACCACTTAAAGTTATACTACTGTCAAATAAGGCCCAAAAATTTGTTTTGTAAAAAATCACAAAAAAAGTTTACAAACCTCCTTGGCCTCAGATGCTATCAGGCATAATAATTCCTAGGAGTAGTTCCATTGATATTAGTTAGACTTGAGGGTACTTAACTCTTTTAGAGGATTGGGCCACAATAATTCACCTAGCAATGAAGTTAAAATTAATTGGCTGGTAAATTCCTTATTTTGTCCTTTTGCTCATTTAAAGTCCTGTACTGCATCTGCTTTAGTCTAATTTTTTAGTATTATTCTCCAGTGGTCAGTAATTGATTCAATAATTTCTTTCACTATTGGAAAGCTATAGTATTCTCTTTGGTACCTGAGCAAGACAGATCCCTATGATGATGTAATGTAACTTTGGGATTTTTTTTTTTAAAGTTTAGTCACCCATGAGAGGTTTCAGAGTAGCAGCCGTGTTAGTCTGTATTTGCAAAAAGAAAAGGAGGACTTGTGGCACCTTAGAGACTAACAAATTTATTTGAGCATAAGCTTTCGTGAGCTACAGCTCACTTCATCGGATGCACTATTACCTTATTTTCAGACTGTTCATCAGTACATTTTGCTTGTTTATAAGGATGTTATCCAATAATACCACTATTTTCAAGCAAACCAAGGATTGATTAATCCAGGGAGGCCTCCACCCAGTAGACAGCACTTGAGCCCTGATCCTGCAAACTGCTCCATGCAAGTGGACGCCTGTGCCCACAGAGAGCCTCATGGACTTCAGTAGGGCTCAATGCAAGGGTTTGTCCATGCAGAACATTTTGCAATGTTGAATTTAGAATTGAATCAAGCTGCAAACTTTGGAAATGGATCCAAATTCTCCCACAGTTCAGAGTTGTTTGGATCTGGATCTGGATCTGCATCTCTACTGGAAATACAAGTATTCTACAAGTAACTGATTTAAAAAGTATCAGAGGGGCAGCCATGTTAGTCTGTATCCACAAAAACTTGTTTTTGATTTAAAAAGGGAAAGGAACTGAATTTCGCAAGTGTCGAGCACTTAACACCAAATGAATTCTATGAAAACTACAGGAATGTGGAGTCTCTGAAAATCAGATCCAATGTCATCTTCATTTTAAGGTTTATAATAAAATTTGCCAATTAAATAACATTAGCAGCAATTTATGGCCAAATCCATGTCCTGGTGTGACAGCAACATGGAATCCAGTCCAAACTGTACAGCCCGGTTGAGCTCTGCAACAACAGAACCCAGTGCTAGGTCCTGAAAGGGTATATGCTATGCTTCCTAACAGGCATGTGGCTTTTCCTCAGATATGCAACTTCTCTTGCTCCCCAGGGTGGAATTTATTACTCTGACCCACTTGGGTAACCTGAAAGTATGTCAGTGAAGCACTGTTCATGTACAGTGCATTTCTGACACCCCCACATGTGGTTTTCCCAGCTGATGGTTATACCCAGAGGAACTTAAAGTGGCCACGTTATAAGCACCCATCCAACAGCTCCTAAGCAAAACAGCAATGGAATGTAGATAGGGCCTATTGGGCAGAAGAACCCACATCACACATACATGCTTCCAGACAGATGGAGTAAAACAGTAATATTGACTATCAAATTTAAATTGTTAAAAATACTCAAGATAGTATAAAGAGATTAATCCTTGTTCTTAAAAATGGGATGGAAAAGTGGCAACTTTAATACACTATATCCTGCTGAACAGTGAAGTCTTACCCCAATAAGGGTTACATAGAACAACAGTTTGCACTTAACTGTTTTCTAGTCTGTTTATGTAGATTAAACAACACACTACCTCTGAGAGTTAGGTAAGCATTCTTAAGCTTTTAAGGCCAGAAGGGACCGTTATGATCATGTAGTCTGACTTCCTGCATAACACAAGTCATAGAATTTCAGCAAGTAATTCCTGCATCAAACTCATATCTTATAAGTGGAGCTAGAACCTGTTTCTTAGAAAAACATCCAATCCTAATTTGAAGGCTTCAAATGATGGAGAATCCACCACAATGCTTAGAGAGTTGTTCCAAGGATTAACTCATTTCTCACACCACCACATGTGCAAACTACGGCCCGTGGGCCACATCCGGCCCGCTGGACCCTCCTACCTGGCCCCTGAGCTCCCGGCCCGGGAGGCTAGCCCCCCTCCCCTGCAGCCTCAGCTCACTGTGCTGCCAGCGCAATGTTTTGGTCAGTGGGGCTGCGAGCTCTTGCCGGGCAGCGCAGCTGCAGAGCCGCGGCCTGACCCGGGGCTCTGTGCTGCGCGGTGGCGTGGCTGGCTCCAGCTGGGTGGCACGGCTGCCTGTCCTGGTGCTCTGGGTGGTGCGGCTGTAACGCCGCCAGCCATTGGTGCTCCAGACAGCGCAGTAAGAGGCAGGGGGGGTTGGATAGAGGGCAGGGGAGTTTGGAGTGCTGGTCAGGGGGTGGGGGTGTGGACAGGGGTCGGGGCGGTCAAAGGGCGGGGAGCAGAGGGGTTGAATGGGGGCAGGGGTCCTGCGGGGGCAGTCCGGAAGGAGACGGGGGGTTGGATGGGGCGGTGGGGGCAGTCAGGGGCAGGGGTTCTGGGGGTGGTCAGGGTACAGGGAGGGGTGGATGGGGCAGGGGTCCCAGGGGGGCTGTCAGGGGACAGGGTGAGTTGGATGGGACAGGAGTCCTGGGGCGGGGGAGCTGTCAGGGCATGAGAAGCAGGGGTGGTCAGATAGGGGGCAGCAGCCAGGCCACGCCTGGCTGTCTGGGGAGGCACAGCCTCCCCTAACCGGCCCTCCATACAATTTCAGAAACCTGATGCGGCCCCCAGGCCAAAAAGTTTGCCCGCCCCTGGATTAACTACTCTGTTAAAAAATTGCACCTTATTTCTCAAATGAATTTATCTAGCTTCAGCTTTGAACGATTCGATCTTATTATGCTACTAGCCTATTATCAGAAATCTTTTCCCCATGTAGGTACTTGTAGACTGTGATTAAGTCTTCTCTTAACCTTCTTGTTGATAAACTAAATAGATTGAACTTCTTCAGTGTCTCACTGTAAAACAAGTTTTCCAGACCTCAGATCATTCATGTTGCTCTTTTCCAAACCCTTTCCAATAGGTCAACATCCCTTTTTGAAGTGCAGATATCAGAACAGTGTTCTAGCAATAGTCTTATGAATACTGTTTACAGAAGTGATACCACCTGCCTACTTCTATTCAATATTGCTAGACAGTTTTCAGTTAGAGAAACTGAGTCATAGAGAAAGGCCTCTGAAGGCTCCAATTTGGCAAGGTACTTAGACCATTGAAACCACATGCTTAAAGTTAGGCACATGGCTAACAAGTACCTTGCGAATCAGGGCCTAGGTAACTTGTCAAAGGTCAAAATGGTAGAACCAGGAATGGAACCAAAGAGCCCCAACTCCTAGCTGCCTGCTCTAAGATATCCATACTTACTGTTCACACATTTTGTGGTCTCACTGGTTTTACCGCTCTGCTTTTTCTCAGGATCAAATATGGAGGGCTAAAACCAGTGTTCTATGTTTTTGTAAATGGGGCTTTCAGATACTGGCATATATTTGCTAGAAAATTCATGGAATATTTCTCCAGAGTCAAATTTTTTAGGCTCCCTCCCCCTCCCCCCCCCCCCCCCCGTATGTTATATTATGTTTCCTAGAGATTATCTGCTTTGTGAGTCTTTGTAATAGAAATTGACTAGATGTAAGGCATGAAACTGATATCCAGGATGAGATTTTTTTAAAAAAAATCTGGCTTTTATTTCTTTTTTTTAAACAAATATGTACTGATAAATTCTTTGACCTTGGCAGTGCTTTTCCCAGTAAATATCAATTTAGGCCAGCAACTCTAATCGTAAAGTAAAATATAGTTATGCTAGTTTAAAGAAAAGAGAAAAAGAAGCATTACTGATCAGTGCTTGCCCCCCAAATGATTTCTGGCATGTTTTAAAAGAAACAGAATATAAATTAATGCACAAGACATTTCGAATTCTCTTCCTGAACAAGTAGTCAGTTTCTCCACATCAAACAGAAAGCGTAGCCTTTTGCATTTTTAAATGATCTTTAATAGTATACAAAATTCTCACACCGCTTTCCTTTCTTGGTTTGCAGTATACTAATTCTTTCCTTTAAAGACCTATCCAAGGAATCTGTGCACTACTGACCCAGAGGCATTGTTTCTCTAAACAGCATCAACAAAACAAGTTGTTCATTTACTTTGTGCAGCTAAAAATACTGAATTCTGTATACTACAGCTCAGTCAAGAATGTCATTAGTCTATGTAAAGTAGGTTTCATCAGTTCAAATGCTACTTCTTGGAAGCAACTTTCATCTGCAGCCGTTATTTTTAAAGAACAAAGCAGACATATAAAGCTGAAAATACTTAGAAATGTCCCATATTCTTTCCTCAAAAGGGAAGGCCCTACCAAAAAAACATTTCACATTTTGTGACACTGGACCTCAGGGTAAAATGTGCTCCTTCTCCCCTCCTGGTATGCAAGGCCAAACTATAGCGGAACTGCACTGGTTCCACTGTTACTGGAATAAGCCAGAGAGGGAGAACATTACAATCTTCTGTGCACTGTAAAGCTGTGCTAGGTGGTAGCTCTCTGAAAGTATTTGCACAGGGAGGATTATGCACAGGACGGGAGTAGAGTGGAGGCCAATTAGTCTATATACTGCAGATCTACTGGCCACAACATTAGTTTTAGGGTGGTGCAATAGTGGCTGCGTTTCACACACGTTATGTTAACGTCACTATGGGTGTCACATTTTACATTCTTCCTTTAGAAAATAATGTAAGTAGAATTGGGTAACATCTTAATAGCAAAAAATAACTTACTTTGCAAAGCATACCATTTACAAACATAACCGTCAAATTACTATGTATCTCAGATTTGTCTTTCCTAATCAGGATTATTTCATAAAATAATTTTCAGTGGTTATTACAATGTAACATCAGCATCTCAGGAACCTCATACTTTAAAACTGAGCCAGTTTGATTAGGCCTTAAGTTTGCATGTGCTTCACTCTACACCCTTTGAACAGTTTCCATGGACTTCATTAACTACTCATAGTTCATAAAGTTAAGTATGTGTGTAAGTCTTTGCAGAATCAGGGCCTTAGGTTGCAAACTCTTTGGGGCAAGGTCTGTTTTAGGTTATACATGTGCAATGGAGCCCTGATCTTTAATTGTTGGTCTGTATGTGCTATCACAATACAAACAGTAAATATTTATTACTGAACTCGTCAAAAAATTGTGTTTTCCTCCAAATAAATAAATAAATAAATAAATTTAAAAGAAAAAAGGTTTTGTATTTTGAAAATTTTCCACAAAATATTTTGTGTTTTTGACTAACTGAAATAAAAATGTTGTGTTTAGTAGTGAACATTTTTGGGAATTTGGTGTTTCATTTCTCCTTCCCTCCTCTGTCTCCCCCTATCCCCCACTTTAAAAAAGGAGGAAAAAGGAGTGGGGGAGGGAATGAAAATATTCATTTTGGTTGAAAAGTAATTTTTCTTCAAAAAAATATTTAGCTGAAAAATTTTCAAACAATTCTCATATAACCATCATTGTAAAATGAATTTTATAAGTATTTATAGGAGATTAAAATGTGTGCCAGTTTGGTATAATCAGGGATCATTTGTATAATTACAAAAAAATAGAACACATTTAACATTAAAATGTGAAATTGAAACATAACTGATCACAAATTATTACATGTAGGGCCTGATCTGAAGCCCTTAAAGTAAACGGGAATGTTTGACTTTAATGAGCTTTGAATCACACCCTTAATATTATTATTTATTTTTAAAGAGGACCCAAAAAGTTGTAGAACAATGTATATAAAATATGCTTTATTTATTGTTTAATAGTCTCAATAAATGTTCTCCAGACTGAATCAAATATGATTTAAAAACTAGAACAGTTGTAATGATCAATTTAATAAACTTTGCTTTAACGCCAATTTAATTTCACCAGAACTTCAGGTCACTCAAGCATTATTTAAAGTTCGATTTCAATGGGAGTTTTCCCTAAATTAAAGACTATAAGATTGGGCCCAAAATTAGAAATGTTGGTAGGACAGCTCCTGCATTATGGGTGCAGGATTTTGTAATGTAATAATTAATTGTAGGTTAAATACGACTCACTATTGAATTCTAAACATAGAACAGACTGTTTTCAAAATGTATTTGAAATGTATTTCTCCATCGACAACTTTTCCCAAAACTCGATGTGACAAACTCATCCCAGCTGTAACTCCATGGAAGTCAGTGGGGGATTAATTCGACCCAATCTATTTAAAGATCCAGAGAAATTTATATAGCCAATATTCTTTTAAAAATGCGTGTTTAAATGTAGACTGCTAAATCCTTGTTTAGTGCTGGGTCCTGCAAGGTGCTGAGCACTCTGGCCCTGATCCAAGAAGGCATTCATACACACGCTTAATTTTAAACGTGAGTAGTCCAACCATTGACTTCAACAGGATTACTCCAATGCTTAAGAGATTTGCTGGATCATAGCCTTAAATAAGGCCCCTGTCCTGAAAATGCTTAAGCATGGGCATAACTTTACTCACAAGAATAATCCTGTTGCAGACAATGTGCTTAAGTGTTTGCAAGATCAGAACCAAAGTGGCTTGATTTTCAAAGGTGCTGAGTGTCCATCGGATCCCACTTAGGAGCCTAAATTTACTTACACATTTTTAAAAAAGAATCCTGGCCATTATTTGGAAACAATTATGCCATATTTTCTGCGTTGTTTGCATTCCCAGTTATTATTACAGGACTTTTGCTTATTATTACAGGACTTTGTTTTTCAAAGTTTCATCCGCTTCAGAGGCCTGATCCATGTCCCGTTGAAATAAATGGGAGTCTTTCGATTAAAATTTGAAAGAGTTGGATTAGGCTCCTGTGGCTTATTCTCAATCTAAAATCATAAAACTCTGCTGGTACCAATCACAGCTGGTTGCTGTGGCCATTACTATGAGAAGGCTCATGCTTCAGGTGATGAATAAATAGCAGGAGTAGATTAATTCATGAGAACAATCTCCTGGTCAGTTGCAAGTGTCCGTGGTAATAATGAAGAAAACAGATCATATGCAGCATTAGAAGAATCATTTCTAATTGGAATCATTTCCAGGAGGTATCAGCTACAGTTTAAAAATAATAGTTTTTAAATCTTGATATGTAATCTTAAAATGTATATGATATATGGAAATCACAGTGCAAAAATACCTTTTCTCGAATCTGTTATGTAGTTTGCAACTTCCAGCTGAATTGTAAAAGAATATTAACTGTAGCGTACAGAATATTCACAAACTTGACACAGTAATATAAAGTAGGATACACTTGGGTAGGTGGCTTCTTCCCACCTCAGAGCAATCATTAACTGCCACAATCTGCCCCTTCTCTGGAGGGCATGCCTTAAGGTATATCAAGTTTCTTTTGAAATAGAGTTGGGCAGTTTAGTTCCAAATCTGAACTTCCCGACTGGGGGGATGCTCAGATCCCAGATTTTCATTCAGGCTCATTATAAAGCAGAAGTGGGCAAACTACGGGCCACATCCGGCCCCCAGGACCCTCCTGCCCGGCCCCTGAGCTCCTGGCCCAGGAGGCTAGCCCCGGCCCCTCCCCTGCTGTTCCCCCTCCCCCACAGACTCAGCTCACTGCGTCGCCAGCACAGTGCTCTGGGCAGCGAGCTCTTGCCGGGCAGCGCAGCTGTAGAGCCACGGGCTGACCCAGTGCTCTGTGCTGCGCGGTGGCGTGGCTGGCTCCAGCCGGGCAGCGCGGCTGTAGCACCACCAGCCACCAGTGCTCCAGGCAGTGTGGTAAGGGGGCAGGGAGCGGGGAGTGGGGGTTGGATAGAGGGCAGGGGAGTTCGGGGTGGTGGTCAGGGGGCAGGCGTGTGGATAGGGGTCGGGGTGGTCAGAGGGTGGAGAACAGGGAGGTTGAATGGGGGCAGGGGTCCCAGGGGGCAGTCAGGAAGGAGAGGAGGGGTTGGATGGGGCGGAAGGGGGCAGTCAGGTGCAGGGGGGAGGTCCGGGGGCAGTCAGGGAGGGTGGTGGATGGGGCAGGGGTCCTGGGGGGGCTGTCAGGGGACAAGGAACAGGGGGGATTGGATGGGGCAGGAGTCCCGAGAGGGGGAGCAGTCAGGGGGTGAGAAGCAGGGGGGGTCGGATAGGGGGCAGGGGCCAGGCCACACCTGGCTGTTTGGGGAGGCACAGCCTCCCCTAACTGGCCCTCCATACAATTTTGGAAACCTGATGTGGCCCTCAGGCCAAAAAGTTTGCCCGCCCCTGTTATAAAGATATGTAAGTGCAGTGGAGTTGGATCTGATAAGGATTTGAACTTTCTTATGTGGAAGTGGAGAGGAGGTTGGATCTGGAGTATTGGTTCAAATCCATCTCTAGTCAAAAATCTATATTAAATTTTGTTTCGTTACCAGCACTATATAAAAATAATGGTCAGTGTCTGAATCAAATCAACACATTTCAGTTATGGGTAAAATTCCAGAATGACATGCTATTAATAATTCAGTGGAGGCAGGGAAGTTTCCATTTTTAATTTTTTTTTATGCATAACCTTTTTTCATCAATTCTGAAGTATCTAAATTCAGAAGGAGGGATCTATTATTTGGACACACTCAGATGCATAACTCCAGTTGATGGCAACTACATTTAGAGTTGAGCATAAATGTAAGAACAGATTCCAGCCTCTGCCTCGTACCTGACATTTTTGACTCAATCCATCTCCAAGTAAATTGTGAGAGATAAATCAACATCTTAATGGTATATTCGTTGCTCATCTTTTCTTTGTGTCCATGGGCCAGTGAAGAAAGTGTGATTCTCAAAAGGTTGTTTAATGTCAAACATTCCAGTTAGTCTATTTAAAAAAAAATCATCAGTGAACTGCTAACTGGTGGGCGATTACATTAAATGTCAACTTGACCACATTAACATTTTATTTTTGCATAAAATTCAAGGAACACTAAAGATACAACAAAACAACAGGCAGAAAGAATGTGGTTAAGTAACAAAGACACACACAAAATAAAAAATTGGATAGGTTTTTTGTTTTGGGAAAGGTAGAGGTGGGGTTACTTGAAATCTAACACACACAAAAGCAACACCTAAAGTAGCAATGGCATTGAAGTTGGCTTTTGTGGAATTACATTCTTGCAGAAATCCATGGAGGCAAAGTCCAGGACTAGGACCATTGCCAGTGGCATATACAGGGATTTTTTCAAGCAAAATCCCAACTATGTAGCTACTGAACTCTACAAGACTTGCAAAGAATATACTGCATATTATCTTTTCATTTCCATGGCATCTGTACATTTAAACTACTATGTCTGTAGAGAAAGTAAATGATAATGATATATGCACATTTAAATTAGTGTGATCTTGCAAGACAAACAAAATACCAATTACTTATTTTCCATTATATTTTATAAAAGGATTACTACAAAAATTAATCAAAGGTATGCTTTTTTTTTTTTTGGTGCTTTTTCTCATGTTGCAGGTTTTGAAATTGAAACGTTGCACTGCTGAGAAAGTGCCATGAAAATATAACCCACTGCATTCCATGAAAATAAATAAGCAAGGCCACCCAAATTTTCAATTAGTGCTAGTGCAGAATGCAGGAAATGGCTAGAGAACCCTCAAAGGCTGCCTTAGGCTGGGTCGTGGATACGGAACAGTGACAGGAAGGTTTGAAGCAGGAATACAGGCTCAGTGTGAAGATGGCTCTTCTCCAAGGAAAACTGCATGCTAATAGGTTAATACTGATTTCCTGAAACATACAGCCTGGGTATTACAAGCTGGAATTTACATTCTGACAAAGGCAATTCTGATCCTCAAGACTTTGCTTTTTTGGTGATGAAACAACACTAGAAAGTTCAAGCTGCATTATATATTTTATGTTTTAAGCTTATTAAACATTCAAAGTACAAACTGTGCACATATTTTTGAGCCACCTGAAATAGCAATAGCCTGGCTAGTTTGTGAAAAATAAGGAACAATGTTACATTTCAACATGTCAGGCTTGATTGAAAGCATACTGTCAGGAGGTATTGACCAATATGGGGCCATGCCACTTTAAGGATCATTCTGCTACAGTGGATGGATGGAGGCAGACCCCAAATATACAGTCAGAGAAGCAGAAATCTAGCATTTTACTTTTAGCAAAAGCTACACACCAGCACATCTGAACTAAACTTGGTTTTTATTGTTTCAATTAAAGAATCGGTCTATATCTATTTTAAGGGATATTGGTATGGAACAACCCAATCCAGCAAAATATTTAAGCACATGCAAAACTAAGCATCTGAAGAGTTAATCACTCCCAATGAAAATGAATGGAAAGATGAAAGATTCCCATTGGCTTCAGTGGGATCAGGACCGGACCATAACTCTGAATGAAACAGGCTTATGCTGAAAGAATAAATTAATATGGAAAGGAATTTAAATGGAAAGAAAGAGGCAGTGACCTCACGGATCTAATTGGTGGTGCTCTACCGTATTCACTCTTACGTTATCATATCCCATTTATGCTGTGCTTATCAACTTGGGCCTACACTGCAGCATTGCATTATAGGAGAAATGGATTCACAGGATACTGCAAATAGCTGTTGAAGTACAAATTTACAAAAGCAGTGCAACAATGGATGGAATCCTAGACCTAATAAAGTAATTGGGAGTTTTGCCATTGACTTCAGTGGAGCCAGGATTTCACGCTCTATTTATTTTAGGAGGGTTACACCATTACATTGTCTTTTGCCATTAGAATAATGGGGCTTTAGTCTAAAAGTCCTCAGACAGGCAACATTGAACTTCAGTCAACGGGAGTTTGGCCCTTACAGGGCCTGGAAAAATTGGGTCCATAGTTACCTTTATACAAAGAAAAAAATAGAAGCTGTAGCAAACTCTTTACACAAAATGAAATATTGGTGTGACATTGCACTCCATAATGTTTTATGGAAATATGCTTATGAGTGTAAATATGATGTAACTGGAATATGCTTAATGCAAAAGGTCTCTTGTAAGGTATCATCACAAAGCTTATGACCTACTGAGTGTGGTCATCCTATTTGTTTGCATGTGTTATTTCTATGTCTGGAGTTAGGAGAATAAGATATAAACTTGTATTACTGATGTAAACATATTAAGTGGAAGCCATTAAGGGTGCTTCAGAATCAATGAACTGTGAATGGGTTTGTTTACCTGCAAGCCTTCCTGTGTACGTGTCGGCCAGCTCCTAGGTAATGAAGAATGAGGTCTTACAGTGACATGTGATCATGTCACCTGAACTGGAATCCATCTTAAACTTGGTGCTTTTCCATTTAGAAGGAGGGGTGGGGACCCAGAGAGACAAAAGATTCCCACCTTGTGCCAAAGCTATAAAAGGGGGTGGAACAGAACAAAGGGGGCCCCAGTCATGAGAAAGCCCCTGCTTTTCACCTAAGATGCCTGCTGGAACTAACAAGGATTGTACCAGGGGAAAGGATTGAGATTTACCTGTATTCAGTTTCTTAATGTATTAGGCTTAGACTTGCGTATTTTGTTTTATTTTGCTTGGTAACTTACTTTGTGCTGTCTGTTATTACTTGAAACCACTTAAATCCTACTTTTTATACTTAATAAAAATCACTTTTGTTTATTAATCAACCCAGAGTAAGTGATTAATATCTGGGGAGCAAATAGCTGTGCATATCTCTCTACCAGCGTTAGAAAGGGTGGACAATTTATGAGTTTACCCTGTATAAGTTTTATACAGAGTAAAACGGATTTATTTGAGGTTTGGATTCCATTGAGAACTGGGTGTTTGGGTGCTGGAGATAGGTGACCTGCTGAGTAGTTTTTGGTTAAAGTCTGCAGCTTTGGGGGCATGGACCAGACCTGGGTCTGTGTTGCAGTAGGCTAGCGTGTCTGGCTCAACAAGGCAGGCTTCTTGAGTCCCAAGCTGGCAGGAAAAACGGGCTCAGAGGTAAAGTCAACACGTCAGGTGACAGATCACAAGGGGGGGTCTCTGTGGCCGAACCCATCACACAGGGGTTCAGCAATATTGACATAATTGCTCTGCATTTAAGCCAAAGTTTGTCAAGCCTAACAAAAAACAAACAAACAAAAAAACCCTACCCTGAATCCCAATCACTCCCAAAACACAATAACATGGACTTGAGTGTTCTGAGAGAGAGTAAGAATCCATAACATTTTAGCTGGATAGTAAAAGGCCTTCCACCTCTCCTAGGGAAATATGTTGTAAAATAAGCTTTTTAAATTTTTAAATTCTGAAAAGCTTTGAATATTTTGAGTAGTGTGTCATACATTGGATTTTTTTTTAAATAATTATATTACAGTCTAAATTGCCAGAGCAATTAGTTGAGCAAGGAAGGAAGTGGTGGGAATTGTGTGCGATTTAATTTGTTTTCACATTTAATTATACAGTTTTTGGTTACACATGATAATTATTTAATCAAACGTAATTTGCCTTGTGGTAACTCACATCACATCAAGAAAATAAAAGGGGCTGCCAATCATTGCAGAGCAAACAAAGCCATTGGATGACACAGGGATAGTTTACTTGTCTGTATTCTTGTTCCTGTGAGCTGCATACGGTACATTCTGAACACTATGTTTATTCAAGTGGCCTAAGGGTAACAAAATGGAACAGGCATCGATTCAGGAAAGCACTTGAACACATGCTTAAATTTTAGGCACTTGCATGGCTCCCATTGACATTAATAATGGGATTCAAGCATATGCTTAACTTTGCATGTGATTACGGGCTATCTTGAATTAAGATGTTTTCCTAAATTGATTGCACAATTTTTATGAAAAGGCAAATATTCCTGATTGCTGATAGGGTTTAAAGACATTCATTACCTTTGTCTTTGAACAGAAGAACCATGATTTAAAAAAAAAAAAAAGGAGATAGAAAAGTCCCTCTCCACAAAGATTCTTAATGTACAGTATAACCACTAAAAACATTAAAAAAAAAAACTTTAAAGAATCATCACAATGATACAATATAAAAACCAAATAAAATATTAGAAAGCCAAAGTGACATTTGTTTTAGATGGAATTACTGTGGTGTTCCCTATTGTAGAATTGAAATTAAGAAACTGAAGCTGGAAGAAAATATTTTAGAAACCACCCCCCAAAAAACCCTAATTTTCCTGGTTTGAAATCTGATCTACTGTACAGGAGTGTCCAACATTTTAAAAACAATACTTTGAATACCACTGGCTTAATTCTAACCATATTTCTATAACAAAACTATGCAAGCTTCCAAACTCAGCCAGGGGCAGTGGAATCAGGGGGACAAGGAGGCCTAGTGCCCCCTGCAATGGAAATATTGTGGGGGCTCCACACCCATATAAATGTGTGTGTGCCTGCGGGAGTTAGGGGAGGTGAGAGTGGGACCTAGAGGGGCTGGAGTGCACACTGTGGGGTCCGGGCTGAGGCCGGGGAGTAGGTAGGAACCCCTGAAACCCTCCTTCCCCGCCTGAAGCCAGCTGCCCCCTTCCCCGCCACAGAGTCTCAGTATATCCCCTTGCTTCTCCTCCTCCTATCCCTCTACCACTCATTTGCAGGGTACATCTACCCCCCTGAACTCAGCAAAAGACTAATCTGAAGAAAAGAGAGTCTTCTGAAAGGCTCTTAGGGCTTGATCCTCCAAAATGCTAAACACTGTGGCTCTGATCCAGCAAAGCACTTAAATACCTGTTTCAATGGGAGTACTAATGTGCTTAAAGTCAAGCATGTGCTTCAATGCTTTGCTGGACTGAGGCCAGAGTGTTCAGTACCATGCAGGATTAAGTCCTTTGCTGGCACTCTAAGCATACAGACTTTGAAAGTATTAAATACCTGAAGGTCGGCATGGCTAAAACAGACCTCAATCTTCCCTCCAAGGCCTACTTGCTATCTCCTTTCTTGATCCGTGTGGACAACTCCACCACCCTATTTGTCACTCAGGCCTGTAAACTGGCCGTTACAATTGGGTGTGTCCACATTTGAGATGTGGGAGGTATGATTCCCAATTTGTGTAGATATACCCACGCTAGGTCTGCTCAAGCTAGCCTAAAATAGCAGTGTGTCCACAGCTGCAGGGGTGGTGGTTCGGGCTAGCTGCCCCAGTACATACCCAGAGGATTGAGGGCAGCTAGCATGAATCACGCCTCCCAACTCAAATGTAGATGTTGCCTTTGACTCAGCCCTCTTTCTGCATAACATCTCTAAGATACAGCCTTTCTTATCCATCCACTCAGCTAAAACTCTCATCCAGGCTCTCACCATCTCACAACTCAATTACAGCACCACCCTTTGCTCTGGCCTTGATAAATACAACCTTGCCCCATTAATATCCATTCAAAAAGCTTCTGCAAGGTCATCTTCCTAGCCCATCATTTTGACCATGTCATCCCTCTCTTTGCATCCCTCCACTGGCTCACTTTTAAGGCCCTCCATGGTCTATCCCCCACCCTACCTCTCATTTGCTATTGAAATGTTGACTCATGCCTCCAATCAGCCCATGATGCCAGCTTCCATCACCCACATGTTAAACAAGCACCTTCGTGCTTTCTGCCATACTGTCCCTCATGCTCGGGAGGAGCGCTGCATAAACATCCACAAAAGTACCTAATTATTGTCCTTCAAAACCCACCTCAAAACTTACTTAACAATGGTAGGTTAGGCTGCTGGTGTGCTGAGACCACTGCCTATCATGCCAATCAGTACTATCTTGTTGTACTCTCCTGTTGGTCTATGTAGCCACTCTTGTCTTATGCTTAGATTGTAAGCTGTTTGGGGTAGGGACTGACTTTTTGTTCTGAGTTTGTACAGTGTTTAGCACAATAGGGTCCTGATACAACACCTAGGCGCTATGATACATATAATTAGTACTAACATTTCACATACAAATTTTACATACCAGCTGTCTGTAGACATGACTGTATACAACAATATTGCACCAGATACCTGCACATACACTTATATGCAGCAATACTGTAATAGTCCACATAATGATTTTACCGGTGTATATTGTTATGTAGAAAAACAATACACAAAATACTTATTTACATATGCATGCCACACCTAAAATCTATATACTTACTTGTATACATTTATCATTGAGTTCCCTATAAATATCCATCTAAAACAGAAATAAGCATTTTTTTTTAAAAGTATGTTCTACAATTGCCATTTACTGGAACAGAAATTGAAGTGGTTGGCTATGTTACAGGAAACTGCACGTGATTTTAGAATGACAATTGTATTTATACAGCTCAGAGCAGTATCTGAACAACAGAACTTTTAACTAAAAGTTATTAGGTAAAATCCTGACCCCATTGAAGTCAATGGGAGTTTTGCCATTGATTTCAACGAAGTCAGGATTTCATCATACTTTATTATATAATAGGTTTTATATAGACTCTTCTTCTAATTCAGAATGTGGCATAAGTAACGATTTCCGATAGCAAGTGTCCAAATTATCCAATAATATCTGCTTAATGCAATCAAGATAAAAGGTGGAAATCATGTTATGTTAATATAAATGGATTTGTTTCCTGAGCTTTAGTCAAATGGAACAAAAGGATCAAATTAACCAGGCACTACATGGTAATAATTGGAAGGCATTATGGGCACAATCCTGCAGTCTCTGCTCAGGTAAAACTCACTTACCTAATAATTGTTCCCACCTTCCCTCCCCATAGTCACCGGATGCCTAAAATAAAATGGAAATGATACATTTCCGCTTTGCAAGATGGAAGAGCTACAGATAAAGGCACTCAGGAATACCCTGCATGCTGGAGAACTTATGGCCCCATGTCTCTTTCTGGCCATGGACACAGATACCTGGAAAAAATCATGACGGGGTAGGATCTGATCACAGACAGAGGGTGCATTGCTCCCAAACATTTATATTTGAGTGTGTGGTTGCAGATGGGAAAGGATCATCAACCTGCAGCCTAAACACGCCAACAGCAGTCATGGAGCAGATGCACACCAGCAACTACAAGTCGAGGCAAGATTCTGATCTTCAGCTTCACATGCATATGGCTGAACACACATCCTATTTAGTCAGGCTCCGTGCTCTTAGAATTCTACCCATTGACTTCAATGGAAGCAGGATCAGAACTGGCGGGAATTTTTTCAGCAAAACATTTTTCAGTTGAAAAATGCCAATTTGTCAAAACTGAAACTGGTTGTGAAACAATGTCGGATTCAACAAACCTCCTGACTCAAAACATTCTGGTTTTCTGGTTCTGAACAAGATTTCATTTAGAAATTTAAGATAATTCGACAGAAAGAAACGTTAAAAAAATAAATGTTGAAACAAAATGTTTGAACTGACACAGATTTTTTTTCTGTTCATGAAAGTTTACAAGCTTTTGCCTTTTTGTCAAGATGGGAAAAAGTTTTGGATGGGAAAAATTTTTGATCTCTCAAAAATATTTTTAGGCTAGGAAAACCATTTCTCACCATCCTCTATGTTTCACCTTTTATATTATGTACATTTGTAGACCAAAAAGTGATATGGCACATTTCTACATGAGCTCTGTTTTCACCTGCCAAAAGGCATATCCCTGCACTGAGGCTGGGGAGATAGAAACTTGTTGCTGAGTAACACACTTTCTCTTATGCTCCCTTCTCTCTCTATCGTCTGAGGCTACACGACTGTAATGGCAGTTTGAAGTGAAAAGTCTGACTCTCCATGTGTGATGTGATTACCTACCAGGAGGGAAAAAAGAAATCTTCAGTGATATATTCTATAACAGGACATTATGAGGTAATTTAAAGTATGGTTCAGAATTTAAAAAGGCTATTAAGAAACCACTGCATAGTTCATGCAAGCTTTGAACACAATCCTTGATTAATCAGTACTGCATTTTCATTGAAAAAAACCAAAAACCAAAGATCAATTACTGTATTTCCACTACAGCAAGCATATTTGTTAAATCATTCCATGGCATGCTAACCCCTTTGGTTTCCAATATAAAGCTCTTGGTTTTGAAACTTCATTATCTGGACAGCTTTTCATAAATGCACTGAGAATTAGCCATTCAAGACATGGTCCTATCTTCAGATATACGAACGCAGATCACAATAAGTGGAATAATTTTGATGTCTGAAGGGCTATCAGCAGCCTAGCTGTAACGTTTTTGCTTGACTGGAATTCTATTGTCTCTAAAGATGGATTTAGCATAACTCTGTAGGTCTACACCTAGGCTTTAAGTTCCCTCAAGTGTGTGAGTCTGGAGGGTAATTTGATCAAAAGCCTTACCTACGCATGGGGTGGTCATATTCTACCTTCTGTAATGGATGTATCTGAAATACATTTCTTAAATATAACTATTTCCATAGACTATGTATCCTGTGACCAACTCAGCCATAGGCAGCATCATTTCAATGGGTGGTGGGTTTTTTGTTTTTAAATATGCCACTAGTAGCCACCATCTCCTCTCTGGGCACCCTTACAGATGGTGAACTGAGGCATAGAGAGACTAAGTGACCACCCCAGGTTACATAGGAAGTCCATGGTAGAGCAGGGAATTGAACCTATATCTCCTAGGACTTAGGCTAGTGTGCCAGCCATAGGGCCATTCTTCCTCCCCATACAGTCTTCTTTCAAATACAGCCTTCAGTAAAGCGGCATATTCTAACCACAGACTTTGTGAGGACATCCAGTAAAGTCAATGGGAGTGCTGTGCTTAGTACAAGAGTATACGGCCCACCGTGAATTGGTAGTTTCTTATATCAACTACATTTCACACATCTTTCAGCCAAGTTCAAAACACAGCCCTTTGAGCGGTCATATGAATGGGTGAAAATCTTTGATCACTGTCTATGATAGACATATGAATAATATTAAGAGAGGGTCATATTTTCTGCTTGATCTTTGATTAAGACTCCCATTGACATCAGTGGGCCTTGTGTGTGTAGAGGGAAGAAAGACTAGGGGCTAACATTTTGAAGCCAGGGTGCCCAAAGCCAGGCTCTTGAGCAGAAGAAAATGTGAGTCTGGAACCAAAACTGGTGTGTGGAAAACTAGGCCTAATTACTGGACCAAATAATGAGGGCATGGACTTTGTGGGGAAAAGACAGAAGAATAGATGGGGGCTACTGGAGGAAGCTTCACCATCATGGCTGCCACTCTCACTGTTTTCTGGAACACAGGGCCTTCATCACTCTGATCCTGAGAGATGTCCTGACCAGATTGGGCCAGAAGAGGGATACAGCTGACATCACTACTTCTACCAGCTCCAACTGAATCCCAAGCATCACCTGGGATAAAACAGGACTGCAACGACAACTCCAGCCCATCTCAACAAACTTCTTCTCTTTTCCCCAAAAGGACAATTATTACCATCTTTAATAATATCTAAGAGACTGTCAGACAAGGGGGTTTTTCTTCTAAAAGCTCTCTCCAGCTAAAGAGAAAGGGAACAAGGGATGATGTTAAAAAGAAAGCCTTACTCAATACTTTACATTTCAAATGCTTTAACTGTTTTTCCTTCTTTTCTGTATCTTTAATAAAAGATTAAAAGGATTTTTAATGATGTGTTTGCCATAGTATAAGCAGGCTGAGGTCTCTGTATACCAAACCCCAGATCCTGTTTAACTCTGTTTAACACTGGGCAGTGACTGAGTTATGTTAACACCTTTGGTTCACATAGTCCTTCTAAATTAATGCAACAGCTCCCAGGTTTGAAAATTTTGGCCATGGTTTTTAGTCAGAAAATTAAATATAATTCAATGCAAGTCAGCAACAGGTTTAAAACAGTCTACATTTTATATAAACATATGGGGCCTGGTTGTCCTTTCCCTTATATCTGTCTAAATCAGGAATAGCTCCATTAAGCTCAATAGAGTTATACTGGTATAAAATCAGCATGAAAGCAAAATCAGTGCCATGGTGCATCATGTGTGAGAGAACCCACAAGTCAAACAGCATAATACAGATATTAATAGTAGCCATTTTAATGAAAATGCAGCCCCCAAGTAGTTTTAAATGCTTTGCTGCTTCTTAATGTATCAATGTGCACTTCAAGCACTTCTTCATTTAATGGATACGTCACCTTAGAAATACGACATTTCAGTGTAATGGTTAAGAAACTTCTCCAAGTAAATCTACTACAGAATAGTGGTGAGCAGAGAAGGGGTTACCCATACAGCCATCTACAAGTATATCAAAGATTGTTTATTTAGCAGGTTTTAGGATTTTTTGGGGGGTAGAGATGTATGTAAAAAATAAATAAATAAAATAATAATACTCAAAAAGAAAAGGAGGACTTGTGGCACCTTAGAGACTAACAAATTTATTTGAGCATAAGCTTTCGTGAGCTACAGCTCACTTCATCGGATGCATTCAGGTTCCCCCCCACCCCCCCCGAATGCATTTGATGAAGTGAGCTGTAGCTCACGAAAGCTTATGCTCAAATAAATTTGTTAGTCTCTGAAGTGCCACAAGTTCTCCTTTTCTTTTAGCAGATACAGACTAACACAGCTGCTACTCTGAAACCTGTCATTATGCAAGGCACTGAATAATACTCAGTAATGTTCAGATTTTCAAATGGCCACCAGAGGGAGCCCATAAACTCTCATGAACATAAGTGACAGAGGCACATTGAAATTGACAAGAAAAATCTAAATAAAAAAATGGAACATAAAGGGCTACAGAGAAACAATAAACTATTTTCTTTAGTGCACACCAAGTTCTACACAGCTGCAGAGTTTCTAGAAAATGACAAAGCTGACTGACCATTATGCTGCTAAAACAATTTTTTAAAAGTTCCATGCTTTTTGGTTATCTATTTTGCCATAATTAGCATTCCTTTTAAAAAATTATATATGTATTGCTTTTGTTTTGGAGAGTGATGTCAAAGCAAGTAGATCTGGATAGAAAACTAAAATGCAGTCACCTGTGGAGTTTTGCATACGCAAACGGATGCATTTTAGGAAACCATTTGAAATTCTGGCTCTGAATGTACTGCTAATTAAATAATAAAGTTCTGATGTGTCAGAAAGTAATCGACCATAAATGAAGATGAACTGATGAATGTTTGAAAGATGAATAAGTCATGAGGACTTCTACAGTCTGGAATTGTTGGTTTATATGATACATAATAACGTTCAAGGAACAGGCTTTCGTGCTCCTTGAGAATTGTACTTCCCAGTGTGAGCTCATTATAATAAAGCAGGTTTAGGCCCCAGTCTTGCCATTTGCAACATGACAGTAATCGGGACTCCACATAGGTGCAGGGCTCTATATACAGGTTATAAATTGTCACATTGGACCATAGTAACTAGTAGAGAAATTTAGATTCTTTGGATAAAGGGATGAACACAATCCTACAGAATGCTGAGTCCCTTCTACAAGATGCTTAGCACTCTTAAATATCATTGACTTCAGTGAGTAGTGAAAGAACTCAGTTCCTCAGGATCTGAATTTAAATATTATATACGATTTCCATAAGTGTCTTTGTTATGTAGGTCTGAATCAAAATGAAAATCTTAAGGTAGAGCAAAGCCTGAAGATAGAGAAGACAGTTGACTGATAAGATTACACAGCAGTAGACATTCTTGGTTGTGATGTGTTGGCTTCTTTTCATTGTAAAAATAGAGCCAAGCAAAAATAAATTCAGAGAAGTCAGAACCAAGAATTACGAGTCTCAGTCCATACTAATCATCATAACAGGAGTCCGGAAGTGTCAGCAATGTGCTAGGTGTTTTCAAAACATAGCAGAAAGGTACAGTTTACTACCCCAAGGAGCTTACAAGTGTAATCTCCACTACGGTATAGTTATCACCTGCGCTGAAAACTATATTCAAAATAAACTGCAACATGAGGTTCATATTTGGCTGTACCCGTATGTCATAAGCTGTCTATGTGATTTAGTTTTTGGAGGTGGGCATTAAGTGATATTACGTAATGCTTCTACAGTAGTGCTTATCTCTCTATTTTCTGTTTTCACAGTGAACGTTAGTGTTTGCTGTAACCCCAAAATTGCATCACCATCAATATATAAATTAGTTTTTTCCCCATTTGTTCAATCCGTGTTGCATGTTGCTCTGGGGATTTGCTTTACATGACAGGTACAATACTTAAGCTTTGGATGCTTGATTAATGTACATTGAAAAATGGGCTATTAATTAATACAAAGGAAAAACTATTCTTCTAGTATTTGAATGGGAACTACTCCTATAGTGCATATTGCAAATTATGTGCAAATGAAAGTACCTACAGTACTTTTGATCTTAACCAAAACAAAACAAAAAAACAGAATACAGCACATGAATAATTACTCCTTGCTTCTCTAAATTATGCTGCCCTTGGAGTAGCTTACAATAGAGAGGATGCAAAGATGACTTAAAACCATTTTGCACACACTATCCCTCCAGGAGGCACAACCCAGAATCTCAGCTAGTGTATTCATCCATCCTATTTTTAGAGTGACCATCACATTATGGACCAAATACATATCAGTTAAACAAACTACATTATTAGAACATTGTAATTAAGGGCGTGGAGGAAAAGAGAGTTTGAAATCCCAGAAACTCCTAGTTAAAGTTTCACAAAGCCCTGATCGTTACAGCTTCTTCATTAGGGGGAAAAATAGATTAAAATGTATCTGGCCAAATTCTGATCTCAGTTATACTGGTATAAATGCCAACTAAAACCACAGAGTTCAATGGAGTTTCTCCGATTTACACAGGTATAACTTTAAATCAGAATCTTTCTCAGTGTTCTTACCTCCTTGATTGGCACCTAGAGTACTAGTATTAAGAAATACATTTTGAGAATTATGCAATATGTTTTGTGTAACTGAGGGGATTGCCAGGTATTCTCTTATTAGGGATATATGACGATGATAATAATACTACCTAGCTCTTATACAGGGCTTTTCATCAGTAGATCTCAAAGTGGCTTACAAAGATCAATATCATGATCCCCATTTTACAGATAGGGAAACTGAGGCATGGTGAGAGGAAATGGCTTACGTAATACCACCTCATAAATTAGAAGAGAAGTGGGATTCATGACAGGCTGCAGTTTCACAATACTCATAAAACTGAAGTTGTCCAAAAAGAAATACATAAGCTATATTCTTGATTTAAGATTATCCTGAAGAGGAAGATGTAGAAAGAAAGTTTGTTAATCAGTAAGCTATAACAGGCCTTTAAGGCACTCTGTGTGTGATAAAATTCATCCCTATGCAGAAAGCCAGTTAGAGGCCTATACACCTAGTGAAGTCGCAGTTGAGCCTTCCAAAATTGGGCTTAATTAGTGTACAGGATGTTTTTATGCCCTCTGCACAGGGGAGAATTTCACCCAGGCTTCATAGTCCTGTGAAGAATTATCCCTTTAATAATAATAATAGTAAACCTATTTAAAACGGCAAAATTATTCCGAATATTTTTTGCAAAATCTTAATGTCCACCTACTTTTCCCATCTGTTCTTTGGGCTCCTCCAGTCATGGACTCCATTGTCTGCTCCGTTCCCACCACTCTGCACAGTGGAGGGGTAATTTGTCTGGAACTTAGTCCCTGTTTCTCTTTGAGCCCATGCATTATTTCTTCTTCAAACGCTTCTTTTTTCCTCTTTAGAGCATGACTGATCCTTTCAGTAAAGTATTTTCTGAAACTGTGTATTAAGGTTTGGACCCACCAATAAAAGGCTGCTGGAAAATATCGTTTGTTTTCCTTTGATGCCACTAAACAAAAAGGTATTAATTAGAAGACCGATTGTGCCCCATTTGCTCATGCAGAGTCACACTGGTGTCTTACTCTCAGCTAGATCTTCACAGGCCTTACCCAGCAGGGCAGGGAAGTAAGCCCCCTTCATCTCCCTCTCAGCCCTGATGAGACTCCAGCCACAGGAGGGATTGTGGGGGCTGCTTGTTTAATACTCCCCATCAGTAAATGGGCAGGAAGCGAGTGGAGAGGGGCAGAGAACAGGAGGAGCCCAGACTTTGCTCCACCCACTTGTTGGCCAGAGTAGCTGCCCAATGCCTGGGGGTTGGGGAAGGGTGGTTCAGCTACTCCACAGTATTGCCAATCCCAGACATTCCAGAAATCATGAGTCAGGCCCCAAAACATTGTGATTGGCTTAAAAATCATGAGGTTTTTAAAACGGAGGTTCTTTTTATTTGCTTTCAGGGTTCACGTTTTCAGGCTTCTCTCAGCAAACAAGGTTTAGAAACATACTGTTTCTTGAAAATGAAAGCTGAGATTGTTACTAAATCACATGATGCCAGGAGGTGGGCTTTAAAAAAAAAAATAAAAAAAATCACCAAATAGTATCAGACCTGTGATTATTCCTGACAGGAAAAGGATGAAGTAACTCATTCTCCATCAAAGCATGACGGGGGAAAGAGGGTGGGGGGACATAGGAAGAATTGTGACTCAAATCACAGTTTGTTCTCTGGTCTGCTCCTTTGTGAAACTATAGGGTCAGTGGACAACTCACAGGGCAGGATACTAGTCAATGTGAGTGCTGTAAGTGGAATCTGCCTCTGTGTGGTTAAACAGAAAAGAAGTCGTTAGCTCTTTTCAAAATGTCAGAGAAAAGGATTTTTCCTTCATTAGTCATACCAATTTGTTTTGCCACCCTTCTCCCCCTCCACTCCCCAGCAACGTGGCTTAAATTTATGCTATTTTCTGCTACATAAAACTTTAAAATTTGTCTGTAAGACCTTATACAGTTTCTCAGCTGGTGTAAATCAGGGAGGCTGCACTGAAAGTAGAGCTATGCAGATTTACACCAGCTGAGGATTTGGCCCACAAATCTTATTTAAGGCCAAGTATAAAAAACCCCCACAAGAGTTTTCTATAACAGTGAAATTACAGTCTTTCAACAGTTCATGCTGATTGTGCCATCTGGCACGTGATTTAAGTACTTAAATTAAGCATGCAAATCAATGCAGTGTTGAAAGACATTACATAAATAATATTTTTCCACTTTCAAGCATCTTAACTTTTTTATGGCCCAAACTCAAAAGGTGCATGGAGAAAAACTATATGTGCAGATTTCCATGTGTCATCCTCCTTTTACAGGACTGCACCCTCTGTATATTTTACCTCACCAGCAATGGAATTTGCTCTACACACACGCCTCCAAATCACATGACATGATGCTATGTGGCTTCAGTTTATTCAAAAAATGATCATTAGTGCAGTTTAATTGGAAATGGATGAGAGGCATTTAAAAACCACCAACCAACAAACATGTTCCTCCATGTTAAAATTATTTCCCCCTATTCTAGCAAAGAAGGTGTAGCAGGAAAGACTTTTCCATTCCCAAAGGCTGTGGAATCGCCTCTTGGAGGCTACTGCTGTGTTATTCACTTAGGGGTTGTCTATATGGAGAGTTATTCTGTCATATTTATTCCTGATTAATAAGAGCATAACAGGAAGCCTGTTACTCTTGAAGAGCTAGAGCCAACACAGCTATGGAAAGGGAGCAAGATTCCATTCCTTCTTGTGCATTATCAATAGCAGGGGTGGCCTGCATGCGGCTCCTTGCCTAGACACTGACTCCGGGGCTGGAGCTACAGGTGCCAAGTTTCCAGTGCTCACTGTTCAACCCCTGCCTCTGCCACAGGCCCTGCCCCCACTTCAGCCCTTCCCCCAAGGCCCTGCCCCTTCCCACCCCCTTCCCCGAGCCTGTCGTGCCCTCGCTCTTCTCACCCCCCAGAGCCTCCTGCATGCTGCATGAGGCACAGGGAGGGAGGGGAGGCGTTGATGGGCGGGGAGGCTGGCGGGCAGGGCGGGGGAGCAGATGGGGGCTGCTGACAGAATACTGTGGCTCTTTGGCAATGTACATTGGCAAATTCTGGCTCCTTCTAGAGCACAGGTTGGCCACCCCTAATCAATAGGGTTGTTTTAATGTTTAATTTCCAGTCAGTTACAGCAGTGCAAACCCATTGAAACATACTTCTAAATGTATACTAACAGACAGCTTACATTTTCTGTTTTATTTATCCTCCAGGTAAAGAAAAAGCAAACAAGCCTACTAAACTCATTTAAATAACAATTCCAGAAAGACAAACCGGTTGCTGGATTTATTTTAAAGGGAAATATTAGCTTAGATGTACTGGGCTTGATTCAGCTCCACTGGCACTAGGGCAGCTATGTTTCAGGGCAGATAGATTCACACTGAAGGACGACGGGCAAAATATTTGTGCACTAGGTTTTCTTGCCCAGGGAGCCAACTTTAATTTGTGGCTGGGGCTCCAGAGGAGACCCATTAGCGGGGACTGGCTTCTAGCGATCCTCATTCCAAGTCAATTGCTCCATCCCTGCTTCTGCATGGTTTTTCCAAAGCTGGAGACCTGATGCTCCTCCTGGTGTGATCCAGGGATGAACTGAACTCACTGAATATTTATTGCTTGCCCTTTATTTAGAAAAAAAAATCAAAATTCTAGAAAGCCATAGAATAGGGTTATAATCATAAATGTGCACTTAAAACACACAGTTGGGGTGGGTGTGCAGGAATCAATAGCATGTTATGTTTGTAAAGGGTCTGCTCCTTTGAAAAGCAGAGATGACTCAATTTTAGAACTAGAATTTCAAGAAGAGAGGAGTTATTTCAAGAGGAGAGAAGTTACACACCCTCTTGATCAGGTAATTCTGTTTATTCTGTGTAAGGGATCTAGGACACCTGTGTTAGTTTAAAAGCTACTATATATACACAGCATTGACTGATAAATTTTGGCAAGTTCCACCTGTTATTTCCACATGTGTGCACTAAGAAAATACTCAGTGTAAACATTGACTTTGAAGTAGTATTAAAAACATTTATGATAAAGCATCAGTATAGTCCAGTATGTTAACCTGCTAAAACATACAGCATGTTGGCCTTGTTCTATGTTTCTTTAAAGAAACAAAAGAAAACACAAGTAGTGAAACCTGCCTTGAACACCACCTCCAATAGCCAATCCCTTTTCTTAAAGGGACACCACTGACTTGAAAAAAAAATCACTCTTCTGTCTGAAGTTGTTTTACCTACTCTTGTTACAAGTAACAGCTAAGATTATCAGAACTGAAAGAAATTAGAGGAAGTTATATTTCCCTATTTTTCTGTTTATTTTATTCATTTGACAGCCCTTCTTATATAGTCAGTTTATATCCTTATTGCACACACAAAAATGACACTTAGAGAACATTAAAGATCACAAAAGTCAAGCAATCACAAATTAGGCAGTGCCAGAAATTAAGGATGTTTGTGCAATTTGAATCTGACCCCCTTAAGTGTATTCATTAGGATACAGTCTTTAATTATATTATCACATACTAGTTTTTCGTACAGGACCCTTGCATCATTAAGTTCACAGGATGGATCTGCTCTGGGGATGAATCAAAGTTGTGCAGAGAAAGAGAGAGACTTGTCTGTTGCACCACTGCCTTGTTTGTTGCAGAAATTGGAGGGAGTATAGCGAATGAGGCATGGGATTGCAGGAAGAGAAAGGAAGATCTCAGGGTGAAGGCAATTGAATTCTGCCTTGGAGTACTAGATTCTATCCCTGCCTCAGAATTCCTATGTGATCTGGGCAAATCACTTAAACCAAATTTTTCACAAGTGGTCAGCGTAGTGCCTGAAATTATTTTTAACTTCTTTTTAAAAAAAAATTGACTAGATTTCAAGTTGGTGTTCCTACAAGTACCCATTTAAAGATATTCCCCCAGAGTTTCCAGTCAAATTTTGTTTCAAGAGGAGTTCTATGAGCAACCATATATTTTTTGCCTGCTGGGTGGTTGCTTAACACAGGTTGCACTGTATTTCTGTAGTTAACACCAGTCCATGCACATGGAACTAATTTGGTACTGGGACTAGTTTGTTGTCCCAGGTGCAGTTTCTCCTGGTTGAACTTGGCCACTAGTATTCTAATTGCTGAACTTTTCCTTGTTCTTACTGTATTTTAAAACATCCCTGATTAGTGTAGTCTTCAAATATCAGTTAGTTCATATGCTGTTGCTTGAACAGTGTAGATGCCACCAAACGCATTATGCACCTATATTCTGTCATGTAGGATGCTGCTGAGGAACAGATGTCTGTTGACACCATCCAGTCATCATGTTTTAGGTCTTCTGGAGGGTCTTTTCATCCTGTATTCATTGGGTCCAAGTCAAAGGTGATTTTCAGAGGGAAGTTGGTAGGCATTTGGAGCAGATGACCATATCTCCTAGCGAGCACTGGGCAACCATTTGAGAGAACATGACCCATTTAGTTAGAAAAAGGATCGCTTAATTCAATTTGAATTCATACTATTTTATGTATTTGGTTTGTGAAATACGTTCTTGAGGTGCCTCATTACTGACAATACTTATACAGTGCAGGCTTTAAGTTCTTTCTCAATGTCACCCATGTTGTTGACAGAGCCGAGGGAGATGAAATTACTGACAGACATTCTTGACTGGGTAGTTGATGATAGATGCTAGAGCTCACTGTGTTCAAAATTACCAAGTGGAAATTTTTTTCTTTACCCCAATTAATGTTCAGGGCAGTTTTTGCCACTGAGCTGTCCAGGGCTTTAAGTGCTGCAACCTGCTCATCCATTGACTCAACCGCTAACACAATCAACATCAGTGAGGTTCCTAGGTCATATGCCTAAAATGCATTTGCTTAGTATCTGGCCAAGCACATAGTCAATGAGGGCATTGAAGAGCCCTGGGGTGGCAACACATCTTTATGAAACACTTGACCTAACTCGGAAGAAGTTGATTCTTTTCCCACTTACAAGAACATAATGTGAGGAGTCATCTGCAGAGCTTGTGCAGGAGGCCTGTGAATTTCAAGGTCAAGCAGAGCAATTCTGTGTCAGAGTCGGATACAGTCCTGATATCCAAAGCAATGGGAACAGGGCACTTCAATTCTCATGCCTTCTTGATAAGCCCACACTGTGAAGATTTGCTCCATCATGAAATGTCCAGAAGTGAAGCCAGTTTTTTGTGGTCTTATCTTGCTCCTTAAGATTTCAGTGGCTCCGGCCAAGAAGACAGAAGACAAAACTTTCCTTGGGATGGATAGAAAAGTAATTCCAAGATAGTTACAACAGCCTTGTTTGTTGCCTTTGTGTGTCCAAATAATCATTTGGATGGGACCGACTCTGTTCTCCAGATGTTATTGAACAGCATCTGTGGCCACAAAAGAATAGCTGGCCCAGCACTTTAACAGTTCCACAGATCCTGCTGCTTTATTTCTCTTAAGCTTCTTTAAATAGCATCTTGAAATATCCCCATTGAATACTGTCTTGAAACTCACCTCTCTTACATTAAAATAATCTCCGTAAAAGTTTCAGTTGACTCCGAGATCTACTCTGTGCTATTAGTTCTTTGACCATGATGTACAGCTGGTAAGGAACTGGGATCCTAATGCTTTGCTTTCAAACAGCAAAATCTGCTTTCCTCCACTTGCCAGGGCACCCAATTACTGGCGGATGCTTGGTTTCACCTTTGAAGGGATGTATTGTTATTATACACACACGCTCATACTCAGTTTTGTGTATTGGCTTAGAGTCCTTGAGTTCTTTCCTGAAATATGTTGTTACTAAATAAAAATAAAAAAATAGGGGCCATGATCTCCTGTTTAAAAATCACATCATTCTGGGCATTGTCAGCAGCTCTGGAGGGTGTTTTAAGCCATTGTCCACAGAACAGGTTTCCAACTGGAGCTCAAGAAGATAGTCTTCTACCGCTGCTGGGGCATATCTGCACATGGAGATAGATACTTTAATGTGAGAGCCATGCCTTTCATTGGGCAAAGCAACCTAAAATAATGAGCTAGTATTTGGGGTACAGACAGCCAAAAAAGTTATCCTTAGGCAGCTTTCAAAGCACAAAATAATAATAACCATATTGCTGAATATTTCATGTTACTGAATTATCATCAATTTGGATGACTAAACGGTATGGGGAGCTGCTGGACAAGGTGGTCATTTTCTGGACTGCTAACCAAGCTATAATTAATTTATTATCAAATGTTCAAATCCAAAAGAGCTATGAATCTGATTAGAGCCTTTCAACCTTATCCTTTGGGAGGCCACATCTGCTTCAGGAAGCGAGACATTCTAGGCTTTGATAACACTGCTGCTGACACTCTTTCCTGTTTGACTGGCAGAAGTTCAGGTAGCTGGTTTGAGAGGTGGGATCCAGAGCCCACAGTGATGCTAAATGGCTATAGACTATAGTTTCCTGAGAACTTTGGCACTTCTCAAGGCCCAGTTCAAACTCTGGGTTTCTAGTTTGCAATGAAATGGAAACTCATGGGAATTGTGTCATTTTGAGTTTTGTAGAACCATTTCACAACATAGGTCAGATGCAGCCTTGCTTCAAATGGGCACAATTCCACTGAAGTTAAAAGAGTTACACGAGAAGTGATTTAGCTTCCTGTGCAACTTTCACAATAAGATACTCAAGTCATCTTCTAATTTCTCACTCAAAAGCTTTCAGTTTTACAAGACAAATACAGTGTTTGTCCTATGTTTGACAAGAAAATGTTCAGTTGAAGAATCATAGCCCTGTAATTACAGATGTTTCAAGCCCAATAATCTTTTGTTTACATCAGTCAGTGATCAATTACTGCTCATTTTCATCATAATCCTAGATTGCTTTGGACCACTCAGTAATAATTCTAGCTTGCTTTCATCCTTCCTGTGGTGAACATATACCAATAATTAAAATCTCTCAGCAGAAGAAATCAACATAATTTGGAGTTTTAGGATTGTAAAGCTGCAAGAAATGGGCCTGTATAGAATTGTGAGAGCAACAGCAGTGACTAATTGTGAGAATCTCCTCCAGCATGGGGTGTTTTGTGTCAGTGATGAAATACTAGTTGAGAGACCTCAGCCATTTTAACTCTCTGGGTGCCTACTCTTTTTGTTAGAAAAAGGTCCCCTTTCATTTAGTTACTGAGACAGACAACACAATTAATTATGGAAAGATGGGTCTAGAGTTGCTGAGAACTTCACTGATAATATGGAGAAAAATCTATATAGGTACCTATTATGCAATATCAGTGAATTTATTCTCAGAATACACCTGTGAAGTAGCTAAGTATCATTATTCTGATGCAGAGATTATATGACTTCCCAGTCACACAGGAAGTCTGTGGCAGAAGTGGTATTTGAATGCTGCTCTCCTGCGTCCTAGCCCAGTACTTTAACTGAAAGACCATCCTTCCTCCACATAAGTCATAATGATAAAAGTCTGACAACTGACTGGTCTGCATCTTGTCATCTATTGTAGTCAACCTAGCTTTGCATCACATGGGTGGGGCTAGTCAGAGAGAGAGGACAAGTAATGAGCATAATGGTGGAAGGACTGGGGGAACCTAGCAAAGGCTGACATCAGGCTGATGTTATTCTTACTAGGTCTTTAGTAGCTTCCACCATGATGATTTATGAGTCCAGTCAAGTGCTGAAAGAAAGAAATGAGGCTTAACATTAGCTTTCTAAAGATAACAATTATGTCCCTACAGAGGAAGGGCATAAATGATGGATAGATGTCTACAGATAGACGACATTAGCAGAGAGATACTGAAAGCGGTGCTAGGTTTGTATATATACAGTACCTAGAGAGCTGTATTAAGAGAAAGGATGAGAAGAGAAGCTGCAGAAACAAAGTGTTCCTTGGAGTCCCAAAGCTTAAAAAGCACTTTGTAAGAGGAAATGTGTATCCAGTGATAATGAAATGAGATTTGACGAGGGTAGTTCCAGCCATGATTGTGTCGCTGTGGCATCCCTTGTCCCTTTACTGAGCTGTATGTTTCTTATACTGATAACTTTAGTAATGCAAAAAGCACTAAAGTATATAAGCCAGTTAACAGCAGCCTGAATTAAGTCACCCGCCTCCCCGCAAAAAGACACAGTTATATCAAAAGTCTATCAGTTTAATCGTCTGTGCCCACTATTGCACAGGTGGCTGGTCCAAAGCCCACTGACATGGAGTCCTTCCTCTTACTTCATTTGATTTAGCCCATTCAAACTATCCAAACAGCGGATTATTTCAAGGTGAGTTATGAAAGGAAGATTACTCTTGGCTCTATATTCACAAAGGCAAGTCAATTTAAAGGCCGGCAGACACATCTGTGCATACTCTGCGGTTTGGTTCACAAGAGGTTGGCAGCAAATCAACACCTTCACGTACGCTTGGATTCTGGAGTTCTCTGAACTCCAACCTCCATGGGAATGTCCCCCACTTATCCCCCAGCATTTCCAGAACTGACTAGAAACATTGCACTTCTCCTTCCTTAAAACAAACACCTCCATATTGAGATAAGCAATTCCCTTCCTGAGTCTGGGGGCGGGGGGGAGGGGGTGGGAAGCCATTTCCCCCTCAGCTGGCTCTGTGGCAGGCCAGCTAGCAGAAATAAATTGTTTCTAAATAGGTTTCTCAAAAATCCACATCATGTCAGATCCACAAAGTATATTCCAAAAACAGGGTTGAGGGTTTCAGGTATATTACTGTCACAACCCTACTCATCTCTGTCACAATGCCTACAAAACATTTGAAAATAGTTGTGCAGCTGGGCCTGATCTAAACTCCACTGAAGTCCATGGGAATCTCTGCTGACTTTAGTTGTCTTCGGAACGGGCTTCCGGGGTACTTCCCCCTTTATTGAAATAACCATAGACATCTAACTGTTAACTTGTGCTCCCCTGTTTTGTTTCCTGTAACCACCTGGTGTCTCTAGTTATACATTTGTATTGTAAGCTCTTTGTATGCACAGCACCTAGCCCCAAGAAGCCCCACGTGGGCATTATGACAATACACACCATTAATGAACGACTAGTAGAGCCAGCAATTAATTTAAAAAAAAAATCAAATGTCAATACATTTTTTAATTTTTAAAGAGAGAAAAATTAGTACCTTTTAAAAAATTTTTTTTTAAAACACAAGAATTCTCCATTTTAGTATTTTTAATCAACCGTGGAGCTGGTTGATATTTTGTTAATTTTGAACTGAAAAGTGGGGGAATACCTATTTTTTCCCCATTTATTCTGGCCAGCTCTGCTAGTTAGATTTCTGCTGCCTCTGATGTGTATTTTCAAAATAGCACCTATTAACCTCCTTTGGGGTTATTTTTAACATTAACACTGGTGTACTAACAGCTCATACTACAGATTGGCTTGTAAGGGCACATTTGATTACTTCACACCACCAATACTTGTTTCCCTGATGACTTTGTCCTCAGCAAAATACACAGTCCCAACAGCTGAGAGTGTTAATTAGGAAAGAGGAGCTGACTTTGATTTTTCACTTTGCATGTGAGTGTGTAAAAAAAAACATTATTCCAAAAATGGGCTGGTACTTGAAAAAAAATGCTCTGAAGACATGAAGCCAAATAAGGACTCTCCCAAAGGACCAAACAAAATCAGAGCGACCAATAATGTAATGAGAGAACACTGAGTTAAAAAAAAAATAAAAATCACTACGGCTTCTTAAAAGAAATGGGCTCTATTTATTGCCCTGTAAACCTGTGAGGGAGCAGACCACTGGCACTTCAATCTCCTTGATTTGGTCAGGGACTGTAAAAATGTTGACATTTTCCCTCAACCTTATAAGAAAATAACTGTAGTGTTAATGGATGTATTTTTTTAAAAAAATGCATGGAACATGTTTTATATTTTTAACTGCATCAAACTAAAGAGTCGAAAGGAGCTGAGCTACACAAGGAGGTTTCATTCACAAGACCACCACTCTGGAGACTTAGATTTAGACCCAGTCTGCTGCTGGTCATAAGTGAATCTGGACCACATTAGGAGCGGCTCTTGTGCTACAGTGCAGGGAGAAAGGGGCCGGAGCCTCCTTCCTTGCCTGCTCCACAGAAGTGAAGTTCCTGCATTCACACTCATCTTGGGTAGGTGCAGTTTCCCGCTAACCTTAACATGGGCCAATGGCTAAATGCCACAGTTTGGGCCATTGAGTTTCAGCGATCTCGTCCTAGTTCCCAACGCTATTATTTTCTCTTATCACAAACCACCATGCAATTCAACATGAGTGGCCGTCCTGCTTAAGCAAGGCTTCGTTTGTTTTTAAAGAACAGATAAGATTAATTTAGAGTATTTTGTTTGCCTTTGCAGTAGATGGGAGGATGCCACACACAGTGATGTGTTACTGGCAGTTGCATATTTGTGTAGCACATTATACTATCCTAATGCACACAGTAATGACGGAGGACAACACTAAACGATTTTTTTTTCCATTGTAGGTCCCAAACCCTTGCTCTCACACACAGCTTTACTAAAGTCAATGGAACTCCGCGCAGGTGCAAGCATCCTCCTGCATAGATCTCATTGCAGGATCAGGGCCTGTAGCTCAGAGCCTCAAAAAGGTATTTAGGTGCCTAACTCCTGTTGTTGAGGATTTGGGCCTACATGCTTAATTTGTATTGAAATGTAGCTAGAAGATTTGTTAAGAACTCTGATTTTCAGGTAGTTGTTTCCATTTTACACCCGAAGACTCCGATCCTGCAAAAACGTATGTATGGGCTTACCTTTACATACTGATAGTCTATGGGGCTACTTACAGTGTGTAAAATTAAGCACATGGGTAAGTCTTTGCAGGATCAGGGCTCAGAATAGTAAAAATAATGCCCTTGGAAATCCTGCAGATGTCATTCTCCAGGCTAGGTAATTTTCATTCTACGTTAAAAGCAAATCTTTTTAACACTAACAAGTATCAAACGGAAAGGCTCGTAACATTTTTGGCTCCCTCCACTTTCTAGTATAATTTTCTTGGATTCAACTGCCTTTACGAATTTTACATAAAATAAAGCTGCAGGGCACTGATGCCTAATTCTTGCTCTGTAAGAGTAAATAAATAAATAAAAGCACTAATGAAAGGCTGTTAGTAGGATTAAATGCTACTAGAATGCATTTATTTCAATTTACAATGGCCCACAGTCTGGAGACTGTTCTCTTCCCATTCTAGTGCCAATTAAGAAACAACAAAGATTTACAGATGAGTTTCTTTGTTTCACACACACTTGAAAGTGAAGGGTATAATTTACGAAGAGTTCAAGATTCAAATGTTAACTATCTGACTTGCCTTTAAGCGAGCAGAGCTCTGAGCATGATAGAAATGCTGACTGGAAGAAAGCACATTTTTCAGGCAGGTAGAACTGAGTTAACATCGCAAACTTCTGAAGACCCGTTTAATATAAATCTTTCTTAATATCCAACCATTTTTTTTGCTGTTCTTGCCAAACAGGTACTTTCAGACTTATTTTCTCATATTTTCACAAAAAAAGTTTTAAAGTATAAAAAGACTGCTCCCCCCCCCCCCCCAACCAGACCAAAAATATGACCAAGGATTATATGGAATTGGATGGATAATCTCACAGAGAATCTCAAGGGAAATCAGGAAGCTGGTTCTAAGGTTAAGCATCTTTTAGAACTGAGGTAGTGGTGTACTGAAAAAAATCACAAGGCACCTATTTGGAAAAACACAATGCTTAAGCCAAAATTGTGCATAGCTCAGTTTCCAGACTTGAATATAAATGGAGTGTAGAAAGTTGCAGCAGCAACGTACCATCTTTAGTCTGTTCCCAAGCACTTATAACTGGATTGGTTCGCTATAGTTATGTAGGATTGATGGTACTAACAGGTCATTTTCAGAAGCAGAGTCCATGCTTTCATCCATAACTGGATAATATATTGATCAGTGTATCAGAGTTGTGAACATGGAGAAGTTTAAAAGAGATCTCCTGAAATATGATCCCCTCTCAGTAGATAGGTTAAAAAACCATCTGTGTTCGTACAGTGCCTAGCATAATGGGGTCCCGGTCCAGGGGTGGGGCTTCGAGGTGCTACAGTAATATAAATAATCATATTTTTCCAGGAGACAGAGGGTCTTTTTCCAGCTTCATAATGCAAGCACTACTACCGATACCCTGCTCAATGGATATCTGGTGTGCGCCATTGTTTACGTCAAAAAGAAAAGCTGAAGATCATGTTAATTTCTCACTCAGTGACTGATGGGAAAACATCATCTTGTGCTTTTTGAAGAGATTCCTTAATTTAATTTAAGAGTAGAAGTCTCAACATTACTGCACTGCAGCAACTGGAATTGCAATGGTCAAGATCCTGTAGGCATGGTGAAAAAAAGGGCAGGAACTTTTAAAGTGGCACACCACTAGATACGACCATTCTCAGGGATGCTAGTCTTTAAAAAGGGAGTAGGGTAGAACCTCTCAGACAGATGTGTTCAAGGAATATGGTCAAGGTGAGAGGTCTACTTTAAATAAATGTCATTAATCTGAAGAGCAGAAATGTGTTCTTGCTCCTGAAATTGCTTTGGAAGTAGATGAACAGTATAAAAAGATACAATGTGAAAATATCAGTGGCTGCATCCTTTTGCACTGAAAGGAGCAGATAGCTAGCTCAAGACACTTTGAAATTACAGTTCTGACAAAAGAAAATATTGATTGGACTTGACAGCAATTATTGTTATTATTATCATCTGATTTAAGTACTGTTGGTGCTCTTAGTCAGCTCATGGATCAGTTGAGTTCCTCTGGAGGGACTCTTGTCTTTGCATTTTGTTGACATGTGTGTGATCTAGGAGAAAGTTCACAGAGTCCAAATTTCAAAGTTGCATGTGGAAATATTTACAGAAAAACAAATTTTAAATTTTCACTTGCAGATATTTCAGCAGAAGCACTTGGATACTCATCATAGAATCATAGACTTTAAGGTCAGAAGGGACCATTATGATAGTCTAGTCTGACCTCCTGCACAACGCAGGCCACAGAATCTCACCCTCCCACTCCTGTAACAAACCCCTAACCTATGTCTGAGCCATTGAAGTCCTCAAATCGTGGTTTAAAGACTTCAAGGTGCAGAGAATCCTCCAGCAAGTGACCCGTGCCCCATGCTTCAGAGGAAGGCAAAAAATCCCCAGGACCTCTGCCAATCTGCCCTGGAGGAAAATTCCTTCCCCACCCCAATATGGCGATCAGCTAAATCCTGAGCATGTGGGCAAGACTCACCAGTCAGACACCCAGAAAAGAATTCTCTGTAGTAACTCAGATTCCACTCCACCTAACATCCCATCGGGCATATTTACCGCTAAGAGTCAAAGATCAATTAATTGCCAAAATTAGGCTATCCCACCATACCATCTCCTCCATAAACTTATCAAGCTTAGTCTTGAAGCCAGATATGTCTTTTGCCTCCGCTGCTCCCCTTTGAAGGCTGTTCCAGAACTTCACTCCTCTGATGGTTAGAAACCTTCATCTAATTTCAAGTCTAAACTTCCTGGTGGCCAGTTTATATCCATTTGTTCTTGTGTCCACATTGGTACTGAGCTTAAATAATTCCTCTCCCTCCTTGGTATTTATCCCTCTGATATATTTATAGAGAGCAATCATATCTCCCCTCAGCCTTGTTTTAGTTGGGCTAAACAAGCCAAGCTCTTTGAGTATCCTCTCATAAGACAGGTTTTCCATTCCTTGGATCATCCTAGTAGCCCTTCTCTGTACCTGTTCCAGTTTGAATTCATCCTTCTTAAACACGGGAGACCAGAACTGCACACAATATTCCAGATGAGGTCTCATCAGTGCCTTGTATAACAGTACTAACACCTCCTTATCTCTACTGGAAATACCTCGCCTGATGCATCCCAGGACCGCATTAGCTTTTTTCACGGCCATATCACATTGGTGGCTCATAGTCATCCTGTGATCAACCAATACTCCAAGGTCATTCTCCTCCTCTGTTACTTCCAAGTGATGTGTCCCCAGTTTATAACAAAATTTTTTGTTATTAATCCCTAAATGCATGACCTTGCACTTTTCACTATTAAATTTCGTCCTATTACTATTATTCCAGTTTACAAGGTCATCCAGATCTTCCTGTATGATATCCTGGTCCTTCTCTGTATTGGCAATACCTCCCAGCTTTGTGGCATCTGCAAACTTTATTAGCACATTCCCACTTTTTGTGCCAAGGTCAGTAATAAAAAGATGAAATAAGATTGGTCCCAAAACCGATCCCTGAGGAACTCCATTAGTAACTTCCTTCCAGCCTGACAGTTCACCTTTCAGTGTGACCCGTTGTAGTCTCTCCCCTTTAACCAGTTCCTTATCCACCTTTCAATTTTCATGTTGATCCCCATATTTCCAATTTAGCTAATAATTCCCCATGTGGAACCATATCAAATGCTCTACTGAAATCGAGGTAAATTAGATCCACTGCATTTCCTTTGTCTAAAAAATTTGTTACCTTTTCAAGGAAGGAGATCAGGTTGGTTTGGCAAGATCTACCTTTTGTAAAACCATGTTGCATTTTGTCACAATTACCATTGACCTCAATGTCCTTAACTAATTTCTCCTTCAAAATTTTTTCCAAGACCTTGCATACTACAGATGTTATCCACAGAAACAATACCATGTGACTTACCTGACTAATCACAACTAACCAATGCAATTTGAGTAGTGAATATTCAGAGCCATTAACAATCAATTCAAAGTTAAAAAGCTTTGCAAAAACATTCAAATAATTCTGAATGACAAATATGAGGAAATCACAATCTGCTTGTGTATATTCACTGTGCACAGAAATGATTGAAATGATCAAAATGAATTATTCCTATAGAATAGTATACTGTTGTAAACAAGTTGGTCACTCTCTGCGCACCCCTTCATGACCATGGTGCCTCTGCACTGCCCTGCTCTCTATTTATTCTCCCTCTTCCTGGCCTTTTTATACAGGCACCACAAGCTTGCTCATCTAATAACCACCCTTATCAGGGTCTGGGTTTATTCAGACAAAATCAACTCAAAAGTAAAACTCAAAATCCTGAATCTGTCCTGGGGCCTGGCTCTTACCACAGAGCATAGATGAGTGAAATGGTTCCTTCACAGTCTTTTTTTTTAAATCAGTTCTTAGGAGGTGACCCACTGTGGGGTTGAGCTTGGTAATACCCTGCTCCAAGCTGACATCCTTGTAGACTTCCCAGTCAACCCTTTAAGAGAATTGCTTCATCTGTCTTATAAGGAACCAGCTGCTTGAGGTTCCCTCTGCATGCCAGCTATCTCTGGTTGGCTCATTTTGCAACCCTGCTCCAGGCTTCACCACTTCTGCAGGCAGCTCCCTCACTCCCTCTGCTCTCCCACAACTGTCAATTTGCTGATATACTTAATTTCAGGAAGGATGATATTTTACACATAAGGAAAGCAGTAATTATGTTACACTTAATAAGCTTCTGCTCTTTTTAACATAACCTCTTTTCTTAGACCATGAGCCAGCAACAGGATACAACCCCAGGGATCCTTTGGAGGATGGGAGTTTGTCTTCTTTCTTAGTCTAATTCATTGAATGACCACTAAGGAAATATTCTGCTGGCTGAGAGATTCTTGATGACTCCTTATTCACATCCTGTATCATCTCCACAAATTTAATTTGTCTTTCCACCCGCTGATGGGCACTAGACCCACTCTAGATTGGCACAGGAGAGTCACAAAGAACAATTTTACTTAGTAACTAGGTGTTATTACTAGAAAAACAACTCCTATTTTTATTATTTAGGTTAGATTCAGTCCTGGATTGGCAAGAGTTTTCTATTATGTGACGATAAATAAAACCCTTTTGAAATAATATTTTTGAACTCTAATAGCTCAAATACTACTTTTATAATAAAAATATTAAATTTTATATAGTTGAGAGCCTGTGTGAAAATTTTCAGTCTGGAGCCCATTTTTGCAATTAAATAAAAAACCCAAGAAAAGTAGCTTATGGTGTAAATGCTCGTAGACCTTTATCTATAGAGAAAAGAATGACATTACTATAATGCCATTTAATGTTTCTTGTTCCTTCTAGGAACAAACCCACACAAACCCACACAAACCCAGGTTTGAATTAACTCCCAGTGTTTAAATCTGTTGTTAACGGAGGACAGATTGGGAAACAGCAAAACCTTCTCATTCCATTGCTTCTGAAGATATCCTGATGCCACCTTTGCAATTGGGACCACTTGGCCTTCTTATTAGTAACCACAACAGACACAAAGGAATTGTAAGGGCCAGATTATGGCCCAGATCTTGTAATGAGCTCTCTACAGGCAAATCCCTGTGCCTGTGAAGAGCTTATTGCGGGACTATGGGTATGTCTACACTGCAATTAGACACCCACGGCTGGCCTGTATCAGGTGACTCGGGCTCGCAGGGGTTGGGCTAAGGTGCTATTTAATTGTGGTGTAGACACTGGCTCAGTCTGCAGCCCAAGCTCTTGCAAGGTCCTAGATCTTGGGCTCCAGCCGGAACCCAGACATCTACACCACAATTAAAAAGCCCCTTATCCCAATCCCCTTGAACATGAGTCACCTGGCGCAGGCCAGCTATGGGTGTCTAACTGCAGTGTAGACATGCCCTGTGATCTCTGCTGAAGCAATGTAAATGTGGAGTACCTCCTTTGCAGTCAGTGAAGTTACTTTGGATTCCACCAGTGTATTGTAGATACGAATCTAGCTCTCAATGGTCATAGAGACTTCCCTGTTCTCTTTTAGGTTCTCCTTTTCCTCCAACTCATAGCTGAATCATGCTGGTTTTGTGTCAGGTGGAATTTGTGTGTGGAAATCTGCATTGCTTGCTACTCCATGTGGTATAGCTGTTCTGTGGATAAATAGTGGCTCTTAAACATTCTATACTGGAGTGGTTCTCAAACTAGGGCCGCTGCTTGTTCAGGGAAAGCCCCTGGTGGGCCGGGCCGGTTTGTTTACCTGCCGGGTACGCAGGTTCAGCCAATTGCGGCTTCCACTGGCCACGGTTTGCCTCTCCAGGCCAATGGGGGCTGTGGGAGGCGGCGCGGGCCAAGGGATATGCTGGCTGCTCTTCCCGCAGCCCCCATTGGCCTGGAGCGGCGAACCGTGGCCAGTGGAAGCTGCGATTGGCTGAACCTGCGGACGTGGCAGGTAAACAAACCGGCCCGGACCGCCAGCGGCTTTCCCTGAACAAGCGGCGGCCCTTGTTTGAGAACCACTGGAATACTGAATGCGTGACACTTTTCAGCAGCACTAAGGGCCTGATTTAACTCCCCTATTGAATTGAATGGGAGTCTTTCCCTTGTCTTCAAGGAGACAGAATTTGATGGGGTTTTATATTTATCACTTTAAAATAAAAACTAAATTAGTCTGAACTGGCAATTCAACTGAAAACTGAGCCTGACTGTCATTCTCATGGAACACTATGAAAACTATAAATAATTATTGAAAATTATGAATGATTCATTAATTTTTAAAATGGTGATCTATATTCATGGTATTCATGTTGACTTTTGGTATCATGGACAGTGTGTATGTGTGTGAACACAGACATGGGTACAGTATTTAGCATTCCAGAGAGACTGGTTTTACACAGGGGTAAATCCACTGGTTTCACTGGAGTTACTGATGATTTACACCAGGGTAAATGAGAATCAGGCTGAGCAACTACACACATTTTTCAATGCATAATTTTACTCTGTTGTAGGAGCTAGAGCTAGTTCATTTTTTTTTAACCAAAATATATTCCTGTTGGAAAATATGGTTTTGTCTAAAGTGACATCTTTCATGGGGGAAATGTAGCTTTCAACTACATTTTATTAAAATTTTCTGATTGGAAGAATCTAAATGAAAAAGATGAATTTGACAAGTCAAAACGTTGCATTGTGATTGAATTTTAAAAAAATTCCTATTTCAACATTTCATTAATTTTTTTCATTTCATGAAAAATTTCTGTATTTCATTTTGTCCTTCTGATTTGGAATAGAATATTATTTTTGGAGTGTCAAAATGTCTCATGAAAGGAAAAATCCATTTTACAGATACCTGCAGCAGGAGCCATGAATTACACACTCCCCAGAATCACAAAGTGTGGGGTAAATACACATATGACCATTTATTAGGCTAATATATACTTTTATTAATAATAATAATAATTTGAAAGGCTGTTACTAGGACTCTTTTCTTAGCAATGTTCTGCCTCAGCTAGTATTTTCCTCATTCTGGTCGACGCATCATATCATAATAGAGTCTTTGGACATTCTATTTAGAGTCCAAAGAAATAAATTTAAAAAGAAAAATAGATCAGATTTGAAATAATTTTAAACACATTGTTTTTATTCTATTTTTATTTTTTTAAAGGAAAACTCACCAGAAGAAGGGGGCTTGTCCAAATTTTTAATAGTTAATGTTGGCAAAATCCTATTTGCCTTAATCATACAAACCCTAATTCAATAGGGTACTTAAGCATATGCTTAATTTTAGCCAATGGGATTATTTGTATGTTTCAAGTTAGGCATGTGCTTAAGTACCTTGTTGAATTGAGGGCCACCTGTAATTTCAATGGAGTCAATGGGACTGCTTGTATGGGGGTAAAGCAACTTGGATTCGGCCCCACGTATAGAGAAAGAAGCTTTGGATTTTTGACAACATTCTCAGGCAGAAATTCCTTTCTGAACAGTGAGTTACAATTTAAAGAGTCAAGTTATATGTAAAAAAATCTTTTAAATGTCATGTATTATAATTGACTGGTTCTCTTGACTAAATCTATTTCATGACAGGGAAATCCTATAGAAGAAAGATTGTTTTAAAATCCCCACTAAATGGTACAGTACTATATGCATTCCCTACTCCAGCCTCCAACACAAATCAAAATCTTTGAGTTATGGATAATGCCCAAGGCTGGAAAGAGAGCCAAATACCTGCCATCCTGTCCTTTTTCATTACCCTATGGGAAAAGGAGAAAAAAAAAAGTGCCCTACTGGGGCAGTCAGCCAACAGCCCACACAAACCCACTGTGCCTCTTTACAGCAATGCAAGAAAAGGTCTAGACTAGGAGAGGGAGAGGGTTTGGAAAACTCTGTACCACAAACTATTGCAAAATGCTTTACAAGCACTGAATGGCAAAAGGAGACTCAATCAATTGCTGGCCATGATATTAGTCTTGCACTGTTCAACCACTTCTATGCTATTAACTAATGCACTTGTGTCGCTAAAAGTGAAATTCCTTTTTGATATTGTTGCACTTCTTGTAATAATGGAATTACCGATTTCTTTTAAAACCTGTTTCGTGCTCTCCAAAGATGTTTATTTTTTCTATTTTTAATATAATGATTAATCAACTCTAACAAGCATCCTCCAGGCCAAACAGCTGGGTTATTGCTCAAAAAACAGCTGTTTCATAGTTAAATATATCCTTACTTCATCAGCTTGCTGAGGATTTGCTGGTGGCTTGTCTTTAAACATTTCACTGATAGTGAGAAAGTCTTGTGCTTAATCATACTTTCTGTTACAAAGGCTACATGGTTTTAAAAAAGCACATAGCAAAAAAAAAAAAAAAAAAAAAAAAATTGGAAGAAAGCTCTCCCCACCCCCGAATACCACACATAAGGTTACTACCAGATGTTCACTTTACATCCTGCCTGGTTAAAAAAAAAAAACCCAAACTTTTTTTATTCAAAAATGTCAATATTGTTTAACAGCAAATGTAATATAATTATAGTATTCAATAAACATTTAACAAGACACAGGCATTTTCGGCAAGAAAATATTACTAGAGTGAACCTTTTAGCAGTTAAATTAGTAATTTCTTTTATAACATCTGGTGCGCAGTCTCTAATTTCTAAAGTTTTGGAAAGAAAAACCATTGGGCAGATTTTGAGTTATGAATAATTTGCCAGTTGTTTACCTTTATGCCAATCTTATTCTTCCCTGCATAGATGCAATTGAATACATTACAAATGTGTTTTCCATAAAAGTTCTAAGATTTTGGGAGGGGGCAGTGGAAAATGAATTAAAGCCATTCTGGCCATCTAAACTCATTCCCATTTCTATCATCATTCTCCCCTGACACCATCATTAGCCTCCCACATGGAGACTAGGGTCTGATCCTCCAGTCCTTAGAGTTACTGTTTTATATGCACAATGATTCTGACCCAAAGCCACTGATCTCAGTGAGAGCCTTCCTACAGACTCAGAGGGCTTTGGATCAGACCTAGTGCAAGGAAAGTACCTCTGAAAATGGAATTGTAATGGGTGCACATTAGAGCAGTGAAGGGCAACTTCAGCCATTGGATAACATACGCTAAAGAAAAGCTATTCAGTGCTAAGGTGAAAAGTTCCTTCCACCTGTTGCCCCTCTGTGGGGATAGCCAAAACACAACCTAATACTTTGGCTGGGCATTGTTTCCTTGGAATTGGCCCTCCGAATAGGAGAGGGTCCTAAGTGTGTTTCTTAAATAATATCCCCAATATTTCTACCTCTATCGTTTTCCTGGTGAAGCAGGGGTTCTCAGACTTTTTCATAGTGTGGACTTTCTTAACAGGATGATGATTTTGTAGACTACCTCCACTCCCATTTGCAATGGAATCATCCTTCTCCACAGCCAACAGAAATTGCATAACACCACTCTGGTAGGTACAGAAATCGCCTACATGAGAAGTAAGGTTAGGAATGTATCTGTAACTGTAATGAAATTTAGCAGCTGGAAATAAGGCACCAGCACCCATGGTTCCCTGCTTGCTCTCTGCAGACCAACAGCAAGTCCCCACAGACAACCAGTTCTCCACAGACCACATTCTGGAAACCCCTGTGGTAACTCATTCTACAACTTGTTGATTTCCTGAATGTAGTTTACTTCTTAAACTTTTGTCCCAAATACGTGATAATCTTAATGTTAATAATATTTAACTGTTAACTGTCAGATCATCCATCTGTGGGCAGTTTTTGGCCACTACATGGCCCAGGATCGGTTTATTATCCTATTCTATCTGCTACATTGTTTATTATTAAATCCTAAAAATGGCACCTGTATGATTTATTTATATGCTTCTACAGTATACATTCATTTGTTTCACTTAGGGTCAGATTCCTATTTGCTGAGTAAAGTGTTACCCGATGTGACTATGGTTGGCAGAATCTGGCCTTTGCTCATTTAAAATGTTTGAACAGTATTCTCCCTGCAGGGCCGTCCCTAGGCGGGTGTGGGGCCCGGGACAAATCAGCCTGCACGGGCCTTTAACATTTTTATACAGGTGAAATCTGGTGTGGGGAGGGGACACCAGTGCTGGGGGGTGAGGGACAATGGACAGTCACAGAGTGGCACCTGTGCTAGGGGCGAGGGGGCCCTCTGTGCTGGGGGGGTCCCAGAAAAGGGAGGGGTCCAGTGTGGAAGGGCAATGGATGCAGTCAGCCTGGCATTGGCGTGTTCCGGCAGTGCTAGGATGCTGGCAGCCATGCGGCAGCAGGCGACACTGGGAACTGGCAGCGTGGGACGGAGCAGGGTGGGCTGGGGTCGCTGCTGCCGCTATCAGACACTGAGCCCAAGTCCCGCAATGCCGAGCAAGAAAAGGAAATACAATGTTAACGCTCCGGGCCGGCCCGGCCCCCCGAACTCCTAATCCCATTCCCTGGGCCAGCCTGGACCTGTAGGCACTCCTAACCCCACCCCGCTGGGCTAGCCGAGCGCCCCCCCATATCACACACGCACACTGAAGCACAGGGCCTGGAGCAGTTGCCCCAATTTGCCATACCCAAGGGACAGCTCTGCCTCCCTGAGGCCTGATCCAACAACTATGAAAGTCAATCAGAACCTTTCCACTGACTTAAATGAGATTTGGGTCAAAACTGAAGCTGGGTGTTATATCTGAATGCAGGACATAATGCTGGATGGAGTGGCTCTGTGACCTGAGACAGCACTTTCTTGGGATAAAAGAATTGTCTGACAGGAGAATAAGATTTGCTAATTAATAAATTATTTCAGACTTCAGAGTTATGGGCAATAAAGTCACATGATTTCTCTTTTGGAGAAGTCAGGTTTGTCCACTTTATACTAACCCTGGCAGTCTGCCTCTTTAGAAAAGTAGGGTAGGGAACTATTGTACTTCAGTATTTTACATTTGGAGGATGAGCACTGAAATTTTGATTATTTCTATGTTTATCTGAAAATTGGTCTTGTATGCTAGAGAATTTTTCCTATTAGCTACTGTGTTTGCCTCTTGTTTTTGTTCCTTTTATGATAGCTGGTTTATATAGGCCCCAGGAACCTTAGGCCTAGCCCTAGGACATACTGAGCACTAATAAGAAGTGATGAACACCCTCAGCTCCCATTAAAACCAAGTGAAGTTCAAGGTGCTCTGTGCCTTGCAAATCAGGCCCTTTGTGCTCACATGAGAGCTGGACATATCCCACTCAGACTAATCCTTTAAAAAAAAAATAGTGAAAAAGAATTACCACTGACTGAAGTTTAAGTGGATGATAAACCAGTTTGGTTCAGTTTGTTATAATACTTTGATTAACTGCTGTATGATGAATTAATCATATAGGACTAGCTTCTACCCCTCTTATTCATCCTGAGTAGCACCTTGATGTCAACGGGACACTTGTTGATAAAGGCATTAGCAATATGAGTAAGGGTAAGTCTACACTACAGCAGTTCGGCCGCAGGTTCGGCCGATCGCGGCTCCCAGTGGCCGAGGTTTGCTGCTCCAGGCCAATGGGGGCTGCTGGAAGTGGCATGGGCCGAGGGGACTTTGGTCTGGAGCAGCGAACCACGGCCATTGGGAGCCGCGATCGGCCGAACCTGTGGACGTGGCAGGTAAACAAACCGGCCCGGCCCGCTAGCGGCTTTCCCTGCACCAGCGGCGGAACAAGTTTGGGAACCACCGCTCTACGCTATAGCTGCTGCTGTAACTGCTGTAGTGTAGACTTACCCTTACTCACATTGTGTAGTGCCTTTATCAACAAGTGTCCCGTTGACATCAAGGTGCTACTCAGGATGAGTAGCACAAGCGGCAGAACAAGTTTGGGAACCAGTGGCGTAGATTACACACTTTTGACACCGACGGTAGGGGGTTTCCTGTTGATTTATGTAATCCACTTCTCCAAGAGTTGGTAGCTAGGTTGATAGAGGAATTCTTCTGTCTACCTCATTGCATCTACAGTGGGACAGGTCAACCTATTTGCATCACACAAGTTGTGAAATTTTTCCACAGCCCTGAGAATGTAACTAGGTCGAGCTATGTTTTAGACGTAGACCAGACCTCAGAGTGGCAGGATCTTGCCCTTTCTTTTGTTATAAAGAGGCCTTTTCTGATGAATTTGTCACTTAACAAAATCAGCTACACACTATGTAATCTGAACTGAGAAACACCTCCAAAGAGCACCATCTCTAATGAAAAGTGTCCCTCAAGGCCTCTAAAAAGTAGAGCTGGCCTACTTCCTGATAAGCTCAATAAACTTTTGCTGTTTTAATTTTTTTTTTAAATTACCCCATTTTTCAACCAGCTCAGTCAAAAAGCTTTCTTCAACTTTTAGTGAAAGGCTCACCTTTACTAGAAAACTTGCTGTGTTGTATTAGGTACGTCACTTACCATCTCTGTGACTCCGTTTCACTATTTGTAAAGTTAGTATACTTCCCCATCTCACAGTGATGCTGTAGGATAAATTAAATTAGAGTCTGTAAAATGTTTGAGAACTTTAGAAGGAAGGTGCTATTTCTTAGAAGGAAGAAGCAAAGTATTATTAACGATACATTTAATTGTTTAGAAGTCATATTGTATGCACAATGTGCATATGGTGGGCCAAATTCCAATTCCACTTACTTTACTGTAGCTGCTCTGGATTTACAATAGATTCTGTCCCCCTGTGGGTTTTCCATTTGCTAAAATTACTTGGGATCTGGCCCATGGGATCTTTCTTTTCCTATCAACTTACGTTAAAAACCAAATTAAGAGCAGACACAGATAAACCATGCACATATTTTTATTTTCTTGGGCCTCACTGCACTAGCTGCTATACTCTCAGCCTTCCTTTAGTTCAGGCTAATAGACAGACAGCAATAGAAGAGGAAGAAAAAAATGGAGCCAGAAGCTTAAGCTACACCTCCTCTCCCCTGCGTGAAGACTCTACAAGCTGGATAATTTCTTCTACAGTCTGAAACTCTAGTGCCAACTGAATATGAGGATGAAATATCCTAGTGGGAAATTCCAGATAGTATCAAAGGTTACATGCAGCACAAGCCATCTTCTGTCTCATGAGGCTAAATTGTCACTAGACAGTTCATGGACAGCCAGACCGAGTAGCCAGAGCCAGAGTCTGCACTAAGGAGACAGGAGTCAAGAACTGGTTGGGTCAGGACATCGGGAGGTCAAAAGCAGGAGATCAGAATGAGTCAGGAACCAGAGAGTCAGGCCAGGTCAGGATACCAGGGAGTCAGAGGCAGGAAACAAACTGGACACCAGACCCACGAATCAGATGACCAGGAGTCACTCCAGATTGGGATGCCAGAAAATCAAGCCAGGGGTGTGGGAGTGGGAGCACGATGGAGCCCAGTTATTCAGACAGTTTTCTTCTTCCTGTTGCTGGTTTAAAAAGGGCCCGTGGCCCCACTCTGGGACTCAACCAATCAGACCTCAAAGCTTCACACTGGGGCTGGGCTTCCTGGGTAACTGTCAGCGTGGCTGCTCCTGTGGACCTGGGGTCAAGACCTCAGGGTCATAGCGTCACCCCCTTCCCACCCTCGGGGTGTGCTCTGGAAGGCAGAAACCAGGACAGGAGCATGAATGTTTTCAGCTGGCTCCCAAGTGCATTCCTCCAGGCCATAATCTTCCAAGTCACTCAGGTAACACAATTTGCCCTGCTTGAATTTAGAGTTGAGGACTTTGTGAACAAAATATTCCTCCTGACTCTGTATTTGTCCACTATGGGGAAGTGTGTTCTTGGTGTATGGTTTTAGAAGCGAGATGTGGAATATGGGGTGGACTCCAAGGGATTGAGGGAGATGGAGCTGAAAAGGTGACCAGGTTGATTTGTCACCAAATCCGGTATGGGCCAAGGAACTGGTAGTCTAGTTTCCAAGAGGGTCTGTCCTTGCAGAAGTGTGTGTTGAAAGCCATACCTTTTGTTCTATGGAGTATGAGGCCATGCTGTCTATGCTTGTCCATGTGCATTTTGTAGTCCTTCTTTGTCTTTTCAAGGTGTCCCTTTACATTTTCTTAGATGTGAAAGATGTGTTGTACTAGGTCCAAGATGGATGGGTTGGGGGGAAGAACATGGGTAGATGTGGGTAAAATTGGGTGTGGTACCCATAATTGATAAAGAAAGGGCTGTGGATGCAAAGTCCACATTATTGTATGAGAACTCTGCATAGGGTAATAGTGAAGATCAGTAATCCTGGTGATAGTCGATGTAGCATTGTGAGTATTGTTTGAGGATCTGACTGATTCTTTCCATTTGGCTGTTTGCCTGAGGACGGTGGACAGATGACAGGTATGTGTGGACTCCTAATAAAAGTAGGGCCTCATGCCAGACGCAGGCTGTAAACTGAGGTCCCCAGATTGAAGTCACATGATCAGGGAGGCCATGAAGATGGACTAGGTTGTTTATCCAGAGCCAGGCAGCTTCCTCCATGGAAGGGTAAAGTGAGCCATCTTAGAAAAGCGATCTACCACTGTCAGGATTGTCGTCAAACTACTGGATTCTGGTAGTTCCACGAAAATGGCCTCCCAGGGCCAAGATGGGGTGTCCACGTTCACCTCAGTAGAAGCACATGTGGCACTGGTGGCACCATTCCTCTTCTTTGGGTGTGAATCACTGACGAGCCAGATCAGCTTCCGTGGGTTTGGCAGGTGATACAGAAGCTGAGGTCATGGTATGCAGGTATGGGGGCTGAAGGGAACCTCTTTTCACTGCTCTTCTTTCTTGCAGCTGATTACCTATGTGGATGGTGAGATGCACAAGGGCCTGTAGGCATCTCTACAGCAGCCGGTTAGTCTTTGATTTCTTCCTGCAAGCCCCATCAGAACTGGCATAGCTGTGATGCTTCACTCCATTCTGTACCTACTACAAGTCAGAAGTGCACTACATAGAAGCCACTGTGCCTTGCCCCTGCTGGAGTCCCCTCAGGGTGGCTTTAGCTGTTCAACTTGGTGTGGGTCATCGAAGATCACGGACATGGATTGGAGAAAGGCATCCAAGTTCGATGGCACCAGGCTATGGCCTTCCTACAGTGGGAGGCCTAGTCTAACACATCTCTCAGCAGCCTGATTACCAAGACCAGCTTAGTCCAGTCAGAGGCATAGGTCCAGGGATGCATCAGAAACAGAAGGCGGCATTGGGTCATGAAATCCCAGAACTGCTGGCAGTTCCCATCGAACCATTTGGGCAAAGGGTAATGCAGGCCCCTGTTTGGGGCAAGTCTCTGTACGCTGCATTCACAGAGTGGTATTCTTGGCACTGAGCTGTCTTGCTTGCTCCTGCAGCTGCTAGTTGTCCAAGGTCAGCTGCACAACTTGGGCCTCCACCTGGAGGTGGGAAACCCATTTGGGCAAGTCGATACTTCTGGTGGCTGTGGTGGTGCTGCTGCTGCTGAGTCCATTCTCCTCACTCTGGGCTTGGCCCCTCAGAGTTATTGTGGTCCAAACTAGCTGTCATGGCTGAGTCATAGGCAGCCAAACCTAGTAGTAGGAGCCAGAGTCCACAGTCATGCGAAAAGATCCAAGAGTCAGCTGGGCCAGGATACCAGGGATAAGAAGCAGGACAAACTGGGGATCAGAACCACAAGTTAGATCCTGTAGCAGATTGCAAAGTCACGGGCACGGCACCTCCTGCTGGTCAGTCTGGGAATTAGCTCTATTTCCAGCCTCGGACTGCCTCTTGCTGGCCGGTGTCTCTCTGGCCTTAGGCCCCATGTCCCTCCTTGACCTTGGTGCCCCTTACCATGGGGTTCTGCCCACAGCAGTACCCCCACACTCTGGATCTCCCCTCCCAGAGGAACCCCCAACCCTCTACACCCACCTTGCCTCAGTGGCTACTGCCAGTTGTCATCTGGCCCCCTTTCTCTGGGGCAGACTGAAGTCTGTAATGGCCACTCATCACTGGCAAGGGGGTTGGACCAGCTGCCTCTGCCTATCCCTGGGCTACACCTGTTCAGCCCTGGTACCTCTTTAGGCCTTAAACAAGGCCTCAGCCTGGCAACTCCCCAGGCTGGAGCTCCCTAGCTCCTCTTGCCTTTCCCCAGCACTGCTCTGCATCAGGTACCCTCCATTCCCAGGCAGCTAGGCCCTTCTCCCTCTAAGGCTAGAGAGAGACTTCTTCAGCTCCTGGCCCCCCAGCCCTCTTATCAGGGCCTGCTGAGCCCTGATTGAGCTGGCCACACCTGTGGTCAGCTACTCCCTCAGCTGCCCTCACGCCTTTTATTCCAACTGCAGCCCTCTCCAAAGCTGTTTTTAACCCCTGTTCTGCTGGAGTGTGGTAGTCCCCTCTCTACAGATCCCATGAGTCATGCCAGGTTGGGATGCCAGGAAATCAAGCGGAGCGAGCAGGAGTAGAAGGAACAAGGCACACAGACCAAACAGGGTGGAGCCTACTCGTTCTGACAGCTTCCTGTTCTGTTGCTGGCTTTAGTAGGGCCAGTGGGACAGTCAGCTGCTCTGAGACTCCACCAATTGCAGAGCCTCATACTGGGGCCAGGCTTCATGGGTCCCAGGTAAGCAATTGTCAGCAGGCTGCCGGTTGGTGTGTGGCTCCTCCCATGAACCCTGAAGGCAGATTTGTGGGTCACGACAAAGTAATTTGGGGAAATAGGGGATTAAACCCTGAATTTGAAAGCTCCTTTGGCCTTATGGAATCACGTCAGCTCATACAATGTCACTGCAAGAGATTTGCTAATGATAACATTGTTTGGTCTGTCCAAAATTAGTTTCCTTACCAGATTTTTCCTGGTCTAACTACTATGAACAGGCTTTCTGCACCCAGAAGTTAGTGGACCTCATTCTTCGCTCACTGACACCTGTGTAACTCTATTGTCTTCAGTAGAGTTACTCCTGTTTTACCTTGGTTTAACTTAGATGAGGATAAGGATCAGTATATAGGCAGATCAATTGATCTTACCTCCAGTCCTCAGATCTGCCTGAGCTGTGTTCTGTGCAGGACCAGGTGAGAGTGGGGGAAGAGCAAAAAGTGGCTAAACACCACCCAGGGGCTGACTTGACTCCTAGTGTAGGGATACGTATGTCTACAAGCAGTAGAATTGCACAGCTGCCGCACAGACACTACAGCATGGGAAGGGAGATTTTCATTACAGTAGTAAATCCATTCCCTCAGGAAGAGGTAGCTAGGTCAATGGAAGAATTCTTCCACTGCTCTAGCAGGGTCTACAATGGGCCCTAGGTTGGCTTTACTATCTTTCAGGGGAAAGAATTTTTCACACCCCTGAATAACGTAGTTAGGTTGACTTAAGTTTTAGGCACAGACCAGGTCTAAGTTAGAGGAGCCTCACAAAAGGCTGCTTTAAACTCTGTGACTGGTAATGATCCCTAAGGAGCAACTATGCCAGGGTTGCCAGAGTGCAGCAGCATTGTAACCATGCCTTCAGAAACACCCTGACACAGCCTCTATGTGCGATGAATCCCAAATTGCCGGGTTAGATCAGCTTTATGGCCTATTTGCATTGAGCAGCAAGAGGACCTGCACTGGTGTCCAGGACCTAGCCTTTAAGTATAAAATATATGGAGTCCTCCCTACCTCCAAAATAGGCCTCTTAACTATGTAAGTCATTTATTCTAGGCTGCTACGTGCTGAATTTTAAGGAAAGAAACCTCACTAACCTAGCTCTGAATAATGAATCCCCATAAGTTCTGCAGATTTTACAGCAGGAAACACTTATCTTTTTACCAAGACTGGCGTTTGTAGCCAATGCATGAGGAATGAGAGAGACTTTGGGGAAATAATTCTTCACAGTTTCACCTTTCTGTGAGCGGGGAGAAATTTTAAATGGAAAGGTCTTTTAGTTTTGGCATTGCTGTTTCTTAAAATGGAGCGGATCTGGGATGTGACACACAGTGGTCTAAGTGCTTCATCCAACTGCTATATAAACAGAGTAGTTAGTGCACATTCTAAAGCTGTAACATTAAGTAGAATAATGGACGATGGCTTTTGATATCTATGTAAACCATGAATTTTATTACAGAGAATTACCATGTTAATTTAGGAAAAGTAAACAAAACCTAGTGCAAAACCGATTCAGTGTATAACCTAACTTGCCTGGTGCCTAATGAGGTGACAGTGATGGAATCAAAACAAATATCTTTACATTTCATAAATGTAGGAAAAAATACTTCTGTGTTTAATCACTGTCTGAGTCATTGACAAAGCTGGCACCCCCAACACTGCAGATTCTGAAGTTAATGTGACTACCTTTCCAAAGCAGTTTGGGATATAGGCTAAACTCTAATGGACCACCATGGTTTGCATTGAAACAGTGCAGACAAACAGCAAATTAATATAAGAGTTGAATAAGAGTTTTCACATACATATACAAATCTATCCTGTACATTGGAGGCTTCACATTGTCCTGAGTTATGATTCCTCTGTTCTTATGTAAACTACTAAGGACAAAAGGCCTCATACCGAACTGCTTCCACGGGCAAAATTCCCATTGATTTCACTGAGAGTTACGCCTGAGGAAGGAATTCAGGATTGGATCTTGAAATTACGTTCTGTTACTGACATCCATTATGTATATAATTTCCATTCAGTCAGCTAAATTCTGCTTATACTGGCAGGTATCAGGAGGTGATTTAGCCACAACGCACCCTCTGATCAGTAGGGAATGACTGTAGTGCCAAAAGTGGGCAGCACTGGCCAGTAAGAGGTGCAGTCAGGGCAAGTGATAATGAGCTGATTCCGTACATCTCCACAGGAGTTTTAACCAGTGGGCCATGTAGCCATAATCTAAAGCTACCACATAGCAGAAGACTGCAAAAGAAGTGAATCTTCCATGGAGAGGCCAGTCTGTAAATCACTCTTCCCTGTGCAAACTTGGATGAACCTCTCCTTCTATGGTTAGTAGCAGGAGGTATATGTATACAGTCTCTACAGAATGTTGATTGGAGGTGTAAAACATAGTAATCCATTGTTCACTGGGTAGAGTGTCTCCCCCTCTAGTGACTGGCCCACAGAGGGGATTAGTCCACTACAGCTATCAGCTAGAGGAGGTTCTTCTCCCGCTTTCCTTAAGTGGTATAGGCTCATGATGTTAGTTCTGCAGAAGCAGGTTCACTGCAAGTGATGTTTGAACACTTATTATAATAGGAAAAGCAATAGTGTATTTAGTTGTAAATTACCGGGATATAAACACAGTTAATCACAGGTGTGGTGGATGTAGCTTGAAACTGTTCTGCCTTTGTTTTCCCATGTACTACTCTTTTACATGCTTAAGAGCAGTTTAGCAGAAACCCTTTTCTTCTCAGAGTTGTCTTGTCAAAAGATCCCCACCACTGTAGGTGTTTTCTCACACACAAACATGTGGATTTGTCAAAACTGAAACTGGTCATGGGAATGGGTCGGTTTGATAAATTTCTCAACTCAAGTGTTAAAGAGTTTTAAAATTGTTGAAACATTCATGATGACTTTTTAAAACGAAAAACAATTGTTTTCTTGGTTCAAAATGACTTTTCATTGAGAAATTTAGGCTGAGTTAAAGTTTTAACCAAACATTAAAAACGATCCAAAAAACAAAGAAAACATTTTGCAATAACCAAAACAAAACATTTCACAGTGTTTCAGTTGATCCAGACTGAAATTTTCTTTCATTTGTAGGTTCATGAACATTTGAGATTTTTCACTCTGTCCTGATTTGGGACGGGAAAACTTTTCAAAATCTTGAATATAATCCTGGGATGAGAAAACAATTTCCCACCCAGCTCTAGCTGCTAACTGTTGCAGAGGAGACACATGGTGTGATTTGTCTCCTGGAGACTTGGATTTTCTTCCACTTCCCTTCAGATAAAATCAGAGTAATTTAAAGTGAAAGTCTCTCATATGCTCTTTTTGTGTAGAAAGAAGGCAGTAGGGTTTGAGGGACCACGCATGCAGTCTGCAATAGGAATATTGGAATTGCTATGAGTGGATAAAGATAAATAGTCTATGGCAAACTAGAGAGACAAGCTAGGTGAGGTAATATCTTTTATTGGATCAACTTCTGTTGGTGAGAGAGACAAGCTTTTATGGGAAACTGACAGAGTTATGACTGTACAAGGCCAAAATTTGTTAGAACTCCAGGGTGTTGGTTTGTTATCATCAAACATTTGAGTATTTGGACTGTATCCCTTTTATGGTTTTGGCAAGACCTACTCATTCTATTTAGAACCATTTACAGATGAAGGAAAATTATTAATCTCACTTATTATTGAAGCAATACACGAAGTAAATTAAGTCCAATTTGCATGAGGTTTTGCACACACCTAGATTTGAGTACAAACTTGGGAACAGACTTTGAACTCTGTAGCCTTTATAGTCAAAATTTTATTAAATTTTTCCACATAAGTCTTGCCATGTCTTTATTAATAGGAGATTGTTCCTGGGGCTAATTGTACTCCTTGAAATTCCCATTCTTGTTAACCCAATTCTTTGTAGTCTAATGGTTAGAGTGTCTGCCATATAGTACAGAAGAGGCGGGTTGAAGTTCCAAGATGAATGCATTTTTTATTAGAATATCTTTTATTTGCTCAGCAATAATTGATCATTGCATTTACAACATTACCATTATTATCCCCAAACACTTTACATTGAATTAAAATATCGAAACAGCCTTTTTGTTGAAGCAGCAAATTATATTGCACACTATTAAGTCTCATTTTATGAAATGTCAAAGGCACATAGATCTTGGTTGTACTCACCATGCTTTTCAACTTTATCCTCTTTATATTGAATTCAAGTTATTTTTTCACTGTAGTTTTCAAAATGTTTCTGTTGCATCAGGGAACTGGAAAGCCCCTTTGTGACTAATTTAACACCTGTAAATTGCTATGGCTACTAAACAAACACTGTAGATTGTAAAAATGAAAGATATTTAATTCATCAAAGAAGTGAATTCAGTTCCAGTGGTTGTGTCTTCTATTAAAAATTCTATTAACTTTATTCAATGCCATTCTAGATCAATGTGAATTTACTACTTTTCATAGATTTTTAAGGCTGGATTATGTTAATCTAGTTTAACCTCCAGCATAGCAAAGGCTAAACCTCACCCAACAACAACAAGGTCTCTCACCAAAGGCTCTTAAGCAAAATAAGCAGTCATGGGATAAGAGGGAAGGTCCTCTTCTGGATCAGTAACTGGTTAAAAGATAGGAAGCACAGGGTAGGAATGAATGGTCAATTTTCACAGTGGAGAGAGGTAAATAGTGGGGTCCCCAGGGGTCTGTACTGCGACTAGCGCTGTTCAGCATATTCATAAATGATCTGGAAAACGTGGGTAAACAGTGAGGTAGCAAAATTGGCAGACGATACAAAATTACTCAAGATTGCAGTCTGCTTTGGACTTCGCTAAGAGTTAAAGGGATCTCACTAAACAGGGTGAAGGGGAAACAAAACGGCAGATGAAATTTAATGTTGAGAAATGCAAAGTACTGCACATTCAAAAATATAATCCCAACTAGACATACACAGCGATGGGGTCTAAATTCGCTGTTACCACTCAAGAAAGATCTTGGAGTCACTGTGGCTAGTTCTCTGAAAACATCTGCTCAATGTGCAGCGGCAGTCTAAAAAGCTAGCAGTGTTAGAAATCATTAGGAATTTTTTGTCAAAACCATTTTTTGTCAGAAAATGCTGATTTGTCAACCCCAAAACTTTTTATGGGAACATATCAGTTTAGAAGAAGCTTTCATTGGATAAGGCTTCCCAGGTGGACTCTCTGGTCGTAACTGGAGAAAGAGAAACCCACCCATGCACCTTAGAATAACCAAAGCCCATTGATTAAAGCATTCACCTGGGATGTGGGAGACTCAGGCAATTTTTCTGAAATCTCAGAATTTTCTGCAGGCTAGGAATGTTTCCTGCCCAGCTCTACATACAAGGTCAAGTTAGAAAAAAACAGTTTCACCATATAAAGATGATCAGCTCAAATAAGGCACAGTAAGGGCTGTTTAGGGGTCTGATCCACAGCCCAGTTCAACGGGAGTCTTTCCAGTGAGTATAACTGTCTTTGAATCAAGTCTTTAGTCCCTCCCTTTCGCAAAGTAGAGCTTTGACATGTGAGTTTATGAACACCAGTAGAGGTCTGAAGTTTGCCCTTATTGCATGAGGCCAGATTCTCAGATACTATGGTAAAGGGGTCCCTAAAAGTACTTAAGCTAAATAAACAGAATCTCAGCATCTGTACATTTGCATAGCTCCAACACCAATTAAGGTCCTATTTATGGATTTTGATTTTCTTTAACTTTAAAAAGTCAAATGAAATACTAAAAATCAGGGAATATAGTCAGACTTAAAAAAACCAACAAGCATATGCAAAAAGCGGATTCTTCATTGCCTTGCACCATCATCTGCACCTGTGCAAAGTGAATGTAAAACACTACCACTACTGAAAGTGAGGTGAGAATGTTGATTTGATAGCAGCTTGCATCCACTTCGCACAGGGGTAAGAAAAGGCACAAGGAATAAGACAGGAGAGAATCAGACCCATGGGCCTCATCCTCAAATCAGAGAAGTGGAAAATCTGGTGGAAATCAGAGAAGCTCCACTGATATCAGAGGTACATGATTTACACCAGCGAGGATCTGGCCCAATATCTCAAACTTTTACAATAAATAAAATAAAGTAAATATATTTATCAGTGAACAGCTAACTCCCTTCTAACATGGCTATTCATGGTCATGGGACAAATGCTGTTGTGTTTCACCTGGACATCACTGGTTTGGCCCATTCTACTTTAGGAAAGCTTTCAAAAATATTGTTGCAAAGATACTTACAAGTAACTGATGGGAAGGTCAGAGGAGTGATTGAAAGAGAAAGTTCGGAGTGGAAGAACTGTATCTAACAAATTAAGCACGAAGAAAAGGAGTACTTGTGGCACCTTAGAGACTAACAAATTTATTTGAGCATAAGCTTTCGTGAGCTACAGCATGAAGTGAGCTGTAGCTCACGAAAGCTTATGCTCAAATAAATTTGTTAGTCTCTAAGGTGCCACAAGTACTCCTTTTCTTTTTGCGAATACAGACTAACACGGCTGCTACTCTGAAACCTGAAATTAAGCACTGTTTCACACTACAATTTCTTCCCCTGAACTGAACCAGAATGCTTTAAAACATCCTTCCTACCCACTATTCCCCAGCACACACACCCCCTCAAACCATTTTCAAGACCTGGCAGTCCCACTCTGTCTTGGGCCCATTGTATTGTTCTATCAAAATATTGTACATACTGGGGCTTTTTCCTCAGGGGCACACAAAACATTCCAGGGCACCTCTGATTGGAGAGCACCCTGAAGATGTGAGGTATGAATCCCATGCAAGGAGAACATGTACTTGAACTCGTCAAACCTTGTAATGGAATCGGCAAAGTAGAGGGCTTATTAGAGGGTTCTCAAGATAAATGGTGGTGAGGAGGAGGAATTCTGTAGGTGGGGGCAAGGAAAATGAGCTTGGTTCAGGGAAATAGAATGCACTTGGGAGGGAGAAATAGTAATCAAACATTTTGGACCCTATGGATTGTCACCAGTTAATGTCAGTTGAGGATCTGGCCCCTGGACTTTTGGATGCATATCTGAACAAACTTTTGTGACCTTTCATACTTTGCCCATCACTGCTGGAGGAGACCAAATATACTGGAAGTGTCATTGCTATTCCTGCAACTTCAAACAGGCATCATGCCCAGCTGGTGCAAATCAGTGTAGCTCTCTTGGCTTCAGTAGAGCTAACCTGGTGTACACTAGTTGAGGATATATCATCAGCTGCCCTGCTATCTTACTAAGAACAGACTTCTTTGTGTTGTCTTATTTGAGGGACATACCCTATCTCAGATCCAGAAGCAGATCTCCTATTAAAGTCCAATGGTAATTTTGTGCCAAAACTGAGGGTAAAAATATGACTCTTTGTATATTATATAAGTACAGCCTTAATACATTCATCTGCAGAATGGGCCTTTTTTTTTTAAAGTAGAGGTAATTATGATGCGTTTCATCTAAAAGCCAAATAACCATAGTGGATGGATAAGAGCCAAGAGGACCCAAAATGACCCTGTCAGGCTGAAAGAGGAGCCTTCGTTTTATGCCACTCTCAATAATCCACTGCCTGATTTAGAAAAGGCCTAGTAACAACATCTAGAAATATTTGAGTCAGAGATAGGCTTGAACCAAAACACAGGGGCTCAAATTCTGAATCCAGTGAAGTCAATGGCAAAACTCCCTTTGACTTCAGTGGGACCAGCTTTCACCCTGTATCGAATGCTCCCAGACTTTGAGAAAGTCTTTGGGTCTGAATCAGAATTTGCAGGTTGAGCCCATCTCTGCTTTTACTATATTATACCCAAATATGTACAGTTCCATAGTCACCATGTCAACTAGGTCTTATGATTAAATGTAAAACCAGCAAGGAAAAAGGAAATCACTGTCCTTCCCGGGCAATAATAAGCGTATGCTTCACACAAAGGATGCAGCCATTTTCCAAATAGCTAGCCAGGCAAGGATTGTATCATGGCCAGAGATATTCACTTCATTCTCCTGATTTATTGGAAATGGGTCAGGAAAGTCCCTTGAAACAAAATACACAACACTTTGAGTTAAAAAAAAAGAGCTTGGAATACATTGAAAGAGGAAATAAGACTGTGGGAATGCAACTGGATTGAGTTCTTTGATCATGAGTCCAGAAGGAATATTAATTATCTTTACATTTGAGACCAGACTGTGGGATCTCCGTTACAGCAAACCTCCTCAAAAGTAGTAGAGAACCTTGGAAATGACTGTGATGTCACAAATGCGGCAATCTCACAGAGACAGACAATTTATGTACACAGACAGGACATATCTTGGCAATCAGCAATTGCCAATGATTGAAATAGACAAATTATGAGAGAGAAAGGAGAGGCTCTGTTCACAATATGGACCATCTGCTGCTGTTGCTTGCAGCTGCATAGATCTAGTTATTCCATTGGCTTCAGTTGTTACTCCAGATTTACACCAGTGTAAGAAAAGAATTTGGCCCTATGGGGCCTAATTCTCCTTTCATTTACACACACTTTATACCACTGTAATTCTGTTGAATTAATTAGAGTTACTCCTAATTTATGCCAGCACAAGCAAGATTGGAACCAAGCTGTACGTACTGAGAATATGCCTAAAGCTGTATATTAATCACTGGTACTTCACGAACAATGATTTTGAAGATACCTGCAAGCATAGGTACTATAAAACTTAATAGATCTAAAATTCTCTGCCCCTCTTCTAGGACTTAGTATTAGGTTTGATCCTGGATTTTACATCAGTCATTCCTGATCTACACTGGTGTAAGTGAAAGCAGAATCAGTCCTAGAATTCTCTTTAGAATGGTTAAATAATTCATATATGCAGCACCACATTTTAGCTGGGATTTTCCATTTGTAAACCCTCTTCTTCTATTTCCTTCTCTACACCCAATCATTTGTAAACTTCTTTCTTTCCGCAATTCTTGCTCTCTTACTCTAGGAACTTATAATAATTAGAGAGCTGCCTGGGAAAGGATTCTCTTTCCCACAAAAAATTTCAATTATAACAATTATGTTTTCAAAAAAATGTCCTTTGAAAAACTGACCAATTGGTTTTTGACTATCAAAAATTGTTGACTTTCTGAAAAACCAAAACATTCGGGAGTTTTTTTTTTAATATATAAAAACCTCAAAAATGTCAATGAAAATAGGATTTTTCCCACCCCCCCAAAAATTTCCATTTCATAGAAAGGCAATTTTCCATTAAAAAAATTGATTATTTTTTATAAGACCTAATAACAATGTTGAGGTGAGGATAGGCTTTACCTACATGGCTTATGCTACAGCACCAACTGCACAAAGAGAGAGTATGTACAGAGTGATTTCTCTCTTATTGAGAACATCAGTTCTTCTTTTTATGCATTAATATTAATATTTTATTTTATATACTTATTCTCTTTCATCAGAGTAAGAACTAGTTGAACACAAATTTGAAATCATGAGCACAAAAAAGTTCAAATAAATAGACTACATATTTTCTATTGTCACTTCAGCTGGAATCATGATATCTTCTTGTATTTTGTATTAAAGAAGAGAGATCACTTGAACTGAAGTATAAAATGCAGATATAAACAATGTGGCAAATAATAAACAAGTGTGTGTTTGTGTACCTTCTCTGATTTTGCTGGGATGGGAGTGAAACTATAACCAGCACTGCCTTTAGATAAATTTTTTGAAGGCACAGTATTAAATCCAAACAGCAGGGGTCACAAAAGAACACTCAATAATATTAGAGCTTTCCAGATTCTTCACAGGGTCTGTTTCAATGTTTTCCAAATCTCTACGTGTGCGCGTATAAGAATAAGCCTATTCTGACTAAGGACTTGATCCTGAAATCATGTGCATGTGAGTAATCTAGCGGTTGTTTTTTAAATAAGTATTTTAAAGACTCAGATTCCAAAGCCAGAAGGGACCATTGTAATCATCTAGTTTTACTTTCTGTATAACACAGGCCATAGAATTTCCCCATAATAATTCCTAGATCATACCTTTCAGAAAAACACCCAATTTAAAATTTGCTACTGATGGAGAATCCACCGTTACCACCGATAAATTGCTCCAATGGTTAATTAAGCTCACTGTAAAAAAAAAAAAAAAAATTATGCATTGTTTCCAATCTAAATTTGTCTAGCTTTAAGTTCCAGCCATTGGATCACGTTATACCTTCTCTGCTAAATTGAAGGGCCCATTATGAAATATTTGTTCCTCATGTAGGTACTTTGCACTGGGCCTTGTGCAATGAAGTCCCTGAGTATTACTACAAATAATGTATTTGTAGGATCAGGCTCAAACTGTTCAGACTGAAGTGGTTTCAGTAAATGATCTTGAAAACTATGCAAATTTGGTAAGCATTTCCATGCAAGTAGTTTGAGGCATTTGTGTCTGTAGAAATGGGATACCAAAAAAAAAAAAAAATCTTATGGACACATTGTTGATTACTCAGTTAGAACTTACTCCTTTGTGAGTAAGTATTTCATCTTATGCACAGCCTGATACAGGAGTCCACAGGAAATTTTACCTTCTATTTCAGTGAAGTTTCAAAACAGAGCCAGTCAATTTCAGATCATTTCTTCTCTCTAAAGGCCTGATACAGTTTCCACTGAAGTGAGAGCAGAGGAGGTACCAAAAACTGGTAACTTCATTGTTTTTGGTTTGTTTTTCTACAGTTCAAAATGTTTGCTCCCAGGCTATATGTTTTATCCTTTTCTATATTGTTTTGTTTTAGATCAAATGGTTCAGTGAACTTAAAAATAAAAAGAAACACTGCCAGCCCAGCTGCTCAATGCTCAGGAGCACAACCCTACAACAACAACCCTGTATAGTCACACAATGGGAAAGAAAGGCATCTGTAGAAGTGAGGAAACAGATTTCAGCTTCAGGCTTCGAGGGGGGTTAAAACAACAGTGAGTTAAACATGCGGCCTTACAAATTATGAAAATATCTTGATCTTTATATCCGTTAAATCTGGGTCAGGAGTTACAAAATTAGAATACAAAAGTGTTGCCCCTTGTGGATTTAACAGGGTCTGGCATAATTAATATTACACTACTAGTGTGTGCACTTGCATTAAAAACCAAGTTTTGTGTACATTGAGACAGCAGCATTCAGGCACCGATTCACGAAAGCATCCTTAGTTAGGAAGGGCACTTAAGCGGATGCACTTAAGCCCCACTGGTACTTGAGCCCATGGTAAAAATATTAAGCATGTGCTTAAGCATTTTCTTGCTTCAGGGCCAGTGTGTCTGGCTAATAGCAATAACCAGGTAATTTTAACATACATTTGACTGTTTTCTGTGTTTTAATATTGATTTTTAAAAAGCATTTCTTAATGATCCTTTCATCCGTATAATACTTAAACCACAACATTAAAGTGGTGAGAGTTCATTTTTAAAATCAAAATTTTAAGACAAAAATTGAAATTTGAAATTTTCTGACTCAGCTCTAGAACTAGGTGAAAAACGGGACAAATTGTTACATAGTTTTGCCAAAATTCTGAATTTTTCCAACCAGCTCTAACAGTTCTATTCAGGTGATGTGATATATTGCAAATTTCCTGTAATGAGAAATCTTTCCACCTTCAACATACACCCCCATTGTAATATCTATGCAGCTGTGAATATAATATTGCTTATCATGCGGTTTGAATTTGAAGGATCGGCCAAACATAATGCTTCAAGTAGATATAATCTATATCTATTAGGAAAGCAGTATTATGTAAATTAGCATAGCTTCATTGACTGCACTGAAGAGGATAAATTGGAAGTCATGTTTTCCTTTTGGAAGGCTGGGAGAAGTCAATCTTCAATTCTGTTGCCTTGTAAGATGATAGTAACTCAAATATCCAGTCTCTCTCCCTCTGTCTTATTCCTCCCCACACTCAGACGCACATAAAATGAATGACTGAGATACTAGCATGAATCAGTAACTCTATTTAGGGCTTGTCTACGTTAGAAAAATTTGAGAAAATTCCCCTGGGTGTAATTAGTTGACTGTAGTTACACCAGTGCAATTATCGTTTAGATAGACAGGGCTGAAATGGGCCAGACCCTCAGCAGGTGAAAATGAGCACAGCTCCAAAGCTAGTAATATGGTAAGTATATAAACAATGCAGTTATGCCAATTTACACCATCTAAGGGTCTATCCCCTTAAATATGTATTGATTCAAACTTATGTCACAACCATTCCTTGTTCTGTGTGCGTCTATGTACGTGTGTGGTTAGTTCTGAATTACATAGCAACAGATATAGAGACAAGGACTTCCTCCAGTCTCCCAGAACTGGAACATGACCTCCAGTGTTCTTGTCCCTTGCAGAAAGTGTGCACATCTCATGTCCTGCAAGACTAAACAGTGGAATGTATTTTCAGTTTGTTTCTCCAAGATCTTTTAGAGCATGACTATAGATACCTTCTCGTTCTTAGGCCTCCACTCCAAGACCACCTCCATCCCATCTATTTTGCACCTCTCTTCTTGTCCACAGCCTATGTTCAAAATCATTCCTTTCTTCCAGCAATCTTGCTCTCCTCTTATTCCTTTCCATTAGAGTTGTTCAAAAATGGAAGTGAGGAAGCAGAGGGTGAGGAAGACATAATTTCATTGGAAACTTTGTCAAAATTTCAGTGAAACTTTTCAGTAAACTTTTCAAAAAAAAAAATCAGAAAATTTCAAGTAGTTCTACTCTCCACTCTCTCTCTTTTTTGGGGGGGGGGTGGGGCCCTCAAGGCTGAGGTACAGTGGAGCATAGGCAAACCCAGACCCTATTCAGGTTAAGTGTGCAGATACCTGACAGAAATTTAAAAAGAAAAGTTGTTGACCTATTGATTCACTCCCCACCCCACCACCTGTTGCTGTCAATGCTCCTAGCTGTGATTCCCAGAACAAGTGGATTTCCAGACACGACAGGCTGTACACTGACTTCTCCTGGTCTTCAAGTGAGAAAGAAGCCCTTCCCACAACAATTTCCTCCCATGGGCTTGGGGAAAGAAATGCACCCCTGCCCAAGCAACCCAGATCCTAGGCAAGGGATGTCTCTGTCTGAAAAGCCCACCAGTAGGGCTGGGATGGAAAAACGTGAGCCCAACCAGAGAGGGGGCCAAGAGAGATGGATGTGGAAATATAAATGTGTGTTGATACACATGCCTTTGTGTGTATAAACACTATGTAGAGACCTTACTGAGAGATCTGTACTAGATCTTCTCAATCAAGACAAGAATATGATCATGAACTAAAATAGGAGGATGATCAGAGGCTAGAGAGAGAGGAGAATGATGTCCATGTGACCTGGCTGCTCAGACAAACCAAGAATAGCAAAGCTACACTACTGGAGCATGAAGCAGCTCCAGGGAATTGAACAGCTATCAGCACAACTGGCTGGGAGGCTGTGCCAGAGATCCAGATGTTGGTGTTAGGGAAACATACCTGCTAAGGTCTGCCATCTGGATCCCAGGGCTGAAGTGAAGGAAAAACACAAAGTATGGTGAGCAAATGGTTCTCTGGATGCCATGTCCCACCCTTCTTTTTAATTAGTTTAGAAACATTCTTGGAGAGTTAGAGTGCTAAAAAAGCAAGTCTTAAAACATGACCGAAAAATGCTTTAGAATATTATTTATACATTTACAGAAGACATGTGTCTCTTATTACAAGTTTTTATCCTTAGTTCTTATGAGAACATTGTTTGAGAGCTGGGACGTATATACTGAAATTAAACTACTATATGATATTGTCATTATATTTATAGTATGTATGCATGCATGAGGGAGTTTCTAATATGTAGTTTTCATATAGGTGGTAATATTATGCTTGAACCTGCTCACAATTAAGTCAGTGGCAAAAATCCCATTCACTTAAATGGAAGCAAGCAGGATCTAGCTCATTAAAGCTCTGGTTCAAAGAGCATTGAAGACAATGAAAAGATGACCATTGAGTTGAGCAGGCTTTGGATCAGGCTCTAAGAGTATGAGTTAAACAAGGCTCATTCAAACCACTTTTTCTACTACCACCAATAAGTGAAGACAAATCACTTGTTCAACAGAGTCACTTAACAAAATTTTCATTGTTTTTAGAATTATTTTTGCATTGCTGAAATCAAAGGGGTTGCATGGATTTAACAGAGGGTGTCATTTGATTCTCTGCTTCTTAAGCCTTCTTCCTATTTCGATTTTATGCTTCAAAAGGGTCCGCTAATTTTGGGTACCCAATTTGGTACCCAAGGGTCTTTTTTCAGAAGTGTTGAGCACCTGAAGCTCCCAGTGAATTTAACTGGAATTATGGGAGCTAAGCATCTCTAAAAATCAGGCTCAAAGTGGACATCCGAATGATCAGCCACTTAAAAATGAGGCTTTAATTTGTAAAAAAAGAAAAACTGGCCTTGGTTCAAACAAAGCTCTTAAACATATCTAAAACCTTAAACCCGTAAATAATCCATCTCTATTTACCAAAGTACTTCAGAAAGTGCTTAATGTTCAGTGCTTTTCTGGAGATTGGATTACTCACATGATTGAAGCTAAGCTTGTGCTTTTAATGCTTTGCCTATATTAGTACCTTCAAAGAGCTCCTAGGGCTGAAAAAAGAATTCAAAAAGTTTCATTGACAAATTTAGCCTCAGTTACACCTGCGGAAGCCTTACCAAGCCGAATGAGTTGCAAGGAAGTAACTGAAGGCCTGATTCTCCCGCACCTTGCGTCATGAGGGGTTATCGATATCTGTGGAAAGTGGATATAAAATGTCACTACCGACATGAGGGGACAACTCAGATGCGGTGGCATTTCATACCCACTTTGCACAGGTGAGGAATCAGCCACTGAATTCAACAGTTGGCTCAATATCCCACAATAAAATAAACCCTCTGCTACCTCCAGGTTGGGCAGACAGAGCAGCATTTGGTAACGTCACTGCATGGAGCTCTGCAGCTGCTGCACAAACACTGACGAGTATTTTCAGTTCTAACAATTTAACCTTTTATTTCCTTACACTAGTCGACTTGAGCTATAACAAAAGGATCCTGTGAAACAAACGAAAATCAGGCTTTTTTTTTTTAAACTTCACCCTGTAGAGTGGCTTTTACTGTAGTGGCAGGGAACTATTTAATCAAAATCAGACTGGGTAGAAATCTTAAACATTGTTTCAGAGGGTTACAAGTGCACTTTAATGGTGATGTTTAATTATAGCGATCTTCATTATGATAAAGGAAAGCAGTACCCAAAATACTGGACATTTTGGTCTTTACCATTAATAGGAAGCCATCCAGCAGTGTTCATCCCTGTTAGAGGTAGGAGCCCTTGCTAGATGCTGAAGTGATGGTATTTCATGGCAATTTGTAGACTGGAGATTAGAGAAATGTATATAATTTTTATTTTTGCAGTGCTCGAAAATTCTTATTGTTGTAGTCCTCAGTAGCTAGGTTTTTAATGAAGTGCCCAGTCACTCTGGGGGGTCTAAGCTTCTGAATATCAGTGAGAACAAACCACTGGTTTTTCAAGCCTATAGAATAGAGCGATCGCTCTCATTACAGTGTGTATGGTAACACCCATTGTTTCACGTTCTCCATGTATATAAATCTCCCCACTGTATTTTCCACTGAATGCATCCGATGAAGTGAGCTGTAGCTCACGAAAGCTTATGCTCAAATAAATTTGTTCGTCTCTAAGGTGCCACAAATACTCCTTTTCTTTAGGACAGAGTTTCACAATACTATTTCTGATAAGAATCCCTGATTAAAAGCTAGAGTTATGTGATAACAGCTGACATGATCTAGGATATAGATTTTATCTAGCACAATGAAGATCTTGATTGGACCCTCTGGACCATTTGTTAATTAATATGGTAAAATTATGATAATGGAGCACGATGCAAAGGTTATAATAATTATTTTAGTACTCTCCTCACACTTGCACATTGAAATTTGTCTCTCTCTCATATCTTCCTTAAAGTGAGCTGAGGACTTCACTGTATATATATCTATTCTTTTAGCTTTGTGATTACATTCCTAGGTTTGCCAAACTTTTAGTCCTCTGATTCAAAGTTTTGAGAAAAATGTAAAAGGTAGAAAGAGGGAATTTACAACAGTGCCCTTCAGACACACCAAAATAGTACAGAGTTTACATGAAAACATGGTGTGAGACCGTTCAAGATGTGTATCTACGCCATGATATATTCCAGTCCCTCAGTTTCTACACAGTTCAACTATGCTTCAAATGATTAGAATCTGAATTGAAAGCAAATTCAAAGAGTGGGATTAAATAGCCTCTCTAAAGTATTGTGGCCATTTTTAGTCTGCAAGTATCTTGGCCTCCTTAGTTGGTGCCTTGAAAATACCTTAGAACAAGTTACATTTGGCTTCTTACTGTAGTAATTCATGGTCACGTATCATACAAGTAGACAGCACAGTCATGAACCAGCCACATACACCAGGAATAGAACTCATAATAACCTTCAGCTTTCAAAACACCAGCCTCTATCCTGAGAGCTAAAAGAGCCTCTTTACTTTTTCAGTCAAATAGAGAGAACCTTACATAAACACTCATGAATAGCTCTGGCATATTCATTTTTGTACAGGGCAAGGTGCAGACATAAGAATGCATGCTACCCCTATTCAGAATGGAGTCCTGAGTCTGCCCTTCTAATGCACACTGTAGTTAGAAGCTTTTTGTATCTTAGTTGTTGCTAAATGTTCTGGGAAGGTTTGTGCATTTTAAGCAGAGGTCAAAGACACTTTTGATTATATATTTTGTTGTACTTGAAAGGTTCTTGTTACAATGAAGGAAGGAAGAAAAGGATTCTGATAACTGGAACACCACCTGAATATAAGGACCTTAATTCCAAATGTTACTTTAATCCAAATATGGGCTTATTTTTCCATCCAGACTCAGAGAGGTGCAGTGAGGAGGTTATTTACTTCCCTAGGAGGTTGGCTGGGTATAACCGCTCCTGTTATCACTGCTGTGCAACTTATACTTTTCTTAGGGCTGGCTGAAAGATTTTCTTTAGAACTGTACTGGTATGGCAACTGTACTGAAGGAAAATTGGTTTTCTGACAAAACAACTTTTTTCATGAAAAGTGTCTGCTTTCCACAGAAAACTTTGATTTTTCATCAAAAAAAGTTCCTGAAAAGTGAAATATTTCAGTCTGGCTAAGCTGCTACAGTGCCTCATGGGAGCTGTAGTTTGGGTACCTCAGGTCCCTATCTTCTTCTACGGGCTTGGCTCAACAGTTGGACATCTCTCATGATGCATCCTGGTCAAGGACTATCATGATGCATTGTCACCTCTCTCCAAGAGATGAGACCACAATGCATAATGGGAGACGTAGTCTGATCAGGAAGTCTTGCCTATGTAGGAGAATGGGATCAGGAGGGAAGCAAACTACAATTCCCATGAGGCATTACAGCAGTATTTCTGTATTCAGCCAAAATATTTTTGTGTTCAAATTTTTGAAAATTGTGAGGAATTTTTTTTTAATTTTCCTCACATATGGAGAGCATCTCCCCACCATAGGGATTTAGATTCTTAAAAATGAGTGGGGGAGGAGGGAAGAGAAGAAAGAAAGAAGCAAACACAAAAACTCCACCCCTCAGGAGTGTATGTCCTGAGAGAACTCTCTGTCATCCCCATCCTTAAATAAAAAGCCCATGGAGGCATGGGCTACAGGGAGACATGTTTTTCTGCCACACAGGCAACTCTTTTGGAAGTACCATGATGGCAGAAGACCAACAACAGTGTCTAAACCCGGAGTGACATGCCACATCAAATCAAACTATTTCTACTGCAGAAGAAAGTGTTATTCCTGTTTTCAAATATTTGTGAGGAGGTCAGACACTACAGTGAAAGGGCCATGTAAGTGCCACAATGGGTAGATGGCGATAACGTAACACACAGATGGGCAGTACTTCTAGGAACAGTTTTGTTCAAATTGGCAATGCTCTTTGATTCAGAGCTGTTTAAAAGCCTGAGTTGATGCTGGGCTTTTTATCTCAGAGTATCTCAATGCACTTCACAAACCTCAGCACCACTGAGAGGCAACTACCTTTGAGTGGAGAGGTAGTAACCAGTTTTGTCAAAGGACAAAAAAGGCAAGTCCCTGTTTTTACAAAAAGCACTAATGGAATTTTAGAGTAGGATTTTCAAGCATGTTCAGTATTGACTTTACTCCCATTGAAGTCAACGGTAAAACCCTCTTTGATTTCAGTGTAAGCAGAGTTGAGTTAGGCCAATGCTGAGTGCTTTTGAAAATGCCATCCTCAACATCCACATATCACAGAGTTGTTAAACTTTTATTCAAAAGACCCCAACACAGTAATACTCATAGAACTCCATTTATTATCCCTAGGTCAATCCTGCTGAAATGTATTTATAATGGGCCTATCACGTAATAGCTCAACACAAACTTAAAAAATAATTATAAAAGCCAAGTGATATGGCTGTAGACAGAGCCCCACTTCAGCCTAGTTACTTTCCTTATCCAGAGAAAAATTGTCTGCTGACAAGAGACCAGATGAAATGCATGCACTTTAAACCATATCTCAAAGACTGCCAAATTAGGTAAAGCAGACTGCAGGTCAGAGCAAGGTCCGAAGACGAGAGCCTTCCTCAGAGAATGTTCTTGCACGGTCTCTTCAGAGTTTAAGAGTGTTCCAGTCAACTGTAACTCTGTGCTGAGACAGAGGCAGTCTCAGCCAGGTAGTATTTTGAGATTTTATATATTTCAAAGTCAGAAGGGAACATTATGATCTAATCTGACCTCTTGCATAACAGAGACCATGTCATTTCACTCTGCAGCTAGCCCAATAACTTGCAGTTGAACTAGACCATATCTTTTAGAAAGACAGCCAGTCTTGGTTTAAAGACTCCAAATGGTGGAGAATTTAAGATGCTGCAAAATTGAAAAATGATGTAAAAAAAAAAAAAAAACACTGACAATTTCAAATATGGGGCTGCAAACAAATAGAAGTTTGCACCTCTGGTTCCAAGGAGTCAAGATATTCCAGACCCTTTCCACTTCTCCTGCTCATTTCCACCAGCTTTGTCATCTACCAGATCTTAACACACACATACACACTTTATTGTACAGAGTTGTGATTTCTTCTGGAATATTTAGGAGATCTTTCTACCTCCTCTTCATCCAATGGCCCCATTTAAGAGAAGAGTAAACAAAAAACAAAAGGCCTTTGATAACAAAATTGGAATGTTATCAAAGTATTTTGCACCTTCTGAAAATTAGTATTGGGGGCATGGACAGAACAATCTTCCTGACTCATATGCCAGGCACATTCTTTTCTGAGCTTTTGTAAACCCTGGACCATGATGTGATTTGTGGTAAAACTACAAACTGGTTTAATCCTTGCATTCCTTAGCCATTCTTGACCAGCGTGTATCTGTTTATATGAAAGACGTTAAAGGTAATCTGATTCATAGTATAAATGTACCACTGTGCATTGCTGAATTGAAGTTAGTAAATCTATATTAAAAAAAATTGAAGTTTGCAGATTGATTTGGATTAACCAGGTCTGAGTGGATGGTAATCGGATTCATATAATTCCAAACAGCAAAGGCTGATTTCCATGGAATTAGAACCTTTGGTGTTAATATCTAAATTGATTAGGGTATTTTTTCAGGGCTTCCTAAACTTTTTCATTAGGGGCCCCTTGTTTCCATTAAAAATGCTTTACGGTTATGGGAATTCCAAACCCCAAACTTCACTCTAAATCAGCTGTATCAAGGGGCTTTTTAGCATTTCTTTGGACTCCTGTCTATGGCCTCTGCAGCATTTGTCTGCCGCTCCGTCGGGATTCATTAACCAGATGTTGGGGGCACTAAAGTATTGAACATACAGCTAAAACTTAAGGCATTATTCTTTTTACAGCTCTGATGTAGGAAGCAGGTTTTAACAAAATGATTATGGTATGGTAGATGCATGTTTCAGGCAGCTCTAAGGCTATTTCTGAAGTAAGGATAAAGATGAACTCTACAGTACCTGTGGCACCTTAGAGACTAACCAATTTATTTGGGCATAAGCTTTCGTGAGCTACAACACCACTTTTCTTTTTGCGAACACAGACTAACACGGCTCCTACTCTGAAATCTACAGTACCTGTATACTTTACAAAATCTAGTTTGCCCTTTAAGATCATGCAGCTTTTTTGACTTCCAAGAACTGGCCAACAAAAGGGATTATTGACTATCTTCAGATGTACATGAATGACTCATTGGTTTCACTGGGTACCATGAACATGCTATTGAGAGCAAAATTTGTTCCTTTCTATACATCCATCTCCAATTATTGTGGTCTGCCAGATATAGATTGTGAGGCAGGGAAGTGGATGCACTGGCAGAAGCCTTGCTGGTGGACTCTGTGAGGAGGAGTTCAACCAGGGTTTATAAAAAATAAAGCAAACTTGCTGTGGAGGAAGAGGAGTGCACCAAGTGAAAGAGCCCTTTAAAAATAGTTATGTCAGTGGGCCCCTTGACAGATGTAGATCGTGCATTCAGTCCTGCCTCTTAGAACACGATGCCCACAGCAATGGTTCTCAGAGAACCAGCCATCATGTGACCACAGAAACAGCTTTCCAGGATGTGACTCACGGTGCATTTCAGAGTGTAGGAGTGAACATTGTATTTGTAACACATTGCATTCTGAAAAATGATTAACTGTAATAATATGAAATTAGTGGCATGAAGTTTCCTCTCTTCCTTGGTCATGAACCAAGATACAAGTCTTAACACCACATTAAGGGGCTGGGGCTACTGGGTTTTCTGCATAGAGTTATCAGAGAATGGGATATGGTATATTTGGGAATGCCAGAGGAGCTAGAAAAGGCTTTGATTATTTAACCATTCCAGTTCAAGGGATATGAAATCCACCTTTTCTTGTTTACTTATATTTTAGCAAACCATTAATAGGCATATTTAAAATTGAGTAAAATAGCATAGGCACTTAATGAAAATTTGGTACACATCATACTGACCCAGTGGAAAGAAAATGTGGGTAATTATTTTCTTACATTAACTATGTTACATTTCCACCAAGATTACTACAAAAAAACATACCAATGTGGTTTAGAGAGTTTTTAAAAGTCTGAAGAACTTTGATTATAAAAGAGCTGCAACTATTCTTATTACATAAAGTCTTTAAAGAAAAGAAGAAGAATTGATTTGCACTGGATTCTAGTGACTAGAACAATCCAAGTAAACCCAGAAGATCTGCCAGTTATGAGAAAGGTCATGGTATCTTATGTACAATTCTAACTTGGTTTTCACTGCAAATGATTTTGTTGCTGAGTGTATCCAAGAAAAATACATTACTGGAGTACTGTAAGTAGATCAATATGAACAAAACAGTCTGACCAGAGGGTAGGGCCTGGGTTCTCTTCCCAGCTCCGCAACCATGTGCGAGTCACTTCACCACCTGGTACCTCAGTTTCTCCACCTGTAAAATGGTGATGCATGTTCTGAGATCTAAGCACTGTATAAGAGCTAGGTATTATTACTGGTCTCCTGTAAAATATTTGAAACGAAACATTTCTCCATTTTCCACCCACGGTTTTCTAACCGTTTGCTTTTTGGAGGAGATATAGCTGGGGAATCTTGTGCTTCAGCAATCATCAGCGGGCAGAATGGTCCCTTTCAGATGATTAATGCTCTAGATTATGCTGCGGTTGAACCAGCTATAGGATTGGGGGACCAGAAAGGTAGCCTCTGCCTGTCCCTGCTTCAGGTCCTGCAGGGAGTAGAGCTCAGCTGGATCTGAGGAACTGGCCCTTAAAGGCTGTGTAACTAAAAAGAAAAATGCTTCTTTATTCACCAGTACTGACTAACAACATAATTCCTAACGAAGCGTTGGACACTGTCCAGGGGAGCTGTACTCACCACTGGATGGCGCCTCCTTCTGGCAGTTCTGGGGATTAGATCCACCCTGTTCAGCACCCCCTTTCTGGTCTTCCAATGCGCAGCTCTACGTCCACTCACAGAGCCACAGTACGGCCACTTTGTGACTCTGCCCTCCAGTCAGGTGACACTGTTTTCTCCTTCAGGGAGAGTCTTTCAAAGTCTCTTTGTATCAGCAGCGTCAGGCAGTCCTCACACCTGCTGCCTTATGTCACTCCTGCAGTGATGCAGGTAGTCTTCCCCTTCACTGCTCTTAGCAATACCACTCTGCAGTGGAGCATAGGGGAACTCAGGCCGACCCTCTGCACTAGGTTCCAGTCCAGAGCACTACAGCAAGCAGATAAGGTCTGGGTCTTCACCAACCTTACTGCCCTTGCACCTGGACTACTTTCCTCCAAGCTTTCCATTCTCCAGCCTTCCCAGTCAGACCCCTCTCTCACTGGCCTACTAGCTAAACATTTTCTCAGGGGGTTCCTATTTCCCTCCCTTCATAGAGATAGAGAGAGAGAGAGAGAGAGAGAGAGAGACAGACTGACTGCAGGCTTCCTCTCTACAGCCTCTCAGGCTGCTGGCTTTATAGAAGCCCCAGCTATTCCCTCACAGGTGAGCTTCCTTCTAACTAACATCCTCTACTCAGCCTAAATCTCCCCCATTAGCAGCTTATTTGGCTGATTGGACCAACCTGGCCCATTTCGACTATTTCAGGTCCACTGTTGGGAGTACATCCCATCACTAGCTATCAGACTGATGACATACAGACAATCTCAAAGACTACCATGATGAGTAGAATGGTATAAATGACTAAATAGATCAATGTCTCTTAGGTATTTCTAAGGCATCAATCACTGTCGTATCTGAACACCAACCACACCAAATACTAAGGGAATGCAATGAACTTGAAGCTGTCATGGACCTGCAATACCCTGGAGGCTCTTGGGACTGCTTGATGGCTGTATGATGGGCAAAACCCATGAGAAAAAGCACTAAATGCATGCAAGGATACTTGACTTGGAATCTAATTTTATTTCCACATACAGTTTTTTAACTATACTGACTATGCATTGAATACGACAATGTTGTTGTAATGAATAGTGGTGAAAGCAGAGATGAAGTTAACTCTTTGATCGTTGGGTCTCTTTTTACGCAAATCATTGCCTTCAAGGTTTGGGAAGCTGGAAAATGATCACATTCATCCCTGGAGTAAACCCTTTAAAGTCATCAGGGATGAATTTGGGCCTGGACAGCAAAGAGCCATTTCTCAAATGCAAGAGCCTTTTAAATCCTCACGTCAACGTGTAGACAAGTTCAGAGGCTTCAGTCAAATTCCATTCACCGCAGATTCTGCGGTCAGGAAGCTAGAATCAAAAGATACTGATGGCAAAGCTAACAAGTCTGTCCATACACCTCAGAGTTAGGGAGTCTCTGTTGCCAGCCCTGCCTCTCAGTGTCTCATTTTCCTCCACATAATCCTGAGAATAGCCAGTTAGGAGAAGGAGGAGAGGGCTGAAGGGAGGAGGCTCCCATGTTCAGCTCTCTTAAAGGGACATACCTACAACAGCAGGATCAGTCAATACATTTTGACATGCACTGAGCCCTAAAGGAGATGGGAAGACTGTAAATCAAATATACATTTTAAAAATGGAAAAAGTAGTTTACATGACTTCAGCTAACTTGAAGAGGCATAAAATGGGCAAAGAACTCAGTGCATTAGGAGCACTTTACAGAGCCTGAGCCATGCTGCAGAGAGGGAGCAGCAGTGCCTGCAGGCATTGGGCCTGATTCTTCACTCCCTTGCGTACTCGTTTACACCTGTGAAACGTGGTGTGCTCATTCTGATCAGGCAGCAGTTTACATTCACTCTGCAACGGTGTAAATGACTACGCCAGATACTACGCATCTGGCCCATTGTGTCTTTGAAAGGCCTAATGGTGACTTAGGTCTAATGATGGTGCAGGGAACGAAACTGAAAATTAGGGAAGTTGTAACTGTTTTAGCAGTAAAAGGGTGGTTGTTGTCAGGGATAAGATTGAATTTGATGAGTTTCCTCCAACACAAGCTGCAATTAAGGCATACTGGGTTGGGGTTTAACATATTGAGTGGCCTTTCACCTCTTAAGTGGAAAGAGAATGAAGGTGCACTTCCTAATCATTATTTCTTTTAAATACCTCTTTTGTTCAGCTTTTCACTCATGGTAAGTGTGTCTCACAGCCATTACTGTGTGTCACCTAAAAAGCCCTAGTTTACTTTTCACTACATGCCTTCAATATGAAAATGTTTCTTTAATTAGCTATTAAAAGAGGTGGTCAAAATTCGAGAGCTAACGCCTAAATGCAATTCAGAGTTGTCTATCGGCTAGCACAAGGGACTGAGTCAAGACTGAGTTCTACTGCCAAGTTGGCCACTGTCTCACTGTATGACTTTAGTTGTTACTTAGGCCAACATTTTAAAACTTGGCACTTAAACTTAGGTACCTAAATCCAGATTTAGGTACAAAATAAGTGGCTTGACTTTTACCCACATCTCCTATTGACGACAGTATGAATTATGCTATTTTAAATGAGAACACAATTTGGCCCTAACACAGGTAGGTGTCCTGGCTCAACTGGTAATTATTACCTGGCATTATGGGTGATTGCCCAGAATGAAAATATTCACAGGGAAATAGAAAGACAGCAATTCGTTAAAGGAAGCTAGTTTTACTTAGCAACACAAAAGAACAATTATGATTTCCTTATTCAGTTGGCAACATCTTGTCAGCCTTAAAAATATGAATAATGAAAAAGAAAGAACAGTAGCCACATTGAAACATCCCCAAACAGTAGAAAATTTGGAGCTGCATTTTAAAGGTGACCTGCAAAGAAAATTATGGTAAAGTGCATTTTTGACCTTTTCTGTGTCTTTATGTTTTTTTAAAGAAAGTATGAAAGAATTTGTATTTCAGCTTGATTTTCACCCCAAAAATATTAGGAATGTCTGTTTTTCCTGGAGGCCTTGTTGAGTGTCTCAGAGGGGAATCAGGAATAGAGCTGGTTGGAAATTTTTCATCTATATGGTTTTCCAAAATTTAGTTTTTGTCAAAATCAAAACGTTCTGAAAAATGTGTTGATTTTTTATTTTAAAGAAAGATACAAAGGATTTAGATAGAGTTTAAATGTCCTGTTACGACATTTTGGGAATAGAGTGTTTTGTTTCAAAACAAAACTTTTGAATTTTTTTAGTATAAAAACATTTGTAGAAGTTTTAAAAGGACAAAACCAGAACAAGAGGTTTTGACTTTATCAAAATGAATTCTTTCAATTGATCCCAAATGAAAAATATTTTGGAAGTTAGTTTCATGGGAAATTTCAGGTTTTCTCCTTTCTTTCCAGTTTAGAACAGAAAAAATAATTGAAATCACAAAATTTCCCACCAAATGGAAAATCCAGTTCCAGCCCAGCTCTAATCAGGAATTTTTTTGCTCCTCAATTGAAGGGATCTGGGAGAGTGAATTTAACAAAACATGCTTTCGCATCAGCATGTATTGGGCAACAGCTCTGTACTTCCCTCAGTGTGGTCCATGTTTATGGGCATGCCAACACAGCAGCTGGGACTGTGCTTCCCAGTTAGTGTAGACAGACATATGTTAGCTCTGCTTGAGCGAGCACACTAAAAATAGCAGTGTAGGTAGGGGCAGCAAAGGAGGCAGCTTGGGCTAGCCACCTGGGTGCGTATCCAGGGGGTCAGTACTCTGGCAGCTAACCCAAGTTACTGGCTTTTGCTAGCCCTGGCTATGCTGCTATTTTTAGCACTCTAGCTCAAGGAGAGCTAACATGTCTGTCTACCCAAGCTGGAAGCAGCCTCCCAGCTGCAGCACTGATGGACCCAGGATGGTACCATTTGACCCACAGTGTTCAAGGACTCCAAATGCCAGATTACCCTTTCTGTGGTAAAATCTCAGGAAAGCTCCGGGGAGGCATGTAAATGGTGCAAAGTTCATCTCATATTCTCTACTTGAGAAAATGGAGTTGGGGGCTTCCTACTCCTCTGGATTCTGAGGATACAGGGGAAGGGCACCCTAAGATCTGCAGAGTCAAAACCATCTGCATGGACAGCTGGCACTACCATGCTGAGCATCAGTTCCTAAGTGGCAAGCTACTTTGGCTGCTCAGAAGCAACCACGTAGGAGCTCCAGAGGGAATTAGTAAAAGAGACCCTATTTGTATTAACTCCGGAAGATTGGGCATGTGATGTGGAAAGTGACCAGTCCCCTTGTCCTCTCCCAACCCCACAGAGTCGGGGACTGTGAATCAGGAAACCTAGGCTCCAATCCACAATTTTAGTGCTGTTGGACTGTGACACCCACACAGAGCCCCACTGAATCCATTTGGTTCTGAACAGGTGCAACAGTCCACCTGCATGCAACAAGTTGCAGGAATGGGGCCCTAGGTTGTATTCCTGACATTGCCACTGATCTGCTGTGTGACTTCGGGAAAGTTACTGAACTTTTGCGGGCCAAATTCATATCTGGTGCAAGTCCACTGAAGCTAATGGAGTTACACCAAGAATAGATTTGACCTTCTATGTTAAGGTTATTCATAAAATAATAATAGTAACTAGAGCCACTTGCATTATTCATCGCTAATAATTTATCCAATGAAGTTAGGGTTTTTCTTCAAATGAATTATTTTTGAATGTTTTTTCCATCATTAAGACAGCTCAATAGCTAATATTTGGTAAATAATTTAGTCAACAAATTATTCCACCAATCACTAAGTAATGTGTTTAGTTAGTTTTTAAATGATCTCACCAGTATTACTACTTACCGACTTCTTATTACTTAATAGTAATACTGCTTACCTATATCACAGTGGTCCTGTGAGACTTAATTCATTAAAGCAATGAGTTTGACACATTAATTTTGCATTTTGTAAAAAAGAAACACACAACAAAACAGCAAAACTTTATTTTTTAATTTGCTGCCTTTCAATTTAGTGAAATATCTCATTGTCCTTATGTTAGGAGAGGTTACACAAGGCACTTGATTGCCTTTCTTCTTACCATTCATTATTTTATAGCTCTCGAGCATTTCTCGTCTTTTTGTCTCCTCTTTAAAGTAAAGAGACACAGTATTTTCAATATCTTTTCATAAGAAAGACATCCCATGCCTCAGAACCTACCTGAGCCTTCTCTAAGGGGCAACTGACTGGTATAGCCTGCAAAAGCTGTTCAGGAATAGCTCCCCAGGCCCGGTTTTATTCCAGCATAAGAGGGCCTTTTCCCCAGTTAGTTTAATCTGCAAGTGAATTAAGAGCATGCACTATTATTCCAGATTAACTTCCCTGTGTAGATAAACCCTATTTCTGCTACATCCTTTATGTGCTAGGGTGACTAGAATTGGAAAGAGTATTCCAGCTGGTGGCATACCACTGATTTATATGATGGAATTTTATAGTTGACAATATCCCTTTTATGTGTAGTAAAGCCCTTCTGAATCCTCTGATGACAAATGGTATTTAAAGATACAGCAAGCTGTTATTAAATTATCCGAGCATTGGTGGGACAATATTGCCATTCGGATTTACACAGAATTCAGGACTATCATTCTTGTCTATTAGTCTGCCTCTTTGTGCACCCCAGCTGTAAAACACTGAAGTCATTACTGAAAACTGTTTTCCAGTTGTGTGGCTGGAGATGGGAATAAAAGATCGATCAAAAGAGCAACGCTTTTATTGCTGATAGTTACTAACATGTCTGGGCAGCCCAGGAATTATTTTAGGGACAGTTTCTTTTTGAAAGAATTAGGCACATGAAGAATGTGCTGCTGCCCAATCTTGGTTAAGTCCAAGGTTTTGCTGTTGCTTCTGGTTGGCCATGTTACTGAATTTACCCCAAAAAATATCTTTTATCCATTGAAAATTCCCTAGGTGATTCTCACAGAGAGGAAACCTTTTTTTAATGGGGTAAACATCTGAAAGTGACCCACTTTTAAGACAAGACTTCAAAAGACATGCATTTGTTACAGTTGGCTGTGGTCAACCAGCTCAGAATGAAGAAAATTATCCACTGTTTGGAAAGACCATTCAGTCAGAATCAGCTCGGTTTTTTCCCTTAAGATCCAGGGTTCAACTTGCCACATGATCTGTATTTGTTTTGATTGGTGGTACATACAGAAAGGGTCAGAATTCATTTCAAAGTAAACCTACGAGCACAAGCAGATCAGAAAGCTCTGGGAGATTGTCAAAAAGAGATTCTAAAAAGCATGTAGATACTGTTCATTGTAAACACGACACTGAACGAGATATGTTTAAATGCTTCAAGTACTAATCAGGAAGTAGTGCAAGTCAAAATGTTCATTACTATATAGAAATCTGCAGAATGAAGAATAGCAAAATGTAGGTAAGAGGAAAGCTGTAAACTGTATTACTGCGGAGAGCAACAGTAGAAAGGTAGATTTATTGTCAGACTGCACAGATTTATATAAGAGGGTTAAATTAAAGTTTGTAGGCTGGCAAAAATAAATGAAGCAGCATGTTTAATGCATTCACTAATACCTTTTAAAAATTCAGTAAAAAAGCACTCTCTTTAGGCTTTTATATTAGTCCCACCTCCAAAAAACCTGATAGTAACTTCAGATTTAGTATTATTCATGTGATTTCCTGGGTATGGTTGTAATATAGAGAATCATGTTGAAATTCATTGTACAGTATGTCTGTTTTTAAACACCCAACAAGCCCTACTGGTATAGTAATGAGAGCATTGCAAAAGTCATAGATGACAGTCAGAGAAGTAGATAAAAGTATAGCAGCTTTGATCATGCAATTCATTATGCAGCAGAACATGAAAAATCTTCACACCGCAAGTATGAGGGTGGGCAGCAGAATATGTGTGGCACAAGCAAGGCCTTATCTGTATTCAGAGTTGCACCAATATAACTTTAAATCAATTTAAAACCTGATTTAGTTAAACTGGTGCAAATCCCTTTGTGCTGTGTAGATGGTCTCAGCTGGATATAAACCTGGCTTATTTTGTTATAAACCAAGTTTAAATCAACTTAAGAATTCACACAGGGTTTTGCATCTGTTTAATTAAATTGGTTTTAAATCACACCTCTAGTAAAATCCTTCCCTGGAGATTGCACCTTGCTGCAGCAGAAGGCTTGGTGTTTCAATGATCCTGAGAGCTATTACAGTAGGAGTTTTTAACACTTGGTTAAAGAGTGACCAGATGAAAAGCAGTCCATGGGGACTCCAGGTTAGGGGTTCAGCGATGGGCTAACAAACAATCACTGTAAAAAAAAAAAATAATAGAAACATAACAAGGTAGCCATTCCAGCAACCAGCACGCCAAAGTAAAGGACTCTGTCTTGGCAAAAGTGAAAGCCATCAGGAAGACAAGACTGAGGACTAGTCTACGCGGGCTGCTGCGGCTTTGTAGAGGGTGTTGTAGCAACCAGGCAAGGTACTAACAAACTTCAACAGGACTTTATTTTTAAAGTGGAAACCTCTTTACCAAGCTGCTGCTGCACCCTTGGTAGCTCTCACTCCGCCTCCTCAACTTCTCTCCCTCCTTCCTGTTTCCTGTCCTTTCAGACTCCCAAAAGCTAGTGCTCCCAGTTCTAATAATTACAAGCAGCATCTAAACACCACATTCCCTCCTCTTTTAAGAAACTCTCCCAATTAAAATAAACATTGTTGTTCTAACCACAGGAACAAACATGAAACAAGACACTATACTGTTGGCAGAAATATTATACTGAAAACACTGTAGATACTACATAACATAGTCTCTAGTCCAGACAGGTGGTCATCTGGGTCTGACAGGCCGTCTCTGAAGTGTTTTTTCACACCCCTGGGTCAGAAAGTTTCAATGCTGTAAATTGCCAGTGTAGACAAGCCCTCAAATAAAGTGAACTATGAACACAGGTTTCCACAACATTTGAATAATGGCTACAACCACAAAAGCCAGACAGGTGATGAAAATAATGGGTGAATATAATTTGGAAATCCTTGGAGTATTTGCATGTCAATGTCTACACTGGCAATTCACAGCGCTGCAACGTTCTCGCTCAGGGGTGTGAAAAAACACCCCCCTGAGTGCAGCAAGTTTCAGCGCTGTAAAGCGCCAGTGTAGACTGTGCACCAGCGCTGGGAGCATGGCTACTGGGAGCTGGGAGCTACGGCCCTCTTGGAGGTGGTTTTGTTAGAGCGCTGGGAGAGCTCTCTCCCAGCGCTGCACTGCGACCACACAAGCCACGTTAAAGTGCTGCCTTGGCGGTGCTTTAGCGTTGCCAATGTAGACTAGCCCAAAAAGTAATTAAAAAATTAAAATAAAGTCCTAATGTGTTCAGGGAGGCAAGATGGTTCACACTCAGAAAGAGTAGCATTAATTATGGCTTCCAAAACAGAAAAATTGCTTAAAGAGTGGGAGCCAATTAACAGCCAATTGCTCTGAGCTAGGTTTAGAACACAATACCTGAAAAACAATTATACAATGTTAAGTACCAATCGTCAGCGACACCGATGAGAACAAAGATCAATTCTACAGTTGTCTACCAACTCTGATGGGCAATATTCCCAAGTATGATATCTGCTTAGTAAAGGGGACTTCCATGCCCAGGTTGGGGATGACAACATTGGAGTGGAACAAGAAATGGACAAGCACGGCCTTTGGTCCCCACAATCACAGCGGTGAAAAAGTGGTCAAACTGTGCCTGGTATCAGGGCTTATAATTAATGGAATACTATTCTCTCCCAGAAATATCCAAAAAGTGACTTGGATTTCCCCAGGTAGAATCACCAGGAACCAGATTGACAATGTACGTATTGGAAGGAAATTTAGATTAGCTCTCCAAGACATCAGAGCATACAGAGTAGCTGACATTGGATGTGAGCACAATTTATATATGGGAAGACTGAAGATCACACTTAAGAAAAGTAAAGCCCCCAAAAGCACAAAGAAAATGCAGAACAAATGCTTAAGAGACAAAACATTACAGCAGCAATTTCAAATTGAACGGAAAAACAGATTTTAGGTGCTACGAGACATAGGGTATGTCTACACTGCAATTAAAAAACCCATGGCGGGCCTGTTCCAGCTGACTTAGGCTTGTGGAGCTCTGGCAAAGGGACTGTTTAATTGTGGTGTAGACATCTGGGCTCTGGCTGCACCCTAGCTCTGGTATCTTCCCACCTTGTAGGGTCCTAGAGTCGAGGCTGCAACCTGAACCCGAACATCTACACTACAACTAAACAGCCCGTTAGCCCGAGACCCATGAGCCTGAATTGGCTGGCATGGGGCAACCACAGGTTTTTAACTGCAGTGTAGACATACTCTAAGGTCCATCACAAGACTTCAACATTGACATGTCAGGGTTCTTTCTGTGCAAAAATATCACAGATGCTGCAATTACAAAGTTGGTTTCCAGACAAGCAACCCTAAATTCTGGATAAGGGAGGATACTGCCGCTGTATTCAAGAAAGGAAACAAGCCAAAACAAACATTAACTCCTTGCGAACACCTCCAGAAAAAGTAGCAGCAAAAGAATTGTATAAAACAAAAAGGCAAAACTGTGTGAAGCGGCATGAGAAGAGAGAAGAGGAAACACATGGGTAACATCACCAAAAAAGCTGAAGTGGCTGCTGAAAGAGGTGATAGTAAAACACTATCAACTCAACAAGATTCCTGCTGGCCAGTTTACACCAACTGGAGGGCCTGTTAATGATAAAGAGGAAAAGACCTTAACAGAAAAAGAGCAGAGAGAGTGGCGGGTGGGCAGAGCACTCTCAAGAGGTGCTAACTAGATCTGCCCCATAAGAAGCTATTGACTGACAAACAAATTAAACACCCAGGACGAGACATCCTAACATCTCACATCCTAAACAAAGAAATGAAAGATATTAAAAAAAAAAAAACAAAGTTAAAACCAAGGAAAGCTGCTAGCAAAGACCAAATCACCAGGAAAATGTGGAAAATTTCTGATGTTGAGAGTATCTGTAAAAATTACCAAACTTTTAAACAAATTATGGGACCAGGAAAAGCCTCCAGAACAATGGGAAAATGGCATTATAGTCAAATACCCAAGAAAGATGACCTAACCTACTGCGGTAACTGGTGAGGTGTTACACTCCTTTCAGTGATTTGTAAAGTATTCTGCTGTATCATTTTAGGCTGACTAAAGGAAGTGGTCGAAGCAATGCTAATAGAAGAACAGGCTGGATTTTGAGTTGCAAGATCATGTGGCAACTAGATTTTCATCAGAAGAATAATTATTAAAGAGCACATCCAATGGCAAAATCTAAACATAAATTGCATAGACTTTCAGAAAACATTTGACAGCCTGCTCCATTGTGATTCATTCTGGAACATCTTGATGTATCAAAATGCAGCTTGCATAGTTAAACAAAACACCAGCTTGAGCAAATGATTCAATCTGACACAGGTGTCAAACAGGGATACATTCTCTCACTTGTCTTGTTTGGCACTGCCATTGACTTCAGTATGAGAAAAGGTGTAAATGGATGCAACACTGGCATTGCATGGCTCAACAACAGTACAGTAGGAGATCTCGATTTTGCTGGCAACATAACACCTCCCAGTGACAGTTCAATCAACATACAAGCAAAGACCAAAAGGCCGTCCAGCATCACAAAAAAAGATCAGATTAATAATCAGCTATGGAAAAAAACATAATGAGAGCCCCAGCAATTCCCAGCTCACACACTGTATTAGAAGGCAATGGAACATAAGGGGCAAGTTAGTTCACATATCTTGGCAGTAACACACAAGTCAGCAGAGATATCCAGAAAGACATTATGTCACAAAGACAGCAGCTACATTCACTGGCTTCAACAAAATTTGGTCATTGAAAAATCTACAATTTCGAAAACCAAACCATGAATCTTCAACTCAAATGTTATTTCCATCTTAACATATGGATGTGAACGCTGGAATTCAATCAAGGGCACAGATAGATGTCTAAATGCCATAGAAGGCAAATGCCTCAGGAAAATGCAATGAATTTATAACAAATGCTGAGTCATGCTGGTAAATAAACACAACTATGACATAGTTGGCATCACAGAGACCTGCTGGGATAATACACATGACTGGAATACTGGTATAGAAGGATCAGCAGGGAAAAAAGGGAGGAGGTGTTGCCCTATATATTAAAAATGTGCACACTTAGACTGAGATTGAGATGGAAAGAGGAGACAGATTTGTTGAAAGTCTCTAAGGATAAAAGGGGTAAAAAACAAAGGTGATCTCATGGTAGGGGTCTACGACAGACCACCCAACCAGGAAGAAGAGGTGGATGACGCTTTTTTAAAACAGCTAACAAAATCATCCAAGGCACAGGACTTGGTGGTGATTCGGGACTTCAACTGCCCAGACATCTACTGGGAAAATAATACAGAAGGGCACAAATTATCCAATACATTCCAGGAATGTATTGGAGACAATTTTTATTTCAGAAGGTAGACAGCTACCAGGGGAGAGAGGCTGTTCTAGCTTTGATTTTGACAAATAGGGAGGAACTGGCTGAGAATTTGAAAGTGGAAGACAGCTTGGGTGAAAGTGATCATGAAATGATAGCGTTCATGATTCTAAGGAATGGTAGGAGGGAGAACAGCAAAATAAAGACAATGGATTTCAAGAAGGCAGACTTTTGCAAACTCAGAGAGTTGGTAGGTAAGATCCCATGGGAAGCAAGTCTAAGGGGAAAAACAATAGAAGACAAAAGAGTTTTTCAAAGAGACATTATTAAGGGCACAAGAGGAAACTATCCCACTGTGTAGGAAAGATAGGAAGTATGGCAAGAGACCACCCTGGCTTAACCAGGAGATCTTCAATAATCTAAAAATCAAAAAAGAGTCCTACAAAAAGCGGAACCTAGGTCAAATTACAAAGGATGAATATAAAAAAATAACACAAGTATGTAGGGACAAAATTAGAAAGGCCAAGGCACAAAATGAGATCAAACTAGCTAGAGACATAAAGGGTAACAAGAAAACATTCTAAAAATACATTAGAAGCAAGAGGAAGACCAAGGACAGGGTAGGCCCGTTACTCAATGAGGAGGGGGAAATAATAACAGAAAATGTGGAAATAGCAGAGGTGCTTAATGTCTTCTTTGCTTTGGTTTTCACCAAGAAGGTTGGTGGTGATTGGATGTCTAACGTAGTGAATGCTAGTGAAAATGAGGTAGGATCACAAGAGGCTAAAATAGGGAAGGAACAAGTTAAAAATTACTTGGACAAATTAGATGTCTTTAAGTCACCAGGGCCTGATGAAATGCATCCTAGAATACTCAAGGAGCTGACTGAGGAGATATCTGAAATTAGCTATTATCTTTGAGAAGTCGTGGAAGACGGGAGAGATTCTAGAACACTGGAGAAGGGCAAATATAGTGCCAATCTATAAAAAGGGAAATAAGGACAACCCAGGGAATTACAGACCAGTCAGCTTAACTTCTGAACCCAGAAAGATAAGGGAGCAAATAATTAATCAATCAATTTTCAAACATCTGAAAGATAATAAGGTGGTAAGTAACAGTCAGCATGGATTTGTCAAAAACAAATCATGTCAAGCCAACTTGATAGCTTTCTTTGACAGGGTAACAAGCCTTGTGGATGGGGGGAAGTGGTAGACGTGGTATATCTTGACTTCAGTAAAGCTTTTGATACTCTCTCGCATGACCTTCTCATATATAAACTAGAGAAATGCAACCTAGATGGATATATAAGGTGGGTGCAAAACTGATTGGAAAACCGTTCCCAGAGAGTAGTTATCAGTGGTTCATAGTCATGCTGGAAGGGCATAACGAGTAGGGTCCTGCAGGGATCCACTCTGGGTCTGGTTCTGGTTCTGTTCAATATCTTCATCAATGATTTAGATAATGGCATAGAGAGTATACTTATAAAGTTTGCGGACGATACCAAGCTGGGAGGGGTTGCAAGTGCTTTGGAGGATAAGATTAAAATTCAGAATGATCTGGACAAAGTGGAGAAATGATCTGAAGTAAACAGGATGAAATTCAATAAGGACGAATGCAAAGTACTCCATTTAGGAAGGAACAATCAGCTGCACACATACAAAATGGGAAGTGACTACCTAGGAAGGAGTACTGCAGAAAGGGATCTGGGGGTCATAGTGGATCACAAGCTAAATATGAGTCAACAGTGTAACACTGTTGCAAAAAATGCAAACATCATGCTGGGATGTATTAGCAGGAGTGCTGTAAGCAAGACATGAGAAGTAATTCTTCTGCTCTACTCTGCTCTGATTAGGCCTCAGCTGGAGTATTGTGTCCAGTTCTGGGTGCCACATTTCAGGAAGCGTGTGGACAAATTGGAGAGAGTTCAGAGAAGAGCAACAAAAATAATTAAAGGTCTGGAAAACATGACCTATGAGGGAAGATTGAAAAAATTGGTTTTGTTTAGTCTGGAAAAGAGAAGACTGAGAGGGGACATTATAACAGTTTTCAAGTATGTAAAAGGTTGTTACAAGGAGGAGGGAGAAAAATTGTTTTTCTTAACCTCTGAGGATAGGACAAGAAGCAATGGGTTTAAATTGCAGCAAGGAAGGTTTAGATTGGACATTAGGAAAAACTTCCTAACGGTCATGGTGGTTAAATACTGGGATAAATTGCCTAGGGAGGTTGTGGAATCTCCATCATTGGAGATTTTTAAGAGCAGGTTAGGCAAACACCTGTCAGGAATGGTCTAGATAATTAGACTTGCCATGAATGCAGGGGACTGGGCTAGATGACCTCTAGAGGTCCCTTCCAGTCCTATGATTCTATGATCAGTAAATTCAGCAAATCCTTATTTCCAAAGTTATCCAAAAAAATATGAGAATATCTGGGACACATGTTAAGAATGAAGCCAGAGCGTCAGCCATCACAGGTGTGACATTGGATGGGTTACAGGAACATGCAAAAGGGGCCAAGTGAAAGAATCCCTCTGAACAGTACTTAGAGAGGAAAAAGCTATGGGACATGCAAAAAGCAGCTCAGGATAGACAAGGATGGTGAAGCTTTGTTTGTACCTAAGCTATGTTTGACAGAGCATTAAGGATTCAGTTTTTGTTAAATCCCTGCAAATTTGATTGTAGGCTAGGTTTAAAATTAAGAAGCAGGTATACCTTCAGGGTGGGAGGGATAGCTCAGTGGTTTGAGCATTGGCCTGCTAAACCCAGGGTTGTGAGTGCAATCCTTGAGGGGGCCATTTAGGGATTGGGGGCAAAAATTGGGGATTGGTCCTGCTTTGAGCAGGGGGTTGGACTAGATGACCTCCTGAGGTCCCTTCCAACCCTCATATTCTATGACTAATCAGTAGTATATTACAAGCCCCTGCTTGCTCACGGTCTTATTTGCACAAATACAGAGTAAAAGGGGATGATGTGTGGATGTGAATGAGCATACATGAGGAGCTAATGAAAAATAACTCTTTCTCCATTTTAGTCCCTTGGCAGAAATCACTTTGTGGCTACATAGGGCACATGGTAACCACCAGTTCTGTTTTAGTGGGAGTGTTGCTGTCTTTGCTCAGCACTTTATACTTTGCTTTTATCCTTGATGTTCTTAGCACCTAAGGTGTGCAATATAGAAGAATGTGTGCAACATACAAGCTCTTCTCTACTCCCTTCCTCCAGGAAATTAAGAGTACATGAATATTTTCAAGAAGGGTATAAACAAAACAATTATGCCACTCATTAAATTCACCATCCATAAGCACTTTCTACTCTCATTGCAACAGCTCTTACCGTACCTGTAAATTGTTTCTGATTCAATAGGAGGACATTTCAAACCAAAACAGATTGCTGTCCTAATCACCTCACACTTGGCAAGCTATTCTTATAGGACTTTTATTCTGAAGCAGGAAGGAAGAGGGTGTTAGTTTGGTATTCATTGTGGAAAAGTGAACTCCGACTGTATTTCCGTGTAGCATAATAGAACAGTAAACTATTATTGACTCATACAAAACATTCCCATGCAGTGATTGTTACTGAGCTGATCACTACTGCTTAAAAGTCTCCTACTTTTATGACTCTTGATCTATATTTCACTGTAGCCATCTCTCATAATATGCCAGCCTGAGTGCATACATTATATCCTGGAGTTCTCTGAGGCATGGCAAGTGACATAGTCTGCTCATTTTTACCCACTTGTTAGTGTATGAATGCATCATTTGAAACAATTATGTGTTCTAGCTAATCCCCCAAACTATGCCTAGTGATTCGATAGCACCAGTCTCTCAGTCAAGTGACTACTCCCTTACTTTCATGGAAATCCAGGCTAACTTGATGGGGTTGTACCAAGTCTTATGTAATAGGAATTTGGCTCATCACCTTGTAAACATTTTTACCAACACGATTACAAAGCGATACCATACTAGAACCTTTCTTTCAAAAAAACCTAAGCATGAATGAGCCATCACTGAAGCCTGAAAATTAAGGTAACTAAATTGTGTTGATCGTGTATAGTATTTCTTGAATTCCAAACTAAGCACTCCGAAAGCAGAACAGTAACAGAATAAAATAATCTCTCTATGGGTATTATATAGGATCCTGCTAGTTATTTTTAGATATTAGAATGGAATTGTCACTTCCACACTTACATGTTGAGCCAGTGGGTAAATCCTTTAACTATCTTATTTTTTTCTGGAGCTGACCGCCAAACTGAACCGGAAATCCCTTTGTAAGCAAATTCCCATAACCAGTCCTCTTGGTGTTTAGTCTGCATTGGATTAAGTAGTGACTTGCTTGTCCCTTTGATTGGCAACTATAGTACTAGACAAACAAATGTACAGAGCAAGTCTCACCAGAAAAGTCCCCCAATCTGCAGCCCGTTTCAGCTTTATTTGGACTGAAACTTGATGATAGCTCCACTTGACAGGAAACACTCAGCCCTCCTCTCTAACATGGCACTAACAGGAGGACATATTTTCTCACAGATTGAGTAGCAGAGCTGGAGATCGAACCCTCCCCATTGCATGTCTCAGGAATTCTTGCTGTTGTTAAAGAAGGATACGGACAAAAACTGTTTATTTTTTCTGAAGTTAAAGTTAAATTGTTTGGTTGATTAAACGCTACAGGTTAAACTGCTCATGAAATTGGTGAGATAAGCAAAAGCAGTAAAGTATCCATGACATTTAGCCCTGAAATTGTGTAGAATGTGAACGTTAAAGACAGAGCATTTGAATAGTTTAACATGTCCAGTTCGTTGCTGTATTAGGCAAAACATGCCAATTATTTGCATTGCTGTAGCATCTATAGGTTTCAACTGAGATCGGGGCCCCATTGTATTGTACAAATACATAGTAAGAGAAAGTTCCCACCCCAGAGATCTTACAGTTAACCCTGACAAAGGCTGAGGACACAGGATTATCATCCCAACATTACTGAACACATTATATTGTTTTACAAATGGGAAACTGGGTCCCAGAAAGATTAAGGGTATGTCTACACTGGTGGCTGGCCCATGCCAGCTGACACGGGCTAAGGGGCTTGGCTAAGGGGCTTTTTAATTCAGTGAACATGTTTCGGCTCCAGCCTGCGCTTGAACTTCTACACCACAACTAAATGGCCCCTCAGCCCAAGCCCCGCGAACCTGAGTCAGCTGTCACAGGCCAGCTGTGGATGTCTAATTGCAGTGTAGACAAATCCTAAGTGATTTGCCAAAGGTTACACAGAAACTGTGTGAAAGTGAACCCTGCTGCCCTGAGTCCAAGTCCACTACTTTAACTACAAGCCATCCTCTCTCTCTCTCTCTCTCTCTCTCTCTCTGAGGCAGTGTGTATGAAGGTAAGGCGGGCCAAATCCTCTGCAGTAACTCCAGTAATTTCAGTGGAGTTACGCAACAGAGTATTTGCTCCACAATCTCTTAATCACCTCAGAAAGCAGTTCTGAGGACACAGCTGAGTGCACTGACAAGCTATGTGAGTGAGGATTAAGAAGTTGCCATCAGGCAGCTTTGATAAGCACTTGTAAAAAGAGATTTATGTTAAGAAATTCCACCAGATCTTCTTGATAAACTCTTCCAAATATAATTCTCTTTGGCGCTGGAGTCTGTATACACCTTTTGATAAAGGCATTCATTGTTTGTAGAACGCCGTTTATTACAGCCATACTGTACTTAAAATTGTGTCATTGCTCTCATTATAAATCCCAGCGCAGTTCAGGTTGTTATAATTCCATTGTAAAATTAGCTCCAGGCAGAAACTTGGCATTGAAAATCTTGGTACAGCTGTGATTAAATTTAAAAAATGGGCTTGATAGAATGTAATGAGTTCATACATTAGTCTTTTGCTTCATGAGTTCTGGGGACTGGATGCTTATGAGCTTGCATTATGTTTTCAACCTCATCCCTACGGACTGTGCATATCACGAAACCACCCCCAGTGTTGGCCCTGATTAGTACTCTCAGCAGAGAGAGGAAGTGCTGAATAGGCATGGAGAATTAACTCTCCTCCCTCTTTTGAGGCACATTGGAGATGCCGTGTGGTTAATGTGGAACTACCTGTCCTGTGAATTAAATTTCCTGGTTGAGAATTGTTTAATTTTTTTTTTTTTTGGCTGAAAAATGCCAGTTTATCAAAACCAAATCTTTTCACATGGATGTTGCAGTGTAACTGAAACTTTCCACAGGTCCAGGATGGAGGGTGACATAAGTATTCATTGGACCAGAGAGTGACTGACTGGATAGCCCCTGAAAAGGTTGGCCTATTCCAGGACCTCTCCCTCCCCCACCCCCACCGCCTTCTCTGTTTCTCTCTGGCTTTTAACAAACAATTCCAAAATGTCTTGGGTTCATCCCAATGCAGGGAAAAATTTTGAAATCTCAAAACTTTTCACAGGATGGGAAAAGCATTTCCCATCCCACTCTAGTGTGGATATGATTTCACCTCCTAGTGCTACCAGTCTAACAATATTTGACAAATAAATTAACTTCAGAAATTAATTGAGAGTTAAAAGACATAAAAGAAAAGAAACTGACTAAGTTTGGATGCTCCTGGGCAATATCTTCTCAGATTTTCTCTTCATTAAAAATAAAACATGTTGTAAACAGCAGGTTACCAACAACAGAGAGATTTGAAACCATGTTGGCACCTTTTCAGGGAACTGTGAGGTATGGGCCTGAATGTGAAGAGCACTGAACCCTGGGAAAGAGGGATCCAAACTTAGAGATTAGGTCAATTACTAGTTTACACACAGTTCTTGTTAGAACCATAGAAGAATCATAGACTCATAGAAGAATAGGGTTGGAAGACACCTCTGGAGGTCATCTAGTCCAACTCCCTGCTCAAAGCAGGACCAACCCCAACTAAATCATCCCAGCCAGGGCTTTGTCAAGCCGGGCCTTAAAAACCTTTAAGGATGGAGATTCCACCACCTCCCTAGGTAACCATTCCAGTGCTTCATCTCCCTCCTAGTGAAATAGTTTTTCCTAATATTCAACCTAGACCTCCTGCACTGAAACTTGAGGAGATCATTGCTTCTTGTTCTGTAATCTGTCACCACTGAGAACAGCCTAGCTCCATCCCCTTTGGAACGCCCTTTCAGGTAGTTGAAGGCTGCTATCAAATCCCTCCTCCCCTTCTCTTCTGCAGACTAGATAAGCCCAGTTCCCTCAGCCTCTCCTTGTAAGCCATGTGCCCCAGCCCCCTAATCATTTTTGTGGCCTTCTGCTGGACTCTGTCCAATTTGTCCACATCCTTTCTATAGTGGGGGGCCCAAAACTGGATGCAATACTCCAGATGTGGCCTCACCAGTACCGAATAGAGGGGAATAATCACTTCCCTCAATCTCCTGGCAATGCTCCTACTAATGCAGCCCAATATGCCATTAGCCTTCTTGGCAACAAGGGCACACTGCTGACTCATATCCAGCTTCTCGTCCACTGTAATCCCCAGGTCCTTTTCTGCAGAATTGCTGCTTAGCGAGTCGGTTCCCAGCCTGTAGCAGTGCATGGGATTCTTCCGTCCTAAGTGCAGGACCCTGCACGTGTCCTTGTTGAACCTTATCAGATTTCTTTTTGCCCAATCCTCCAATTTGTCTAGGTCACTCTGGACCCTATCCCTACCCTCCAGAATATCTGCCTCTCCCACAGCTTAGTGTCATCTTCAAACTTGCTGAGGGTGCAATCCATCCCATCATCAAGATCATTAATGAAGATGTTGAACAAAACCAGCCCCAGGACTGACCCCTGGGGCACTCTGCTTAATACCGGCTGCCAGCTAGACATCGAGCCGTTGATCACTACCCATTGAGCCCGATGATCTAGCCAACTTTCTATCCACCTTATAGTCCATTCATCCAATCCATATTTTTTTAACTTGCTGGCAAGAATACTGTGGGAGACCATATTAAAAGCCTTGCTAAAGTTAAGATATATCATGTCCACCGTTTTCCCCATATCCACAGAGCCAGTTATCTCATCATAGAAGGCAATCAGGTTGGTCAGGCATGACTTGCCCTTGGTGAATCCATGTTGACTGTTCCTGATCACCTTCCTCTCCTCCAAGTGCTTCAAAATGGATTCCTTGAGGACCTGCTCCATGGTTTTTCCAGGGACTGAGGTGAGGCTGACCGGTCTGTAGTTCCCCAGATTCTTCTTCTTCCCTTTTTTAAAGATGGGCATTATATTTTCCTTTCTCCAATTGTCCGGGACCTCCCCCAGTCACCACAAGTTTTCAAAGATAATGGCCAGTGGCGCTGCAATCACATCAGCCAACTCTCTCAGCACCCTCGGATGCATTAGATCTGGACCCATGGACTTGTGCTTGTCCAGACTTTCTAAATACTCCTTAACCTGTTCTTTCACCACTGAGGGCTGCTCAGCTCCTCTCCATACTGTGCTGCTCAGTGCAGCAGTCTGGGAGCTGACCTGGTCTGTGAAGACAAAGGCCAAAAAAAAAAAGCATTGAGTAATTCAGCTTTTTCCAAATCATCGGTCTCTAGGTTGCCTCCCCCATTCAGTAAGGGACCCACACTTTCCCTGACCTTCTTCTTGTTGCTAACATACCTGTAGAAACCCTTCTTGTTACCCTACACATCCCGTGCTAGCTGCAACTCAATTGTGCTTTGGCCTTCCTGATTACACCCTGGCATGCGCAAGCAATATTTTTATACTCTTCCTAGTCATCTGTCCAAGTTTCCACTTCTTGTAAGCTTCCTTTTTGGGTTTAAGCTCACTGAAGAGTTCCCTGTTAAGCCAAGCTGGTCACCTGCCATATTTGCTATTCTTTCTGCACACGGGGTGGTTTGTTCCTATGCACTCAATAAGGCTTCTTTAAAATACAGCCAGCTCTCCTGGACTCCTTTCTCCCTCATATTAGCCTCCCAGGGGATCCTGCCCATCAGTTCCCTGAGGGACTCAAAGTCTGCTTTTCTGAAGTCCAGGGTCCTTATTCTGCTGCTCTCCTTTCTACATTTTGTCAGGATCCTGAACTCCACCGTCTCATGGTCACTGCTGCCCAGGGTGCCACCCACATCTACTTCCCCTACCAATTCTTCCCTGTTTGTGAGCAGCAGGTCAAGAGGAGCACAGCACCAGGACATTGTCCCCAACAGTCTTCAAAAACTTCCTGGATTGATTGTGCACTGCTGTATTGCTCTCCCAGCAGATGTCAGGGTGATTGAAGTCCCCCATGAGAACCAGGGTCTGTGATCTGGAAACTTCTGTTAGTTGTCCGAAGAAAGCCTCGTTTATCTCATCATCCTGGTCTGGTGGTCTATAGCAAATGCCCACCATGACATCACCCTTGTTGTTCTCGCCTCTAAATTTAACCCAAAGACTCTCAACAGACTTTTCTCCAGTTTCATACTGGAGCCCTAAGCAATCATACTGCTTTCTTACATACAGTGCAACTCCTTCACCTTTTCTTTCCCACTTGTCCTTCCTGAACAGTTTATACCCATCCATGATAGTACTCCAGTCATGTGAGTTCACCCACCAAGTCTCTGTTATTCCAATCACATCATAGTTCCTTGACTGCGCCAGGACTTAGCTAAGACCTGATACAGTTATATCTGGCTATGCTATACAAGGTCTAATTATGGCCTTCCCACACACTTGTCGAGTTTTTGCTGAATTATATTATTGGAAGGGATGAAGTATGCCGCTTACCCAGAGTAGAAGCTGGTATAGCCCCTAAACCCAGTGGTGAGCTGGAACTGGTTCGCTAGAACCGGTTGTTAAATTTAGAAGCCCTTTTAGAACTGGTTGTCCCGCGTGGGTTCTAAAAAGGCTTCTAAATGTAACAAACGGCCAAAAGTGGGGAAAATTTGATGGGTGCAGAGCACCCACCGGCAGCTCCCCACCCCGCGCCCGGCCCCAGCTCACCTCACGTCCGCTCTGCCTCCTCCCCTGAACACACCGCCCCGCTCTGCTTCTCTACCCCCGCCCACAGCTTCCCGCGAATCAGCTGTTCGCATGGGAAGCCGGGGAGGGCTGAGACACAAGCGGCAGCTTCGCGCTCAGGCCCAGGGAGGCGGAGGTGACCTGTGGCGGGGGGGCATGAGGAGGGCCGCCCGCGCCACGGCAGGTAACCCAGGGAGCGCGCAGGGAAACTGCTCACCACCCCAGCTCACCTCCGCCTTCCTGGGCCTGAGTGCAAAGCCACCGCCTGCTTCTCTGCCCTCCCCGGCTTCCCGCACGAACAGCTGATTCACGGGAAGCCGGGGGAGGGGGTGGAGAAGCAGAGCAGGGCAGCGCGTTCAGGGGAGGAGGCGGAGCGGAGGTGAGCTGGGGCCGGGTGCGGAGCTGCTGGTGGGTGCTTTGCACCAAATTTTCCCGGTGGGTGCTCCAGCCCCGGAGCACCCACTGAGTCGGAGCCTAAGGCGCCACTTTTGATGTGATCAGTGGGGGGAACAGCCGCTCCCCCTGCTCCCCCCTAGCTACGCTACCCCGCCCCTAGGAGCCAGAGGAACCTGCCGGATGCTTCCTGGGAGCTGCCCCAGGTAAGCATCTCTGGGACTCCCCACCTCACCCCCAGCAGGACCCTCTGGCTCTTAGGGGCGGGGTGGGCACCCACTACGGTGGCCCATGTGACCCTCCTGCCCAGTTCTGGGGGCAGTCAGAGGACAGCGGAGGGGAGTGGATTGGGCAGGGGTCGGGGGGGGTGTCAAGGAATGTGGGGTGTTGGATGGGGCAGGAGTCCCTGGGGGGCAGGGGTGGGCCACGACCCCCTCGTGGGGTGAGGAAGGAACCAGTTAAGATTTTGGCAGCTCATCACTGCCTAAACCCCACAGTTCACAGGGGAGCTGCTAGAAATAAAAGACTATCCATCAGCCATAATGACTCTTGCCCCTCTTCTATGGCTTCAGTGATGCCTTGGAGTCCAAGCTTTAGCTAGCATTCTTTTGGTTGTGTCTCTGAGACAACGCCTTAGATTGCTGTACCTGCCTTATTATTAGTTTCTAAGGATTCAATTGCTAAAGTAAAAGAGAAGCGTGAAAGAAGGCATCCTCTGTGGGTGTTTTCTATTTTAGCTACTCTGCTTAGTTTTACATGTGTCACTGTAATAACAACAAAATCTGTATCCAATAACTATAGTACTCAGCTGTATTCAGAACTTGGAAGGTGTCTGTCCAGTTAACCCTACCAATGGCCTACTGGCATCCAATGACAATCTTATACTATCAAGAAGTTTCTTCACTTAGTCAGAGCCTCACTCATGGGCCCAGAGTCTTCCAAGTGCAAGGTGTACATTATCACCGTAAATATCATGCTTATATATTGCCTCCCTATACTGAAGCTCACATATATAGCTTGGTGTGTTTGCAAGACAAAGTGAGTTCAAGACTTCAAGCACAAATAAAAAAAAATTTGGACAAAATTCTCATAATTCAAAAGAAAATATAATATTTAAAATGATATCAAAGGAGATCTGGAGATTTTGTAAACTAATAAAATGATGTAAGGAAACACAACATTTATTTTACTACCAAAAAAGACATAATTATATGTTTTTTGACAATTGTAGCATTTAATATAGCGCCTTTCATCCTGAAGAATCATCCCAAAATATTTCATAAGCTCTTCTTCTTCTTCCTTGCTACTTCCCTATTCAGTGTTGGTAACGTTGATAGCCTTCTTCCAAAACTCATGATTATACATGAGACTGTTATGCAGATTGGTCTTTCTGAGGTCCTCTGATATACTGTCCACGTGCCAAGTCTTTGGTCTCCCCTTCAGTAATCTTCCATCCACAATTATTGAAAAAGCTATTCTATGAACAGGTTTCCACTAGACATGCCCATATCAACGTAGGCTAGCTTCCCTCAAGTGGAACAATCTGCAGTAGGTCCCATACAATCTCATTTAATTTCCTATCACACAGCATCCAATCACTTGACCATCTCAACATCTTCATTTCCACGGTAGAGAGCACACGGATTTATTTTCTAGGGGATGGCCTAGTCTCTGTTCCACGCATTAGGATGGGTTGAATTACAGTTTTATATGCTCTGTCTTTTAACTTTATTGGCATCTTTTTGTCACAAAGACCTAGCGTCAACTCTGAAACAATGTTCCACTCTAGAGAGCCCCATTGTCAGCAACCACCAATCCTAGGTATTTAACTCCTTTCACTCTTCTAAGCTCTCTATATACAAACTATATCAATTGCTTTATCCATCACTAATAGGTTGCCACGTCTGGGATAGGAATGTGGCAACTAACAGTTTAACAGCAATGCTGCAGATAGTTTAGGACACAAAAGTGTCCTACATCTGAAACTACAGAAGGAATTTCCACGGGAGAACATGGCTACTAAAAAGTAAATGTAAAGGAGGCAAATATACAGCCCTACAGATATCAATGAATTTCCAACCACTTACAGCAGGCTATATTTGACACAGAATCTAAACTAATATTATGGAAAATTATACCAGCTATTATTAGGGACTCATAAGATTGGATGCACGTTTTGCTTACATAACTTTACCATGGCCTCATTTGTGTAGTGGTTACAGATGATGAATCTTTATTCTACATGATTAATTATGCCAAAGACTGATGTGAAGGGAGTAGGTAGTTCATGACTGCAGAATATGGCCAACAAAATTTACCTTTTTATCTTCATAACTTACACTAAAAGTTAGTAAATCTCCCTTGCTGCTTAGCTTGCCTGATTGCAAACAGATCCCATAATATGTAGTCATATTTGGATGATTGATGTCACAATGCTGCACTGAAAGGGAAATATTCTCTTTTAGGTGTTATCACATCTCTGAACATAAACAAAGCTGTGTCACATGATGAAATGTAAATACAGCATTTGTTAGAAAAAACATTTATTTGGCTCCATGATTTATTATTAAGTGACACGTGGACTATTTTTTCTTTGTTATTGGCACTCATGTTCATAACAACAAGGTACTTGACTTGAAGGTATTTGGCCAACCTTCCCAAAGTGCTATGTAAGCAGTAATCAGAGAGAGCTACGTTCGAGAGTCAACAAATTGCTCTCCCATGCTGATCAAATAGTCTTGGCATTTCTATAAAAAATATAAAAATAGAGTTTAGAGTAGCATATCTAGTTCTCTCTCTAAAATTATTATTTATTGTATTTGCACTTGGTGAAGTCCAGGTTTAAAATAACCTAAGGAGCCAGCTGTTTTGTTAATAATAGCTTGCATGGGATTTTGATTTACATTTAGGATAAATGAGGTATCCACTTAGCTGCCACAACTTCTGTTGTCATAAATTCTGTGTCTTTTCATTTTACACCACACTAACTTCACTGACCTCAGTGTAGCAGTTGGGCAAAAGCTGGTAAATTCAGTGGAGCTAAGGTTTATCATGGAAAACTTCCACCCCAAGCCACATAGGGTTATTAAAGCAACCAGTAGCTGGATACAATTCACAAGCTGCAGTTTGTAGGGACAGTTGTCTCAGATAAATCTAAATAGAATCTGCCACCCCATTTCTATACTTTCTATCTAAATACAAATTCAGGTCCTGATTCTGCAAACACTTATGCATCTGTTAACCTTAAGTATGTGAGTAGCCACACTGAAGTAAAATATTATTAACCAAGGACCTAGCGCCTTCATTTTAAGTCAATTCAGCTAGACCAAGCATGTATGTGTTTGTGTAGTCCACTGTTCAGTGTCTTATGTGTCCCTCTTTGTGCCAAATCCATAGAAGATATGAATCTCTTTCAGCTGCTGTATGCTTCTTTAGGGCAAGCTATAATAGCTCATGATTTAAATTCTAGGGGGTCTTAGGTTCAATCCTTGGTGTTGGCCTAGAAAGCTGCCATCACATAAGCAGGAACTCAAACAGGATTCAAACTGCTGTGGGCCTCAAATGCTCAGGATAAGCTTCCTCTGTACGTGTATATCCCCCAGTAAATGTGTGTTGTGTATCTCCCTCCGTATCCCATCCACAAAGGATGTGAGTGTGTTGCAGAGCCTAGCCCTTTAGCTCAGCTGTGGAGGTTCCCAGGTTCAATCCATGTATTCTCCATCACCAGGGATGTCATATTTAGAAGTCCAAGGCTTTAATGTTTACTAAACTATGGTCTGTCACGTTATAATGCCTCTTTATCTACATGTACTTTGGTGCCATTTAGATTTCATTTTCCATGGTTTTATGCTTCATAAAATACCAGTAGCCAATATAATGGTAAGCAATAGAGTGTAGCCTTTGCATAAAGTGTACAGTTAATTTAAAAGTCTAAAATACAGAGTCTTTGAAGTGAAATGAGTTGCAACAGTGTTGCATTTTGCCCCAGTTTCTTCACTTATGAGCCAGTCATTCTGCAATTTCCTCACACACATTGGGCCAGAATTGCCAGTATGCTCTGGCTGCTTTGTGCTGCTGCAGCAACACAGCCATAAACCCATGCTCACGTGATAGTTACCTCAGGTTTGCATTGCAGAGTGATGCAATGCAACTGGGACACATTGGCAATCTGGCCTATTCCTTCTCTTCTGTTGTTTTAACCAAAGTGTTATTTCAGTGGCTGCCATCATGGGAGTCTTGGATCCAAAGACATCTACAGACCTTGTTAAAGCCTATGGGGATCCCAAGCACTTTCTTTCCAGCTCAAAGAAGGAGCAATTAAGCCCCTTTATGTAGTGAAACTACTGCAGACAATGGAGGCTACTGCCCAAGGCACTAAGCACATGGCCAGCCTGGAGCAAAGCTAACCCATGTTGAGAGTGAAGCCATATTTAGGTCTGATAGAAGCCTCCTGTGAACTTTAAGTGTCTGTTCTGATACCATTTAACAGCGTAAGCAGAACTGTGCACCTATAAGAAAGATGCAGAGGAATCATGTTCATGAGGAAAATAAAAGATAAAGTAGCCACAAAGCTAGAAGAAACCGGTTTGAACTACCACAAAACCTGTACTGACCGGGGAGGAGAGTTAACATGGAAATAAGAAACGAATAGATATGCTCAAGACAACAAAAGTTATAAATAATTCAGCCTAAAGAAAAGGAAGCTGAAACTATATTATCCGGTGCTGGAGGCAACTGTGATGAGATTGTCCTGATGAGCTTCCCACTGATCACTCCTTTCTGAGTGGTTTACCTTAACAGAGATTTGTTCGACCCATCCGCTGAGAAAGTGACTCTCTCAATCCAACAACCCAGGCAGATTCAGAGGGGTGTCTCTCGTTGCGAGTGCAGGGGGTGGATAGTGGTTTGCAGCCTGAGCGGTGAAGGCAGAAGGCCAGAGAAGGAATTGGGAGCATGACCCTGAGAGGAAGCGGAGAAACAAACACTGCTTGGGCACAGAATTCACTGGAGTGGCAGCTGTAAGGATTTTGGAGCAAGGAAACTGCTTGCTGCTGTTTGTTTCTACTGTGTTCAGGGCAACATGACACTGGGTACATTCTTTGTAAATAAACATTATTACAACGAGACTATACTTGAAACAACGCTCCAAGGCCCTGAGTATTAGCTAACCACTCAGGTTAAAAGTGGCACCGGTACGCTAGTGTTCTTTGAAGCAGGTTTCTCTGCAGTATGCGACCAATAAAACCTTTACAATCTGCAACAGAAAATGATCTCATTTTGAAATGTTGAAAGGGTCACACATACACACACACGTGACAACATTTTCAAACGTCAGTGGGAAGTTACGGGTGCCCCACACCTCTGAATATCAGACCACTTTTTTCATGCCTAAATATGGAATTAAATACGTAATGTTGGACACCTATGTTTGAAAATGGACACCAAGTATATGTGTATGTAAAGAACATAGGCCTTAGGCGCACAGATCGTTCAAGAGAAATAAATTGTCAAATTTATCCTGAATTGCACTAGGCATTGTACATACACATAACAAGAGAACGTTCCTGCCGCAAAGAGCTTCCAGTCTAAACAAACAAGACAGACAAGGGGTGGAGAGACAAAAGGAGTACTACCAGTGTCTTACCACTGGGAAACTGAGACACAGATTAAGCAACTTGCACAAAACCTACAGAGAGATGGTGGCAGAGACAGGAATTGATATCACAGCTCTTGAACCTCAGTTCAATGCCATAACCAAGACAATCCTTCCTTTTAATTGCATTGTTATGTTCAACAGGTGTTTTCCAAGCTGGGTCCATTTTTAAATGGCGACTTCCCTTTCTATTTTAGCTGACGTGCCATTATAGGGATGATTCCCTTTTATTCATTCAGTACCTGTAGTGCAGCGTCTGCAATGGGAAAAGCCTGCTGGGTGCATCTGACAAAAATATTTCTTTAATTAAAGCTTCCCTTATTAATCACCTCCATTGCTTTACAGTCTGCTGATTATCCACCAAAACATCCTTGCAAGTGTCAGTTCAGCACAACAAGGAGAGAAAGTGGTGACACGTAATCCACAAGTAGGGCATACGTGAGGGAACAGGTTTTACAAAAGCAGCTCTTTCTCAGCACAACTCAAGTGACCCAGTACCTGATAGAAACCATGACCGAATGTTTCAAGACATTGTTTTTATATTTAATTTACAGTTTCCAAGTGCTTATCTCTTCAGGTGGGATTTTACATATTGACTATAGGTAGAGCACACCCCATTTTATAATTCCCTTATCTTACTTAAATATGTGACAGATAATAACTCCTACATTTACTCACACCTTGCTAATAGAAAAACTGAGACACAGTGACTATGTCCTCACTATCACCTCCAGTTCCCACACAGGTGTTCTGAATGATAAACTACCATATGATATAAACAGTTATTTCAGATAAAGAATAAAAACTGGTGGATAAAGAACGGGGTGGGTGACAAAAAAAGAAATGAAAATAAATTCTTTGAGAGGAATTTTAAATCTGGGAATGTGCAGAGATCAGAATAAATTTTCTGGTAAAGTGTGGATTTCCCCCCCCCCCCCTCAGCAACTTCCGTTATAGACCAGAATCTCTGGGACTTTTCTTTCATTAATTGAGCTTGCTTTCAATTAAAACCTACAAGCACCTCCCCTGCTGTACTTTGCATGCCTTATGCAACACAGCCTTTTGCAAAGAATGATGTCTTATCAGTGAGAACTCCCACTGCTTTCAAAGGAAGTTTTGCTTGCATAAAAGCTGTAGGATTTGGTTCATTATAAAATTTAGGATTCAATCTTGCCCTTGCATATGCTAGTGAGGACTTTAGTTGTACTCCACATTACCAGATCTGATTGTGTGTTCAGAGTCATTGGTTGTGGACAGATGCAAATGCAGCACATTCAACTAACTTGGTTTTATTGTACCTGAACTTCTTTTCTTTGACCCCTTTCAATAGCAGAGAGCACATTTGCTCTTCTATAAAAATTTCTATCAGAAAATTCTATTTTGAAAGTTATCCAAGTGCTTGCTGACTGGTTTTTGTTTGCTCCTAAAGTAATGACAATGATTATAGCAGAAATGGAAATGGTAAACTATGAATTTTTACATTGCACACTTAAAACATTTTAATAAAGGATTGAGATAGTTTGGTGAAATTTTAATGGATTTATGGAAAATATATTAGGGATCTAATTCTGCCATGTGTAGTGCACCCAAAGCACCCACCCAATTCGATGAGCTTCATTCACCCCTGGTAACAAAGGGAGGTAAAAATTGTACTGTCCTGTAACACGGGGCAGGGGTGAGGAGGAGTCCTTACGCCACAGAGGAGGAGAGGTGATGCAAGACCCCAAGAAGGAAGCCATCTTTAAAGCATGGTCAGTGCTCCATCAAAGCCCTACCACCAGAGATTGCCCAAGTATGTGCTTAATCAACCCATCTTCTGGGCAACTTAGTTATGCTCCGCTCATCCTCAGCCAGCACTGCTTGTTTTTGGTGGAGCATTGACTGGATCCAGCCCCACCACAATGGGACAGGGATTGCTGCTGCCTTACACTGCTATCACCGCACTCCAGGTAGGATTACTACCTGCTGAGGAGTACAGTCCTGGGTCACGCCAGTGGAAGGCAGCCCACTCCTTTAAATCATTTTTGGGTTCAAAGCCCATAGCAGGATTGGACTTTAGGGCAATTACATCAAATAAAGAAATTACTAAAAATGTGATACATAAAAAATGTACATACTCTATTAGTACTGCGTGTTCTAATGGGGTCTTTATGTTTAAAGATTTAATCAGGTGACTTTTGCAATTAAATCATTTGCTGAACATAAAGCAGTTCCAGAAAAGTCTGATACTGCACAATAAATGTTTTTTTTTTAAAAAGGAAATTCAAATAAAATATAAAAAGAATGTAGGAGGCTTGAGACAATCTCACCAAACCAAGGAAATGTGTTTGTGTGTGCGTGTGTATGTGTAACTAAACACACCACTTCCTCAATATTCCATTCTCAGTCTTTGTGTAAGCTTTCCATTGATCTCAATGGGGATTTCAAAGTGGATTAAGCTAAACAGGAACCAGCCTCTCTTATTCCAGAAGAAGAACGTCCACACATGGAATTATTCAGGAATAGCTATTTGCTTACAACTAAGTGTAAGCTGCTGAAATAACCTCTTCAACCACACACTAGTTGTCACCTATCACCCCACACTGGAACCTATACAGGGTATCAAACTACAACCCATACTGGATGTGAACCCCATCCTGAAAAATCTTTCCTGAACCCCCTCTTCTGGCCTTCAAAAAACCTCCCAACCTCTCCAAGCTCCCCATAGACCAGGACACACCAACTCAAATCGGTACCAGATCTTGCCAGGAAAGATGCAAAACCGACAAACATATCTCCATTCCTTCAATAAGCACACCCCACAACCCACTTTTCAAGATCCATGGGTCCTACACATGCCTATCATAACATGTGGTGTACTTCATCCAGTGCATTAAATACCCCAAGAATTGTAATGGAGGTCACTCCAGAGCCCTCCATGATATTTCCTGCTCCAGGGCTGGAGCTGTCAGGCCACACAGCTCTCAGCTGCTGCTGCTGGTGGGCCCCCACAGCTCCAGCCACTGAAGATGGCGAGGGAACCCCTGAGCTCCCACTTCCCACAGGCAGGTCCAGAGCCCCAGAGCTCCCACCCACTGGAGGGGGTGAGGGGACCCAGAGCCCCCAGCTGCTTTGGGTGCTGGATCCTCCTCCCTTCCCATTTTGTCAGGGATATTTTTAGTTAAAAAAAAAAATCACAGACAGGTCATGGGCTTCTGTGAATTTTTGTTTATTGCCCATGATCTGACTAATTTTTACTAAAAATATCCCTGACACAATCCGAGCCTTACCCAAGAAGAACTATGTGGGTGAAACCAGACAATCACTACACTTTCAAATGAACTCACACAGGAAAATGATAAAAGACAAAAACACCCTATCACGTGAGAGTGAACAGTCTTCATAAAGCATTCACTGTATATTTGATGTATCAGTCCTCATCCACAAAGGAAACCCTGCACAAAACTTTCAAAAGAGGAGCCTGGGAGTTTAAATTCGTAACTAAACACTAGACAATAAAAATCATGGACTGAACAGAGACACTGGATTTATGGGTTATTACAACAACCTGTTACCCACTAATCTCCCTTTTTCCCCCTACGACTACAGGAATGTTAATGGGCCACTTCACCTTATACGGTCCCTTAGAATATGTGCAAACTACTTATCCTAAACTATCTGTCCAAACTTGTATTTAGCTGTGACACTTAGAGCTCATCTTCAGGTCTGGGAAAGGTACTCCATGTGAATCAAAAGCTTGTCTCTTTCACCAACAGAAGTTGGTCCTACAGGGCAGTGGTTCCCAAACTTGTCCCGCCGCTTGTGCGGGGAAAGCCCCTGGTGGGCCGGGCCGGTTTGTTTACCTGCCGCGTCCGCAGGTTCGGCCGATCGCAGTTCCCAGTGGGCGCAGTTCGATGCTCCAGGCCAATGGGAGCTGCTGGAAGCGGCGCGGGCTGTGATCGGCCAAACCTGCAGACGCGGCAGGTAAACAAACTGGCCCAGCCCGTCAGGGGCTTTCTCTGCACAAACGGCGGAACAAGTTTGGGAACCACTGCTATAAAGGATACTAAGAACATAAGAACAGCCATACTGGGTCAGACCAAAGGTCCATCTAGCCCAGTATCCTGTCTTCTGACAGCGGCCAGTGCCAGGTGCTTCACTCACCTTGTCTGTACAGAGACAGCAGTTCAGCACTTGAGTCAAACAGCTTGTTTTTGCACTGACTGAAGTCAATGAGGATTTTGCTTTTGATTTCAGGGAAGCAGGTTTGGGTTTTAAGTCTTCAGTGATTTCTAAGTACTGTGAAATATTTCTGCCATTCTTTGGGAATGCAAAAACGAATGTACTAGACAGGAGGCCTTACTGAAGCCCCTCTGAAAACCAGTAGATAAATTTTACTTGCAAAATTCTCTGCTTTAGTGGGTTTGTCTTAGATGCCTATAAATTGTTCAGGTAAGTTTCTCTGTGGGTCTGCATATTTCACAGAGCTCAAGTTAAGGTGTTTATCTAAATCATAGGGGAGAAAATACCATTATAATCTAACATTCATTTTGTCATTCTTCACTGAAGAGTATGTCATCTACTTTAATCTCTCACCACATTGCAAAAGCAAGCAATGCTATCAATAGCTGAAGTGAGTAATACATGCATTTTTATATTAGTCAGATCTTTTTCTCAAGGTGTGTCCAGGTGTATTGTAATTACAGAATAATGTGGAATCTGGATTTATTGTGTTATCAGTAATATTCTTGATTCTTTGGTTGTGGTTTTTTCTAGTCTCCCCTCTAATTGTGCACCACATACTGGACAAATAGATAAGCAATCATTTGAAAAAGAACCAAGTACGTTTTTTTAGATTTAAATATAACTGCAAAAGCAACAATAGCTGTATTCCATAGCACACAGGAGAGTTAGTTAGAGCTGGTCAAAAATCTTCTGTTAGAATGTGTTTTTCAGTTGGAAAATTCGCATTTTCCAAAATTGAAACATTCATTAGGAATGTGTGGATTCTGACAAAATGTCATTTTAAAGAAAAGTGTTTGATAAGGTTGAAATGCCATTTTGACCTTATGAAACAAAATATTTCTATATTTCATTTCTGAAACAACTTTTCATTTCAAAATTTTGTTTATTTGATGAATAAAATAAATAAATAAAATACAAAATCAAAACAAAAGGTTTGATTTTATCAAAATGAACCATTTTGACTGACCAAAACCTAATTTTTTTAAATTGAATTTCAATGAAAATTTCAAAATTTTGTTTTCATTTTGATTCAGAACAAATAGTAGAATTTCCTGTGAAATGGAAATGCCAGTTCCTGCATAGCCCTAGAGTTAATTTTCTTGGAGGGGTCCTGTTATCTATGAACATTTGATAGACTTTTTAAATGAAGTAACCTTGGTCTTTATCCTGCAATCATATTTGGGTGGGCAAACCTTTGTGACTGGCAGAAACCCCTTTGATTTCAGTGCGTCTTCACACTGATTTGATTTCAGGGATCACTTCTTGAGTTCTCTTTCCACGAATATCCTAGGGAAGAAGTTGACTCAAAAGATTGCTTACAGAAAGAGGAAATACTAGACAATTTGTTTCCCTGTGCCCTCCCATCAGTCTGTCTGTGTTCACTTGCTGTCTTTTGTCTAATCCTTAGATTGTAAACTCTTTGGGGCAGGAACTGTCTTTTTGTTCTATGTTTGCACAACATCTAGCAGAGTGGAGACCCGGCCCATGACTGAGGCTAGTATGTGCTGCAGTAATACAAATAATTTATACAACCGCAGACATAGGAAGTGCATTTTGAACTTCAGTGTGAGGTTTCACACCAGTAATCTAAGAGTAATACTCACCCAAATCAAGAAACACAAATATACTGTGCTTTATCTGTCCAGTGGAACCTGACCAATAATGCTCTAACAATGAAGCTTCTGGTACAAAATCTGAAAAAACAAACAAACAAACAAACCCCAATTCTTTTTGCCAAAAACATTCCGTAAATAACATTGAATAACAAATATGTTCAAAGTAATTATGAAGTGCTCCCAGAAAATTTGTGAACTGAAAGAGAAGCTAAATTTGTCAGATCAATTATTCACGACAAACTCTTCTCCCAGCTCTAGTAGTCACAAATCTAAATTTTTCTGTAAAGAAACCACTTATCTTAATGTCATAATAAAAATTATCGGTACAGGGAATACACTAAAAACCCTGAGTGAAATCCTAGCTCCAGTTAAGTCAATGGCAAAACTCCCATTGACTATAATAGGGCCAAGATTTCACCATATAAAACTCTCCATTAATAAAAGATACTTTGCCAACAAACTCTAATTTTGTTTTTACAGTGGTTGCCTGCTGAAATGCATAAGAATGCATATTTCAATTTATTTTAACCAGCTTTTAAGTTCACTTTCATTCAGGAAACAAAAAATAGATTTCAATGTAATGTTATAGTCTTACCACTCTTGCTGAAATTGCTCAATGGATTTCTGTATCTAGCCCCCTCAGACATCCAGAGGGTAGAATACAGCTTCTCAGACTTCTCTTGATAGTTTTCATATGTTGATTTTGGTGAATACCTGATAAGATCACTCTTTTCTTGCTAATGTCAATTCTTTTTCTAAGCTGACCACTGGAAATTTTCAAAAGGAAGTTAGTGCCTTCCAACACAGGCAGTCCATGGGCCCAATGTTGCTCTTATTCAAGTCAACAGGAGTTTTGCAACAGGTTTCAATAAGAGCAGAATTGGGTACCAAGGTTTGTGATGAGAGTTTCCAAAATGCAAACTCTGATAAACCTTCCATCATCTGCTGATGGGCCAAACTGTTCTTAGTTATATGCACAAAATCCCACTAACTTTGGGGTATGCTGCACAGGTGTAATCAAAGCAAGAATTTGAGTGTGTGTGTTGTGGCAAATTGCTGGTACGATTATGATGGGTCCTGTGCTTCCTCTTCTTGGGGGGAGGGAGGGAGGGGTTCGGGGCACAGTTTCCTGCCCCAAACTAGGGTATCTACTGTCCCACTAGTAACCCAGAGAAGGGTAGTGGAGAGGGAGGGACCCGGGCCCACCCTCTACTCCAGGTCCTAGCCCAGGGGCCCTAGGAATAGTGGTAAACCACTTGAACTAGTGCTTCCTTCCCCTGGGCTACTTCCCTCTCCTGCTCTTCAGCTCGTGGGGCTTCCTGCCTTCTCTCTCTGCATAAGCTGCGTGTCTCTTTACCTAGGGTCTTGGTCTTCTAGCCAGCCACAGCACTTCTCCAAACTCTCCTCTACTTCAACCCCTCCAGACTGCACTCTGCTCCAACTCCTTTCTCTGGCTGATTGAAGCAGGGGGTTTTATCAGGTGACTAGCTTCAGGTGCTCTAATTGGCTTCAGGTGCTTTTAATTAATCTATGGAAACCTTTCTTCCCTCTACAGGGAATAAGGTTTCTCCTTATGCTGGGACTTACATCTCTCTCCTGCTGCCTTCTGGCCATGCTGTATCACAGTGTTTAACTCTACTTTACAAGAGACATTCTGAGATTGGCGGCCACTAAGGTTTCCTTCTAGGACCATCAACCTAGTTGTCTTCCCCAGCAGAAGGGGGGGAAAAGGAGGGGCTCTTCCTTCTTTTATACCCAGGTGGAGTTAATAAGCCACAGCTGCCGCAAGGAGCCAACAGAACTTCAGCAGCATTACACTGGGTTCCAACACCTGCTAATAGTGTGGGTCAATAGAAAAGCTCTGTCATCCTGTTGCTCTTGAAAGTTTGTATCTTCCAAGAAATCAGGATCAAAAGGTACTTCCAGCAAGTATAGTGAATAGTTTAGGTTGGAAGTACCTAGTTAAACAACCAAAGGAAATTTTCCTAATTATCTAATGTAGTATTCCTTTAAAAATGTCTGTTATTGAAGTGACTCCCATTTCATAATAAGATAATATCCCTTTTTTCCTACATTTTTGAGATGTTCTTTTCTGTTCAACCGCCTCGAAGTTTCATACAACTATTCGATTTTTTTTCCCTTTTACCTGCCACTGGATATTTTTTTTTGTAGATGTTTTTTGCCCCAACCTTCTTGATAGGCCTATCTATATTCATTTGCCTTTCATTCAGAATTCCACCTGAGTTGAGAGAGCTGACTTGAGGAAAGCCTGTAAACGTGTAAAAGCGGCAAAGAGTCCTGTGGCACCTTATAGACTAACAGACGTATTGGCGCATGAGCTTTCGTGGGTGAATACTCACTTCGCTGGATGCATGTAGTGGAAGTTTCCAGAGGCAGGTATAAATATGCAAGCAAGAATCAGGCTAGGGATAACAAGGTTAGTTCAATCAGGGAGGATGAGGCCCTCTTCTAGCAGTTGAGGTGTGAACATCAAGGGAGGAGAAACTGCTTTTGTAGTTGGCTAGCCATTCACAGTCTTTGTTTACTCCTGAGCTGATAGCGTCAAATTTGCAAATGAACTGAAACTCAGCAGTTTCTCTTTGAAGTCTGGTTCTGAAGTTTTTTTGCTGCAGGATGGCTACCTTTAAATCTGCTATTGTGTGTCCAGTGAGGTTGAAGTATTCTTCTACAGGTTTTTGTATATTGCCATTCCTAATATCTGATTTATGTCCATTTATCCTTTTACGTAGGGACTGTCCAGTTTGGCCGATGTACATAGCAGAGGGGCATTGCTGGCACATGATGGCGTATATTACATTGGTGGATGTGCAGGTGAATGAATCTGTGATGGTGTGGCTGATCTGGTTACGTCCTGTGATGGAGTCGCTGGTGTAGATATGTGGGCAGAGTTGGCATCGAGGTTTGTTGCATAGATTGGTTCCTGAGTTAGAGTTACTATGGTGCACTGTGTAGTTGCTGGTGAGAATATGCTTCAGGTTGGCAGGTTGTCTGTGGGCGAGGATTGCCCTCACTCCCAAGGCCTGTGAAAGTGAGGGATTGTTGTCCAGGATGGGTTGTAGATCACTGATGATGTGTTGGAGACGTTTTAGCGGAAGACTGTATGTGATGGCCAGTGGAGTTCTGTTAGTTTCTTTCTTGGGCTTGTCTTGCAGCAGGAGGCTTCTGGGTACACATCTGGCTCTACTGATCTGTTTCCTTATTTCCTCATGTGGGTATCATAGTTTTGAGAATGCTTGAAGATCTAGTAGGTGTTGGTCTCTGTCTGAGGGGTTGGAGGAAATGCGGTTGTACCTCAGCACTTGGCTGTAGACAATGGATCATGTAGTGTGTCCGGGGTGGAAGCTGGAGGCATGAAGGTAGGCATAGCAGTCGGTGGGTTTTCGGTATAGGGTGGTGTTAACGTGACTGTCACTTATTTGCACCGTGGTGTCTAGGAAGTGGACCTCCTGTGTAGATTGGTTTCTCCTCCCTTGGTGTTCACACCTCAACTGCTAGAAGAGGGCCTCATCCTCCCTGATTGAGCTAACCTCGTTATCCCCAGCCTGATTCTTGCTGGCATATTTATACCTGACCCTGGAAATTTCCACTACATGCATCCAACGAAGTGGGTATTCACCCACGAAAGCTCATGCTCCCATACATCTCTTAGTTTATAAGGTGCCACAGGACTCTTTGCAGCTTTTACAGATCCAGACTAACACTGCTACCCCTCTGACGCTGTAAACGTGTAGGTCATCCCCAGACTGGAATCAGTGGCAAGAAGAGATTTGTACCTTTTTATGTTAAAGGAATTGTTTTCAGTCAGCAGATGGAACAAACCATTTCAGACTATTTTCTGGAAGGTCAATTGTCATGTAAGTGGGCGTCCTTTGGCATCTACTAGGATCTATGAACCGTAAGAGCCACTGAACCACATATAGAGCTTTCCAAGCCAAAAACATTTAATCTATTAATGGGCTGTGGGTGGTTTTTTAGTGAGTAATGGCCTTACAAGGTTCCCACATTCTCTATGTGACATGCACAATACCCATTTCAAAAACTCCTTAATTGCCACTACACAACTGGGTAGAATTCTCTAAACTCTACATACCCTCCAAATGCCTGCTGCTTACGGCTTTCTTTTAACAGTGGGCCCTTTCCAGTGGCCAGATCTGATCAAGAATCAGGCTCAAGACTCTAGTCATAAAGGGTTTAGCAAACACTGTTTAATAGTTCTCCATTCTCCATGGAGAAAAAAGACCAAAATTGCTATTGTTAAGCCACTTGGACAAACCTCATCTCCCATCTTGTTAGTTTTTCTCTGGCTGAAATGGTTTATTTGGCATATCCTACTCCAAGTTAAAAAATAAAGAGAAGAAAGATGTGACAAAGGTCAAGTCAGGGGAAAAAATGGGGAGGGAGATAATTACATCTGAAATATCTCATTCAAGCCACATAGCAATACAAAAACCTATATTTGGGAATGTTTTAACTTACTTTATATATTCAGGGTCTGGCTACACTGGAGTTGGAAGGTGTAATTTCCAGCGTGGGTAAGACATACCTATGCAAGCTCTGATCGAGTTAGCACACTAAAAATGCTATCCCAT